>NC_133619.1:137100471-138432471 GCF_048593235.1 Sminthopsis crassicaudata
GAACATAATTAGATATGAAAAGGTAATGATTCACTCATTTAAGGAAGACTGAAAGCATAGCACTGCTCTGGACAATAAGAGAGTTTTATTTATTCATTTGTTTAAAAAAAAACTATTAAACAGGAGCTATGTTCAAGGCATTGTACTAGTTTCTGGGAAACAGACAAAAATAAAATAGAAGGAAGTATGACCTAATCTGAATGCTATAGGGACTTACATTCTGGTGTAATGTAGATAATTTAGATGACTAGTCCAGGGTCACACAGCTATTCTGAAGATGATTTGAACTTAAGTCTTCCTGAATGCTGGTTCATCTCTGTGCCACCTAGCTACCTCTAATAAAGATTACAATCTTCTTAATATTAAGATGTTTAGGATTGTGAGTTTTAACTCAACTAGGTTGTGTAGTGGATAGGGCACTAAACCTGGAAACAGGAGCATCTGAGTTCAAATCCAGCCTCAAACATTTACCAGGTCTATGGCCTTGGGCAAGTCACTCAACCCCCATTTTCCTCAATTTCCTTAACTGTAAAATGGGGATAATAATAATATTTACCTCCCAAAATTGTTTTGAGGATCAAATGGGGTAATTTCTGTAAAGTACATGCCATATGGTAAGTACTAAATAAATAATATTATTGTTATTATTATCATAAATGTATTATGAAGACAATATATACAAACTATTTATGTAATAAAATGAGCCAGAATATGAGTGTATACTAAATATATGACTATGGGCAGTAATAAAAGGAGGCAGCTATAAACTATATCCCGTGAAGAATGGCAGTTAGTGACTAGAAAGGAATGAAGGAAGGAGAAAAATTAATTAAGGAAGACAGAAGTGGTTTATGAAAATAGTTTAGGCAAAATAAAGTCTAAGCTAGGGGAAAGGCCATAGCACAATTAAAGTCAGTGAGGAAATTGGACTATAGAGTGGAAGATTCCAACTGGGTTTAAAGGTGAGTTTGGATTAGCATGAGGAGAGGGAGCATATCTTATCTATCTTTTATTTCTCTACTTATCATAATACTTTGCTCTTGATGAGTACTTAATATCTATTTACTGAATGGAACAGAAGTTACTTAAATGTCAAGCTATATAATTTTGAATATGCTTTAAAGACAAGGGTGACCATTGGACATTTTTGGAAAAAGTAAAATGATTAAATAATTATTATAGGAGGATAAATGTCTTAAATTCATTTAAGCACCTACTATATGCAAGGTACTCTACTAGCTGCTGGGAATACAAAGCAAAGGAATAAAGAAAGACATGCACTCTTTTTACTGAACCAGATTACATATAAGAGTAGGGGTGCTGCTACAGATAGATAAATTAAAGATAATTTCTAGTGGGGAAAAAAAAACTAGTTAGACAAATATAATAACATGTAATCTGTATCTTAAGAAAATTAAGAGTCTGATAAAAATTAAGAGGGAATGTACTAAAGGCATTTGTGATGACATGCAAATATAAAGAAGAAGGTGGCATGTTGAGTGTAGGCAATAGGGAGCAGACCAGATTGACAAGAATGTAGAGTATATGAAATGAATATTTAATAGTTTTAGAAACCTAAAGAAGAACTTGATTGTGAAGAGCTTTAAGTACCATATTGAGAAGTTTGTCTTTTACCAATAATTTTACCAATAATCACTGAAAGATTTGGAATAGGAGGGATACAGTCAGATTTATTTTTTTGAAATATTAATTATATAGAGAGAATGCATTAAACAGAGAAAAGGGCAAAATCAACCTTCCATAGAAACAGAGAGGAGGTAGACATGAAACATTGTGGAGGTTTGAATGTTTATAGACTAAGGAGTATGGTTAAGGTAGAAGATAAGAACTTCCCAGATAAAAGAAAACCTGGGTGTTGAAGTTGGGGGAGAACATGTATTTATTAAGAGTCTACTATATGCTAAGAACAATGCTAAGCATGTTACATATATTACCTCATTGGATCCTTACAACAACCTTGTAAGGAACGTACTATTATTATGTACATTTTGCAATGGGGGAAATTGAAGCAGATAGAGATCAGGTGATTTGCCCAGAGTCACACAGCTAATCTGAGGGTGGATTTGAACTCAGGTTTTTCTGAATGTAAGTCCATCACTGTGCCACTTAGCTTTCTTTAAGAAGGATTACAATCTTCTCAAAATAATGATTCACTCTGCTCAGTGAATTTAAGGGGCACAATAATAAAAGCTATTTTGTGTACGTTGAATTTCTCAGTAATTAATCTGGTCAGATATGTCTCCAAAGTAGTTGGTTGAATATTTGGAACAGAACACAGGAAAAAAAATTAAAATTAAATATTATAATCATCTTAGAATGAAGTAATATAGGCAAAGGCAAAGGTGGTAGAAGGGGAAATGAAAAAGAAATGATGAATTCAAGAGTCACTTAGAAAAAAGAATCTACAAGTCTTGGTGACTGATTAAATATGAGATAAAGAAAGGGAAGAATCAAGTAGTCCTATGAGGGAAAGTGAACAATCTTAGTTAAAACAATTTCTGTCCAATCTACTAGAATTGTGCCACACACACACAAAAAAAAGAATGTGGACTACTTGCATTTTTGTTTTTCTTCCCAGGTTATTTTTACCTTCTGAATGCAATTCTTCTTGTGCAATAAGAAAACTGTACAGTTCTGCACACATATATTGTATTTAGGGTATACTATAACATATTTAACATGTATAAGACTGCCTGCCATCTAGGGGAGGGGTAGAGGGAGGGAAGGGAAAAGTTGGAACAGCAGTGAGTGCAAGGGATAATGATGTAAAAAATTACCCATGTATATGTACTGTCAATAAAAAGTTATAATAAAAATTTTTTTTAAAAAAGAATTGTGCCACAAAAATAATACTAACTTCTATCACTCTATAATTAAACTGAATTCAATCAAAATTTTCTTAAACAATTATATAGTACTTAAATGATTTTAATAATACACTAAGGCTGATTACTTTTCTATTGTTATTATTTCCCATGAGATTGCACTGTTTTCTACTTTTCTATCATGCTTCAGAAACCTCTTCACTATATGTATCACTTACTCTCCAGGACAATTACACTGGCCTCCTGGATGTTCCACTGACACTTTCATCTCTCAGATTAGGGCTTATTTATTTATTTATTTTGAAAGTCCTTCATTCCTGGAATGCTCTGCCTGTTCTGCTCTTTCAAGTGGCCTCCCTAACTTTCCTTAAGTCCCACAAAAAAAAAAAAAAAAAAAAAAAAAAAAAAAACTACAGTTAAACCTTCTACAGGAAGCCTTTATCAATCCTTATTAATCCTAGTGCCTTACCTTTATTTTTTTGTATTTCCTTATTTAGTTCTCTGTATGTATATTGTCTTCCTCATTATAAACTCTTGACAGCAGAAACTGTCTTTTGCTTCTTTTTGTACCCCTAGCACTTAGCACAGTACCAGATATAACAGGCCCTTATTAAATATTCATATATTGATATTAACATTTCAGATCTAGAACTAAAACCTGGGAAGAACGCATTCTTCTGCCTCTCCCTCTGATTAGGTGTCAAAGGCTTTTCCTAAAGCCTCTATCAGGATACCCAATCCAGAATCTTAATTTCCTACCAGACTACTAAATTGGGTACCTTGCCTCAATTGTCCTTTTTAGCTTCCTTTGTTGTGGTCGATGTTGTCTTCTCTATCATAATGTATACTTCTTGAGGGCAAGGATTATATTTCTTTTTGTTTGTTTGTATTTGTATTTCAATTAGTTTGCATTTGCATTCTAATTAGTACAGCAGTTACCATTTCTTATGGACTTAAAATTTTCTTATTGACTATTTGTAACCTAAAGAACTCAACTAAAGACTTCTTCAAATGACTCATCTAGGATAGGTCAAAATCTAGGAAGTTATATGGAAATGCCTGGCTTACATACTTGGAAATATTCATTTATTCACTCAGCAAAGATTTCTCAAGTATATATTATGTTCCAGGATTTGGACTAGGCACTAAGGATAAGAGACAAAAAAATTTCTACTTTCAAATAGTTTGCATAATATCAGAGGAAATCAACAAACACAGGTAACAAAGTGAAATTAGATTGATAAGTAAATAGGAAGTAACATATTGCCTAGAGCCTTTAGGAAACCTCTCATTCATATAAGAAGTCTCACTTGAGTTCTAGTTTCAAGGAATCCAAGAATTTAAGAAACATTGGTGAGAAGATAGTAAATTTCAGGCATGGAGAAAGCCTATGCAAAAGCCTGAAGTCAGGAAATTGTCTTATCCAGAGAATCATCATGTGTCTAGTTGGGCTGGACTAATGTATAATAAGCCTGAAAAAGTGGACTACATCCAGATTTTGAAGGGGTTTGAACCCCAAATAAAAGTTCTTTATTTTATGCTGAGGGCAGTAAGAAGTCACAGAACTTTCTTGAGCATCTTCAAACCTGGTTTTATCAAAAATCAATTTTGTAACTGTGTGAATGAAGAGGAAATGAAATGAGTAATGGTAGAGGCTATATGTCTGGTGTCGGAAGGTCAGCCTATCTAACTATGGAGAGTCTCATTTGGTCACAGGGTGAAGAAATTTTTGGTCCAGAGACCCTGAATTTTGTCATCAAATGAAAGCTCTGTTAGGTTCAAATTAGAAAGACTTGGTTTGTCTTCCATATAATATCACAGACTGATTTCAAAGTAACTCATTATCCGATAGAGATAAAGATTTTCAGCCACAACAATTCCAAAAAATTGTCCACTAAGGTATAGATTAAGTCAGAATGAAATAACTAATTCTTGAAAAAAAAAATGTGTCACCTACGGTGTTATTCTTCAAAATAGTAAATTCATAATGAGCAAATATTTTAGAAGACAGAGTAAAGTGGTTATCAAGCAAAAAAACGTAAGCTTCCTCCCTCTTGTGATTTTTACTTCCATTAGCCATACAACTCTAATAAAAACCTGCAGGTTATGTCTACACAAATATGAAAAAAGTCAATTTGGCTTAATACTCATCTTTTTAATAGTTAATTTGTATCTCATGATGATTAGTAAAATCTGTGACAATTGCAAGAAGAAGGAACTAGAGAGCAAAAAGAGAACCTGCCTAATTGCCTTGGTAAGTCTTTGGTCATTTTATCAGCCATATAGAGACACATTCATAGAAAAATGACATGTTTTTACTATATTGGAGAAATTTTTGTTTGCTACTGATAGACAACAGAAAAGCAATTTTCTACTTCATGGGATTTGTCTTTTGTTGTTATTTAATTGTATCATTTGGTTTTCCTATGAAATAAATTAAAATTACTAAATATCAGATGGTATAAAATTCTAGCAGCTACCATTCTCATAGTTCACCTATTAAAAATTAGAACAGTAAAAATCTGATCACTAACTAAGGTAATAAAGCTGAAAATTCAGGAGTAGATTCAAGCTGTGTTTCAGCATTGGTTTCTAATAATGACCAAATACCAGCCTGATATATCACCACTCCTATCCCCTTATCAATATAAATATGAGACTACCCACTTTGTCAAAAAAAAAAATGTTTTCAAGTGTTTCTTATTATAAAGGCAGAGACAGATCATGAGGAAGATGAAAACTACATAATTAGCAGTATATAAGAGATCATTTAACTGATGCATTTCATAGAAGGATTCCTCTTCTTAGTCTAAGTGCTTAGGAATATCATGACAGTATGTCCACACATCAAAATGAAAACACAATATATTTATATTGTTGTCATCTTAAAGTGTATTATAAATTCTAGATAGTCCATATGTTAGTTGTTGTGTGAATTTGCATTGGAATATTCAAGGGTCAAAGGAAGGCCACATGTTGTGCTAATTCTTGCCAAAAGCTTTTGTACCCATGAGATTTATTTATTCTAACACTAGACAGCTAGCTAACCACAAAATGAATGAAAAATTCTGAATCATAATCTGCACAGAAAATTCCACCCTCCAATAACAAATATGCATCACTTCCTAACATAAAATGCCTATTTATTTATGAATATGACAATTTTCTTGGGAAAGAAGTTGATTATTTTAATCATTTTCTGCTTCCAAAATGTGTGTGAACCTTGTATACTAATATATTTACATACCTTTTAATGTGTTTATGATCTTTCTGTGCTGTATACTATACTGAAGATTTAAAGAATGATTATTTGAAATCATATTGAAAAATTCCAGACAGACTGCATTGATAACTATTATACAATTCATTTGTTGCTTCTCCTGCTGCCACATCCAAGGGTCAAAGTCAAATAGGACTTTACAGATTATTAAATCTTTTTCCCTTATTCCTTTGATGTTATCTCCCTTCTACCTCCTCCTGTTATAGCCCCCTTTAGTGCTTAGTCGGTCCTTAAATAGCAGGGTTTTTTTTTTTTGTTGTTGTTTTGTTTTTTTGGTTTTTTTGCAAAGGGACATGTACAGCCACCTAGTGGTGAGAAATAAGGATAACTTATTTAATACTTCAGAAATAGGCTACTGGCTATTAGAATATATTTACACAATATAAAAAAGAAAATCTGAAATTTGGTTTTACTACTATTGCTCACAAAACATTTGTAAATCATATTTAAATTCAATTTTCAGTTATATCCATTTCCATTCTATATCACTATTTCATCTGAGTGGTTAGTCCCTCCACCCACAGATTACAATTTCCTTATATCAATAAACAATTTTATAAATTACTGCTCCACCCCAAAACAATAAAAGTGGCAACAACAACAATAACAATAAGAACAACAATCATGATCTTGACCTTATGATGATGAGAAATCAAATTTTTTATGAATTAAATAAAAGTTTCAAAAAATATATTTTTTAAAATGTCAATTTTCAAATGGAGGCAAATATTTGATCACAAATGCAATTATTCTGGCCTAATAACTTTATTTGTACCTAAGTGGCATAATTGAATAAAGTACTTTATGAGACCAAGAAATTTGATTGTCCTTGATAGAGACCACCATAATATATTTTGACAGAATTTTAAAATTAAATGTTAAAATTATTTGTCATGAAAAGTAATAAGTGACTTTATAAATGACCCAATAATATTTATCTTATTTTAAAATACTTGATTACTTTTGAACCTGTTGAAAAATTTTGATGATCAAGTGTTGATGAGAAAGTATAAAACTCTTTAATTTAAGGGGATGCTTGCATAAATATTTAGTTTAAACAGTGACATGTATCCTTAGGCCTAATATTTACAGAGAAAAGGAAAGTTCCTTGTTAATTTAACTTGAGCTTATATTGATATGGCATGCTTTTCTTAACTGCCATACCTGATGATTACCAATCTGTTGATATCTTTTTTTTCTCCCAGTCTTTTTTTATGCAGAGGTTTTATCTCCCATGCTAAATTTCAGTCCAGGATGAAATGAAAGCCTGTGTAGAAAAAATTCTAATCAACATTGTGGCATTCCAGCATAAAGAGATAGATGTGCCCACTCTTCCACACATAATGTACTCAGATATAACAATATTAGATTAATATAAAACTTGATTTTTTGCAGTTAATATTGTAGCATTTATAATATATATATGTATATGTATATACATATATAATATATATATGTATATACATATACATATATATATATTATATATTTACTGTAGCAAGCTTGATTCAAAGCTTCCACTAGGTAAGATGACACATTTATAATTAAATAAGTATAAATAGATTTTTCAATTGATTAAATCATTAAATCATTTAACTTAACTATAAAGGAAAATATGTAACCAGTATCTCCTAGGGTTACCATTTATCATAATCAATTGATAAACTATACTTGGTATAGACACAATCACAGCATACACTAAATTGTTAAGCAAGAGCTATATGATACTAATTTAACTGGTATCAGCAAAATATGTTTGGGTAGGGGTGGGGAGAAAGATCTGATTTCATAAAACTTTCATTTATTCAAAACTACTTACCCTGGAACTGAAAGTAATGGTTTTTAGCAGGTAACTCTTCAAGGAAATTCCCTCTCCATACATTCATTTAAAGGTTTTTCATTTCGTTTCGTTTTGTTTTAGTTCACAGACACACACACACACACACACACACATGCACACACACACACACATATATGTCTATGTCTCCATGTGGTAGTCACATACATATGTCTGGAAATCACACAAAATGACACATATAATCTGAAGGGGGAAAACCCTACAATTCATTTCCTTTTTAAAAAAGTTTTCGCTAGTCATCTAGAAAGCACTCTATGTGTATATATATATATACTCTTCCCCCCCATCTTTTTTTTTCCTTTTACATTGTACAGGATGTGAGTGACAATTCTAAATGGAAAGAAAAAACAACAACAACAACAACAACAATCTACACTGTATTGCCTATTCCTGAATACCACCAACTCTTATATTGTCGGCATTATTTCCACTCCCCCCTCCTTTCGGTAATCTGTACAGTCCCACGCTTAAGTTGTGCACATTTTCTCCAAGGCTCATCGCCTCCGCACAAGTATGATACCCAAGGAAGCTTTGGCTTCACACTTTGCAGTGCCGCCTAAGTAATCTGTCGCCCTATACTCCCATCTATCGGTCACCAAACGCCACAGCTATGCCCCAGCTCCAGCATGTCTGCAGCAGCTTGGTTAGAACTGCGCTCCATTATAAACAAGTGTATTAGACGGGGCCCCATGCTGTCTCTTGGCGAAAAAGCTTAGAGATATCGGAATCGCTTACTCTGCAGCCTCCTCCTCTGAAACGTAGGAAAAGAACAAGACTTTCTCCGACTTTTGCGCAGCGACGGGCACACAACATCGCTTTGCTTGTCCTCGAACCCCCAAAGGACGTCGGAAAGAGAAAGAAAGCTCCAACAAAAAAGAAAAATAAAATGAATCTAAATAGTGAATCTTGAAAGACGCTCCTTTCCCCTTGCTCAACTCCTGCCCGGGATGAAACGAAAAAGCAGCAAACGCTCGAGTCACTCAAATACTGATCAGGAAAAGAGGCTGCTACAACCGGAGCGGCGGCTGCTACAACCGGAACAGCGGCGGCGGCAGTAGGGGTAACAGCGGTGGCAGAGATAGCCGCCGCCACCACCGCTGGACCCTGGAGCTTGGAGTCGTCAGCTGTGGCATCTGGGGAGGAGAGAGCAGCAGCAGCAGGAGGAGGATCTGCTGCCTCCGCTGCCGCCGCCGCCCCAGCTGCTGCCACCAAGGGGGACTGGTGCCATCCTCTGCCCTTTCTCCTCACTACCATGTACAGTGTGCGCTGCAAAAAGAAGCGGAGAACCATGCAAGGACACAGTTACTTTTCTCTCCCTTTGGCCAGTCCCTGGGCGAGTGTAACTGACCAGGGGGAAATGGTGTGAAGAAGAAGAAAAAAAAAAAAAAAAAAAAAAAAGGAGGAACTGGGAGGGGGAGGGGAGGAAGAAAAGGAAACGAGGTCGGAGTCTGTATTTTTCTCGTTTTTTGCAAAGAAACCAGAGGAGGAGGCTTGAACGTGTGGCTGCTGCGGTTAGGGAGAAAGTTGATGCCTATTTCAATGAAAAGTGTGAGTACCAGCGGGGTATGCGTGTAAGAAACCCTGAGAGGAACTGGAGCTGTCCATTATTAAGGAGACTGTTGTGTAGTGGTGTGTATGTGTGTGTGTGTGTGTGTGTGTGTGTGTGTGTGTGTGTGTGTGTGTGTGTGTGTGTGTGTAGTGCTTGGTGAAGCTGACCGTCACGTTGTCAGCGAAAAGCTGTCTGTGCAGCCCTCTCTCCTCCCTTCGCCCCCCTCCCACGCTCTCCCTCCTTGCCTTGCCCCTCCCTCACGGTTTCTCTTCGGCTCGCCCTCCCCCCCTTTCCTCTCTAGTCTCTTTCGATCGCCCCTCGCTCTCCCTCTCCTTTCCCTCCCCCCCTCTCTCTTCTGCCTGGTTCTGGGGAGAGCGCCGAGAAGAGCAGCTCCGGGAGCCCCTAGGACCTCCGCCTCCGTCTGTGTGTGTGTGTGGCGGAGGCAGTAGAGGTGGCGGTGGCGGTGGCGGTGGCGGCGGCGGCGGTAGCGGCAGCGGTGGTGGTGGCTGAGGTGGTGGTGGCGGCTGTGGTGGTGGTGGCGGCTGCCGTGGAGGCTCCTTGTGTGTGGTGGTGTTTATGTGCATTCCTTATCCAACCTCCCCAACTGCATTGCTTGCCTCCTCTGGTCTTTGCTTCAGCTGCACACACGCAGCACACACCCCAAATAGACATTTTTAAGGGTGACTACGATGATTGGGCCCTGGAGATATAAGAATGAGTAAGTATGAGGTTTACTTTTTTTTTAAAAGGCGACTTTCTTTTTTTGGGGGGTGACTCCCCCTCCTCTCACATCACCCTTTCTTCCCTCCTTTCTTTTCTTTGGGGCGGGGGTGGGGGAGGGGTGGGAGTAGGGGAGGAATCTCTCTCCCTATAACTCTGGGTGCCGCTGCCCCGGCGGCGGCTGCTGCTGCCGCCGCTGTTCACTTTGGTAGCAGTGTCCGGCCAGGGTTTCCGCTGCTGCTGTCGGCGGGACTGAAAGCTCTTTAGTGCAGGATATGCAGTGCGGTAATCCAGGGTCTGAACTCTTTGGGGGCAAACCAAAAACAGTACCTCCCTCCATCTCCACCCCCAATTAAAAAGAACAATGTGAATCTCTCAGATCAGAGAAATAGCTGTGCACTGGGGCATTTAAATCCAAGTTGCGTCCCCGGGCCAGAATTTCAGCCTTCAAGAGCACATTCAACTTTATGTTCTTATTTTTCTATCTCCTTAGGAGGAAGGGGTTGTGATGAGGTTGGAAAAGCTCCTAGATCCTTATTAGTCATTATTGAATTAAAGTTGCAAATGACTGCGAGTTTAATATTGAACCGGTATATTTTGCAATGATCTTGGTTTTTTTGGTTTTTTGGGGTTTTTTTTGAAGGGGGAGGAGAGGGAGTGGAAAGGGTTGGAGAGGGCAAAGAGCTGGGGAGGGGGAGGGGAGCAAACACCGACTGAATGGATGAATGGATTTGATGGAGCGGAGAAAAGAAATTTCAAGGTAAATGTTTTGCTTTTATAGAGGGTGTCTGTGCTGTCTTTAGCAGTGAAGCGCTTTGCCTTTTGTGATTCCGAGCTAGTGAATACTTGAAATGTGCAATAATAATGTGTGTCTTCAAATGTCTTCCTGAATACATAAAAAATGTATATACATTTATCTTTGCACAAGTACATACACACACACACACACACACACACACACATACACATATTTAAGAGTTCTTTCTGACGTGTATAAAGTGTGAGGTATACTGCTTTGGATCCGTGTCACAAAAATCTCTTTGCAGTAATGAGATTTGGTTTCGGGTACTAGTCTGAATATCAGAGTTCAGTTATAAGTATTAAGGCTATGGCAAGGTTGACCAGAGAAAACCAGTATTTTTTTCTTTCAAGAACATAATGTTTTAGGGTGGGGAAAAGAGAAAATGGGCTATTTCTCTTCCCTCACTAACCCAACCAATGCAAGAATGCATAGACGTCCCTCTACCTATTTTCTTCCTTCTAACCCCCCCCCCCTCCTCGTGCTTTTAACATCCACAAGTAGAAAGTAGGAGGAAACATCAAGGAGATGGGGAGGATGGGAAGGGGGGGGAGAGTGGAGAGGAGGGAATCGGATTTGTTTCTGGCTAGATGAAATTCGGGTATTAAATCACTGACGTAGGTCACTGGGTAGTTCTCTTCTTTTTCTTCTTTCTAGTTGGGCTTTTAATCTGCTCAGGTGTCTTCTTCCTTGAAGGATGAAGATCACTGACAGCTATCGGTGCTTTATATTAAGCAACTCCAATGAGCGGAATGTTGGTAAGGAGGTATTTCCATGAGATCCATTTAGAGCTCTCCCCTGCTATCAAGCTAGTTTTTAATAAACATTGAAAGTAAACGCAGTCAGATACGGCTGAGGCTTTGGTGAAAATCCTAGAGATTTTACCATTTGGGCAAATTCTAGACGAGTGATTAGAATGTTCCCTTTAACTGAAAGCAGCTATAGGTATTCAAAAATTTCTGGTCTTCTTAATCTTTTATAGTCATTCCATCGTTTGCAACTATTTCTGTAGCTTTGAGTCTCAATATGGTAACATTGATACCATAATCAAAGATGGAAAGTCGACAAGTAAGCACTCCCGGAGAAGTACTGTTAAGTGGTGCAATTAGAAGGTTGATGTGCTTAATAGCGTTATTGGAAAAAGTCTATAATAAAAATGAATATCTTTATGTGTAGGTATGTACATACACATGAATACACACACACACATCTCCCCTACACTGACTTGACGCTATAGGTTATTATTTAAGAGCTGATCAGGGATTATTTTACTGCATTAATTTACCTTTTTTTGTTTGTTTGTTTTTGTCTTTTGAAAAGTATCCTTTGGGGTTTCTACACAGACATTTCCAACAATTGTCTAAAATAACCAAAGTTCTGTATATAGCACTTGGGGGGGGGGGGAGAAGGGGGACGGAGAAGACTTGTGGGAAAGACCTTACCCGTGCGCTGTTCACCAAAGTGGTTCTGAAAAAGAAAAAAAAGAGGGCTAGGTAATAAGTGAGGTGGGAAACCTCATAAAATGGTGCTCTTTTTCTCTTAAATTAGAGCCGTGAAACTGAACTGACAGCCATTTTATGTATATTTATGAGTTGATCTTGGGGGATTGGAGAAGGGAAGCAGATAAAATCCTGAAATGGGACAGTATCTAATATGACCTTATCTTTGAAAACATATCTTTCACTCAGAGTTGCAAATCAATCCTTTAATCACTGACACTTTTACAAAGTCTGGGAATTTAGATGTGTTTTTATATTTTTCTAGTCTCTATCAACAATAAATAAAGACCAAAAAAGAGACCCTATACAAACAACCTTCTTTTTCCAGAGTGTAGAAGGAAAATAAATTTAAAATAAGACTAACACTCCTGTTTAAAAAAAAAAAAAAAAAAAAATTGGTCATATTCTGTTGTTTTCTTTTGTTCTCCTTACAGGAGGTAAAATGTACCCTTGCTGCTCCACATTAACTTTGGAACAGGATCTCAACAGAAAAATGCATATCTGGATGCTGCAGACTATAGCGTTTGCTGTAACATCTCTCGTCTTTTCGTGTGCAGAAACCATCGATTATTATGGGGAAATTTGTGACAATGCATGTCCTTGTGAGGAGAAGGACGGAATCTTAACAGTGAGCTGTGAAAACAGGGGGATCATCAGCCTCGCAGAAATCAGCCCTCCACGATTTCCAGTCTACCACCTCTTGTTGTCTGGCAACCTTCTGAACCGTCTCTACCCCAATGAGTTTGTCAATTACACTGGGGCTTCAATTTTACATCTAGGAAGCAATGTCATCCAGGACATTGAGACAGGGGCATTTCATGGGCTTCGAGGTTTAAGGCGATTGCATCTGAATAATAATAAACTGGAACTACTAAGGGATGACACTTTCCTTGGATTGGAGAGTCTGGAGTATCTACAAGTCGATTACAATTACATCAGCGCCATTGAACCTAATGCTTTTGGCAAACTGCACTTGCTGCAGGTGCTGATCCTCAACGACAATCTTTTGTCGAGTTTACCCAACAACCTTTTCCGTTTTGTGCCCTTAACACATCTGGACCTTAGGGGCAACCGGTTGAAACTTCTACCCTACATAGGGTTGTTGCAGCATATGGATAAAGTTGTAGAATTACAGCTAGAAGAAAATCCTTGGAATTGTTCTTGTGAGTTGATCTCACTCAAGGATTGGTTGGACAGCATTTCCTACTCTGCTTTGGTAGGGGATGTGGTTTGTGAGACGCCTTTCAGGTTACATGGGCGGGACTTGGATGAAGTGTCGAAGCAGGAGCTTTGCCCAAGGAAACTCATCTCAGACTATGAAATGAGGCCCCAGACACCTTTGAGCACTACTGGGTATTTACACACCACCCCAGCCTCGGTCAATTCGGTGGCCACCTCTTCCTCTGCTGTTTACAAGCCTCCTCTGAAGCCTCCTAAAGGGACCCGCCAACCCAACAAACCCAGGATTCGCCCCACCTCCCGCCAGCCCTCTAAAGACTTGGCCTACAGCAATTATGGCCCCAGCATCGCCTACCAGACTAAATCGCCGGTGCCTTTGGAGTGTCCTACTGCGTGCTCTTGCAATCTTCAGATTTCTGACTTGGGCCTCAATGTTAACTGCCAGGAGAGGAAGATAGAAAGCATCTCTGAGCTTCAGCCCAAACCCTACAATCCCAAGAAGATGTACTTGACGGAGAACTACATCACAGTCGTTCGAAGGACTGATTTCCTGGAGGCGACAGGGCTAGACCTGCTGCATCTTGGAAATAATCGCATCTCAGTAATCCAGGACCGTGCTTTTGGGGATCTAACCAATCTGCGACGACTCTATCTTAATGGCAACCAGATTGAACGCCTGAACGCAGAGCTGTTCTATGGTCTACAGAGCTTGCAGTATCTCTTTCTACAGTACAATATTATCCGAGAGATCCACGCTGGGACCTTTGATACAGTCCCTAACCTACAGCTTTTGTTTTTAAACAACAACCTCTTGCAGGCCCTACCTGGGGGCATTTTTTCTGGCCTCACGCTGCTTAGGCTAAATCTAAGGAGCAATTACTTTTCTTCCTTGCCTGTGAGTGGAGTGTTGGATCAGCTGAAATCTCTTATTCAGATCGACTTGAATGATAACCCTTGGGATTGCACTTGTGACGTGGTGGGCATGAAGTTGTGGGTGGAGCAACTCAAAGTAGGGGTACTTGTAGATGAGGTCATCTGCAAGGCTCCCAAGAAGTTCGAGGAGACCGATATGAGGTCTATTAAGTCGGAGCTTTTGTGCCCAGACTATTCAGATGTGGTGGTTTCTACGCCTACTCCCTCCTCCATACAGATTCCACCACGAACCACATCCTTGCCCTCCAGTGTCAGATTCAACAGCACGGGTGCCACTGCTGGGGGTAGCTCTGGCAACAGCTCTTCAGTCCCCTTGTCTGTGCTGATCCTCAGCTTGCTGCTTGTCTTCATCATGTCAGTTTTTGTGGCTGCTGGGCTCTTTGTTCTGGTGATGAAAAGGAGAAAGAAGAACCAGAGCGATCACACCAGCACCAACAACTCCGACGTGAGTTCCTTCAACATGCAGTACAGTGTGTACAGTAGCAGCGGGGGCAGTAGCCACCACCATTCACATACACACCACAGGGGCCCAACCCTCCCTAAAGTGAAAACTCCCGCGGGCCACGTGTATGAATATATCCCACACCCACTGGGCCACATGTGCAAAAACCCCATCTACCGTTCCCGGGAGGGCAATTCTGTGGAAGATTACAAAGATCTGCACGAGCTCAAGGTCACCTACAGCAGTAATCACCATCTGCAGCCTCAACAGCAACAGCAGCAGCAGCCACAGCCTCAGCAGCAGCAGCAGCAGCAGCAGCCACAGCCTCAGCAGCAGCTGCAGTTACAGCAGGGTGATGAGGAGAGGCGGGAAAGCCACCACCTGCGGAGCCCCGCCTATAGTGTCAGTACCATTGAGCCGAGGGAGGAACTGCTGTCACCAATACAAGACGCTGATCGCTTTTACCGAGGCATTTTAGAACCCGATAAACACTGCTCGGCCACCACGGCTGGCAGTAGCCTCCCAGAATATCCTAAATTCCCTTGCAGCCCTGCTGCCTATACTTTCTCCCCCAACTATGACCTTAGGCGCCCCCATCAGTACTTACACCCAGGGGCTGGGGACAGCAGGCTCCGGGAAACGGTGCTCTATAGTCCCCCGAGTACTGTCTATGTAGAACCCAACAGGAATGAGTATCTGGAATTAAAAGCAAAACTAAACGTTGAGCCGGACTACCTCGAAGTGTTGGAAAAACAGACCACATTTAGCCAGTTCTAAAGGCAAACAAACTCCCCATAGAGCATTTGTATTTAAAACAAACACACGAACAAGCAAACACATGATGAACCGGTTTGATTGATTGTGTTGTTTCAACGTTTAGGGTGAAGTGCCTTGGCACAGGATTTTCAGCTTCGGCGAATGATACTGAAAGGGTGTGCAATTTCATTTTATTTTTACAAGTAGGAAATGTTTGCATAAGCTGGGCACAGCTCTTGCTCTTCTTATGTCAGTGGGGGAAAGAAGAGCTGTATGGAGGGCCATTTCTTCAGGTGACTTAAAGGTCGATGAAGTTTTTTGGTGGTGGGGAATACTTTTGTTTTTCAAAGACTGAAGGGCACAGATTTCCCCCTTTCCTCCTCCGATCCTTCATTCCCTCCCCCTTTAAGCCATGGGTGGTTATAAATGGCTTTTTTTGGAGAGAGATTAGCACACCTCGGATTTAATACAAGGTTTCTTTTCTTTTTTTTTTTTTTCTTTCTTTCTTTCTTTCTTTTTTTTTTTTTAAAGGATGTTTGTATGCTTTCTGGACATTTGAATTAAAAAAAAAAATTATGATCTTGAAAAGGATCAGCATAGATGTGGAAAAAAACATTAAAGAGTGCAGAGCTATATGATCCATAACTGGTTAGTCAAAATAACTTATTGATGAAATATACAAATATTTTATTGTAGCACCTATTTTTATATGCACATTTCCGTTTCTCTTTCCTTCACTATTTTAGTCAATGATTTGTTTGGAGTTTTATTTCCAATGCTAAAGTGACATCAGGAAGGCATCTAATCCTAAATTTTCTAGTATATATGACTAAATTTTAGTAGACAATCCAATCCACACAATTGGGTCTGAATTAAAAAAAAAATACTGCTACTTCCTCAACATATTAAAATATTATCTATTTGGGAAATTTGGACTGACTAGTGAGGGATATATGGAAATTGTAGATTTCAAGTGAGAAAGAAGGACTCTTCATCTAACCAACCAAAATATAATAATTTGACTACTATTGTAGCCAATTTCTGATTGTTTAGGCAAATACAGTTGCACTTGTACAGATCCATTTGTGGACTGGCACCTTAGAACACCAAAAAATGGACTGTGCAAATTTATATATGATCTTTACCCCTTTGGGCATCAGGCAATGAATTACCATAAATATGGATCACTGTAAGATGGGGCTACTGGTGTCTCATATATATCTCAGCACATGAAATTTTAATAGTTTATGAATACATACTAGATAACTATTTCAAATATGAGAAAATGAAGTAATAATTACCTGTAGTCCAAAATATCTAAACCAGAGACCAATGAATCTCCAAATTTAACAAGATAGAGGGCATAGGAGCTAATCCCCCTAGGCATAATTTAAACAATTCCTTGAAAACTTATGGGGAGTTAATACACTATAATCATCAGTTCTGGGCTTGAGGGAGCTAGAAATTTCTAAATGTGTCACTAATTTGCTTATTGGTGAAATTTCAAATTTACATTTTTTTTCCATTCTTAAGTGTCCATTTAATACATGGAACAGGGTAAGTAATGTTGCTTTACACAGGTTTATTGAAATTCTATGTAGGCTATCATGATTTTTTTCTTTTTCTTTTCTTATTCAGTCATCAGTTTGCCATTGTGTCAATATTTCAAATTATATAAATTTATATTCAAAGGTTATAATGAATCTTGTGGCTGAGTTTGAACTTTACTTTTAAATGTTCGAAATACAGGTGACTACATATCTGTTATCTATTAACCTTGGGACAACATTTAGCCAGTACATTGGTCTTTGTCTTACAGGGCTTAACCTGCTTGTTTGAGGTAATTTGGATTGTAAAGGTTTGTAAATTTCATTCTGTCTTTGGTGGCTCTCTCAACCAATAACCTTAAATGGAATGTGTCAGAAGATCAAGGGTAGTCCATGAACCTGAATGTGCAAGAAGCACTTTACCCACAACGAGGCACCATCCACCAGTGAGTAAATTGACAGCAATTAATTGAATTTAGAATAAATGGGTGGTCACATCCTCCCTGAGGAAAAATAAAAAACAAATAACCAACTTTCCAATCCCTCAGTTCAAAAACAAAAACTAAAATCTCATACTACCTCTTCTAATATCAGTATGCTCCTATATATATTTCCTTCTTTTATTTTTAAAGCATTTTTTTCCCTTTATATACATGCTTAGCAAGGGGGAGGGGGCGGTTTCATGCTAAGATCATGAAAAAAAATGTCCTCCTCATTTGTCTACTCAGTATTTGATTCATTATTAGGAAAAACAATGAACAATATTATTTGGTATCATAATGGAAATGTATGTAGTTTTTTTTTTCCCTTTTAAATAAAAGGTACAAATCAAAATCCCTTACTCTTTCATTATCCTGAAATGCTATAAAGTTCTGTGAAAAATTGGATGGAACTGGAAAAGAAGATTCTCAACAAAATTAAGCTTTGTTTAATAACAAGTATTTGTATACTTATATATGTGTGTGTGTGTATATATATATATATATACAGGCATATATAGTATACATACAAAAACAGAGATAAGAATGACAAGGAAGACATAATAATAAATAGTAGGCAAAAATAAAAGCACTTCCAAAGATGTTATATAAATTTAATCTTCCAATATTTCTAGAATGTTGCATCGATTAGAGTCTATTTTAGTCAAATCTCATTATTTAGCACTTCTCTATTGCTTTCTTTTTATTTAAAGTAACAATTTCTAACCTTGCCAATACCTAACATTATATTTTGTAAGATTTCCAAATTTTATCATGGACTTATCCAATAGATTAATGATAAAAGAGCACCTGTGTCTACATCTTGTAGCTCTCTTTTGCTCTCCATGCATCTGTATATGTATTTCAATGCCAAGAAGGAAAGAAGGATAAGCTATAATTATATGGTTGAGGAAAATACCAGTAGTAAAGAATTAGGAAATGGCTATCAATATAATATGTAACATGATAAAGAATAATCTTTGGTTGAATTATTTTCATGTTATAATGTAATAAGTTAGCTACAGGACATATGCAATATTATGTGTATAAGCTTTGGATAAGTCACTCAAAAAGCATTTATTATATAAATCTTCCCAGGAAGATTTATATAGCAATTTATATAACGGGAAGATTTAATTTTTAGTATTCCACATTAATATTTATTGATACCAATAGTTAAAGAATGAATCAAGGAGTCTTGTGATTTATATCCCCAGAGTTTTCAAATATAATATTATGTTGTAGTGTTGCACATCAATTAAGATGTGGGTGCAAGAGAAAATTTTAGTTTCTACTGCTTTACTTTTCTGTTTTCTTCTGAAAGAGATTCAGATGTATGATTCAATAAAAAGCCCATTCTCTATTTTATTTTAGTATTATTTTAATGCAGATACGTAAATTAACTAAGAGAAAGGAATAATGTTCAGCTTCAACTTTAAGTGGGTTACATGCTAATTTACAGAAGCCCTTTGGAGCTAATAAACTATTGACTAAGGTTATGAATTAAACAGGATTCATTTAAAAATAGTACCCATTTGTCCAAGTCTAAAAATACATTTACATTTATTCTCTTCAGGTTAAGCTCTGATATTAGAATCAGGTCTTTTTATTCAGGCCAGATACATACCAAATGACAAATTGAGTCAATTAAGCAGGTAATTCAGTTCCTGTAGTTCTTTCTAAGATTTGGTTCTTTCCCACTCTCTACTCTTCTAAAAAAAAAAAAAAAAAAAAAAAGGAAAAAATAATTATATGATGATGTATAAGCAAAAATGACTCAGACTAACTTTAATTATGCATTTAATTGGACCACTTCATTTTTGTTTTTCCTCCCTCCTCTTTCTCCTACTATGCAGGCCACAGAACCACATTTTTGTATTCAATAATTCCTTTCTTGGGGGTGAATGGAAGATGAAGGGCAAGATGACTGTTGTTTCTCTGAAATGTCAAAAACTAGTTACTTGTTTGTTAAAGCTTAATAGATGGTCCCAAAGAGCCGTGCAAATACAACAATATGAATAATAGAGAAAATAAGTTCTCAATTTACATGGTTTATTTTATATTTTATATTTTTCAGATGACCCTGAATTAATACATTTGGCCAACTTGCAGAAATGCCACATGTAAACATTTTAAAGTAATGAAGTATTTTTAAATGTAGAATTAAATATTAACCCTAAATAGGCACAAAACACCAGAAACCAAACATTTCTAATAAACATTTTCAAAAGGAAAAATACATACATATATATGCATATATATAATATTGTAAGCATATCCTTATTAAATTGCATTATTATTTTCTTCTAACACACATATATAAGATCCAAAAAGTATTATATTTGATAAAACATCTATCAGTGTACCTGCAAATCAGACACCCAGGTCATTAAAAGTTGTCTATGTAAGTTGAGACTCCTTTTGCTATTTTTATATCTATAAAACTGTAAGTTAATGATTTTTTTTATTGCTTCTTGAATTGTAATAGGTATTTATGGATTTACTTGCATATACATGTATATGTGTACATATATGTGTTAGAAAAATTCACCACACCTCCATTTTCAAAGTTAATTTTTTTCCCCTTGACAAATTCTGATAACTGTAATATGTCATTCATTCATGGACCACCCTTCAGTAATGTGAGATGAAGGAAAGGGAAAAGAAGAGATTGATATAGCATATTTATTGTCTGCTTGGGTATGAAACATAATCTAATCATTTTTTTTCCATTCTTGTTTTTGTCATTCTATTTAGCTCTTGAAAAACAGGCAAACTATTTTACATTGGAAATGACAGTATTTTAAGGTGGATTATTTTTGTATTACTTTTTGAGAATGGAGAAGGATTTTGCATCTATTGCCTGTTTCATCTGAATGTCAGAGCACTTAGTACCAATTAATATAAATATTGAATTAAACCATTTGTGGTTGAAACAAACATTCAAGATTTCATTATTATTTTGAAATTACAAAGGAATAAGTGATATTTTATGAAGTCTCAATCAAAATAAAACTAGAAAGCTCAATACTGGGTTTATTAGGCATTTTCCTATTGGATAGTATTTAAATCTAATGTCATGGATGATTCCCTGAGTTATGTTGAGTAGGAATTTACTTTTACTTATTAAAATAATATTTCCAGGAATCTTTGTAGATGAACATGGAAAAGTTTACTTCTTTATCCCGCCTCCAAAAAAAAGTACAGCTTTTTTTTGATTGAAAGTTTGTTTAAAAGTTGAAATCATGAAATTTTATATATATATGCCTTTTATTTTCACAAATTTATCTGAAGATCCACGGATTAATTATTGCACTAAGAAAATATTTATTTGCATGTATTTTAAAGCAAAATATTCACATTCAACTTCTGTGATTTGTATCAATTTGAATTGAAGTGTAATACTTGCATAAACATTTCAGTGAAATGTTCATATTTATTTTTAGAAAATAGCATGCAAAATCATGCTTCTTACATCATATCTAATTTATTATGCACGTCAGATTTTAAGTAACACAAATTTTTTGTTAGTAAACATCTCTGTACTATGATTTGAATAGCTCCTTAAATAAGGCTGATTATGTTTCTATGAAAAATTTCACTTGAATAATCAAAATCAAAAGATATAGATAGATAGATTTAGGTATATAAATATATATCTAAATCTATCTGTCTATCAATATATCCAGATTATCAGTAAGTTGTACACCTGAGAGGCTACATTTTTTCATAAGAAGGAAGATGATAAGATTTATCTTTTAATCAATGAAAATATTTTTATAAATGTATATATTAGTAAGAAATTTTATGTCCATATGCTTTATTCTTGGATAGAACATTGGAAATATTGTGGACTATATTATAAAATACCCTATACATAAAAATTTGACACTTCATATTGTGAGGAAATCACATGAATGTAGATATATTTTATCTATATCTTCATATCCGGATACAAATCTCATGCAGAATTCTAAATTTTGAATCTTTGTCTGAAATTAATTAAAATCTAGATTTAATTTGCTATTTATTTTGTAAGTATTTATTTAGCTCATTTTATGTACACATATTGTGTAAATGTTTATTTTTAAGACTAATATTAATATAACACCAGCATTTAGCTCAGGCAATGCCTATTTATTTTAATGTTTTTATAAAACATTTACAATTTCAATGCCTAAATTTTATATTTTCCTGCCCAAATTATTTTTATGTCCACTTTTTTCTCTTATTTGCCTTTTCAGTTTTTCCTTCTCGATCACTTTTGACTTATAAAATGGTGTTTGTGTTCTTGCAAACAGTCTCTATAATACATATATTCAACTAATGCTTTTATAAAGTTCAAGTCAACCTGTTTTACTCAGTTAAAAAAATTTTCCAAATATCTTCTCAGTATTAGCAGTTCAAAACTGTCAAAATCACCTATGTTATTACCAACTGCTTATTTGGTGCTAGAAATTGTACAATCCAGTGAGAAAACAAAGTCCTTGCTTCTCTGGCTATATAAAGTCTGTGCTAATATATTTCATAATTAATTTGATTATTTTAAAAAATATTTCTAAATTTAAATGATATTTAACAGACTAAACCAGGTGCTGAGTTGAAATTCTAAATTTCCTTTAGAAATGAATTGTTTATTATCAATTTCTTTCTTAAATCCAGTGTGAGCTAATATCGTGACAGCATTTTGAAGTGATTTTTAACAGTATTGTAGTAAAAGGGAAATTAAACATATATATATATATGTATATACATGATTATATGTATATAAATACATATATATGATTATAGAAACCTGTATAGAATGTATACATGTGTATGTTTACATATACATGTATGTATATATTACAAGGTTTTTATAATCATATTACCATTAAAGCAATTAATGCTACTTTTTTCAATTATACAACAAATTAAATCAAACATATTTTAAAGATAGCATAATTATATAGTGATCAAATCATAATTTTCTATGCATGTTAGCATCTTAACTTTGTATATACTGCTAATAACTATTGTTTATTCTTGAAAAAAAGATGCATTTATATGTTCTCCAAATGTTTAAATTGCACATTTTATAAACATGCTGTCCTTGAATAAAACTAAAACTAGGTCACATAACCTTAGCAATTATAACATATATCTAAGTTCAAAATTCCATATGTTGCAATGTGTGTATGTATATGTGTAAAATATATATATATATACACATATACTAAAAGAGAAATTCCTTTTAGGGCAGTGGTGTCAATTCATATGAATTGTACCCTGTCATCAGTCTTACAGATTTCCTATCAAACTGATGTGAAATTGTCTTACATTTCAGGGTATATTTTGCCTAGATTCATGATTAAAGAGCAATTCACCTAATTATAATATTAAAAGGTGTTGATTCATTTTGGCAAATAGAAAGACCTCTGAACTTTAGTTAGGACACCTGTGTTCTAGTCCTAGTTCTTTCTTTTATAGTTTGTATAATCTTGAGCAAATCTCATAAGCTCTTATACTGTTTTTCCTTACCTGTAACATGAGACTATTACTATTAATGTTTTGGGTGGTGATGGTGTTTTGTGGGGTTTTTTTTGTTTGTTTGCTTTTGCCACTCAAGAAGTTATAACAATTTTTACTTCACTGAGAGTAACTTCTCAGGCCCTGGTCTGATAAAGTTTCTAGGTTTGCCTTTCATCTTTCTTTTCTACATACACTCTGTACTATAATAGGCTGTGGTAAATTTGACCAAATACATTTGAATACAAGCCAACTTCACATGTGGTGTGTAGACATATCTCATAGTACAAAGTCTGACTCTTATAGTCTTTAGAGTCTGTATCACATTATAAAAATAAAAAAAAAAATATTACTTGCATAAACATGAAAATTCATCACCTTTAAGAAAAGCATCTTGTTAAGATTGAATTGTATATAGTGCTTAGAAGATATGTTATATTTTAGCTGTTTTTTTATCTGATGTTTAAATTTTAACTTTTATTTCTTTGTATCAAAATTACATCTAGAATATAAGTGCTATTCCTTCCCAAAGCTTGTTGGTAATATGATTTAAGTGTAAATAATAAGAAAAAGTATTGACAAAGACTTATTATCTATTGCATCCAGGTTTAAAAAACCTTATTTTCCAAAACAACATTGAGTTTCTTATAGTGTTCATGACTATGCCATGATTTTAGGTTATCATTTTGTACATTAAATTATTTTATTTTTAAAATCTTGTTAGTTATGCATTAAATTGATATATTTTCCTATTGTTGAAAAAACCTTGAACTTATAATGGATAATCATCCCCAAATCAATTTGAAATCATGTTATTAAATGTGATGTTTTAATATATACAATTTGATTAAGAGGTCAGATTATATTGGTTAACTCATAAGAAACAATTAAATTGGGTAGTTTATAGAGTACTTGAAGTCAGGAAGACTGGAGTAAGGATCCTGACTAAGGTATATACTAGTTATATGTCTGAGCAAGTCACAACTTCAGAATCTTCATCTGTTAAATGGGGACAATAACAGCACTTACCTCACAGGGTTGTTGTGAGGATCAAATGAAATAATACATATAAAGTGCTTTACAAAATTTAAAATGTTGTATATATGTTAGCAATAATTATATAGGTTTTCAAAAATTGATATTCAATGTTCTAATTCTTATATAGATTATTAAGAATTTAAAATGCTATGCCATAATGGCAAATATTTGAATTTCTATAATTTTCATTTTCTTCTATTTTTGAGATGTGGAACATATTTCTTTTATGTTTAAGCAACACATGTATTACATATATATACATGTATATATATACATATATATACACACACACTTATGTGTGCCACTACTATCAGAGAAAAGACTATTTGGGTTTCCTATGTTTGAGGCTTATTCTCTTTATTGTTTCCAATTACTAATTTAATTGGAGTCAGCTTTCTTAATGCTTTTTCCTCTAGATTCTTGAGTAAACTAACAAATTGTTTTTTATTTCTGTGTGGTGCCTAAGTAAGTAGATATAGTTATTTCATGCTTGTGTGTGTGTGTTTTTTTTTTTTTAAGTCATTTTTAAGGCATTGATTCAGTGGCTTAAAAAGTTAGTTGTTGGTTTATATTTGGGATGTATATATATATACATGTATATGTGTATATGAATATGTATATATATGTATAATTATTTATATATACATATATAATTACTAAGCTAAGTTTAAAGTCTAGTGATGAAAGTAATATGAATATTGAAACTATCAGGGAACGTAGCAAATGGCCTATTTTACTTTTTTTTCAAATGTATGTCCTTATGGAACTAATTTTTCTTTAATGAATATCTATAAAGCTTATATCAGATTTTAGTCTCCAGAGTTAATTAAGGTAAGTGAGTCAGATCCTCTCAGGACAGAGACTCTCCTTTCTGGGAATAAGCTAAGCTTTTTTGGAAACTGTATTAACTCCCTCAAGCCAGTAGGAGAGCATAAAGTGAGCTTCAGTGGTAATTTACTAAATGTGATAGCACATATGGTCCCACATTTAGTAAATTACTATGGAGCAAAAGCTGCCCTAATGGTCAGAAGAAGCAGTTTGCAAAACTGCCTCAACTTGTATCAGCACACTAATACAATCTACTGATCACTTCACTTATTTGGGACAGACGTTTGGGAAGAACAATATTGGAGAATATAGCATATTAGTTGCGTGGATGTCATATAGATAGAACATATTTTTTAAGGAAGATTTTCTACTCTAAAAAATTTTGTCCTTTTATATTTAGGTGCCAGAAAGAGAAAGCTTCCAAGATATTTTCTGTTTATTTGTGCTTTAATTTAGGTTAAATGATGGGAAAAGAAGTTATTTACTCTAGGAATGCTAATAGAATTGCCATCTTCATTTGTAAACATTTAAACTATTTACATATTAATGGTTCTTGGAGATCCCAGAACTCAATTCTTATGCATTTCCATCTTTGAAGACTGAATTATAATCAGTTGAAACTTGTCTTTTTGTATCATCATTTTTTTCTTTTGAAATACAAAGGCTTTACTTATATGTAGTATATGGCTCATTTAGTTCATAAACTATATTTTGTTCTTTATGGATTAACTTTTTGAAGAAGTAAAATTGTAAAGATTATTTTTTCTACTTTTAAAGTGAATTTCCATATGATAGAAATAATAACTGTGAACTATTTTGTATCATTTCTTATAGAATATTGGAGCAAAAAGCTGAGCCTTAAATGTGTAAGTTCCAGATTTTGTTCTTGATCTTGCCACTGACACACAATGTGACCTTTGGCAATTCATGTTACCTCTGTGCCTCAGTTTCTAATTTATAAACATGGGTACAATGATTATTTGTAAAATACTTTAATCTATTAAGGCATATGGTTTTGTATATATGGTGAATTCAAAATGTGATTTTAGTCCAATTGAAATGTGCAAAAATTATTGATATTGATCACATTTGCTTTTTATACTATACACCTATTCTTTTTATTTTATATTCCACGAATATCCTTAAAATCTCTGTTGAAAAAAACTATTCCTAGATAAATATATTTTGTAAAGATATTTGTACAAATGTTAGTTTGAAATGTATTTTTAAAATTTTTGATATCAATAATGTTTAATCAAATTAAATGGTTATTTACAAAAACAACAGAAACATTTAAAATTAATAGTTCCTTTAAAAAAGTTATAATCTATTAGAGTATACATTTTACATGACCTTACCAACTTTGAAAAGAATAATTATTTCTGTGATATTTAAGGCTATTAAAATGAATAATTATTTTCCTAAAATATTATTTTTTCAAAATTAGCTACTTCCCCCCTTAAATTTGGAGATTTTAAAAATCTGTATTCACCAATCAATGTTTACATGCTGAGTTGAAAATTTTTCACTTTTATCATAAATATTCTGAACATGTGTGTTTTGTTAGTAATGGTTCAAAAATCAGCAATCTTATTATGCATAACATAAGTTCTGTTTATATTGGTCAATAGATAAAGATTTCTGCTCCATTTAAAAAAATATAGTAAGGAGGCAGTGAATGTTATACCTCATTTGTCCTTTGAATATTGTAAGATTCTCTCTTTAATATTAGCAAAAAATGTCAGCAATTCTCATTTATTATAAGTTGGTCCTACGTAACTGAAATGTAATTGAATAATGAAATACTTTTCATTCTCCATGTAGTTTTAAATTAGTTAGCCACTGTTATTTACCAGTTTCACTTGATAGTCTTAAGACTATCTCTCAGAACACTTAAGAGAATCATTAAGATTCCTTAGAACTACATGCATAGAATTTTAAAATAACAGTAATGACAATAGTTCATTTCAAAAATAATGCTTGGTTCCTAGATGATGAAAATATAATAGAGGATATTATGACTAAAGGCTTGAAATTCATTGAAAATTAAAGTTATCATATCATTCTTAAATTGCTAAAGTTGGAAAATAAGCATAAGGTGTTTAAAACTAATGTTTTAATTAGATATGTTCTATAATTGCAGAAAAAGAGTTTTAGAATTACTTTTAACCACAATTTCTCAGTAATACTGATCCATCACTGTTTATCTCACAATAGGAACAAAGAATATTTACCATTCTTTACCAATTTTGCAGAATGCAGATTTCCAATTTCTCTAAATTGTTGAGTACTAAATCAATTTCAATACAGACACACAAATGGACAGAATCTCTCCAGATCTATTAGAAATATTAGATTATCCTTATTCCTATATAATTAGTTGTCATATAATTTCTCATTTTAGTAAAAAAGAAAAATCTAGATTTTTTTTTAAAAAATGAGTTTTTATAGATATGTATATTTCATAAAGTGTCAGCCTGGTGACCTAGTTTAAAAAAATCTGTTAAGACAAGGGCATTTTAAAATGATAGACTAATTCCCAAATGTAGCTTTTAGATAGTATAATATGATGTAGAATCAAATTTTGCTTCAATTGTCCACATAACAATCTAATTCCTCTATTCCATTTTCCTGCCATAATTAAAGAAAAGATTCAGATAAATGGAAAAGCAATTATTGTTAAGTCATGTCTTTATGAATCTATTGGCAAATTTAGGTATATATTTAATGGAGTATTTATGAATTTTCTAATGATGTAAAGAGAATTTCTCTTTGTATTTCTATGTCTTTAGGAGCGTTTTTACTATGGAGAATACTTTCTTGGAATTGCTTTGTTTTTCCTTTTTTTCATGATATCAAATAAAATCACTTTTTTTTAAACATGAAAAAGTTAGGTCCATGGAGAAGCAATAATAAAAATTTCTGGGTGGATGCCTATACATGGGAAGCAATTAATTTTAAGGGCTGGCTTTGCTGTCTTGAGATTTAGCCTTATAAATATAATAATTATAATTGCTCATGAAATATCATCAATATTTGTAGTTTAACATTGAATATATTTTCTGAATAAATGTTGAATACATTGCTGAAAGCTTTTTTTATAAATAAATGAGTTCTTGGAAAATTTAGTTATTGTGAAACCATTTTACAAATATTTACAGTTGAGTTTCAACTAAACAGATAATTTTTTAAATGTAATTTGATTTTCTAAATTTTGATTTGAGGTCCAAACAAAACTTGTATGAAGTAAGGATTACAAATGGCATTTCCAGTCTGAAAAGACATAACACCAGAACTTTTCTGAGTTCTTTTGGTGTTCTGTATCTGAAATATGCATCTAATAGTATCCTTTTTCATAACAATCTAATTTGATGTCTAGCCATGTGGAGATGCAAAGCAAACAGAGAAGAGTAAATATTGTGCTCCCTGTCTATTGCTTGGTATGCCTGGAGATTAAATGACTATGAATTGGATCTTTGATTTCTGATCTGCTTGCTGTCCTTAAGCATTGTAGATATTACATCCAATATGTACTACATATACTATTGCAAATCATCTGTTTCTAAAATCTTGTATACTTTGATGTGATTTCTGCAATTTCAGTAAAACCCACAATTTTCTTGGAGTGGGTATGTTTTTATCACCTATGCTGATTAGACTCACTCTAGGCCTTCTAATTTCATATAATTATTTTTCATATTATCTCCCTAAAGTGATTACCTGGTATCCAGACTTTCCCTTTGTCCATTTACTATTTCACAGGTATCAATGTTGTTGTTGTTGTACCTCTGGGATCATTTCATTTCTTCTTTAAAAAGAAAAGATTTAAATATCTTAAGTCTTTATATCTCCTTTTTGCAGTAGGTTGAGTTAATGAAAAATCTATCTCTTATATTTGAACACATTTTCAGTGTTGTTCTATATTCTGTCCAAGCAAAAAGGGTATACATTGTTCTGCTCCAACCTGGTGTTATCATAGACAGTTGCAAATCTTCACCCCATCCAGGGGACAAATATATATACTTATTATAACATAGCTGTATAATAAAAATTACTTAATGTGTTTAGGCATGATCAGATTGTGCCTTTGTACCATATCTGTAAAATATAACTATGTGACTAGATTGTTTCATACAGGTTATCCCAAAAGTATTAGTGCAGTTTTAAGTTTTAATTATGTATGTGTATGTACATACACAGATGTATATGTACATATGACATTTTAATATATAGTTATAACCATATTGAAAATATTGTTTTTCTATTTTAACGTTTGTAAATATGTAAAAGTATATTTTATATCATACTGATATCTCAAAATAACTGACTAGCTCAAGGGTATGGAACAAACAGCAGAGAAACAACTTTTCAACATGACTGCATTGACTATCAGCTGATCCAAATGAAGATTGTCGTTTTCCATTTGCTTAGGATTTATTTCTCATTTTTATTTATAGTTGAAATATGTAAATATGTTACATTTATATTTAAAATTAGTTATGAATGATCCACATATGAATGATTCACATAACTCACATTTATAATACATTTTAAAAATTAATATTTCACTGCTTTCAAATGAAAAATAGTTTAAAAATTTATAAATAAGTCAAATGTAGATATTTAATTCTATGGATATGCAAATATTTGTCCTAAACTTTATATTTTTCAAAGCTATTGTTGCTATGTCTAAAAATATTAGAAATATAAGTTCTCTAGTAGATAGTTATAGTAAACATCAGAGCACCAATTTTTGAAAGGAAAATGTTTCCTATTTTGAAATCTGTGTATTCATTTTAATATTTTTTATTAGTAAAGTTGTGATTATCGAACTTTGTTTATGAGAATTAAGATTCTCAGATAGAAGATTCTAAATGGTCTTAAATGTTTAGAACTTGTGTGACACTTCATAAGATTAAAAAAGGACAATAGATATACAGATTTAAAATGAAACTTTTAACCTTCAATAGATTGAATGTAAATGGAATATGTACATTATATTATAAATACCTATGCAAAAATGACTTGAGAAAATATATCTACATATTTTTGCAATGCAAATATTTGTATTATACATAATTTGGCTTTTAAAATTTTGTACATATTCTTGACATTTCCAGTTGACTGGTTGAGAGTGCTTTAAAATGAACTTCATAAAAGTTTATCAATAATGGAATGTATGTATAGTAAAAATTAAAAGTGTAGTAATGTGACAGAGAACTAGAACATAAGTATCTATGGCAACATTTCAATATTAATTTCAATATTATTTTACTTAGTGAAAGGAAATGATATGTTTGTGTAGGTTGCAGTAGCTAATTGCTGAAAGTTGTTATACACCAAATAGATAAATGTTTTAAAAGTCTCTTCTTTACTCCTTATCCCAACTATGCTACACAACAAGGGAGGGCCAAAATTTTTTTTCCTAAATAATTGTCCTTTTGTGCTCTAAAATTAAGTTATGGATAATTTGCTTACATGTAAATAAAAATTAGTTCTTTGCACAGGACAATATTTCCTGATTTAGAATTTAAAAGAAAATATATGTCATTAATGGAAACTTTTCTTCAATTCATTTTGTAAACAATTTTCTTTTTTGTAAAACAGGAAATTCACTATGTAAATGGAATGGGGCTACAAGGAAACAAAGGAAACCAAGACTGTGAAAACCTGATTCAAAGGACACAAATTTAGAAATTATAAAGCTAAAGAGGATTTGATTTTAATTTTGAGAAGCCTTGATAGTTGTATTTGTCAGGGAAATTCATCTGATAATCAGGAACATTTAATGACAATTTTCACTAGGTTTTGTGTGTGTGTGTGTGTGTGTGTGTGTGTGTGTGTGTGTGTGTGTGTGTGTGTTGGTGTGTGTGTGTATGTGAGATTTTGCTTTTCAATAGACTTTTCTTAATTTTTTCATATACTATAAAAATAGAGCTATAATCAAGGTTGCCCTATCTGTCATCTAATCTCAATGCCTTAAAACAAATCTAATAACAGGTTTTATTTTTGAAATTCACTGCATAAGTTAAAATATTATATTGATATGATTATCACACACTACTGCATTGATTTGAAGGGTATTCTTAAGACAAATCATCCTATAAATGAGTAATGTCTAAGCTATCTCTCATGTCAGGATGAACTAGTAGCCAATTCATAATTTTGTCAGAAACACCAAATCAACCAATTTTAATTTCATCAGAATAGATAAATATTACATATGCTTAACATTTAATTATCAAATTATTATTAATAATCTATATGACCTATGTATTTAGTGGAGAGGACATAACTTTTAAATAAAATGTTCACATAGAAGTTGACTGAACCTGAGACTTTTAAGGTAGAGGCATAACCTTGTTAGAAACTGGTTTTTGACCTTGGAGTCACATGTAAAGGTATAGTAACTTTAACCTCTCTGGGCCCCCATTTTCTCACATATAAAATGTGGAGTTTGGATTAAATGATTGCTAATGTTCCTTCCTAGTGAAATATTTTATAATTCTATGATTATATTTACTAAGGATACAGAAATGATCTATCTGTAAAGTTAGAGCTGGACTAGATGATCCAAAAGGTCCCTTCCAAGCTCTAGCATTTTTCAGGACTCTATAATCTATAGTTTATTGCTTAATTTGCTTATTTGATTTCTACTTTTATTCTACTTTAAATCAGATTTTAGTAAAAGAAAAAGATAAAATGGATAATTTGCATCTTGCTATTTTTTTCTTAATCAACATTTTGTATGAATGTTAATATTTCATAGATTAATGAATTAGAACAGAAGGCAAAATGCAGGTAATGTATAATCTGCAAATTGATAACTAAACACATAATGCTCATTTGTCATGCATGCAATTTTTTTCCCCTCACAATTGGTTTCAAAAGGAGGGCTTGTGTAAAAGTGTTGATATCTTTCTCCAGCCTCCTTTTTTCTATTTATTGCAAATGTCTTCAGTTATCTCCATCAAGGGATTCACAATCTTTTAAATAAATGACAGCCTCTCAGTTTCATAACTTGGCATACTTTCATTTTCTAATTTGAAAGACACATTGGACTGACAGCTAAACTTTTGGCAATGGGTCAATGTTCTTTTCCCAAATTAATATGTCTGGATCTTTTCTGTAGACCTTCTAGTGTGAAAATATAGTCACCTATACTTGCAAATAAAAGGATATTTTGTTTTGGCATTGGGACACAATATAGCATCCAAGTAACATTTAAAACTAAACTTAATAAAGTAATTTCTAAAAAAAGAAAAATGTCCTTGACAACATTTCACATTTACTTTGAAATGTATAGGTCTCTGTATATTTATAGGTCTACATGAAGTTTTTAATATTTTTGCTTCTTTTTTTTTAGTTTTGCAATTTTACATCTACATTTCATCCTTGGAAGGAAAAACTTTTACATAATGATTTATAGTTTTCAAACTATTATTTTTTCCACTAAAAATCTATATCCTTACTAAATATGGAAAATTTTCTCTTCACTAAACTGACAATTTTCACAAAAAGAACTTGTGCTTCCTGACAATGTAACCTGAGAATTTCATTTTTCTCCAAAAGAACATTTCAGGAATGACAATATATGTGTTATGGGCTCTTTGTAAATGGATTTTAAATGTGTCAAAAAATAATTCTATTTATATCCTATATTATAGCTGGATTTTTTTATGCATTCATTGGGCTCTCACATAAGCTGCACTTTGTTGTGACTACAATAAGTAAGTGATCGAATGCATTACTAAACTACATAGTTTGATCAAAAACTTGTTTTCTTTTGGGAAAATAGAAAACATTTTCAGGAACATATAGGTAGGTGCATTGTATATGGGTGTTATATTTTGCTTTATGAATTCAAAGTACCAATCTAAGTGTATTTGTTGATAGGGAGTTAGGGCCTGAGGTTGAGGTGGATTATCTATTGTATAAGTTCACATTGTCATATTTTCATTAAAAAATTAAAATTAGTCCAAAAGTGACCTCTCAAATGCCTGTTTTCCATTTTTGAAAGGCCTAACCTAGCAATCAATTGATGGCAGTTAAAGATGTTCCATTTCTGATAGGTAATTGAATTTTTTAATTGTAGACTTTAGAAAGGGCAGAGAGGAGGGAAGAGTCCTCAGGATCCCAAATAATGAAATTTAGGTTCTATGCTAAACAGTGAGAGGCATCATGGCATGCTCATCAATATCCAGTCTTGCATTTAGGAATATTTGTCCCACTACTAACATGTAATGGCTATGTGACCCTGGACAAATAAATCACTCAATGGCCCAGTATTTTCAGGTTACTATAGATTTAAGAACAATTACTTTGTGGAAGGCTATCCATCCATGATATCTTAAAATACAAAATACACTTTCATTCGTCTATCCCTGCCATTCAGAAAAAGACATTAGATAAGAAGGGGAAGTGAAATGAAAAGTCATCTGTATTGTCCTTCAAATCATCATTATTATTTTTTTTGATACTGATTCCAAACTGTTTGGGTATTATTTCTAATCCAGCCACAGATACTTATATCCTGTGGACCCCAATCATATCACTTAACTTTTTTCAGTCTCGAGTTCCCAATCTGTTAAGTAGGTATAAGAATATTGTTTATACTGTTATCATTGTTTAAAGTCGATAGAAATTGAAAATATCTATATAGAGCAAGATTTATCAAGATACCTATATTAAGTGAATATATTGCAAAGTTAGCAGTAAAATATTCATTAGTGAGCTGAAAATTCTTTAAGTTTATACCCTTCAATGAAGTTACACTTCAGTGACTGTTTAATACCTAAAGTTGCTTTCTTGCTTCAGAAATCCCCATTCATTCTCTTTATGAATGCCCAAAATGCTAAAGTGACTTTTTGTTAATAAATGGGGAAGGAATGCTTAGATTTTTTGAGTAAAACAAATGTTCTATTTGTTCTACTTCTAGTGTGAGCTCACTTGCATATATACTCCAGGCTTTTGTACTTGCCTTAGAATGCCCTAGAAACTGTCTCAGGGCACATCCCCTTTCTGCTAGATTAATTGAAACAGGTGCTATAGAAAGGTTAAGTATTACTCCTGTGTCCAGTGTCTTGTGATTGACATCTTTATATCAAGTCAGTAGTATGGATATAACAGAAAGAATAATTCTACATGGTCAGTAATTTCTTTTTTTTTTTTAATTGTATTTTATTTTATTGTAGTAACTCATTCAGGGTAGAATTTCTTTTTTTTTTTTATTATAGCTTTTTATTGACTGAACATATGCATGGGTAATTTTTACAACATTATCCCTTGCACTCAATTCTATTCCAACTTTTCCCTTCCCTCCCTCCATCCTCTCCCCTAGATGTCAGTCAGTCTTATATATGTGAAACATGTTAAAGTATGTCCTAGATACAATATATGTGTGCAGAACCGTACAGTTTTCTTGTTGCATAAGAAAAATTGGATTCAGAAAGGTAAAAATAACCTGGGAAGAAAAACAAAAATTCAAGTAGTCCACATTCATTTCCCAGTGTTCTTTCTCTGGGTATAGCTGATTCTGTTCATCATTGATCAATTGGAACTGAATTAGATTTTCTCTTTGTCGAAGAGAACCACTTTCATCAGAATACATCCTCATACAGTATTGTTGTTGAAGTGTATAATGATCTCCTGGTTCTGCTCATTTCACTCAGCATCAATTCATGTAAGTCTTTCCAAGCCTTTTTGTATTCATCCTGCTGGTCATTTCTAACAGAACAATAATATTCCACAACATTTATATACCACAATTTACTCAACCATTTTCCAATTGATGTGCATCCATTCATTTTCCAGTTTCTAGTCACTACAAAAAGGTCTGCCACAAACATTTTGGCACATACAGGTCCCTTTCACTTCTTTAATATCTCTTTGGGATATAAGTCCAGTAGTAACACTGCTGGATCAAAGGGTATGCACAGTTTGATAACTTTTTGAGCACAGTTCCAAATTGCTCTCCAGAATGGCTGGAGCCATTCATAACTCCACCAATAATGTAGCAGTGTCCCAGTTTTCCCACATCCCCTCCAACATTCAGCATTATCTTTTCCTGTCATCTTAGCCAATCTGATAGATGTGTAGTGGTATCTCAGAGTTGTCTTAATTTACATTTCTCTGATCAGTGGTGATTTGGAACACCTTTTTATATGAGTAGAAATAGTTTCAATTTCATCATCTGCGAAAACTGTCTGTTCATATCCTTTGACCATTTACACATTGGAGAATGGCTTGATTTCTTATAAATTAGAGTCAATTCTCTATATATTTTGGAAAAGAAGCCTTTATCAGAACCTCCCAGTTTATTGCTTCCCTTATAATCTTGTTTGCATTTGTTTTGTTTGTACAAAAACTTTTTAATTTGATATAATCAAAATTTTCTATTTTGTGATCAATAATGATCTCTAATTCTTCTTTGGTCACAAATTCATTCCTCTCCAAAAGTCTGAGAGGTAAAATATCCTATGTTCTTCTAATTTATTTATAATCTCATTCTTTATGCCTAAATCACAAACCCATTTTGATTTTATCTTGGTGTATGGTGTTAAGTGTGAGTCCATGCCTAGTTTCTGCCATACTAATTTCTAGTTTTCCCAGCAGTTTTTGTCAAATAGTGAATTCTTATCCCAAAAGTTGGGATCTTTGGGTTTTTCAAATATTAGATTGGTATAGTTATTGACTATTTTGTCCTGTGAACCTAATCTATTCCACTGATCAACTAGTCTATTTCTTATTCAATACCAAATGGTTTTGGTGACTGCTGCTTTATAATATAGTTTTAGATCAGCTAAGCTGCCTTCATTTGATTTTTTTCCCCATTATTTCCCTTGATATTCTTGACCTTTTGTTCTTCCATATGAATTTTGTTGTTATTTTTTCTAGGTCATTAAAATAGTTTCTTGGGAGTCTGATTGGTATAGCACTAAATAAATAGATTAGTTAGGGTAGTATTATCATCTTTATTATATTCACTCAACCTATCCAAGAGCACTTAATATTTTTCCAATTATTTCAATCTGACTTTGTGTGGAAAGTGTTTTGTAATTTTGCTCATATAATTCCTGACTTTCCTTTGGCAGATTCCCAAATATTTTAAACTATTATTTTGAATGAAATTTCTCTTTGTATCTCTTGTTGTTGGGATTTTGTTGGTGATGTATAAAAATGCTGAGGATTTATATGGATTTATTTTGTATCCTGCAACTTTGCTAAAGTTATGAATTATTTCTAATAGCTTTTTAGTAGAATCTCTGGGGTTCTCTAAGAATACCATAATATCATGATGATTTGATAATTTGGTTTCCTCATTACCTACTCTAATTCCTTTAATCTCTTTCTCAACTCTTTTTGCTGAAGCTAATGTTTCTAATACAATATTGAATAGTAATGGTGATAGTGGCCAACCTTGTTTCACTCCTGATGTTACTGGCAATGGTTCTAGTTTATCCCCATTACATCTGATACTTACTGATGGTTTTAAATAGATGCTCCTGACTATTTTAAGCAAAAGTCCATTTATTCCTATACTCTCAAGTATGTTTAATAGGAATGTATTTGGATTTTATCAAATGCTTTTTCTGCATCTATTGAGATGATCCTATGCTTTCTGTTAATTTGATTATTGATGTAGTTAATTATGCTAATGGTTTTCCTAATATTGAACCAGCCCTGCATTCCTGGTATAAATCCTACTTGGTCATGGTGTATTATCCTGGGGATGATTTTTTGTAATATCTTTTCTAATATTTTATTTAAGATTTTTGCATCAGTATTCATTAGGGATATTGGTCTATAATTTTCTTTCTCTTTTTCAAGCTACCCAGTTTAGGTATCAATACCATGTCTGTGTCATAAAAGGAATTTGGTTTCAAATAGTATGATCAGTATTTTCAAAGTAATACAGTAGTGGTCTATTTTCTGTCCACAGCTGGGGGAAAAAAAAAAAAAAAAAAAAAACTTGCTGAAGTGGACAGCATGATTTCCAGATATTTATGCATGTTTTTGAGTCATCATGAATATTCAAAATGAATTGAACTAAAAAAAGGAAGGAAGGAAAGATAAGAAAAAAGGATGAAAAGAAGGAAAGAATGAAGTAAGGAAGGAAGGGAAAAAGGAAGGAAGATGAACCTTGAATGTCTTCTCTAATCACTCGAACCTATTGCCTGAAGAAAACAATTCAGAGGAGATGTTTAATTATAACCTAAATACTATTTATGGAAGGGCAAGTCAAGACCATTGCCACCAAAGGTTTATTGCTTGATATGAAGAATTAAAATAAAAATTATATTTTCAAAACTTCTATCATTTTCTAAATTTCATAGTGAAATCTATCAAGTTGGTTTTTACTCAAGAATTATTTTCAACACTGAGATTGCAGTTGACAAAAAACCCTTGGATTTCCACTGAAGAATTTGTATGCGCAATTATTATTATGCTTATTATCGATTTACCTCTGGACTCCTATTCCCTAAAGGGAATATGGGTTCCCTTTCTCATATTATTTCTTGAAACATATAATCTGGAGTTAATGAAATATTTCAGCCTAGTACTGGTTTGCCCTTTCATGTTTTTTATGCTGTTTTAAGGAATGACAAGCAACATTTTTTTTCCTATCTTCTAGGTTCACATGTTTGACTAGGTTCTAGATTTCATTGGATTTGCTCTAGTGTGTTATTTTTCTTCATTTTTTCTTTGATATTTTTGAGTATTCTTTTAGCATATCATTATTATTGCTGGATATCTTTGGAGATCTGTAAGTACCAAGTGATGAAAACACTAAGGAACATTCTCTTTTCTTGAGTCATGTTTTGCTTCTCATATTTAATGTTGTGAATGAAATAATAAATGAATGAAAATACTAACTTTTTCTATATGCTAAGTGAAAGAAATATAAAAGTGATACCATCCTTGTCTTAAAGGAACTTATTAACTTAATAAGGCGAGGTAATACAGGAGGAAAATTAGGATCAGAAAGTGGTATTTAGGTTTGTGAAATTAAATATACAATGAATGGAGTCACAAGGAAATGATTGGCGCATTTTTCCCAATGTAAATGGGAGCCTTGGTTTGCTTAGAATTCTATATCTAGAAACTTGGAAGGGTACGTGGGATAGTTGGAGAGGATTAAGACATCTTGGATAGCAAGAAAATAGTAGGGGCTGAATATAAGACATATCTGAAGCCTATTAATTAACATTCACCAGTCAGATCAATACCTGCTCACAGTAGAAATCCTGGAGATGAAAGGGTAGAATCTCCAAGACCATGGGCTCTGGATAGCTTGTTTATAGAGGCTCTAGTGATAGGCAAGGTGAAATTGGCTGGAAAGAACATAGTCACATAAGAGAAAATTAAGAAAAAAATTTCCAAAATAAGATAGTGATTTTATGTTTTCTTCTTCAGCACTTTAAGGATTTGTAATTTTTAACATGAATATTTTCCTCATCTGAAACAGATCACAATCCCTATTCCACCCCAATTAAAGAACATTAGGGAATTAATTTGGAGGAAAAATGTCATAGTCTTGGGGGCCAAATTTTTGATGATGACATTCTGAAGACTTAACCATTCCTCAAATAGACATTGCCATTCCTCGAAAATTTGTTTGTCTCTGCTATAACCCTGGAGGATACAGGATCACTTCTATGCCAGGTTGACAGATAAAAAACAAACAAACAAATAAAAACAAACAAACAAACAAACAGAACTTTTGATCTCTTTTATACTTCAATAAATTAGTGTTTAATTTTTACTTAAAGTCATGTAGAAATATAATTTATTTTAATTTTACTTCAGAGCATAGCAAATGGGTAAAAGTTCCATTACTTATTCAATTCACTTCAATTCCATTTTCCAAACTTATATTAAGTAACTACTATGTGGAAACCACTATGTAGTATGTGAATAAGTAACTTTTCTAACTTTTCCTAAATATTTTATCTTTTACTTAAATGTAAATACTGATGTTTAGCTTTTTAAAATTTGTGTTTCTTTTAAGAAAAAAATATTTATTAGCATATTGTTAAAGTTTTTCAGATTTAAAATTATGCATAAAAGAAATTATATTCTGGAATGACAAAATTCATCTAAGTCCCTTATGTAGAAACATTTTCCCCCTTCCTTATTTCTGTCACTAGAATCTTTTCTTGCTTTCTTTCCCCTTCAAATGCGATTCCATGAATCTTTTCCCTATTGAAAATATAATTCTAAGGTAGGTCCAAAAATGAATTTAAGGTGGCATGAATAGCATCTCAGGGGAAGAACTATATGAGGGGAGGAGAGCTGTGAAAAGCTGTGATAATGACCTTTCAGTCCCACAGGCTAAAAAAAGAATGAGAGAAGAATACATGAGAGAAAGAATAGAATCAGATAATCTCAGAAGAGGAAGAGATTTTGAGACCATATGTTGTGGGGCCTTCCTTGTTGGAACAAACAGATCACAACTATGAAAAAGGAAGTAAGCAGTGAAATGTCTGTGGCTAAAGAGAAATAAGAAACAAAGTGATTAAAAAGCCATTTTGGGTCTAAGAAGTATCGTGGGAAAGGAGGGAAGGTTAATCTAAATTGATGAGAAATTCTAGATCCTGTAGCAATCTAAATGTCTACATTTTGTCTTTATTTTTCTCATTTCTTCTTCATTCAATTACTCTATTCTTTATTTAATTCTCCTTGACAACCCAAAGGTTTAGCGATAATTATCCATGAAAGGCCATACTTGACTTCTTTCCCCAATACATTAAAAAAAAAAAAAAAAAACTGTCTCTAGAGACAGAGTTGAGTCAATCCCTTTTTAAAATGTTTCCAGCATTAAAATTTAGAATTTAACAGTTTTTCCACATCAAAATACTTTTGAATAGGATAATTAAGTCCTATAGTAATTTTAGTAAAACTTATATTTCATGAACATTAGCTTTTGTAGTCTGGAAAATAAACCTAATTGAGATTACAAACATTATTTCTATAGGAAAATTTATTCAAGGTTTCAAACAACTGACAGACTTCTTTGTCATTGCTGTAGTATCACATTTATTTACTTACTTTTGTTTAATATTTCATTTTTCCTCAATTACATTTTTAAAAATGTAATATTTGTTTTTAAAACCTATCCAAATTCTCTCCCATCCTTCTTTCTTTCACCTTCATTGAAAAAGGCAAGAAGGTCAAAATAACTAATACATGTATAGTCATACAAAACATTATCATATAAGTTATATTGTAAAAGAAAAATAGATCCAAAAAATCAAGAAAAATTAGCTTAAAATGCTTTTATCTATATTCAAACATCATCAGTTCTTTCTCTGAAAATTGATAGTATTTTGAGAATAGCTATGTCATGCATAGCTGATTATCTTACAATATTGTTATTACTTGTACATAGTACATGACATTTTATGTCAGTTACTGTTAAGTTTTTTTCAGGTTTTTCTGAGAGCATCCTGCTTATAATTTATTATAGCATAACAATATTCCAGCACAATCATATTCCTCAATTTTTTCAACCATTTCTGGATTGATGGTTATCTCTTCAGTTTCTATTTCTTTGTCCGCAGAAAAGAGCTGCTCTAAATATTTTTAGACATGTCTTTTTCCTTTTTGTTTTTTTTAAATCTCTTTTGGGGGAATAGACCTAGTAGTGGTATTGCTAGGTCACAGAGTATGTGCATGGTTTTACAGCCCTTTGGGCTTAGTTATAAATTGCTTTACAGAATGTTTGAATCAATTTACAACTCTAACAGTGCCATTAATGCCTCATATTTGTCATTTTTCTTTTTCTGTCCTACTAACCAATCTAATAGTATGAGATAATATCTAAGAATCCTTTTAATTTACATTTCTCCAATCAATAATGAGAATTTTTTTTTTCACATGGCTATAGATAGCTCTGATTACTTCATCTAAAATCTATTTATATCTTTTGATTTGATATCAATTGGGAATGGCTCTTATTTTTTTAATAAATTTGATTCAGTTCTCTAAATATTTGAGAAAGAAGACTTTTTTTTTTCTTACTTTCAAAGAAAGAGAAATTTACTTGTAAACTTCTTTCACAATTTCTATTGGTAACTGTATTTCCTTCATCCTATTTCCCACTCTATGTATTGTATTCTCGATCTCCTTTCACCTTGCCTCTCTTAAAAAGTTGTTTATTTCTGACTTCTACCTCCCCATCTGCCCTTTTATCACACCCCCTTGTCTTATCTCCATCTTTTCCTACTTTCCTGTAGATTAAAATAGATTCTATATCCAATACAGGTTGCATATTATTCCCTCTAAGCCAATTGTGGTGAAAATCAGGTTCATTCATTTCCTCTTGCCTCCCCTGTCTTCCCGTCCACTGTAAAAAACATTTTCTTGCCTCTTTTTTCAGTGAGATAATTTACCTCATTCTACATTATCCCTTTCCCTTCTTCTGCATGCATTCCTTTTTTCCCCTTAATTTTATTGTTTTAGGGGCAATTAGGTGGTGCAGTGGATAGAGCACCAGCCTTGAATTCAGGAAGACCTGAGTTCAAATTTGGTCTCAGACACTTAACACTTCCTAGCTGTGTGACCCTGGGCAAGTCATTTAACCCCAGCCTCAGGGGGGAAAAAATTATTGTTTTAAACATCATCCCTTAATATTCAACTCACAACTATGCCCTCTCTCTCTCTCTCTCTCTCTCTCTCTCTCTCTCTATATATATATATATATATATATATATATATATATATATATATATATATATATATATATACTAGCTACTTGAATAAAGATAAAATTACTGTGAGTTTACAAGCATCATCTTTCCAGGTAGAAATGTAAACAACTTAATTCTATTAAGTTCCATATGATTTCTCTTGTTTCCCTTTTTATGTTTCTCTTCAGTTTTTTATTTGAAAACCAAAATTTCTTTTGAGATCTACTTTTTCATCAAGAATGCTTGAAAATCTTGTTTTTCATTGAATGTCCTTTTTCCCCCTAAAGGAATATGCCCAGTTTTTGCTGAGTGGGTGACTATAATTGGCTCCTTTGTCCTCTGGATTATCACATTCCAAACCCTCTGATTTTTTAATATAGAAGTCCTACCCCCCAGTGCCAGCAAATCTCCTTCTGATCAATTGTTTGGTTCTTTTACTATCTATGGGCTGAAAACTATAGAAGCAACCTCTGCCACTGCTGATTCAGTGACTTCCAATAACCTGTTCCTGGTTTGCTGGGAACTGTTCAGCATTGACACAGCTTCTGCTGGATTATGCTTTACTATATGATGTGACATATCTATTCTTATGGCCTAAGTTGTATTTGGCTAGAAAAATATTTCACCCAATCATTTTCTGACACTCCAAGAATTGTTTTATGGCATTATGCAGAAATTTTCAAAGAGGTTTTAGGGAGAGCTTAGGCAAATCACAATCTTTGAATTATAAACTTTGGAATGCATCTTCTTATTTCTAAGTCAGAAAGTGAAATTTTCATAATAAATATTTTAATAACTCTAGCCAAAAGTTAGTGTGGTAAAAGGGGGGAAAAACATTGGACAAAAAAAATAGGAATTCCTGCTTTATTTACCTAGTTTTACATTTATTAGCCCCTAATCTTGATCAAGTCATTCAAAAGCACAGGACCTCAATTTATTCACTAGAAAAATAAATAAAAATAATGCTTATCTTCATTAATTCATATGGATTGAAGAGATTTTTTGTTTAATTTGTGCCAAGCACTGTATTAAAGTTCTAATGATTCTAGTAAAAAGTGAAACAATTCCTATCCACAAAAGGCTTCCATTCCAATAAGGGTAGAAAATACTTAGAAAAATGCTGGCCTAGGAGAGTGCTGCTTATGTCAGCAGTAAAAAAATATGCCTGAAGGATAGACAGAGCACCAGTCCTGAAGTCAGGAGGACCTGAGTTCAAATTTGACCTCAGACACTTAACCCTTCCTAGCTGTTTGACTCTGGGCAAATCACTTACCCCCAGTTGCCTTAGCAAAAACAAAACAAAACAAAACAAAAAAAAAAAAAAGCAAAAAAAACTTATGCCTGAAGTATAAAGTTCTGCATGTCTGATATTTATATATATTATATTATGTTTATATTGGACCATGTGATGGATTCAGTAATTAGGATAGTCAAAATCCCAGGGCAAGATATTATTGGGTTGATAAAATTGGATAGCCTTTGAAAGCACTTTGAGTAGAAAGTTGTCAATCAATTAAAAACATTTATTAAGTCCTGGACTCTATATGTCAAGCACTGTAATAAGCATTATGTACTAAGTGGTATAAATATAAAACAAGTCATTATTTTAATCTGAGAGAGTCATGATTATACAAAATTATATTATGTGTATAAAATTTTAGTTTCTTGATTACCTTCTGAAAGTGATTATCTTCATTATCATTATTTAACTGACTTCTTTATAATCAAGTACCAAAGTAGGAAAAAAATAATATTCCAGAATGATAAAAGTACTTTTATAAGTTTTTTATAAGTTCATTGATAAATTTAATGAATAGAAAGAGGAAATGACCAAATTGAGTGTCACTAATAAGAAAAAAAAAAAAAAAAAAAAAAAACAGTCACTTGTGAAGACCGAGTTAGCACCCTGTATACCTTAGAATCATCGGGAGTCAGGATAAGCAAAAGCCCTTGCTCTTTATTCTTGGTCATTAGGGGTAGAAGTGAAGGGAATGTACACAAGATCTCCACGACCTTCTTTCTCCTCATCTACCGCCAAAGTGACTCTGCCTTGTCTACTCCACCACCTAATCCCTCTCACAATTCTCTGTATACACCAAAAGAATGAAGCAGCACAGAATAGTGAGAAGGGTCATTTTCCAAGCATATGCTAATAGAATATTGTCCAACCTTAATTAGCCTTAAGTGCTCGGTTGTCTGACCCCAGTGCATCAACTCAGAGTTTCAGCCCTCACTCACAATTTAATGTTTGTATGCATGTTTGGGTGGAGGAGGGGAGCTCAAGATAAAGATTTTATATCATTTTATATAAATATTTTTCTATTTAAGTCAATCATGTTGTTGTTGTTGTTTCTTCTTCTTCTTCTTCTTCTTCTTCTTCTTCTTCTTCTTCTTCTTCTTCTTCTCTCTTAACATATGGCAAAATAATATTGAAACTAATTTGTAGCTTTGAAATATCAACTTGGTGTACTGAATATGAAGTGGGAGACCTGAATTCCCAATTCTGATTCTGCTACTTATCAGTTATGACTCTAGCTATGCATATAAAATATTCTTTGGAACTAAATTAGAGTAGGCCTAATACAATTTTCATATTAAGGCTAATTATCTTAATGCAATGTATATTCATGTATACACATAAATATATGTGCATATTGTTATTTTCCAGTCATCTCTGACTCTTTGTTATCCTATTTGGGGTTTTCTTGACAAAGATACTGAAGTTATTTACTATTCTCTTCTCCAGCTCATTTTAAAATGAAGAAATTGAGATTAAACAGGGTTAAGTGACTTGCCCAGGGTCACATAGCTAGAATCTATGGTTGTATTTGAATGCATAAAGATGAGTTATCCCTACTCAAGGCCTGATACTATATCTACTGTCCCATGTAGGTGCCCTATATATGTGTATATGCATTTGTAATACACATTTATATATATACTATTTAACTATACATTTGCACTATTTATAGTAGATATACTATTTATTATGTGTGTGGAGGCAGAGAACTCATAGTGAGCAATTTATGTAATTTTTATATGAATATTTTTCTATTCAACTCAATAGTTTACATGTAGAGAGAGGGAATGATTTAGTATTATCCCTTAAAATAGAAATTTTTTGCAAATGTAAATGATATGTGTTTATATATATATATATATATATATATATATATATATATATATAGAGAGAGAGAGAGAGAGAGAGAGAGAGAGAGAGAGAGAAAAAGAAAGAGAGAGAGAGAGAGAGAGAGAGAGAGAGAGAGAGAGAGAGAGAGAGAGAGAGAGAAACTGCTGCAGAGACTGTTTCCTCTTCTATAAAATTACAGAATTAAATTAGGTGACCTCATATTTATTTTTTCAGCTTAAAAATCTATAATCCTATGAATTTTCTGCATGAATGAGTAATATCTACTGATCATACTTGCTATTGGTGACTTAGTCAATCAAGTAACCTAGAGTGATTACCATAGTAACTGAACTCTCTTGGAGAAGTATGAATTTTCAAGCAAGGTTAAACTGTGCACAGGCAATTTGAAATTACAGAGAACAAAGAAAATAAAATAATTGTTCTCAGGACACTTGAAGCATAGCTTGAAATAATGTTTCTAGTCCTATGAAATAAAAGCAAGATATTTATGATACCAGCATACAACAATAACTTCATAGTGGATGAGGGAGAGTTATGTAAAGATGAAACAAGAATTCACACATTCACATCCATATGAATTCAAGGTATGTTATGGTAAATGTCCTAAAGTATCATATATTCTTCTCACTTCTGAATACAAATTGCTGTTGGTTCCAACATAAGAAGAAATTTAACAAAATACAAAGCAATTGTTTTAGTTATTTATGAATTTAGCCTGTATAAATATCTTGGCTAGTAATGTTTGCATAGTCAATCAAAATAATTATTTTGACAGTGATTTTTATGACTCCTTTTTTATGTTCAGGCTTTAAATATTGAAAACAATGACAAAATATTGATATGAAGTTATTGGCAATATCACATTCACATATTCAGAGGCACTGTGTAAGTAAAAGCTATCAGGTGTATTTGATATCCCATTATGTTTTGAAATTCATTTACCTACTTAAAATGCAAATATATACATTTTTGTTGATTGCTAGAACTTCAATAGCCATGGAGATATGTTTACAGCTTAAGTTTATCATTTTCTACTCATCTTTTATTCATATTTGATTTCATCCTCAACCACAAGTTAGTCTTGAAGCAAGTTCTCTGGTATGCTAGTTTTAATACTCATCCATGTTTATCTGATAATCTGAACCCCACTATTTATCATATGGAAGTGTTCTTTCCAGGAGGTTTTAACGTGCCTCTTTTCATTCATAAATCATATGATTTGCTAGAAAAATGATATATGTAGTAAAGAGCATGAGATAAGTTTGCCCAAGTATGATGGCATATCCTTTCCATACAATTCTATGCTTGAAACAGAGTTCATTTTGGTTGCTCAATAAAAAAATTACTGAGAAAAGTAACAGGGACATTGATATCCAGTATTTGGATAACTAATTCACGTATATGAAGTAAATCAGGCATTTGAATGCTTTTGAACCAACTTGCTAAGTAACTTCTTTCAATCTAATACATGAAATAGCATCACTTTACTTTAGAAATGTTTATTAATTTCTTATAGATTAATAGCTTGTTTCCAGAAAAGACTATTATCACTAAAAGATTAAGCCTAGTAAAATTAAGGATTAATTTTTTAAAATTGCTTTTTACATCTTTTATATTATTTAAGCTAAAGATAACCTAAACTTTACCTATGTGCACATAAGCTATTTCTTATGATCATTATTAGAGCAAAATGAATTCTGCTCATAAGACTTGCTTGACTCTTTTCATCAGTTCTGTCTAAAAATTTATTAAGGTTGAAGATCAGAACTTCTAATTCTAATTTCCATTTGTGAAACTACTTTCAAAAGTTTTATTCTTTTATTTAGGGTCATCTCAGCCTGTATCTACAACAGCTTCCATTTATTAAGCTGTTATTTATTATATAAACATTTTTATCAATCTTCAATATTATAAGCAAGTTTTATGGGCAGAATTTCATTTTAAATTAGAATTTTCTAATAAAATATGCATTTATCTTTAGCAGAGTCTATATAGCCTTTCAGACAAATGGAGAAACATGCTCTATATAAATATAGCTTATATTTATTTCTATTTCCCCCTACTCAGAAATTATAAAATCTATTATTAGAAGTGAATAGCAATAGGCTGAAGGATCAAAATAGTCCAATATATTGAATTACTATTATCATTATCTGTGCCCATTCTTAAATGTTTATATAATTAAATATTATATATTTCTGAAAGTACATATATACATACATATATGTATACATACAAATATACACAAAATCTCATCAAGTATCTGAAATAAATTTACATATCTAAATAGGATTTTAGTTGGTCGCTCAATTAAAAACATACTTTTTAGTGAATACAGATTTTTAAATGATCTCTAATTATATATGAATGATCATTAAATCATCAAATAAATGTAATACAAACAAATAAATAAAAATATGAAGCAAATGCTAGAGTAAATAATTTTTGAAAGGTGCCATTTAATGAAATGTTAATTCAAAATTAACGAGTTCATCATATTATTTAGTAGTATGTTTTATTTGAATACATATACATTCATATATAAACATATAGATTGGTATAAAAATGACATATCTTTGAATGCAAAAAACAAAGATAATTGAAAAGTTCAGTTAAAATCTAAATATTTTTAAACATCTAAAATGCAGGGATATATCTCTTTATACTTGCTTACTCATTATATGACATATATTTCTATATATGTAGTTGTTCAGACGACATTCTTCAAACAAATTTTTAAAAACTCAAAATTCATGTCAACCATAAATATAAAATATTCTCTGGATATTAAAAAAATTGAGAGTATGCCTAATATATTTTCTATTGTAAATTAAGTTATAAAGCATGAGGAAGTCTTTATCTATTCATGCATAATACCAAATAAAGATACATATATAATACTTATTTTATGTTGGTACATTTTATTGATCTGTTGATTTCATTATGTATTATCAGCAAAGAATTGTAGATTACTACATTTAATGAGGAATATCTGTACAAATTTATCTACATCTATATCTATATTTTTGTCTCTCTCTCTCTATGTATAGATAGATAGATAGATAGATATAGATATAGATATATGTGTGTGTATATATATATATATATATATATATATATATCTTTTAGGTAAGATTTTATTGTATATTACATTATTATCTTTAGTTTTGCATCAGGAATTATGTTACATCTATTCATTTAGATAAGTATTTCTCATTCAAGGATGACTATGAGCTATTGACTAATTTTTTCAAAACATCAAGCATTAAAGCAAAAGAAGGAAAAAGGGGGAAAATCTATATTATTCTATTCATATGTAGACATATATTAAACAATAATAGTTGTCAATATCAGTATAAATGTACATATACAACTACTCATGTGTAATCTTCGTAGGTGCATGTATATATAGTGAATGAGGTATTTAGGAAAGACTATGACTTTTGGGGCAAGGGCTTGTCAAGCTCCTCAGGATTCTTCCTCCAACTTTGGTGTTTATCTGGTACTCAACTATTACCTGTGCGTCTAAGCTATATCATGCACAGTGACCAAACCCCAGTAAACTCTCTATCAGATGGGATACCAAGGTGAAGGTGACTGACAGGCCTCAAACCTATTATTGAGTCCCTGGGGGATGGTGTCTACCTCAAGCATGTGACAACTTCCCCCAGAGACATGAGCAGATGAGAGCAATTTGTTCCAGTGGCCATGAAGTTAGCTAAGGCTGGTTCCATGGAACCCTTTGAGCTTGATCAGACTTCTGAGGTGCCAAGATCATCTATTTCATCCTGGGCTATTGCCAGTCATATTAACTTTTGTTTTGCAACTGGCATCTGATGACTGTGGAAGAGAGAGGCTGATGACTTTGTAATTCTGTCTCATTTAAATTCAATTCATTCAGGAATCAAGATATCATTGTATGATCTCTTTGATCCTCTTTGGAAATGAAGTCTAAACAACAACTATGAGTCTGTAATTTCTGGTCTTAAGGAATTGTTTGGGGCTCTTGGATGTTAACTGATCTGACCATGTACACATATTAAAATACTGTGACAGTCAGGACTTGAAAAGAGGTGTTGCTATTTCCAAAGCAGATAGGTTTGCCATATTATGCATATATTATCATATTACTTACAGTATGCAATCACTATATGAAGAAATGATATTCATAAAAACACATATTTGTATATTTTGTACATTTGTTATATATACATATATACACATATATACACATATTCTCTAATAAATGTCTTGAGGAAGAATGTCATTAAATAAATTGACTACTTATAGTGGTTTGATTTGGCATATTCTTTCTGTAAATTTTAAAGTTTGTGTTCAGAATTCATGTATTCTATCTTTAAATAAGATACAGGGTATTGCTACTATTAAAAAATAAAAACAGGGGAAATGTACAAAATCATCTTGTTTATTTTTTATACATACAGCTTCCAAAAACTTCAGAAATTCAGGAACTTGAAAATGTAAATTTATAAATACATTTGAGTCCATGAATTTTTATATAAATTCATAGTATTATATTCAAACTATGTATATTTATACATATATGTATGCAACCAAGAGCAGCATATGTGTGCATATAAATGTCTTTTTGTTTTAATGAATTATTTTTAAAGCAAATTAATGATCAATTGTGCTTATGGTTTTTTGTTTTTTTTTTTTTTTTTTTTTATGAAGAGAAACACTAAAAAGTTATAATATGAAACAGCAAAGGGAGACTCCTAAATGTGAACTTAATCAATGGCAATATTGCAAGTATTTATTACAAGAATGTTGAAGTATTTGGAAGACTGAAAAATATAACAGATGGTTAAAAATTATTTTGTATTTTCCCCTATTCTTTTAGAATAGTGATGACCCTGTACCTTTCTTAAAGGTAGTATACATATTTTTGAACACAAAAAATTTGTCCCTCTATTCCCTTCCTCTCCATAACTAAACTGAAACTGTCACAAATAGTTAATGTATTTTTAAAATGACTTTCCTCATGAAGACACTCAATAGAGAAAGCTACAATCCTCACTTCATTCTCTGCTCTTCATTCCCAACTTGAGTGGAAAAAAAAAAAAACTTGTATTATATGCATGTATTTGTCAGAGGCAAGAAGTAGAGAGTGGGGAATGGAAAAGTACTTATTTCTCTTTCAAAAAAACATTTTATCTGAATTCTGTAGGATATTAACATTTATTTCTATTTTGTGGGGGGGCTTATTAGTCTTTTGCTTATTAATTAATACATTCTATTGTCATAAGCATTTGTAAGGAAAGCTTACTCTTATGTGGCCTTTTATCCTTTGGTACCCATATTTTCTGATTAAAAGTAAAAAATGTGGTCTGATTAAAAAAAAAAGTGCCTTATGCATAGATTCTTCAACAGGCAGCTTCTTTAAATCAGAACTATTTTAGAGAAATCAGGATAGCCCTAGTAAATCCTATTGTGTATCTATTTCCTTTTGAAATAGAAACTGAAACTACTCTCGATTAAAGGAAGAGGGCTTTGTAACTTTAGCTGCTGCTTCTGGACCACAAAGAGGCACTGTTTCTCATGAAAAACACACGTATTTTTAAGCATAGGGCCTTTTGGTAACCTTGATTAGTGCTTGTGTCCTCAGTCCTTGCCCAGAAATTTCATATGATCTAATTGAAGCCTCATTTTCAAGTTGATTTCACATTCTTCCATGAGCTCTGAAAGTAGTAAGCAATTAATGTTTGTAAAAATCGTACTTGAATTACATTTGACTGGGATTCTTTCATTCTTTATATTTGTAGGAGAAACTGAATTGCATTAGGATTGAAACAATGTATTCGATATATTCTCAAGAATCCCCAGGACCTTTTTAGGGTTCTTTTACCTTTCTGATTCTCTTTAACAATGATGGGGTTCAAGTGAAACAATGCTCATGTTTTTCTTATGTTCTTAAAGTCTTTCATAAGATCTCATCTTCTGGACTGAACATTCCAAGCTGACTGAAACAAGGTACCCCAAGGAAATAGGTCTTTTCAATATATTCTTTGCTTCTTCTACTATCCAGGGAACATTCAGCATCATTTTTCCCCCTGCACCACCTTTTCTGCCAAATCAGACAATTGCTTGAGGGCATGATGTCTCAGAAAATGTGACTGGAACTACTTGTAAGAATAAACAATAGAAATAATTACTCTTTTAGTGAGAAAACTCTGCTTATGGTTTCTGAGTCCTGAATTCTGAATCTCATAGCCATACTTTATCCAAAGCCATTTGGGTAACATTCCTTCCTTAATTGTAGAGGTATGTCCCTAGTTACTGATATTAATATATGAAACAATAAAAATGGCATGTAAATTTTTCCCAGGAATCCATCTCATTTGAGCCCTGATCTGATTAAAGGAAAATAAACTATGAAATAAATTATTAGCAATGTTTAGAAGGAGTTGCTTTTAATAACATTACTGAAAGTGAGGATTCAGGGTAAAAGAGGCTAGGTACAGTAGAAATATGGGCTTCTAAGGATCATTTCCAAACTAAATTTCAAAGAACTTAAAGAAAAAAAGTAAAGATAAAAAATTGGATCCTGTGTTAAAGCATCAATAAATCTACCAATAGCAATAGCAAGTGCATCAACAATGGATGTGTTCCTTTAATTGTAGTTCTTACAAGTGTGACAAGAGTATCATCCAATAGAACTCCAATCCTTTAAGATGTTCTGCCTGGCATCAACATGCTTGGGAATCCAGCTTCTGGACATGTGGGATGGAAGGCCGAAAGCTCTCATTTAGATACAATTATATAGCTCTATTACTATTATTACTACTACTACTGCACGCACACATATCAGATACATGTACTATATATATCACAATAAAATTTATAATATATATTTGTTTTTTGTTTACATATATTTGGATATGTGTATGTATACATATGGAAAGAGAGAGAGAGACAGAGGGAGGGAGGGAGAGAGAGAATAACACAATGTAGCTTTGGAATTAAGCCTGTTTTTAGAAGGTAGGAGCATAAACTCATTTTTAAACTATTATGGTTTTACTAATAGTGAGATTGTTACTAACACTAGATTCAAAGATAAACTTTGAGATCATTTAGGCTAATCTAGTGTCTTAAAGATTATTTAAAACAAATACCTTATGATAATATTTGGATGAACAAGGACAATTTTTTTGACAGGATTTTCTTATAACACAACTGCTCTGTTGCTATGCAACAATCAAATTATCCATATCAAGATTTCATACTATGGGATCTCTGTGCCAGTTAGTTAACTGAAGAACTATAGAATAATCTGCCTACAGATACTGTATAGTTAAAGTAAAATTAAAACCAAATCAAAAATCTTTGCAAAAACTATCACATAATGACCATTATAGTGGCTATCCAAATAGGTAACTTCCTGTGTCATTGTCATATGAAAATTGAAGCTTTTTTTCCACTACATATTTAGATATAGCCATGATCCTTGATGAGGACATATATGAGCAGAAGAAAATGTGTGCCACTTGTAGTGAAAAGAGAGATAAAAACAGACAAAGCGCTACATCCAATGTCATTGAAAAAAAAAACAAACATAAGATCTTCATTTTATTCTATATGAAGGCCATCATGATGAGAAAAAATACATGGTATGATAAACATAGATGGAGGTATTGTGATTGATAATGATAGCAGAAGTAACCCCAATAGTAAAATCATTAATTTACCAAAGTGTTGAAACACAGCTGAAGCCTGGGGCTCCTGACAAATTTCCAGATTTTGTTAATTTATATATTATTTATATAATACTTTTTGCTCCTTATCTTTAAGTTGTTAGGAAATTTATAGTATTTATAGAGTATGTTATTTTGATACCATAAAAAAACAAAACAAAACAAAAAAAACTGCAATTTCATTGTTGGAGCACTTCTGCCACTTAGTCTAATCATAACTCATACAATCCTTCCTTATTTCATGAATTTTTGCATCTGAAAACTCCTATCCAGCCTGTTATATGTCAATGAATTTATGTATAGATTATAAGGACCACTGGAGAACTGATTTTAAAATTAGCAGACCTTGGTTTCAATCCTGTCTCTGTCACTTAACACCAATATGACTATGAATAAATCATTTAACTACTTTGAGACATAGATTCCTTATTTATACAGAAGGTTAAGTTATATGCCCTGCTACTTTCTATTCAGCTTAAAAATCTATGAACTTATAACAATATGAAATTACATGAAATTAAATAGGAGAGATTAGCATTTTTAGGGACTTGACATGACATTGGTATGAAATTTAAGCCATTCTGAGAGGGAGCTGGAAAGATTTTTTTCTTTCTTTCTTTCTTTGATCCTTAACTTGCATACCATCTCTGATTATATATATATATATATATATATATATATATATATATATATATATATATATATATATATATATTAATAGTATTTGCTTGTCATTTCAGAATTTAAAAAATAGAAATGGGGCATTAACAGATTTGATTTCCATTAAGTTTAGAAAGTTTCAGCTACTTGACCCATGATTTCATTGATGTAGCAAATTCTCAAATGATGAAATATATTCTGCTAAAATATATAAATAAGCATCTTCTTTGCAAGTTATAATCTTTCTCTCTATATATCAATATATCATACAATCTATATATAGTATACACATATATTGATTTCAAAAAAGCATCTGTAATAATGAAACACATTTCATTCAGAACTATCTTTGCTTCCTTGTAGGTCTGTTGTTTTCTGTTATTCACTTTTTCCTTTATTCTTCCTCACTCCTCCACCTCCCCCAAGCAGAACACAGTTAAGCACAGATATATTTATGTTTATACATACCCACATATATACATGAACTATATATACTCACCACATATATACTCATACACATATATTTATTAAATATTTTACATATACATACATACATATATACTTATACTTGCATTATATCTTATTTCATATTCCTGTTAACAGTTCTACTTTACTTCTACCAGTTAGCTTGCTTTGCTATTACTTAATGTGCCTCCCATCCTCACCTATCCTTACATCCACCTTCCTACTCCTGTTTCCCAAGGATTTCTTCCATATTCTCTCCCGTGACCTTTTCCCCCTCTCTTTATCCCTTTCCTATTAATCTACACACACTTCTATGTCCCACCTTATACAATTTACTTCAGCTCTTATTTTTTTTTACAGATTTTGGAGGGTATTATATCCTTCTAATTATATTTATTTATTATTCCCTCTTTAATCTATTCCCAATGTTAGTAGGATTTCAGAATTACTGCATTCCTCTCCCATCAAATTTTTCTCTTTTGGTTCTTGATCTTGAACATCATTCTCATAGCCTAATTAGTTTTTACCTTTTCCACAACTTTACTTTTTTAGAATCACATCATAATCATCTCTACACCAATCTTTCTTTTGGACTACCCAATTACTAATAAGAATCTTAGACATATAATTTACATTTCCACCAAAAAAGCATATAAAAAGTTTGTCCTTATTGAGTCCCATGAAATTAGTCTTTGATGTTGGCTCTTATATATTACATTTTCTATTGTGTTCAGATTTGTTTGCAACAATATCTGAAAATCAAACAATTCATTGAATGTCTATTTTTTCAATCAATATTGTACTTAATTTTGTTGGATTTAATATTTTTACTTCAAAGCTAGCTTTTTAAAAAAATATTATTGATATATAGTATTCTAAGACCTGTGATCTTTAATTATAGGTACTGATAGGCCTTGTGTAGTTCTGATTGTAGTTCTAGCATATTTGAATTATTGTTGCTTGCAAAATTTTCTCTTTGATCTGGAAGTTTTGAAATTTAGCAGTGATGCTCCTGGATGTCTGTGTAGGGTCTCTTTCAGGTGGTGATGAGTGGATTGCAAGTTATAGTCGTAAAGAGTTATCTGGAACAGTGAATGGTTCAGTGACTTATTCAAGAACACACAACCTTTATATGTAGAGACAGGCTTTGTTTGACACCAGACCTTTCTGGATCTGTGTCCTTACAATAAATACATGATTTATTACCACTCCAAGGCAACCAAGAGAAAATGATCTTTATCTCAAAAAGAAGGGAATTATTAAATGTTGTCAGAAAATAAGATAAAAGTGAATTTACAGAAATATTTTTAAGACAAATAGACCTTGCTTTATAAAGCAATGATTAAAATTCACATCAGGTATATCCTACTAATTTTAATAACTATAACCAAAAATAGGTTATCTCTAAACAGAGCCTATTTCATAGGTAAGACTCAAGATTAAAATTTAAAAAAAATACTCCAAAAGCAACATATAAATAATAATAATAAATAATAATAAAACAGAGTGATGCCATTTTGCTTATGGAACAAGAGAGATGATTTGAAGGGTTTTAGGGTAATGATACATGATCAGATCATTAAGACCAGAAATTACAGGTTATTCTAGAGGAACATGAACTATGGGTTTACATGGATTAACCAAGGAACCGATAGAGACTATAGATTACCACTGCACATTTAAAAAATTGACACCTCCCAAATACCTAGAAAGATATCAGTTGATACTTTTAAAGTTTTCTCTCTAGTATAAATTGGCAGACTATGTATTATAAATCTAAACCTCAAAATAACCTTGAGAATTAAACACTAATGAAAAGACTAATTAAAATGGAGTAACATTAAAGACATAACTGTTGCCTACAAGTCCTTGCCTATAAAAAGGTCCTGTAAAAAATTAAAAGCAGCATTCTTAACAGATGCTCTCATACTCATAATCACCAAACCACATGACATATAAAGCTCTCAAAATACAGGGATTTAGTTAGGAGACATTAAAATGGTGTAGAAACAACATACTAACTCTATTTTTTGTTTACTTACTGGAATTATTCCAAAAATTATTTCAGTAAATCTACATAAGATGAGCTTACATCCCAATACTCTCACTTAATTACAAAAGCAGTTATGTTATCCAGTTGTGTAATAATCTACAGAACACTAATGTAAAAGAATAGTAGTGTCCAAGTATCCCAGAACCTTTGTCTAGGTGACATTTATTTGAATTCCACCACTGGAAAAAAAAAAGATAAAACAAGATGATAGTAATTACTATATTTACACATATTAATGCTTGCAAAGAATTTTATATAATACTTTATTTGGTTTTTCACAACAGGGTTATCTAAATTCTTCATGTATTATATTCTCATTTTACAGATGAAGAAACTAAGACTCATAAATGTCATGTCCACCTAATAAGTGTGCAAATAGAATTTAAATCCAGATCCTTTTTCATCTAGGTCCAAAATTCTTCCAATTACAATAAATTATATCCTTCATCATCCTGTTCTTAGTCACATATTTAAAATTATATTAATGATAGGTAAGATGGGACAAACACAACTTTGGTTAATGAGAGTGATAATATTATTCTGGTTATTATTGAAAGTGAGAAATAAGCCAAAATATTCACTCTCTTTTGATTTTTGTTTTCACATAATTACAGAATTAATGAAAATCACTATCAAAATAAGCATTTCATTTAGGCAGAATTTGGATTTTTCTGTTACTCTAATACTATATATATTAACAAATTTGAAATATTTGGCTATAATAAAATATATATTAGTAATAAAAGTCCATTAAGCATATTTATAACTATTAAAATTATATGTTGTGTCATTCGGAAAGCATACCCCTTGAAATACTGGAATGTAAAATTTGAAATAGTCTACAAACAATGTTAAAGATATAGATTATAAATCATCCATCAAATATTATGCACATATTTATTGAGATTTCACTAAGAAATATAAAGCTACAAATAAATATGGAACATTCCAAATCATGACTTTGGCTCAGATTGACATAGACCTTTGTTAACAGCAACACTTTTTGTCCTGGACTGGATTTGATGCTGCCTAACTGCCAGGTAGTTTATGTTTGAAATGAGACATTAGCAGGTCATTCAGCAATTAATAAAAGGACATTTGGTAGAGCATTGCAAAAATTGATTTTTCCAGAAGGACATCCCAGGATTCATCAGATTGAGGATGCCTCAATTATCTATCATTGTCAATCAGCCAACCATCAGACCATACTTGGAGCTCCATGCTTGTTTTGTACTCAAATAACCAGGGAGAGATTCACTAGTCTGTGATAGCTTGAGCCAAATAGATCTTGAGAGCATTTTAATAGTTTTTTAAAGATAAAACTAACCTTGTTCACATGAAATCTGTGGTTAAGATATTACCTTTGAATAGACAATAAAAGTATTATCTTCCCAATTTAGTTTATGAAGAAATTAAAAATTACTGGCTAGATTTGAATTCTGAGTTTTCTCATTGTGAGCAGTAATTTTTTCCCATCGTACCATGCTACTTTCCATAGAAATAATCTTTACAATGATGAGCATTTCGATTTCATGTGAACTGAGTGAAAACCAATTTATTTGTCTCTAATAATCTTGTTGAATGTGAGAAACATGAACACATTTATTTTGTAGCTTTAAATATCTAAAAAAAATATTAAATAGAAATTGTATGCTAGGAATCAAAGTTAGTTTAAAAAAATCTTACCTGTTAACATGGAGGATTGCCCTTTGAAAAGATCGTATGTTAATATTCTTGTTGTTGACTCTGTTTTAAATGCTGGCATGATTATAGTGAATGCAAGGGTTGGAGAAAGAAAATTGCCATAGGTGATGCCAGAGTAAGTTCTTGACAGCCCACTCAATCATCTTTAATTTTCCTGGGGGATAATATTAAAAATAAGGTACTGAAAGCTTACCAACCTGACTCATATTAGGCACATGTTTTGTTAATGAAGTTACAATCCATTTGATACTATTGCCAAATAAGTTGTCAGAAACATAGAAAGATTATTATGCTGAAGAAAAGCAGCTATTTAAAGTTGTACACCATCCTAAATTAGGAGGAACTTTGAGTTCATACAGTAACAGTAGCTAAGCCTCTTTGGAAAAACAGATCTGCATTTTAAATTAATTTTATATGCTTATTTTTTATTTCATGAAACTATTAATAATACTCGAAATAATTGACAATGGGTAAGAAGAATTACTTAAGATATTTTGTTGCTTTGATTAAAAAAAAGATGATAGAAAGTGTGACTATCTTTCAAAAGTAAAATTCATTCTTCTTTTTCTCTCCCCAAATTACTTTCATGTTTGAAATGTGAAATATTTAAAATTTGACTCCATTAATATGATAAAAAATATATTGAATTCTAACCAAAATTATTAAGTTGCATTATAGTTTGTATATTAAATCAGCAATGATACTTAAATATTTTTATATTTATATTTAATACATTTAAGTTTATTTATATAAGACTTGCCGAATGGCATTATTTTTAAAACTTAGCATATTAATATTTTAAAATATTTCTGATAATAAGCTTATTAAAAATTAAGGGAGTTCCTTTTTCAGCTTTTTATCTTTAATATCTGATATAGTTTAGTTTGCAAATGTAGATATTTAATAAGTGCTCATTAATTGATTGAAAAAATATTTAAATCAGTAAATTTGTCTCCCTTATGTGAAATTTTAAAATGTTTTTGTTCAGACATTGAATTGTATCTGACTCTTCAGGGCCCCATGAACCATGCCTGACCCTAAGATGCCTGACCTAAGATGCCTGACCCTTCTATCTCCTATTGTCTGGAGGCTCGAAAAACTTCCTGTTCTTTGTTTCTATGACATGATCTATCCATCTCATCCTCTGCTTTCTCTATGTTTTCTTTTCCTTTCAATCTTTTCCACCATCAAAGTCTTTTTCAATGAGTTTCTTCTCATTATGTGGGTAAAATATTTAAGTTTCAGCCTCAATATTTGATCTTTCAATTAATAGTCTGAATAAATGTTTTCAAATATTGACTGATTTGATTTTGCTGTCCAAAGGTACTATCAAAAGTTTTCTCAAGCACTCAATTTAAAAGCATCTATTCTGTGATTTTCTTATACTTCTAGATTTTCTTATACTTCTAACTCTGAAAGCTATACAATGTTATTAGAAAAAATATATATAGTTTTGATGATATGGAACTATGCAAAAAGGTGATGTCTATATTGTTTAGTGTGCCTTTCATATTTGCCATAGTTTTCCTTCCAAAGAGAAAGTGTTTTTTAATTTCATGACTGAAATCACCACCTGTAATGATCTTTGAGGCCAAGAATATAAAATGTGATACTGCTTCCATTTCTCATTCTATTTACCAGGAAGTGGGGAGAACATTTGAACAGATTTGGGGTTTATTGAGTTAAGCTTCAAACCAGCTTTCACCTTCTCTTCTTTTTCATTTTTATTAAGAGACTTTTTAATCCTTCTTCATTTTCTGCTATCAAAATAGAATAATCTGCACATAAAATATTGTTATTTCTCCTGGAAACTTGAATTCTGGATTTTGATTTATTCATCCTGACATTTCACATGATATATTCTACATTTAAGCTAACTAAACAAAGTGACAATATACAGCTTTGTCTTAATCCATTTCTAATCTTAAACTAATCAATTGTTCCATGTTAAGTTCTAACTGTTGCTTTTTGGTCTGTTTATGGGTTCCTCAGAAGACAAGTAAGATATTCTTATATTCCCATTTCTTTGAAGACTCACAGTGTTAAGCTGTGATCCATATAGTCAATAGCTTTAGCATAGTCAATAAAGAAGTAGAATTTTTCTGGAACTCCCTTTCTTTAAACATAATAGTGAATGTTACCATTCTCTAATTCTTCTTCCTCTTTGAAAACTAGCTTGCTGTTCTGGCAATTCTTGGTTCACATGTTGCTAAAGCCTATTTTACAGAATCTTAAGCATAATCTTGCTGGCATGTGAAATGAGCACAATATATTGTTCATTAATTTGAACATTCACTGCCATCATCCTTCTTTAGGATTGAGACATAAATGCATCTTTTCCAATTCAGTGATCACTGCCGAGTTTTCCAACTTTGCTGGCAAATTGAGTGCTATAATTTCATAACATAATCTTTTAGAATTTTAAATAGTTCATCTGGAATTCCACCCCTTTACCAGCTTTATTGTTAGCAATGCTTCCTAAAGCTTATTTGATTTTGTCTTCCAGGATATCTGGCTGAAGACAAGTAACCACATCATCACAGTCATCACTGTAATTAAGATCTAGCTTATATGGTTCTTTGTGTATTCTTTTTTATCTCTTCTTGATTTCTTCTGCTTCTGTTAAGTCTCTGTCATTTAACTTTTCCTTGATGTAGCCAATGTTCCTGAAGAGATCTGTCTTTCTCATTGTATTGTTTCTTTCTATTTCTTTCTTGCTGTTTCTTCTCCTGTTAAGCACATGGACTACTGCAGACCTGTTCCTGTACTGTTTTGGGAGCTGGGAGACTATACTATGTAGTCACATAGTCCTACAAAAACTTCCTATAGCTTGCTACCCAAGAGGCATAACCTTAGCATTGTGGGCTCCAACCTTATAGTCTTGATCACTTCTGTGGCAGGGGCTGGGCAGCATGCCAACTGCATATCCCTCCTGTTCAACCAAGACAACAACCAAGTGCTATGAGTGCAGAGCAAGTATCAAGTGTTGGTTGATACATTCTTTTCTTGCTGATGTATCAAATACTGAATTAAATGAGTTTCAAAGTAGATTGTGCTCAGGCACCACTAAACATGTAAAAATAGTTTTCAGCATTCATCTTTTTGTAAGATTTTTTTCACTCTTTCCCTTTTTCCTCTGCAAGACCGTAAGCAATCTAATACAGACCATACATGTGCAATCATGTTAAGCATTAGTCATGTTATAGAAGAAAAAACAGAATAAAAATTTAAAAAATAAAAAAAAATAAGGAATGTAAAAATAGTATACTTTGATCTGCATTCAGAGTTCTTCAGTTCTTTATATTGATGTGGATAGCATTTTACATAATGAATCTTTTGGAATTATCTTAGATCATTGTATTTCTGAGAAAAGCTAAGACTATCTTAGTTGATAATCATATAGTGTTGTTGTTACTATATACAATGTTCTCTTGGTTCTGCTCACTTCACTCAACATCAGTTCATATAAGTCTTTCCAAGTTTTTCTGAACCCTGCCAGCTCATCATTTCTTATAGCATAATAATAATAATAATAATAATAATAATAATAATAATCCTATTACATTTATACAGTACAATTTATTTAGGCACTCTCCAATTGATGGGACTTCCCACAATTTTCAGTTCTTTGCCACCATACAAAAAGCTAATATAAATATATTTGTAAACATTTTTGTATAAATATTTTGTATTTTCTCCTTTTTATGATCTCTTTGAGATACAGACCTAATACTGGTATTGCTAGATATGAGTGTGCATAGTTTGATTATCCTTTGGGCATAGTAGAATCAGAGATCTTAAAATGATGAAGCAAAAGAGCAGAGAACATCTTAGTCTTGGACTTCTCCTCTCTTTCTTCTTGGCCGGAGGAGTACCATGTGAATTTCAATAATTTTGAATAATTTTAAATTCCCCATCTTTCCATCAGTGTACTAGCAGCAGCATCTGACATTTGAAAGCAGTGTCTTCATTGGTTAAGAAAGGTCTACTGGACACTTTTTCAAGGCTCTACAAAGAAGATAACAAGCATGAAGTAGGAAAGTGCATTATAATTACAGAGATCATCTTGAAGTTTCCATAAATGGATTTCTAGGGGTAGCAAGATGGCAAAGTAGATAGAGTCAGGAGAACTTGAGTTCAAATTTGGCCTCAGTCACTTAATATTTATTAGCTCTGTGAGTCTGGGTAAGTTCTTAACTCCTATTACCTAGCCAAAACAAACAATTAGAAATAGATTTCTAGAAATTGGGAATTACTTTCATCACATAGCTTTTCTAAATATGAACCCTCCTTCAGATGGATTCTGAATTTATTGGTGGGAGATCATGTAACAGACTTTTGGAAGAATGTTTTGTATCAATTGTATCACCCCAGCAAATACCCCTTTCAAAAAATTAAATCTAAATGATAAGAAATAATGATTCAAATAAAAAAAAAATGTTGGAGAATTTTGAACCTAACATTGGGAATACTCTCTTAGCACTATCTCTCAGACATTCTCTTAGACTCCTTTAGACTGAAGGGAAAAGTGATAACTTTTATCTGTATATCTGCTAGATTAAGCAATGCAAGTTGAGGTTGAGTAAATCCAGAGACTAATTGTACTACTTTGTGAGAATCTTTATCCCTTGACTAGAATAAATATCAGGTCTGTTGTATTTGCACAGACTCAGTGGAAAGATTTTTCACTAGAGACTCCTTTATTGGATTCACTAGTTTGGGGACCCACTAGAGAAAAATGAACTTCTTTTCTTTAAGCTTCAGTGGTACAACAATGTGATTCATTAAAAGCCAGACTACTTTAAAACAAATGCTGCATGATTGAGAATTTAAGTACTAATGCTTGCTATATTACACATAACTTTATACATATTAACACTAAAGGTGATATGAAAAGTATAGAAATTGCTTCTCCAAAATGTTGTTGCATAAATGATAAATTGTATTTTCTTCTTTTATTTTACTTCTTTATTAGTAAAAACACTATGTCTCCCTATCTCACCCATTATGGAAGAACAGGAACTACTAGGCAGTCAGAAAATAATAATCATAAATAAGTTAACCAGTAGGTCAAAGCTTCTGATTTGGAATTGATCACCAATTCTTAGATGAACTAGTGCTCCCCTCACCCTCTTAGAGGTTTACCCTCTAATACTAAAGTTAGTGAGGATGCCCAGTGACATAGTCCACTGCAGCTCAGAACTCTTGAACTGAAGAAATTTGCCAGTTTTAGTCTTTCAGACAACAAAGGAGCACCCCTTAGCTTAAAAAGCTCAGCTTTTTTCCTGCTCTTAAACAGTTATAGGCCACTTGCCTTATTGTAAAGTTCTAGGGATTTCAGTTTGTAGAATATGTTTGCCTGCTGGCATAAAACATGAAAAAATCACCACTAAGTGCTAAATCCCTTTTGTAGAGTCTCACAAACTTTTCTTCTCTCTTTGTATTTCTTCAAGTCAACCCTAACTTCAGCTTGTCCTAGTTAGAGATGAGTTAGAAATACAATTTGGATTGTCCTCACAATGTCAGGAATCTATCCCATTGAGTGACATGTGGTGTGCCTTTTGGTATAGAGTTAGAGAGAAAATTATTTTTTTTAAAAGAAAACATCTATTGCAGAACCCCTAGGACAATCTTAGTAGAAAAAGTAATCCAATATGTCCATATATTCTGACTTCACATTTCTCTATGTCCCAGATGGATTCCTTTAAGAACAGAAAATCATGAAGAGTTTTCACCTAAGAGTTTGATTTTGTATCTGAAGTTTGAAAAAATGACTTTCAGTTGACCTCAGGTCCCTAATCATTGTAATAGAGTTCTATTTTATTTTCCTTTTACATTAGCTAATGGTTAAACCCAACAGCACGAATTTATTGTACTCCTTGGTACTGAAGGAGCCCAGATAAGCATAGCTCCTCCATGTTAGAGTAAGATGACCAGGAAGCAAGTTCCTCTTAGAACCATTGTACCAATGTTACTAAACAAATACTAACCTAAATTTATTTGTTTTTTCACCTGAAAAGTGAGTTGGAAGACTTCAATCAATCCAAGGTCTCTAATCCATTCAGGGAGAGCTTTGTGTGGTCAAGGAATTTTGTCCCCTCTAGAAGAGAGTATTGATTTTCTTTTCTTTATTATTTTTGAGTTGAGGAAAGCAAGCAAACAGGTGTTAGCCTATTAGAATTTTGTAAAATGATGTTTGTAAATTTTATCATCATATATTTGGGTATATGAAAGAATGACAGTCATCTTTATGTACTGTGACACAAGAACTTTTTTGCATAAGGCACTGGGGAAACATCAAAAAAAAGGAAGAAGAAGGAGGAGGAGGTGATAGAAGAGGAGGAGGATGAAGAAAAGAAGAAGAAGAAGAAGAAGAAGAAGAAGAAGAAGAAGAAGAAGAAGAAGAAGAAGAAGAAGAAGAAGAAGAAGAAGAAGAAGAAGAAGAAGAAGAAGAAGAAGAAGAAGAAGAAGAAGAAGAAGAAGAAGAAGAAGAAGAAGAAGAAGAAGAAGAAGAAGAAGAAGAAGAAGAAGAAGAAGAAGAAGAAGAAGAAGAAGAAGAAGAAGAAGAAGAAGAAGAAGAAGAAGAAGAAGAAGAAGAAGAAGAAAGAAGTTGCCCAAACCACTAAAGAGATATTCCAGAGTTGAGACTGAGGACTTTGTCCAACCTTCTAGTGGATTTGCTGAAGACTCCAAAAATATAACTTGGTGGAAAGGGAATTGTAATGGTAAGGCTGAAATTACCCCCAGTCCATTAAGCCCTTAAACATTAATCAGATGAGAACACAGCTTAATTATTCATTAGATGTGAATTGGCCAGAACAGCTCTCAAAAATATCTCCATGAGGTATTCCACACACCATCTAATTATAGTGTTTCACCATCAGTTCCTGTTATTTTATTTTTCCCCCCTTCAGTCAATGTATATTTGTTAGGAACATGGAAATAGCTTAGAAATCAATTCTTGACTAGTTTTGAGAAACAAAAGATTTACATTTTATTCTTGTTGTTCTCCTCCTCTATATCCTTTTCCCCTTTCCACCCTCCCCCACCTCCATTTTGGGTCTTTATCATCATAATTGGATGGCTTGGATCTTTTTTTCTAGACAACTACAGAACAAATGTAGGGTACTCAAAGACAGTTTCCAAGGGTTTAAATGTCTTTTATAGGGTCACTTAGCTGGGAAGTGTCTGAGACAGGATTTGAATTTAGATATTCCTGATGCCAAGTTTAGAGCTCTTTCCACTCTGTCACCTAGTTTTGCTGACAATCAATAGCTAGCATTTATATTTTGATTTAATGTTCTTTAATGTTCATAAACAACTTATGAAGTAGTTGCTATAATTATACCCATGTCACAGGTAAGGAAACAGGTTGATAATAAGTGATTTGTGCAGGCTCATCTAGAAATTGGATACAGAGTTATATCTACCGCAGCACAAAGGTGCCTAATTGAAAGCAGAACAAAGGTAGGAAAAAAATCACTGGTATTAAAGCAAAAATTGTAAAATTCAGTATTTGGTATTTATTCTGAATAACCATTTTTAATCTTAAGAAATATTAGATTAATGAATATAAAAGAAGACATGAAAGCTCCAGATCCAAAGTTAAATATCAAACAAAACATTTCTGCCCAAATCTGAATTTACACTAACATAAATACATCTATTTGTTATTAGCATATATTAGAATGAGAATATTCATTTGTGTTTTCTATGCAATTTAGAAGTTTAGAGATCACTAATAACATATATGTGTGTGTATAATTTGTGTATGTATATGTATATGCATAGATATCCATACATAGATCCATATATGTGCATATACATATAGCTGTATATACACATATACATGTAGCCCTGCACATATATATGTATGCATACATACACTTATATGTTCAATATATTTATGTGTGTATACATATATGTTTTACATTCAACAAGAAGCTGAAAACTAGTTCCCAGTAATTGTTCAGCCAGTATAATTTTCTGTCCCTTAGAGTGATACCATTATTTTCTTAGTGCCCTCTTTGGAATTCAGATAATCTGATATATATCTCAATATCATATTAATACCTATCATTCAGAAGTTTTTCTAAAGTTTTCAGTAATCTGTATGTATAGAGGGCTCAAGTCCATTTGTATAAGACTCTTATTGGTAGAGCTTAATCATTTTATTCTCTGTACCTATATGAGAGGTGAAACTGATAAGAACTTGGGAGAGGTTGGTCTTGGTCTTCTGGCTTCCAGCTTTCAGAAAAAAAGATACATGATTGCAATTTTTTTCTTTCCTGGGATAGCTCCTTGAATGGAAGGAAATACTCTGGGGGAAAAAAATAACAATAGATAAAATAACTATAACCGTGATCATGTCTCTAATTTCTCTAAAGACTTGAGAAAGTTTCTCCTGAGGTCTGTCTCTCTCCAATGAACTGAGATAGGTTACTTCCAGTGAGGGAGTTCATTTATTTGAGATATTGTGTTTCCTATTTGCATAACTTTAAATGACTTTTTATTGTTGTTACTGTTGTTTTTGAAGCAATGTAAGATTAAGTGACTTACCCAAGGTCAGACAGCCAGTAAGTCTTATGTCATATTTGAACTTTACTTATGACTGGGCTGGGATTCTATCTACTCTGACACCTAGCTGTCCCTTAGTGTCTTTTTGATATTGTCTCAGACAAAGGAAGGACTAAATCTTGGGCATAAAAGTTGGACCATTCCTTCTCCATTGAGAAATAAAAACTGGAAAACTAAAAACATTTTTCCCTAAACTTCTAATATTTTTTGTCCCTGAGGCAATTGGGGTTAAGTGACTTGCCCAGGGTCACACAGCTAGAAAGTGTTAAGTGTCTAAGGCCAGATTTGAACTGAGGTCTCTCCTGACTTCAGGGCTGGCACTACACCACCTAGTTGCCCCTGAGAATTCCAATATTTAAGAAGCAGTTGGATATTTAACCTGGTAGCCTGTCAGGAGAACAGAGTGATCAGACTTGAGGCCTCAATCTCCTGAGTTTAGTCTCCTGTGGAAAAAAAGTACGCAGAAGAGGTTTTAGAGATTTCTAGTCTTGTCTCCCTGACAATAACATCTAGATAGACACGTGTGTACATATATAAGCTACATGAGCAACACACACAGCATACTTATATGTTCATTTTCTGAGAAATGGTTGATAGAGTGGATAGAGAGCTAGTCCCAGAGTCAAAATGATGACTTCAAATCCTATATCTAACACATAGTGTTTGTGTGACAAACAAATCATGTAATCTCTCAGTGGCCCAGGTAACAATTAATATGAAAACCTATGATTGCACATATATAACATATATTACATTTCTTACCACCTTAGGGAAGGGGTAAAGAAGGAAGAGAGGGAAACAATTTGGAGCTCAAAATTTTATTTTAAAAATAAATGTTAAAAATTGTCTTTACCTGCAATTGAAAAAGGGAAAAGAAAAAAAGGAGAAAAATGTAAATTGTAGAGTAGTTGTGGACTATATTAGGAGAAAATGAGTTTCTTCAGTAACAAAATCACAGATTCAGATGAAAATTCAGTTTCTACCATTTTTTGGTTGATAACATTTAGACTGATACAAATGTTAACCATGATCATTTGTATTGGTTTTCATTTTTTCCTTAAAAATACCTCATTCCAACTTTCAGTCTCCTATCCCATTATACCATTGTTAAATTCATCCCTCTTCTTTGCTTCCCGTCTATAATATAATTTTTAGCCTCCTAGAATTTACTTAAAAGTATTTATATATTCATTCTTGACTTTTCTTTTACTTCCCACACCTGTCAGTTGTCTGATTATTTGAATATATTACTTTGTCATCTCCATTTACCTCAAGCATGCCTTCAAACTCTCCTCAAATAACCCAATGTCCTTGAGTTAGTCTAAGCCTGTGCTCTGTAGCATTTTTTGAGATCCCTCCACAAATTTTAATTTATAAATGTTGTTTGCTCTTTTTTTCCATCATTAATTTCTCTAATCTGATGCAAGGTAAGTCAAATAGATCCAATTCTTCTTCAGTAAATTTCACCTAAATCCCATCTTTTGCAAGAAGCATTTCTTAACCCTTGTTAAATCTAGTGCCTTCTCTTTGTTAATTATCTTCCACATATCCTATAAATAACTTGCTTTGTATATATTTGTTTGTATTGTCTCCCTGGCTAGATTGCAAATTCCTTGAAGAAAGGAATTGTCTTGCCTCTTTTTGTATCACCAAAGTTTAATGCTGTACTTGGTACACAGTAGACACTTCATAGATTTTTAATGTCCTAACCCTAATGGTGTCCCAGATCCCAATAATGAATATAGATTTGAAAACAAAAAAAATCAAAATACTACCATGAAAATCAGCATCATATCATATTCATCAAAGGAGAAAATGAATGTAAAAGAGCCATTATAAGGGTTAAAATATTTTCTGTGATGATGAAGTACAAGGATATAAAAGAGGATTTTTAAAAATAGCAATGTGATAGTTTTAATGGAAAACAGATCTCCAAACAGGAGGCAAAATCTAAAAAATTGAGACAACCTGAGATCCAATAAATTAATGGAAAAAACAAATGTCAAAGAAAATCTATGAGAATGAGGTTTGTTCTGTAGCTATTATTTATCTTTCAGATGTATACTGAAATATCTCAAGGTTATTAAGGTTTTGTTTTACATTTTGTAAAAACTATGTGACATGGTACACTGGATACAGTTTCAGTCTATCTTCAGAATCTTATTTAGCCATCCTAGCCTGGGCAAGTAACTTAATCTCTTAATCTCTTTCCTCATCTCTAAAAAAGGGAATAATAGTAGCATTTAATTCTCAGTAAAATATCTTGCAAAATTTTATTATATAAATTATATCAGTAATTATATCAATATAATTTTTAAAACACTAGGCAAAAATAATGATGTTGATGAGTGTCTTTATGATTTCATCTGTGGGCAAAGCATCAGAGATGAGGAAGTAACTTCTACCAATGCAAACAAGAACCTTTTACACAATTTACTATTATAGGGAATTGCCTGGAACATAGACAGCTTATATAACTTGCCCAATATCATGCAACAAGTACAATCAGTACTTGCTATAAATTGTATTTCAAAAATGTGAATTTGTTCCAAAGTGATTGATATATTAGAGCAAATATTTTGAGCATAACATACATTTTGAGTTTGTATCTGCACTATTCTAAACTCAGGAACGGCACTATTTTTTAGAATCTCACAAGCTGCAACTCTTCAGTTATCCATTTTAACAAAGAAACTTCTATTTTTTGTTGAGATAGACAAAAGACTTAAGTCCTGCCTCACTTACTTTTAGTTTTGGGGGCAGGTGCAGCAGCAGACCAAGACTATGGATGAAGTCACAAGTATTATTTAGGCAATATGTAGACTTTTAACATACAAAATCAAGCTACCTTTAAAAAATATATTGCAATCATTTACAAAAATGTGTCACTGATGACTTATTTGACCATATCTCCTCACAAGCTCTCTATGTTTTTTGTTGATTTATTCAGTCACTTTGAAGTGTCCCTGATTCTTCATGATCTTATTTGGGCCTTTCTTAGCAAAGATACTAAAGTGTCTTGCCATTTCCTGCTCCAGATTATTTTAAAGATGATGAAACTGAGACAAATGGAGTTAAATGACTTCATCAGAGTTAATTATTTAATAATGAACTTAAGCCAGATTTACACTCAGAAAGATGAATCATCCTGACTCCAGATGTTGTTCTTTATCCATTGTGCCACCCCAGCTACTCCAGGTTTGGATTTGATCTAGTCTTTTCCAACTTGGGATTTTTGTGATTTGATCCTAGTTTCATGTTTTGAAACTTTGGGCAAGTTATTGTATGATGTAAAACTTTAGTTTTCATATATATAAATAAATAAGAAAATTGTATTCTCTTATTCTTTAGAATTATAAGATATAAAATGTGACATCTTCCAATGTATTCTAATGATTAGTGAAAATATTTTAAAAGTAGTTAACATGCTTATGTCTTTAGTGACTATTTGATTGTCTTTAAAACTGATTAAATGTTATAATATTTAGTTTATTATTTTCTCTAATATTTGCTGTTTAAAGAAAACCATTACATAACATAATGCAAACTAATTATTTTATTCCTTTGGTGCCTTTAGAAATAGTCATAGTGTTGTGCCATATAATTACAATTATAAAATTTTATAATTTGGTCTTTTTAAGAAATAATAGTCAATATTAAGGGATTCTCAGGGTCTAATGAATATGGACTTAGATGTTATTAGTTTAACTAGCTAAAAAAGTTGAGAGGCATTTATTAATTAATTATTATGTTCCAGTTCTTGGATTAAGTTTGGAGGATACAAAGAAAAACAAAAACATTATCTACCTTAAAAGATCTCATATTTTATACCTTACTATTTTCTTTAAACTAATCTGAAAAAACCAACATTCTTTGTCCACTTTTATTATTTTTAAGAAAAAAACATGTTCCTCTTTAGAATGTATTTTTTACAAGAAAAAAATATGAATTACTCTTTTAAATCCCCTTCCTATTGTTTTGTCAGTCATACATAAGATTCTCAATAGATCTTTATCTAGATGAGACTGACATTTAACAGAATAAAAAAAATGAGAAACTTGATTTGATAACTAAATAAATTAGCAAATTTTAATATTCTTAGTTATATGTCAACAGACATAAGAACACAATAGAAATAAATGAATTTTTAAATATAAAATACTCAAACAAAACCACGAATACAGATCTTAAGTTTAATCTAGTATAAGAAAGAGAAGAAGAATTAGATGTAGAAGAATATACAAAGTTAAGAAGAGTCTGGGAGAAGAATGTCCTAATGTTGTGCCACAGTTCCCTTTTATTGTCCTGATTCAGTTTCCCTAATTGTTCTGCCTTAGTTCCTAATTGTTCTGCTCAGTTCTGCAACACCACCTCTCCCTCCTAATCATCATGATCTAGATAAGGAGAAAGACCTTTTATCTTAGACATCAGGAAACCAACCCTTCCCTATGTATCAGAATGTCTGGTGCCTCCCCCAATCCTGTCATTGTTCTTCTTGATCCCATCTTATCAGAATGCCCAGTGCCTCCCCCCCACCCAGTCAGAACCGGATTGATTGTCTGTTCCCCTCTCAGTGCTCTGACTCCACCCTTGCCTCAGTCTATGTTCTAATAGCTTGGAGCCATGTGTGTGTGTGTGTGTGTGTGTGTGTGTGTGTGTGTGTGTATACACTTCATGGGAAACACACATTAGCTGCTAGATGCTTTGGACATCAGTCCTGGGGCAGCATGCCCCCAGCACAATCTCTCCCTTAAATAAAATGTTAAAAATTCTCTAACTTCTATTGTCCCTCAGTTTTTCTGGCATTACCTTTTTGGAGGCTTCCCATCAATATATGAGAATAGGATTAGAGATTAGAGACCTACATGTCTCTGCCTTGGACCTTGGGATGGTTGAGGATCTGGGTTCTTGGCCTGAAGAGGATGGCCCTCTGGATTTTTTCCAGAGTCTCTGGGAAAGAGAGCTGTTTTCAAACGCAAGCATGCCTGATGGTGAACATCTTCATTTCAGCCACAGGAAAGTAATTCTGGATGTCTTAGGACATAATCTGATCTGTTTACCTATTCTGTTTGTACTAGCATCTGGATTCTCAGAATAATAAAATGCTGATAGGCATTAAATTTTGAGAATGGTATTATTCCAGGATCATCCCAAAATTTCTTGGGCTTGTAGTTAATATTTATTTAGGAGTCTTAAAGCTCCATTGGGACTAATTTTTTCCTCCTGTAACTGATTTCTATGGTTAGATTTTATCTGTTACTGGATATTATTTCTATGATATTCAAGTTTTTTTTTTCAAGGTTTCTAACTAATGAGAGGACAATTAACAGTGGTCTGTGAAACCTAACTGCTTTTTTTGTTTGTTTTTTGTTTTTTTTAAATGAGACTATAACTGACAGACAGCCTTTTGCCTGTCCTGTAAGACAAGCATTGCTTCACATAGGAATCTGATAGTCAATCTATTTTGGCCTCCCCACATCTTGTAGCAGTCCTTATAGACCAGTCTTTTTATCTTAGACTGGTCTAACCTTTATTTGTTAGATTTGCTTTCCTCCCCCCCCCCTAGATTTTGGTCAAATTTCAGCTATATCTGGGACCTAAGATCAGCTTTGATTGTCAGCATGCTACACCAGACCCATCCCTCTCCCTGGACTGAGAGTCTCTGTCCGTCTTCAACACAAAGCAGTTTTTGAATGAGAGACCATTGCCCTTGCTCCTAGTGTACTTTGGGACTGATATGGGGAGAATTTGGGAATGGTTGATTAATGACTATTAAACCCTGACTGGGTTACTATTACTGTGTGTTTTAAAATTTGGGATGGAAATTGTTAAAATTGTGTAACTATTATTGTAATGTTTGAGGATTTTTAGGAAACTTTACTGTACTAGTCTGTTATGTATAGGATTTGATTCACTCTTGGGATTTATATGCAGCATGGTTATTTGATAATTCTTTTCCATGAGAAAAAAAGGAAGGAAGAGATAGGAAATTGGGGAAACCAATGGATTTTTCTCAATACTTGAAAGAATGGGAACCTTTAGTTCCTATTCACTTTGTCTTAGGTATTTCTACTCCACTCCCTATATCACTAGTTCAGATTGAATTGAAAGCCTTCTAGCAGTCCTTTTTTTTTTTTTCATTTTTACTATACTTTAACTTTGAAACCTCTTATTCTGTTGGAATTGCCCTGGCAGACTCAGTTTCAGAGCCTATTTTTTAGGAAATCTCCAAGATACAGACACCTGTCTTGAGAATGGCAGTCTCTCATCCATTTTTTCAGCCTGTAACCCTAATTCCTTAATTGGTATTTCAGTATTCCAAAGGACAATTCAGTTTGGTATCAAGCCTCTAAAAATTTGGGGTTTACCTGCCTTGATGGTCTAACTGCACACTCTGATAGCTCTGCTCAGAAGTCTGGATCCTTTCTGTATCCTAGTAACAGCACTGTCTGTTCCTCTGTGAGGGGACAGGTGGAGCTACTCCAAGTCTCACCCTTCTCACCTGGAGTGGGTTGCTCCTCTGAATAGGCAGTATGACTGTGTTGAGCCCTGCTATATAAGCAGAGGCTAAGTGCACAAATAACCACAGACCAAACTCACAGTGAACTGTTCATTTCAAACTGGATTCTCTGGCTGAGATGCTCCAGAACTGCAGAGGACTTGACATGCTTGAAACAGGGAACCTTTGTATTACTGATTAACTCTGGGATTATCAGGATGAGAATTGTTCTTGCCACAAGTCCTTACATTGTTCTAGTTTTATTTTTGTTTATTTGCTTCACATAGGGTTGGTCAAAATTATGGTGCTAAGACCTTACAGGTATCTAGAGGAAGGTAATTCAATGATTTGAATATTCAGAAGAGAAAGAGTGTGGCATGTTGTGCCACAGTTCCCTTTTATTGCCCTGACTCAGTTTCCCTAATTGTCTTGCCTTGGTATCCCTGAATTGTTCTGCCTCAGTTCCTAATTGTTCTGCTCAAATATCTGGTGCCTCCCCCTATCCTGTCATTGTTCTTCTTAATCCCATCTTATCAGAATGTCCAGTGCCTCCTCCATCCTGTCAGAACCCAATTGATAGTCTGTTCCCACTTTCAATTCTCTCACTCTGCCCTGCCTCAGTCTACCCTCTGGTAGCTTGGAGCCACTTGTGTATATACTTCATGGGAAGCACACATTAACTTCTGGATGCTTTGGACATCAGCCCTGGGGGCAGCATGCCCCCAGCACAATCTATCCCTTTCAAATAAAATGTTAAAAAGTCTCTAATCTCTATGTTGCCCTCAGTTTCTCCAGCATTACACTAATTCATATGGATTTATAGGAGTAAAATATTAAACTTTTAAAGAACAATTTATTTCTATACTGAACAAATTATTCTCAAAAAATAAAAAATAAAGTAGTCTACCAAACTTTTTATTAGGTAAATATAGTCATAATACAGAAGTCAGGAAAGATAAAGCAAAGAGGGAAAATGTATATATATATATATATGTATATATGTATACAAACACACATACATGTATATATATGTATATACATATATATGCTCATATAATTTATAAACATGTTTTAAAATTCTAAATAAAACATTAGAAAAGAATTACATTATTTCCAAAAAACTTTCATTATAACCATGTTGGATTTATATCGAGAGAAAAAGATGATTTAGCATTAAAAAATTAATTAAAAAAAATAATTACAGGGCCATTCCATAATAAAAACAATGTTAAGCCGACTAATTTACATCAACAAACAAACTTGGGGCGCAAAGTACTTGTGTTGAGGCTTGTGAACTATAGCATGAGAAAATATACCCCTCAAACCCTCAGGGCTACCCCTAGACCTGTCATTTGGGAAGATTGACAATAAGCAACAGATCCTCTGCATTTAAAAGAGTTTGATAAGGTAAGAGGGCAACAACTTTCTTTCACAAAAGGCTCACAAACTAAATGTCATCCTTGCATCATTACTATCTCCTAAATCCATTCAATTTATTCTCCCTTCTGAACTCTTACACAATCCAGCTCTCCATCACCTGTACTTTAAAACTGCAAAGTATCTCTGTTGGCTCCAGGATAAAATACGAAAACCTTTGATTGGAATTGAGAGATGTTATAATCTAGACCTCTCCTACCTTTATAATCTTCTCTTTCCTAATTTCCCTGTGTAGTCTTTGATCCTGAGACACTAATCTCACTGTTCCATGAACAAAACACTCCATCTCTAGCTCTGGCTGCTTTCTCTACTATTCCTCATGCTTGGAATACCAAAAATGTGTGCCTTCTGACTTCCTCAATTTCCTTTAAGTCTCATCCCAACTAAAGTCTCATCTTTTTAAAATAAAATTTTCCCATCTCTACTTAAGTCTAGCACCTCCCTTATCTTATTTATTTCCTACATATATATATATATATATATAAATTTTTTTTTTTTTTTTTTTTTTTTTTGCTTATTTTCTCTTCTATTAGATTGTGACCTCCTTGAGGGAAGGGACTATCTTTTGCTTCGTTGTTTCTCTCCAACACTTAGCATTATGCTTGGTATATAAAGTTTAATAATTTTTGTGACTGACTAATGAAAAATCTGTCAGTGTTCTATCAGCTCCATACAGAAAGAAATTTGAATGGAATTCTATGCCACAGAGCCTAAAGTAGTTTAAATTGTTTTCATGCTTGGTTAACAAGTTTATTATGTTCAAAAGCAATTCATTATGGACACAGTCCGTTGTTTATTTTTTATTTGTAGTCTCCTGGTCACCTTATAACAGAGTTAGAATAATATTGTAGCAACAGTGGGTACTACTATTGATTTGTAGAATCATTCAACCAGGACTAAGTTTACTTTAGGCAGTAAAGTTAAGTGAAAGTGTAAGTTAATGGAATCTAAAGCTATATTAAAAGAACCATAGTGTATAGGAGAAGGGAGGCAGCAGTATTATTGAAGACTTTCTTGAACAGATTATATCTGTGTCCTGTTCATGGCATGATATTGTAAGAACAATATTGTAGAATTAGAATAGGTGAGAGGTGCTCAAAATGTTTGGGTACCAGAAAAGAGGATTGGTGAAAATAATTGTGGACAATTTTTTATTGAAGAGAAAATGTAAAGTACATATGATAGCTGTTTTTATTTATAAGCAGACAGCAAGATTTTGTTCTAGCCAGAAACAAAAGTCAATATTTTAATGCTGTTTTTATTGTTGTTGCTATTGTTACTGACATATACACACAGATCTAAAACTAGGAATGTAGACTAGAAGACTAGCATATAATGATCTTCTATTTATCATTTAACAATTTTCATTTCAATGAAAGAAAATTTCAAAAACAAGCAACAAAAAAATCTTGCTCATTTTGTCTCAACATAATTTCTTTGTAGGACTACAAAGGATCAAATTTCTGTTACAAAGATTTATTGCAGATAAAATAAAATATCACAAAATGGACCAGCTTTCCCATCTATACATATATTCATCTATAGTGAGTTCAAACTGTATATATTTCCTAACTATGCTCCACATGTTTTTAAAAGGCACAAATAAAAACATCAGAAAGCTTTATCAGTTAACCAAGAAATACATAAAAATGACAACTAAAATCCACAAGCATTGAAAGATGTTTTCCATTACAAAAAAAAACTCTCATGAGCTTAAGTAACAAGTCCAGGATCCTAAGCTACACATATCAAGGAAGTAACAAAAGTTTATATAATAGTCCAGACTAAGAACTGTTCACTACAAACCTCTGACCAGGAACATTAAAACCTACCAGGACTCCAGGACTTTGAATCAAAAAAATCAGGGAATGAAGGACTTCACCACCTCATCAGACAGAGACTATCCCTGGAACAAAAATACAAATTATGAACTGAGATTGGCCATATAAATAGAAAAAATGAATAGGATGTCAAACAATATGAAGAAATGTTATGGGTTAAGAGAAAATCAAAAGGTAAATTCAATCTTTTCCTCTTGAAAGGTAACTATAAGATTACTATGAGGAAAACCTAAGGGGAAAAAAAAAAGTGTATTGGCCACAAGGTCTATAGCATAACCTGTGGTAAGTTAAGAAAGAATGTTTTTAAAATAAATAATACATTAGAATTCTGATGAAAGAATTAGATGAAGAATAAATAGCATAAAACAGAGGGTAAAAAATTTAATCTAAGTAAGGACTGTTGAAAAATTAGAATAGAACAAATAGAATTGAATGATTCCATGAGATAGCAAGAAATGTTAGAACAATATAAAAGCTTGAAAACACAGAAGAAAATATAATAGCTGCTATTAAAAATAACTGACCTGGAAAACAAATAAAAAGGAAAAATAATTTATGAATCATCTGACTTGATAAAAAAATAAACAACAAAAAAAAAATAAAATCAAATGTGGAGACCATATAGCAAGTACATATATTTTGAATATTTTCCTATAATTTCAATCTGCTTAATCAAAATAAGAGTATAAAATGTTTAGTAACTGACTGTGGGGATAAATGGTGAAAAGCTTGAAAATTGTATTAAGCTTTAACATGTGCAAAAATCTTTATATAGATTTGTCAACCTTATAAGATAGATGTTGTTATTATTCCTATAAAGGCTGAGAGAGATTTAATAAATTTCCCAGGGAAACATCAGTAGTGTAAGAGAAGGGATTTAAATCCATATCTCTCTTGACTCTATATCCAGCTTCTTTACTAAGCTACTCTATATGTCCATGAGACCATGTTTACTCTGCATTTGAGTTTACACAAGCATGATATGGTGTCATTAATAGACCATTAATAGGAAGAAGGATTTATGTGACTGTAACTTATATCATATAGTAATAATTATTAAAATTATCTGATGCCAAATAGAAGAAAATAGAATGATGAGTTTTAATTAATACTAAAAACATAAATTAGATTCATTTCCAATCAACTAAGGTTATAAAATACTAAGGAAAATAAAAATAATTTAGTAACTTATTGGGGAAATTGTATAGATAGATATATATAAACATAAGATGAAATTCATATATTATGTCACAATAAATTTCCAGGCACTGAACTAAATTTTGTGGTAATAAAGAAAGGTAAAAATTGTCCCCGTCCTTAGGGAGCTTATATTGACATGGAGAAGACCACTGGTAACTAAGTAGGCACATATAAAATACACATAAAGTACATGGATATTTTATACACCCATAAACAATGTATCCAAAATAACAAGTAGTTAACCTAAGTATCTATTATAACATAGGATTAGTCAGTGCAGAGTGATTAATCTATTTTTCATTTGAGAAATGCTCTCAAACAAAATTATGAGGTCAATAATTTTTCTAGAGCAAATATATTTGATTTGATTAAATTTCTTAGGATTTTCCAACATATAAATATGAGCTATTCTAACTATGGGAGAAAAAGAATGGAAAGTGCTTTGATATCCACATAGATTGGATAGTAGTTTTCAATGAATAGGAAATGACAAAGAAAATGTCCCAATTGGAGTAAAATATAATTGAAATAACAGGGCCCTGTCACTATCTATAGTGACACAATCAGATAATTATTATAATAACAATAAGCATGCTGATGATGGGTGCTGATGTGTTTCTCATTTTTCCATGATATTAGAGAAATTTGTTTTTAAAAATTAAAGAAAAATGTATTTCCTACAATGAGGGTTTTATTTTTTGACACAGGGTATTTAAAAATAACACAAGAATTGAAGAGTAAAACTTAAGCCACTTAAGAACCAGATCACATTATTTTTGATGTCATAAATAAAAGTTTTCTTCGTCAGTCAGTTTTCAATGTAATATCACTACATTTTAATGCAGCAAAAATATTTTTGACCATATTTATAAAAGGTGCATGTGTTCTCTTGAAGAAGATTGCATATTCTCACCAAAAAATGTGGTATTTTAAACAAAATATTTGTTAAGCCATAGCATCATGCCAAACAATGTATGAAATAACAGGTGAAGTAAATAAAAGTATACATTTGAAATACACATTTGAATATCTTATATTTCAGGCTAAAATGATTGAAAATTAGTTTCCTTTGAGATGTTTTAATTACTTGATCCCTGATTAGAAATGTTAAATTAAAATATGATTATTCTATGGCATAGTATATTTTTTTTTTCATTTAGACAAAGTCATATATTTAAAGAGGATGAATATTTTCTTTTTGACTGAAATCCAATTAGACATTAAAATAATTTGTGAGGCTTCTATTTTTTAATCATCATCACAGCTTTTGAATACTGCTGTATTCTAATACTGCATTTGTGAAAAATAAATTTAATACATTAATATTCCAGGATCAATTAAAAATTCAATCTTCCTCACGTCACTCAATTATAAAATTATGTCACCTTATTAATATGTTATTCGGGTATTTCCAATTATACTGTCAGGACAGTTTATTTATTCCAATTCTACCCATTTATGTATGCAAAGAAAATTATTCTCTGGGAATATTTCATAAGATACCAAAACATTTGAATGAAAAAAGGAAAATCCAGGCCATCATGTAGATGTTTATCCATAAGAAAAGGGGTATCTCATGATATTATTCTTGGTATATGAATGTGCGATAAGTATATTTTATATTCCCTTGCTAAGGTATTTGGCCAGTGTGACTCATGTGAAGCAAAATTGAGTAATTTGAACTTCAAATCCTCAACTTCTTAAGATAATGACTATAACGATGATAGGAAATGAAAAGGAACAGCACAGAAATTTACATTTACTCCACAAGGCCTTCAAATATTTCCCAGGTGGCCTATAAGCCCACTATTTTGGGACATTTTAAAATTTTAACAATGGAGAGAGCTTATAGAGAGAAGTACAAATAGTGACTGGATCTGGAGCTTCACTCCTGTTTTTACTATTAAGATTTCTTTAAGATTGAGACTTCCCAAAAGATTTCTATTTAGAGGCCTAATGAAGTAATGGGAATTTATCTAAATTGCTAATTAGGAATAGAGCAATAGGATGGCATAGAACAGTAAGACCTAAATTTAAATCCCATTACCAATACATTCTATCTGTAACAATAGGTCACTTACCTCTCCAAGTTTCGATTTTTTTCATCTTCAAAAGAGTAACATGTATCATAGGAATACTGTGAAAGGCAAATGAGGGAATGCAAACAAAGTCCTATGTTCAGTGACATATAAATATGAGCTATTCTAATTATGGGAAAAAAAGAATGGAAAGTGCTTTGATATTCACATAGATTGGAAAATCCAATTGGGAAATGCCAAGAAAGCAAGGGTTACTAATAAATTGACCATACAGGAAATGTATTTTATATTTTGAGCACTGGTCAAACTTCACAGTTTAGGTAGAACAAATGGATTCATGGAATAAATGAGTAGCCATATTTTGCAATTATCATTGCATTTGGCTTGACTTTAAAGGAAACTCATTTAGGAAACTATTATAGCAATCAAGCCCAGTTTAGACAAAAGGATATCTAACCACAAAAAGGTCTGCAACTGAGCAAAATGAATATTAGTTAAATATTACATTTCCGATTTTGTTTGTTACTAATGCACTATTGTCATCATTTCCCATTATGGAGAAAGCACATCTGTTTTTGATTAAGCTGGTGTACCAGAATTTCAGTATAAATCGCAATCATAATTAAAGGTTGCTATTCCTATCTTCTCTAGAGACATTTTGGAAATCGTATCTTCTTTGGAAGAATTACTTTTCCTTTTATAAACTGGTTATTTTTTGTTTCCAAAAAAATAAAATAAAACAACCCATTTTGAAAAGGTTAAATCCATTATTCTGAATGTTCTTTAGCTCATGATAGATTCCTTGTGATAGATGACTTGGTAAGTTTAGCTAATAAATGAATTTTCAAGACAGTTAACATATGTTCTTCTATTTGAAAGTTTATTAAGAAGCCTAAATCATCTATGGATTGAGTCTTTAATTTGTATCTGATTGGGCATTATCAAAGGACTCCCTTTTATTTGGAGGGGCCATTTTGTTTTTTCTAAAATTCTTCCTTTTCATTCCTTAGTGAATTCAGAATTATGTCCAGCTGTGCCCAGAAAATAAGCTGGGCTGCCATTTGAAGACATAGAATATGTACCAGAATGGCTCACTACTCCCACTTTTTACTGTAGATTGAAATGAAAAAGATTTCACAGCATTGCCAAGGAACTAGTGAACACTGCCCATTGATTTATTCTTGAAACACACACAGATTCTTGCCCCACTACAAGTGAATAATCTTTTTTTTTATTATTTCAACAAATTGCTTTTTATATGGCACTACTGGAATTTGGGGGACACATAGAACTCATAAGATACAGTTTCTCCCTTCTAGGGGTTTAGAATCTAGCCCCTATCCATTATCATATTTGAATATAAAGTTTTTTTGTCAGAAGTGACAAAATAAAAATGTCTGTCTTAATCTATACAATTTAGAATTGATTTTCAGTGTTATTCTGAGAAATATGACTTTTTCTCTTTTAAAACATATTGTGATAACTGTATTTCAGTATGATTTATTTTCATTGTAATCCTATGTATTTATGTATTTAGAAACATTCTAAGAAGGGTTCTAAAGCCTTAGCTAGTACGCTAGAGTTGTTGATGACCCAAAAGCATCAAGTACTACTGATATAGGGAAAACTAGGTCATATAATGGGTAGGACACTGGCCTTGGAGTCAGAAAAACCTGAATTCAAATTTAGCCTCAGATAATCACTAGCTGTGTGACTCTGGGAAAATCACTTAATCCCAATTGCAAAGGAGCAGAAGGAGGAGGAGGAGGAGGAGGAGAAGAAGGAGAAGAAGGAGAAGAAGGAGGAGGAGGAGAAGAAGAAGAAGAAGAAGGAGAAGAAGAAGAAGAAGAAGGAGAAGAAGAAGAAGAAGAAGAAGAAGAAGAAGAAGAAGAAGAAGAAGAAGAAGAAGAAGAAGAAGAAGAAGAAGAAGAAGAAGAAGAAGAAGAAGAAGAAGAAGAAGAAGAAGAAGAAGAAGAAGAAGAAGAAGAAGAAGAAGAAGAAGAAGGAGGAGGAGGAGGAGGAGGAGGAGGAGGAGGAGGAGGAGGAGGAGGAGGAGGAGGAGGAGGAGGAGGAGGAGGAGGAGGAGGAGGAGGAGGAGGAGGAGGAGGAGGAGGAGGAGGAGGAGGAGGAGGAGGAGGAGGAGGAGGAGGAGGAGGAGGAGGAGGAGGAGGAGGAGGAGGAGGAGGAGGAGGAGGAGGAAGGAGGAGGAGAAGAAGAAGAAGAAGAAGAAGAAGAAGAAGAAGAAGAAGAAGAAGAAGAAGAAGAACGAAAAGAAGTCACTTAATCCCAATTGCAAAGGAGGAGGAGGAGGAAGAAGAGGAGGAGGAAAAGGAGGAGGAGGAGGAAAAAGGAGGAGGAAGAGGAAGAAAAAGGAAAGAAGAGAAGAAGAAGCAGTTGATATAACCAGTTGTTTAGAACATTTATATATTCTCTGATTTCAGTTTGGCTTTTTAACTTTGATTCATAGTCTTTGGATCCCTCCTGACAGGAAGTATGCCTCTCCTAAGAAGTTCTTTACTCTTAGTTGAAAGAATTCCCTATTATTATCCTTAACTTTTTTTTTTTTTAATCAACTTTATCTCATTCTGAACTTCAGTACTTCTAAAATTATTCTTGTAAGACCACCTCATTTGTTTATATTCATTCTCTGTTAATTGACCTTTTTCATCTTTTGAACATATCTTTGTTAATTATGAATTATTTTCCCTAAATTATTTCCTGAGTTGTCTTTATGAAATTTAAGTTGTGAACATTCTCACATTTCCATACAAGTCTCCTAAATTAATCAACCTCTTTATTCTTTATGAAAATTGTCTCTCTTTGAATTTTCAGAGTTTCATTTATTAGCACCTCTCATCCCTCTTGAAATGACTTCCCTAAATAATATTAATACTATCTATACCTTAAATTTTTTAAATCTATTCTCTTCATGTAACATAGACCAAATGGCAGATTACCTCAAGTTTTCTTCTCTTTTATCACAAATTCTAAGTGTGGTCACTTACTCCTATGTTTTCTATCATTTATGCTGCAAAAAATTAGTTATTCCTCATTGGCAAAGATAAGATCTAGATTAGAATTTCCCAATATTTGTCCCAGCTAGATTTCACAGTGAATAAAGTGCCAGCCTGGAGCCAGGGAGGGTCATCTTCCTGAGTTCAAATCAAGCCCTAAACACTTACTAGCTGGGTGACCCTTACTTTAGGAACCCTAGTTTACATGCATTGTTACCACACTCTGGATACTGACATTTGAAGGAATGTTTTATTTCCTCTATTCTCATTCTGGATTTTGTCTCTTATGAATTTCTGAATATCTACATTACTACTTTTTTCTATATTTCATCATCTTTCAATGGTATCAATCTTGAAGGATATGCATAGTCAATATTGTCTCCATCCTATCTTCAGTTTAAAATCCTCTAAATTAAATCTACAAGACTCTGAGCCAATAGTTTCTTTGTGATATTTGAGGGATATATTTTACACCTGATCAGGATCCTGTCATAAATTTTAAACCATAGCTGAGAAAACTAAATTCAATCCTTCTCAGATATCATCTTCTTAGTCAGCTATATATTTTCAAAATCTTGTTTTGAATCATTTGCCATCTATGGATTGTAGTGATGAAACTCTCTGAAGTTTTTAGCTTGTTTTCTAAGACTTTCTATTTATTAATACTGCTTCCCAAGTTCCTTCTGGCAATAATACAAAAAAGTCATTAGTAATAAGTAATTATGATTTACTTGCACAAATCATCTGGGATCACAATTTTCTAGTTCATAAATTGCAATTTTTCATTCTCATGTCTACTCTCAAACACTTACTTCCTAAAACATAGGGTTACACAACTATATAAACATTTCCTCCCTTACACATAGTATTACATGTCTAGATAGTGTATGAAGTAGAATTTGAAATTATTAATCCAAATGCAATATCTTTTATATTCATGGTATAACATGATAGCCTTATGGGATGAGAGCCAATCCAGTATTCAGCAGCTTGCTCACAGGCAAGAAGCCTTGTTCAGGCATCTCTGCTCACTGAAGTCACTGTGAACTCATTCTGAAACTACAAAGGGTTGAGGAGTAAGTAAGAGAAAGTAGAAACTGCAAATATTAAAAAAAACAAAAACTTTTTCAAAGAATATCAGTGATGAGTGGAGAGATACAGGATGGTAGCTTTATAGTGTAGCTTATATTAAAAGAAAAACTTTTTTTTTCCTTTTCTAAAGTAGTGAGGAAAAAAGAAGCAAGGGATTCAGTGTAAAGCTGAAGTGGATCATTTGGAGACTGAGGTTAGAAAAGTAGGAAAAAGAAGTCAGAGAACTGGTAATGGCCAGAGAAAATATTGAGGTCACCATGATGGAAAGAAAGAGGTTTAAGAAAAAAAAAATAAGGAAATAAAGAAATAGGAGTATGGAAAAAATAAAGAAATAGGAGTATGGAAGTTTCAGATTATACAGAGTTTTATTACAGTTTATACTTGGGGAAATGGAACAGTGTGAGATTTAGTAAATGAGTGTGTCTAATGTAGGGCATTTTGGTGGCTCAATAAATAGAATGCTGGGCCTGGAGTGAGGAAGAGTCATCTGACTACAAAACTTACTAGCTGGGTAATGCTAGGGAAGTCACTTTTAATCCTATTTGCCTCAGTTTCTTCATCTATGAAATGAGCTGGAGAAGGAAACAGGAAATTTACTTCAGTATCTTTGCAAAAAAAGAAAAAAAAATCAATCCTAGTCAGGATCATGAAGAGTTGAATATGACTGAAAAAAGATTCAACAACAAAATTTTTGATATAGTTGAAATGATATGAAGTGTTGGTTATGGTATTTAATATCATATTTCTAATTTAAAATTGCTGGATAATTTTAACTATGATTTCCACTGAAATGTTTTATACCAGATTAAAAAACTTCATCTAAACCTGAATATATACTACCCCTTTTGCCTAACAACAAAATGAAAACTCTATCTCTACTCCTAAATAAACTATATATCTATAGAATCATGCTCTTCTTAGTCATTCAACCTAGTAATCACACTTCCTTTTGCTCTCTTCCCAATCTGACAGCCAATAAAAAATGCAGTATTGTTGAATTCTTTCCATAATATTTACCATCTTTTTCTTCTCTGATTATGAGGAAAAGAGTTATGAAGTAAAAAGATCTTTGCATCTATAGGCAAATAATTTAAGTTTGAAACCAAAGTCTTGCCACTTTCTACTGTTTATGCCCTAATAACTTTGTCTTTTGTTACTTGTTTACAAAGAAAATCTGTAAAATGACACTAGGGGATTAAGGTCCCTTCTAATCTTAAATCTATGCTTTTAACTTTATTATCTATAATATTTCTCATATTGTCATCACTCTACCTATTTGTAATATTCATCAATATCTCTAATGCACACTGATGTTATAATCTACTAATGTTTCTACCTTAAGTATCTTTACTATAAAATATATCATTAACATTTGTGTTAAAGTAATCTTCCAAATTAAAAATTTCTAAATGGTCTTCAAAATCATTCTTGCTCCAGTCTACTTTTTTTCTTTACCAAAAGAATCACAGTTTCAAATTTGTTAAGAAACCCAGAGATCAACTAGTCCTATTTATCCCTGACCAAGAATTCTCACTATGGAGTTTATAAGGAGGAGCTCATTTTTTTTCTTGAGACACACATTCCATTTTGATTCATTTCAAACTGTTAGGGCATTATCTCTCTCCTCCCCTCCACCCAATCAAATTTGTCTCTTTTTAATCTGCATCATTATTTTAAATATTGTCAAGCAGAATAAATATACCCCTTTTCTTTATAATAAGTCTTTCAAATATTTAAAAATATCTATCATGCTTCTGATACAACTTCTCTTTTCTGGACTAAACATTTTCAGTTTTAATTCACACCACTCCTTTTCATGCACCTTACATTCCAATCAAACCAGAGTACTTAGCATTCCTTAATGCTAGCTAATTCTTTCCTGCCTTATTACACCTACATATATTTCCCCCCATATATAAAACTGCCAATTATTTTTGCTTTACCTACAGAAATTATTATTTTACTTCAAATTCAAGTTCAGGTCAAGCCTCTTCAGAATCACTGATCTCATCATTGAAATGTATTTCAGAGTTCCAAAACAATAATTCCTTCCTGTTAAATGGTCATTCAACTTTGTCTGAAGAACTCTCATGAAGGTAAAGTTACTATGAGCTGTAACAGCCTAATTCTGCTTTTAAATAGCTCTTAATGTTATGAAAGTTGTTGTTGCATAAAGCACAAATTTTCTTTTTTCTTTTTTCTTTTTTTTAACTTAACTTTTTGTATCTACTTCTTTCAGGTACTTAATAGAAGAATTCTACATTTCTTCCACATGGAACCTCTTCAGATAGGCAACTACTTGATGCTTCTATTTCAGACTCCATTAAAACTCCACTGCCTTCTTTCATAGATTTTATTCATACTTGAAATGTGAATGCTATTATTATGGCCCTCTTTCTTTCTCTTCTCAAAACTAACCACCTGCAGTTTTTGAATTGATCTTTATGTGGCATGAAGACTTTATTATCTGCTCTCACTTTGAGATAAAGAAAAGTCTCACAGGGCAAGATAGTGAATAAAAATAGCAATCTAATCTTTGACAAACCCAAAGATCCCAAATTTTGGGATAAGAATTCATTATTTGACAAAAACTGATGGGAAAACTGGAAATTAGTATGGCAGAAACTAGGCATGAACCCACATTTAACACCACATACTAAGATTAGATCAAAATGGGTCCAAGATTTAGGCATAAAGAACGAAATCATAAATAAATTGGAGGAACATGGGATGGTTTACCTCTCAGACTTGTGGAGGAGGAAGGTGTTTGTGTCCAAGGGAGAACTAGAGACCATTATTGATCACAAAATAGAACATTTTGATTACACCAAATTAAAAAGTTTCTGCACAAACAAAACTAATGCAAACAAGATTAGAAGGGAAGTAACAAATTGGGAAAACATTTTTACAGTTAAAGGTTCTGATAAAGGCCTCATCTCCAAAATATACAGAGAATTGACTTTAATTTATAAGAAATCAAGCCATTCTCCAATTGATAAATGGTCAAAGGATATGAACAGACAATTTTCAGATGATGAAATTAAAACTATTTCCACTCATATGAAAGTGTTCCAAATCACTATTGATCAGAGAAATGCAAATTAAGACAACTCTGAGATATCATTACACACCTGTCAGATTGGCTAAGATGACAGGAACAAATAACGATGAATGTTGGAGGGGCTGTGGGAAAACTGGGACACTGATACATTGCTGGTGGAGTTGTGAAAGAATCCAGCCATTCTGGAGAGCAATCTGGAATTATGCCCAAAAAGTTATCAAAACGTGCATACCCTTTGACCCAGCCATACTACTACTGGGCTTATACCCCAAGGAACTACTAAAGAGCGGAAAGGGACCTGTATGTGCCAAAATGTTTGTGGCAGCCCTTTTCATAGTGGCTAGAAGCTGGAAGATGAATGGATGTTCATCAATTGGAGAATGGTTGGGCAAACTATGGTATATGAATGTTATGGAATATTATTGTTCTATAAGAAATGACCAACAGGAGAAATACAGAGAGGCTTGGAGAGACTTACATCAACTGATGCTGAGTGAAAGGAGCAGAACCAGAAGATCATTATACACTTTAACAATGATACTGTAGGAGGATGTATGCTGATGGAAGTGGATTTCTTCAACATAGAGAAGAGCTAATCCAATTCCAATTGATTAATGATGGACAGAATCAGCTTCATTCAGAAAAGGAACAAGGGGAATTGAGTGTAAACTGTTATTTTTACCTTCTGAATCCAATTCTTCCTGTGCAACAAAAAATTCGGTTCTACACACATATATTGTATCTAGAATATACTGTAATATATTTAACATATATAAGACTGCTTGCCATCTGGGGGAGGGGGTTGGGGAAGGAAGGGAAAAAATCTGAATAGAAGTAAGTGCAAGGGATAATGTTGTAACAAATTACCCATGCATATGTACTGTCAAAAAAAGTTATAATTATAAAATAAAATAAAAATTAAAAAAAAGAGATAAAGAAAAGTCTTGCCAATATTCACATAATTTCATTACTTTATCCGTATTTTTGTCAAAGTTCCATTCCAATATTGTGATATTTCCCAGTCCCATCATCTAGCTCTTATTTCTATTTTAACTGTCTGAGAACAGTACTGCTTTCCTTTTTGTTTTTGATGTCTAAATGCCCTCTCTCATACTTCTCTTCTTTGGTTCCAGGATTTTCTCACACCTACACCCATTGTGACTCTACTTACCATTCACATGTACTTTATTTATTTATTTTTTTTTAAAGAACATAAAACCTTTTATAGCTCTAGTTTAATTATAGTTCTCCATAATATCCAAAATGTGAGATTTAATTTTTTGAATTAGGATCACTAGGTTTTTGTTTGTTTGACTCTGTTTTATTTTGTTTTTTACCGCTAATTTGTAATTTGTACTGTGACTATAAATTTAATTTCTGATTTCTTTTATTATTTGTCTCCCATAAAAAATTGGTAAGTCTGTTATTATTATACTCAGAAATCCTTAATTTATTTTTGCATTATGTATCAATATAGCAATTATATCAATTGTGTATCAATATAGCAATATAGAAGCCTATAGAGTCCATAGAATATATATTTTTTGTTAGGATTACTAGGTGAGAACTCAGGTTGTCTGGATAGTGACAAGGTGAGAACTCAGGTTGACTTGATAGAAGGAGCAAGCTCATTGGCTGAAGTGGTTCTTCCCAGAAGCCCTTGCATTATCCCATGCCCATTCTCTGGGAGAATAAAAGAGAGGACACCCAGAGATAGAAGACTACTCTGCATTGCATCAGGCTTGATGGGGCTCTCTGCAGGAAGGGAAGTCACTTCTCTGGACAAGAGTTAACAGCAACTGCCTGGAGACAACGGTTCGTTACAGGAAGAAGAATCTGTCGGAGAGATTTGAGTAGAAGACACAGCAGATCTCTTCCCAGAGAGTGATCCGGCAGCTTCTAGAGACGACAGCTCGCTACAATTTTTAATAAAGTTGAATGTATATATAAATTTCAGCTAGAGTGTAATGAAAATGAAGATGCATTTTTTTTAATTTTTAAATTCATGTACCCTCCAAACACTATCAATTGATATCTTGGAGGTCCATAGACCTCAGGTCAAAAAAAAAAACCAAACAAACCAAAACAAAAGACCACCGTCTTCTTTCAGATCTTGATGAAGATAAACTAGGATCTTTCACGCAAAGTACAACTCTTCTATCCCAGTTTTCACAGCCAGCATCATAGGAGACATTACCTCTGGAGACATAGCCTGGCAACATTTCCTACAGGTGCTACACGTGAACATCTATTGAAACAGAAAATAAAATTCTTACCCCCAAAATTCTTAAATAACATAAAATGATGTCATATTACCAGTGGAATTATCATTTAAGACAAGAAATTACCATCTGTTTTGATATGGGAATGATCATAGTAAATCTTGTTTCTATCTTATTTCAAGCTGAAGTCATATCATTAAGTGATATCTCCATTAAAATGAATGTGAACTCTTTGCTTTCATGAACTGTCTTACTTCTTTGTTTGTACCCCCAATGCTTAGCACAATGCTTTGAAAATGGTAAGCGCTTAATAAATGTTTTATTAATTCATATTAATAATGAATTTTCCAATTTCCATTCCTTTTTACTGTAAAACCCTTTTGATTATGTTTATAAAACTTCAGACATACATTTTTACTTGTTCTTATTGAGTATATGCCATTCCTCACTATGTTTGCTATGTCTACATATTAAACTATAATCTAAATAAATGCATTTTATATTCAAGTACAAAATTCTTAACTAATTGCTCACTCTCCCAATCCTGCCCTTTACTTCCAATATCCCCTTGTATTCTTTTGATAGCAGTGATGAAAATAGCTGTAAGATGGTTCTGTAGATAAAGAATAGGCTTGGGGTTAGGAAAATCTGATCTTAGATCATATCTTAGATATTTATCAATTATTACACCATAGCAAGTAATTTAATTCCTTTTTGGCTCAGTTTGTTCATCTGCAAAATGAAGAGATTATATTCCTATTCTATGTTGTTTAAGGCCCATTCCATCTCTAAATACATTGTCCTACATAAGTATATTTTTAGAATTTAGAATAGATCTCTATAGTTTATATAGTTGCTTCATCATCCCTCAATGGAGATTATCAACCATAATTATTATTATTTTTTTCTCCTTTGACCTTTCCTGGATAAATTCTCATCTGATTGCATTTAAGAATTTATAATGTAAATGCTTGGAGCACAAAACAGCCATTTTCTCTTTATATGTCTAGCTCATTTCACCTTGGGAAAATGTCTTATATTTGATAACTTAGCTCCAAGTGTTTAATAGTTATTTCCCCTTTATCCTGTTTCCACCCCCAAAAATTCCTGACAGAGGTTAGAATTATTCCTTACAAAAAATAAATGAATAAATAAAAGAAAAGAAAAGAAAAATAATTATTTCTTACCTCTTTGGATCCTATCCCTTCTTTATACATTGAAGTAATTCTTTTTGTTAAAATAATATTTTAACCTCCCTCATGAAATAGCTTTTTTATTCACTGTGATTTACCTTTCAAAATAACAGAATTTTGGAGAATGTTCCCTCCAGTGCCTACAGATAGCTCTGGAAGCCCGATTTCATATTGCTAGAATTGATGCAATTCTGATATTTTATAGTACCAAGTATTTTCAAGCTTGAAAAAGAATACTACAAAGCTGTGATTGGAATATTAAAAATTCAATCATAACATCTTAAGCCAGCTGAGCATATAAAGACTGACTAAGGAACAGGTTTTAATCAATGCCCTCCACTCAGTTCATTAATTTAGTAGTATTCTCTGAAGAACATCTGGAGTGTAAGAAAGCTGTTAGCCTATTCTTAGAAATTCTTTATTTTTCAGTAATATGTTATGGACAGTTAACTGCTTATTAAGTATAATATATGCATGCTATTACAACATTTTATTCAAAGTTTTACATCTCAATTACAACACTAGGGTCACTGGGCTGTTGTATTTGGGAGGGGGGAAAAACCCAACAACAACAACAACAACAGGCTCTGCTTGCTCCCTTGAACCCATAGCTAGATGCTTCTGTAGAACTATAGGAAAGATGAGATTTCCTTTGTTCTGTTTTTAGAAAATAGGCACAAATTAAAATGGGCAGTTATAACTGAATTCTGGCAGTAGCAATACAACTCTCATTAGCAACTATGGAATGTCACTTCCAACATACCTTTAATACATGCTTTTTAGGAAATAGGAAAAACCTGGTCAAGTTATTCACTGAGCTGTCAATCTACCTTCCACAAAAACAAGATTGTATATTCTTTTCCTCTATCAGATTATATAATGAAACTTTACTACATAAATTGTAGTTCGGATTACTTTCAAGTATAGATTAGACTGTGTGCCTACTGAGGTCCAGATGTTCCAACTCTCAAATTTTAAAATAACACAATGCTTGGTGCAGAGAAGATGCATCAAGGATATATACTGGCTGAATGGTGTTGGATTGGAAATTACATTAGTTCCCTTTCAGTTCTAATATTCTGTGGTTCTATATCCTATCAAATATATTTGTCCTATGAGTCTCTCAGGAGTTCACTTTTCCAGTCCTGGCTAATGTGTTACCTTTTAAAAAGTAATATAATTCAAAAGTTTTAACTATTATGGCAAGCCATTAGGGTGTATATTTTTGATTATGATATAGCACCTTATATCATATTATATAGGAAAATGTCTATTGCACTTATGTATAAATGTGGTCATCTATTTTGAATAACTTTGACAAACAAAGCCTAGATAGACACATCATTTGACTCATCATTAGGATGTGAATTTTCTTCAGTATATCATACAAATTTCAATGTATGCTCCCTTGATCTTTAGGACTATTTGTACATAATTTCCAGGTTTCTTTTTGTAATTTCACTTCTTGCTAATGGTCACTTTACTGACTACCCATAAAATTTACTATATTTTTAAGATTGTTAGTCATGGGGGATTAACACAAGATACAACTTTCACATATCTACTGCCTTTTGTATAGTTATTACTAAAATATAGGATGAAATATTTTAATTATTAATTGGATGAGCCTTCATTTTTTTCATGATAGGAAGCATGTACTGTATTGCTAACTTTCATGCTCAATGGACTTTTTTCTGTGATTTGTTTTCAAATAATATAGTGTTTAAAGTGATTAAGTTAACACTATGCACCTACAATATTTGATCATATAATAAAGTATAATAAGACATAAAAACAGTGAATTACATAGCCCCTTTTTAAAAGAAAGTTGTTAAAGTTTCTTTGTTCTTATAAAATAATAAATTTGAACTCTTAAAAAAAGATAGATATTTATCAGGCAGTTGGAACAAAGCTCTATGAAATGTCAATATGAAATCCTATTTGTTTTAGCTTCAGTTCAAAGTATTTTTCTCAGAAAGTCAAATATATAGACAAATGTATGTTTATATATATATATATATATATATATATATATATATATATATATATACATATTTTATGTATAGACACATACGCATTTTATGTGTATGGATATGTGTGTATATGTATATATAAAATGTACCACACACACAAACATACAAATATACATACATATACACATATAATTTCTGTAAAGGTTGCCTAAGGGGGCTGACCTTTCCCAACTCTTTTTTCAAAGGGATTTTTTTGGTATCTTTTGTTTTTTTCATCACTTGCATTTTCCTTAGTATGCCTCCTATTTCAAGACAGCTATTCTTTAGAACAAATACTTTTTAAAATATTCAAAGAAGAAAAAAAATTGTCAAAACCTGTCAATATACCTAATAAATCTAACATAAATATTGTGTCCCAAAACTTAAGTGTCTTCTTATATCCCTTCATTGGAACCAAATTTGATCATTATAATTCTACAGCATCCAATTTAAATTGTTTTGTTTTTGTTCTTTTCACTTATCCTGTGTGTGTTCAATTATCATTGTGTGTTTACCTATATGTAGATAGATATTTATGTCTACTTATACCTATCTATATATCAATCTGTTCATTTATATTTTTCTTGATTTTACTTACTTTATTTTGCATAAATTCATATTTCTTATCATGATTCTCTATATTCATCAGGTTTATAACTTTTAAAACTAATAAGATGAATTTATCTTCAAAAAGGAAAATTATATTTTAATATACAGAAATATCAATACTACATGAAAATTATATTTTAATATACAGAAATATCAATACTACAAATCACTATTATAAAATTTCTTGATGTTATTTAATAACTTGTTCCCTTCTTCCTTGCAGATGATCTCTCTCAAAATATATATTTTATTTATTTCATTAAATATTTTTTGATCACATGTAAAAAAATTAGCATTCTTTGTCTTTTTAATTTTGAGTTCTAAATTCTCTTCTTCCCTCCTGCTCTTGTCCCTTGCCTTAAGAAGATATGCAGTATGAGATTGATAATATGTGTTCAATTATGTAAAACATATTTCCATATTATTCATGTTGTAGACACCCACATACACAAACAAGAAAATAATAAAGTATACTTCAAGTTTTTACTCATTTTATCAGTTCTCACTACGAAGATAAATAATATTTTTCACCATAGAGCATTTGGACTTGTCTTGGATCCTAATGATAAGGTCAAAAAAAAAAGATAGTTCAAGATAAAAATAATTAACAGGAAAATTCTTATTTTGGGAGAGGTTAAAAGGAGATAACTTGAGACATAAATGATTAAGAGAAATTCCTGTCTTATTTAAATATCTCCGGAACCTCTTGGATAACATCTCTGTGCAAATGTTGTTTTATGACCCTAGTTATGTATAAAATGAAGTTCTAAAATTGTTTTCCTCGCATTAGGTTTACACCTGCCTTGTGCCCGCCAACTGGCGTCCCCTTGCCAGTTAGTTTGGCCTTTCTGGAGGCCAAATGCCTGTCTATCCCTTTACTATCAATAAAGACTTTGTTTTGATACAGCATTGAGTAGCGAATTCATTCACTATGGAACCTGCTCTTGGGTTACTTTGGGGAAGGAGAGAGAGAGGTTAATCAGACCATAAAAAGAGCTGATCCATCTCTGCTTAGAGCCTCCAATTACTACTCATCCCTAGTATTAATGAGAATCTTTCATGGTTGATAACAGTTTTACTGTTACTGTGAACAATCTTTTCCTGGTTCTGTTTACTTTATTTTATATGTCTTCCCATTTCTCTCCCTGAAATTATCATACTCTTCTTTTCTTATAGCACAGTTGTTTTTTATCTCAATTCAAATGCCACAACTTGTTCAACCATTCCTTAATTGATGATCATCCCCTCAATTTCTAATTTCATGAAACTACAAAAAGAGCTGCCATAAGTATTTTTTTGCACAAATATTTTCTTTTCCCTCTTCTTTGATCTCTTTGGGATACAGACCTCTTAAGGTATTGCTGCATCAAAGGGTATACATAGTTTTATAACCCTGTGGACATAGCTCCAAATTGTTCTTCAGAATATACTAATTCCCATATTTATCATTTTTTATAGAGTAATAATATCCCACTACATTCAGATGCCACAATTTTTTGAGCCATTCAAGCTTAATATAAATGAATCTGCTTCATTCTTTTTATTCCAATAGACTATTATTTCAATTCTCACCACTGCTACTATTTAATGTCTCTCTGTATATTAGTTCTTTCCCTACTAATATGCTGATATATCCCCCCAGCCTCAAAACCCTCTCACTTGATTTTGATCTCTCTGGTAACTATATTACTATCTCTTTTCTGCCCTTTGTTGTTAAACTCCTTGAAAAGATTTCTACAAAAGATATTTTCACTTTCTCTTCTATTACTTTTTTTAAAAACTTTTTCAATATGATCTGATCTCATCTTTTCAATGAAACTGCTCTCTCCAAAGATAACAGTAATTTCTTAATTGCTAAGTTAAATGGCCTTTTTTCAATCCTCATGCTTCTTGAGTTCTCTGCAATGTTTGATACTACTGATCATTTTTTTCTTCATGATACTTTCTTCTCTCTAGGTTTATTGGAATACCATTTTCTCCTGCTTCTCTTCCTCTCCAACCATTCCTCTGTCTTCTTTGCTTGATCCTCATTCAGGATCATGCCCTCAAACCATAGGTGTACTAGAGATTTCTGTCCTTAGGGTCACTCTTCTCTTTTCCTTATATATTTCCTTGTTTGATGATCTCATCAGCTCTTGAGGGTTTAATTACCTTCTCTATGCTGATGATTTTCTAAGCTTCTTGTCCTGTATTAACTTCTCTGCTGATCCCAAATCTCCCATCTCTAGTTGCCTTTCAGATATCTCATATTAGAAGTTCAATTCCTGTTTAATCACTTTTATTCTGTGACCCCATTTGAGGTTTTCTTGGCAAAAATACTAGATAGGTTTGCCATTTCCTTCTCTAGTTTATTTTACAGATGAGGAAACTGAGGCAAACAAGGTTTAAATGAATTATCCAAAGTCACATAATAAGTGTCTAAGATCATTTTGGAAATAAGGAAGACATTTTCTCATCCAGCACTCTATTGTCTAGTTGTAAACACCTGAAATTCAACATATCCAAAACTGAACTCATTATATTTCCACTTAAATCCTCCTTCCCTTCTAACTTCCCTCTTCTTGTTAAGGAATACTATCTTTCCTGTTCCATAGACTTGCAATCTTGAAGTTATGCATAACTTTTCCCTATATCTCAGTCTCCATATCCAGTATGTGGCAATATTTCTTGAATAGGCAATTCTTTTCTCTTACTATCTCTTACCATCCCCCTGCTGGGAGCTCTCATCAACTCACACTTGAATAATATCAGTAGCCTGCTTCAGGCCAGATCACTTAACTTCCCCATTCAACAAACTCCAATGAAGTCCAGTTTAATCCATAATTAATTACAAAGTCCTCTGATTTGATATTCAGAGTTTTTTTATGTGCTAATTTTACTTTTGTAATCTCCTTTACTCACTTTACTCATTATTATACTCTTTAATATCATAATAATGACCTTCTTGCAGACCCAGGAAGACAATCTATCTTTCAGCTCTGAGCATTTTCCTAGCTTCCCTTCATGCCTGGAATGTTTATTCATCCTCTTCTTTTGATCCGTTATTGGCTTCCTTCAGATCCCAACTAAAGTATCTTTTTTCTACAGGAATATTTTACCAACTCCTAGAAACTTCACTCTTCTGATTATTTTCTATTTTTCTTATATAGCTTTTTTGTTCATGTTGTTTACTTCTTGTCTTTCTCATTAGATTGTAAACTCCTTTAGAAGCTTGAGGCATTATCTTTTCTCTTTTTGTAACCTTAGCTCTTAGCAGAGTATTTGGCACATTTTACTATTGAGTCATTAAAGTCGTGTGCAACTCCTCCTCTTCCTCTTTTTTTTTTTTTTTTTTTATTAATAGTTTTTTATTTACAAGACATATGCATGGGGAATTTTTCAGCATTGACCTTTGCAAAACTTTTTGGTCCAACTTTTCCCTTTCTTCCCCCTACCCCTTCCCCTAGATGGTAGGTAGACCAATACATGTTAAATATGTTAAAGTATATGTTAATGCAATATATATATATACATATTTATACAGCTAACTTGCTGCACAAGAAAAATCAAATTTAGAAATAATGTAAAAATAACCTGAGAAGGAAAACCAAAATGCAAGCAGACAAAAACAGAAGGATTGAAAATGCTATGTTGTGCTCCATACTCATTTCCCATAGTTCTTTCTCTGGGTGTAGCTGGTTCTCTTCATTATTGAACAATTGGAACTGATTTGGTTCATCTCATTTTTGAAGAGAGACATGTCCATCAGAATTGATCATCATATAGTATTCTTGTTGAAGTATATAATGATCTCCTGGTTCTTTTCATTTCACTCAGCATCAGTTCATGTAAGTCTTTCCAGGCCTTTCTGAAATCATCCTGCTGGTCATTTCTTACAGAACAATGATATTCCATAATATTTATATACCACAATTTGTTCAGCCATTCTCCAATTGATGGGCATCCACTCAGTTTCCAGTTTCTAGCCAGTTTACAAAAAGGGCTGCCACAAAATACACATACTGCTCCTTTCCCTTCTTTAAAATTTCTTTGGAATATAAGCCCAGTAATAACATTGCTGGATCAAAGGGTATAATGCCAGACAAACTGAGCAAGACAGAGATTAGAGAGTATTCAATACAGAATTTATTAAATGGAGAGTTTTACTGGGACTGATGGATTCATGGCTAATCCCAGGGCTGAATGAGACTATCTTCTCAAAGAATCCAGCACTGAATACCAGATACAGGATTTTTTATAGAACAAAAACAATAACATAATGGGGGAGGTACCTGGATGGGGAAGACTTAATGGGGGGAGGAACCTAGGATGATTATGACATAATGTAGGCAGGCTTAATGGAGGGAGATACTGAAGAGGCTCCTGATATTCTAATGTCTAAAATGGATAAAGACTTTTATCCCATCAAACATTAAGAGGGAATAAGTATAGTCTAAGTTGTAAGATATAAAACCTTTATCCTAACATTAAAAGGGAATGATTATGACCTGAGGTAAAGTAACTGAATAGGACAATTAGGGAAACTAGGTCAGGACATTAAAAGACAACTGTGGCACAACAAGGGTATGCACAGTTTGATAATCTTTGAGCATAGTTCCAAATTGATTTCCAGAATGACTGGATGTAGTCACAACTCCACCAATGTATCAGTCTCCCTTTTTCCCACATCCTCTCCAATACTCATCATTATCTTTTCTTGTCATCCTAGCCAATCTGATAGGTGTGTAGTGGTATCTCAGAGTTGTCTTAATTTACATTTCTCTGCTCAATAATGATTTGGAGCATCTTTTCCTATGGCAAATAGTTTCCATTTCTTCATCTGAAAATTGTCTGTTCATATCCTTTGACCACTTATCAATTGGAGAATGGCTTGATTTCTTATAAATCAGAGTCAATTCTCTATATTTTGCAAAATGAGGCCTTTATTAGAACCTTTGATTGTAAAAATGTTTTCCCAGTTTATTGCTTCCCTTCTAATCTTGTCTGCATTAGTTTTGTTTGTGCAAAAAAATTTTTAACTTGATATACCTAAAATTTCCTATTTTGTGATCAATAATGATCTCTAGTTCTTCTTTGGTCACAAATTCCTTCCTCCTCCACAGGTCTGAGAGGTAAAATATCCTATGTTCCTCTGATTTATTTATAATCTTATTCTTTATGCCTAGATCATGAACCCATTTTGACCTTATCTTGTTATACAGCGTTAAGTGTGGGTCAATGTCTAGTTTCTGCTATACTAGTTTCCAATTTTCCTAGCAAATTTGTCAAAAAAAGTGAATTCTTATCCCAAAAACTTAGGTTTATCAACACTAGATTATTGTACTTATTGACTATTTTGTCCTGTGAACCTAACCTATTCCACTGATCAACTAGTCTATTTCTTAGCCAATAGCAAATAGCTTTGGTGACCACTGCTTTATAATATGGTTTTAGATCTGGTACAGCTAGGCCACCTTCATTTGATTTTTTCTTGATCTTTTGTTCTTCCAGATGAATTTTGTTTTTATTTTTCCTAGGTCATTAAAATAGTTTTTTTGGAGTCTGATTGATATAGCACTAAATAAATAGATTCATTTAGGTAGCATTGTCATCTTTATTATATTTGCTCAACCTATTGAAGAACACTTAATATTTTTCCCATTGTTTAGATCTGACTTAATTTGTATGGAAAGTGTTTTTTAGTGTTGCTCATATAGTTCCTGACTTTCTCTTGGCAGATAGATTCCCAAATATTTTATACTATCGGCAGTTATTTTATTTTATTTTTATGTTAATTATATTTTTTATTTACAAGATATATGCATGGGTAATTTTACAGCATTGACAATTGTGAAACCTTTTGTTCCAATTTTTCCCCTCCTCCCTCTCTTCCCCCCCCCACCCCAAGATGGCAGGTTGACCAATACATGTTAAATATGCTAAATTATAAACTAAATACAATATATGTATACATGTCCAAACAGTTGTTTTGCTGTACAAAAAGAATCAGACTTTGAAATAGTGAAATATCCCCATTACATATGATGATTACTGATGTTTTTAAATAGTTGCTCCTGACCATTTTAAGTAAAAGTCCATTTATTCCTATACTCTTAAGTGTTTTTCATAGGAATGGGTTTTGTATTTTATCAAATCCTTTTTTCTGATCATGTGGTTTTTGTCAATTTGGTTATTGATATAGTCAATTATGCTAATAGTTTTCCTAATATTGAACCAGCCCTGCATTACTGGTATAAATCCTACTTGGTCATGGTGTATTATCCTGGGTATGATTTTCTGCAATATTTTTGCTAATATTTTATTTAAGATTTTTTCATCAATATTCATTAAGGAGATTGATCCATAATTTTCGTTCTCTGTTTTCAACCTACCTGGTTTAGGTATCAGTACCATGTCTGTGTCATAAAAGGAATTTGGTAGGACTCCTTCAATCCTTATTTTTTCAAATTGTTTATATAGCATTGGAGTTAAATCTTCTTTAAATGTTTGGTAGAATTCACATATAAATCCATCTGGTCCTGGGATTTTTTCTTAGGGAGTTGATTAATAGCTTGTTCTATTTCTTTTTCTAAAGTGGAACTATTTAAGTTATTTACTTCCTCCTCTGTTAATCTGGGCAGCCTATATTTTTGAAGGTAGTCATCCATTTCACTTAGGTTATCAAATTTATTGTCATAAATTTGGGCAAAGTAGCTCCTAATTATTGCTCTAATTTACTCTTTATTAGTGGAAAGTTCTCCCTTTTCATTTTTAAGAATAACAATTTGATTTTCCTCTTTTCTTTTTCTAATCAAATTTACCAAATTTTTATCTATTTTGTTGTTTTTCTTTTTTTCACAAAACCAACTTTTATTAATTCAATTTTTTTTACTTTCAATGTTATTAATTTCTCCTTTTAATTTTAGAAGTTCAAGTTTAATATTTGATTGGGGGTTTTTAATTTGCTTTTTTTTTTTCTAGCTTTTTAAGTTGCAAACCCAATTTACTGATCTTCTCTTTCTCTATTTTATTTAAGTAAGTCTCTAGAGACATAAAATTTCCCCTTATTACCACTTTAGCTGCATCCCACAAATTTTGGCATGTTGTCTCATTGTTGTTATTCTCTTGGGTGAAATTATTAATTGTGTCTATGATTTGCTGTTTCATCCATTCATTCTTTAGGATGAGATTATTTAGTCCAATTACTTTTTGGTCTATTTTCCCCTAGCTTTTTTGTTGAATGTAGTTTTTATTGTATCATGAGGCAAGGAGATACTCTAAGGCCATTCAATTATCTAAAACCATGTTAGCAAGAGAGTTCAAAGATTTTTGGATCTCTCAGAATGATTGTGGTGTTTCATTGGCCAGTTGATTGATTGTGGCAGTAAAGTATGTTTTCATGTTTTAAATATCCCACCCAGGGGACTAGCATTCCTGCGCCTTTCTTTAAGTACCAAAGAACATTTTCCCAAAATCCTCACCCTTGTCTCCTTGAGGAGGTGGGGGCTGTATTTGAGGTAGTGTTATTAAATACAGTGAAGGAAGCACTTAAGTAGCCTAAAGTATACACAACCCATAGTGCTTAAAAGGGATTAAACATAGGATGGAGAGAATTATGGGTAGGGGAGGGTTCCAATGAGAGTCATTCCTCTTAACAGAAATCTTAGAAACTTTGAAATAGAATAGAGAATTTACTTTACAGAGAAAAGCATATTCCTTAGATGTACAGATAGTACCTGAGGTCAGGTTCTGTTGCAGTCTCCTGGTAGCTCTTCCCCAAGGATGATTGTAGTTACATGACATTCTATCATTCAGAATGTTAGTTTTCAAGAGGTTATGGAGAAGCTTCAAAGGAGGAGCTGTACAAGCACTGTGAGCGAGCTTGCCAGGATAATCCTGCAATGGGTACCCTACAGTTATTCTTTGGGGAGGGGCACAGTCATAGGTGTATCTAGCCTTTTACCCACCTATGCAGCTAATAAAAGTTGCCTAGGTGATATTGCAGCAGGCTTGAGAGAGAGAGATCACACTCACTTGCACCAACAGTATTGGTGGTATAAGTCATTGACCCCACATCAGGGATGTAAACATGGCCATTATGGGCCACGGTGACAACTACTGTCTCTGAGGTGTGGTGATGTGTAAATATGAAATCTTTCCCAGCAAGGAAATAGGCGAGTCAGAGTAGTTCCCCTGTGGGGAGTAGCTAGTACAAATGGGGTGGCGTCCAGAGAGGAGATGGTGATATTTGGGAATGGGATCTTTGCAAAAAATGCATTAGGCCACATCTGTGGGCCACCTTGGGGGTGTTGATGGCACACCCAACACTCCTGAACACCTCTACTGCCCACAGAACTCCCTTCTCTCAGGGGCCATAGAATGCTAAGGAGTTAACTGCTGGCAGGGACCATAGAATGACAATCAAGAAAAGTAGCAGAGAAAATGCTAGGAGCAAAAGTTCTCATCTTTGGAGTGAGAAAAATTAGAGAGAAGAGTGAGAGTGAGAGAAAGAAGGATGCAGACAATTCTACCCTTCTTTCTCCAGAGTGCTTATAGGAGTACTCTGAAATACCTGAGAAGTAAAAACTGGACTATTTGTTTTTCTGCAAGAAGCTAGGCAAGTGTCTTGATGCCTCCAGAGCATTCTCAGTCCTGCAAAGAAAAACTTCTACCCAATTAGTAAGGGTGTTAACAAAACCAAAAGCAGCTTGAAAATCCCCTGCAAGGGGGCATTTGAGAAGAGTCTATTTGCCATTCTTTCCATAGGTGTTTGCCCCTTTTCTGAACAGGCTTCAGTAGAGGAAGAGATCCTCAGGATTTACTTGGGCACAAATTGGGCAGGTCTGGCAGACTTATCTTATTGTTTCTCCCAGCTTGTGACCAATGAAAATGCATTTCACTAGGGATTGAAGAGTGTTTCTTCCCATGTATGTCACCTGATGGAAACCAAAGATCAGTTTCCACTCACTTGCCTGTGGGATCAAGAGTTGGTTTGACGGTTTTTAAAGCCAGACAGAAGGAGAAAGGATGTACCCTCTTTCTTCTGCAAGGGCTTTTTTCCTATGAACTATAGGAAGGGGCATAAAAATCAGGGAGCTTGGAGATTAAATGTGCCATGGTCAGGGGTAAATGGGCAGCAGCTTTAGCAGCTGAATCTGCAAACCTATTTCCCTTGGCTGGAAGTGAATCTCCCTTCAGGTGTCCTTTACAAAATATGACTGAAACCTCCCTGGGTTTGTGGACAGCTTGTAATAGTTGTAGAATTTCTCCTGCATGTTTAATGGGAGAATTTTTTTGTTGTCAAAAGAACCCTCTCTTTCCATATAGCCCTGTGAGGATGCAAAAATATGAAAAGCATATTTAGAGCCAGGATAGATGTTAACTCTCATTCCATTCCTGAGTTCCAAAGCTCTGGTTAGGGCAATGAGTTCAGCCTTCTAGGCAGAATATTCAGGAGGCAGTGGCTTGGTTTCTAGGGTGCCTTTGAGAGTCACCATAGAATAACTTTCCTTCCTTCCCCCATTTTCAAGAAAGCTTGACCCCTCTCTGCCCAGGAAAGTGCATAGCTGTTTCTTTGAGCAGGGTCTGGAAGACCTCAAATAGTCTGTTTTAAAAGTCTGTACTTAAGAAATCTCTCAATCCTGAAGAGCTTTGGGAGCAGCACAAAAGAAATCTGGAGGTCTGAAAAGAGAAAATTGGGTCCCCAATTTCACCATTAAATCACGCTGCAAAAAGGGAGCAGGATAGGAAGGAATAATAAACGGGCATTTAAATGGCAGTTCACTAAAGCTAGTGAGGCAGAGGAGAGGTCTCAAGGCAGTTTTTAAGCTCCCCTGCAATCCCCAATCTATGTGGGTAGGGACAGATGAGACCAGAGTGCCAGTGCAAGAATGAAGCCCCTCCCATAGCAAAAATAAATTCAATGGTCCTACTGGCCACATCCGGGGATAGCCAGGGTTTCACTGTTGATGTCCTGGTGGAGTGAGGGGGACCTTGACCAAGCCCCAACTCCTGCTGAAGGGCAGGGCATTGGTGGGGGCTTCCAGTGTTACTCCTGGTCAAACTCAGGACAAGGACTGGGGGGGGGGGTTCCTTGGACAATTCCCATGATACCTAAAGTATGAACCTCTGTGCTTCCCAAAAATATCAGCAGTCAAAGGATGGGCCTGCTCTCTAGCAATCATCCTCCTTTGCTGCAGCTCTGTCCCTGTTGTTCAAAACTCCACAAGCTGCTTTTAACAACTAGGTCATGGGAGTTTGGGACCCCAAGGCTAACCTCTGCAGTTTCCTCCATATATCTGGGCCAGATTGGTTAATAATAACATCTCCCCAGAAAAGATTAAAGAGGGCATTGACCTTAGACCCCTCAAAATTCTGGTTGGGGTCCTCAGAGTAATGGCTGAGGTTTTCCTCAGTCTGGGAAAGATTTGACATTGAAAGAGGCACCTCTGCTCTGAGTGTCTCTCCCTGAGAATCTGCTGCTTCTCCCAGGAGGCAGAGAGGTTAAAATCAGTCTCCTGAGGAGGAGAAAAAAAAAGTTGGGAGTCTAAGGATCTGGTTCAGGTGGGAGAGATAGAGTTAAAGAGATATTGCCAGACAAAAAGTCCTGGAAGGAATACAGAAGCCTCCTGATAAAGACTGCTTAGAGGTCCTAGAGAAGCAGGAAGGAAGGAGTTTGATTTCCTTCCAGCAAACTTAAGCAGCATCCTGCATTGCTGTTTTAATTTAAGCTTTTTAATTTTGAGATCTTTGAAGCTGAATTTCTTTCTGCCTAAGGAAGGATCCTTAGAAACAGAGGTGTTCTGTCCCATTTTGACACAAGCCTTAGTTTCCCTGATTCTATAGTGCTTCATCCTTCTCTAGAAGTCTCTAGAGATGAAGAAATAACAAAATGCTCCCTGATTAAGGGGACTTTTTTCAAAGAATGTAGGAATTCCCATTCAGGCATCCCTGAGAGAATTCTGCTCCGGTGTTGAGTTCCAACAATTCAAATCTTTCTAGGGTATTTGAGTGAATTAGCTATACAATAGTCATCAATAAAAAGGTTTTACCTTGTCAAGATTCTCGCAGGGAACCAAAATGATGAGGTACAAATGATGATTAGTTAGTGATAATGAAGAGGTGCAAGAATTGGGGTGAGAAATCCCCTCTGATCAGCCCAGGTCCAATGCAAAAGAATTCTCAAACTCTAAATCTGTGTGGCAAGAAAAGAGAATTTTATTGTTCATTAAAAAGGAAGTTTTCTTAGTGGGCAAAACTCCTCATTAGGAGTTTGGCAAAGGTGGTTAATAGACCCCTGGTTATATGAGTAAATGTTGGCCTGGGGTTGGGAGCTGTCTGGGCTAATCAATAGAGGATTATTGATCAGCCCAGATCTCCAATTAAATCAGACAGAGATCTCCACTTAAATAAAATCACTTAACTGGGAGTTTTAAGGCTTTTTCCCAGGGTCTAGGAACTCCCTGAAAGGGATCTAGGCCACTCCCAAAAGATCTCAGTTTCATTGGAGGGTGATTGACCAAGATCTCTCATTGAATGAAACCACTTGACTTGTGAAGGTATGCTTTTTCCAGTGTTTGAGTCTCACCAAAGGAGGCACAGTTTACATCCCCTCCCCCCCAAAGGTTATACCATTTTTCCCCCAAAAGATCTCAGTTTACATCATTTTGATATACATGAAGGTTTTTGTGTGTGTGTGTATGCTTGTAGACATTATTGCTATTCAACCTGGTTATAAGACTGTTCAGGTATATATTCCAATTAGAAGTTTTAATTTTGGAGACAGGTTGAGACCCTCTTATCTTGGTTAAATAATAAATAGTCAAAGAAAAGGTAGTAAGAAACTTCTAAGGTTATTGTAAGCAATTGGCAATGGCAGTAGTATTCCCAAAGGGATTTATCTATCTCAGCTTGACCAGTTCAAAGAAATTAGCCTCAGGTAGTTTTCTCTAGTATGAGGATAAAAGCCTTTTGATAGAGGTGCTAACAACTTTCCCTTGAGATTCTACATATGAATGCTAGCTGAAATTCTCAAAGGGTTTTAGCTGGGCAATAAAATTCAAATTCATAAGAATATAAATATTAGGGGAAATAGGTCTTGCATATTATTTTAGCTCTATTTAAATCAGAGGTTCTCAACCTGGCATTGATAAGTTTTCAAGAGTATTTTGATATGTAATTGACTTTCTTTGTAATGTTTTTATTTTATTTTATTCATTTAAAAACATTCTAAGAAGGGTTCACCAGATATTTACTAGCAAGAAAAATCAGTTTGTGTATATTCCAAAAAGTAGATTGGAATTTCCAGGTACAAAAATCTTAAATAGCAAACCTATTTTATGTACATGTTAAAAACGCATAGCATACCTACCAATCATGCATTTTGGATTTTTGAGACACCACAATAAATTGTGACCTCCTTGAATTTATCATTCCTTACAGCAGATTGACTTTTTGGCCCTACAGTGATGTATTAAATTGGAAAAAGAGGATAAAAGATTCCCACTTTCCTTAGGATTCTCTTCTCTAAGTCACAGATGCATACTTATCAAGGATGCAGTTTTCCCTTATCTAGGCTCCTGCTCTTGTCTACCACACATTATCAATGATTTTTTTTTTTGTTTTTGTTTTTGTTTTTTTTTAATTCCCCCTAAGCAGATTTCCCATAATGAGGAAAAATCCCAAAATCCCTTTCTTTGATCAACTTTGTTTAAAAAAAGAAAAAAAAAAGTTTGTTCCCAGAAGGTTCATTTTTGACATTTCTTTGTACTTAAAAAGCTTGGAAAGGAGTAGTTGGGAAGGGAGTTAGTGAAATGTAACATTAAATCAAGAATATAAATTCCTGTATGGCTGGTATAAGGATTTCATCATTGTACTAGATATAATACATAGAATGTAGATAATACTGAGACAGTTATTTTTTTTTCCCTTCAGTCCAGTATTCCTACTCCTTTCCCCCAGTTAAACAGTTTCCCTTCTGTTCCTCTCTTCCCCCAGGAATCATTATTTTTTCAGTCAAAGATTTTTTTTTTAATTCCCCTTATTTTTCTCTCATCCATAATTTCCTCATCTATAAAATGTAGATAATAAAAGGGTATAATTTTTTTTTTTGGGGGGGTTTTGGAAAGATTAATTCTATGTAATGCACCTTGGAAACCCTAAAGTACTTATTAACTATTATTACAATAAGTTGATTTTCATGAGGAAATATCTTTATTTCTAAGCCTTTTATTTTCTTTTTTTTTTTTTGACTCTCCCCTAGCTGATTTTTTTTTATTTTATTTTTTATTTTTTTTTTATTTTATAATTATAACATTTTTTGACAGTACATATGCATGGGTAATTTTTTACAACATTATCCCTTGCACTTACTTCTATTCAGATTTTTTCCCTTCCTCCCCCAACCCCCTCCCCCAGATGGCAAGCAGTCTTATATATGTTAAATATATTACAGTATAATTTAGATACAATATATGTGTGTAGAACCGAATTTTTTGTTGCACAGGAAGAATTGGATTCAGAAGGTAGAAATAAGCCTTTTATTTTCAAAACATATGCATAGATAAATTTTCAATACTGAGCCTTGCAAAACTTTGCTTTCCAATTTTCCTCTCCCTTTTCCCTCCATTCCCTACCCTAGGTTTCCAGTAATTCAGGATATGTTGAATATATTAAAATATATATGTTAAATCCAATATATGTATAAATATTTCTTGTTGCACAAGAAAAATCAGATTTAAAAAAAGGAAAACAATGAGAAAGAAAACAAAATGCATGTGAACAGCAACAAAAAGACTGAAAATGCTATGTTGTGACCTCTTAGATTGGCTAAAATGACAGGAAAAGATAAGGGATGTTGAAGAGGATATGGGAAAACTGGGACACTAACACATTGTTAATGGAATTGTGAATGGATCTAATCATGCCAGAGAACAATTTGGAACTATGCCCAAAGGATTAAAAAATTGTGCATACCCTTTGACTCAGCAATGTTTCTACTGGACTTTTATGCCAAAGGCATATTAAAGAAGGGAAAGGGACCCACATATGCAAAAATGTTTGTGGCAGCTATTTTTGTAGTGGCAAGAAACTGGGAAACTGAATGGATGTCCATCAATTGGAGAATGGCTGAATAAGTTATGGTATATGAATGTAATGGAATATTATTATTCTATAAGAAATGATCAGCAGATTGATTTCGGAGAAGTCTGGAGAGACTTACATGAACTGATGCTAAATGAAATAAGCAGAACCAGGAGATTATTGTGTTGAGGGATGAGATATCCTAATAACATTTGGGCGTCTCTAGATCCCATTCCCAAATGTTGCCATCTTGACCCTGGATGCCATTTCATTTTTAACCTACTGAAATTTGTTTCCTCCAGGTTCCAAGATATGAACTTTCAACTGTCTGAAGTTCAATCTGAAGATCATGGACTGACTGACTTTGACAATCAGCATCCCCTAGCTATTGCTGCTGCCATCTTCAAATCTCACATTTCCCCTCTCACATTTCTCCTCTCAGTCTGAACCCCCACTGAGCATAGGGACAGCTCTATCCCCCTTGTCAGTTTCCCCAGCTGGACTCATATTTCTAGGATTAAAAATGCTGCTTCTTTTACTTCTCCTTCAGATATTTCTGAATATTCCTGTAAACTCAAAGAGGACCTGAAACTACTCTTCTGCAGGACCCCTGAAAATACTCTCAAGAAAGAAGGATCAAATTGTTTGCATCATTTTTTCTATCATTTCTAGTCTTCTATCTTGCTATTTTCCACTTTGAGAATGAGAACTTTGCTCCTAGTACTACCTCTCCAGCTCTCTTGGTGTTACTCTGTGGGCCCTGCCAATGGGGAGATAACTCCTAAGTCTTTGGTCAGGGTAGGGAACTCTGAGAGCAGTGGGGGCCTTCAGTATTGTTGGATGTGCCATCAGCATCCCCAAAGTAGCCACATAAGGGACCTGATATATTATTTGCAAAGGTCCCATTCCCAAATGTCCACCTTGGATGCCATTCCATTTTTAACCTATTTGTGAGATTTGTTTCCTCCAAGCTCCAAGTTACAAACCTCCAACTACTTATACTGAAGATCATGGGCTGACTGACTCAGACACTCAAAATCCCCTAGATGTTGTTGCCATCCTCAAATCATGTACTTCCCCTCCAGCCTAAACCTCCATTGAGCATAAGAACAACAGTACACCCCTTGTCAGCTTAGAGCAGTTCCAGAAGATAATATCTCTGTCTTTTTGCCCCAAATGAATTTGGGGATGACTGCTTGAGGGGGGAAGTGATGTGACAGGATTCTTTGGTCCCCTGATTTTTAGGGACCTGGGTCAGGAAACCCTAAATCTTTTGACCTGAAGTCTCTCAGAAAACTCTCCTGATTCTAACCATTCCTTAGCCCAACACTCTCCACCCTTAATTCATTTGAAGATTACTCCTTAGCCTTGGGTCATAGAATCAACACATACTCCTTAGCCTTAGGCTATAGAAGATTAGATAAAGCTGTTCTCACTCTTTCGTTGCTTTGCTATTTCCAATAAGGAATCTAGTCCCAAGAAAATTCTCAGTGTCAATAAATCCTTTTTTTTTTTTTTTTTTTTTTTTTTCCCAACTTAACTTGGAGACTGAGACTGCAAATTCTTTCACCATACCTGCAACATCAATCTGGGGATCCCCAAACGTTGCTAGAGTATATGATCCCTCAACAATGTACATGTACACAACAACAATGAGATTATATGATAATCAATTCTGATGGACATGACTCTTTTCAACAACAAGCTAATTGTGGCCAGTTCCATCTTATGATGATGAGAGCCAGCTACATCTAGAGAGAGGATTGTGGGAACTGAAGGTGGATAACAACATCACATTTTCACTCTTTTAGTTGTTGTTTGCATTTTATTTTCTTTCTCATTTTTTTTCCCTTTTTGATCTGATTTTTCTTGTACAGAAAGATAATTGTATGCTTATACTGGATTTAACATATATTTTACCATGTTTAACATATATTGGATTACTTGCCATCTAGGGGAAGGGCATGGGTAAGGGAGGAAATTGGAACACAAGGTCTTACAAGGATTAATGTTGAAAAATTATCCTTGTATAAGTTTTGAAAATAAAATTTAAAAAAAAGCTTTAATTAAAAAAAAAAATGCTATGTTTTCATCCAGAGTTAATTCTCACAGTCCTCTCTCTGGGTGTGGATGGCTGTCTTCACAAGATCATTGGAACTGGCATCAATGATCTCAATGTTAGAAAGAGCTACATCCATCAGGATTGATCATCATATAATTTTTGCTGTTGCCATGTACAATGATCTCCTGGTTCTGCTCATTTCACTCAGCATCAGTTCAAATAAGTCTTTCCAGGACTCTCTGAAATCATTCTGCTGATCATTTCTTATAGAACAATAATATTCCATAACATTCATATATTATCATTTATTTAGCTATACTCCAATTGATGAACATGCATTAAGTTTCCAGTTTCTTGCCATTATAAAAAGGACTGCCACAAAAGGTTCCCTTTCTTTCCTTTATGATCTCTATGAGATATAAGCCCAGTAGAAACATTGCTGGATCAAAAGATATGCACATTTTGATAGCCCTTTGTGCATAGTTCCAAATTGTTCTCCAGAATGGTTGGATCAATTCACAACTCCATCAACAAGGTATTAGTGCCCCAGTTTTCTCACATCTCCTTCAACATTCACCATTATCTTTTCCTACCATTCCTTCCTTCTCCACAGATCTAAGAAGTAAACTACATAATGCAATGTGCAAGGAAAAGCAAAGCTCATATGTGAAGATGAAAAAGGTGAAAAGAGATTGGATAATGAGGAAGGGGCCAAGTTGTAAAAGGTTTTGGATTATATTTGAAACTGGAAGTTGTAGGGAGACCTGAGAGTTTATTGAATAAGGGGCTGACATGGTCAGACCTGTGCCTTAGGAAGAATAATATGACAATTTGAAGGAACGTAAACTGGAATGGAGAGAGACTCCAAAAGCTAAGCAATGAGGCCTGACCCAGTGTAGTAGTAGCTTAGATGAGAGTAGGAAGCATATTCAGAGATGTTATGTAGGTAAAATTAATAGAACCCATCAAGACATTGGATATGGAAAGCTAGGGAGAGTAAGGAATCCAAAATGAGAGGAGTTAATTTAGTGAGTGATGTACTCAAATTGAAAGTAACCTTTGACACTTCAGTAACTATGAAATCCCATTTAAGCCTATGTTTGCTAGTATTCCATTCTGAAATTGTCATTCCTTCATTGCTCTTTCTCAATCAAAATTCTTGATAATGGAAAAAGAGTAGAAAGGTGTCAAATAGCACAAAACAAAACAAAAAACTGACTTTTAATGTATGGATCAAAAGTCAATGGACCTAATCCATCAAATACTTTTTTCTTTAAATGAAAGAATCTCAACTTAGAGAAATGTGTGGGAGAGAAGAGTTTTAAAACCAGGTCATTTGACTACTTCAGGAAGCAGATTTTTCATTCCTCCTACAAGCCCCCCCACTAGTCCTAAAGGGAGTAAAATACATGGACTTGGCATTGTTAAGTAGCATGCAGCTGCATACTCCTCCTACCCACCCACCCTTCAAAAAATTAAAAAAAAAAATACCCTTTACCAGTAGTTATGCACCCCACAGGGCTGAGTAAAAACAGTCATGGATTGGGAAGAGTGTGTGGGTTGTAAGAACAGCAGGAATATTTGAAATTTTGATAAATTAAGCTTATGTCTCATATACTTAAGTAATTGCCACTGTTGATATTCTCTCTGTCTCTGTCTCTGTCTCTCTGTCTCTCTGTCTCTCTGTCTCTCTGTTTCTCTGTCTCTCTTTCTCTCTTTCTCTCTTAGAGGGTTCCTGCATTTATCAGATTCAAGAAGTTAGGGGAATGCTTCCTTAAAATGGAAAATGTTAAGGAACAGGAGCTGGAGAACTGTGATTTCAATGAAGGATTCTAAGGAAAGGCATTTGTTATAACAATCACCAGGGAGAGTTAATTGTGTCTCCAGCAAATGTGTCTGTGACAGAAAGTTTTATTGGGGGAAAAGATAAAAGTTAAATAATATGTTTGTAGTTGCTAGGAGAAATTCAACATTTAGTGATGGCATATACACATTGCTACAACAACCAATTGAAACATCAAAATTTTGTCTATCAATATTTATTCAATAACACAAAACATATTTTTTGAGCTGAAGTTGGTACAGAGGCTGATGGAAATACAAATATCTGCATAAATCTATTTCTCTGCTTTCTTTGACTTAAAGGAAGGGGGTATAGCATAAACATAATAATAATACAAAAATCATAAATAATAAATGCATAGGAAATGGGTAAATGGAATCCTTTGTGAGTTATGAGGAGGAAAGGTCCTTACTACCTGGAAGTTGGTATGGGTGAGAGAAGAGAAATTATGAAGAAATTCTTGATTCTTTGTATATAAATTAGTGTTTAAAGTTGTGAAATCCCTATTCAATAGATCTTGTAGGAAGTAAAAAAGCTTATTCTAACCTTAAATATCTGTTCAAAATGTATGAGTCTTCTTTGGAGAAGACTAGGGCATGTTTGCATGATCCTGCTTATTTTCATCACTAAGTATTTAGGAGAGTAAAATGAGGTCAAAATATGAAGGCAAGGTTGGGACCTGTCAGGGTAAGGAGGTTGAAAGTTATTCAATGGGACATTCAAAGAAGTTGAAAAATCTTAAACAGAATAGTGACATGGCAAACTTTGTGCACAAGGAAGATTAATCTGGCATCAGTGTGAACAATTGAATAAAGGGGAGAGAGTGGAGACAGAAATACTAATGAGACTGTGGTATCAGCCTAGGAAAGTGGTTAATGAGATAGCAACAGAGTAAAAAGAGTAGAGAAGAATGTAAGAGAGATTGTAAGGGTAGAATTGATAGGACTTGTCAAATGAATAGGATTTGGAAAGTAAAGAAGAGGGAAAGAAAAGCAATAGCGTTTCACCTAGGAGATTTAGTGAACGGGAGCATTACTGATAAAAAAAAAATGCTTAAAAATTCAAATAAAACAAATAGAATGTATATGTGAGATCTTTCCTGGAGATATTCCCTCTAAACAAGCAGATTATAAACTATTCATGGCTGCCCATCCTATGCTACTCTTGCTCATATCTAAACAAAATTGTCATTCTACTCAGCTGTCCACCTGAGTCATCTTGCTGTATGCACTTTTCTCTACCAAAAGTGTACTCTCCAGACTGGACCTCTGGAAACAAAAACTTTAGTCTCTGGGAGAGAGAGACTCAACTCATATTTGAAACAGTTCTATCTAGTCAAACCTTAGGCAAGACTAGCTTCATATACTATCGAGCTTTCCATTGTTTTTTTTTAACATTTCACCTGAATCATATCTGTATTATCCCTTAACTCCTCCCACTTCCCACAAGCTTTTAATTTTTTTTCATATTCATTTTGAATTTAAATGCAAAAAAGAAAAAAGAGAACATTTCCATGTTCATAACAGACCATTAAAATAGGATTCAATATAAAATCATGAATTTCATATCGAACTATTTACTTCTTTTTGTGTATGAGATAAAAAAAAAAAAAAAACAACTAATAAATACTGCACATTGTTTTCAAAGCTACTCTTTTTTTCTGTGCTTCCTTTTAAATTTTCATTTGGTCTCTATTGTGCTTTTTATCTCTTTGTTTATTCATAAATTGTGTCCCTATCCATAAGTCTGGCAGTAACATTTTCTTCTGATATCTCTCTTTTATCTATCTTGTATCCTTTTTGACCTTCTCTTGTTAGTTTAAGATATTGTTCAATGCCCTATTTCTACCAGATTGTTTTCCAACTTTCCTAACAATTTTCACAAAAAAGAATGAATTCTTACCCCAAAATTTAAATCTTTACACTTGTCAAACACAAGGTTACTTTAATCCTTTTCTACTGTGTATTGCCTATTTTCCATTGAATGATGTTTCTATTTCTTGGTCAGTACCAGATAGTTTTGATATTAACTGATATAATAGTTTTATATCTGATTCTGTTGAAATGCTTTCTTTTATATTTTTCCTTAGTTTCTTTGAGATTCTTGACCTTTTGTTCTTTTAAGTGAATTTGGTTGTTTTTTTCTAATTCAGTAAAAATGATATTTTTAGGAATTTAGTTGGGATTGAATAAATACATAAGATTGTTGGCTTTATTATATTGACTTTGCCTACATATGAAAATTAATGTTTCTCTAATTATTTAAATCTGTATTTATTTTATAATGATTTTTATAATTATGTTTGTGCTATTCCTGGATCTGTTGTGGCAGGGATATGCTCAGGTATGTAATCCTTTCTATAGTTATTTTAAGTGAGGTATCTTTTACTGTCTTTTCTTGCAGGGTTTTGTTGGTGTTATATAAAAATTCTGATGATTTATGTGTTTATTTTACATTTTACTACTTCACTAAAATTATTAATTTTTCAGCTTTCAGTTAAATATTCAGGGTTTTCTAAATATATTGCATGCCAAAAAAAAAAAAAAAAAAAAAGAGTTTATTATCTCATTTCTCATTCTGATTCCTTCAACTTTTTTTCCCCCTTATTTGCATTGCTATTTCTAAAATGGTATTGAATAATATTGGTGACACATAATGTATTTTCCCTGTTTATCTCATGCTTCATTTGAAGAAGATAATTGCTCCTTTTGACTTCTCCCTACCCATTGTTATATATTTAGAACAAGCTCAGCCCAAATCTTTCTTTTAAACTACGTAAGTAATGATGATAGCCTTAAAAATGCTGATAACATTTTCACAAATAAGAAACAATCAATTTGACCTTATTAAGCTCCTTATAATTGATCATTAATGTTTATCTTATATGTTTCTGAATCTTGTTGAATTTTTCATTGGGTTCTGGTCTTTTTGTCATAAATACCTTATGATATTATCTCTCCTCAATCTATTCTCCAAATAGTTTTTCTAATAAGGTTTTTCACTTTTTCTTCTATTTTTTTTCATTTCTGTGATTTTATTTCTTGTTATATTATAACATCATTAACTTCCCTTGCCCTATTCTAATTTTCAAGAGCTTATTTTTTTTTTCCTCAAGTTTTTGGATCTCTCTCTCTCTCTCTCTCTCTCTCTCTCTCTCTCTCTCTCTCTCTCTCTCTCATCTGGTTGATCTGGTTGATTGACTTTCTTTTCATAAATTTTTTCTTGTTTTTTTTTTTTCCCCTCCCTACTTTTGAATCTCTTTCATTTGCTTTGAAATCCTTTTTAAGTTCTTCCAAAAACTTTTTGGGGGCTTGTGATCATTTGATGTTTCTCTTTGAAATTTTGCAGTTTCCCAAAGGTAATGTAACCAATACTCTGAATAAGACAAACAATCTTCTGTGTTCATTCACTAGTGTATACAACAACAACAAAAAATACATTCCCATATGTATATGCATGTGATTTATTATTTATTTTTAACATATATATATTTTTAAAATTGATGTATAGTATCTCCCCTATTTGTTGAGAAGGCATGTAATATGAGATTGATTTGTAGATCTATATTTTGGAGATACATTGGAACTAGATAATGAATTAGGCCTAGAATTAAACTGGTAGAAATAAGAATATTCAAATAAAGAAAAGGTTTTTAGATGAAAGATGAACTGTGTTGGACAGTTTGAGATATCAGCTGAATATCCAAGTGGATACTTCCTGAAGTTATGACTAAAACTCAAGGAAGAAATCTTGACTGGAAGGAGTTACATGCAAAAAATTGATAGTTTAAAAGTTATAATAATAGATAAGATCTCTATGTGTTAAGGGACAGGTCAATTCTCTGAGAGCCTCCATAGCTGTGAATCATAACATCTGAAGGAGCTGCAAGACAGCCTTTGCTGACACTGGTGTTAGAGACTGGGAATGAGATAAATTGGAGACAGAGGGAAGAAGAGAGATCAGACAATGCAACGGCCTCTCAGAGAGGTCAGAGAACAGCAAGTGCCTCTCAGTCTCCTTGTATCATCCTCTCACAAGAGGAGATCCATTCTGGGTTGGATCTCTAGCAGCCACTGTCAGATGGCTCCCATGTATTCCAACAGCTCCTGTGTATTCCAGGGAGAGAATAAAGGTATAAAGAGAATAAAGATATAAAGAGAAGGAAACAAACTTAGGGGAGAAGATTGGGAAGGAGAAAGATAGAAGAAAAATGAGGGTAATTTCTTGAAAAACAAAAAAGTTTATAGAACAAGGCTAATAATCTCTGCTTCCTTAGAGTCTAATTGATATTGGATAATATATTCAAATGGATAATATAACTAATGAAAGGTAGTGTGTGTAATGGATAGAAAACTGGCCTCAAAATTAGGAAGATCTTGATTTAAATATTATTCTCACACATATTGGCTGGGTGATCTTGAAGAAATCACTTAAACCCTCCCTGCCCAGGCAAACTTACAGAGTGGGAATTCTTCCTATTATTGCAGCATCAGTTCTAGTGTCTTCTCTTCTCTGATTCCTTTTCCCTCTAGATAATTAACAGTACGATTTGAAAGTATATGTTGCATATGCTATTCAGCATTTTTCTGCTTTTATTTAATTCCTTTTATTATGTTAATAGAATAAAATATACTGAACTTAGATTATAAAACCATATGCTTATTTTTGAAATAACACATGGATACATATGTTCAGATATGTTTGCTTGCTACAAAATTTGACTTTAAAAAACTCTTGTTATTCTTAAGTCCCTTTTCAGTTTTATCCAACTCTTCAAGATCCCTTTTGCTGTTGTTTGTTTGTTTTGGACATGTACTGGAGTGGTTTTCCATTTGCTTATAGGGTTAAGTGATTTGTCTAGGGTCACACAGCTAGTCAGTGTCTAAGGACAGATTAGAATTTAATAAGAGGAGGCTTCCTGATTCCCGGTTCAGCACTGGATTATATGCTGTCATACCTAGTTGCCCCTTCTTTGTCCTTTTTGGATAGTGGGAATTTAGAAGGTTCAGAATTAAAAAAAAAAAAAAAAAAAATTGTATCAACATGAACTAATTATAGTAAGTCAGCCTGCTATGTATGATATATAAGATAATAGTATTAAACAGAAATGGACATGTTATATGAAATGTATTTTACAGGGAAAATGATATAGATAGTCAATAAGGAATAATGATTGAGGAAAATAATCACAGAAGTTGTTTAAGTTAAAGTCTTATTTTAGAACAAGAGAGGCAAAGTGACTATCACATACATCATTGTTATCATCATCATCATCATCATCATCATCATCACCACTACCAGTTCTTTTAAGATTTATAAAGTATTTCATATGTGTTATTTTATAGTATCCTTACAATAATTCTGTGAGGTAGGTGCCTTTTTTATTACTGATTACAGATAAGAAAACAAACTGAGAGGTTAGGTGACTTTCATAGGATTACATAATATATATTTATGATATTATTTGAATTCAGACCTTTCACTCCATATTATAAATGCCTTCCCTTTGAATTTATTCTCAGTTTATCATCTATCTATCTATCTATCATCTATCTATCTATCTATCTATCTATCTATCTATCTATCTATCTCTATGAAGTTTATACATTGTTTGCATATTATTTACCCCTTGGACTATGAGTTCCATGAAAGCAGACATTTAATATAATGACTGGTACATAGTAAGTACTTTAAAAATGTTAATTGACTTAATGATGATCCCTTTCAGGTCCTAATTCTTTTCTCTTTTCCTCACCTCTATCCTCTCCTCTAACACCATAGTCAGAACTAAACATCCCAACCTGCAATGGTTTTGTTGATATGCATTACTTTTGTTCAGGAACTGCAATTCTACTACACAGTGAATAACTAATTAGCAGTCAGGGGAATGCAGGCACAGGAGAATTCTGGTGTTTGAACCTGTTTTGTTTTTTTTTTTGTTTGTTTTGTTTTGTTTTGTTTTTTTTTTTTTGTTGTTGTTTGTTTGTTTGTTTGTTTTGTTTTGTTTTTGCAAACTAAAGAAAACACAGAACTGAAACAGGCTAGTTATCTACATCAATCAAATGCATCATATAGTTTCTCAACACTCAACTTCTTTCTGTCTCTGCAAACAAGGCCCAAGGGCTTAGCTTATTCTTTGGTTATTGTTTTCCCCTTCTGAAATGGACCACGGGTTAAACTGTCCTTTAAAATTGAAGAATGTTGCAGGGCATAGAACTTAGAATTGCAGGTCTCAAAATAGCTTCCCATATCTCATTTTCCATCTTCTATTTTAATAGTCTTCTCCATTTGAACATAGATAAAGTTTTTGAGAAGCTTTCCTTTAAATAAATCCTTATGCTGTCAGTTTTCCTCATCTTTACAAAGCCCATGAGATAGGCTCATGTACATTCAGAAAGATTTATGGATAGAGAAATTAATATTCTCATATTCATGAATAAGACCAATTTTATTTTGTGAAAGCGGTAGTTTATAGAGATATGAGAACAAATTATTTACCAATATGGGAAGCAGAGAAATATCTATGATAAACACCATTTTCAAACTTATTTAACCTTTTGAAAAGTTTTAAACTGATTTTCTTTGATAGGATATCTTACAAAGATCATTTCTGCACATTTCCTATAGTTTACTTCTTATATTTCTTTAAAAATGATGTCTACTGAGTTCAAATCTGGTCTCAGACACTCACCACTTTCTAGCTGTGTGAGCCTGGGCAAGTCACTTAACCCCAAATGCTTCAGCAAAAAATAAATAAATAAAATAAAATGATGTTTATTTTATGCTGATTATGAAGGTGATCAATACAAGTAAATTATCCAGAAATGGGCATGAAATTATTTTCTCCCTTGTACCAGTATGCATCTATATGTGATACTTGGAAATAGCATATTTTAAATATAGAAGTTAAAAAACTTCTTTTTAGATCATTATGTATTGTTTTACAGATTCCTTGACAAATTTATTCCCCTTCCATTTTTCAATCTTTCTTCATCAGCAAATCCAAGAGCATATTTTTCTGAATGCATTGTCTTTCTTTTCTTTCAAAATGTTTAAATGACTTTTTGTAGCAACAGTAAATTTTTGGGTTCATTGAAAATAGTACAACATGCCAAATATTATCTAGTCTAAGATCTTACTTTATTCAGTTGTTATCTATCTATCTATCTATCTATCTATCTATCTATCTATCTGTCTAATTATGCTATCTGTCTTTTTTCTCTTTCTGCCTAGCTGTCTCTGTCTTTGTCTCTGTCTCTCTCTGTCTCTCTCTGTCTCTCTCTGTCTCTCTCTCTCTCTCTCTCTCTCTCTCTCTCTCTCTCTCTCTCTCTCTCTCTCTCTTTCTCTCAGTCTGACTAGCTCCCACAAAGGACTTATACATAAGCATAGCATGCAGTAGTTTGGAGAAACTATTTCTGGAAAGGCATGATGAAGTATAATGGAAGAGTCCTACTTTTGCATTTGGAGTATGAACAGGTGTTCTGTAAGTGATTTTGGTCTGCCAACCATGTAATAAAGAAATAGACTGTTCATTTACTTTGTAGATAAAATTGGCATGCATTCAAAATGTACTAATATGCTTAACTGCTGTTTGGGTGAGGAAGACGATGATAAGGTCTTGGAACTTCTCCATCTGAGAATGATGCATGACCAAAGAATAAATGTCCTTGTTTTTTCTCTCTTTATGATTTATTCTTTATTGTTTGAGTTGAAAGAGATTTGGGATAACTACATCCTTATGGTTTTAAAAGGTAGATAAAGTGAGCTACCAGAACACTGAGATCTGATATTAATGCTGGCATTTTTAAGAAGGACATTGGTGCAAACTTAAACTGAATGATCCATCGGTCCTAGTCCAGCAATAGCAGAGATGCAGATTCTGCACTTCTTTCATCATGCTGCACTTGGCAATGAATTGGAATAATGAATGTTATATAGAAATTGTGTTAAGTTTGAACCCACTCTCCATAAGGACTAATGTGGCACCAGGGATTGTGTTATTCAGTTGTTGGAAGCATGTTTTTCTTTCTTTTCTTTATTGTTTTCTGTTCTCTTCCTTTTGCTGGGGGTAGACTGAATATAGAGATAGTTTTTTTCTCCAATGATAATATGATGTCAATCTCAGCTCTCATTTTAATATAGCTCACCTTCTATTGGGTTATACAATCAGAATTAATTGCCACTGCTCAGAAACACCCACTCTTTGAACTACATAAACTGTGATCCTGTTGCCATGATTGTTTTTGGTCTAAAAGAGATGGCCAAATGAAAATCATTTTATTAATAATGTGCTGACCTTCTTAATAAAACGGTTAGATTATTTAGACACTATGTCTCCAGAAATAATATTAATATCATGGGGTCAAAATATAATATATCTGATCAGACCAATGCAAGCTTTAGAAGTTCTGATACAGGTCAGGAAGAAATAGTGCATATGAACATTTGGTGTGGAAATGTCCTTAAATTTGCACATCTCATGGTTGTTTTGAACTACTGCAATTCTGCTTTACTTATAGAACACAGTTCCTTCTTTGATGTGGTTATGTCATGATGAATAGTCCTTTCAGTGTCCCCCAAATCACACAGTTGATTTCCAAAGTTCTTCAGAGAGACCATGAGAGTGCCACTGTATCATTTCTTTGGATCACAATGTGAGCCATTTACACAAGTTTTCTTTTAAATAGTCTTCTAGGCAACTGTACATTTGGCATTTGTATGTGGCCAATACATTAGAGGTACATTATCTTCAGTAGAGTTTAAATACTTGGCAGCTTAGCTGAAGAAGAGACCTCAGTGTGTTATATTTTATTTTTCAAGGTGATCTTCAGAATCTTCTTAAGAGATTTCAAATAACATTTATTCAGTTTCCTGGCATGGTACAAGTATACTATCCAGATTTTATAGGTATAAAACAAAGAAGTTAGCACAAGGGCTTTATAGAGCTTGTTTGGTAGCCAAAGCTTTGGAGTCCGCCAAACACAGAATTGGCTCTTGCAATATGTGTATCAACTTCATCAACTATTTGGATATCCTTGGAATATGCAACTTGGTAAGTGAACTTATGCATAGTATTCAAAAATTCTTCATTTGCCATATTGGATCCTTTCATGTATGAATAGTTTGGTAATTATTAGTGAAGAGCCATTAACATCAAATCTTTTTTTTAAATTAATAATAGTTTTTATTTTGTTTATTTTTATTTATTTTATTTTATTTTACAACATTGACAGTTACCAAAACTTTTTTTTTCCCAATTTTTCCCCTCTTCCCCTCCCCCCCAAATGGCAGGTCGACCAATACATGTTAAATATGTTAGAGTATAAATTAAATACAATATATGTATACACGACCAAACAATTGTTTTGCTGAACAAAAAGAATCGGACTTTGAAATAGTGTACATTTAGGCTGTGACGGAAATCCAAAATGCAGGCAGACAAAATTAGAGGGATTGGAAATTCTATGTAGTGGTTCATAATCATCTCCCAGAGTTCTTTCTCTGGGTGTAGCTGGTTCAGTTCATTACTGCTCTATTGGAACTGATTTGGTTCATCTCATTGTTGAAGAGGGCCACGTCCATCAGAATTGATCATTATACAGTATTGTTGTTAAAGTACATAATGATGTCCTGGTCCTGCTCATTTCACTCAGCATCAGTTCATGTAAGTCTCTTGAGGGCTTTCTGAAATCATCCTGTTGGTCATTTCTTACAGAACAATAATATTCCATACTATTCATATACCACAATTTATTCAGCCAATCTCCAACTGATGGGCATCCACGTAGTTTCCAGTATCTGGCCACTACAAAGAGGGCTGCCACAAACATTCTGGCACATACAGGTCCCTTTCCCTTCTTTAAGATCTCTTTGGGATACAAACCCAGTAGCAACACTGCTGGGTCAAAGGGTATGCACAGTTTGATAACTTTTTGAGCATAGTTTCAAATTGCTCTCCAGAATAGCTGGAGGTATTCACAGTTCCACCAACAATGTATCAGTGTCCCTGTTTTCCCTCATCCCCTCCCAACATTCTGCATTACCTTTCCCTATCATTCTAGCCAATCTGACAGGTATGTAGTGGTACCTCAGAGTTGTCTTAATTTGCATTTCTCTGATTAATAATGATTTGAAGCATCTTTTCATATGACTAGAAATACTTTCAATTTCTTTATCCGAGAATTGTCTGTTCATATCCTTTGATCATTTATCAATTGAAGATTGGCTTGATTTCTTATATATTAGAGTCAATTCTCTATATATTTTGGAAATGAGGCCTTTATCTGAACCTTTGACTTCAAAATGTTTTCCCAGATTATTGTTTCCCTTTTAATTTTATCTGCATTAATTTTGTTTGTACAAAAACTTTTCAATTTCATATAATCAAAGTTTTCTACTTTGTAATCAATAATGATCTCTAGTTCTTCTTTGGACATAAATTCATTCCTCTTCCACAGGTCTGAGAGGTAAACTATCCTATGTTCCTCTAATTTATTTATAATCTCATTCTTTATGCCTAGATCATGAATCCATTTTGACCTGATCTTGGTGTATGATGTTATGTGGATCAATTATTAACATTAAATCTTGATGTTAATGTTAATTGTTAGGCAAAAATTGGCACAAGCTGCAGAGAATTGATCCATGTTTTGATGCATTTTAGCTTCAGAGACTTCATTGCCTGAAAACAAAAAAGCATGCACTAACTCTATCTTCATTTTAGTCTTGCCTTGTAGCCTTTTCAAGTTGAATAATTTACCAACACTTGCATTTGTGATCTTGATGCCATTTTCATTCTAGTTGAAGGTGTCTAACAACATAGCTGAAAACGTCATGATAAAAACATGGGGGCAAAGACACAACCTTGTTTCCCTTCATTGGTGAATGATAAAGCAGAAGAGTATTATCCATTATCAAGAACCCAGGCAAACATATTATCATGAAACTGATGCATAATACTATTGAACTTCTCCAGGCACACAAGTTTTGCCATAATTTTACATAAGTCCAACTGATAATATCAAAGACCTTGGTTGAATACACAAACATTGCCTACAGATCTCAATGGTGCTCCTGTCAGACAGCAAATACCATATCAGTCATTCTTTGGCTTTCTGAAGCTTCACTAATCCTCAAGTAGTTGACCATTTTACAGATGAAGGACAGAGGTATAAACTAGAACTTTGACAAGACTTTTTTCATAAGTAACTGAGAGAGATCCCCTTATAATTGTCATAGGCCAATCTTGGGGCTGCATCTTTTGTTGAATTCAAGTATTTAGCTTGGAGAGGGTTCTCTATGATCAATCCACCACTCTGTTCCACACATGACCTTTGTCACTCTCACATCCTATTTTTGTCTTTACAATGACATAGTGCCAAAATGACAGTGTTCATTGCAAGGATACATCCACAAAGTTTTATTGCATTTAGGTAAACAGAAGATAGTGTTGGTGATGAGAAAGTCATGAGATGCACAAGTCTTTAGTAACAAGTGACCATTGCTATTGCTGTTTCTGATTCCATTCCTCATAAGGATTTCCTGTGATGTCTGACAGTCTGTGCCTACCTACACTGACATTAAAGTTATTATGAATTTTAAGCTTTTCCTCTTTTGGTACATTGATGATGATGATCTTCAGGTCTTCATAAAATTTTTATTTGACCTTATCAGTGTTTGTCATGATGGAAACACATGCACAAATATTGATGTGGTACTTTTCTGCAAGTATCCATAACATTGTCTTTAACCTATCATTTACTCCTTTTGGCTTGCATCAAGTTTGTTGATTAAATTTGTTTTGATTTCAAAACCTTTGCCAGCTTTACACTGCTCTTCTTCATTGTGGTCACTTAAGAAAAAATGTATATTTTGCTCAAACTTCAGTAAACTTCATGTGCTAGCTTTATTTCACTTAGGACTGCTATTTGGATACAATATTTGCTGAGTTCTCTCATAATGAGAGTGCTTTTTTTCAGGTCTCCTAGATTTCATGTTGTCCATATGTTTGTTAGTGTCCATATATATTGTTAGTGAATATAATAATTTTTGCTAATTTTTTGTACAGTTTTTGTCTTTTGACCACAGAGTAGGACCCTCCCCTGCCAAAGTAAGCAAACTAGTAGAGGGTACAGCAGACGATTTTTTTAGGCCATCTTTTCTAGGCTTTTCTTTACATCAGGAAGGGAGCCATGTAGCCCTTAAAAATGTTGCTTAGACACCTAGAAGAGTGCTAAATCCTACTGCTACTTTCATTGAGAAGACAACTCTATGGACTGGGGCGCCATAGACTAAAGTTCCCAATGTATTCCTACCAATTGCTTCATCACTTGTCTCTTATTACAGGACTTCAAGAGAAATAGAAATGGTCAAATGGTATGAGTGATATCTTCAGACTTTATTTATACATAAATAGAGTTTGAGTGAGGCAGTATTGTTTGAAGCTCTTGGGCTCACTTTTTCCTCCATAGTCATCAAAGTCCAGTGGCAAAACAAAGTCAAGATGATTTGTTATGATGTTCCAAGATGCCATGAATGAACTTAGTATCTTTGATATCTAATTAAACTCTAAATACTCAACAGCATCTGCTTCAGCCACTTTCATGGCTGTTGGAACAAAGTTTTCTCATCCACCCATTCCACTAGGAGAGGTCTTTACATACTTTGAGTAGACATTCCATTAACTCACAGAAGAGTATTGGACCCCTCAGTTATCCTCAATCTAGTTTAACCCATTGCCAAAATGATTTACCAGGGGTATGCCCACTGTACATAGTATAGCTTCTTGGAAGCACAGGTATAGTTGTGTGAGTCCAGTGGACAGATGAAGGAGCAGCCCTGAAAAGGGCTCCATAACCCTCACACCAGACTGGTTTAGTGTATATATAGTGGTATTATTAAATTTTAAAAATTGTTAGATTAATTTATTTTTAGAAGAATTGGGATGTACTGAAGAAGCTCTTATTCCATATCTTTTTTTTTTTCTCCCCTGAGGCTGGCGTTAAGTGACTTGCCCAGGGTCACACAGCTAGGAAGTGTTCAATGTCTGAGACCAGATTTGAACTCGGTCCTCCTGAATTAATTCAAGGCTGGTGCTCTATCCACTGTGCCACCTAGCTGCCCCTCTTATTCTGTATCTTGATATATTCATTACAATGTCATTTGAAAAGAGAAGCATATAGAGAACTTCACCATCTATAAGGAATCTCGTTATTCCCAATAGTGTCCCAGTAATTCCATATGCATTTCAATAATGGGAAAACACAATGTCCAAAGTATGAAATGAGGAAAGATTTTTATTCAAAAGACAATGGAGAAAGATAAGGTGGACATAAGTAGCATACACAGAAGTTAAGGTATCTAGGTAGTGAGAGCAGATGGCTAGAGCTAGTGTTTCTTTGGTACTCTTATAATGTTAAATAAATTAGAAAAAAAATCCTCCATTATATTAGACAGAACAGAAATAGATTTATGACACAGTTTGAAATATATGGAAACATTACAATGTTTACCAAATGGAAGGAATGCTTATTATTAATTTAGCCATGTATTTTGTCAGGTGTAATCACTCTTCTCAACTACATTAGTTTTATATATTTACATACATATACATGTATATACACACATATTATTGGAATATTATTATATCATATATATGCATATATGTATAAGATTATTTTTGGAATATTCTGGATTGGTGAATATCTTTCCAAACTCTCAAGTTTCATGTTCATATATATTTGTTTCCTGAAATAATAATAATATTGTTTAGTTGCTTTCTGTAAATTTTCTCCAAAAGAATTTATATATCCAAATTTTCTTTGACTTTTTTGTCTTCCTATGAAGCAAAAAGATTAAATGTTGCCTTTTTATTTATATCTCTTTTTATTTACCTATTTTGCCATGAGTTTTAAACTGTTCAAATTTCTCTAATTATATAAGCCAATGTCAAGTCTGCTTTCTATTTGGAAAAATTGACAGTTTAAGTAAGGTCCTATTGGAATTTCTCATTTTAATTCTTTTCCTTTTTTCTAATATGATATTGATATTGATTCTTAGTGCACCATACCCTTAACATAACTTCATGCACACTGCTGACTCTGAAAGGACTCCTATATTAGTAATTGTTTTTTTTTTTTTTTTTTTTTTTTTTTCTCATCTAGCAAGATATAAACCAATTTCTTCTTTCCTTTTTTCTTTTGGAGATGCTTTGTGCATGACATATTCCAATGACTTGCAATGTGCTTCCTGAAAAAAGATATTCAGAAGTACATTATTTCTGAATAATTTAAAAGTTTTGATGTCTTTCCTTTCTTGTACCAAACCATTTACTTAAATATGCATATTTTATTTTATATACCTCTTTACCTTAAAGTTAGAGTATAAAGGTAAATGTTTATTTGAAAGGCTTCATAGAGTTTTTCTACTTTTTCATCTACTATAACAGATATTGGCTTATAATCTATACTTATTTTTATAGTGATAATTTTGCTTGTGCTTATCATGCGTTCTTTTAGGTGAGATGATCAAGTGTTCCATGCAGCTATTTTTCTTTTCTTTAATCTTACAATGAAACAGAATTCATAATTCTTTTTGTCTGTCTTTATTAATATTCTTATAGTGGTAATAGAGATTGTAGAGAGGAACTTTTGTTTCATTCTTCATTTTGGGTCCAAGTTTTTTTAATATCTTATGGTTTGTCTTATAGCAAGAAAGATTTTATTGGGGTTTCTATTTATAAAAGTAAAATATTTCTTATCAAGTGTATAACATTAAAGAATAAAAATATAGATCAAGTAGTCAGCATTAATTTTTCATCTGATTGAATGTCCTTATAAAGTAATTCTAAAAAATATTAGATTCAAAAGCTCATTTGAAATGATTTCTTATGCTTACTTTTTTCTGATTTAATAGATATTAATGAATAAACTAAACTTCTCCTTTATGGATTGATTATATCTTTCCCCTATTTGAAAATCTTTAATGATTCTTTATAATATATCTAATTAAATTTAAACTCTTAAGTCTTACACTGATAATCTTGCATAATGTATCCTGAATCTAGTTTTTAAACATCCTTTTTCCTCTTACATATACTCTAATAGAGGTTATATCTACTTTATACTGTTTAATGATGATGCACATATGTTTTTCCTTTCTATATTTGCATTTGTGCTTTTGTCTCTGTTGGGATGTCTCCTCTTACTCTTGTTTCCTCTTTTTGTAATGATCCTATTCATACTTGAATTTTATTTTAAATATCATTTTCTTAATCAAATATTTTCTAATCCCTTCAGTTGTATGTAAGCCCCTGCTTAAGTATCATTGCCACATTGTTTTACATTACAACTAATGTTAATAATGACTAACCATTTATTATGATTATATATGTCCTCATCTTGTCTTATTTCCCTTCCTAAATGATTAGCTCCTTCAAGGGAAAAAATATCATCCTTAAAAAAAAATCCTCACTGATTTGTTAAATATAATGTTTTCTGTGTCTAAATATAAGATTAGCCAATGTCTTGGACAAAGTTCTAAAATCTTTTAATTGGATTGTTTCAACAGTGTTTTTTGTTTGTTTGTTTTTTGTTGTTGTGGTTGTTTGTTTAATATCTTCAGGGTAAGAACAATATTTTTTAATTTATTTCCTCCCATATACATAAAGAGTGAACTGAAATAAATTTATGTAAGTAACAATATAAGTTTCTACTAAATCAAGAGTCATTCTATTTCACTCAAAATTTGAGAGATTTTCTATTTTTTTCCCTTTTTTTTAATTGAAGCTTTGGCATATACTCCCAAAGAGTATCATGAAGGAATAAAAAAAAAAGCAGTTTTAACTTGCACTTCTGGTACACATCCCCAAAGGAATGTTTTCTGTGTGAGATCATATTTCATGATTTATAGTTATATAGCATCACCAGACCACCAGGAAAATCTTAGTGTAAAAAAGGAGTGTGTGTGTGTGTGTGTGTGTGTGTGCGTGTGTGTTTGTGTGTGTGTGTGTGTGTGTGTGTGTAGGGATTATTTGGGTTGTTTTGATTTTGCTTTTTTTTTTTTTGTATCAACGAGTAGTTTGTCATCAGTAAATGTTTATATAATATTTCCCAAATCTTGGTTCTGATACTCATGCTACAAAAATGACCCTTGGCTCTCAAAGTATAACCCATGTAAAAAGTGCTGACTTTGTAGTCAAGAAGACCTGAATTTAAATCTGGCCTTAGGCATTTATAACCTGTATGTTCCTATACCAATCACTTAGCATTTATTTGCCTCAGTTTCCTCCATTGTAAAATGATTACAATAATTGTAAGGATCAAACAAGATAATATTTGTAAAGTACTTCACAAAATACCTGACACATAATGAGTAAACTTCAACAGAGCTAGAAAGATTCCAAGGAAAGGCTTGGTTACAAATTATGAATTTATTTCCAGGGAACAATGCAGTTAAATATGTAGATACTACAATCTTCATGTTGATCACAGGTTGATGTTTTTTTTTTTCCTCCCTTAATTCACAAGGAAAATCAAAGAATGATTATGATTCATAATAATGAATAAGGTACTCAGATTGATGGTCTTTTATGTATTAGACCAGTTTGAGCCCTTTCTCTCTACTTTATTTTATTAAGTTACACTTCAACTTTATAGAATCATAACTTCATAGATTTATAATTAGAAAGAACCCAAGTCACTGATTGAATTCATCTCCTTGTTTTATAGAAGAGGAAACTGAGATAGAGAAAGATAAACAACCTATTTAAGTTTCATGCCTAAATAAATGAAAAGTAGGATTTGAATTTGGGTCTTCCTAATTCTAAATTTTGTGTTCTATCTACTATGAAACTTAACTGAATATTAAATTGCTCCCAATGTTGCAGTCCAACTTTTACTCATTATGAGAATACATTGCTATAGAAATATTGGCAAATCTGTTCCAATTAGCATTATTTTTATGTTTACCATCCAGTTTCATGTATAGTATAACTAAATTGCAAAGTAGGAAAGCCAAAACAAGGTTTCAAGAAAGAATGACAATGAAAAAAATTATTTAAAATTTATATTATCTTAATTATTTTACTATTAATTACAGTTTTTGAAGAGACAAATTTGCCTGATGGTTGACTAACTTTAGCTCTTGAATTTCCTTTCTAGATCATAATTTTAGCTTCTAAGAAATATCTAAGACCATATCTTTTCTTATCTTTGTTGGTCATTTCATAGAACAACAATCAATAAATACTTATTGAATTGATTTTTTTTTAAAATCCACAACATAAAACATCTTTCCTATTTTTCATTTTTTCCACAACATTGACAAAGAAGATTAGTTGGAAAAAAAAGATTCCAGTAAAGAAGAAAGTAACCAATTATATTGAAATAGAAACATAAAAAAATCAGAAATAAAACATTTACTAACACTAGGTAAAGAACTTTTTTTTTTTTTTTTTTTTCCTAGCTAGGTGGCTCATTGGATAGTGTTGGGCCTAACCTCAGGAAAACCTGAGTTTAATCTAGCTTCAGGCACTTACTAACTGTATGACCCTGAGATAATTATTCTTTTTGCCTCAGTTTTCTCAATTGTAAAATGGGAATAATAACAACTACTTCCCAGGTTTTTTGTAAGGCTCAAATGAGATTATATTCGGAAAGAGCTTAGTGCAAAGTCCAGTGCAGAATGGAAAAAAATTGAAAAGTGTAAGAGAAGAGAAAGTGGGGGTTTGAGAAAGAAATGATAGTTGGGGATGAAGTCTGCAGCTGAAAAAATGATTGAATGGGAACAAGATAACATAAAAAGGGGTGAACTAGCAAAAAGAAAGCATAATTTATAGTTAGAACATGAGGAATAGAGGAGAATGGGAAATGATGATGAGCAGGAGCTTTTAAAAATGAAAAGGATAGGAGGAGATCAAACTTTTGTTGATTTGATTTTAAAAATATAAAGCCAAGAGATAATATCCTCAGCAGAGAAGGACAGTTGTGAGGGTGGGAGGAAAGAACAGTTCTGCAGAGTAGAAGAAATGTGATAATTTCTGCAGGAAATGAAATGGAGAATCATTAAGGCAGGAAAATTCTTAGGTTACAAAATTGGGAGATTGGAATGATGATCATACCTTTGACAGAAAGAGAAGTTTGGAAGAGGGGAGGTTTTTTTGTTTGTTTTGTTTTGTTTTGTTTTTGGAGCAAGAAGAGGAGCATACTATTCTTCATATGTTTCTAGAATATTCTGGTAAATTGAACATTCAGGACGGAAATTCAGGGTTGAAACTGGAGCTAGATACATAGATTTAGAAGTCACTTGCATAGAGATGAAAGTTAAATCCAAGGCAACTAATAAAGTTACTAAAAAAAAGACTATAGAGGAAGAAGAGATTCTAGGTAAGGAATTTGGAGATTCTATAACAGAAATCATGAAACAAAGAAATTGGTGGATTTCTAGGGATGGCATCCTTAAAGGAATATCATTGAACTGAAGTATATCCAAAGTAGTATGATAAGGATGACAAAGGGACTCAAACCATGCCATATTAAGGTTGGTTGAATGAAATAAGGCTATTTAACCTGGACAGGAATGGATGATGGATAACAAAGTAGCTGCTTTCAAATATTTTAAGGATTATTATTTTAAAGGATGTTTAGACTTATTCTGCTGGATCTGGGAAAATTAAAATAGTCAATGAATAGAAGTTAGAGGGGAACAATTTTAAACTCACTACAAATGAAAACATACTGAGAAATAAAACTGTCCAAAATTCATTGGACTGCTTCACAATTTACTGAGTTTCTTAGAGATGTTAATATGTTGACTAACTCCTAGCTTTTTATGTGGGCATAACCTCATATGGGGTCTTATAAGTGAATGTGGGGCTTTATGAAAGTATGATGTATTATCATTAAATGTGTGTTCTGTATATTTATTTCATATACCTATATATCCTGGATCATGTAAAAATTTCTTGGGTAAAAAGGTTTTGCAGGTGGAAAATATAATAATGATACTGTTTATAGATTAAGGACTGAAAGGGAACTCAGAAGCTATTAGAATAAATAGCTATTTTATTCCTGATGAAGAAACTGATTCTCAGAAAAGAGAAGTAATTTTTCTAAGGATTGGAAGAAGCATTTATTTGTTGTATAGCTACTATGTAACAGGGACTATATGGTAGTGCTTTACAAATATTTTTTTGATACAACAATGTAGAGAAGTAGGTGCTATTATTATCTCCATTTTACAATCAAGAAAGCAGACAGACAGGTTTTATTATTATCCACATTTTATAATCAAGTAAACAAACAGACAAAATTTAAGTGAGTTGTTCAGAGTCACATGGATAATCACAGTTATAGAATTTGAATCCAGGTCCTTTAATTATAAAACTAATTATCTTTCTACTATTATCATATTCTCACAAATTTTATAGGCAGAATTAAAAATCTAGGTAAAGTATGAACAAGAAAGGCTTCATGCTTTTTCTAATTATAAGATGAGATGAATCTATGATTATAGTATCCCCAGGAAGTATACTTATTTTCCAAGTTATATGAGGGGGAAAAAGGAGAAGGATTTTCAATTATTCTTAGAGATTTTTTTTGTTTTTGTTTTTGTTTTTTACTACACATAGAGTGGGGTTATAAAAATTATTCTTGAATACTTTTTTTCAGAATGTGAATGGGAACTTCTAGATTGATTAGGAAGATAGCATACAAGACAGAAGAAAATGAAATAGAAGATAAAATATGAACATAAATAAATTCTTAAAAGAATATAAAAGGAACTTACTAAGTACTTACCAAGTGTTAGATACTGTTCTAAATGCCCAAATAGAGTCACAAAAGTTAAGAGATAGATAAAAAGTAAATCTTGAAATACTTAGAGTTAATGTTCTTCTGATTTTGCTGTACCACCTCCAGATACCAATTGGGAATCCTACATCTCATTATTAGTACAATGTAGAGCTGGGAAAACAACAACCAATGAAACAAAACAAAACAAAGAAAAATCAATTACAACCACAATCTGTAAATATGTGCTATTCCAATGAAACTAAAATTCGTTTATATGGATCTGCACAAACCCAGGGGACAAGAAATCAGATCAATAATGATTAGGCATGTGGTAGTCTTGGCCTAGACCACCAGAATCATTTAGTTCAGTTTTTTTATAATTTTATTTTAGTATGCTTGTGCTATAATTAGTGATTTCCAGGAAGTAAGAGGGAATAATCTCCAAAATGATGAAGTAGCTATGAGAAAGTAATTGATTATTTTATCTAACTTTGTAGAATTTTAACTTCCTAGTCAATTTAATTGGCTAACAGGGAATACTTGTCTGCTTTCTCAAATATATACTTTGGAAAGAAAACAAGTGTACCCAGCAGAATTGATTCAATTGTTAAAGAAAAATGAGAAAAGAAACCAAATAAATAATCCACTAAAACAATGAAAATGCAATCCTAAACTTTCCAGATATCACATTGGGAAAAGTAAAGTAAAAGTTTATATTATAAATCCTGGATAATTTATATTTCATATTTAAAATTTAGAAATGCAGTTATATCTTAGACAGTTGAATCTAGAAATGATATGTTAATAAGAGTTAAAACAGTTGGAATTGCTATTTTTCTAATTGTTAATTTTGAGTATATGTTGGTACTCTAAAACTTGAAGTGATGCAACATTATGAGAAAAATGTTTTCCATGGATTCCTCATCTCTACAGTCACCCATAATTGTTTAGAGATAGGTAAATAGGCATATACATTCTTGTGCAACTTTTGAGAGGGGAAATGAATTTATTAAAATGAGCCCTAAATTAATTTTTTTCTTAGATTTTAAATAATCTCAGGCTAGAATGATTTTAAGATAAACACCAGATTTTAATTCTATCAGTCTATTTTTCAAAGACATTTAGTTAACAAAATCAGATGGACTGCCAAACTCATTTAATTACTTAGGTTGAAATTGTTTAGGATAGTCTTAAACAAAAATAAATAATAAAGATTTAATTGCATAAAGTTAATCCAATGATTTCAAGGAGATTAGGTCCAGGACAGAGTCTTGTTCAATCTAGTTCTCTGATAATTTCAGTTTAACATGAATAGAAAAACTGTGAAGAAATAATGCGTTTTGGTGGTTTCCCATCTCTGTAGACAATATTCTCATTTCTCAAAAGGTCCCTTCCTTCCTTTCTTCTTTTGCTCCAATCTCCCATCAGCAGTTTGATATCTTTGTGCTAACTTTTGATTACCACAGAACTTCCTTCTATGTTTACTACATCAAAACAAGGCCTTACACTATGAACCCATATGTCTCTTTTCCTGTTATCCAAAACTGTTATCACTTACCTGCCACCTTGCAAAGGATTTAGTAAATTAATTGGCACAATTTTTGTGGCTGGAAGTGTTTAATTGTAATCACTTCTATGTTAACACAGGGAACAAAGTCTTGACCAAAATATAGGAGATGGAAGTAACTGATTTCAGGTATCATTAGGGAAATGGGGAAGTTGTTTTTTTTTTTTTTTTTGGGTTTTTTTTTTGTTGCCTAACTTTTCTTATGCCATTTACATGATACTATCATATCATATACCCATACTGTAACACCTACTCATATCTCAATAATTGCTAATCAAGGTCTTTAAAATCAGTTACATATATTTAAAACAATGTTAAGCCACCTTTACTCAAATGAAAAAATATTCTAAATCACTGTTGATCAGAGAAATGCAGATTAAAACAATTCTGATTTACCACCTCATACCTCTCAGATTGGCTAAGATGACAGGAAAAGATAATTATAAATGTTGGAGGGATATGTAAAAACTGGGACACTGATGCATTGATGGTGGAGTTGTGAAATGATCTAACCATTCTGGAGAGCAATCTGGAACAATGCCCAAAGGGCTATAAAACTGTGCATTCTCTTTGACCCAACAGTGCCATTATTGGGTCTGCATCCTAAGGAAATCATAAAGGAGAGAAGAGGACCCACATGTGCAAAAATATTTTAGCAGGTCTTTTTATGATAGCAAAAATTGGAAAATGAATAGAAGTCCATAAATTGGGGAATAGCTGAACAAATTGTGCTATATGAAGATAATGGAATATTATTATTCTATAAAAAATGAAGAACAAGCTGATTTTAGAAAGGCTTGGAAAGATTTACATACTGAGTAAAACAAGCAAATTCAGGAATGCATAGTACCTAAAAGCAGCAAGAATTTACAATGATTAACTATGAAAGACTTGATTCTTCTAAATGGTCCAGTGATTGAAAGCAGTCCCAATAGACTTTTTTTTTTTTTTTTTTTCCTGAGGCAAGTGTCTTGCCAAGCTCACACAGCTTCAAAGTGTTAAGTGTCTGAGACCAAATTTGAACTCAGGTCCTCCTGACTTCAGGGATGATACTCTATTCACTATACCACCAAGCTGCCCCATTCCCAATAGACTTTTGACAGAAAATGCCATCTTCATTCAGAAAAAGAATTAAGAAGACTGAATAAAAATCAACACATGTTAGGTTCATTTCTTTTTTTGGTTAGTGATAACCAAATCATCAGTTCTGCAAAGTTCTGATCTTACTTTCAATACCCTCAACTGAATTGTACTGATTGTGGAAGCTTTACTATAATCATGAATATATTATCTATTAGTGATGAGAGGCAAAATCACTTTCCATACTTAGTTATTTAGACAGAATTCATTAAATGAAATGATGCAAATGACCAGAAAGATTTCCTAACACTCATCTAGATATTCAGTTTTTTTTTTGTTTGTTTTTGTTTTTTTATCAAAGACTAACTTAGACATAAAGACAAATCTGCATTAGGCTTAGATCTTCTGGTGAAAGAGCTAAGATGATAAAACTACAAAAAACACTCAGTTGAGTTCTCCCAACTTTCTCTTCCAAACAACTCCATAACTTAAATTCTGAAGTGGCAGAGAGCTGGCATCAAAAGGCCAGAGTGAGACATTCTTCCAATTCTAGACAGCTTAGGAGATTAATAAAAGATCCATAATGGGGAGGTCCAGGCTGACCCAGAGCTCACAAGAATGAAATGGCAGGGGTAGGGCCAGGAGTTTTAGGAGCTTTCAATCCAAAGAAGATAAGAGGATCTGTCAGATGGCCAGAAAAAAGATTACAGTGAGTTCCTGTGTTAACACTAGATGCAAGAATAAATGTTATTTTGGCATCTCCTTTTCCTTTACCTGTTAGAATTCTTACAAGGTGCTAAGTCACTGGAATTGATAGGGACAATGATTATGTACTTAGTACTTACTAGAGTTCTGAAAGATTCACACCTTTAAGAGAGTATATATAAGCTAGGAGCCTCAACTAGAATGCGCTTCAGGAGATTCAGAGCCAGGATTAAGTTGAGGAGATTCACAAGTCGGGCAGAATGAAGGAAGACAGAGAAGTGGTGGCAGGCTATCCTGTGGAGAACACTGAAATTAAGATCCAGAAGGCCTCCAGGAAACTAGCCGAGCCCCAAGTGAAGGAGATGAGATTTTTGGAAGAGACAATAAGGGATTTGGACTTTAACTCCTGGCTGCATTCTGGATGATTATTGAACTGAACTGAAACAAAGGCTGCCTCCAGAAGCCCCCTAAGAAACCTGCTTCCAGAGAACATTATTTTTTAGAGAAGAATGTTCCATTTTGGCGCCCAACGTGGGGCACCATAGTTTAAGGGTAGAGAGGAGCATTTTCAGTTAAGAGGCAGTGGGAAGTGTAAAGAACAGTATCACTTTTGGTGAAAGGGGATTAAGGAAAAACATTATAACTACATAGTTCCAGAGGAGCAGTATTAATTCTAGTGCCAAGGGATTTGAGACTTTGGGAACAAAGATTACTTATAATTCCAAGGAATAGAGGGTTCTTCCTGATTATGGATCAGAATGCAGTAATTACACCTTTTTTTTTTTTTTCCCCCTAGATCATACCCTCATGGAAGCACCAAAAACTTCCAAACCCTCAGAACTAGCTCTGTAAACAGCTGTGTAAAAAAGTCTAAAGTATGGGATTGTTTCCCTACCTCCTAGCATTCTGCCAACAGAGCTAAATTTTAACATAAAAGTTCAAAATCAAGAAATAGGGTGAGGAAATGAGGAAACAACAACAGCAACAATACTTTGATCAAAAAAATGTATACTTCAATCTGCATTCAGCCACCATTTCTCTCTCTAATGCTATATAGTTTTCCCTTGTCAAATTGTAATTTTTAAGTATTATTTTGTTCAGTGAATTTTTATATTTCTTTTCTCATTTTGCCAAATTTTGCTTTTTAAGGATTTATACTGATCAGTGACTTTGTGTACCTCTTTTTTTTTCCATTTAGCCAATTATGTGTATTCAGAATATTTTCTTTTTTCCGTTTTTATGAAAATATTGTCTCATCATAATTTATTTCCATTTTCTCTTTCCTTTTTTTCTTATTTTTCCCCTATTTTTTTTTCTTTACTACTGTGATTGTGTTTCCACAAATTCTTCTTGGGATTGTGTCCAATTCACATTTTTCTTTGTGGTTTCCTATCAAGTGTTCTTTTGAGTTTGTGCCTTGATTTTCCCTATTATGCTTCTATGGGGTGCCTACTGCACTTCATTCTATTTTCCTCTTCAGATGGTCACTCCCTTCCCTAATCTTGACATTGTCCCAAAGATTAGAATTCTATTTTATGTCCAGAGGGTTTTTCACCACCTCAAAAAAAGGTGGTGATTCTTCATCTGCATATTGCTTCCATTATTAGGGCAGAATTCTTTGCTGGACTTTCCGCTGTCCAGATCCTTCTCAGAAGGAAATTAAAATGTATCAGGGCTACACATCAGAAAGGATAGAACTCAGATTTTCATAGAGGCTAAGAGAAGAGTATTTTGATTTTGCTATCTTAAATATATAAGAAATTGAAAAGATTGAAAGCTGAGACTCAATAAATAAAAAATATTATAGTTCAATATGTCACTAATCATATAGTCTTCCAGTTCAGCTACACAGATAACTAAAACAAGTGCCATTAATTTTAAATATACATTTCTTCATTAACAATACACATTTCAGGGGGCGGAGCCAAGATAGCGGAGAAGATACACGCGACTCTGTGAGCGTCCTTATTCCCTCACAACCAATTAGATAAATTCAGCCTCAAAAATAGCGCTGGACTGGTAGAAACCACAAGGACTGGAAGCACTACTTACCAGCTGAAGAGAATCTGGAGTCTCAACAGGAAAGGTCAGTCCCCAGGGGAGGAAAACAAAAAAAAAAAGAGGCCAGCACAGACCGTTGGGTGGTGGCACACTGCTCCAATTGCACTGAGGAGGGCTCTGGAATCAGAGAATCCACTGAGATAGAAGAATCTGGCACAGGCTGTTAGCTCTTCTCTGCTTATAAAACAGCAGTTCAGAAGAGAAATCAAGCCACCTTAAATTTTTAAAACCAGATTAGATCTTCCCCAATCCCGGAGGTGACTCAGCAGATCTCAGCACTGTGGGTGTGGCCGACTTAGGCTGTCCAGGCTTTCACCTGGGAGTAGTTAAGAGATTGAGAAGTGGGCGTACACGGCCCAAGGAAACACACAGTGCCTTGCTTGGCTGGAGGCTGTGGAACTCAGCCCCGGGAAGTCCCAGAGTAGAGGAACCTTTGAACTAGGGACCGCGGTTTCAGGGCAGACACTTCCAGTTTGAGTGCAGGGGCTTTTCACATCACCTGCTGCTGACATCCACGCCCCACCGGTACGCATAGGCTGGCCTTTGTGTCACCTTTACTGTTCAGTCTCAAACCTCAGGGAAGCCACTAAGACATATAGTGCAGCCCTAAAAGCATAGCAGTGCTGATCACCTGTGAGGCACTTCCAGGGAGGGGGTGGGGAACTCTCACCCAGAGCTCTCTCTTAGCTCAGGCCCAGGAGCCACTGCATCCATCTGGTCTGGGAGGAAGTGGTAAAGAAATAAATAAATAATTTCCTACCCCAGGGACAGACCCCAAAAGATTTTTTAATCATGACTAAGAAGCCAAAAAGAACCATTGACTCATTCTACACAGAGAAAGAGCGGGTATCCAACCCCGAGGAAGTTAACAGCAGAGAGTCAGCAGATAACAACCTAAAGGGGAACGATACCTGCCCCCATCACATAACTCTCTCCTCGAAGAGACTATTAAAAAGTTAAGAGAGTTTGAAGAAAAATGGGGAAAGGGAAGGGAAGCTATGATACAGAATAACAACGTTCTGAAATTGGAGTTGGAAAAAATAAAGAATTCACAGGAGATGCACGAAAATAAAATTTGTGAATTAGATAAGGTTAAAAAATCACAGGAAAGTAGGATTTCTGAATTGGAAAAGATAAAAAAGTCTCAAGAAAATAGAATTTCTGAATTGGAAAAAGAAAATAATTCTCAAAAAAAATTAGGGAAATGGAAAAAAATTCAATAGAGCAAAATAATTCATTTAAAAAGGAAACTGGGCATTTACAAAAAGAACTAAAAACTGTGAAAGAAGAAAATAACTCCTTTAAATTCAGGATGGAACAAATAGAAATGAATGATTCACTGAGAACCCAAGAATCAGTCAAAAAAACAAAAAAATGAAAAGCTGGAAAATAACATCAAATACTTAATGGGAAAATCTATAGACCTGGAAAATAGATCTAGGAGAGATAATCTGCAGATCATTGGACTTCCCAAAAACTACGACCAAAAAAAGAGCCTAGATTCTATTTTACAGGAAATTATCAAAGAGAACTGTCCAGAGATAATAGAAACAGAAGGGAAAGTAGATGTCGAAAGAATTCATCGAACTCCTTCTGAAATAGACCCTAAAAAAAGAACACCACGGAATATTGTGGCTAAGCTGCAGAATTACCACACAAAGGAGAAAATCTTGCAAGCAGCTAGAAAAAAACAATTTAAATACCAAGGTGCCACAATGAGGGTCACACAAGATCTGGCTGCCTCCACATTAAAAGATAGAAGGGCCTAGAACCTGATATTCCGTAAGGCAAAAGATCAAGGATTGCAACCAAGAATGAACTACCCAGCTAAGTTTAGCATAATTTTCCATGGAAGAAGATGGTTATTCAATGAAATAGAGGAATTCTATATGTTTCTAAGAAAAAAACCAGACTTAAATAAAAAATTTGATCTACATCCACAAGACTGAAGAGAAACAGAAAAAGGTACACAGAACCCTTGAGAACTGTAACTCTGTTGTAGGTATATAAAAAGTACACAAGGATAATTTGATTCTACTGATATAAAAGAAAAAAAGGAGGGTGTAGTAAAGGGAAGGGGGTAGTTTCAGAAAAAGGGGAAGGAGTGATAAAAAGAGGGAAACTACATCCCAGGAAGAGGCATAGAAAATACACCATGTCTGAGGGAATTTAGTAAGGGGGAGAATCATTGTGTGAATCTTACTCTCATCAGAAGAGGTTCAAAGAGTAAATAATTGACATATTTGTTTTTCAGAGAATTTTCTCTCACCTCATTAAAAGGGGGGAGAGGAAAAGGGAAAAGGAAAAGGAGAATAAGGGAAGGGACTTGGAGGGAGGGGGGAGGGATACTAAAAAAAGGGAGGGCTGCACAAGGGGGGTTTATAAATTAAATATCGGGGAAGGGGTTTAGGGGGATCACGGGAAAAAGCATAATCTGGGCATAATATGATGGCAGGAAATACAGAATTAGTAATTTTAACTGTAAATGTGAATGGGATGAACGCTCCCATCAAATGGAGACGGATAGCAGACTGGATCAAAAATCAGAACCCTACAATATGTTGTTTACAGGAAACACACTTAAAGCAGGGATATACATATAGAGTAAAAGTAAAAGGTTGGAGCAGAACCTGTTATGCTTCAGGTAAAGCCAAAAAAGCAGGGGTAGCTATCCTTATTTCAGATCAAGCAAAATCAGAAGTTGATCTAGTTAAAAAAGATAAGGAAGAAAACTATATCCTGCTGAAAGGTAGCATAAATAATGAAGCCATATCAATACTAAACATATATGCACCAAGTGGTATAGCATCTAACTTTCTAAAGGAAAAGTTAAGAGAACTGCAAGAAGAAATAGACAGTAAAACTATAATAGTGGGAGATCTCAACCTTGCACTCTCAGATTTAGACAAATCAAACCACAAAACAAACAAGAAAGAAATTAAAAAAGTAAATAGAACATTAGAAAAACTAGGTATGATAGACCTTTGGAGAAAACTGAATGGCAATAGAAAGGAATATACTTTCTTCTCAACAGTTCATGGATCCTATACAAAAATTGACCATATATTAGGACATAAAGATCTCAAAATTAAATGTAGGAAGGCAGAAATAATAAATGCCTTCTTCTCAGATCACAATGCAATAAAAGCTACATTCAGTAAGAAGTTAGGAGTAAATAGACCAAAAAGTAATTGGAAAATGAACAATTTTATCTTAAAGAATGACTGGGTGAAACAGCAAATTATAGAAACAATTAATAATTTCACCCAAGATAATGACAATGATGAGACATCATACCAAAATCTGTGGGATGCAGCTAAAGCAGTAATAAGGGGAAATTTTATATCTTTAGAGGCTTATTTGAAGAAAATAGAGAAAGAAAAGATTAACAAATTGGGCTTGCAACTTAAAAAGCTAGAAAAAGACCAAATTAAAAACCCCCAACCAAAAATTAAACTTGAAATACAAAAATTAAAAGGAGAAATCAATAATATTGAAAGTAAAAAAAAAAAACTATTGAATTAATAAATAAAACCAAGAGTTGGTTTTATGAAAAAGCCAATAAAATAGATAAACCTTTGGTAAATTTGATCAAAAAAAAGAAAGAGGAAAATCAAATTGTAAGTCTTACAAATGAAAAGGGGGATCTTTCTACTAATGAAGAGGAAATTAGAGAAATAATAAGGAGTTACTTTGCCCAACTTTATGCCAATAAATTTGATAACTTAAGTGAAATGGATGACTTCCTCCAAAAATATAGCCTCCCTAGATTAACAGAGGAGGAGATTAATTGCTTAAATAGTCCCATTTCAGAAAAAGAAATAGAACAAGCTATTAATCAACTCCCCAGGAAAAAATTCCCAGGACCAGATGGATTCACATGTGAATTCTACCAAACATTTAAAGAACAATTAGCCCCAATGCTATATAAACTATTTGAAAAAAATAGGGGATGAAGGAGTCCTACCAAACTCCTTTTATGACACAGACATGGTACTGATACCTAAACCAGGTAGATCGAAAACTGAGAAAGAAAATTATACACCAATTTCCTTAATGAATATTGATGCTAAAATCTTAAATAAGATATTAGCAAAAACACTTCAGAAAATCATCTCCAGGATAATACACTATGATCAAGTAGGATTTATTCCAGGAATGCAGGGCTGGTTTAATATTAAGAAAACTATTAATATAATTGCCCATATTAATAATCAAATTAATAAAAACCATATGATCATCTCAATAGAAGCAGAAAAAGCATTTGACAAAATCCAACATCCATTCCTACTAAAAACTCTTGAAAGTATAGGAATAAATGGACTATTCCTTAGATTAATCAGGAGCATATATTTAAGACCGTCATTAAGCATAATATGCAATAGAAATAGACTGCAACCTTTCCCAGTAAGATCAGGAATGAAACAAGTTTGCCCACTATCACCATTACTATTCAATATAGTACTAGAAACACTAGCCTCGGCAATAAGAGCCGAGAAAGAGATTCAAGGAATTAGAGTAGGAAATGAGGAAATCAAATTATCACTCTTTGCAGATGACATGATGGTATACTTAGAGAACCCCAAAGACTCTGCTAAAAAGCTATTAGAAATAATTCAGAATTTCAGCAAAGTGGCAGGATACAAAATAAATCCACATAAATCCTCAGCATTTTTATATATCACCAACAAAATGCAACAGCAAGAGATACAAAGAGAAATTCCATTCCAAACAAATGTTGAGAGTATAAAGTATTTGGGAATCCATCTACCAAAGAAAAGTCAGGAATTATATGAGAAAAATTACAAAACACTTGCCACAAAAATAAAATCAGATTTAAATAATTGGAAAGACATTCAGTGCTCTTGGATAAGCTTAGCGAATATAATAAAGATGACAATACTCCCCAAACTAATCTATTTATTTAGTGCTATACCAATCAGACTCCCAAGAAACTATTTTAATGACCTAGAAAAAATAACAACAAAATTCATATGGAAGAATAAAAGGTCGAGAATTGCAAGGGAACTAATGAAAAAAAAAAAAAAAAACTCAGAGGAAGGTGGTTTAAGTGTACCTGATCTAAAGCTATATTATATAGCAGCAGTCACCAAAACCATTTGGTAGTGGCTAAGAAATAGACCGGTAGATTAGTGGAACAGATTAGATACAAAGGACAAAAAAGAGTACATCTATAAGAATCTAATCTTTGACAAACCCAAAGATATCAACATTAGGGACAACAATTCATTATTTGGAAAAAACTGTTGGGAAAACTGGAAATTAGTATGGCAGAAATTAGATATGGATCCACACTTAACACCATATATCAAGATAAGATCAAAATGGGTCCATGATTTAGGCATAAAGAATGAGATAATAAATAGATTATAGAAACAGAAAATAGTCTACCTCTCAGACCTGTGGAGGAGGAAGGAATTTATGACCAGAGGAGAACTAGAGATCATTATTGATCACAAAATAGAAGATTTTGATTACATCAAACTAAAAAGTTTCTGTACAAACAATACTAATGCAAAAAAGATTAGAAGGGAAGTAACAAATTGGGAAAATATTTTTAAAAGTAAAGGTTCTGACAAAGGTCTCATTTCCAAAATATATAGAGAACTGACCCTAATTTATAAGAAACCAAACCATTCTCCAATTGATAAATGGTCAAAGGATATGAACAGACAATTCTCAGATGATGAAATTGAAACTATATCCACTCATATGAAAGAGTGTTCCAAATCACTACTGATTAGAGAAATGCAAATTAAGACAACTCTGAGATACCACTACATACCTGTCAGATTGGCTAAGATGACAGGAACAAATAATGATGAATGTTGGAGGGGATGTGGGAAAACTGGGATACTAATACATTGGTGGTGGAGTTGTTTAAGAATCCAGCCATTCTGGAGAGCAATTTGGAACTATGCCCCAAAAGTTATCAAATTGTGCATACCCTTTGACCCAGCATTGCTGCTATTGGGCTTATGTCCCAAAGAAATACTAAAGAGCGGAAAGGGACCTGTATGTGCCAAAATGTTTGTGGCAGCTCTTTTTGTTGTAGCTAGAAACTGGAAGATGAATGGATGTCCATCAGTTGGACAATGGTTGGGTAAATTATGGTATATGAAGGTTATGGAATATTATTGCTCTGTAAGAAATACCCAGCAAGAGGAATACAGAGAGGCTTGGAGAGACTCACATCAACTGATTCTGAGTGAAATGAGCAGAACCAGAAGATCACTCTACACTTCAACAACAATACTATATGAGGATGTATTCTGATGGAAGTGGATATCTTCAGCATAAAGAAGATCCAACTCACTTCCAGTTGATCAATGATGGATAGAAGTAGCTACACCCAGAGAAGGAACACTGGGAAATGAATGTAAACGCTTAGCACTACTGTCTGTCTGCCCAGGTTACTTCTACCTTTGGAATCTAATGCTTATTGTGCAACAAGAAAATGGTATTTACACACATGTATTGTATCTAGGTTATATTGTAACACATGTAAAATGTATGGGATTGCCTGTCATTGGGGGGAGGGAGTGGAGGGAAGGGGGGATAATTTGGAAAAATGAATACAAGAGTTAATATTATATATTAAAAAAAATACACATTTCATATATAAATCACCCTTTTATTTTCCTGTCTCCTCCCTTCCCAACACTCCATTTCCCTCAAAGAAAAGAAGGAGGTATGTTAAGTCCTAGGAATGGTTTGATGTTTGCAGTGGATGCCAAGGATAATTCTGTACTCATAAACGCTTTTTCAAAAAAACTTTTTATTCTGTTTTTTTTTGCTTGCTATTTACAAGATATATGCACATATAATTTTTCAGCATTGACAATTGCAAAACATTTTGTTACAGTTTTTCCCCTCCTTCCCTTTACTCCCTCCCCCAGATAGTAGGTTGACCAATACATGTTAAATATGTTAAAGTATAAGCCAAATACAATATATGTATACATGTCCATACAGTTATTTGCTGTACAAAAAGAATTATACTTTGAAATAGTGTACAATTAACTTGTGAAGAAAATAAAAAATGCAGGAGGACAAAAATAGAGGGATTGGGAATTCTATGAAGTGGTTCATACTCATTTCCCCGAGTTCTTCTGCTAGGTGTAGCTGGTTCAGTTCATTACTGCTCTATTGGAATTAATTTGGTTCATCTCATTGTTGAAGAGGGCCACGTCCATCAGAATTGATCATCATATAGTATTGTTGTTGAAGTATATAAAGAACATGTTATAGGAAACCACAAATAAAAATGTGAATTGGACACAATCTCAAGAAGAATTTGTGGAAGCATCATCACAGTAGTAGGGAAAAAAATAGGGGAAAATAAGAAAAAAAGGAAAGAGAAAATGGAAAGAAATTATGATGAAACAGCCTGGTCCTGCTCATTTCACTCAGCATCAGTTCATGTAATTCTCTACAGGTCTTTCTGAAATCATCCTATTGGTCATTTCTTACAGAATAATAATATTGCATAATATTCATATGCCATAATTTATTTAGCCATTCTCCAATTGATGGGCTGTTAGGATTACAAGGTTTCCACTCAGTTTCCAGTTTCTGGCTACTACAAAGAGGGCTGCCACAAACATTCTTGGACATACAGGTCCCTTTCCCTTCTTTAAGATCTTTTTAGGATATAAGCCCAGTAGTAACACTGCTGGATCAAAGGGTATGCACAGTTTGATAACTTCTCATAAATGCTTTTTGCACAAAGTGTATGTGCTATCATCTCCTTTCCACACACAAATACATGGTGTATCTTAACCATGTGGAATTTCTGGAATAATTTATCTCTTTAAACCATTCTAAGAAGAAAGGAGCACTATAGAATGAAGTCTAAATAACAGATGACAATCTAATCTCACCAGTAGGTGATATTTTAATTTGTATGTAATTTATTTCCATAATACCTTTCCTATGTGGCAGATGTTTTACTTGAACATGAGGTTTACTCATATTGTTAAGCAATTTGATGCTGAACATAAAATCAAAACAGTAAAAGAAGTTTTTAAAGCACCAATCACTTTTAAATACAAGGCCTTCAGTTTCAAGACTGATGCTGAACTCCATTACATATTTATGCACAATAGCTCTGAGGCTATTTCCAAAAGTACTTATTAACTAGGATGAGGTGTGGTATGGCAAATAGAGTATTGGATTTAGCCTCAAGAATACCTGTATTCAAATCTTATTTCTATCACTTAATAGTTCTACTATGGAAAACTCTTATTAACTTTGCTGAGCCTTATAAACTTTCCAAAACTAAGTTTAAGGTAGGTTATAACCTATCATAGAAAATGGAGCTCTTCGTGGGAAATCAGTTTCTTAGCATATTGACTCTGATCAACCATGTGACAATGAATTTAAAATGTTGCTTTAATAAGGTAAATTCAACCAAGAAGGCTATGTTTCATTTTTTAAAAACTGCATATTTATGATTTCTATGACAAGGTAAATTTTCATTTTTAATTTATTTTCTTTACCAATAAAGTATACATTACTAAGAATTATTATTACTATATCTGAATATGCAGGTAGGTCCTCACAATCTGTAAGCTAAGTTGGCAATAAATTAAATTGTATTCCTAATGATGTTTTATTGTAATCCATAAATAATAGTGATGACTTGAGTATGACAGCATCATAAAGGCATATAACAAAGAAAAGGCTGTGAGCTGAACCAGGAGAATCTTCATGAAAAACAAGTGACTTCCATTTTAGCTGATAAATAGCTAATACCTGGAAAGGAAGAAAAATCAACTGGCCAGGTTGCAAAGGGCAGGTATCCATGATAGTTTTTCACTCTTGACAGAGATGGCTGACAGTGAATTGTAGGATTAATTATTGTGCTTCCACTATTTGTCCATCTAAAAGTGATTAAAATGATGCTATTTAAAGATAGGTGTTCACACAACTGTCAGTGGTCCTGATTTGTGGGACAGAAAGCATAAGCACATAAGCTTCTATTCAATCCTGTTCATGATGACTTAGTCACAAATGTGAAAGATGGCAGAAGTCCAGGAGCACTGAGAAATGCAAGACTTATCAAATTCACTATTGTACTTGTCAGATTAGATAGCCAGTCTCAGGACTTGTTAGAGGATGGTGATCTGTTACTAGTCAAAAGCATGACTTGTTCAAAGTGAAATTACATGAGACAATCTTCAAAATTTACTATATCATAGCACTTTGTTCACTTTGCTCAACATCTCTAAATCAGAGGTGATAAGGAGAACAATAAATTTTGAAAGAGCAGCAATAAATAATTCCCGTGAATTAATTCAGGCAATCTTAAATATCTCCTGAAAGGCAGTGATCCAGTGTGGAGCCATTTATGTCATTTTAGTCTAATGACAGATGAGACCTCACATCAGAGATCTTTCATTTGTTGTCTGAAGTCATAGTTCTTTTAGCCATTAGGAAATTGCTTGTTGTTGAAAAGGGAAAATGAGGCATTCCCCTTTTAACCTATGGAAAGGTCTCTGTAATGGAAAGTTCTGTTTAAATATAACTATCAAATAAAGTTGAAGGGAGAAAGGGCTTCATTGACTTTTGTACTAGATTTGTTGCTTTAAAATGACATAATTACACTATTTCAGATCTGCTAGAGTCAGTCTTCTTATTATAACTTACTACAACATGAAGCAAGAAACTTCATGCCTGTCACTTATGCTATAGGGATCCCTAAAGAAATCCATTCAATTTTTGAAGAGCTTTAATTCCTAGTAAGTTGGGAGATTTTTCTTTTTTACTTGTCTGTTTTGTTTAGGGTAAAACAAAATCTACTTGTCTGTAACAGCCTTCCAATGTATTTAATTTGAATTTAATGAAAATTTTGTTTTTCAAAAGAAAGAGAAATCTATTTTTAATGATAATGAGCAGGAACAGGTTAAGTGGAAATGTTAAAAAAAATTAGGAGAGAGGAAGATTGTATAAGTGACCACTCCATCTTGAAATTTACAATAGGGAGAGGAAAATTGGACATAATCTTACCTTTAAAGGGTACATACAATAAAGTGCCTCAAATTTTCACAATGGAGTTCTTCAAAAATGGGATGGGAAGCTCCCAATAATGAAAATTTAAATACATTATTTTGAGGAGGAATGGTGGAATTGACCTATCTAAAGAGAAATTAATATGAATGAAGAAGGAACTCATTGATTAATTAATATATATGTATATATAATTACGATTATGCCTAGCAAATGGGGGGGATATATAACTGAAGATAAATACAAAACAATGGCATACTTATTCAAAGTAGTCTAAATTTCAAAATGATCTGTGGTTGACAATGAATGCTAAAGTTAACAAATTGGTATTTTTTAAAACTATGGAGTTAGTGAAAGATTAGACAAAAGAGTACCCAATGATAATGGACAAAGGTAAATAAACTCAACTTATATTATTCTGTTTTCTCTGCCAAGGAAAATAATCTTTGGACTAGAGAGAATCAAAATGGATAACAGGTAGTTGAGACTCAAGTTAGGAGATGATAAGTTAATGTCAAAATTGGAATAACCAAACTAGAAGAAAATAAATTCCTCCTTGTTGAAAAAAATGACAGAGATTTGTAATTGCCTGTGTAATTGTCAGTGATCATTGAAAAAATCATAGAAAAAGGTGGTAAAACATAATTGCATAAAGATTGTCCACACCAAAAAAAATATGGAGTTAGATTTTGTTTGTCACTTATTAGTTGTGCAACCCTAGCAAAAAAAGCTTTCTTTGCCTCAGCTGTGCTGTCTTAAAAAATAGAAATAAACAATCCCTTGTCCTTTTCTAGTCTAAGGACTCTAAATTGAATTGATTATTTCAGGATTGGCATTTGGCCTGTGGCAACTCAAAGAGAGAAGCAGTCTCTGATAGCCAGTATGTAGAATAAAAAACAGCATCAAAGTTACAACTTTTACTTGCACCTGCAAATAGATAACAAGTAGGCTACTGAGAGTACAGGTGATAGCTATATGTTCTATTCAGGGGAGACTTCTGATCAAAATAGACCATTGCATCCTCTATTGCTGAAGATTTTTAATTAGTCTCCAGAGCAATCCAAAATCACCTTTATCAGATTGGGCCATAAAGAGTAGTTCCCTAATGTCAAGGACATATGTGGTAATAACCACTTTCATTCAGCATGTTTATGTCAAGAAAGAATTTTATTTTTAATGGAAAATTTGTTGGTCTGATTTAGGATAGCACAAATAGGTAGAAGTTCTTTTAAACTTATGATGACTTGGGGAAAGAAGTATATCATTTAGTAATGATTTACTTTGTGGTTACAAGTGTTTTTTTCTGTCAACATCAGAATTTGTTTACTATGTCTTTACAGGTAAAAAAGTAAAATACTCCTCAACCTCCTAGCTCTCATGTAAAAGCACCCAGACTGATGAGAGATAGACAGACATATATGTCCATATTTGGAATATGTGTCATATATATGTATAAAATGTGTGTATACATATATCTATCTATACCTATCCATCTACCTATGTTATATGCATATACCTACTTATTACAGTGAATTTAATTTACTCTCACAGTAATTGCATCTAATGCTAAGATGAAAGTGCACAGATTATTTCTATTAATTTTTTGCTAATTGTGCAAAAAAAAAGGTTCTTCATCAGCCATCAATATATGGAATAATTGAATACACACACACACACACACACACACACACACACACACATATATATATATATATATATGAGAAATTCTTAATCTTATATATAAATTCACTTACCTTAGCAGCATACTTTAAAGGAATATCCTCATAGATGATGACCCACACTATCAGAGCTAGCTCAGAATTTAGAGGTTCCAAAAGAAAATACTTCCCCACCATCAACAACAACAAAAAAGAATGTCACATTTATCATAGGGAGATTGGAATACAAAAGTAGGAAATGAAAAGATAATTAGTATGACAGGTAAGTTTTACCTTAGAATATGAAATGAGATAAGGCAGAAACTAAAAAACAGTCTCTCAGATAAAATGTAATTGGGTTGGAATATTGCTGTGGTCTAGGAAATAGCGAGGTGGTTGATTTAGAAAAAAATTATAAAAAGAATTGGACTTATAAAAGAAGATGCTATCCACTTTCAGAGAAACAGATGACAAGAAGAAACAAGTATAATAAAGTCATATATATATGTATATGTTGTGTATTCATGTGTGTTTATAGATATCAATGTATATGAATGTGTATGTGTTTATGTATGTATATATAGATGTAGAGATCAATAACAAAGATAATGTGATTACTGATCAGGAACTATGTATTTTAGAGAATGAAGCCAAGTGGGCCAAAAGGAACATTGCAAACAATAAGGCTAGTGGAGGTTATGGAATTCTAGCTGAGCTATTTAAAACCCTAAAATATGATGCTGTTAAATTGCTGCACTCAAAATGCCAGCAAATTTGGAAAATACAAGAGTGGCCACTGAATTGGAAAAGATCAATTTACATCTCAATCCTAAATGCCAAGGAATGTTCAAATCATTGTACATCTGTGTTCATTTCACATGCCAGCAAGATTGTGCTTAAGATTTTTCAAGCTAGATTTTAGCAATATGTTAACCAAGAACTACCAGAGAAGCAAGCTGGTTTTCAAAGAGGCAGAGGAATTAGAGACCAAATTGGCAACATTCACTGGATTATAGATAAAGTAAGGGAGTTAATAGGGGGAAAAGCTGTCTAATTCTGTTTCATTCACTACACTAAAGTCTTTAATTATAGGGATTATAAAATGTGACAAATTCTCAAAGCAATGAGATTGTTGGATTATTTTATTTATATGCAAGCCAAGGAGTTACAGTTATAATTGAATATGGAACAACTGATTGGTTTAAGAATGGAACAGGAGTATGGAAATTCTGTCTATCATCACGTTATTTATTTAACTTGTGTATGTGTAGAATGCCAGGATGGAGGAATGAAATGTCTGAGTTACGGTTGCCAGGGAGACATCAACAATCTCAGATTTGCAAATAATACCATTCAGATAGCACTTTTTATGCCATTCCCCAGTTGATGAGCATTCCATAAATTTTCAATTCTTTTCCAAGACAAAAAAGGGCTTCCATAAATGCTTTGTATGTATCTTTCCTATTTCTTTTTCTTTGATCTCTTTGGAGTATAAACTTAGTAGCTATATTGTCTAATCAAATGGTATGTGTAACTTATATCATAGTTTCAGATTGTTCTAAAGAATGATTAGACAAGTTCACTGCTCTATCAAAGGTATATTGATATATTTGTTTTCATTTATCTCCTCTAGCATTTATCTTTTCTTATAGATGTGACCTGGTAGTTCTAAAATATTTAAAAATACATTTTTCTGATAAAGTGATTTAGAGCACATATTATATTTAGCTTTGATTTCTTCTGAAAACTTACTTGACCATTTATCTGTTGGGGAATGGCTTTCAGTTTCACAGATTTGACTCAGTGTCCTTTGTATTTATTTGAGAAATGAATCTTTTATTAGATAAATTTGCCACAACATTTTTGATGTCCATAATAAAATTTTTCATTTCATTGTACATTGGACCTTTTAGCAAAATGTAGTTACTTTGATTAACTGCTTAATTTTGATGATGCTTTGTTTTTTGCTTTTACTTTGTCTGAGATCAAGATGATAATCCAAATTTTTCCCAATTGAAACATAAATAGATTTAGCTCCATCTCTTTATTTTAATTCTGTGCCTTACTGTTTCTTTTTTTTTTTTTTTTTAATTTTTTTTTATTATATATATATATATATATATATATTTTATAATATTATCCCTTGTATTCATTTTTCCAATTACCCCCCCTCCCTTATTCCCTCCCCCCGACGACAGGTAATACCATACATTTTACATGTGTTACAATATAGTCTAAGTACAATACATGTGTGTGAATATCATTTTCTTGTTGCACAATAAACATTAGAATCCGAAGGTACATGCAACCTGGGCAGACAGATATTAGTGCTAACAATTTACATTCCCCTCCCAGTGTTTCTTCTCTGGGTGTATCTACCTCTGTCCATCATTGATCAACTGGAAGTGAGTTGGATCTTCTTTATGTTGAAGATTTCCACTTCCATCAGAATACATCCTCATACAGTATCGTTGTTGAAGTATACAGTGATCTTCTGGTTCTGCTCATTTCACTCAGCATCAGTTGATTTAAGTCTCTCCAACCCTCTCTGTATTCCTCCTGCTGGTCATTTCTTACTGAGCAATAATATTCCATAACTTTCATATACCACAATTTACCCAACCATTCTCCAACTGATGGACATCCATTCATCTTCCAGTTTCTAGCTACAACAAAAAGAGCTGCCACAAACATTTTGGCACATATATGTCTCTTTCCGCTCTTTAGTATTTCTTTGGGATATAATCCCAGTAGTAGCGCTGCTGGGTCAAAGGGTATGCACAGTTTGATAACTTTTTGGGCATAATTCCAGATTGCTCTCCAGAATGGCTGGATTCTTTCACAACTCCACCAGCAATGTATTAGTGTCCCAATTTCCCCACATCCCCTCCAACATTTGTCATTATTTGTTCCTGTCATCTTAGCCAATCTGACAGGTGTGTAGTGGTATCTCAGAGTGGTCTTAATTTGCATTTCTCTGATCAGTAGTGATTTGGAACACTCTTTCATGTGAGTGGATATAGTTTCAATTTCTTCCTCTGAGAATTGTCTGTTCATATCCTTTGACCATTTATCAATTGGAGAATGGTTTGGTTTCTTATAAACTATGGTCAGTTCTCTATATATTTTGGAAATGAGACCTTTGTCAGAACCTTTGTTTTTAAAAATATTTTCCCAATTTGTTACTTCCCTTCTAATCTTGTTTGCATTAGTATTATTTGTACAGAAACTTTTTAGTTTGATGTAATCAAAATCTTCTATTTTGTGATCAATAATGATCTCTAGTTCTCCTCTGGTCATAAATTCCTTCCTCCTCCACAAGTCTGAGAGGTAGATTATCCTCTGTTCCTCTAATCTATTTATTATCTCCCTCTTTATGCCTAAATCATGGACCCATTTTGATCTTATCTTGGTATATGGTGTTAAGTGTAGATCCATATCTAATTTCTGCCATACTAATTTCCAGTTTTCCCAACAGTTTTTTCCGAATAATGAATTTTTATCCCTAATGTTGGAATCTTTGGGTTTGTCAAAGATTAGATTGCTATAGATGTACCCTTTTTTGTCCTTTGTATCTAATCTGTTCCACTGATCTACCGGTCTATTTCTTAGCCAATACCAAATGGTTTTGGTGACTGCTGCTATATAATATAGCTTTAGATCAGGTACACTTAGACCACCTTCCTCTGAGTTTTTTTTCATTAGTTCCCTTGCAATTCTTGACCTTTTATTCTTCCATATGAATTTTGTTGTTATTTTTTCTAGGTCATTAAAATAGTTTCTTGGGAGTCTGATTGGTATAGCACTAAATAAATAGATTAGTTTGGGGAGTATTGTCATCTTTATTATATTCGCTCGGCCTATCCAAGAGCACTGAATGTCTTTCCAATTATTTAAATCTGATTTTATTTTTGTGGCAAGTGTTTTGTAATTTTTCTCATATAATTCCTGACTTTCCTTTGGTAGATGGATTCCCAAATATTTTATACTATCAACATTTGTTTGGAATGGAATTTCTCTTTGTATCTCTTGCTGTTGCATTTTGTTAGTGATATATAAAAATGCCGAGGATTTATGTGGATTTATTTTGTATCCTGCCACTTTGATGAAATTTTGAATTATTTCTAGTAGCTTTTTAGCAGAGTCTTTGGGGTTCTCTAAGTATACCATCATGTCATCTGCAAAAAGTGATAGTTTAATTTCCTCATTTCCTACTCTAATTCCTTGAATCTCTTTCTCGGCTCTTATTGCCGAGGCTAGCGTTTCTAGTACTATATTGAATAGTAATGGTGATAGTGGGCAACCTTGTTTCACTCCTGATCTTACTGGGAAAGGTTGCAGTTTATTTCTATTGCATATTATGCTTACTGACGGTCTTAAATATATACTCCTGATTATTCTAAGGAATAATCCATTTATTCCTATACTCTCAAGAGTTTTTAGTAGGAATGGATGTTGGATTTTGTCAAATGCTTTTTCTGCATCTATTGAGATGATCATATGGTTCTTATTAATTTGATTATTAATATGGTCAATTATATTAATAGTTTTCCTAATATTAAACCAGCCCTGCATTCCTGGAATAAATCCTACTTGATCATAGTGTATTATCTTGGAGATAATTTTCTGAAGTCTTTTTGCTAATATCTTATTTAAGATTTTAGCATCAATATTCATTAAGGAGATTGGTCTATAATTTTCTTTCTCAGTTTTCGATCTACCAGGTTTAGGTATCATTACCATTTCTGTGTCATAAAAGGAATTTGGTAGGACTCCTTCATCCCCTATTTTTTCAAATAATTTATATAACATTGGGGCTAATTGTTCTTTAAATGTTTGGTAGAATTCACATGTGAATCCATCTGGCCCTGGGGATTTTTTCCTGGGGAGTTGATTAATAGCTTGTTCTATTTCTTTTTCTGAAATGGGACTATTTAAGCAATTTATCTCCTCCTCTGTTAATCTAGGGAGCCTATATTTTTGGAGGAAGTCATCCATTTCACTTAAGTTATCAAATTTATTGGCATAAAGTTGGGCAAAGTAACTCCTTATTATTTCTCTAATTTCCTCTTCATTGGTGGAAAGATCCCCCTTTTCATTTGTAAGACTATCAATTTGATTTTCCTCTTTCTTTTTTTTGATCAAATTTACCAAAGGTTTATCTATTTTATTGGCTTTTTCATAAAACCAACTCTTGGTTTTATTTATTAATTCAATAGTTTTTTTACTTTCAATTTTATTGATTTCTCCTTTTAATTTTTGTATTTCGAGTTTAATTTTTGGTTGGGGGTTTATAATTTGGTCTTTTTCTAGCCTTTTAAGTTGTAAACCCAATTCGTTAATCTTCTCTTTCTCAATTTTCTTCAAATAAGCTTCTAAAGATATAAAATTTCCCCTTATTACCGCTTTAGCTGCATCCCACAGATTTTGGTATGATGTCTCATCATTATCATTATCTTGGGTGAAATTGTTAATTGTTTCTATAATTTGCTCTTTCACCCAGTCATTCTTTAAGATGAGATTATTCAGTTTCCAATTACTTTTTGGTCTATTTACCCCTAACTTTTTACTGAATGTAGCTTTTATTGCATTGTGATCTGAGAAGAAGGCATTTATTATTTCTGCCTTCCTACATTTAATTTTGAGATCTTTATGTCCTAGTATATGGTCAATTTTTGTATAGGATCCATGAACTGCTGAGAAGAAAGTATATTCCTTCCTATTGCCATTCAGTTTTCTCCAAAGGTCTATCATACCTAGTTTTTCTAATGTTCTATTTACTTTTTTAATTTCTTTCTTGTTTGTTTTGTGGTTTGATTTGTCTAAATCTGAGAGTGCAAGGTTGAGATCTCCCACTATTATAGTTTTACTGTCTATTTCTTCTTGCAGTTCTCTTAACTTTTCCTTTAGAAAGTTAGATGCTATACCACTTGGTGCATATATGTTTAGTATTGATATGGCTTCATTATTTATGCTACCTTTCAGCAGGATATAGTTTCCTTCCTTATCTTTTTTAACGAGATCTACTTCTGCTTTTGCTTGATCTGAGATAAGGATAGCTACCCCTGCTTTTTTGGCTTTACCTGAAGCATAATAGGCTCTGTTCCAACCTTTTACCTTTACTCTGTATGTATCTCCCTGCTTTAAGTGTGTTTCCTGTAGGCAACATATTGTAGGGTTCTGCTTTTTGATCCAATCTACTATCCGTCTCCGTTTGATGGGATCGTTCATCCCATTTACATTTACAGTTAAAATTACTAATTCTGTATTTCCTGCCATCGTATTATCCCCAGATTATGCTTTTTTCCCTTGACCCCCCTGATCCCCCTCCCCGATATTTAATTTACAGACCCCCCTTGTGACGCGCAACCCTCCCTCTTTTTTTTTTTTTTTAGGATCCCTCCCCCCTCCCTCCAAGTCCCTTCACTTATTCCCCTTTTCCTTTTCCCTTTTCCTCTCCCCCCTTTTAATGAGGTGAGAGAAAATTCTCTGAAAAACAAATATGTTAATTATTTACTCTTTGAGCCTCTTCTGATGAGAGTAAGATTCACACAATGATTCTCCCCCTCACTAAGTTCCCTCAGATATGGTGTATTTTCTATGTCTCTTCCTGGGATGTAGTTTCCCTCTTTTTATCACTCCTTCCCCTTTTTCTGAACCGACCTCCTTCCCTTTACTACACCCCCCTTTTTTTCTTTTATATCAGTAAAATCAAATTATCCTTGAGTATTTTTTATATACCCACAACAGAGTTACAGTTCTCAAGGGTTCTGTGTACCTTTTTCTGTTTCTCTTCAGTCTTGTGGATGTAGATCAAATTTTTTGTTTAAGTCTGGTTTTTTTCTTAGAAACATATAGAATTCCTCTGTTTCATTGAATGACCATCTTCTTCCGTGGAAAAAGATGCTAAACTTAGCTGGGTAGTTCATTCTTGGTTGCAGTCCTTGATCTTTTGCCTTACGGAATATCAGGTTCCAGGCCCTTCTATCTTTTAATGTGGAGGCAGCCAGATCTTGGGTGACCCTTATTGTGGCACCTTGGTATTTAAATTGTTTTTTTCTAGCTGCTTGCAGGATTTTCTCCTTTGTGTGGTAATTCTGCAGCTTAGCCACAATATTCCGTGGTGTTCTTTTTTTAGGGTCTATTTCAGAAGGAGTTCGATGAATTCTTTCCACATCTACTTTCCCTTCTGTTTCTATTATCTCTGGACAGTTCTCTTTGATAATTTCCTGTAAAATAGAATCTAGGCTCTTTTTTTGGTCATAGTTTTCTGGAAGTCCAATAATCCGCAGGTTATCTCTCCTAGATCTATTTTCCAGGTCTATAGATTTTCCCAGTAAGTATTTGACGTTGTTCTCCAGCTTCTCATTTTTTTTGTTTTGTTTGACTGATTCTTGGGTTCTCTGTGAATCATTCATTTCTATTTGTTCCATCCTGACTTTTAAGGAGTTATTTTCTTCTTTCACAGTTTTTAGTTCTTTTTGTAAATGCCCAATTTCGTTTTTAAATGAATTATTTTGCTCTATTGAATTTTTTTCCATTTCCCTAATTTTTTTTTTTTGAGAATTATTTTCTTTTTCCAATTCAGAAATTCTATTTTCTTGAGACTTTTTTATCTTTTCCAATTCAGAAATCCTACTTTCCTGTGTTTTTTTAACCTTTTCTAATTCACTAATTTTGTTTCCCTGCATCTCCTGTGAATTCTTTATTTTTTCCAACTCCAATTTCAGGACGTTGTTATTCTCTATCATAACTTCCCTTTCCTTGCCCCATTTTTCTTCGATCTCCCTCAATTTCTTAAGAGCTTCTTCTAGGAGAGAGTTATGTGATGGGGGGCAGGAATCGTTCCCCTTTAGGTTGTTATCTTCTGAATCTTTGCTGTTAACTTCCTCGGGGTTGGGTACCCGCTCTTTCTCTGTATAGAAGGAATCTATAGTTTTTCTAGCTTTTTTGCTCATACTTAAAAAATGTTTTGGGGTCTGTCCCTGGGGTAGGAAATTATTTACTTCTTTACCAGCTTCCTCCCAGACCGGATGGATGCAGCGGCCCCTGCGCCCGAGCTAAGAGAGAGCTCTGGGAGAGAGTTCCCCACCCCCTCCCTGGAGGCGCCTCAGAGGTGATTAGCACTGCTGTGCTTTGAGGGCGTAGAATAGTGAAGACAGCAAGAAGCTCAGCCTATGTGTCCGGGTGGGGAGTGGATGTCTGCAGCAGGTGACGTGAGAAGCCCCTGCGCTCAAACTGGAAGTGTCTGCCAGAAACCGCGGTCCCTAGTTCAAAGGTTCCGCTTCTCTGGGACTTCCTGGAGCTGAGTTCCACTCCCTCCAGCTAAGCTAGGCAGTGTGTGTTGCCTTGGGCCGTATCCACCCACTTGTCAGTCTCTTAACTATTCTCAGGAGGTAGCTGAGGCCACACCCCCTGGTGCCGAGATCTGCCGAGTCACCCCCAGGGTGGGGGGGGGGGGAAATCTAATCTGAGTTTTAAAATATTTTGGCTTTCTCTTCTGAACTGCTAAATAATTAGCAGAGAAGAGCTAACAGCCTGTGCCAGATTCCTTTACCTCAGTGGCTTCTCTGATCCCAGAGCCCCTCCCAGCGCAATGGGCGCAGTGTGCCCCTACCCCACCGTCTGTGCTGGTCTTTCTTATTCCTCCCCTGAGAACTGACCTTTCCTGTTGAAACTCCAGATTCTCTTCAGCTGGTAAGTCGTGCTTCCAGTCCTTGTGGTATCTATCAGTCCTGAGCTAATTTTGAGACTTAATTTATCTAATTGGTTGTGAGGGAGTGAGGACGTTCACTGAGTAGTGTGTTTCCTCTCCGCCATCTTGGCTCCGCCCCCCGGGCCCTCTGTGCCTTACTGTTTCAAATGTATCCTTTATTCACAAAATATTGTTGATTGTAGTATCTAATCCATATTGCTATCAAATTCCCTTTTATGTTAGCTCATCCCATTCATATTCACAGTTATTATTATTGGTTTTTTTTTTAAATGCCACTGTTTAACTTTATTTTTAATTTATGGAATCAAACAATCATTTCCACAATGTAATATAATAAATGTTATTTTATTTAACTTTATTTGTATAAAAAGTGCCTTATGTTTATATTTGTATATTGGAAAATTCATTCTATTCTTATTCTGGGCTACAAGTATTTATGTATTTTCCTCCTTATTTTTCCTATCTTTCTCACTCTATTCCTATCCCCTCTTACTTCTTTGCTTTATTTATACTTGCTACCTTGCCCTCCTATTCTGTAACTTACCTATTCCTCCAATAATCCCTCCTTTGTCATCTCCTCTAACTGTATGTCCTTGCCCACTTACTTCTTTCTGAATTTAGAACTCTTAAGCTCTTCTATGTGTATGTATTTCCTTCTTTAATCTATTACTGATGACAGAAAGGTTTCATTCAGTACTACCTCCTCTCCCCCGCCACTACTTTTTGTATTTATTTTTTCCTTTTTTGTCTCATTTGTGTAAGATTTTATCTTCTTTTTAATCATGTTCTATGCAATATTATATAGACATATAGAATTATTCCCATAGTTCCAACCCCTTTTTTCAAACTACCCAAATAGAAATCACAGTCATCTAAGAACTGATAATATTTTCATATATAAGAAATAAATGATTTGACCTTATTGAGTCCCTTGTAATTGGTCCTTAGTGTTTACTTTATACTTCTTCTGGATATTCTCTGTCAAATTTTCTCTCAAGTTCTGATGTTTTTGTTACAAATATCTGAAGATCTTTCAATTAGTTAAATGCTCTTTTTTTTGTTAAATCCAGGATTATATTTAACTTTTCTGTGTAAACTACCCTTGGCTGTAACCCCAGCTCTTTTGCCCTATGAAACATACTACTTCAAGACTTATGTGCCTTCAACATAGCGCTGCTAGATCTTGTATAATCCTTATTGTAGTTCCACAATATTTAAATTGTTTTTGTTGTTGTTGCTTTCAATGGTTTTTACTTTAACTTGGGAACTATGAAACTGGACTATATTATTCCTGGATAGTATTCTTTCTGGGATCTTATCCAGGTAATTATTAGTGATGTTTCTTCTATTTCTACTTTGCCTTCCTGTTGTACAACTTCAGGGCAATTTTCATCGATAATTTACATTGATAATTATCAAATCCATTGATAATAATATTTATATCATGGTTCTTTTTTTAAAATCATAGTTTCAAGCAATTTTACTATATTTGTCTTATTTTTCCTTGATCTGTTCTTTATATCAGTTGTTTTCAAATGAGATCAATCTTGTGATTTTAATATTTCTTTGTATCTTAGAATGTGGTCAATTCTAGTTTTTAGGAAATTATTTTCTTCATAAGTTTTTGGTTCTCTAATTCAAATTAGTTGAATTTTTTTCCCCCAGAATTTTCTTTATTTGCTTGGATTGCTCCTATTTTGTTTACTAATTTTTCTTTGATCTCTCTTATTTTATTTTAAAGTCCTTTTTATGTTATTCTGAGAAGTCATTTTATGCTTGAGACCATTTAGCATTTCTCATTGAAAAAGCAGTGAATTTTTTTTAGCTTCATTTTCTTCCTCTGAATATGAACACTCTCTCCCTATTTTTAAGTTCTTTTTTCTTTGCTTGCATATTTTTATTATTTCTTTTTTGTTTGTTTCATTTTATATTTAGCTGCTATTAGTGTGATTAAGGTCTAGTTCTGAGATATGGGGAATTGGACTCTAACTTTCAGGCCCTCTTTATTGTTATTTTCTGAGGTCTAACCCAGGGTTCAAATTTGCACTCTTTTCTCACTCCTAAGCTTGAACTAGAGCCTGTGGTCAAGTTATCCTTTAAATAATCTTACTCCCTCTTGTCTTCTTAGGTTGTCTTAAGAGAACAATTGTTTTAGCCTTACTTTTGTTTATTTCTAAGATACTCTGCATTCTAAATTGATTATCTCTGAAGCAATGTTCCATTTTTTTTAATGTGGAAGAGATTTAAAACATGGAAAGTTTTCTGAACTCTCCATCATATTCCCAGAATCCTCTCCCAATTCTTTTTTTAAATGTTATTTTTTTTCAATATTATATTATTTGTGTCTTTTTCTATGTTGATTTATATTATATGTATATATATGTGTGTGTGTGTGTGTGTGTGTGTGTGTGTGTGTGTGTGTGTGTGTGTATGTATATCTATCAGGCTCAATTTTCCCTCTATCACTCATCTCTTTCTTTAGCTCTTTCAGCAGAATTCTTGCTCCCTTTGGGTCCAAATGCATTTTTCTTTAAGGTTTTGTGGGTAGGGTTTTCCTCCCAAGCGGTGTTATTTTCTTCTATATTTGTATCCTGGTCTTTCCTGTCACTGTACTAGCTTTTTATGGTTAATTTCGTTTGTTATTGTTGTTTCCTCATTTTCTCAGCCTATATTTTTGACCTTGAACTTTATATTAAAATTGTGCTGTGCTCCCATGGTGGGTGGGGGGTGGGAGAGTACAGTGCCAAACTGTAGGTTTTGTTATGCTACTGTTTTCAGATCTAGTTTTGGGAATCTGTAAGTTTGGGGTGTTCAAAGTGATATGATCCAGGGAAAGGCATATTATTGTTCTCTCTTTATTCTGTTCTTTGCCTAGAAAGGGTTCCTGCTCCCCTAAAGCTGAAAATACTAGTGCTCCTTTATTCCTTGCAACCCAGAACTGCTTATGGGCCATAACATTGCCAATCAGTACAAAATGGACCCGTTGCAAGGAAATTGTCCTAATATCTCTTTCTTGCCAGTTATATAACCTCCTTATCATCTCTGGGCTGAGAGTTCCAGAAGCACTGCCACACTTGTTACTGTCACAGTTCAAGTTCAACCATTGGTGGTCAAGTTATGCTCTGAGCCTGCATCCACTGGACACAGTAGGAAATAATTAAGAGAGGAAAGTCTGAGACCTGGGAAAAGTTTCTTATAGAAAATGGGCTTTTAGTTGGATTTAAAGGAAGTCATGTTGGACTGCAGTTGGAGAGTATGAGAGAATGCTTTTCAGGTCTGGGAATCAGCCAGAGTAAATGCTCAGAGCTGAGAAATGGAGTAACTTATTGATTGAAAGCGAAAAGGCCAATGTTGCTGTATCAAAAAGTACCATATGACAGTATGACAGAGACTGAAAAGATAGGGGGGAGAGACTTGAAGCAGGCAGAGTCATTTGTAAACTACTGCAATTGTCCATATGTGAGATGAAGAAAACCTGCAATTGAATGTTGGCAGCTTCAGTAGAGAAAAGGAGGTATATTTGAGAGATGTTCCATCATCAATGTACTATTTTTAAACTGTAGATATACTGCAGCCTGACCCTATTCCTTTCTCTCAATGCTCTCATCAACTTCCATAGTTCCAACTAATATCTATAGAGATAACTTCCACATTCAGCCTTAACTTTCTCTCAATTTCTACTATGCATGTTCCTTTTCCCATTAGATGTTTTCAACTATACTGTAAATACCTAGAAACATATGTGGCCAGCACAACAAATGGGCTAATGACAGTTAAAAATAGAGAGATGGGGTTCTGATAATTCAACACACCTATTTAGTGAGAAAAATCATGTTGCTTATATATCTTAAAACAATATGTTAATATGAAAAACATTGTTCTGTAACCAATCCTGGTTTCTGTTTTCTATAATCTAACTCTCTAAAGCATGTTAGTTTCTAGGGATTCGATCTTATTTAAAGTTCACAATATCCCAGTAATTGTGCTGGAAGCTTATGTTTTCTCATGATTTCAAGGTTAAATGCACTCTTGATTAATCTTAGGAGGAGGGAAACATCCCAGTTACTGAAGTTTCTAGCTTCCTGTTCTCTACAAAATCTCAAATGTACCTTATTAAATACTTCCCACCCTCTCCTCACATTGACTATGAAGTAAATTGTATATTTGAAATAAACCAGTCAGACTCATGGTTCAAGCTCAGAATAGAATCTGTTGTTAACTTTTAAATGCTTTCAGAAGGAATAGCAGTGTTTAGTAAAGGAAAATATTTATAAGTATTCAATTTTATACTTTTTCAATACACTGATAAAATAACAATCAGGCAAAACTAAAGTATAATGCAAGAAGAGCTTAGGCTGAATATCAAGGGAGAAAAATATAGCAAGTAGATCTATTAGAATATGCTGGAATATCCCCTGGGAAGTGTAAAGCATGATCTTCTGAATAAGCTAAAAGAAGTCTGAGAAGAATAACAACAAAAAAGAAAAACTCAAACTCAAAAAAAAGAAATTCACATTCAAGAAGATATTGGGAATAGGTTTCTCTGGGAATATTTTTGCAGACTGACCTAGGGGAGTGCCTATAAACAATCAGCATATACTTTGAAAATGAACTATTTAAGAGAGCTGAACAAGTTAGCACAATGATCATGGTGTATTTAGACTCATTAAGGGAGTTAATCAAATCACCATGAGAGAAAATAAGGAAAGCATGTTTTCAAGTTGTTTCTTCTTACATAATTATCAGCCCTGTCATTTTAAAACAAGTATTGCTAACTTTTTTTGATCATGGATCACTTTGGCAGCTTGTTGAAACCTAGGAATTTTCAGAATAATGGTTTTCTTTCTGAAAATTTATTGGAAATGCTATATTTTTGATAGAGAAATTAATTGAAAAATTTCTCAACCAACTTCCCAGATGCCTTGACATCTATCCACAGGCCCTGTATTTATTCAGGAACTCCAGGTTTAGCACCTCTACTTTAGAGGCTATGGAACCAGGGTTTACCTTGAATATATTATTTTAGTCATTTACTTAGTCTGATTCTCTGTTTAGGTAATACTAAATATTATATAGAAAACTGAAAAAAATCAACTCACTGTACATTTGCAAATATATAATGGTTTGTTGTCATTAATAAAATATCTGAATATGTAAGCATTGTAGTTACATATATTAGCTTTTGTTCCTGTGTTAGGAATTCTCTTCATACTAAAAGCTACATTTAATCCTGATAGTAAATTATGTGCCTGGAGCTAGTGGAAGAGAGAAAGAAGAATGGGATCAATTGAATGAGAATATGGAAAAGATTAAGATTGTTTTCCTCAAACTTCTAAAAAATTCAATGAGAGGTACATCAGGAGAAACACAGAATGATACAGATTAAAGGAAATAATCATAACCACCACGAACTTCTGCTAGAGAAGACTGAGTTAGGAGATCTTTCACATAATAAGGCTTTTTTATAGTGTCAGATATATACCACAGACCTAATTACGTTAAGAAATACATGTTACTCAGAGGCATATTCCCCTACTGTTATATCAGTGTCAATGCTATAATACTATCTAGGGGAAGGAGAACAGATAACACTGATGGAAGATTGTGACAAAATAATGTCCAGTAGAATGGCAGCAATGAATGAAGGGCAAGGAACTCTTGGAGCAAAGTTGAATTTTTATATTTTTATAAGGAGAGAAAGATACAGTTAAGTATTTACTATGTATCAGGGACTGTGCTAAACATTGAGGATACACAGAAGAATAAATAAGATAGCCCTTGGCTCAAAGAAATTATAGTCTAAGGGGTGATGGTAGAAATAATGCATAAAGGGGAACTGACAAGGGAAGGGAAGGGAAGATAGCATAATGTGTAGATGGCTTGGAAGTAGGGTGTATGCTTATTTATATGTTTAAGATAAAACAAAAATTCATCTATTAGAGTTTGGTATCATAGGTAGTTAAAGGGTTGGATGAGTCCAAGGTTCTAGTTGGAAGAGCTAGCTGGCAAGTAGCTTTTGGGAGAACAAAAGCATAAGCAGCAGTATACACCAGTTCTTGGTCCAAGCCAAGTATTTATCAGTAAACATAGAACTACAGGAAAGATATTCTGATAAGAAGGTATAGTCCCAATGAAAACGAGTAAACTCAAGTTTTTTTCTTTTTTTTTCTTCTGCTACTGTGAGAGAGGTGATATAATGAATAAAACATGGAGCATAGAGTTAGGAAGAACTGAGTTCATATGCAGTTCAGACACTATCTGTTATAATCCTGGGTATATCACTTAGGTACTCTTGCTTTGGCTTTCTTAATTGTGAAATGGAGATAATAGTATAGTAAATGCTATTTAAATTTATTTCCTTCCCTTTCTCAGGAAAAGGAGGATTCTTTCCTTTGCGATCCTGTAATTTTTTCTCATTTGTGGAGTCTTTAATTCTCTGATGGCATGATAGCTTTAGAGTGACTGTAGTGGTCGATGAATATAAGGAACTACTCTGAGTCAAATGTAATAAATATTTTTTTTGCTTTAATTTTTAAGGAATAAAATAAGTTATAGCTATTCGTAAATAAATAACACTATCTTACTCTTGATAGATTCATTTAAGTTTCTTTTCCTTTGTAAAATAATTTTTAAACTGGCATTTAAAATCAGAAGAACTGTTATTGTAACATAAGAAAGAGTAAAATCAATTTAACATAATTATAGTTACAAACCAAGCTTGAATATGAAGACAATAATATTTTATCATCTGTCTATATACATATGTACAATAAAAAGAATAATGAAACATGAACACATATATACAATTTCATTATAGTCACAAATAAAACAGTACACAGAAATAGAAAGAGAGTTATTAGGCTATTCATTGCCTAGATTCTGAAATTAGTAGAATTCCATCTTATTTCCTAGGAAGTCTTATTTTGCCTTTCCTTTCTCCCACCCTTCCTCCCTTTCTCCTTTCCTTCTTCCCTTCCTCCTTCCCTTCCTCCCCTTTTTTTCTCCCTTCCTTCCTTCCTTCCTTCCTTCCTTCCTTCCTTCCTTCCTTCCTTCCTTCCTTCCTTCCTTCCTTCCTCTCTGCCTCCCTCAGACCTATCTCCAAATTAATAAGCAAAGTTTATTATAATTGCAATGCTGATTAAAGCCTGCAAAATTCCAAAAGAAGTTAGCAAAGAAACAGGAGTAGGAATGTAAATATATATATATAGAAAAGTTAGAGGCCAGGTGCTTCACATTACAGATATGTTAATTTTATGGTTTAGAGATGGAGTTGAAAAGTTGTCTGCTTTTGACTTTGTGCAAAGATGTAGTATCCATAGTTCTCTGGGCAGATCTTACCAGGGTGGGGCAGAGTGGAACCTTCTGGAAGTGTGCTTTTAGACCTGAAATGTTACTAGAGGAAGTGGCAGACACCCACTTTGGTTCTGTGCTTGTGTCAGTTTTAAGTACTTCATTATTGTTGCTCATTAGTTTCCTAACACTCATCAACAGGCTATTATCTCATAGCCAGCAATATTTGTAGCCATAGCATCCTCTTCATATGAGTAAACTAGGACAGAATAACCTAGGTAAAGAAATAATATAATTTCTAACAACATCACTCCCAAGGCTAGGTACCCTAAGATTTACTGCTATATTTTCCCTAAGAGTTCCACCATATCACTTACTTCCCTTTTTCTTTCCTTCCTTCCTCCCCTTATTTCTCTCTATCTCTCAATCTCTCACTTTCTCTTTCTGTCTCTATTTCTGTTTTTGTGTCTTTGTCTTTGTCTCTGTCTCTCTTTTCCTGTCTTAGAAATTTAACTTTCTTTGGTATAATGAATTCCCAGTAAGGAAATCCTTAAAGAGTCATTGGCTCTCTAAAAACTTAAAATAGATGCATGGCATGGTTTAAAATGTAATCTGCCTTATTGTTTTCTCTTTTAGATTTAGAAAATTAACAAAATAGTAAATCAAGACATGATTGTTGCATTTGCTGATTTTGAGATGTAAATGTTCTCACTGAAAAAAAAATTAACAATCAGCTTTTAAGAGCTAATTTGAATTGGCTTCAGCATAGCCCAACTGATAGCCTCACAGGCTAGCAACTCTTAAAAGTCTTAGGAAGTTACCTGGACATTTAATCTGCCTTACCCAGTATGTGTAAAAAGTTAAGACTTGAATTTAAATCTTATAATTATTTCTGTTCTATTGCCTCTCTTCTATGCTATTTCTCCTTGTTTTCAATAAGTAGATCAAAATTCAAAAGTCCCAATTACAAAACTTGCAATTTCCTTACAATGAATGCAGTTGCCATTTTACAACCACATTTAAAATCTTATTTTGACTTCAACTTTCTCTGTTCTTAGTCATTTAATTTGTACCTTTAATAGCTGCTTAATGAAATTTTCCTGCATATTTAAATATGCTTTTTTATGTAGTGTTCAGTGATCAGAGTTCATTGAGGTTAATTATGACACCAGTAATTTATACTTCAGTGAACTGTTTTTGTGAAGGCTGCAGGTGTGTCTGAGTTTTGAATGCATTCCAAGTGTAGCAAATCCCCCATTATCCAGCTGAGCCCAAGATGCCTACAATACAGGTGCAAAAAGAGGTCATTTTCAGAAGCTGACTTCACTTCACAGTACCAGCCAAGGATGTATCAGTTAGTAGATTGTGAACACTGTGGTAAAAAGGATACTCTCTTCTTTCTATTACTATTTGGAAATCACTGAATTACTATATGAGAGGAGGAATTATGACTTGAAGTAAGGTGTGAAGAATTTTGGTGGCTTCGAGATTATGCCCTCTTTAAGGGATTGTGCATATGTATTTACAGAACAAGTAATGTTTAAAATGGAATAGGAAAGATTGAAGTCGCTACTAAAACTACGTGAATAGAAAGAAGGTACATAGAAAAACTGAATGCATTTAGAATTTGAAAGAAAAAAAGAACAGTGCATAACTTAGATTCAAAGGAGATCCATTCCAATGTCTGGCATTCCAATGGTTGGCAAAAGATGCTAGTTTGCTTAAATATAAAAATAGCCTATAAAACAAGTATTAAAAAAGAAAGTTAAAAAAGAATCAAGAATATCCTGCTGTATTAAATCACCTACATTTTCTTCTTTTCAATTTTGGACAATTTCATGAATTCTTGTGATACTTAATGTTTATGATCTTTGAAGAAAGTTTTTCCTTGGGCAAAATTAACTGGATCATTCAAAGAATAAATTTGCATCCATTCTAGTTAAATTCTTCATCATGAATAAAATTAGTAATTAATATTAATAATACTATTTCAAAATCCCAAATGGTCAATTTTTAGGTATAGTTTATGCTTCAACAATCATTGACAGGCTAAGGACAGTGTCTCCTGTACTCATTACAATGGGCTACCCCTGAAACTTAATGTACTCTTCTTTTCTAAAAGGCCATTCATACACACTTACCTCAAATACATTTTCTGTTTTTGAAGGGATACCAACCATAGCAAGATCGTTACCACCAATGACAACATGCTTCTGGATGGTACAAATTAATATGCCAAATAACACCTTTCTGTTTCAGTGCTTTACTATGACACCATAGTACAACAAGTCACATAAGAATCAGTCAGAATAGTAAAAAAAAAAAAAAAAAAAAAAAAGGTAAACAACAAGACATTCGTTGTTTAGCCGTATTTCTTAGCAGTACCGAATTTACTCCCAACTAAGAAAACAGAATGAATTGCAACAGAGGAGGGGCTGAATAAAAAGTAGTTTTGGAGGAATTTGCAGCTATGGACATGAAGGGCTAGTTATGCAAGCTGTTCAAGAGCCCTACTACAACTTGACTACTGCTCTGCCAAGGAAACAGAAAGCAAGGAAAGGAATTTCCTTCTCTTGAGGCTGTAGCAGCAGGATTAGTGACTAGCAAAGCTCTGTATATTCTTATCAAAGGAGTGCATCATAGTTCCAAAAAAATGTTGATAATATCAAGGGAAACATTTCTTATTTCAGAGGGAATCTGAGCAAAGATGATTATAGAAGCTGGAGCTGGGGAACTTGGGACAATGAGAAATTTTATCAGAGTATCACTTCTACTCTTTATTCTCTCATGCTCTGAAATATTGGAATTTTAAAATACTGGTTTAATATAGGAGCCTTTAAAATCTATTCTTGCAGAGATGCAATTTTTAAAATAAGCCAAGTCCCTTGTGAAAGTGTGCATGTAGGGAAAAAAAAATCTTAAAATGAATCATTATAAGGGATAAACCCATGTAATCGGTAATTCTTTTTAATTATTTTGAAACACTATGTTTTTTGTTTTTCTTCTTCTTATGTTTGGCATACTAGTGATCAAGATTGTAGAGTGAGACAAAATATTGTGATGACACTCATTCCTATCCCATGTCCACCTCTATATAGCACAAGCTTAAAAAGTTACTTCACAAATAATCCATATTGAATTAGATAAGGTAGCTTCTGATAATTAAAGCAAAGTAAAGAATGTGTTTCTGAAGATTTAACAAATGTATCATTTATTTAAATGGTATCTCTTGATTCAGTAGCATCCAAATCCCATTAATGGTGCTTTATCTAATTATTCTAAGCTCCTCAGAAGACAGGAACCACATATTCATCAAGAATTTTTCTTCTTTTTATGTTTTACAGAGCCCAGCAGGTGATCAACAGATATTTCTTGATGAAGTAGTACAATAAAAACCTTTCCCTAGCAGGTACATTACCTGTAAAAAAGCAGTACCCTTTAACCAGACTTTAGTGTATAAAAAGAAATTGGGAAGGGTTTTAGGTCATAGAACTAGGACTGTACATGGCTCAAAGAAAAGAGTCAAGTTCACAAAATGTGAAAAAAATGAATGTAACTATAAAATGCAAACAGTTAATTTTTTCCAGCCTTAAAACCATAATTTACAAAGGCTTCCTGAAGTTTTTAGGTGAAAATAGGTCTTTAAATTCAAAGATGTAAGAGATCAGAGACAGCTAGGTTAGAGCACTGGGCATAGACTCAGAAAGAACTAAGTTCAAACTGAATTCAAATGTGGTCTCAGATACATACTGGTTCTATGATCTTGGGCAAATCACAACCTGGGTTTGCTTTCAGTTTTGTCATCTGTAAAATGGGATAATAATAGTACTTCCTTTCCAGGATTGTTTTGAGAATTAATTATGATAATATATTTAAAATGTTTAATTAGCCTGGTATCTGACAAATGATATGTGTTATTCAAATACGATCAAGATCAAGTGGCTACTTGTACCAATAATTATTTGTTCTCTGTTTTTTTTTTTTTTTTTTTTTTTTTTTTTTTTTTTTTTTTGTTATTTTTTTGTTTTTTTGTTTTGTTTTTTCCTGAGACAGTTGGGGTTAAATGACTTACCCAAGGTCATACACCTGGGAAGTGTTAAGTGTCTGAGACCACATTTGAACTTAGGTCTTCCTGACTTCAGGGCTGGTGCTCTATTCACTGTGCTACCTAGCTGATCCCTCCTCTTTTGTTTTAATTTTTCCTACTGATTAAATTAATTTCTCTTTAGAAATCTTTGAGATATACTTCCATTTTTTAAAAGTTTTTTATAATACTGGTTGGGCAAAAGCTTTTATGGATTTTTAAGAATGAATAAAAAATATTGAAACCCACATAAACCAATGGCATTTCAATATATTTCTAACAAAACCCAACAGTAAAAGATAAAAAGAGAAATCACATTTAAAATAACTGTAATTTTTAACCTATATTAGATTGCTTGCTGTTTAAGGGAGGGGAGGAATGAGGTAGAACAATTTGAAGCACAAGGTTTTTCAGGGATGAATGTTGAAAACTGTCTTTGCATGTATTTTGAAAAATAAAAAGGTATTATTATTTTAAAAAATGTAACAGTTGACTCTTTTGAACTGGCCCTAACAACTCCTGACAATCCTCCTGTTCCCTAACTTACAGGTAGTAAATGAGAGCCTTTTGCTTTATAAAATGTGAGTTGTTATTATTAACTTAGTATCTATGATTTCCAATTCCATAATTACCTTTTTATGTTTTAGAATACTGTTTGTATTACATGATTAAACAATTAAAAAAGTGGAAAAATAAAATAACTGTAGAGTATATAAAATATTTGGGAATCTGCCTGCCAAGAGAAGCCCAAGAACTATATAAACAGTTATATAATAATTTGCACAAAAATAAAATAACATTTAAAAATTAAAAATTATCAATTACTAATGAGAAGATTGAAACATAATAAAAATGACAATTTTATCCAAATCGATTTACTTATTTAGTGCCAAACCAAACAAATTGATAAAAATAATTTGTAGAACTAGAAAATTCATCTGAGAGAATGAAAGATCAAGAATATCAAGGAAATTAATAAAGAAAATTCTGTGTGAAATCTAAAACTATATTATAAAGCAGCAATCATTAAAACCATTTAGTACTGGTGATAGATCAGTGGAATAGGTTAGGTCCTTAAGATAACAATAGTCAATGACTATAGTAATCTACTGTTTGAGAAATGCAAAAACTGTAGCTTTTCTAGGATAGGAATTCACTATTCAAAAAAAATGGCTGGGAAAACTGGAAAATAGTATAACAGAATCTAAGACAACCTATTGATCAACATATACTGTATACTAACATAAGCTCAAAATGGATACATAATTTAGACATAAAGGGTGATACCATAAGCAAATGAGGAGAGTAAGAATAAATAATTTGTCAAATCTGTGGAGAAGAGAAGAATTTATGACTAATCAAGGAACAGAGAACATTATGAAATACAAAACGGATAATTTTTATTGCATTAAATTAAAAAGGTTTTTCTCAAAGTCAATGTTACTGAAATTAGAATGTAGAAATCTGAGAAACTATTTTTATAGAAGTATTTTTTGAGAAGGGTCTTATTTCTCAAATATATGAGTAATTAAGTCAAATTTATAATGGTGAAAAATCATTCCTCAATTGATAAATAGTAAACCAGTTTTCAAATTAAGAAATATAACATGAAAGAATGCTCTAAATCACTATTGATTTGCAAATTAAAAGAATTTTGAGGTAGCACCTCCTACCTATCAGATTGGCTAATATGACTAAAATGGCTAAAATGGAAAATGATAAATATTGGAGAGAATGTGGGAAAATTGGAACACTAATGCATTATTGGTGGAGCTATAAATTGATCCAACCACTCTGGAGATCAATTTGAAATAATGCCCAAGGATTATAAACTGCATGTCATTTGATCTAGCTGATAAATATCCCAAAGAAATCATTTAAAAAAGGCAAAAGGACATACCTACATATACAAACTGTTTATGGCAGCTCTTTTTAAAATGGCAAAGAATTGAAAATTTAGGGGAAGACTATCAATGGAGAATGGCTGAACAAATTGTGCTATATAGATGTAATATAATACTATTGTTGTATAAGAAATTATGTTCAAATAGATTTCAGACAAAACCTGGAAAGACTTATATAAATTGATGTATAATGAAATGGAAAGAAGTTGGAGAATATTGTACACAGTAACCGTAATATTGCGAGATGATCAACTTTGATAGACTTAGTTCTCAGCAATACTATGCTCTAAGACAAAAGACTCATTATGGGAAATGCTATTCATATCTAGAGTCTGAAGATGGAGTACGAATGCAGATCAAAGCATTTTGTTTTAACTTTGTTGATGACTCTTCTTTCTCATGGCTTTTCCTTTTTATTTGGATTCTTCTTTTACAACATGACTAATGTAGAAATATGTTTAATATGATATTGCATGTGTGACATGTATTAGTTGTTGGAGTAGGGGGAGGAGAGAGGGAAAATGGAAATCAAGATCTCATAAAAGTTGAAAACTCTCTTAACATGTAATTAGAAAAAATGAAATACTTTAAATGGTGGGAAAGGAGAAAATAATTGGAATTTGCAACTCAAAATAAAAAAGAAATAGAATAAATGAGGAGATGTAAACTTGGACTAACAAGAAAAATGGAGGGTGGGAAAGAAGAACAAATATTGCTAGGATACTTTCATAGGTTAAGAAGTTACTTATTAAACTTTGAGTATAATTTCAATATCATATTTCTGTTGGAGAGTGATATCATGTTGTTTAAAGCAATCATTTTCTTCTATATCATATGACTATTATAAGCTTTAAGAAGTATGTAGTAAAAAAAAGAAAGGAAAAGGTATTGAAAAATGAATACTGTAGGTCTTAATTCAAATCTTTATTATTTCAGTGTCAAATAAAGATAAAATTATCCAAATTCCTTGATATTTTATGAAATATGTACAAAGTATTGTCATGTCTATGCTGTTTCTGGACATAATAGCAATGACTTGCAATAAAAACAATGGAAAAAATAAGTTAGTTGTTCCACTGTCTCTCCACACAGTAAATATGATGACTGAGGATGAGTGAATAATTAAAGTACAAATAGTTGAGTTCTATCCTAAGATTCTTATACTGTGGCTGAAGAAAATGACTGAGCAATTCAGTGGGCCATGATCTAGTCCCTTCAGTTATTACTTAAAAAATAATAAGGGATTAGAACTAGTTTTCTTCTAACCTTTCTGGATAATGTTCTTTGATGTCATGATGGCATTAAATTCTGAGGTATTTTATTAAAAAGAAACTTACCATTCACCAACTGGATATCATCAAACTAGCTTACAAATTATGCTAAGAATCACATTATGCTAAGAAAGTTGTAGCAATCATTATTCTGCTGAATTCTAATGGAGCTAGATGCCTTCTGCCACTATTTTTCCTTTCACTTCTCTCTAACAATATGAGATGGCTTTACTTTTTGCCATTATGAGTTTATATGCACAAAAGGACCCATTACTTCCTATTTTCACCAAAATATTTTTCCCCATATCATTCCACTTTCTCATTTATAATCAATATCTCCATCTGCTAGCTTCTTCCTTTCCACTTATAAACTTCCGTGTCTCTTTAATCCTCCAAAAATATCACTTGATCCATCCATTATTTGTAGCTATTATCCCATATCTCTACTCCCTTTTGTGGCTAAACTCCTTGAAGTCATCTATAATATGTCCCTTGCTTCTTTTCCTTTTACTCTTTTAAAATCCCTGTAATCTGGCCTTGAAAACATCGTTCAACTGAAATTTACAGATGATCTCTTAATTGCTAAATCTGATGGCCTTTTATCTATCCTCACTTTTTTAACCTTTATTTAGTCTTTGATCCTATCAACTTCTTTTTCTTTATACTTTTCCCTCTAAATTTTGGTCACTTAATTCTCTTACCTATTTGAATACAATTTTTCAAACTTCTTTGCTGAATCTGGAACCATCATGCCCACCAATTGTAAGTAAAGGGGGAAAAAAAGTGTTTCAAGAATAAAGAAGAGCTTATACATTTAAAGGTAGGAAATGAAATATTATGTGGTTGAAGAATGCAGTTTGGCTAGACTATAGATTGCATAACACTGGAAAAAGAGAACATGAAAGTTAGAACTAACTAAAAGAAGAAACTGTATTTGATCCTACACTTGAAATCATTTGCAGTCTTAAACAAAACAATAGAATAATCAAACTTGTGCCTTTGGAATTTCACTTGAAAGATTTATGTTGGCCCTAGAGAATCAACTAAAAAATTACTAGAAACAATTCACAACTTTAGCAAAGTTGCAGTATACAAAATAAATCCACATAAATCATCAGTATTTTTATTTATTGCCAACAAAGTCCAGCAGTAAGAGAGACAAAAAGAAATTCCATTTAAAATAACTGTCGATAGAATAAAATGTTTGGGAATCTAACTGCCAAGGGAAAGTCAGGAACTATACGAAAACAACCATAAAACACTTTCCACACAAATAAAATCAGACCTAATCATTTGGAAAAATATCAAGTGCTCATAGGTAGGCCAAGCAAAATATAACATATATAATATGTAAAATATAATAAATTAATAAAAATGACAATACTTATAAAATTAATCTACTTATTTAGTGTCCTATCAATCAAACTCCCAAAAAACTATTTCACAGATCTAGAAAAAATAATAACAAAGTTCATGTAGAACAAAAGAATTTCGAGGGAATTAATGGGAAAAAAATACTAATGAAGGTGGCCTAGCTCTAAAACTATATCATAAAGCAGCAATCATCAAAACTATTTGGTATTGGTTAAGAAATAGAGTAGTCAATCAGTGGAATAGGTTAGGATCACAGGACAAAGTAGGCAATAACTGTAGCAATCTAGTGTTTGACAAACCCAAAGACCCAAGCTTTTGGGATAAGAATTAACTATTGGACAAAAAGTATTGGGAAAATTGGAAACCAGTATGGAAGAAATTAGGGCTTGACCCACATCTAATACCACATACCAAGATAAGATCTAAATGGGTTCATGATTTAGACATAAAGAGTGATATTATAAACAAATTAGAGGAACATAGGATAGTTTACCTCTCAGATAAGTGGAGAAGAAAGGAATTTGTGTCTCAAGAAGAACTGGAACTCATAATTGAATACCAGATAGATACTTTTGATTATATTAAGTTTAAAATGTTTTGTACAAATAAAACTAATGCAAACAAGATCAGAAGGGAAGCAATAAAATTGGTAAACCATTTTTACATTTAAGGGTTCTGATAAAGACTTTATTTCTAAAATATAGAGATAATTGACTCAAATTTATAAGAATCCAAGCAATTCTCCAATTGATAAATGGCCAAAAGATATTAAAAGACAATTTTCAGATGAAGAAATTAAAATATTTCTAATCACATGAGAAGGTGCTCTAAATCATTATTGATCAGAGAAATGCAAATTAAAACAACTCTTAAGATACCACTACACACTTCTCAGATTGGCTAAAATGACAGGAAAAGAGAAGAATGAATGTTGGAGGGCATGTGGGAAAAGTGGGACATTAATACATTTTTGATGGCATTGATAACAGATCCAGCCATTCTGAAGAGCAATTTGGAACTACGTTTAAAAGTTATCAAACTGTGCATACCCTTTGATCCAACATTGTTTCCATTGGGCTTATATCCCTAAGATATCTTAAAAGAAGGAAAGGGACCCATATGTACAAAAATATTTGTGGCAGACCTCTTCATAGAGGCAAGAAACTTAGTGTATGCTCATCATTTGGAGAATGACTGAATAAGTTATGGTATATGAATGTTATGGAATATTATTTTTCTATAAGAAATGATCAGGAGGATGATTTTAGAAAGGCCTGGAGAGACTTAAAAGAACTGATGCTCAGTGAAATGAGCAGAACCAGGAAATCATTGTACACGAAAACATCAATATTATATGATCTATTCTGATGAACATAACTCTTTCCAACAATGAGATGATTGATGCCAGTTCCAAAAAACTTGTGATAGAGAGAGCCATCTACATCCAGAGAGAGACTGTAGCAACAGAATGTGGATCACAACATAATGTTTTCATTCTTTTTGCTGTTGTTTGCTTACATTTTGTTTTCTTACTCATTTACTTTCTTTTTTAAATCTGATTTGTGCAGAAAGAGAATTGTATAAATATGTTTATACTTATTGGATTTAACACAAAAAATGAGCTATGAGGAGTTAGAATGTAGAGGAATGTGTCCCCTGACATAGGAGAATCAATCATGAGGTTATTGTAACAGTACAAGGAAAATCTGAGACACATGAACTAATGTGGTTGTGTGCGTTATAAATTCTTCAAAATTTTCCCATATAAATAGAAGTGAGAGACCTAAAATTCCTTTTCTCCAAATTATTGAGAAATTGCTTTAAAATTTACACCATTTAAACTTTGCTATTTGGAAAAGAATGGCATCATTATAAGCCACTAATTTCATATCATGGGAAGATTTTCCCCAGAATTATTTTCTATAGGCAGTCAGAAATAGTTATTTAGGTCAATGACATTAAACAGAATGTGGCTGAATGACATCTTTATGGAAAGTAGCACACTATACTCACCATCATTGGTCAGGATGATTGATTATTATCTATGGAAGTAAATGAAGAAAGTGAAGTAAAAGAAGTAAATTGGAATATTGAGTACCAAGAAAATGTAAAAGTAATATTGTTTGGGTCTACAGATAAAACAAGCAAACTAACTAAAAGCATGTTATTCAAGTAATAATTCAAGCATAATATTCAAGTAATAAAAAATTTAGGACTTTGAAAGAAGGGGAAATAGTTGTATAATCTCTTGGTCACTGTATAATCTCAACATTTCTTAATTCCTCTGTAGAAAATATATTTGCAAAAATAATAGAATATTAAATTTCCATGTGTGATAAAGTAATGAATTATGGGCAACGAATATTGGAGACCATAGCTAGTTTAGCCACATCTCCTGGCTAAAGGAGGGGAAAGCATAGAAGTTACTAAAAAAGAAGGAAATGATCTTGAGAAGTAGAAATTTGTATGTTTACAAAAATCTGAATTTTGCTACTTACATGCATACCTAAATACCTGTGATTAAATATTGACTGTGGGAAATAATGAGATAGTAACTTATGTAAATATCTTGACTGTAACAATCTAAGTAGGAGATATTTTTGCAAGTGGCATATAGATATCTCTTGCATTGCATAAGGAAGGCACTGATGTCAGTGGTCAAAAACACTGTCAAAGAGCATAATGTTATTTAGATCAAATTTTATAGTTGTTCAAAGTGAAGTGGTTCACAAATCAAATTTTAGGGAAAATGTGACTTGATATGTCAACATGCTGAAAAGCTCCTCAAGATTTCCTGAAAAATCATGTACAAATTTCAAGCATCAAAATAACAGTAATAATATTAATAACAAATATTAATCTGAAAATGTACTAACTTCTTGATATTTTGAGGATTGTGTTTTGTCAGTTTGAGAGCATTTAGTGTTGTCTATATCCACTTGATATATGTCTGAGTATATAAAGAGTTTTCATGTGAAAGATAGATATGTCATTCCTCTTAGAAGAAAACCCAGGAGTATTTTTTAGAAGTTGAAAAAGAAATGTTTTAGCTTGGTTAAGGGAAAAATAAAAAAAAAATTAAAAAAAAAACAAATAAACCTCCTAACAATTAGAATTGTCAGAAGGTGGAATGGCTTTTTGATCTAGTGATTCCTTGAATTGACATAGAATTTAAGAAGGTCAAAGACAGAAACACAGCTCATATATATATATATATATATATATATATATATATATATATATATATATATATATATATATGTATCAAAATGTTCACAATAACATTCTCATTGGTAGCAAAGAATTGGGAGCAAAATGATTGACCATAAAATTGGTAATGGCTGCAAAATGTAGTATCTGAATGCAATGAATTTTTATTGTCAATAAGAACAATATTAAAAAATGTGAGATTTACAAAAACAGATATAGAAAGAAAAAAAAAAAGCAGATCCAAATAAGCAGCATATACAATGACTAATACAATGTAAAGGAAAAGGTTACTATAAAAAGTTGGACTTTAAATAACTAAAAAAAACAATAATGGTGCTGCAGAACAATTAATTAAATGTTTCCCTCCTCATAGAGATGTGGAAGTAATTTTTTTGACTTAATGATTTTTCTATTGTACAAGGGAGGATTGTACTTGTTCAACTCACTGGTAAGAAACTGGGCATTTTTATGAATGATTGTGATGTAACCATAAAAATCATATATATATATATATATATATATATATATATATATATATATATATATATAACATTCACATCTCTATATGTATATATAGGCAGTTATAAAGAATTGAATGTATGTATAAAATTACATAAAGTGACATGTGTATCTATAACCATATATTTCTGTATTTTCCTCTCTCTCTCTCTCTCTCTCTCTCTCTCTCTCTCTCTCTCTCTCTCTCTCTCTCAGCATAATAGACTCCCTTGGGATGTTAATGTGATCATTGACTTGCTAGGAGGTATACAAACAATGTGGATGAATAATTTATAGAAGGACTTTCTTATTGATATATGAATTGAACCATGAGCTCTATTATACATTGTAACTACATGATTATATCACACAATAGGACCCAGACAAATATAGGATTTATTGTATATTAAGGAAACCAAAAATATTGTCTCTTAACACCAAGTCTTAGACAAAATCAAATATGGAAGTAGCAAGATCACAGGAGGCCAAAGTATGAAATTATAGAATTAAAAACATTGTCTTTGTTATAAAAAATATGTTGAATCATAAATATGATTTCAAGGAATTCTGAAACAAGCAGAGAGTTTCCAGGTGATCAGTCACAATGCTTTTTTATTTAATATTTATTTTTCCCCAATTACATATAAAATAGTTTTAACATTCTCTTTTTAAAATTTGAGCTCTAAATTATTTTCCCTCCCCCCACTCCATCCTCATTGAGATTGACAAAGTCTCAATTTCCAATCTTTTGCTACCACTAAAATACCAAAAAAGCTTTGATACTTTGGAAAATATAGTTTCTTTTCCTTTTTTAAAAATCTCCTTGGGATATAGATCTATTGTTGTTCTACAGAATAGTGATTCAGTTTTCAACACTAGTATCTTAATTTTCTCATATATCTTCCAACATTAGTCATTTTTCTTTTCTGTTGTATTGGCCAATTTGATAGGTGTGGGATGGTATCTCAGAGTTTTTTAAATTTGCATTTATTTAATAAAATAAATAAAATTAATAAAAATTAATAAAAAATTAAAAAATAATGATGTTAAGCATTTTTTTCACATCTAGAAATAGTTTTCATTACTTTATTTGCAAATTGTTTATATTCTTTGACCGTTTATCAAATAGGGGAGCTCTCTCTCTCTCTCTCTCTCTCTTTTTTTTTTTTTTTTTATAAATTGGATTTAGTTATCTATATATTTGAGAAATGAGGACTTAATCAAAGAAAGTTGCTATGAATTTTTTCACAGTTATGATTACTAGCTCTTTCCATCCATAATGTTTTCCTCATGTTTATCCCCTTACCCCTGTCTCTGTCTCTGCCTCTCCCCCTCCCCATCTTTCTTTTGTTTTGCCTTGTCTATCCTCAAAAGTGCTTTGTTTCTGTCTTTTCCATCTTTCATTTTGTTCAGCCCCATGCCCTTCTCTTAACCCCTTCCCCTCCTACTTTCTTGTATTGTTTAGATATCTGTACTCAACTCAATGTTTGCATTATTACTTCTTTGAACCAATTACTTACTATATGAGTAAGGTTCAGATCCAATTCCCTCTGCTACTCCCACTACCCCCTTCATGTTCTCCACTGTAGAAGCTCCTTAATGAATCTTTTTGGAGAGATAATTTAGCTCATTTTTCCTTTTCCCTTTCTCTCAAAGAATTCTTTCTCACCCCTTCATTTTAATCATTTGAATAATCATCTTATCATATTTATCTCACACACATGCCTTCTATGTATACTTTCATCTGTTCTAATAATGAAATAGTACATAAGGGTTACAAATCTCATCTTCTCAGGTAGGAATATAACACTTTAACCATGTTGAACTTGAACCCCTTATAACTTTTTTTGTTTTTTGTTTTTGTTTTGGTTTTGGTTTTTTACTTATCTTTCTTTACTTCTCTTGAATTTTATATTTGAAAATCATAGTTTCTATTCAGCTCTGGTTTTCATCAGGAATGCTTGAAAGTTTTTTTTTTTTTTTTTTTTAATTTCACAGAATGTCTTTTTTCCTTCTGAAATTTTCTCTCTACTCAGATTTGCTTGGTAGATAATTTTCGGTCATAATAATAGCTTTTTTACTCTACAGACCAGTTTATTCTAATCCCTCTGTTTCTTTATAATAGAAATTACTAAATCTTGTATTATCCTGATCATGCTTCCATAATATCTGAATTATTATTTTGTAGCTGCTTATAATATTTTTCTTCTTGATCTGGGCACTCTGGAATTTAACTATAATGTCCCTGGAAATTTTCACATTGAGATGTCTTTTGGGAAATGATGAGTGGGTTTTTTTTTTTCAATTTTTTATATTATGGCTCTAGAATATGAAGTCAGTTTTCCTTGATAATTTCTTTTTTTTTACCCTTTTTTATTAAAAAAAAACAGTAAGAAAAAAAGAAAAACAGAAAAAATATAAAACAAAATGAAGCAAAACAAAAGGGAACATTGTCATGTGTGTCATGTTAGTAGAATTTATATTCATGAATGAACATTTTTTCTTTACTTCCTCGTAAATTGTTTTGTGGTTCTCTGCTGCTCACTTTATTTGCTTTATTCTTCCTCCCCCACCTTTTCATTCCTCTCACCACTTCCAAAAAAAGATACATTTAAGAAAAGATATATTTATGTATATAGATATAGGTATATAGATACATACATACACTTACATTCACAACTACCCCACATACATACATGTCTTTCCTATGCTTGTTCCCTCTTTAATTAAATTCTACTCCATAATTTGCCTTGTTATTACTTAACATTCCCCTACCCCTTGTCTTCTTCCACTCTTTCTTTGCTTCTCCATAAGCCCATCCTTCCCTTTTATATCTTTATGGATTTTAGAAGGTGTTATACCCTTCATGGTATATATATATGTATATATATAGTGAGTAGATTTTCAGAACTATAAGCCTTCCCCCACCAAGGCCTCTGTGCTATTCTTCTGCACCCCTTTTGTATAAAATGATTGCTATTTTTACTTTTAATCTGCTAATCTTTTTTTTTTTGAGCTACCATATTGTTGATTTTAATCTTATTTACATACATGTATATATGTATGTATATACACACACACACACACACACACACATATATATATATATATATATATATATGTACATGATTTGTTCATGTTTAAACAGTTTGTCCATGTTAAGTTTTTTTTAAATTCATCTTTCATATTGCCTCTAATATGTTAAATTTTTCTGTTAAGCTTTTTGAGTTTGGTTCATAGAAAGTCCTGAAAATCTGCAAGTTTGTTGAATGTCTATTTTTTCTCATTAAAGATTATAGACAGTTTTGCTGGACATGATACCTAGCTCTTTTGATTTTTGGTAGATATGATTCCAGGATCTGCAGTAATTTATTGTACTTGCTAACAAGTCTTATACAATTCTAATTGTAGCTCCAACATATTTGAATTTTTTTTTTCTTGTTTCTTGCAAAATTTCTCTCTGACTTGGTGTTTTTGAAATGTGGCAATAATATACCTGTATGTCTTCCACACAGGCTATCTTTGAGGTGGTTATTGGTGGATTTTTTTTTCTATTTCTACTTTCCTCTCATGTTCTATCACTCCAGGACAATTTTCTTGGATTAATTTCTGCATGATTGTGTCAAGGTTCTCTTTTTGGTCAGAACTTTCTGGCAGTTCAATTATTCTTATATTTTCTCTGCTTGATCTGTTGCCAGATCTGCCATTTTTCTTATAAAATGTTTCATATTCTGCTCTATTTGTCTCATTCTTTACAGTCTGTTTTGTTATTTCTTGGTCTGTCATAACCTCACTAGCTTTCCCTTACCCCATTCCAATTTTCAAAGCATTATTTTCATCTGTTGAGATAGAAGTTTTTTTTTTTTTTTAAAGCAAACTTTTTTTTTTTTTAATACTAAACTATCCTCTTCTGAAGATGAATAACAGTCTTCCCTCTTCCTATAATATGTTTCAGTAGCTTGTTGGTTCATTTTTTTTAAATAAGGTTTTCCTAGTTTCAAAATTCTTTTGAGGCATTATTTAAAGATATTTGGAAGTGATTTGGAAGAGATCAGGAGAGACTTCCAGGCCTTTTCATTGCCTTCTTGGTTTTATCCTTCACTTCAGTATTTTTTTTTAAAGTTGACAAATAAAGTTGGTTTTCTTCCTGTTGTCAACTGTAAAACTAATTTTCTGTAATTACTCATAATCATTTTGTGCTTCAATTCCTTCCAGAGAATAGTAAACTTAAAAACATGTTAAATAACAACTACCCCAATCATTAGTTAAGAACCAGGAGAACTATGGTATCTTTTTCGACAGCAGAAGTAGCAAAAGAACTGTAGCATCAGTGAAATGGGTAAAGTGAAAAGATAGCTTTTTATTTCATTTTTAATTAGCGATATTTCCATTTAAACCCAGTGACCTTGGCTCTAATTATTCTATTCTTCACCTTTATATTTGAGAATCTGATAATGTGTCAAAACAAATATTTAACACTAAATTTATATGACTGATGAATGTAATTGGTTAAGGGAAAAATCAATAAACCTTAACATATGCTTTAACCATTTCAATACTTTCAAAAGGTTTTTCTTTGTTTCCATTTTCCTTCCTTTCATCCTAATTACTGATTTTATCAAAATTGGTGCTACCAATGCTCATTAGCAACTGGTTTCTAATTTAATGTCTGAGTGAATTGCCTCTGAGTACTGAAAAGTTAAGGATCTGGACCTTATAAAGAATCACACAGGTAGTACCTATCATTGGCAAGTTTGAACCCAAAACTTACTGATTCAAAAGTTAGACTTTTATTGCTATACCATACCACCTCTCTTGCAAAGCACTGACTAAAGAATTTTTTAAAATTTTAAAGAATAAGATTCTAAGATGCTTGACATTTCTAAATCTAAATCCATCCTCCTCTTTAGATGAAATGGAGTCCTTGCCTGGGAATCTGATCTATCTTAGGTGAGTTTTCAATTTACTTTTTTCAGAGACAGATTTCAAAAATACAATTTTTTATATTTTACTCTCATCTCATCCCTCCTTCTAGCTCTTCTGTATAACTTGCTTAGAACATAAGCTTCTTCAGGGTAGGATTTAACTGCTTGTGTTATCTCCTCAGTACTTAGTGCAGTACTCCCCAACTTATAGTTAGTGTTTAATTCTTTTTCATCCATTCAAATACTCCTTCCCAACATATATTGTAATTGTGGCTTTTCCAATACACAATTAGGTGTTCTTACTCTTCCTTAGCAGGAGAGACATATTTAATGCATTGATAATTGTAAAAATAAAACAAAACAAAAAAAAACAACAATCTGCCAATTTAGTTTCTGTACCTCTTCTATGCATGGTACTTGGAAAATATTGTACTTGTTTTGATTGTAATAAGTATTAGTGTATTAGATTTATATTTCATTCTAGCAAAATCAAAGATGATTCTAATTTTTTCCATACCTGTAAATATCAGTAACTTTTTAGTAAGGCAGATTTTCCAAAAAAATTTATTTTATTATGGAATATGACAGTGATCAGCAAAGAAACTGACATTCTATCTCTACTGGTCATACAGATAATTGTGCTTCATAAGCTAGTTAGTAACTAAGTGGGGGGAGGGAGGGGAACAAAAAAAATCAACTAAAAACATTGATATCTTTCTGAATTTAAAAGCCAGATATTATGTATTTCTTTAATTGAAAGCTACATGGAGCAACAGTTGAAAGCAAAGGTTAATCCTTTGGAAATAGTCACTAATAAGCTACTTCTTTTCCACTGATTGGCATTTGAACTTTTGATATCCCTTTGTCTCACCTGAGTATCATTTCAATTCTTAGTCATTTGAGATTTTCCAGTAGTGTAGCTATTTTCCAGCCACCTTCATTTTTCCCCCGTTCTTATTTCTTTCCACTATTTATCCACCTCCTTTGTTGAAATGGTTTTTGTTAGAATGAGAGATTGTCTGCTTCAGGAAGGCTAACTTCCTTCCTCATTTAGGTTTCCTTAGTGACACTGTTTCTGGGCCATTCATTTTATCCTCCTTTTCCTCTTAACTCCAGTGCCATAAACTGTTGTCAGTAAGGTTAAGGATTCCAAGGGAACATCATTTCTCTTGTTGTTATTTCATTTGCAGGATTTACCATCTGTTCAATCAGCTGGACTTGTTTGTGAGAGTCAGGTCATGTTTCTTTGCTCCTGGCTCTCCATAACTCTTGGTAGAAAAGTGAGTGAATATTCCTTTTGAAGTTGTTAATTGAAAAATCCACCAACTCAATTAACATAAAATTCTTCTCAATATAGGAAAAGACATTTCTAAGCCTCAACAGTCTGAGTGAGTGCATTTTTTCCATTTTTTCTCTTTTTAAATGTTTCTTAGTATTATATTTCTCCCTAATTACATGTTAAGACAATTTTTAGCACTTAGGTTTTACAAAATTTTGATTTCTAAATTTTTTCTCTCCCTTTCCCTCCCTGTCCTCTTCTGAAAATGGTAGGCAATTTGATACAGGTTATATATTTGTTATCATGTAAACCATAATTATATATTAGTCATAGTTGTGAAAGAAGAAACAGATCCAAAGATAAAACATAAAAATAATAAAGTAAGTCAAAAATGTATGCTTTGGTCTTCATTCAGAGTCCAATAGTTCTTTATATGAAAGTTTAAAGCATTTTCCTTTGTGAACATTTTGTATTGATCACGGAATATTACGTTGCTTAGAAAAGGTGAGTCATTCATAGTTGATCATCACCCAGTATTGCTGATACCATATATACCATTTTCCTGGTTCTTCTCATTTTCTTTTCCTTCAGTTCATACAAGTCTTTCCAGAATTTTTTTTCTGGAATCTTTATATTCATTTTTTCTTATTGCACAGTAATATTCCATTATATTCATAATCCACAGCTTCTTCAGTCCTTCCACAATTGATGGATGTCCCCTAAATTTCCATGTTTTGCCATCACAAAAAGGGCTCCTGCAAATATTTTTGCTCATATATGTCTTTTTACCTTTTATGTATTCTCTTTGTAATATAAACTTAGTAGTGGTTTTGGTGGGTAGAAGGGTATGCACAGTTTGGTTGCCATTGGGGCATAGTTCTCCAGAATGGTTGAGCCAGTTCACAGTTCTACCAATAGTGAATTAGTATCCTAATTCTCCTACATCCTCTCCAATATGTGTTAAGGACCATGCCTAAATGAATGGGCAGGTCAGTTCTCTGAGAGCCTCCACAGTTGTGAATCACAACATTTGAAGGAGTTGCAAAGCAGCTTTTACCAAAGCAGATGTTCCTTGTGGATTGGGAATGAAATAAATTGGAGGCAAGAGGGAAAAGGAGAGAGTTCAGACAACACAAGTGCCTCTCATGTATCCTTGTATCATCATCATGTGCTCACATGAAGAGATCCCATTCAATAGGTCTGAGTTAGACCTCCAGTGGTCATTGCCCGGTGGCTCCCGTATCACAACAAATACGCATCATTTCTTTCTTTCTTTTAATTTTGGTCAAACATCCAATCTGATAGATGTGAAGTGGGAATGCAAAACTGTTTTAATTCATATTTCTCCAATCAAAAGTGATTCAGAGTACCTCTTCATATGCCTATAGATGCATTTCATTTCTTCTTCTGAAAAGAGTCTGTTCATATCTTCTGATTATTTATTAATTAGAGAATAATTTTCATTTTTATAAATTTGACTTCGTTCTCTACATTTTTGAGAAATAAGACTTGTCAGAGACACTTACTATGAATATTGTTTTCCAGCTTTCTGTTTTGCTTCTAATCCTTGTTGCATTGGTTTTATTGGTTAAAACAAAAGCTTTTGAATTTAATATAATCTAAATTATTTATTTTAATTAAGTCTCGACTTTTTTTTTTTTTTTTTTTTTTTTTTTTTCAGAGGCAATTGGGGTTAAATGACTTGCCCAGGGCCATACAGCTAGGAAATGTTAAATGTTTGAGCCCAGATTTAAATCCAGGACTTCAGGGCTGGTATTTTATCTACTAGACCAACTAGCTATCCCTATTTTAATTAGGTCTACTTTTGATTTTGTTTCATGTGAGATCAGGATTGCCACCTCTGTTTTTTTTTTGTTGTTGTTTGTTTGTTTTTGTTTTTGTTTTTGTTTTTCATTTCAGCTGAAGTATAATAGAGTCTGCTCCAGCCCTTACCTTTATTCTGTGTACTTCTCTGCTTCAAGTGTGCTTCTTATAACCAATATATTGTAGGTTTCTGATTTTTGATCCATTCTGGTATCCACTTATGGGAGAGTTGATCCCATTCATACTTAAGATTACTAAGTATTTCCACCATCCTATTTTTCTTTCTGTTTGTTCTCTCTCTCTTTTCACACTTTTCCTCCTTGATAGATTACTTCATCTGAAAACTCTTCATGTTTTTTGATCATTTGTCTTTGACTCAGTTCTCTCTATATTTGAGAAATGAAGCCTTTTCCCAAGAAATTTCCTTCATTTTTTTCCCCACACTCTTCTAACTGGATTCCATCCCCACCCTCATTTATTTCACTCTCTTTCTAATTTCACCCTGTCTCTCCTCAGAAAGCTTTTGCTTGTGATTCCCCAATTTACTCTCCCTGTTATTATTCTCCCTTTTCTTATCTTCTTTTCCTCCTCCTTTCCTATAGAGTAGGATACATTTATATACCCAATTGAGTGTGTGTTATTCCCTCTGAATTCTGAAGAGTCCCTAATTCACTCTTCTATCCCCCTCTTCACTTTACTATAAAGCTTTTTCTACCTTCTTTTATGTCTGATAACTTACCCCATTATACCACTGCCTTTCCCTCTCTTTTAGAGAGTATATTCCAGTATATTCCTCTCTCATCCCTAATTTCACCTTTCGGACATCATCCCTTTACATTCAACTAAAACCCATGGCCTCTATTTATATTTGTCTATATCTCTCTAACTGTCCTAATAATGGGAAAGTTCTTATTAGTTACAAGTATTATGTTCCCATGTAGGAATGCAGACCCCATTAAGTCTCTTATTGTTTCCCTTTATTGTTTATCTTTTATACTTCTCTAAAGTCTGAAAGCCAAATTATCTTTTCAGGTTCTTTTTATTAAGCCTTGAAAATCCATTATTTCATTGACTATCCATTTCCATCCTGAAGGATTATACTTGGTTTTCTTGGTAGGTGATTCGTGGTTGTAATCCTTTGCTCTCTGGAATATCATATTACAAACTCTCCAATACTTTTAAAGTAGAAGCTGCTAAATATTATAATATGTTCACTTAATCTCCACCACACCTGAATTGTCTATTTCTGGCTGCTTGCAATATTTTCTCCTTGACTAAGGAGCTCTGGAATTTGACTATAATATTCCTGGGAATTTTTATTTTAGAGTCCCTTTCAGGAGATGATTCGTGGGTTTTTCCAAATTCTCTTTTACCCTGTAGTTCCAGAATATCAGGGCAGTTTTCCTAGACAATTTCTGAAAGATAATGAAAGTTAATGTCTATGTTCTCTATGTCTCTGTCTCTCTGTCTCTCTTTCTTATTATTATTATTTTTTTTTTTATTATGGCCTTCAGGTAGTTCAATAATTCTTAAATTATCTTTCCCAAATTTATTTTTTTAGATCAGTTTTCTCAATGAGTTATTTTATATTGACATCAATTTTTTTCAGTCTTTTGATTTTTTATGAAGTCATTAGATTCTATTTGCTCAATTGTAATTCCCCCCCCCTGAGGCTGGGGTTAAGTGACTTGCCCAGGGTCACACAGCTAGGAAGTGTGAAGTGTCTGAGACCAGATTTGAACTCTGGTCCTCCTGAATTCAAGGCTAGTGCTCTATCCACTGTGCCACCTAGCTGCCCCTCATTTGTAATTTTAAGGGATTATTTTCTTCAATGAGCTTTTGTACTTCCTTTTCCATTTATCTCATTATACTTTTAAAATATTTGTTTTCTTCAGTGAATTGTTGTTTTGTTTTTCCATTGGTCAATTCTACTGTTTATTTTATTTTTAATGGTATTTTATTTTTCTAAATACATGCAAGAGTAGTTTTCAACATTCACCTTTGCAAAACAGTGTTCCAATTTTTTCTCCCTCTCCCTCCCCAAGATAACAGATAATCAATATAATTTAATTATAGTTTAAACCTGTCCATTTCTGCTAAATATATTTCCATATTTATCATGCTGTGCAAGAAAAATGATTCAAAAGAAAAATCAGATCAAAAGGGGGGGGAGATAAAAGAAAAAAACAAGCAAACAAACAAATAATAACAAAAGGTGAAATGCTATGCTTCAATCTACATTCAGTTTATTGGAATTGTCTTGAATCCACATCATTATTGAAAAGAGCCAAGTCCATCAAATTGATCATCACATAATCTTGTTGTTACTATGTACAAGGTTCTCTTGATTCTGCTCATTTTATTGAGCATCATACATGAAATGATGTCCAGGCTGTTCTGAAAATCAGCCTGATCATCAGTTATTATGGAACAATAATATTCTTAAACATTCATGTATCAGTTGTTTGTCAAACAATAAAGCCTATTGTCCAACAAAGATGAAATGGGTGATATGGTCTATGAAAGACTGGGAGGACACTTCATTTAAAAAGATTTCATAATCATTTTCTCCCTCATCTGTTTCTTTCCACACTCTCACTTGTGCCACTTCTTATACATTTATATTCTATCTCTCCTTACATATAGCTATATGTTCTTCTTCTTCTCTGAAAGGAAATAGACATGTTTCTTTTCTTTTTTTAATAAGAATGTTTCAATGAATACTGACTTCTTCATTAGAAATTTATCTCCATTGTTTTTAATTTGGATCATGATTCTATTTAAAGAAAAAAATATTATACATTAGTCTCATTCAGTGTTTGTGATGAATCAGAACTCCCAATCTTTCTGAATTAGTAAAAACATTCTGATCTTAGTAGGTAAATGAGAAAAATATTAAGAACACATGTACTTCCTCACCTCATTACTTACTCATAATAATTTTGTGTGTTTTTTGTTTTTATTTTTCAGAAATGAAAAAAAACATAACATACAAAACTAATATTTAAAAATGCATATTAAAATATGCAGAATGTTCTCTGTCCCACAAGATATGTTTCCCATTTGAGTTTGTGAATGTGAAGGAGGTTATTAAAAGGCAGCTTGCCACTTTAATTTTTCTCTAGTATGCATAAAGAATAATCCAGAGTTCAACAACTCTAGAAAATGGAGAAAATTCAAAATAGTAAAACCTGTTCCAAGTTTACATACACAAAAATGGAATGTTAAGAGTCTTCAAAGCTATTCATTATCTCCAGATAGGGAAGAAACTGATGATCATAAGGTAAATATTGAAATATTAGAGTTTGTATTCCATAGAGTAAACATGTATAGCAGAAAGGGCAATTGTTAGATTCTTACTAAGTGCTAAGTCGGTACTTGACAATTTTCTAGTTCCAGCCTTTCCTGGTAGTTTTTACTTGTGAATTCCTGGAGAAGAGCTTGAATGCTCAGGAGGAGCAAGTTCATTGGTTGGAGTAATTCTTCCCAGAAGCCCTTGCATTATCCCACGCCCATTCTCTGGGAGGATAAAGAGGGCAGCTCTGGAGGAGATAGGGAGTCTCTGCTTTAGAACAGGCTTGACGCGGCTCTCTGCAGGAAGGGAAGTCACTTCTCTGGACTAGAGTTAAAGGCAACTGTCTGGAGACAATAGCACCTTACAATTGCCTTCCACAGTGGGGCAAGGACTTTTGCTTATCCTGACAAGGACTTATTCTGAGCCCTTCAGAGGAGCTGGACTGGACCATCGCAGGCAATAAGCTAGGAGTTTGAAGACCTGAAGGGTTCACATCCTGACTTGGCCACTACCTGACTCTCCAATTTTAGACAGCTGATTTCTTCACCTTTAAAATGAGAATGTTAGACTCATTACCACTGAGTGTTTCCAGCTTTAATGTTCTGTGTTTCCTATTATCCTAGTTTTGTCTCAGGAATGAAACAGAAACACTATTTTTCATCCAATTTTGGGTTCTCTTCACTAGGTCACTTTTGTTCCAAGAAAAACTGGAAAATTCTCATTGCAAAGAGATGCTCCTTCCCAACTGCAATAAAATCTCTAGAAAACCCTAACTGTCTACTGAAGCCCAAAGATTTTAAGAAAATAGAAAAGGTCATTTTATTTGCTTACTTATCAAAGATGAAGGTTCTCCTTGCCTACAACTGTCTTCGAATTAATAAATTATGCTTGAAGAACTCAACATGAGCATTATCTACTTTCTTTTTATTAAACCATGTATACTATACAAAGTTAACATTGATTTGAATGAGAGAGTAAATTTCTTTTTGTTTGTTTTTGTTTTTTTTATTTTATTTTATAATTATAACTTTCTTTTTTGACAGTATATATGCATGGGTAATTTTTTACAACATTATCCCTTGCACTTACTTCTGTTCAGATTTTTTTTCCTTTTCTCCCCCACCCCCCTCCCCCAGATGGCAGGCAGTCTTATATATGTTAAATATATTATAATATATTCTAGATACAATATATGTGTGTAGAACCGAATTTCTTGTTGCACAGGAAGAATTGGATTCAGAAGGTAAAAATAACAGTTTACACTCATTTCCCAGTGTTCCTTTTCTGGATGTAGCTGATTCTGTCCATCTTTGATTAATAGAAATTGGATTAGCTCTTCTCTATGTTGAAGATATCCACTTCCATCAGAATACATCCTCATACAGTATCATTGTTGAAGTGTATAATGATGTTCTGGTTCTGCTCGTTTTACTTAGCATCAGTTGATGTAAGTCTCTCCAAGCCTCTCTGTATTCCTCCTGTTGGTCATTTCTTACAGAACAATAATATTCCATAACATTCATATACCATAATTTACCCAACCATTCTCCAATTGATGGACATCCATTCATCTTCCAGCTTCTAGCCACTATGAAAAGGGCTGCCACAAACATTTTGGCACATACAGGTCCCTTTCCCTTCTGTAGTATTTCCTTGGGATATAAGCCCAGTAGTAGTATCGCTGGGTCAAAGGGTATGCACATTTTGATAACTTTTTGGGCATAATTCCAGATTGCGAGAGAGTAAATTTCAAAAGAAAGCCAATTTCTCCAGATAATATCCCAACTTCAATAGTGAAAATACTATTTTCTGAAATAGTAAATTTTTTTTTCTATTAGACAAACATTGGACAGAGGGCAAGAAAGAAGAACTTCCTGTATAAATTATCTCCATAATGACTTAATTCAGTAAGGGGGGAAAAATTCAAAGAGGTTACATCTGTTAAAATATATTAATAATTTGCTATAGATATTCATTCAGAAAATGCACTTCCAAATTTTGTTAGTGAGAATAGTTTTCTTTACCTAATGGCACTTGAATTATGAATTAACTAATGCTTATGTACCAGTCCTACTTAACCTAGACTTCAAAGGTCATAATCTTTTTCTGGGTTAAGTGATTTTCAAGTGATTCCAGTTTGTATTTTGTTTTATAGCTTGAGGGTCTTCTGGCTCTTCTCTGTTTTTCCTGATGTCAGTATACACCATGGTTTCTGATTTGTTAATTTGCTCACTGTGTTGGTCCCCAGAGTGGTCTAATTGGTAATAAACAATTGGATCTAAGTTGTAATGTCACTTCCAACTTCAGTTCCAGTTCAGAAAACAACCTAAGATGAAGGATGCTAGAACCATGGTAAGCTGCCACCTTCTTGACTGGCCCTCAGGTTCATCTCTACCATGTAGCCTCATTCCTTTTCGGTCAGAGTTTCTCCCTCATACTTTGGACTCTTTCTCTATATTTCAGCTCATTGATCATATGCTTTCTCAAGAGTCAGAGTTTTCCCACTATCCTTAGCTGGTAGTAATACCAACTCAATAGCAGTCTTCTAATTTGTATGGATTTTGTATTGACTCTTTTGAGTTGTTGTCACAACAGAATAGAAGCTGTCATGATGTCTCCCCCAAAAGAATATAAGCTTCTAAGAGTAGTTGTTATAATTGCCTTTTCTTCTGTCTCCAGTGTTTAGCATAATTTCAGTAAATGTTTTTAAAAGGCTTGTTGATTGCTTGTTTTCCTGACTGATAATTTGGAGATAATGAAGATTTTGAAAATTAAGGTAATAGAGATATTTATTAAGGAAGAAGGAAGTTTAAGTGCAATTTCTATTTTTTTAGAATTCATACAAAAGCGCCTACATGGGTCAGTGAAGAGAATATCAAATTAGAAAAGTCAAGAAACCTGGATTCAAATCAGTTGGCTGACTAAGCAGTAGAAAAAGAGCCTTTTTGGATTGATTTGAGTAGTCAAAACTGTTCGGCATTTTCCAAAAAGTCTGAATCAACTCTGGCATTCTCTTTGCTCTATTTGCATCTGGGTGAAGAGTTCAGTCCCTATTGCTTACAGTGTCCACATTGTTAGGAACAAATGACCTGAAAGTATCCTTTGGCTCTTTGAGAAACAGACCTTTGTCTTTCACCGTTTTCTTTGTCCTTTCCTATTCTGTGAGGAGAGAATGGAACTTCCATGCAGCCTTCTTTTCCAGACTGGGGTTTACAGCTACTACAATGCTGAAAACCTAAGGAAGAGAGCTCAGCTTTTGGATCCATGCCTCTGAAAATTGAAATGATCTGACACCAATTTTTATTTCCTGATTGATTTTGGGTGAAGCTCTTATTCACTCTGAGATTTAGTCTTTTCTATTGTAAAATGGGAGATTTGGACATCATGCTTTAAAGTTTCCCTAATTTCTTTATTCTTTAATACATTCCTCCTTCTCAAATTGTGCTTATTTTTTTCTTTACATGTTATATTTCATTCTTCTAAATGTAATTGTTATAATCATCCCTACCTTAGAACATAAATTTTCTGAGAGACTCTTTGTAAGGAGTTTTCTTCAAATAATTTTTGATTCCTTTTCCAAATTTCTTGCAATGTTCTCATTTCCTTTCCCCATTTTTCTTCTAACTTTCTTTTAAGATCCCTTTTGAATTCTTCCAAGAGAGGCTTGTGAGATGGGAACTACCACATATCAACCTTTGGGGCTTTATCTGGAGATGATCTGCTTTTAGTGTCCTCAGGGTTTGAGGTCTGTTCTTCCCTTTCTCCATAAAAACTATCTATGGTCAGTTCTTTTATCTTTTTTGCTCTTTTTTTTTTTTTTAAAGTTGAAGTCTGCTTTTAGGGCAAAAGGGAAATTGTTCAAGCTTTCTCTACAGGTAACAGTTGCTGCTCTGGATCAATACTGACTAACTTCCAGTTCTAGGTAAGCATGGCTAGATCCCACATTATTCTGGGGTTCAGGGGCTCACTATTTGATTTTTGTATTTTGTATTTTGTATATTGGATGTCTTACAGCCTATCTGCTGTAATTTTTATTTCTTAGAGTATCTACTTTTCTTTCAGACTTAGATCCAATGGCACTTTCTACATGAAGCCTTTCTCAATTTATCCTAGTTGCTAGTACCCTTCCCAAGAAAGTACTTCCTATTTTCTCCTCATAGTCAGCCTTCACAAGATGAGAAGATCTCAGACTGGAGATAGGCTTTTGTCCTGAGCTTTTCGGATCCTTTTGGATCCTTGTACCCTGATTCAAGAATGCTAAGAAACTTGTCATGTGTTCCTGCCAATCCAATCTCCCAAATGGGATATGAAGAACTCCAAGGAAAAGAAGAGCAATGTTTCCTTCTACCACGGACCTCCCATCTCTTGCTCTAAATAACGTGTGAGGACAGAGGAGTAGTATTCTTCACTCAATGAAGCATATTCTCAATCCTAGTCATATTCTTCACATCCCAATGATCCCAGATCATCAACCAAATCCAAGGCAAACCTCCTACACCCAATTCCTCATCCTCATTCCCCTCAACACTCACCTTCACAAATTTTATCTTAAAGCTACTTAGCCTTTCCATTGTGCTCTCTGGAATGCCTATTCCTTAGAAAACAAATTTCCTTTCATTTTAAAACTTTTCCTCTTGTACTCTGTACCTAATATCTCTTACTGTAACCTGACTTCCCTCTGATGACACAGTCTCTCTGCTGTATTTTTGAGTACTTGTTTCACCTTTACTGATTTTCTTTAGTTTATTGATTGAGGGAGGGGAGTTAGAATATTCCTTGTTCCAAATTGCTCCTTCTAGTATCTTCCCCTTTTCTCTCAGCAACTTCTCTTCCTTTGAGGTTTATGCTATTAATATCTTCCACCCAATTAAAAGCTATTGTCTCTATATTTCTGCATCACTCTTCCTCCTTAGTGAGTTTGATACCTGGTTTACAATGTTTCTTCCATTCCAATTTCTGCTCTAATATTAGGGGACTTCAACATATATATCAATTCTTCCTCAAATAACATAAACTCAATTCCTCAATATACTTACTGCTTATGAGCCACCTCCATGCCACCTCAATGACACATAAAAAAATGGTCATACTCTTAATCTTGCAATCATCCATAAATTTACCACTTCTAAGTTCAAGAATTCTAAAATCCCCTTATCCAACCATATTCTATTGGTTTTCATCTTTTCCTCTGCCTTTCATTATTATTATTATTATTATTATTAAACAACCCTACTCTTTTTCAGCAAAATGACTTCTGATCTCTTTATTTCTCAATTGTTTCCCAGGCCATCTTCCTCAGACTAGAACTTTCTTCTCTTTTTCACATCTTGATCACTTAGTGAACCAATTCAACTCTATAATATCTTCCTCTCTTGAATCCCTAGCTTCCTTATCATGTTGATGATTATGCCCAACCAAATCTTAGCCTTGGATCAGTCCCACTATTCATTGCTTTCATTTCTATATATGCACTGTTAAATGAAGGTGGAGAAAATCATGCAACCATTCTGACTGTGTCCACTACAAATTTATATTATATAACCTCAACTGAGACTTCAGTCCTGCTAGGTAGTCTAATTTACCTCCCTTATCAATTCGTTATTCTACTCTCCAAAGTGCGTTTTCCAAACATGTTCATCCCTCTCAAACCTCCCAAAGCTTCTCCCCCATCTCTTAGCTGGGAGCCTTGCCTCCTATTTTATAGAAAAAAAAAATGAAGCTATTGTCATGCTTCCCTCTTCACCACTCTTCCCTATCTCCTATCACTTAGGTGCCTCCTAGAACTTTCTTTTCCTTCATCCCATCTCACTTGATGAAGGTTAGCCCTAGCTTACTAGGCTAACCCTCTACTTTTTCAAACCACCCCATCTCCTTCAAGAGATTTTTCTCTCTTTCTTAGCCACTCTTTCACATATTTTAAATCTCTCCCTGTTGATTTGCTCATTTTTTTATTACCTGCAAACATGCCTATTCCTTAGCCCCCAAAATAGCTCATTTGAACCTTCCGTTCTTATTAATTATTGTTTATATATCTTCTGCCCTTTGCATCTAAATTCTTTGAAAAGGAGTTGTTTACAATAGGTGTCTCTACTTTCTCTCTTCTTACTCTGTTCTTAATCTTTACAATGTGGCTTCCAACTTTATCATATCACTGAAATTGCATTCTCCAAAGTAACCAATAATCTCCTAGTTACTATAGCCAATCTAATTTTCTCAATCCTCATTCTCTTTGACTTCTCTGCAACTATTAACACAGCTGATGACTTTTTCCTCCTTGATAATCTCTTCTCTCTTGGTTTTGAAACATTACTTTCCTGACTTTCCTTCTCTGTCACATTTTCTATATTAGCCTCCAGATTATGCCTTCTAACAGTAGGTATCACTCAGGGTTCTATTCTGGACCTTTTCTTTTCTTTCTATACTGCTTCATGTAATAATCTAATCAATTCCCCTGGATTATTAATTATCTTTTTCTCTCCGATGATACTCAGATGTATGTTTCCTGCCTCAATCTCTGCTAATCTCCAATATTGCATCTCCAAATACTTTTTAGGAATCTCATATTGGATCCAGTAAATACCTTAAAAATGTAATTTGTCCAAAACAGAAGTCATTATCTTTCTCCAAAAACCATTCCCTAAAACTAAATTCCATATTATTGTAGAGGGCCAACATCATGCTTTCTATCCCTCAAGCCCACACTCACAATCTAACAGTAATCCTAAATTATTCACTATCTCCCATTCCTCTTCCCATTCCCCATATCCAACATGTGGCCAAGCTTTGTTGATATTGTCTTTGTAAGGTTTCTCATACATGTCCGTCTCTTTCCTTTGACACCATCACCATTCTGCTATGAGCCCTCATCACTTCAAACTTGAATAATTGCAACAGCCTGCTGATGGGCCTGCCTGCCTCAATTCTCTCCTCACTTTAATCCATTTACCCACTAAAGTGATGAATTTTATAAAAGAATAGGTCCAATAACATCACCTCTCTACTCAATAATGAAGTGATTAATCAAGCAACAAATATAAAATGCTCTGCTATTATCTGATTCATCTGGAGGTATTATTCTATTAATGGTAAGCAATCTAAACTGATATATTTGTGCACCAAATATATTCTGGTCCTTTGTCCAGAGACAACTTGTGATGCCAGTGTATGCTAAGGAATTGGGGTACCTCTTCGTTAATGCTCTCAGTTTAGTCCCTAGTGGATATACTGTCTCTCCTCTATATACCTTTTTCTTTCTTTCTACTCTGTTCCTCCTGAGTAGTATTTCATTTTTAACCTACCCTACTCTTAATCTTTATCACCCCTTGTCCCTTTTCTTATCCCTTTCTCCTAGTGTTTCTACTCTCCCTTCTATCCAGCCCTTCCCTTTTCTTTCCCATTTCTCCTACTACTTCCTTATAAGGTAAGATAAATTTCTATACCCAATTAAGTGAACATGTTATTCCATCTTTGAGCCCAAAGAGATGGGATTAAGCTTCAGACAATGCTCATTTCCCCTCCCTTTTTTCCTGTATTATAATAGGTGTTTTGTGCTTTTTGTGATCTAATTTGACCTACTTTACTTCCCCTTTCCTCTCAGTACAATTCTTTTTTCCACCCCTTAATGTGCTTTTTCTTTGATACCATCACATTAGATACACAGCTGTCCATGTAGTCTCCTCTAATTGCTCCAATAACAAATATAGTTCTTGAGTTACAGATACCATTTTCCCATGTAAGGGTATAAACGGTTTAATCTTTAAGTTTCATATATATATATATATATATATATATATATACACACACACACATATATATATGTATATATATATATATGCATATATACACAACATACACACACACACATATATATATACATATATGTATGTGTGTGTATTTATATGTATATATATATGATTTCACCTTATTTACCTTTCTATGATTCTCTTGAGTCCTTTGTTTGAAGATCACATTTCTGTTTCTTTTATTTATTTTTTTTTTTAATAGAAATGATTGAAAGTCTCTTCCTTCATTGAAGATCTATCTCTTCCTCTGAAAGATGATTCTCATTCTCACTGAAGAGTTAATTCTTGGTTATAATCTCAGGTCTTTTGCCTTCCAGAATATGGTATTACAGCTGTCAAATCTTTTATTGTAGAAACTGCTAGCTCTTGAGTAATACTGAATGTTGCTCCTTGATACTTGAGTTACAGTATTTTTTTCCCTTGAGATGATAGTTCTGGAGTTTTGTAACAATGTTCTTTGGGGTTTTCCTTGTGAGATCTCTTTTCAGAGATGGTTGATGGTTTCTTTTAATAGTTATTTTGCCTTCTGGTTCTATTATATCAGGGCAATTTTTCTCAATGATTTCTTGAAAAATGCTATCCAGGATGGCTTTTTTTTTCCCCTTTTGATCATGGCCTTCAGATAGACTAACAATTTTTAAATGGTCTCTCCTGGCTCTATTTCCCAGATTTGCCATTTTTCCAGTGAAATATTTTACATTTTCTTCCATGTTTTCATTCTTTTAGGTTATTTGACTGATCCTTGATGTCTCATAGAGTCATTAGCTTCCATTTCCCTTGTTCTAGTTTTTAATGTATGATTTTCTTCAGTTTGCTTTTGTATCTTTTTTTTTTTTCCATTTGATTAATTTTATTTTCAAGGTGGTGTTTTCTTTAATGGATTTTTTTTTGTTGTCATTGCATTTAGCCTATTGTGTTTTTTAAGGAATTTTTTCCTTCAGTTTTTTATTTTCCTCTTCCTTTTCCAAACTTTGACTCTCGCATATCTCTTGCTTTTTTTCTCATTTCTTCTTCTTTCTCTCTTATTTGCTTTTTAAAGTCTTTTTTGAGCACTTGCAAGAAACCTCTTTAAGTCTGAGACCAATTCATATCACATTTTGAGATTTCCCCTGTGGGCATTTTGTCCTCATCTGCATTAATGTTTTGGTCTTCTCTAGCACCATAGTAGCTTTCTGTGGTTAAGGTGATTTTCTGTTTCTTGCTCATTTTCTTTCTTTGTCTTTTTTCCTTCTCTTTTGTGCCTTTTATAGTAGAGCTCTGCTTCTGAGATACAGGGGGCATTGTCCCAAGCTTCTTGGGCATCTCTGAGCCTTGATCTTGAGCAGAGGAGCCCCTTGTATTTGTCATCTTGCTCCCAGCAGAGAGTAGTCCTACCTAATCTCTTCAGGAAACAGTCTGGTTTCCTGGATTGACAGTTTGCTTTTTGAGCTTGCACTGGAGACTATCCCATTTGTCCACTCTGCTACCTAGCAGAGACTGTGAATTTCAGTTGTTGAAGTGTTGTGATCAAGATCCTCTCGCTGGTTTTCCTGGACACCATCTGAGCTAAGCTGAACATCCTTTTAATCCCAGTGAGATGGATCTATCTTAAAGTCCTTCCAAACCATCTTGAGCTGGAGAATGATTTCATTCTATCATATTCTGTTTGAGAACTTGGTTTCATGTGATTTTTTGAGGGAAACTGAGAAAGCTAATGCAACTTTCCAGCCTAACTTCACCATCTTGGTTCCATCCCCAGAACTCTGCATGTATTATCTTAATCCATTTGTTAAGTGCTAGTGACTAACACTCAAAGTAATATTTGCTTCAAATACATAGGAAGAACAAACATACAAATGCTTCTTCCACTACGAGGGTATATATTCTCCTTTTTCTTTCTTTTTTTTTTTTTTTTTTTTTTTTTTTTAATTTCTTTGGTCTTTGAAGGAAAAAGGCAAAAAGAAAAAAAAAATAGATCACTTCCTACATTCTTATGTAGCAAAGTTTCCATCAAATTCCAAGGGCATCATTGTTTTCAGATGAGTTGTCATTTTAGTTTTATTGTTGTGGATTCAGAAGAGTGATTGTTATTCCTTTGGACTTCAGTATTATACTGTCTGAGAAGCCCACTCTGGAACACCAAGCTACCAAGTGGGTGAGGACTGCACTCTTTCCCCTTAGAACAGGAAAAGGTAAATTAAAAGGCTAAGGATGAAGGTCTCCTGTTTCTTAGAAAGTCATAGAACCTCAAAAAGGAATAAAGTCCTAAGCTCATTATCTCTTACACCATGGTTTCTGTGATCAAGAGAGTAACTAAATTAAGCAGACGTGAATAGAGTATCAAATTTGACTCAAACTGTTTGGAACACCCTTAATGATTATGGGTTTTCAAATAATCAAAAAACAAAAAACAAAAAACAAAAAAAAAAAAAAGGGAGGGAAGGAGTTACAAGATTACATGATGCTCATGCATAATTCATGGTACTTCCTTATATATCATTATAGTTTTCTACACTGTCCATTTGCAAGCTGATGGTGTTTATACATGCACCAGACTATGATTTTACTTGGCACAATGACTGAAATAGGTTTGCAGCTTAAAATGCTCTTTATTGAACCATGCTAAATAAAAACATTCAAATACAGACTATTTTATTAATTGACTAGACTCTGTTCAGATTATTGCTATTCTGTTTTGACATTATCTTAGATATCTTAAATTAAAAGTTTATTTTTGCCACTTATATTTAATTCTCCTACACAGAAGAGATAAGAGTCCTTTAGAGAGACTTGGGGAAAAACTCTGTCCAGGGGGTCTTAAGTTTTCTTGTGTCATGGATTCCAGTGGCAGTCTGGTAAAAGCTATGGATGTCTTCTCAGAGTTATGCTTTTAAAATAATTGAAGAAAAATTTAAATTTCACTAAGAAGTTAGTAAAAATAAGATTTTTTTTCCACCCAAATTCAAGGACTCTATTAAATGCAGAGCAAGTTAAGAAAACCTACTTTCCTTCTTTGACAACAGAAGAAAGTTTGAATTAATTAAATACTTATTAGGAACATAACTCCTACAGAATTAAACAAGACCCAGCTCACAATTTCAAGGAGTTTAAAATAAAACTAAATAGATATATCTATAGAACTTGAAAGAATGAAAAATTTATTTGAGAAGGAAGAAATTGCTTTCAATTGTTATTCTGTGATCAGTAGAACTTACATGGTAGAAGCAGTACCAGAATTCATCCTTGGAAGAAGAGAAAGATTTCAGAAAAATCAATGGTGTCATGCCTAAGCAATTCAGAACAGAATTACAAGTAGAGAAGCAACAAAATCAGAATGATGCACTGGGAAAATTACTTAACCAGTTGTGTGACAAATGGTTTAGAGAAGAGAGAGATCACAGTAGCCTGATAAGTTAAGAGATTATTTGAATAAGCTACAGAAATATTCACACATTATTTAGGGTATTTTGTTTTAGGGAATGACAACTCTCATTCTCTGTGATAGTGTGTGTATGTATGTGTGTGTGTGTGTGTGTGTGTGTGTGTGTGTGTGAGAGAGAGAGAGTGTGTGTGTGTATGTGTGGTGTCTGTCTCTCTTATTAATTTAATTTCAGAAAATTGTTTTAATGATGTTTAAAAAATCATCTTTCCTTTTTGTAGCATAACTTGTTCATTCTATGGACCATCAGCTGGAATTTGCAAGTAACTGACATTAGTGAAGTTTTATTGGAATTTATTGGAATAGTATCTTCTACAATGGAATTTTTCATGTTCTACAGGGAATTTTCTTTATTCATTTTGATTTAAAATTCTCCTCTCATTAAAAGTTGAAAATAATAACACATTTAATGAGAGAAAAGATCTATTATTGTTACACAAATATGTTGCAAACCATAAATATATATGTATTACTTTTAGAAACTTATAAGTAAGGTTTGGATTATTTATCAAAACAAGTGATATTTGTTCAGATAATTCCAAAAATCTATCCTTTTCTTGAAACCAAAGTTGATTTGTTTTATTTTTCCTTCCTTCCTTTCTTCTTTCCTCCCTCCTTCCGTTTTTCCCTTCCTCCCTTCTTTTCTTTGTTCCTTCCCCTCTTCCTTCCCCCTCTCTTTCTTCCTTCCCTTTTTTATTTCTCCCTCCTTCCTCTCTCTTTCTTTCCTTTCTTTCTTCTTCACATGCAATTTATTTTTTCAGGGCATTACAAAGCATCCAGTGACAGTACCAGAATTCAAGAGAATTCAAACAATGCTTTTCTCACAGGACCCTAAGAACTAAATTATGCGTTTAAATGTCAAATTTCTATACATAAATAGCTGTTTTTATTATAAATGCATGAGGGCTGATTTTATTAATGCAAAGTAAGCAGACACTCAGGGAATTAAGTATTCCCAAGCTAGCTATATATTTAATGTAAATACATGTATATCTATAGTTGTCCTAAAACAAGAATTTAACATAGGTTTATAACTAAAGTGATCTATGGTTTGAAAATACATATTTTTGAAGGCCACTTAAAATGTTAGTGGAAAATTTTATTATTTACTGTTGGACCTCCATATAAGAATATATTTTGCTAAATAACTTCTTAGCTAAAATATCAGATGAAGTTATTAAACTTCCCTTGAATAATTGAAAAGATATAATCACCATCATCTCTTCATCCCCTTGGTTGTGGTTTGTATATATGAGGGTGTAGCATGATTTGACAAGAAGGATGCAAAAATGACTAAATGCTTAAAATAGGGGCCATCAAGCAATCCCCTGAGAAAGATTTAAGAACACTTTCATCCCTCTTCTTGGATTGTCTGGACACACTAATTGCACTTTCATTTCTAGAACCCCCCCTTCCCCAGGCATCCTTTAAGTTGTGTGGGGTCTGTGTGTATCTGTGTGTGTCAGAGAGAAAGAGAGAGAGAGACAGGAAGGGAGAGAGAGAGAGAGAGAGAGAGAGAGAGAGAGAGAGAGAGAGAGAGAGAGAGAGAGAGAGAGACAGAGACAGAGACAGAGACAGAGACAGACAGAGAGAGCGAGGGAGAGAGAGAGAGAGAGAGAGAGAGAGAGAGAGAGAGAGAGAGAGAAAGAGAGAGACAGAGAGAGACAGAGAGACAGAGAGAGACAGAGAGAGAGACAGAGAGACAGAGAGACAGAGAGACAGAGAGACAGAGAGACAGAGAGACAGAGAGAGAGAGAGAGAATGGCGTAGGGCAGTGGAGTTGGAATTTTCCTTTCCCATTGTCACTATAGTGCTAGACTTCCCTTTACCTCAATCATTGAATAATACATCCATCTAAAATTAAGTTTCACTCAATCCATATTTATTTTTCAGTAAAATTTCTGGAAACTTATCTATGGAACTCAAGGATATGTTCCCTTTCTCAGTGAGTTCAATGCCTGATGTCAATCAGTTTCCTCAATCCTGCAATTTATTTTCTTACAATCTGTTTCCTAACAAACATGATACCTCTTTAAAACCTTAACTTCACAGTCTTCAGCTTATTCCTTTTACAGTATCTTCTCTTTTCTCCCACTACTATTACTTTCAGTGATAGTCATACTCTTATCTTGTCATAACACACAATTATTCATAGTTATAAACTATTAATGCCCTTATTTTATCATAATTTGTTTTCATTATACATTTCCTTTTCCCTTACAAGCTGAAATTCTATTCCACATTTTCATAGAGACCTCTAATCCATCTATCCTTCAGTCATTCCCCAGGAAATCACTCCATGGTCTAGCTATACTTTCTTTAGCTATACTCTCGACCCTTTGATGAACCAATTTAGTTCTATAACTTCTTCTTGGCCCTTATATCAGAACTAATGTTGCCTTAACAAAACTTAATATCATATTATTTCCACAATTCATTGACTTGCTCTTACTCAAAGATAGCTGAATGGAGCTAGAGAAAATCAAGAATCTCTGTGATCTGGGTTCACTACAAATTTATGTTCCACAATCTGCTAGGATTATGTAAAGCAAATACAATAATGCAATTCTTTTACACCTACCCAATCAATTCAGTATTCATTCACCACAGTACTTTTATCTAAAGCTGGTCTTTACTTCTCAAACTTTCCATGACTATCCCTTCTTGCATTTCCTCATATTTCACTGATAAAATTGAGGTCATTCACTAAGTGCCCCATCCCCTAATTCCCTCATTATTATTCCACTTCATTCAGATGCCTTCTATCCATTTGTTCTCCTTTACTTTCAGCTCACAAAAAAAAAAAAAAAAAAAAAAAAAAATTGCCATTCTAAATGAAAGTGATTCCATTTAATGCCATCTTCTCTGATATGTCCCCTCTGCCATCCCTAATCTTTTTTTATCTACTGTTTCTTTCCTATAGCGTATAAACATGCCAATGCTCATACTAAAAGCCTGTCACTTGATTCATCTATCCCCATTAGCTATTATTGTACATTTCTCTTCCCATTTGTGGCTAAACTACATGGAAAAAACTCTGTATAATTAGTGAATCCAATTACTCTCACTTTCTTCTTAATGAATCATCTTCTGCAAAAAGCCTTTTCCTGATCCTTCTTAATGTTAGCACCTTAGTACTTTCACTTAGTGATTGTCTCCTGTTTATCTTATATATATATATCTTGTTTGTACACAGCTGTTTTCATGTGCCTGCCCTGTTTGATGGTGAGCTTCTTTTTTTTTTTTTTTTTTTTTTTATTATATATATATATATATATATATTTTATAATATTATCCCTTGTATTCATTTTTCCAATTTACCCCCCCTCCCTCTATTCCCTCCCCCCGACGACAGGCAATACCATACATTATACATGTGTTACAATATAGTCTAGGTACAATACATGTGTGCGAATATCACTTTCTTGTTGCACAATAAACATTAGAATCCGAAGGTACATGCAACCTGGGCAGACAGATATTAGTGCTAACAATTTTCATTCCCCTCCCAGTGTTTCTTCTCTGGGTGCAGCTACCTCTGTCCATCATTGATCAACTGGAAGTGAGTTGGATCTTCTTTATGTTGAAGATTTCCACTTCCATCAGAATACATCCTCATACAGCATTGTTGTTGAAGTGTACAGTGATCTTCTGGTTCTGCTCATTTCACTCAGCATCAGTTGATTTAAGTCTCTCCAGGCCTCTCTATATTCCTCCTGCTGGTCATTTCTTACCGAGCAATAATATTCCATAACCTTCATATACCACAATTTACCCAACCATTCTCCAACTGATGGACATCCATTCATCCTCCAGTTTCTAGCTACAACAAAAAGGGCTGCCACAAACATTTTGGCACATATATGTCTCTTTCCGCTCTTTAGTATTTCTTTGGGATATAATCCCAGTAGTAGCGCTGCTGGGTCAAAGGGTATGCACAGTTTGATAACTTTTTGGGCATAATTCCAGATTGCTCTCCAGAATGGCTGGATTCTTTCACAACTCCACCAGCAATGTATTAGTGTCCCAGTTTCCCCACATCCCCTCCAACATTCATCATTATTTGTTCCTGTCATCTTAGCCAATCTGACAGGTGTGTAGTGGTATCTCAGAGTGGTCTTAATTTGCATTTCTCTGATCAGTAGTGATTTGGAACACTCTTTCATGTGAGTGGATATAGTTTCAATTTCTTCCTCTGAGAATTGTCTGTTCATATCCTTTGACCATTTATCAATTGGAGAATGGTTTGGTTTCTTATAAACTATGGTCAGTTCTCTATATATTTTGGAAATGAGACCTTTGTCAGAACCTTTGTTTTTAAAAATGTTTTCCCAATTTGTTACTTCCCTTCTAATCTTGTTTGCATTAGTATTATTTGTACAGAAACTTTTTAGTTTGATGTAATCAAAATCTTCTATTTTGTGATCAATAATGATCTCTAGTTCTCCTCTGGTCATAAATTCCTTCCTCCTCCACAAGTCTGAGAGGTAGATTATCCTCTGTTCCTCTAATCTATTTATTATCTCCCTCTTTATGCCTAAATCATGGACCCATTTTGATCTTATCTTGGTATATGGTGTTAAGTGTGGATCCATATCTAATTTCTGCCATACTAATTTCCAGTTTTCCCAACAGTTTTTTCCGAATAATGAATTTTTATCCCTAATGTTGGAATCTTTGGGTTTGTCAAAGATTAGATTGCTATAGATGTGTCCTTTTTTGTCCTTTGTATCTAATCTGTTCCACTGATCTACCGGTCTATTTCGTAGCCAATACCAAATGGTTTTGGTGACTGCTGCTATATAATATAGCTTTAGGTCAGGTACACTTAGACCACCTTCCTCTGAGTTTTTTTTCATTAGTTCCCTTGCAATTCTTGACCTTTTATTCTTCCATATGAATTTTGTTGTTATTTTTTCTAGGTCATTAAAATAGTTTCTTGGGAGTCTGATTGGTATAGCACTAAATAAATAGATTAGTTTGGGGAGTATTGTCATCTTTATTATATTCGCTCGGCCTATCCAAGAGCACTGAATGTCTTTCCAATTATTTAAATCTGACTTTATTTTTGTGGCAAGTGTTTTGTAATTTTTCTCATATAATTCCTGACTTTTCTTTGGTAGATGGATTCCCAAATATTTTATACTCTCAACATTTGTTTGGAATGGAATTTCTCTTTGTATCTCTTGCTGTTGCATTTTGTTAGTGATATATAAAAATGCCGAGGATTTATGTGGATTTATTTTGTATCCTGCCACTTTGCTGAAATTTTGAATTATTTCTAGTAGCTTTTTAGCAGAGTCTTTGGGGTTCTCTAAGTATACCATCATGTCATCTGCAAAAAGTGATAGTTTGATTTCCTCATTTCCTACTCTAATTCCTTGAATCTCTTTCTCGGCTCTTATTGCCGAGGCTAGCGTTTCTAGTACTATATTGAATAGTAATGGTGATAGTGGGCAACCTTGTTTCACTCCTGATCTTACTGGGAAAGGTTGCAGTTTATTTCTATTGCATATTATGCTTACTGACGGTCTTAAATATATACTCCTGATTATTCTAAGGAATAATCCATTTATTCCTATACTCTCAAGAGTTTTTAGTAGGAATGGATGTTGGATTTTGTCAAATGCTTTTTCTGCATCTATTGAGATGATCATATGGTTCTTATTAATTTGATTATTAATATGGTCAATTATATTAATAGTTTTCCTAATATTAAACCAGCCCTGCATTCCTGGAATAAATCCTACTTGATCATAGTGTATTATCTTGGAGATGATTTTCTGAAGTCTTTTTGCTAATATCTTATTTAAGATTTTAGCATCAATATTCATTAAGGAGATTGGTCTATAATTTTCTTTCTCAGTTTTCGATCTACCAGGTTTAGGTATCAGTACCATGTCTGTGTCATAAAAGGAGTTTGGTAGGACTCCTTCATCCCCTATTTTTTCAAATAATTTATATAACATTGGGGCTAATTGTTCTTTAAATGTTTGGTAGAATTCACATGTGAATCCATCTGGCCCTGGGGATTTTTTCCTGGGGAGTTGATTAATAGCTTGTTCTATTTCTTTTTCTGAAATGGGACTATTTAAGCAATTTATCTCCTCCTCTGTTAATCTAGGGAGCCTATATTTTTGGAGAAAGTCATCCATTTCACTTAAGTTATCAAATTTATTGGCATAAAGTTGGGCAAAGTAACTCCTTATTATTTCTCTAATTTCCTCTTCATTGGTGGAAAGATCCCCCTTTTCATTTGTAAGACTATCAATTTGATTTTCCTCTTTCTTTTTTTTGATCAAATTTACCAAAGGTTTATCTATTTTATTGGCTTTTTCATAAAACCAACTCTTGGTTTTATTTATTAATTCAATAGTTTTTTTACTTTCAATTTTATTGATTTCTCCTTTTAATTTTTGTATTTCGAGTTTAATTTTTGGTTGGGGGTTTATAATTTGGTCTTTTTCTAGCCTTTTAAGTTGTAAGCCCAATTCGTTAATCTTCTCTTTCTCAATTTTCTTCAAATAAGCCTCTAAAGATATAAAATTTCCCCTTATTACTGCTTTAGCTGCATCCCAAAGATTTTGATATGATGTCTCATCATTATCATTATCTTGGGTGAAATTGTTAATTGTTTCTATAATTTGCTCTTTCACCCAGTCATTCTTTAAGATGAGATTATTCAGTTTCCAATTACTTTTTGGTCTATTTACCCCTAACTTTTTACTGAATGTAGCTTTTATTGCATTGTGATCTGAGAAGAAGGCATTTATTATTTCTGCCTTCCTACAATTAATTTTGAGATCTTTGTGTCCTAATATATGGTCAATTTTTGTATAGGATCCATGAACTGCTGAGAAGAAAGTATATTCCTTCCTATTGCCATTCAGTTTTCTCCAAAGGTCTATCATACCTAGTTTTTCTAATGTTCTATTTACTTTTTTAATTTCTTTCTTGTTTGTTTTGCGGTTTGATTTGTCTAAATCTGAGAGTGCAAGGTTGAGATCTCCCACTATTATAGTTTTACTGTCTATTTCTTCTTGCAGTTCTCTTAACTTTTCCTTTAGAAAGTTAGATGCTATACCACTTGGTGCATATATGTTTAGTATTGATATGGCTTCATTATTTATGCTACCTTTCAGCAGGATATAGTTTCCTTCCTTATCTTTTTTAACGAGATCTACTTCTGCTTTTGCTTGATCTGAGATAAGGATAGCTACCCCTGCTTTTTTGGCTTTACCTGAAGCATAATAAGCTCTGTTCCAACCTTTTACCTTTACTCTGTATGTATCTCCCTGCTTTAAGTGTGTTTCCTGTAGACAACATATTGTAGGGTTCTGCTTTTTGATCCAATCTGCTATCCGTCTCCGTTTGATGGGATCGTTCATCCCATTTACATTTACAGTTAAAATTACTAATTCTGTATTTCCTGCCATCGTATTATCCCCAGATTATACTTTTTTCCCTTGACCTCCCTGATCCCCCTCCCCGATATTTAATTTACAGACCCCCCTTGTGACGCGCAACCCTCCCTCTTTTTTTTTTTTTTTTTTAGGATCCCTCCCCCCTCCCTCCAAGTCCCTTCACTTATTCTCCTTTTCCTTTCCCCTTTTCCTCTCCCCCCTTTTAATGAGGTGAGAGAAAATTCTCTGAAAAACAAATATGTTAATTATTTACTCTTTGAGCCTCTTCTGATGAGAGTAAGATTCACACAATGATTCTCCCCCTCACTAAGTTCCCTCAGATATGGTGTATTTTCTATGTCTCTTCCTGGGATGTAGTTTCCCTCTTTTTATCACTCCTTCCCCTTTTTCTGAACCGACCTCCTTCCCTTTACCACACCCCCCTTTTTTTCTTTTATATCAGTAAAATCAAATTATCCTTGAGTATTTTTTATATACCCACAACAAAGTTACAGTTCTCAAGGGTTCTGTGTACCTTTTTCTGTTTCTCTTCAGTCTTGTGGATGTAGATCAAATTTTTTGTTTAAGTCTGGTTTTTTTCTTAGAAACATATAGAATTCCTTTGTTTCATTGAATGACCATCTTCTTCCATGGAAAAAGATGCTAAACTTAGCTGGGTAGTTCATTCTTGGTTGCAGTCCTTGATCTTTTGCCTTTCGGAATATCAGGTTCCAGGCCCTTCTATCTTTTAATGTGGAGGCAGCCAGATCTTGGGTGACCCTTATTGTGGCACCTTGGTATTTAAATTGTTTTTTTCTAGCTGCTTGCAGGATTTTCTCCTTTGTGTGGTAATTCTGCAGCTTAGCCACAATATTCCGTGGTGTTCTTTTTTTAGGGTCTATTTCAGAAGGAGTTCGATGAATTCTTTCCACATCTACTTTCCCTTCTGTTTCTATTATCTCTGGACAGTTCTCTTTGATAATTTCCTGTAAAATAGAATCTAGGCTCTTTTTTTGGTCATAGTTTTCTGGAAGTCCAATAATCCGCAGATTATCTCTCCTAGATCTATTTTCCAGGTCTATAGATTTTCCCAGTAAGTATTTGACGTTGTTCTCCAGCTTCTCATTTTTTTTGTTTTGTTTGACTGATTCTTGGGTTCTCTGTGAATCATTCATTTCTATTTGTTCCATCCTGACTTTTAAGGAGTTATTTTCTTCTTTCACAGTTTTTAGTTCTTTTTGTAAATGCCCAATTTCGTTTTTAAATGAATTATTTTGCTCTATTGAGTTTTTTTCCATTTCCCTAATTTTTTTTTTTTGAGAATTATTTTCTTTTTCCAATTCAGAAATTCTATTTTCTTGAGACTTTTTTATCTTTTCCAATTCAGATATCCTACTTTCCTGTGTTTTTTTAACCTTTTCTAATTCACTAATTTTGTTTCCCTGCATCTCCTGTGAATTCTTTATTTTTTCCAACTCCAATTTCAGGACATTGTTATTCTCTATCATAACTTCCCTTTCCTTGCCCCATTTTTCTTCGATCTCCCTCAATTTCTTAAGAGCTTCTTCTAGGAGAGAGTTATGTGATGGGGGGCAGGAATCGTTCCCCTTTAGGTTGTTATCTGATTCTCTGCTGTCAACTTCCTCGGGGTTGGATACCCGCTCTTTCTCTGTATAGAAGGAATCTATGGTTTTTTTTAGCTTTTTTGCTCATACTTAAAAAAAATCTTTTGGGGTCTGTCTCTGGGGTAGGAAATTATTTACTTCTTTACCAGCTTCCTCCCAGACGGGATGGATGCAGCGGCTCCTGAGCCTGAGCTAAGAGAGAGCTCTGGGAGAGAGTTCCCCACCCTCTCCCTGGGAGTGCCTCAGAGGTGATTAGCACTGCTGTGCTTCTAGGGCGTAGAATAGTGAAGACTGCAGGAAGCCCAGGCTATGTGTCCGGGTGGGGAGTGGGTGTCTGCAGCAGGTGACGTAAGAAGCCCCTGCGCTCAAACTGGAAGTGTCTGCCAGAAACCGCGGTCCCTAGTTCAAAGGTTCCGCTTCTCTGGGACTTCCTGGAGCTGAGTTCCACTCCCTCCAGCTAAGTTAGGCAGTGTGTGTTGCCTTGGGCCGTATCCACCCACTTGTCAGTCTCTTAACTATTCTCAGGAGGTAGCTGAGGCCACACCCCCTGGTGCCTGAGTCACCCCCAGGGTCCGGGGAAAATCTGAGTTTTAAAATATTTTGGCTTTCTCTTCTGAACTGCTAAATAATTAGCAGAGAAGAGCTAACAGCCTGTGCCAGATTCCTTTACCTCAGTGGCTTCTCTGATCCCAGAGCCCCTCCCAGCGCAATGGGCGCAGTGTGCCCCTACCCCACCGTCTGTGCTGGTCTTTCTTATTCCTCCCCTGAGAACTGACCTTTCCTGTTGAAACTCCAGATTCTCTTCAGCTGGTAAGTCGTGCTTCCAGTCCTTGTGGTATCTATCAATCCTGAGCTAATTTTGAGACTTAATTTATCTAATTGGTTGTGAGGGAGTGAGGACGTTCACTGAGTCGTGTGTTTCCTCTCCGCCATCTTGGCTCCGCCTCGATGGTGAGCTTCTTAAAAGTAGAATCAATTTTTGCATTCTTTGTATTCCCATTACTTATAATAGTGCCTGGCACATAGAAGGCACTTAATATATAGTTAGTGACTGAACACAACAAATCTCCACCTTTTTTTTCCCAGGTGAAAAATCCTGGGGCATTTGATGTTCAGTTTGATCTCTTAGCCTTACACCAGGGGAGAAGTACAATCTGATCCCTTTCCAGTCATGGAAATGAATGTCTGCTCCTCAACTCAGACAGAAAAGAAACCTTTTAAAGTGATACCAACCTTCACTTATTAAAGTAGTTATTGGGCTAGTAGTACCTTAGAGAGAGTGCCTTCAAATGATTTTTGGTATCAAAAATTGCTCACTCAGTTATTTTGTCTAACTCATCCAGTCCTATCTATGTCCCATTATCCTCTGCTTTTGGTTTAAACTCTCTTTCTTTTTTATGTTATTAAAAAAAAAGAATAAAAAAAATCAGGGAGAATTAAAAAAATATCACAACAAATTTCCAGTTCCAGAAAAAAAAAAAAAAAAAAAAAATATATATATATATATATATATATATATATATATATATGTAGAAGAAATTGTATTCATGAGTGTCCATCTTTTCTTTACTTCTTTGTAAATTATTCTTTTCTTCTTTGCTGTGCATCTTTTTTACTTTATTCTTTTTTTCCCTTTTCAACCCCCTCACTACCCCAAGCAGGCTATAGTTAAGAAAGGATATATTTATACATACATATGTAGATATATACATACTCATAAATTCATAGACATACCAACCTCCCCATATCCTTGCTAATTCTTTGCTTCAATTCTGCTCCTTAACTTTCCTTGCTACTATTTAACCTTTCCCTACCTATTGATCCCACCATTTGCTTCCTCTCTGCCCATCCCTCCCTCCTTATTTCTTTATAGATTTTGGAGGATGCTATACTTTTAATGTTACATATGTAGTATTGCCTATTTAAACCATTTCAATGTGAGTGGCTTTTCAGAACAAGAGTCTTTCTCCCCCCTCCACTGTTAGTCTTCTCTCTGCACCTCATTTGTGTAACATGATTACTATTTTTACCTTAACTTTGCCCCAATCTTTCTTTTGGGGTACCCTATTGTTGATGCCAATCTTAAATATGTGATATACATTTCCCATATAAATAAAATAAACAATTTTGTTAAGGACCATGCCTAAATGAAGGGACAGGTCAATTCTTCAAAAGCCTCCAGAGCTATGAATCATAACATCTGAAGGAATTGCAAAGCAGCCTTTACTGATACAGGTGTTGCTTGTGAATTGGGAATGAAATAAATTGGAGGCAGAGGAAAGAGTGTCAGACAATGAAACAGCCTCTCAGTGGAGAGGTAAAAGAACAACAACTGCCTCTCAGTCTCCTTGTATCATCATCATCCTCCACTCACATGAAGAGATCACTTCTACAGGTCTAAGTTAGACTCCAGCAGCCACTGGCAGGTGACTCCTGTATCACAAGGCAATTTGTCCATGTTGAATTTCTTACAATTGCTCTTTGATATTGCCTATTATCTGTTGAATGTTCTATTAAATTCAGGTTTAGATGGTAGAAAGTCTTGAAAATCTGCAAGTTCATTGAATGTCCATTTTTTTTTTCGTTATTGAAAATTATAGATTATTTTTCTGGATATATATTTTGGCCACAGGCCTAGCTCTTTTGCTTGTCTATAGATATGATTACAAGACATTTTATTGTAACTGTTTGTAAGTCTTGTATAATTTTAATTGTAGCTCCAATATATTTGAATTGTTTTTTTCTTGTTTCTTGCAAAATTTTCTCTTTGATCTAAGGGTTTCAAAATTTGCAATAATATTCCTATGCATTTTCCACAAATGATCTCATTGAGGTGGTAATCAGTGGATTTTTTTATTTCTACTTTTTCTACCCTCATGTTATATTATTCCAGGACAATTGTTTTTTGGATTATTTCTAGCATTATTATCACAAGATCCTTTTTTTTTTTTTTTAAATCAATTTTCAGGCTTGATCTATTCTCCAGATCTTTTGAATTCTGTTCTATTTTTAAATTTTTTAATAATCTTTTCTGTTGTTATTTCTTTCTCTCTCATAGCTTCACTAGCTTCCCCCTGCCAATTCTAATTTTTATTTATATTTATTTATTTATTTATTTATTTATTTTGAGGCTGGGGTTAAGTGAGTCACACAGCTAGGAAGTGTTAAGTGTCTGAGACTAGATTTGAACTCGGGTCCTCCTGAATTCAAGGCTGGTGCTCTATCCACTGAATCACCTAGCTACCCCCAATTCTAATTTTTAAAGTGCTATTTTCATCGTTGAGACTCTGTATCTCCTTTTCTAGTTGGTTACTTTTTTTTTTTTTCATAGTCTTGTTTTTCTTGGATGGTTTTTACTTTTAACTTTTTTTTTTTTTTTTTCAGTTTTTCCTCAGTATCTCCCATTTGGTTCTTAAATTATTTTTTGAGTTCTTCTAATTGGACAGGGAGCCATTTCACATTACTTTTTGGGGTAGAAGTTGTTTTTTTTTTAATTTTAGTATCCTTCTTTAAAGATGAATGGTAGTCTTTTCTGTTCACATAGTAAGTTTCTGTGGTGGGGTTCTTTCTTCTTTGCTGGTTCATTTTTTTAAAAATAAGAGTTATTAGTGTAAGTGCCTCTAGTGATGGGGGAAAGGGATTGGTGCTTCAAACTTCTCTTCAGCTTGCCCTCCTGACCTGCAACCCCAAACCAAGAGCTCCACTCTTCTGCAAGTGCCCACAGCCAGCATCATCGATGATCACTGCCTCTTCACTCATGGGTGTAGTGGTTCTTTCTCACCCAGGACCAGTTCTTGCAGTAAAGCTGAGCCTGGCATTCCTAATCAGCCAAGGTTCACTCAGTCTTCTGAGACTTAGACACTGACTCCACAAACAGTCCAGGAGGTTGTATCCAAACCCAGCTAGCTCCAGGGCTCTCCACTTGATATTTCTGTGGAGCTATCCTGGAGATGTTTGTACTTCATATGGATTAATCCCTTATCTAGGGTCTTTCTTTAGATCTTCTCAGGCTCTGTGTGTGTGTGTGTGTGTGTGTGTGTGTGTGTGTGTGTGTGTGTGTGTTTAATTGTTTAATTTTTCTGGTTATACATATATATTAACTTTTTAAAAAAATATACATTCCTTTATGAATCATTTTGAGATAGAAAAATAAGAACAAAAGGGAAAAACCACAAGAGAGGAAAAAAAAAAAAGACAGAAAAAAAAGTGAGCATAGCATGTGTTCATTTATATTCTATCTCCTTAATTCTCTTCCCAGACCCATATGGTGTTTTCTATCCAAAGTTTATTCAGATTGTCTTGGATCACTGAACTGCTGAGAGAAGTCTTTCATAGTTGATCATTGCGAAATCTTGCTGTTATTGTGTAAAATATATTCCTGGCTCTGCTTATTTCACTTGGCATCAGTTCATGTAAATTGTTCCAAGTATTTCTAAAATCAGCTTGTTCATCATTTTTTTTATAGTACAATAATCTTCCATTACTTTCATATACCATAACTTTTTTAGCCATTCCCCAATTGATGGGCATTTACTCATTTTCCAATTCTATGCCACCATAAAAAGACCTGTTATGAATATTTTTGCATATGTGGATCATTGTCTGTCCTTTATGATTTCCTTGGCATTCAGACTCAGTAGTGGCACTGCTGGATTAAAGTTATACACGTAGTCCTTTGGGCAAAATTCTAGATTATTCTCTAGACTGGCTGGATCATTTCACAACTCCAACAACAATGCATTAGTGTCCCAGATTTCCCACATCCCCTGCAACATTTATTATAATCTTTTTTTTCTTTTGTCAGCTTAGTCATTCTTATAGGTGCTGAGGTGGTACCTCAGAGTTGTTTTAATTTGCATTTCTCTAACAGCAATTTAGAACATTTTTTTCATATTGACTATAGATGGTTTTAATTTTATCATCTGGAAATTTCTGTTCATATCCTTTAACCATTTATCAATTGGAGAATGACCTGTATTCTTGTAAATTTGACACAATTCTTTATATATTTGAGAAATGAGGTCCTTATCAGAAATTCTGGCTATAAATTCCTCCCTCCCCCACACACCTTTGTACTTCCTTTTTAATCTTGTTTGTGCAAAACCCTTTTTAATTTAATGAATTATCAAAGTTGTTCATTTTGCATTTCATAATGTTCTCTAGTTCTTTGGTCATATATTCCTCCCTTATTAAAAAAATTAATAAATTATCCCTTTCTAGACTAATTTTCTTATGATGTTACCCTTTATGTCCAAATCATGTACACATTTTGACCTGATTTTAGTATGGGGCTTGATATGTAGATCCATGCCAAGTTTCTGAAATATTATTTCCCAGTTTTTTAAGAAATTTTTGTGAAATAGTGAGTTCTTATTCCAGTAGCTGGAGTTTGGGGATTTATCAAATAATAGATTATGATAGTCACTAATTATTGTGTCATGTGTATCTAACTTATTCCACTGATCCAACACTCTATTTCTTAGCCAAAACAAATGGTTTTGATGACTGCTGCTTTATAATAGAGTTTTAGGTCTGGTACTGCTAGGCCACCATCTGTTGTTTTTTTTTTTTTTTTCCTCATTAATTCCGTAGATATTCTTACATTTTTTTTCTTCCAAATGAATTTTGTTTTTATTTTTTCTTAGCTCTATAAAATAAATTTTGGCAGTTTGATTGGTTATGGCACTGAATAAGTAGACCAATTTAGGTAAAATTGTCATTTTTATTATATTAGATTAGCCTACCCATGAGCAATGGATGTTTTTCCAATTGTTTAGATCAGGTTTTATTTGTGTGAGAAGTTGTAGGGTTCCTTAAGCGTTCTTATCTGCCCACTCATTGGCGTCACAGCTAGGCCAACTTAGCAGTCTTCGGGCACCAACCTGGATCACACAGAGACAGACTGACTAGAAGGTGCAAGCATTCTGTCTTTATTCAGTCATCCTCTCAGTGGGGGTAGCAGGAAGCAAGAGTGCAGGAGCATAGGAACAAGAGAGCGGTAGCACAAGAGAGTAAGAGTGCTAGTCCTGCTCAGGGTGCCCAGCCCACTCAGAAATGTGTAGGTGGAGCACTAGAAGGGAGGCTTCCAGAGTTAGGCATCCCAGAAGGGGATCTAGCAAGGGGACATGCAATCTATTCGCAGTTCCTTTAACTCCTGCCAGACACAGACTCCTGCCTCAGAGGCCAAGCCCCTTTTAACCCCCTGGGCCCACCCTACCAACTGACGTGGCTTACAATCTCTGTGACTCAAAGAGAGAGCAGTGCTTCATTACCCTTTACAAAGGGTGTTTTTATTTGCATTCATATATTCCTTGGTTTGTTTTAGCAGGTAGACATTCAAATCTTTTATTTTGTATGACTTCAGGGATGGTGCTCTATCCATTGCTCCACCTAGCTGCCCCTAAAGCAGTTACTTTTTTTCCAAGTGGGTTTTTGGATGATATCCACATCATGCTAGCAGCAGCATAAGAATATCAATGATGTTGATAGCCACCATCCTGCCTTTCTGCCTTTTCATGTCAGTGTATATTTCCTTTATTTTTTTTTTTAGTGCACATTTCCTAAATGCATAGTCCAGAAATGAATGAAATGGAGAACTATTCTACTCTTCATTATCTTGTGTACATATAGGTACTTAAGTTATCATGAGTATGTATATTTCTATATATGAAAGTATTTATGATATAATCTTTTAAATAATTTTTTGACATTTATCAACAAAATAACTAAGTGGCAGTGTAGAGGTAACCATAGGTATTCAAAAACTATACCAGTGAAATACAATTTTTTGCAATTTTGATCATCCTGGAAATATATCTAAGATGGCCTAATATTCTTTGGGGAGGCAGTTCGATAGTATAGTAGATATATTGTAGGGCTGGAGTGAGGAAGATTTGAGATCAAATCTTGACTTGGACACTTCCTAGTTGTGTGACCTTGGAAAACCTTCTTGGCCTCAGTTGTGTCATCTATAAAAAGAGAGAGAGAAAGAAATGGAAATCTTTTTTTGTCAAGAAAATCCCAAATGAATTCACTGACATAACTGAAATGGCTGAAGAACAATTGATGTGGAATGATAAAAAGCCATGTTATTTAGCAACAGAAGAGTTGAGTTGTTATTTCTTTTGCCATCAGTTTTATAACCTTTTCTTTTTTTTTTTTTTTTTTTTTTTTTCTTTTTTTTTTTTTTTTATTTTTTTTTTTTATTTTATTTTATAATTATAACATTTTTTGACAGTACATATGCATGGGTAATTTTTTACAACATTATCCCTTGCACTTACTTCTATTCAGATTTTTTCCCTTCCTCCCCCAACCCCCTCCCCCTGATGGCAAGCAGTCTTATATATGTTAAATATATTACAGTATAATTTAGATACAATATATGTGTGTAGAACCGAATTTTTTGTTGCACAGGAAGAATTGGATTCAGAAGGTAAAAATAACAGTTTACATTCATTTCCCAGTCCTTTTCTGGATGTAGCTGGTTCTGTCCATCATTAATCAATTGGAATTGGATTAGCTCTTCTCTATGTTGTAGAAATCCACTTCCATCAGCATACATCCTCGTACAGTATCATTGTTGAAGTGTATAATGATCTTCTGGTTCTGCTCGTTTCACTCAGCATCAGTTGATGTAAGTCTCTCCAAGCCTCTCTGTATTTCTCCTGTTGGTCATTTCTTATAGAACAGTAATATTCCATAACATTCATATACCATAGTTTACCCAACCATTCTCCAATTGATGGACATCCATTCATCTTCCAGCTTCTAGCCACTATGAAAAGGGCTGCCACAAACATTTTGGCACATACAGGACCCTTTCCCTTCTCTAGTAGTTCCTTGGGGTATAAGCCCAGTAGTAGTATGGCTGGGTCAAAGGGTATGCACATTTTGATAACTTTTTGGGCATAATTCCAGATTGCTCTCCAGAATGGTTGGATTCTTTCACAACTCCACCAACAATGCATCAGTGTCCCAGTTTTCCCACAGCCCCTCCAACATTCATCGTTATTTGTTCCTGTCATTTTAGCCAATCTGACAGGTGTGTAATGATACCTCAGAGTTGTCTTAATTTGCATTTCTCTGATCAATAGTGATTTGGAACACTCTTTCATATGAGTGGAAATAGTTTTAATTTCATCATCTGAAAATTGTCTGTTCATATCCTTTGACCATTTATCAATTGGAGAATGGCTTGATTTCTTATAAATTAAAGTCAATTCTCTGTATATTTTGGAGATGAGGCCTTTTTCAGAACCTTTAACTGTAAAAATTTTTTCCCAATTTGTTACTTCCCTTCTAATCTTGTTTGCATTAGTTTTGTTTGTGCAGAAACTTTTTAATTTGGTGTAATCAAAATGTTCTATTTTGTGATCAATAATGGTCTCTAGTTCTCCCTTGGACACAAACTCCTTCCTCCTCCACAAGTCTGAGAGGTAAACCATCCCATGTTCCTCCAATTTATTTATGATTTCGTTCTTTATGCCTAAATCTTGGACCCATTTTGATCTAATCTTAGTATGTGGTGTTAAATGTGGGTCCATGCCTAGTTTCTGCCATACTAATTTCCAGTTTTCCCAGCAGTTTTTGTTAAATAATGAATTCTTATCCCAAAATTTGGGATCTTTGGGTTTGTCAAAGATTAGATTGCTATTTTTATTCACTATCTTGTCCTGTGAACCTAACCTATGCCACTGATCAACTAGTCTATTTCTTAGCCAATACCAAATGGTTTTGGTTACTGTTGCTTTATAATATAGCTTTAAATCAGGTACACTTAGACCACCTTCCTCTGACTTTTTTTTCATTAGTTCCCTTGCAATTCTCGACCTTTTATTCTTCCATATGAATTTTGTTGTTATTTTTTCTAGGTCATTAAAATATTTTCTTGGGAGTCTGATTGGTATAGCACTAAATAAATAGATTAGTTTGGGGAGTATTGTCATCTTTATTATATTCGCTCGGCCTATCCAAGAACATTGAATGTCTTTCCAATTATTTAAATCTGACTTTATTTTTGTGGCAAGTGTTTTGTAATTTTGCTCATATAATTCCTGACTCTCCTTTGGTAGATATATTCCCAAATATTTGATACTATCGACTGTTATTTTGAATGGAATTTCTCTTTGTATCTCTTGCTGTTGGATTGTGTTGGTAATGTATAAAAATCCTGAGGATTTATGTGGATTTATTTTGTATCCTGGGACTTTGCTAAAATTCTGAATTATTTCTAATAGCTTTTTAGCAGAGTCTTTGGGGTTCTCTAAGTATACCATCATGTCATCTGCGAAAAGTGACAATTTGATTTCTTCATTTCCTACTCTAATTCCTTGGATCTCTTTCTCGGCTCTTATTGCCAAGGCTAGAGTTTCTAGTACTATATTGAATAGTAATGGTGATAGTGGGCAACCTTGTTTCACTCCTGATCTTACAGGGAAAGGTTCTAGTTTATCACCATTACATATGATGTTTACTGAAGGTTTTAAATATATGCTCCTTATTATTTTAAGGAATAGTCCATTTATTCCTATACTCTCAAGCGTTTTTAGTAGGAATGGATGTTGGATTTTATCAAATGCCTTTTCTGCATCTATTGAGATGATCATATGGTTTTTATTAATTTGATTATTAATATGGTCAATTATACTAATAGTTTTCCTAATATTAAACCATCCCTGCATTCCTGGTATAAATCCCACTTGGTCATAGTGTATTATCCTGGGGATTATTTTCTGAAGTCTATTTGCTAATATCTTATTTAAGATTTTAGCATCAATATTCATTAAGGAAATTGGTCTATAGTTTTCTTTCTCAGTTTTTGATCTACCTGGTTTAGGTATCAGTACCATGTCTGTGTCATAGAAGGAATTTGGTAGGACTCCTTCAATCCCTATTTTTTCAAATAGTTTACATAGCATTGGAGTTAGTTGTTCTTTAAATGTTTGGTAGAATTCACCTGTAAATCCATCTGGTCCTGGGGACTTTTTCTTAGGAAGTTGGTTAATAGCTTGGTCTATTTCTTTTTCTGAGATGGGACTATTTAAACTACTTACTTCTTCCTCTGTTAATCTGGGCAAGCTATATTTTTGAAGGTATTCTTCCATTTCATTTAAGTTATCGAATTTATCGGCATAAAGTTGAGCAAAGTAGCTCCTAACTATTGTTCTAATTTCCTCTTCATTAGTGGTGAGTTCACCCTTTTCATTTTCAAGACTATCAATTTGCTTTTTCTCTTTCCTTTTTTTAATCAGGTTTACTAAGGGTTTGTCTATTTTGTTGGTTTTTTCATAAAACCAACTCTTAGTTTTATTAATTAATTCAATAGTTTTTTTACTTTCAATTTTATTAATCTCACCTTTTATTTTTTGAATTTCAAGTTTTGTGTTTGTCTGGGGGTTTTTAATTTGTTCCTTTTCTAGCAATTTTAGTTGTAAACCCAATTCGTTGGCCCTCTCTTTCTCTATTTTATGCAGGTAGGCCTGTAGAGATATAAAACTTCCCCTAATTACTGCTTTGGCTGTATCCCACACATTTTGGTATGATGTCTCATTATTGTCATTTTCTTGGGTGAAGTTATTAATTATGTCTATGATTTGCTGTTTTACCCAATCATTCTTTAGTATAAGATTATTTAGTTTCCAATTATTTTTTGGTCTATTTTCCCCTGGCTTTTTATTAAATGTTATTTTGATTGCATTATGGTCTGAAAAGGATGCATTTACTATTTCTGCCTTACTGCATTTGATTTTGAGGTTTTTATGTCCTAGTATATGATCAATTTTTGTATAGGTTCCATGAACTGCTGAGAAGAAAGTATATTCCTTTCTGTCTCCATTTAGCTTTCGCCAAAGATCTATCATATCAAACTTTTCTAGTATTCTATTTACCTCTTTGACTTCTTTCTTATTTATTTTGTGGTTTGATTTATCTAATTCTGAGAGTGCAAGGTTGAGATCTCCCGCTATTATAGTTTTGCTATCTATTTCCTCTTGCAGCTCTCTTAATTTCTCTTTTAAGAATTTAGATGCTGCACCACTTGGTGCATACATGTTTAATATTGATACTGCTTCACTATTGATGCTTCCCTTTAGCAGGATATAATGCCCTTCCTTATCTCTTTTAATTAGATCAATTTTTGTTTTTGCTTGATCTGAGATGAGGATGGCTACTCCTGCTTTTTTGGTTTTGCCTGAAGCATAATAGATTCTGCTCCACCCTTTTACTTTTAGTTTGAATGTCTCATCCTGTTTCAGGTGTGTTTCCTGTAAACAACATATAGTAGGATTCTGACTTTTAATCCAGTCTGCTAACTGCTTCCTCTTTATGAGGCAGTTTGCCCCATTCACATTTATGGTTAGAAGGACTAATTCTATATTGCTTGCCATCCTATTAACCCCTGCTTATGCTTTTCCCCTTTCCTTCCCTTTTACCCTCCTATCCAGTATTAAACTGGTAAACACCACTTGCTTTTCACAGCCCTCCCTTTTTAGGATCCCTCCCCCACCTTAAAGATCCTCCCCTTATTTTACCCCTTTTCCTCGAAATTACTGTATTCCCTTCCCCTAGCTTACTCCTTCCCTTTCACTTTTCAATGAAGTGGAAGAAGTTTCACCATAAATCGAATATGTCTATTGATACACGCTATGTTCATCTCCCTCCTTTCTTTCTCTCAGATATAATAGGTTACCTTTGCCTCTTCATGAGATGTAGTACCACCACTTTGTACTTTTTTATGATATAATCTCCTTTCCACCTCTATTTTCTAAGACAAATTGTACATATGTTCTTTATATATTTTTTTGACAGAAGTATAGTTCTCAAGGTTTCTTTTTACCTTTTTTAGAAGTCTCTTGAGTTCTGTATTTGAAGATCAAACCTCTTATGTAGGTCTGGTTTTTTCATCAAAAATAGATGGAATTCATTTATTTCGTTAAATGTCCATCTTCTTCCCTGGAAAACGATGCTCATTCTTGCTGGGTAAGTTATTCTTGGCTGCATACCAAGTTCCTTAGCCTTTCGGAATATCATGTTCCAGGCCCTGCGTTCTTTTAATGTGGACGCTGCTAGATCCTGTGTTATCCTTATTGTGGATCCTCCATATCTGAATTGTTTTTTTCTAGCAGCTTCCAATATCTTTTCCTTTGTCTGATGGTTCTTGAACTTGGCCACTATATTTCTTGGCGTTTTGATTTTAGGGTCCCTTTCAGTAGGTGATCGATGAATTTTCTCAATGTCTATTTTACCCTCTGTTTCCAAAACGTCTGGGCAGTTCTCTTTGATAATTTCCTCGAAAATGGTGTCCAAGCTCTTTTTTTCCTCCCATTTTTCAGGGAGTCCGATTATTCTCAAATTGTCTCTCCTGGATCTGTTTTCCAGGTCTGTTGTCTTTCTGGTAAGGTACTTGACAGTCTTTTCAATTGTCTCATTTCTTTGGTTTTGCTTGACTCCCTCTTGGTTTCTCCTTGAGTCATTCATTTCTACTTGTTCCAGTCTAATTTTCAATGATGTATTTTCTTCACTCACTTTTTTTATATCTCTTTGTAATTGTCCAATTGAGTTTTTATCTTCTATGGAATTTTTTTCCATTTTATCCATTTTATTTTTTAGAGAGCTGATTTCTTTTTGCAGCTCACTAATCCTGTTTTCCTTGGAGTTGTTTACCTTTTCCAGCTCACTAATCTTGTTTCTCAATGATTTGATTTCTTTATCCATTCTGTCTTTGAATGCATGGGATGACTTCTCCAGGCTCTCTTGCCAAGCTTCCCTTTCCTTTTCCCATTTCTCTTCCAGCTCTCTTGTGAGAGCCTTTTTTATTTCCTCTATGAGGTTCTTTTGTATTGAGGAGCAGCTTATATCCCTCCCAGGGGATACATCTGGGGACATTCTGTTCCTAGTCTCCTCAGCATTTGAAGTCTGCTCCCTCTCCACACAAAAGCTGTCAATGGTTAGAGCCCTTTTGAATTTTTTATTCATTTTGTCAGAATCAAAGAAAACAAACTGACAAGAGAAGCAATTGGTCTGTTTTGCGGGGGATAGGGCTGGATGTTATTAATGGGCTTCCTCTACAGACTGGGGATAGGGCAGCAGAGAGCCACTAACAGAACAGCAATGACTGTACTGAGTCTGCGCTCTGAGGCTCCGAGAACGCACCGAGTCAGTCCAGGTGGGGGTTGGGGGTGGCCGGGCTCTGAGAGACGCTGGCTTTCTGGGGTTTTAATCTTCACCTCCGGTGTTTACACCCTCTCTGCTGCTCCTGGCTTGCTGCCAAGACGGAGCATCCACACTGGGGCAAAAGCCCTTTCGCAGAAACTGCAGAGATCACACCCCTCCCCCTCCGGTCTGAGCTGTGTGAGCTGCCTGTCTTGCTCTGGCTGTCTGCCCTCAGTCTGCGCCCAGTCTGATTGACCCTCCCCCGAACAAACACAGACCTTTTCTGGCGACTTTCAAGGATGTCTTCTCTTGGTGATAATTTGTGGATTTCTTTCTGGGTCAAGCATTAAGTCAGAGGCTTGTCATGAAGTAAGTTCTGAGAGAAAGGGAGGAGCTCAAGCAGCTGTCTGCCTCCACGCCGCCATCTTAGCCGGAAGTGACTAGTTTTATAACCTTTTCAGCTTAGTGTGGCTGGTTCTCAGTTTCCTTGTGCTGTTACAAAACAACAGCAGCAGCAGCAGCAAAAAAAAAAAAAAAAAAAAAAAAAAAAAAGACCAGATGAACTCTAAGAACTTAAACAGCTTTAAATTTTGTAATAAATAGTTTTAATTTTTTGAAATTCAGCATCAAGTGAATCATAAAACAAATGGGCATAGACTATTAAAGTTATTTGCCAGTGACATGAAGGTAAAGTTTCCCATAGTCCAAATGTAAGAAAAATTCTTAAGAATTGGCAAAGATCTCTAGTTGCTATTTATAAGATGGTGTTCTATTGATTTAACTGAAACACAGAATATTTACATTTGTACTTCAGTGAGATTCACAGCTATTCATTAGATAGGCATGGCAAAACTTATAGAAAGAACAAAATAACAAGAGAATGCAGAAATTGGGAAACAGTTACAATGACTTCAAGCTCATTCCTGACATAAAAGCTAGTCTTTTTTAACATTGAATCCTCATGATTTTCTATAAATGAATCATATTCCAGGATATTTTCAGAAAAATTGAAATTGTTGCTGATCCATATGACAATAAAACAATACAGAGTTGATATAGGATCAAATCAATTTCTAATAGTAATTTCCCAGAAGCCAGAAAAAAAAAAAAAATATATATATATATATATATATATATATATATCAAGGTCTTATCCAACCAAAGAAGGGAGTAAATTTGTTATTCCAATTGTAAAAATATTTTATTTATTTATCTGACTATGATAATTGAATCTGAAAAATATTTTATTAAGGGAAAACATAATTTGTACATATAGTCTTGGAAAATTTTTGGAAAGTCACTGGATATGAATTTTATTAGTGAAGGAAATCAACACATTGATGAAGTTATTGATAAATTTATGCATTAAGATATTACTAAAGCAGGTATATCATATTGTGTACACAAGAAAAATAAACTTGGAAACCAATTATATTAATAATTTAATTAATATAGAGAATCTATTTGTATTATTCAAAACTATGTAGATATATATGCATATATATCTATGTGGATATATATGAATATATATATGCATTTAGACATAGATACATATATATACATATACATATACATCCGTGTATATATATATATATATATATATATGTATATATATATATATATATATATATATATATATGGTGTTATATTGTCTCTCTAGATTTCCATTTATTTATGTGTAAAGCAGGGAATTTGAAATATATGTACTCTAAAGTTTGTTTCATCTGCTATCTTGCTACAAGTCTATGATTTATAAGACTCACAGCTTTATGACATTATAAAGTATTTGTTTATATCAATTTCTCAAAGAAAAATGTTGCTCTTTACCTATAGATACTTAACTAAGAAAAGCACTAGAGCGATGCTAGAAAGCATTGGACTACAAATATACAAACTGCATACGTTTTTATCCATGCAATATTAAGAGAATGAAAGGGAGTCTTCCATGCTTCAGATCATATCCCATAGACATGGGTAGCCTATATGGCAAATATACATTATTCTTTTTTTAAATCTTTTTACTATTTTGACCCCAATTTCTATCCAGCCTCAGTTTATGTTAGCTTATCTCTCATATTGTGCAGTTGAACGAAAATGGCTTTCCTTTTGTTCCTCACAGATAGTACACCATCTCTCATATCTGTGCCTTTGGACTGGCCATTCACTGTGATGCCTACAATACTCTTCCCACTGCTGCCATCTAGATTTACTCATGTCTGCCAGTATATACAGAAAACACCACCTTCTACACAAAATCTTTCCTGATTCCCTTCCTCAACCAGTACTGCCTTTCTTGAGAGGTATTAAAAAAAAAAAAAAAAGGCTTGGAGTCTTATTCAGCCATTTCAGTTATGTCAGTGAATTCATTTGGGATTTTCTTGACAAAAAAATTTCCATTTCTTTCTCTAGCTCTTTTTATAGGATGACACAACTGAGGTCAAGAAGGTTTTCCAAGGTCACACAGCTAGGAAGTGTCTAAATCAAGATTTGATCTCAAATCTTCCTCACTCCAGCCCTACAATATATCTACTATACCCTTGAACTTCTTCCCCAAAGAATATCATTCCTTGAATATAAAAGAAATAGGATCAACAAACATTTTCTTGAAAATAATATAAATATATATATATATATATGAAACAAAACTTAACAACATCCAAAGCCATAATCACACTACGTTCCTTTGTACTATTATAGTCTTATATTATAATATATATATATATATATAAAAAATATATATAAATAATATAATATAATAATAGCCATATTATTTTATTATAGTCTTAAATTTTTCTTGTTTCTAATGCAGATCTGTAAAATAATATTTAACTCTACTTACTGATAATAAAAGTTATTTTTTGTTCTGATTTTGTTTTTTTATTATTTTCATTGTGAGTTGACAGAATGACATACTTTTATTCTTATAAGAATGGCATTATAATAATTTTTTTTTGCCCTGAAAGATTCCCTTTAATAATCTCAAAATAAATCGGTTCAAAATAAAATATGTATTTTAGTGTCAAGTATCTCTACTACCATTCATGTGGATTCTTTTAAAATTATTTACTGAGAAAAAGTAGATGTGTTTATTTTCTCTGTCCATGAGCTCATGTACTAGTTTTGAATTTATCCTCTTTCAAGGTATTCCATTCAGTATTCATGAGTTCCATGTCTTCTGTTTAGTAAAATCCTTGTAAAAAAGGTTGAAGGAGAGTAATGGTAAGGAGAGGAAGCCAAAATATAAATATGACCTGAGGTTACTATTCTGATAGCTGAAGGCTGTTGAGCCTATTTCTTTATTTTACATAATTGGAAATACCATTTCCCTTTCAATAAGCCTTTTTTTTTTTTTTTTTTTTTTTTTTTTTTTTTTTTGCCATCCCTATAATGAGACCAACATTTTTTATAAAATATAGTTCCTGTCTCACTTGCCACTTCCATCAAGCAGGATTGTTTTCACCTTTAGTTAATTGTACCTCCCCCAAAAAATCCAGCAAAGAAATAGAAATAGAAATATTTAAAGGCAATTCAGAAACACATTTTAATGCTAAACATGAAAGTGAACATTACCAAGGAATTGAATGTAGTGAACTAATGGATTATGCATTTTCTACTCATATAAACATTTCTGAAACAATGACTCTGACAGGATATGTTTTTAAAATGATCTTTATAGTTATAAAGTTTTATATTTTTATTATAAAAATAATCTTTATTTGGAATTATGCAAGAAAAATCCCTAAACTGTTCATTTCCTTTGACCTAGTGATAATATTTGGCATTCATACTAAATATGGCAGTGACAAAAAGAAAACATTATGTATTATAAAATATTTGTAGCAGCAGGCTTTGTGATAGATTTAAAAATGGAAATAGAGTGAATGCGCACATATCAGAAAAACATTGAATAAAATATGGTATACAAATATAATAATTTATAAGAAAATGTATAGTAGGCTTTCAGAGAAGAAAGGGAAGACATATGAAGTGATACAGAGATAAGAAAGCTGAAATAAGAAAGCATTATAAATAAGTACAATAGTGTAGATGACAACACTAGAATGAAATCTAACTCAGTTCAATTTTAAATAACACTGGATTAGAGAACTGATAATGAAAAACATCTTTTACAGAGAAGGGATAATTTGAGGGTAGAATTAGCTATGTATACTACTACATATAATCACTATGCTGATAATTTTGCTTAAATACTTTCCTTTTTTTTTTAAGAGCTTTGATAAAGGAAGAAAGATAAAAGGAAATTATTTGAATATTAAAAAATAAACAAAAATTAAAGGAGATTTTAAGTTCCTTGAAGATGATGTGATTGTGACAGTTAGATATCTATTTGTACTATTACAGATGAGCATGGTGATGTACAAACCCTATTATGTTGTCCATTCAGCGGCATGTCACAATCTGGGCAGAAAGCATTTTCATCTCCTCATTTTATCACATGTGGATAATCAGTATGAGCACTTTTGATAACTAGATGTCTTCTAGGACGTTCCACAGTGGCCCAGGGATTAATGAAACAGTAGAATGAAATCAACAAACAGGATTATCATAAGAACCTCAACATTCACAGATACTCCATCTTGAACTTCAACTGAACTGTAGGAATTGACGTTACATATACTTTTGAAGAACATACATCTCTCTGTTTTAGTATTCTTGATGTTTATAATCAGAGAATAATTCAAAATAATTATTTATATTGTTATATCTTTTAAAATATTTGATTTATTTTCATGTATACATGGAGCATATCTTGAAGGAAGAAATGTTTTAAGGCAGCGTTTTAAATTTACAATATCAATTGAATTTTTTTATAAAATTCAAAAAAAAATTAGCATAGACAATTTTAAGCTGATTGAGATGTAGTTCAAATGAAGAATATCACTTGTGAAAGAAAAATGTTTCCTAGTCACTTAGTATATACTCAATTCATAATTTTGCTTTACATAAGATAAGGACTTCAAGGAGATTACTCCAAGCAAAGAAAGTTGAAAGTGAAATGATTACTTAGTAGTCCCACAGTTTTTCATGTTTTAATATTTTAAGTATCAAGCTCCAGGAATGATATATTGAAAATTTTTAAGGATCATGCCTAAGTGAAGGGACTGATCAATTCTCTGAGAGACTCCACAGCTGTGGATCATAACATCTGAAGGAGTTGCAAAGCAGCCTTTATTGACACAGGTATTGCTTGTCGACTGGGAATGAAATAAATTAGAGGCAGAGGTAAGAAGAGAGAGGTCAGACAAAGCAACAGCCTCTCGGTAGAGAGGTCAGAGAACAGCAACTGCCTCTCCTGTATCATCCTTCTCTCATATGAAGGGATCCATTCTACAGGTATGAGTTAGACCTCCAGCAGCCACTGGCAGGTGGCTCCCATATCACAACAACAACAAACAAAAATGATTATTACTGCATTAAATCTGAAGTCCTTGTAAATGTGGGCTTATTTGTTTTATGTTTAATATTTCTTTTGCAACAACTGAAATAAATGGCTGCTTTATAATTGATTTATGTTGTACATTGAATTAATTTCCATTAGGATCTTGTAGATTCATTTTAGGGAGACTCTAAACATGAGCAAAATCTACTTAACCTACATACATTTACATCTACCTAGCTATGTAAGTGTAAAAATAATATATATTATATAAAAAGTATATATTTGCATACATATACTATATGTACTCTAACCCCATTTTCTCTGTCTCTGTCTATATTTTAGTTCTTTCTATAGAGAATAATAATTCATCCTATTATCTTAATCCAAGAGAAATCATTATCTTGGGACTTTACCAAGTATCTTGCAGATAGAGACTGAAAATGAAAGACAGCAAGATGTTACAGTGGAATAGTTAGAGAACAATACCTGAAGACAGAAAAACTCATCTTTCTGAGTTCAAATCTGGTCTCAGACACTTACAAGTCATATGATCCTGGGCAAATCACTTAACTATTTGCCTCAGTTTCCTCATTGGTAAAATGAGCTGGAAAAAGAAAGGACAAAGCACTCTAGTACAAAAAACCTTCAAATAGGGTCATAAAGACTGAAATGACTAAACAATAACAAATGCCAAATGACTTGTTATATGAGTCAAACAACTACTTATTCATAAAGTCATTATTGTAAAGATCAGTATGACATTTTTTGTATCCTATGTAAGCAAAAAAAAAGGTTACTGATATTTCCCTTAGAAAAATGTACTGGTTAGCCATCATAAAAAAAAAAAAAAAAAAAAAAAAAAAAAAAACAATCACTGAGTTATACATCATTTCTGGTGTAAATGATTATGTAATTTTTTTAAAAAGCATATTGTGAATTTGGAAAAAAAAATTCTACTGAATTCAAAGAAATTACATGAATAGAAGATATATTGAGGGGGCAGAGATGATGAAAATTTGTTCTTTAGCTTGATTCTGCCAAATTCATGTTCATTTAACTTAATGTGAATATATTATATGCCTATCCCTTAAACAACAGAAGCTTATAATGATATTTAAGAAAAACTTTCATTTTCTATTGTTATTTCAATAGAAATATAATTATAATTATATATATTATTAATCATTTCATCTTCTTAAAGACAATTAAAAAAAGCTTTATGTGACTAAAATACCAGATATGAAAACATAAGTGCAAAATACAAAGGCACAGCTCATTAACATGAAGCTATGATATTGATACTGCCTTAAATAAAACATTTTAACAAGAGTTCTTTTCAGATTTTGAAATTACATAAAAAGTACTATGTTAGACGATTTTTTATATAATTCACTTACCTTCTATCATTTTTGAGAATAAGACTAATTTGCTCATAGCTCTAAATATTTAGTCCTTTATTATTGTGCCAACAGAACTTTCAGAAGTAAGGACTTCTTGCAATTATCTAAGCCATCTTAGACTGGCATATATATATATATATATATATATATATATATATATATGTATATATATATATATATATATATATATATATATATATGTGTGTGTGTGTGTGTTGTATGTATCTACACATATATACATATACATACATATTCACACTTATGTATCTATATCTATATCTATATCTCTATATATGTCACCCTACAACACCAACTTAACCTAAATAAACAAATAAATTAATATAAATGAATAAAATTATCTTAATAAATTTGTACAGACAAAAAAGACATATTCCCTCACTGATATACTCATTCTGCAATCTGAGTCTATCACCTCTCTGTCAGAAGATGTGTAGCATACTTCATCTTTAGACCTTTAGATCTTGGAATCATGATTTTATCATTAAATTGATAATAATTCTCAAATTTGACAAAGTTGCTTATCTTTATGATGTTATTATATAATTTTCATCTTATTTTTCTTCTTTTACTCTGCTTCACTTCATACAGGTCTTCAGTTTTCTCTGAGGCTATACATTTATTAATTTTTTATGATACTAAAATATTCCATTCCATTCCATTCATTTACCAATAGATGAGCCTTTCCCCTGACTTTCCAGTTTTTCCTGTTATAAAAATAAATAAATATTTGTGTGTATTTTTATGATATATACATACATATAATTTTCAGAATTCAGTGTCTACTCATTTTTCCCAATTGCTTTCCAAAATGGCTATGTCAATAATACTCTACAAATGCTTCATTAATCCATCTGTTTTCCTGTCCTTCATTCACTGAAATACACTTTCTCTAGTCTGACATATGGAAAGTTGCATTATATATAAATATATATATATAAAATATAAAATATATAATATATATATATATTTTATATTTCCCCCTCCCTTATATACTGTCTTGTTCTACACTCTTCCTTCCCCCATTTCATAACTGAATGAAATGTATTTTAGTATATACTTTTATGTGTATTTTTTCCCTCTGACCAGTTCAGGTGAGAGTGAGATTCAAATCTCACCTGCTTTTTCACTCAATTCTTCTTGCTTGAATTGACTTGTCTTTCCACACCAAATTATGTGGCATTAATTTCTCATTCCTTCCTTTCCCTTTCCTCCCAATGTATTCCTTATCTCTTTTATTTTTTTTTTTTATTATTTTTTTTTTTGGTTAAAATCATCAAATCATTATAACATTATTCCCTGGCTTTCTGTCTAATTAAAATCCCTCTGTGACTCCTAATGCTGATAATTTTTGAGTCAACGCATATCATTGTCCCACATTAGAAAGTTAAAAAAAATTATCTTCATATTTCTCTTGACTCTTTGTATTTAAAAATTTCTACACAATTCTGGGTGTTTTGTCAAGAATGCTTCAAAGTCACAATCAGTTAGCTGAAAATATTATAATGGTTGAGACTGATTTGACTTAGGCTCTCCTTTGGTCTGAGATCCCAGTAGTGGTTATTACACTGTAGTCTTAAGACAGGGATAGAAGTTAGAACTAAGGGCAAGCTTCATTCCTCATTTCAGAGCCAAACAAAAATTCAGAGCCAAACAACTAAAATTCTTCTTTGTCCAATAAACATTCTAGAGCTTGCAAATGCTCTTTGTCATATAATACTATCCTTAGACAGAGTTCATTTCTTTGATTTACCTTGTGTCCTGTCGGTGTCCCAGAACTGAGCAGTGAATGACAGTTTCCAGTTGGTAACTGTTTCTCTACATTGTGCAGTCAGGTCCCTTAGTGTAAGATCTGAGATTTCTTGCCATGGAGTATATTATCATTACTTTCAGTTATTGTAATGGAATGGTCCGTGAAGACAACCTTAACAAGACACAGCCATATTTTTAAAAATCTCTTTATTTCTCTATCAATGCTGACTACTCTGGAAAATGACTGGCTCATTGTATTTTTTTTTCTTGGATTTCCTGACCATAGCCTCAATTAATATATTTTATAAGTCATGATGGATGACTTATTAAAAAGTGTTGTGTTGTAGTTTTTCTGTCATGGCTTTCCCTATCTTTATTGATTTTTAAGTTGCCATGATTTCAATTTTCTGGACAGTGATAAATCATTCATTTCCTGAGTCATATCCATATGATATTTGGAAAATTGTTGTTGAATTGAGGATTACAAATGCAATGGCATTAATATGTAGTTTTTATGTAACTTGTCAGAATCTTTTTACACTGTTAAACACATTTTACAGGCTATTTACAGATGGTACTATTGTCTGGTGATATTTGATCTGGTGATATTTGACTATTCATATTAAGTGCCAGAGTATCTCAGGGCTTCCCAATGAGATCCATGAATACTTAGAAGAATTTTGCCTTATAAGAAAGAATAAGACACCCCATAAGGAATCATGAGCTATACTTATTTCCACAAAAGTACATAATTTTGCTTAGCTCCTTCATGGAATATCAGTGGGAGAATGTAGCCCAAAATCAAACATGAGAAAGTATGAATGGTCAATATGCATATCTGAGATTATGAAGTAAAGTACTGAAGAACTATACTATAGATCTGAAGGTCTAAATTTGAAATCTTATAACCTAGAGAAAAGTTTGGTTTCTCAAAGGCTATGGCAGATGAATAAAGGAGGTAATTCTGAGCTATAAACTTTTGGGTCTACTTCATACGAATCAAACTTATTCAGGTAAATGTAGACACATCACCAGAAGATCAGTGCTCAGCTATTATTTTTTTTTTTGTTTTGATTTAGACTCAACAATTCCACAACAAATATGTACAAAATATATTAAAATATAGAGAAATATTGATCTTTGTGCATAGAAGTATTGATACTGGTGAAATATTTTGATTTTAATTTAATAATTTGATTAAAGTTGACTAATAATTTAATAATTTGACTAAAATTTAATATTCTGAATTTAAATAGTTTACTATTTAAGGCTGTACATTTTAAGTATTTGAATTCCATTTCAAATGAAACACAATATATATTTAAAATATTTGTGCCTTTTAAACTATTTCATCATAATCACTTGGTATTATACTGATATGCCTAATTAATTCTTAAATGTATTATTATAAAAGAAATAGTTGCAACTAAAAGCATCTTGTTAAAATAACCTTAAACTCATTGTATCCTGGGATTAATATTCCCTACATCTTTGCTTCCTGTAGACTCATAAACATCATGGCAAATAAGAATAACCAGATCTCTGAGGAATATTTATTCTGCTATGGTCAATTGTTGAAGACATATTCAATATTCATCTGGTACTAGGAGTCAAGTAAAGTCAATCAGTAATTGTTCTCTGGTACCAAACAATATCCTATGGGAGTAAAATCCAAGCTTTAGCTGAATTCTAGTACATATGAACATAAACCAGAAATTAATTATGAATGGAGTTTTACAAACACTATTGGTTTTCTAAAAAACTGAAGTTAGAAAGTAAACATGCATATGGGTGTGTGTATATATGTGTGTGTGTGTGTGTGTGTGTGTGTGTGTGTATATATATATATACATAACATATATATATATATATATATATATATATATATATATATATATATATATATATATATGAGAGAGATGTAGACATAGATTTAAACAGGCCTTCATACAAGACTTTTGTGATATTGTAAATATAAATTGGTATATATAATTATTGTCAGAATATATATGTATGTATATCTACATATATGTATTAAATATAAGCATACAAATTCATATACATGATTTTACCCCATTTCTTCTCTTTCTTCTTTATATATACATATAGATAAATATATGTGTATAAAATTGGTATATCTATGATTGATGTGTATAGGTGTATATCTGTGTTTGGGTAAAGATATGTGGATAAACACATATATACACATGTACCTCCTCATTATAAGTATGTACATTTTACCACTATAGGGCTCTCACATTGGGCTAATACAAAAAAGTAAAGCTTTGAGTATATTGAGTTGAGCTGAAATTTAGTTGAATTAATTTGGGTCATTTTAAATAAATTTTATGTATCTCTGGGCATCATTTTCATACCCCTCTTTTCTAAAAGCACTGAATCAATTTTTAAGTCCTAATTACTTGTAACTGGTTCTATATTAGATGTTTGATAAATTATAAAAAGAATGAAATAATTCTAGATGTTTGATAAATTATAAAAAGAATGAAATAATTCCTTTTCTTTATATTTTTAATAGGAAAAAAGATGATCTCTTCAGCTCCTTTCAGCTCTTTCTAGTCATATGATGAGATTGAATATTTCATCTCCTTTCTTAAGAGGCTCTAAGTCCCCAAGATCTAGCTTCTTATCTCCTGTGTTTATAGCTATGAAAAAAGAGAGAAAGGATACATGGAAGCATACATTTAAGCAACTACTTAGAGTGTGCCATTTTCTGAAAAGAGTAAAGGCCCATGTTTGAAACTGAAATCTTAAGTTATTCACTTTCACCTGAATTGTGCCTAACAGGACTAAGCACAAGATAACCTTTTCCCCATTCTATTCACTTAAATCAATAACATTGATTTTGCAGCACAAATAAAATGTTAAACTCTAAAGGAGTAGCGCATCCTGTGACAAGTGCAAAAAAATTTCTTTTAGGTGAAATTCTATACAGTCAAGGTGACTAATGCATAAATTAATGATTAACCCACACATGCATGGGAATTGAGAGAAACAGAGAGACAGACACAGACAGACAGGAGAGAGAGACAAGAGACAGAGATAGAGAAGGAGAAAGGGAGGGAGGGTGGGAGGGAAGGAGGGAAGAAGGGAGGAAAAGAAAGAAGGAGGGAGGGAGGGAGGGAAGGGGGGAGGGAAAGAAGAAAAGAAGAGAGAGAAAGCAACACTAAATTGTAGATATAGACTGCAAAGTTGGTAGTTGACAGTACTGTTTGCATGACAAACTTCCATTTCAAAGTTGGAAATTAATTTTCCAATTCTAATCAATCATTTATTTGGTTGGATGATGTGAAAATGTCATTAGAGGATCATTATAATAAGCTGTATACCTTTATTCATCTTTTATTTCTTCATATGCTATTTTATTTTATTGTTTGATATATAATTCTGACGACATTAAGATATCAATAACTTGATTTTGAAAGCCATAGATTTAAAAAATTAAATATTTTTTGTTATTGTATATACTGAAAATGAAATTTTATAATTATTTATACTTCAAGTGAATATTATTCACTTCAGTTTCTCAAGTATCTACAATTTTCACTGTGGGGTTAATTCCATTTTAAAGCAGATCATAATATACACAAGTCTTAAACAACATTTCTTGAATTATTATGCCCAAGAAAATAAATCACTCGATGGCCATTCTTTTGAAATGCTCTGAACTATGATGCTTTTCAAATAATTAAAAGACAGCAGGTAGTTATGCCTGAACTTCCAATTATTTTAATATGGTGAAATATATCAAAATTTTCTACTCACCCTCTTTCTACACCAAAATGAGGTTGTTATCCTTCTGCTGCAATGCATATCCAACACTTCCTCTTCCAATCAATCATAGGAATTCTTGAAGATATTTTAATGCTATTTCTCCCATGAGATTAATGATTGATTATATGATCCAGTCTACTTAAATTTCCTTTTGGCTAATTAATTGCCCTTTGAGTACCTGTAAAGTGATTCTTCTTATAAAAAGTTACTTTTTGATTTGAAATCATATATTGAGAAAATAGTAGTGTTAAAAATAAATTTCCAAAGCAGGAAATGTTTAGGATGATTGAAACAGTTTAGAATGATCAAAGATGATTAACCTGTCCTAATTAGCTCCTCCTAATTAATTGTAGGCTTAGTCCATCATTTTCTTACAGTGTACAACCAATTTTATGAAACAGACTCTTAACCATCTAATGGCTAGCTGAAAATGACCCCTTTTCCACTTGTTAACAGCATTTTTGTCAAGCATACTTCAGTGTGCTTTAGCTATCTCTTTTGTCTTTGCCCAGATCAATTATAATGCTACCTCAAGAATCTACAGTAATGATTTAGTGCATCTTCTAAGAGTAGTGGATGAGAACATGAAAATAACTCAGCCATATAATAAGAGCTTAAGGAAATATGAAACTATTGACATCCATCATATAAATATATTTTTTTTCATTATCCTTAAAACACTTTAAGTCAGTGTTTAATGATTCTAGAATGTATTATGATTTTCGGAGGTGACCTGATATTGGTTCCTAGACCTAGAAGGAAAATGAAGTAAAGTGACATATATATCTTTTATATTTCCAAATGCATGTAGACTTTCTATCAATTTTTGACATTGTAAAACAAATCAATTATTTTGAAAAAACAAAAAACAAAAAAACAAAAACAAAAGAAAATAATATTTAAAGCTTTTTCATGATATTGTAACAGTTTTGCAGAAGCTTTAGGTCATACATTTATGATTGAAATGGTAGACTTCTTCAAGGGATTATCTTTCTAAATGTTCATCATTCATAAGTTTTGTTTCAGTCTCCACTCTCCTCTTATCTACTTTACAATAACTCAGTCACTTAATTTTTCCTCCATTCGAGAGTAGTATGACATAAAGAGTGTTTGAAAAATCAAAAAGAAGAGAGGCTTGGAGAGACTTAAATCAACTGAGGCTGAGTGAAATGAATAGAACCAGAAGATCGCTGTACAATTCAATGTTGTATGAAGATGTATTCTGATGAAAGTGAATATCTTCAACATAAAGAAGATCCAACTCACTTCCAGTTGATTAATGATGGGCAGAAATAACTACATCCAGAGAAGGAACACTGGGAAGTGAATGTAAATTGTTAGCACTACTATCTATCTACCTAGGTTACTTATACCCTCAGAATCTAATACTTAATGTGCAACAAGAAAATAGTATTTACACACATATATTGTATCTAGGTTATATTGTAACATATGTAAAATGTATGGGATTGCCTGTCATCAAGGGGAGGGAGTAGAGGGAGGGAGGGGATAATTTGGAAAAATGAATACAAGGGATAATATTATAAAAAAAATACTCATGCATATATACTGTGAAAAAAAATTATAAATTAAAATAAATAAATAAATGATGTGAAGAGAATGTAAGCTATCAATAAAAAATTGCTAGGAGTTAAAAAAAAAAAAAGAAAAATCAAAAAGATCACAATTTGTTGATAGCTCCAAATAGCATATTATAAGAAAAAAAGTTTACTCCAGCTTTTGGGATTGGAAACTAGTATAACAGAAATTAGGCACTGACCCATACTTAACACTATATACCAAGATAAGGTCAAAATGGGTTCATAATCTAGACATAAAAAATGAGATTATAAAGAGTTTTGGGGCTCCCCTTGTAATGCCTGAGAAACTGAGCAAGATAGAGATGAGAGAGTATTCAATAGAGAATTTATTAAATGGGGAGATTTACTGGGACCAATTGGATCCATGGTTGGTCTCAGGGCTAAAGGAGACTATCATCTCAAAGAATCCCACACTGAATATCGGATACAGTATTCTTTTATAGGGTAACAAGAATAATGACATAATGGAGGTTCCTGGATGGGGATGACCTAATGCAGAGGGCACCTAGGATGACATAATGGGAGTTACTGGAGAGGCTCCTAATATTCTAATGATGTCTAAAATAGATAAAAACCTTTATCCCATCAAACATTAAGAGGGAAAAAAGTATAGCCTAATGTCTAAAATATAAGACCTTTATCCTAACATTAAAAGGGAATGGTTATAACCTGAGGCAGACTAACTAAATAGGACAATTAGGGAAATTGGGTCAGGGCATTAAAAGAGAACTGTGGCACAAAACCCCTCAAGCAGTCAACCCCAAATTCATTCTTCTTCTGTAGGTGCTTTGAGCTGGCAAGGGTCATAGTGATATCTTTAGTTTATTGGGGGTTCATGCCAGGAGGTGAGGTGTGAGGTCTGAGATTTGAAAACGGCAACAGGACATCTAAGGGGTGTTTGTCCCACTAAGTCGTCCCATCTTCTCCAAGCTAAAGGGCAGTTGAAAATCCACAGCTTGAATCAGAGAGAAAACAGATCTCAGGAGCAGATTAAAAGTGGGGAGTCATCCAGGGTTGAGATGGCGACATTTGAGAATGGGGCCTTTTGCAGGAAATGTATCAGGTCTAGTTTGTGGGCTGCCTTTAAGAATGCTGGTAGCTCCACAGCTGAAAGTAGTAAAGGAGTTAATTGATGGCAAGGGTATAGAATGACAAAGAAAAGCAGTAGAGAAAATTCTAAGAGCAAAAAGTTCTCATCTACAGTAAAAGTGTTAAATGGCCTAGAGTCTGGGGTGTAAACTGCCCTTTCACTGATTTCCAGGAGAGCTAATTTTTCCTGGGGTGTAATCAGGTTGTCTGGGTAGTAGGATTAAGGTGTGACACACCCAGAGAGTCAGGCCATGATATTTATCAGGTTTACTAAGCTACTGATATGCATAGGCTTAAAAAAAAAAATAAAAATAAAAAATAAATGCTTTGAACCCCGGGGTTAATGGCTATCCCAGGGTAAATTTTACTCCTTTTCAGTTAAGAGGGCCTATCCAATTAAAAGCAGCCACTGCTCTAAGGCAGGATGGCCTGTGGCAGGCTCTGGAGGATCTGGCCCTGCTGCAAATCAAGATAAGAGTGCAGTTAAGCTTTTCCAAATTTCTTAACTGTCTGTCTAAAGGTTTGTGCTCTTAAAAAAAAAAATCCTTTTGGGGGTCTGACAAGAGAGAGTTGGCTTCTCAATCTCACCATAAAATCACCAAGATGGCTTAGGCAGAGGTCCTGAGCCTCCCCCCCTTGTCAAAATTATATACACATATATCAATCAATACATGTACATGTATATGTAAATATATTACATATAAATATATAATTTTCAAAATTCCAAAATATACAATTTTCAAAAAACTATATATACATATATACACGCATATGTTGTTTTGAAAATTGAAAATAATACTTTACACAACCTACTGAATTCTACAATCACTTACTGCTGCTTATGGCCATTGGCTAAATCTTATACCAGTGACCAGTGAATTTTCAAAAGGGCTACTAGGAATCTCCTCAGGGAGCTTGTGTTTTCACATATGTATTTATAGATAGGTACATACAAGCATACACACATTTCACATAAACATATACATACAAGTGTGTTTATACATACACCACATATATAAGCACATACATATTTTGAAGTGAAGATACAAGTCTAATATGAAAGGTATTTTGTTAACAATGCATCAGAAATTCCAGAAGAAAAAAATGGAAGCATAGGGAATAGTTATATACCAAATATACATACTAAATTTTCTCATCCATAGGAACCTTATTCCTCCAACCATTCTACAGTTATCCATTTGGTATGGCTGTCAGGAAAGGGAATTATCAAGATTATCAAACCACTCACAAAAAATTTATGGCAATGATGATTTTATTGATCTGAATGAGAGGAGGAAATTTTCCACTTTAAGAAAATGTAGATCTAGACATACTTTACACACAAATATACATATACATATTTGGGTAATAATCTGTACTGTTCAAAAGATTTAAATTAAGAAAATAAAATCTTCATAAGGCTTCAGGGTGTGATAGTGTATGGACAGTAATGCTCTCCCCCAAAAAACAAAGTTTTCAATAAAATTTTATTGATTTATTCTGCTTATTTTTTTTTCTTCCAGAAAACATTTTTAAGGACTGAAAATAATACTTTTCCCCGGTTGCTGAATTTCAACATCACTTACTGCTGCAGCATATGGTCATGGACTAAATCTTACACCAGTGACCAGTGACTTTTCAGAAGTGCTACAGGGAACTTCTTCAGGGACTGTGTTTTCATACAAGTTACAGATTTCAAAGATGAAAAAAATTATTTATTCTATGGCTCCATCTAGAATGTTGAAAGTAGAGCAAAGAGAAATATTAAAATATAGAAGAATACAAAAATATAAAAGAAATCTCCACATTCTCATTTCACTTAATTAAATTTTTATTTTTCCCACACATGCTTCATTCCTAACATACCTATGTGGCTACTAACCCCTGCTGCATAATGCTAGGGCCAGTTTTCAGTTGCAGTTTTAATTTTTTTGATCTTCAGGTACCAAAAGGAAAGTGTATACCAAATATAGTTCAGAGCTATTATAAAGTTGTTAGATAGATGTAATTCAATTACAACTGATGGATTTTTTAAAAGGACAGACTCATTGCATTAATTTTCACATTTTTCTTCTTCTTTTTTATTTTTTTTTTTCAGTTTGACAGCTGAAAGTTTGAGTCATGACAGCAATATCTGGAAGACCCTGTGATTAGTCAAGAAACAAATCTTTACAAGATCTACCTCATGGAATTATCCAGGAACTAACACACCTATTGATTTCCAGCACCATATTCAATATGCTACATCAGAAAGAGATGTTACAAAACAAGCTGACTAGTAATTTGCATCTGGGCTTTTCCATGATAGTTTTTTCCTTATTTCTGGCCGGCCATAGTTAAATGTGTATAAAATTGTGGGGAATAGAGATGTAAAGAATTATATAAGGAGATAATACTGAATGATGCTAAAATAAATATTCTTGAAAATATTTTCCTGAAATGATTTTTAAATGCATTAGCTTCCCTCTTTCTTATGGGGTAAGGGAAGTGAAAAAAAGAAGGGAAATACTTTCAACATTCTAGATGGAGCTATAAGCTTTTAATAAGATCTACTAGAAACTCTGCTAAGGGCTTTTTTTTTTTTTTTTTTTTTTTTTTACAAATAATATTTCATTTGATCCTCATAATAACCCTGTGAGGTTATTATAATCTATTTTTATAGTTGAGAAAATTTTGAAAAACAGAGGGTAAGTGACTTGTTTGGGATCACAATAGCTAGTAAGAATCTGGGACCAGTTTTGAATTCAGTTTTTTTTTAAATTTCAGCCCAACTCTCTATCCTCTGGCAAATGGCAAGAGGAGGGAGGGAATTTGAGCCAGTGTTCAAATAGAGAGCCTTCATTTTTATGGTGTTATCATTTTCAAAGTAATAAAATTTAATTTGTTTAATTTGTATTTTATTTTGATTTGTTAATTTGTTGATTTGTAAGCTGGTACAGCTAAATCTTAAAAGGCCTCTTCATGGTTTGAATAATTATAATAATACCCAGAGTCACTACTTGATGACACTCCTAATGTTGAATGAAATATTTTCACTGTATAGGGAAGAGAAGATAGTTAAGTGACCATTTTTCTATTACATAAAAATCTTACTCCGGATTGAATGATATAAGAGAAGTTGTGCTATCTTCTTGTTTGTAGGCAAGGAAGAGATTATATTGATACATCAATCTATTTATTTATCTATCTCTCTATCTATTTATCTATTCATTCATTTATTTAATTAGTTAATTAATTAATTAATTACTTTTTTCCTGAGGCTAGGGTTAAGTGGCTTGCCCAGGGTCACACAGCTAGGAAGTGTTAAGTGTCTGAGATTAGATTTGAACTCTGGTTCTCCTGAATTCAAGGCTGGTGCTCTATCCACTGGGCCACCTAGCTGCCCAATACATCAATTTATATAACACAAAGAATTCATTGTCTTGTCTCATCCAAAGGAATGAAAGATCAAGTACCTTTTTTATTCATGTGTACTCTAGCCTCTGACTCAAGGTACAGAGAATAAATATGGTGCAATGAAATTTTCCATCATTACTAAGCTATAGTGGTTTTTGTTGTTGTTCTGTTTTGTTTTGTTCTTGTTATATAAATACCATAGAGAATTTCCACATGCTCCTTAAAAATCCACAATTCAAATAATATAATTGAGAATCCATATCACCTTAAACTGTAATATGACTTGTGGATTAGATTGTAATCTATCTCCTAGAAAAGTAAATAAAGCTAAAGTGTGATGAAGCTATTACTGAAATGATTTAATTAAAATCACGTTGTCTTATATTACATAGAGAATAAAAGTTGGTAGTTGCCACTGATGAATAATATCTTCACCTTTGAAATGCTTCAATTCAATTATCTACATAAAATATTATTTTTTTTCATTTATGTGCATATTCTCCCTTTTGTCTATAACCTTTTTTTTTTCTTTTTTCAGGTTATGATTTTATCCTTTTTTCTGTTGTAAAAAGATACATATTTCTTCAATTATCATATCATATATCTTAATATTTCTTCAATTATTTTAATCTTTTTTTTAAGTGGTTCTATTCTGATGAGCTCTCTCTTTTGATCACCTCTTCTCTTTTGTTACACCTTTTCCTTCAGTTTTGTTTGTTCCTTTCCCATGCTTTTATTTGATTCTATATTTCTTTTTTCCTCTGAGTTAATCAAGTAAATACTAATGAATATTTAGCTTGGAGAGAATAGTTTATTCTAGCACTCTTCACCATACATTGCCTTAGTCACTCACATCCTAACTATCTCTTCTCTTCACAATGACACAATCTATTAACTGCCAGTATTTGTCGTGAGGATACATCCACAAAGTTTTATTATATTTAAGTAAATCTGTGTTGGTATGATGAGGAAATCATGAGATGGACAAGTCTTCAGTAGTAAGGGACCATTGCTATTGCTCTTTCTGATTGCATTCCTTGCTGGGACTTCCTGCCACATCTGGTAGTCTGAGACTACTCTATCATTAAAGTCACCCAAATTTATAAACTTGTCCTCTTTTGGCACATTGATGGTAAGGGTCTCCAGATCTACATAAAATTTTTCTTTGACCTTATCAGGTTTGTCATGGAAGTAGCATAGGCACTGATGATGGTGACATGACATTTTCCTGCAAGTGGCAATCACATTATCATAAGCCTGACATTAACTCCTTTTGGTAGGCATACTAGCTTGTTGCCTAGATTAGTTTTGATTGCAAAACCTACACTAGTTTCATGATATTCTCCTTTATTGTGGCTATTCCAAAAGAATGTATATCAAGCCCTGACTTCAGTAAAACTTGGTCTTCATTTGCAAACCTTGTTTCACATAGGGCTGCTGTTTGGATGTGATACCTATTGAGTGAAATTTCTCACAACAAGAATTTTTCATCTTTCAGGTAGGTCTACTGAATTTTGTGTTGTCTATAATTGCACACATGTTCCATGTACCACTCATGAATGAAATCATTTTTGCAGAAGTTTTTGTACTGATGTTGCTGTTGTTTCACCCACAGGGTAGGATCCCTATCTGTGTGGTAATCAGACCAGGTTTGAACAAGCAGACAATTTCTACCTTGTCTATTTCCTCACACTAAGAGATAAGCAATATGATCCTTTAAAAATTGCTTAGACATCCAGGGGGCTAATGAATTATACTGCTTCTTCCACTCAGAAGACAACCCTATTTCCTGGGTTGCCTATGTGTGGAGTTGTCATCATAGTTCCCATTGTATCTGTACCTACTGTTTCATGATTTGCCTGTCAGATAGTGACTTTGAAATAGATAGAAATAACAAAATGATGTGGGTAAGTTCTTTTGATTCATGTACAAATTCGCTTTAAGTGAGGCAGAGTTGCAGGAAATCATTGACTTGACTCTCTCTTCCAGAGTCATCACTGTCCAGCAGCAAAACAGAGCCAAGCTGACTGGTGATGATTTGCTATGCAGTAAATGACTGTGGCTTCTTTGATGTCTAACAAAACTCAAAGAACTCTACAGAACTAGCCTTGGTGGACATTCAAACAAATTATTCTTATCTGCCCATTTCACCAGAGGAAGTCTTCACATGCTTAGGGTAGACCTTACCTCTCAATTCACCAATAGGTTTGAAATTCTTCAATTACTCTTAACTTGGGTTAGCCGGTATGCTTAAATAGGATTGCAATGTGTGGCTGCTGTGTATCTTGTGGTTTCTTGAAGTCACAATTGAAAGTTAAGTGTACACCAAAGGTGTAAAGCAGACCTGAAAAAGGCTGCCAGCCTCACACCAGAGGTAATTAAATGGGATATATTAAAAGTCTGCTTCCTGAATTTCATCTTCCGGCACTGAACTCTATAATAGCAGGTATAAATTAAGTCTATATATTGGATTTCAGAGTAAGCATAATTAATGAGAAATGAGAACTAATGAAGATAAATGTTCAGATCTAGCCTTAATGTTCATTTTAAAATTTGTTTAAATATTTACTTTTATTTCAGAGTCTTTGATGGTAGTATGATAAGACTCTGAACTATGATGAAAAAAACCTGGATTTAAGATAAAAATCTGATCCTAATTAATTATGACTTGGGCAGGACTTCTTGCTTCTTTGAATCTATTATTAAGTGAAAGTTAGACTAGATGATTTTCAAGATTCTGTCTACCACAGTAATTCTTTGAGTTTAAACTTTGTTCTTTGAAAAAGTAAATTTTAAAAAATACAATTAATAAATATGCAGTTATTTATTTTGATGAAATAAAAACTTATAAATTCATAATATAACTTTCAGTAAAGAAAAGGCATAAATTTAAGTATTATATTTAGGGAAAAGATGGAACATTCCTTATCATCAAAGAAGGTTGTCTAGGGAAAAAAAAAATAAAAGTCAAAGGCAAATTTCCATTATTTTTCTGGAAGCTAAAATATGAATTAAGATCTTTTATGTTCATTTGTTTCATACTTCTGTAAAGTTCTGAAAACTTTAGCTATCCAAAAATTCATGAAAATGTGAGAAAATGACAATAACTAATGCAATTTTAGGAAAATAGCAAAAAATAAAAAAATTGTCAAACTGGAATAGTGAATGTCAATTCAAAGTGAAAATTTATCACAAGGTATTTTTCATTTCTGCTTTTTTCTTTTTTTCTTTTTTTAATTAGCTAACTTTTTTTCTCAATATGTCTGGTGTCATAGTTAGACTATAATATTCCCATGTTTATAGACAAGCACAATGTTTTATTTGTTTGGGTTTCACTCAAAACAAAATATCAGAACTTTAGAAAGTCAATTTAATTAAAAAAAAAAAAAACTGGTCAAATGTTAAATTTGAAGAATATTTCCCATAAAATAAGAATACCTCCCACCTTTTTGGAATTCAAAATCTTATAAGCAGTATACTTGATGAGAGTTAGGAAAGGGGAACCCCTTTTGGTTCGGCACAAGGATAGTCTAGTGATGGCACAGAGTCCCCTGTAAAGGAATTTACAGGCCTGAAAACCTAGATTGTTAAAAAAAAAGTTTATTGTTGGGTTTGGAAGTAAGATTAAAAGGTAGGAAAACACTAGAGCCAGGGTGGCTCCGGTGGGTAGAAATCCTTGACATGATCAGAGTAAGGATGCCATGTTTGGGACCTCTGCAAAGAGTGGACTCCAGTCTGGCTCTTTTTATAATAGGGAAGCTTTTGACAATCTGAAGGGGCCCATGGGTAGAGTCCCAGGCTGGCCTCCAGCCTGAACTTCAGCCAGGGTTAGAATTTGAATAGAATTCAATGTGTCCTTAGATAAGGTTTGTGGGGGTTAGGGAAACCTGAGGAGATAGTGTGTGTGTGGGGGGGGTTGAGAAAGCCTGATATCATTGGAATTCAAAAGGGTGGTTTTTGACCAGGATTTGTGAATCAAAAGATCCTAACTTCTTCAGCTATGGGTGGGGTGGGGTGGGGTAGGGGTGGTTGGGAATCAGAAAGGAATCTTAAAGGGACGTCAACCCCCATCATACTTGCACGTACAACTTCTGCAAATTAATATATTAAAGTATATGAAAAGATTTATAAGGGGTAAGACATATAGAAGAACTGAGAAATAAGGAATATTTACTTTTGGGGGATGGAGGAAATCACAATTGTTTTTATAGAAAAGGTGACATTTGTGACTCAAAATATAGAGAGGATTTTGCCAGGCTGAGAAAAGAGTGAGGGTATTCCAAGTGTAAATACTAGCATGAGAAAAACACTGTTAAGACAGGTAAGTGTAAAACATATATGCACCAATCCATTCTTTTCTTTCCTTTCCATTTATTACTCAATTATCAAAGTAAAATTCCTGGAGTATATGTCTGACCAAATTAATCCTCTATTTAATAAATTCCAATGGCTCCTTCTATGTTCCAGGATCAAATATAAAGCCTTTTATATGGCATTTAAAATCCCTCATATCCATCTTCCCCTATATACATTTCTAATTTTTTTTTAAATTTTAAATTCTCCAATGTACTTTATAACCCAATGATATTGGATTATTTGCTGTTTCTTGAGGACATTCTAACCTGTCTTCAAACTGAGACTTCCATATATAGAATGCTTTACCTCCTTATGTCCATCCCCTGACTTCCCAGACAACTCAAATTATAACTAAAATCTGACCTTCTACAAGAAGCTTTTCCTTATCCACTAATTCTACTGTTATTGTAGTTCAATCATTTGAGTGGTATCCAATTCGTTGTGACCTTTTGGAGTTTTCTTGGCAAGTACACTATAGTGGTTTGCCATTTCCTTCTTTAGGTTATTTTAGATATGAAAAAAAGTGAAGCAAGAAGGTGACTTATTCAGTGTCGTACCACTACTAAGTATTTGAGGACATTTTGAGATCAAATCTTCATGATTCTCAGCCTGGCATTCTATCCATTGTGCAACTCAGGTACCATAATACTAGTGCCTTCTTTGCTTTGATTATGTGCAATTTATCCTGTATATAGCTTATTTTTATAGTTGCTTGAATGCTACCTGCCCCATTAGTCTCTAAAACCCTCAAGTACAGTAATTGTCTTCTACCTTTCTTTGTAGCATAGTGCCTAGCATATATTAGATGTTTAATAAAAGTTTCCTAGATTACTGACAAAGAACAGCAGGTTCTAATTTGTTAGGCAATGATGTATTTATATAAAAGTAATATGACAAAAATCTGAACAAGTAAATTGATGTCAGATTATAGAGAATATTGAAAAATAAGATGGAATTGAAACCTTATTTTATTTTATTTTATTTTATCTTTTTTTTTTTTTTTTTTTTTTTGAGAAAAGCAAAGTTTATTGTACATTCTCGCAAGAAGGGCGTCCCACCCTTCGAGTAGACATCGAAGAGAGGAAGCACCTCCTGTGGGCAGGACAGCACCTTTAATCCCTAACGCAAAACGCCCCCTCCCACCACTGATCCTCATCCTCATTGGCTGAGAGTCTTACATTCTAAAAGCAAGATCTACCCATGAAATTGAACTTGACCAATAAGTACATAGTTGCCCATATTTGGATGAAATAGGGAGATGATATCATAGGAGGGGAAGGCAATGCCCTTTGCTCGAACTTCAGAGTCCTTCAGGCCTACTTGAACTCTGAAGTAGATGAAGCCTTACTCGATTTTTGCAACTGTCTTGAGAGATCTCACCTCATCTCATTCAGTCCCTCCTCTTATTTTGTACACTGAGATCTCTTCAAATTTTTGTAACATAATTTCACATTCCCTATGAATTCCTCACTTCCTTCTGGTTCCTGTTGGCCTTGGGCCATTGGCTCCACCCTTGCCCTTTTAACAGCATCCATCTAACAGACCCTTCAGCTTTCTCTTCCAACCTGATCATTCCAGATGATGAGTTTTGGACAATTCTGGTTATTAATCTGATCAAACAAGGGATGTAGATAGGGAATAATATAACACCACTAAGAGCTATAAGGCCAAGCCAAAGGAGCTGCTTCCACCAGCTTCCCAAACCAGGACCATCAAGAAGTATTGAACAGTGAGGTCCACATCTGTACAGGAACATGAGCAAGTTTCCTAATGTTCTTAGTGATTTCTTTCACTAGATTACCATTGTTATCAATCTTTATACAACATGTGGATAAATTTAGTTTAGCACAAACTCCCCCTTCCTCAGCCAACAAATAATCCAGCACAAGTCTATGTTGTAAAACAGCCTCTCTGGTTTGAGTAGCTTCATCAGCCAAAAGATCTAGTGCCTCAGCTGTCTGATTGGTGATAATCTCTACAACTGCCTGAAGCCTAATTATCCTGTTCAACATGTATATTGGAGTTCTATATCCCCAACTTCCATCTTGAGCCCAGGTGGCTGGCCCATACTCTTTGACTATTCTTTCTGGAGGCCAGGCCTCACCCCAACCATTTGCATCTCCAGTCCAAGTGATGGAGGTCTATAGTCAGGAGTCTAGGATTGGGGTTCCAGAGATTGCCAGCTTCGTCTCAAAAAGAAAGGCAAAGTGGGAGCGGTCCTAGCACTGTATATCTCACTGACCACTTGGCTCTGATTACAAACATAAGAGGAAAAACCAGGGGCATGATTTAAGGCAGTTTTACTTCAGGTAGCTGTCCTAATTTTAACCATCCCACCTCCAGATGGTGGAGTTTAACGACCTATGCAAGCAGTTATACCTGAAATCAAAACTCCAAGTAAATATTAGCTTCAGTCCCAAAAGATTTTATCTCCTACAGCAATTATCATTAATCAAGGCTTCAGGTGAATGTATTTCTCAAGAATCACAGTAAAGATTCATCCTAGGAAGTTCACAGATTATACAGTTTCTTTCATAAAGTAGATGGTCCTAGGTTTAACATTACAGATTATTTTGCCTTCAAAATACTCAATACAAGAAAAATTCTAAATCTCATGTTGTCCATCCCGTTTCCACAGAAAAGAAACTTCCAGGTCTTTCAGAGTTAACATTAATACTCTCTTCATTCTGAAAAGGATTAAAATTTTTGCAAATAACCCTATCAAATTATCAGATCAGATTAAAATAATCTTTAAACAAGGATACTATCACGCATGTAAATAAACATTGAATAATTTGCTTTCAGAAAACTTCAGTTCCAACTCCTTAGAACAGCTATAGACTTGAAAAATAAAAATAAAACATTCAGTTATTAACACCATATAAATGTAGGCTGTTCCTTTAGACAGTAGAAATAATACCTAAATCAGCAAGGAGGTGCAGTTATTAAAAACAAACAAACAAACAAAAAACCCCACTATACTTAATGGGAGGAGGGACCTCTCCACGTGGTCACCCTTCCCCCACACCACCATGCTTCCCGACCCAATATATCATAGCTCCATTTAAACTATTAATTACTTTTACAAATCAATCTTTCCTGTCCCGTCTTTAAGTAAATATATATGTATATATTTTTAAACTTTACACTTCAATGTTCGCAAGTAACTGACCCAAATTTCATAAAACTTAATACATGCCCAACAGAGCTGACAAATACTTAAGGCATAGCTCAGTTACAAATTACCCAATACCTCTAGCAACCATACCATCTAAGTAGGGAGATACAACCACAACCTCCCCTAAGTAAGCTACCAGCATTTTGTTTTAAAAAAACCTATGTTTTAACTTAAAATCCCAAACACAGCTTTAAATTCCCAATAATATAAAACTACTTTGCTATCATATTTAAAACAATGAACTTCACTAAATAGCGGTTTCTTTCCCCCAGCCCATGTGGCCCTACTGCAGTCAGGACAGGTGGGAGGAAAAGGAAGGAAGCCACCATCTTCACTGGCTCAATCCCACATACTTCCCCATGTACAGGGTTATTGATCCTAAATGGGATCTACTAACGGCTATTTCTGGTCAGCTGAAACGGCCCCTGCTTCAAAAGACATATTTCTCCTCCCTGCCCGAAGGCCCCTGGAAGGGCTAATGGAATTAAATCCTCTCAGGTCCTTCCTTTCAGGTACCATTTAATCCTTTTGGCACCACCAGTCTGCAACAAAACAACAATACCTTATCACCTTTTTCTTGCTTTTTATTTTTCCTCATATTTTGGCAGTTTGTTCCAATTACTTAATTTATCTCCCAAGGGAATATCTACCGGTATTTTCTGATATTTTTCTCATTTCTCTCTGCGAGGGCTGGCTGGGACTAGGCCACACCCATTGAATTTGGAAGGAGTTTAACAGACTCCTAAACGCCCAAACACACTAACTGTCGCTGGTTAACTCAGTCACCCAGGAAGGCCTAGCTCTCTTCCTGTCTACAGTCTACAGCCCCCTCCAGAACCTATAACTAGACTCAAGGGGCTTCACAGGACGCTTACCTCTGGGTTGCTGTGCAGCAAATTACTTGACTGATCTGTCCTCCACCAACCGGTTGGGATTTTCACCTCGGAGTTTCCGTTGCTTTTCTCTGAGTTTCTCCACTTCGGGTCCACTCTACATCAGGGAGCAAGGAGAAGCCCCTGGATGCTGGCGGGCTGCCTAAATCAAGGCAGGGCACCATCCCACTAGCACCCAGGAGTTCACTTACTCACCGAGTAAAGGATCCGGACTAGCCCCCAAACTGTGTGGTATGGAAATGGTGAGGGGTCACCATTTAATAAAAAAAAAGCTGGAGAGAGCTCTAGAGAAAAGCAAAGTTTATTGTACATTCTCGCGAGAAGGGCGTCCCACCCTTCGAGTAGACATCGAAGAGAGGAAGCCGAAACTTTATTTTAAAAGCAATAGGAACTCATTGAAGGATTTTGAGCAAAAATGTGAAGTGATCAGACCTGAGCAAAGGAAAAATTAATTTCCTTTTAAGTGGGAGAAAATAAATAAAGATTAGTGTATCCATGTTTAACAATAGCTTTCTTGGGGGATATGAGAAGGAAAGGAGGAAAAGAATAAAATAGAAAGTTGGCAGCGGAGAATGAAATAAAATCAATGAAGAAATAAAGAAAATATGTTGTAAATTTAATTTAGGTTGAGAGTTCACATTCAACAGGTACAGACTTATAGAGGGTGGGTACAAGTTTATTATTGCTCAGAACCTTGATTCAAACAAGAGGTAAGGGAAGAGGAAACTTATAGCATAAAGGTGATACACAAATAATACACAAATAACAAACACAGTGATCAACATAACAATAAAAACAATATAAAAAACAGCATACAAATACACCAATACACCATTATGTCCCATTATCTCTCCAAGGAATTATCAACACCTGAATTTTTTTTTATTTTTTTTTTTGGTGGGGGGGAATCCTGAGTAAGAGCCATTTAGATTTTGAAGTGGGAAAAGATCCCAAGTAAGGAATAATGTCTTTCCTGGGTGAGATTCTCAAAGTTTCTCTCTCACTAAGGGGCTTTTTATAGACTGATAACAAAGAAGGTATTTCATGAAGTATTCTCATTTGTTTCATGTCTTGAGACAAACAGTCTTCCACTTGCAGGTTGCTTCCAGGGTTAAGGCACCCACCAAGGAGAATATTTGTTCATTCCTTTAGGGTTTCTTAGTTAGTGTTTCTTCAGGGAACTGGTCAGGTTTCCAAAGCAAAAACAGGTCAGCAATAAAGGAAACTCATTAATCGATGCACAAGGCCTTTCCTTCCTGTGCTTCCTGGCATTCCATCAGATAACTTCAAGTACATTTTCATATTGTCAGCAAAAAATTATGCAAGAGACATGTCTGAGACTCACTAGGATTCCTTACTCATTAAGATTCTTTACAAATGGAGAGTACATAAAATGTGTAGTATTTAGTTTATATGCCTTTTTGGAATAGAAATTTATTGTTTTATATTTTTAATCTTCTCATGTTCTGCTGTGCATATGACACTGCTTTTTCTATTTACCTTTTGTATTCATGTTTTAAAAAAATCAATACATAAAAAATAAGATCAAATTGCCCAAATTAAAAAAAACAACAACAAAAAAAAACCTTATTAGATTTGTAATAGAGAAGAAATAAAGGAAAATTTCAGATGTTAATACAAAGAATTGCTGGAGGAAAAAAGAAACACAGAAAATTTAAAAACAATTATTATATATAAAAATATCCAGGATACCAAAACAAAATGAAAAACTATTAAGCAATTCAATATGTTAAAGAGAAATAAAGTCAGCCATATATTAATTAATTACTACATTACTTTTCTTAAGTCAGTGATGCTAAGGAGTGTATATATACTAGTCAAGATGTATTTACAAATTAATTGTATCAGTTTTTAGAGAGCAGGTTACAAAATAATTCTTAAAAAGTAGATTTTAAAAGACACTATGTCAAATTCCTTTTTATAGGACTTCTGTAGGTCTGATACACAAATCAATTAGGGACAGAACAGAGAAATAAAAATATGTTAATAATGTCAGTAATGAATTAATGAAAAAGTCAAAACTTAATTCAAATATTAACAAAGATTTTTTCTCTGACACACATAAGGTGGTGAATAAGAATTAAAGTAAATAGATTCAAAAAAGGAATGCAAGCATGACTAAAACTATGGAAATGATTAGTATATAATGTAACACAAAAAGAATACTATTAATAAATATAATTAAAATACTGCTCATATATATGCATATATGTATATAGGTACACACACACACACACACACACATATATATGGAATATCTCTGTGGATATTAGGACTGCCTTGTAGGTGGGATCTTGTCCACATTGAGATAGCTTTGTAATGGGTGACTCGCTGATTGGCTGTGTGTGTGACCTCACATGCCCTTTATAAGCCCACTGCAGGCTCTCTTTAACCTGGTGCTCTTCACCCTGGCTCCCTAGCCTGGTGGCCAAGCCAAGATGGATAGCCAAAAGAGGTAAGGATTTTGGTAGTGAACACGTGAGTCTTCTGACCAGGTGTTCACTCGGGAACCAACAAGTCAGGGCATCAAGTCAGGGCATTATGTGAGTAGGTATAATAAAGGCTTTTAAGGTTACACATGGCTGTTCTTGAGTGCACTACCGATTATTAAGCTATAGATTCAAGAGATTGTAGCCAGAGACCTTTGAAGGCTTCAGAGGCAGTGAGCCGGGTAGCGTTCACACTGCAAAGGACAGTGGTCAAAGGTACTCTGTTGGGCCTCGGACAGACTAGTAATTGTAACTGCCAGGAGGGCACGTACATCAATCCTACTTTCAACTAGAGTAGAAGCAAATTAAAATGTAATTGAGATTTCACAAAAACAAAACAAAACAAACAGAACAAAACAAAAAAACCACAAATATTACCTTTTTAAGCTAAGTTAATATGTTTTCCTTAGTGATTCTTATGTCCAAATTAGTTCCCTATATCTTTTTTTATTTGACTGATACCACTATTTTAGGCTACTTTATTAAAAAAAATAATAAAACATAGCTAACGTATTTTGAATCTAAGTATATAGTCCAGTGATATCCTTATATCCATGTTAGTCCCCCTTCCTTTCCTTTTTTATTCAACTGTGATACCACTGCTCTAGGATACTTTATAATGCTACAAGTTCTAAATAAAGTATTTATTACTCTGATAAACAGTGTTGTCATGTGGGAGTTTCTACATCAATGAAATCAAGGAAACGATGGACACTGAGGCAAGTATTTCAACATTTTTAAGGTGATAGATTGTTTTTCTTTGTGAATAAGACATATGTTATTTAGATATACAATATTGTAAATGCAATCATGAAAGAGGTGACTAGTCAAAGTTGATTGCTTCCCTCAATGTTATGCTAATAGCAGTTGGAAACATTATAACTGAAACTTATTTGAGACAAGTTATGGAGTAATCATGACCCAGCATGACAACATGATTACATACATAAAATATTATATTTTGGTGAGTTGTCTTATCTATTAGGTTCACCTTTCTTTATTTTCCTATCAACTAAAGCTTCTTCCTGATTCTAGAATGTGTCTTTTTGCCAGTGTTTTTGAAAAGTAGCTTTGGTCGAGACTTCTGATATGGACTGTGCCTCCTATGTCCAATTTAGCACCTTATATCTCTTATTTAATGATTCTTTATAACTTATATGATACTTTTTAATCTTTATTTGCTTCTTAGCTCAGGAATTATCATCTTATATCATGAGCAATTCACAGTTCTGGTTCTGAGTGAGGTCAGGAGAAATATTACCAACATCAGTTTCTTTTTATGATAGATTTACCAGAATGTTCTATGAGAAATAACAAAGGCAGCACAACCTATCTGGAAGGGAGACAGAGTGATTTAGTAGAAAGAGCCCTAGATTTGGAATCAGAGGATTTATTTTAAAAAACTGTCTCTACTATTGCCAACTGTGTGTTCTTGACATCTTTCCTTGCCTCTCTAATCTTCAGTTGCTTCATTCTTAAAATGATATATTTGCAATAAATAGTGTCTAATATCCCTTTTAGGACTAAATATATTTTTATGTGAATCATAGTAATATAACTGGGTAGTCAAGCAAATTGTTTATGTTGATAAAGTTCTAGATTTGAAGTCTTCTTTTGAGTCATCTAAGATAAACTTTTTCATTTTCAGTCTCTTATGTAGTAAGCTTTCTGTTACTCACATAGTTATACTTTTTCTTGGATGAAAGAACACATTTAACTTACTTAAATAAAGCTAATTTAGAAGCAAGTTGGATTTATTAAGATATGCTTTAATCTCCATGGTAACATTAGGTATTATGTACCCTCAAAATATTGGTTACTTTATATAAACTGAAGATTCAACATATCACCCAAGTATCTTCTATAAATTATTTTAATCAATTGCTACTTGAAATACAACCAAAAAAGTGACAAAAAGAAAAGGGCAAACTAATAGGGGATAATAAATGTGGCATAATATACTATTATGACTTATATTGAATACTTTAAATGTCAAATTAATGAAATATTAACATACTAAGTTTGTTCTCCCTCTCCCAATTTTTGATAAGTTTAGATGATAAATGAAGCATTAAAGAAAGCAAAAGCTTGAAAGTTTCTTATCTTTATGTGTTAACATGTACCGATAATCACTGTAACCAGGGAGACTGAGGCTGGCATATCTCTTAAGCTTAGAAATTTATGACCTAACATCTCTGTGCCCTTTTCTGTAACTACCAATTTACTCCTTTTAATGCTAATAGAACAGCAGAAAGTTTTTGTAGGCTGGATCCAGTAACATTTAAGGAAGCAGAATTCCTTCTATCCCAAACCTGCATAATGTATCCAGCAACAACAATAATGCTTCCAGTCCAGGCAATCTTATTTTATGCATTTATGCTTTCAATATGAGGAGGGATGGTGCTAAGTGGCTCTAACAACTCTATTCCACAGCAAACCACTGTAATTATAGCAGAGTGACTGGAGAACCATTGTTCTTAGGATTTAATATTTCCACATTTTTCTTTCCCTGAATTCAGCATTTGACTTCCTTTACATGTCCAAAAACATCTTTAAAATTTCAAGATACTTAAAGCTCAATCTTCATCTCTAACTCCTTTGTGTCAACAAACTTCATTCTTTGGAAAACCTTTTTTTTGTGCCCAGTATTAGAACTGTACAATTAGACTTTAACTATTTTGTGAAAATAATTGTATTTCAAGAAATACAATTATTTCATATCTACTATGCAAAAGACACAATTAGGCTAGGCACTGGTGATGATTCAAAGATAAAAGTTATCCCACTTCTTTTGGAATGGATTAATATAGCATGGCCCCATGAGGAAATGATGTTGTACAGTGCTTTTTTCTAAGTCTTCTTTCTGTAGAAGATCAGATAAATAACAAAGAAAAATGGAATTTGATTATTACTTCTTCTTTTTTATTTTAATTCATTGCCTTGCAAGTAACATGACATAAAGGAGAAATCATTTGTGAAAACTGCCATTTATAAATACCAAACTCAAGTGCATCCTGAACTGAACTCAACACAGTAAAGAACTATATATATATCAAAAGCTGAAATGCAGTCAAGCCAAAGGCTGCTAAGAGAAGTTTTATTGTAAATAGAGATCTTGTGAAAACAATCTATCTGGTTTTTTAGATTTTTTTTGTTTATTTTACATTTGTCAGAGAACATTTTCATATTAATATTAAATAGATTATAATTAAAAAGTAAGGATAGATTGAGTAAATTAACCAATAGTACTTAAGAAAAGTATGCTTGGAAACTAAATTGTCAGTAAGAGAGATTACTACTTTACACATATAATGCATATTTTAGTTCTTTCATCAAATCACAGAATTACCAATTTTGAATTTGCTTTAATATTTGTCTATTTGAATAATTAAAAATTTACAGAGCTAATAAAGGAATATGAAAGAAAGACTAATACTTTAACATCTAACTAATCCTAAATACTTTGACATTTAGAATATACTTTCAGATGAAACAACTAGGAAAATGAAATAAAAAAAGCATATATACCCACCCAAAAAGTGGTAAAATTTGAAAGAATTGGGAACTAATAAAATCACAATGAATAGCCAGGATTCCAGTGAAATAATGTTCAGTCAATTCTTTCCATTTCTCTATAGATATAGGAGAAACTTGGAAAGAAGAAGGAGACAATTATATTTTGGATATGCACAATATGGAACTGTATTTTCATTGATGTCTGTAATAAGATTTGTTTTTCTTTATTTCTCAACTAGGGAGAAAGTAAGAAGCAGATTTTTGCTGTCAGAAAAATAATATATATATATATATATATATGTACACATATATATACACATATATATGCATATATGTGTATACATGATTTTTAAAGTAAAAGAAACATATATGAAAATATGTAATTACAAAATATTTCAGGGACTAAGAACAGTAATAACTAGTCAGATTAATAAAGGAATTATGCCTGCCTTAGTTGAACTTAAAGAGAGCCAGGTATTCCAAAAAGGATATGTAGAAGGATGACTGTTTCAACTGTTGAGAAAAGCTATTCAAACAACATATGAATGTAAGTGATGGATTTGTCATATATGGGAAAAACAAGGAGGATGATTTGGCTGGAATACAGAGTGCATAGTGAGATAGGAGTGAGGGTTAAATGTGAAATTAGCTGGAAAGATGGGTTGAAGCTTGATTACTAAGGAAATCAATACTAAAGGAAAATTTGTTATTTTCTCATAGAAGTACTAGAAAGGCATAAAAACTTCTTTAGTAGAAAACTAAAATAATCAGATAAATATTTGAAGAATTTCAAATTATTGCCTGTATAATAGTTGTATCGGGGGAAGAAAGATTGGGGGTAAAATGTTCAATTCTAGATTATGGCAATAGTCTAGGCAAGAAATGGTGAAAGACTAAGATCAAGAAATGGTGAGTAAAGAGAAAGGAACAAGTATGAGAAATGATATTTTATCCAAAAGGTAGAGGAGTTTAGGATTTGGACATAGATAATGATTGAAGAAAGGGAAGGAATGGACATACACATAGCCAACAAAGATAAAACTCAAGGAAGAGAGAATATATAGAATGATATGTTAGCTAATGATATTCAAAACTCCATGGTGGTAGTCAGAAAATCAGAGATCAAAAAGTTTGAAGATTAGCAATTTGGCACCTTGAATTAAAAACCAGTACACAAAAGTAAGCAATCAGAACAAAGGGAATTAAGTCCCCCTCCCCCTTCTCTTCTCCTCTCTGTTTACATTCACACCCCTATACCATGGAGATAAGTGTAACAGATTTGATTATTTGCCTTGGGTAGGTAGATCTAGCTGAAAGACAATTAGCAACAAGATTTGGGAGTGGGGTAAATATAAAAGGCTTTATAAGCAAATTATATAGAATTCCAGGATAGGATTGATTTACATCACTTGTTCTTAAAGTATGTTCACACTTCTAGATGTCCCTGAGTCCCTTTTAAGAGGTCAGCAAAATCAAAACTATTACCATAACAATATTTATGTGCCATTTACCTATTATAAAATCCCCTGTTTTCCATTTAGAAGATAAGTGATCATTGTTAATCTTTGACAGAAGTTTCCCCACAAAGATGTGGTCAGAAATTAGATTTGTAGAGGTTAAGAAACAAGTGAGAAAATAGAGATAATAACAGCAGATAATTTTTTAAAGGTGTTTGGCTGTTAAATATAGAATGATAATTCAAGAGTATGGGATAGTCAAAGGGTCATTAAGGATAATATTTTGTAGGTGACAGAGCTTAAAGAGATATTGATAATTAGAAAGGAAGAGCAGAAGAATGAAGGGATAAGCTTTTGGAGAAGATGGGAGAGAAGGGGATCAATAATGCAAGTGCAGAATGTGGCACTGTCAAGAGCAAACATCTGAGATTGGACTTAAGGAATAATGACTATGGGATGATGTTGAAAGTATCTGAAATTATATTTTGCTATGTTATAATCTAGTTTTCCCCTCTGCATTTTTCTATTAGTCTTTAGAGTCATTTGCAAATTAGATATTATTCAATGATTTGCAGCCATAAAATAATATCTTAAGAACACTGGCATATAAAGAAGATATATTTTTGCTGAAAATGCTGCACAATGTCCAAAATGTAATTGTCTTGAGTTCTTGATACAATTCATTCCTCTTATAGTACTTGTCTAAAAATAAAGATCACAATTCAAAGGTTATAATTCAAATGAAAGATTCACCATCTATTTTGTTTGTCCACTGTATAAACTAGGTTTTCAGTGGCTATGAATTTCAATATAGAGATTCTTGCTAAGACTCAGTATATTCTACCAATATTAGTATATAGGGGTCTCATTACATAGGGAGATATAGTTAGCACTCATAACTGAAAAAAAGAAATTGAAATAAATTTATTTGTTTGAAGTTTTATTTCTCAAACATATAAAGAACTGAGTCAAATTTCAAATTTATAAAAACATAAGAACCATACTCCAAATGATAAATGATCAAAAATATAAAGAATTTTAGATGAAGTAACAAAAGCTAGATATAACCATATAAAAATGATCTAACTCACTACTGATGGGAAAAATGGAAACTAAAACTATTATGAGGTATCTCATACCTATTAGATTGGTTGATAGGACAGAAAAGGGAAATGACAAATGAGTGAGGAGATCTGAGGAAAACAGGACATTAATTAATCCACATTTTAGTGGAATTGTGAACTGATATAACTCTTTTGGAGGGCAATTTGGAACCATATCCCAAACACTGTAAAACCCATGCATGTCATTTGACCTAGTAATACTATTATTAGATCTCTATCTCAAAAGATATTTTAAAAAAGAAAAAGGATCTATATGTACAAAAATAGTTATAGCAATGTTTTTCTGTGGTTGGAGTATTAGAAATTGAAGTGATATCCAACATTGGGGAATGACTTAACAAAATGTGGTATGTGATTATAATGGAACAGTCTTGTGCTATGAGAACTGATGCATAGAACCTAGAAGAACGGAGAAAGACTCCCATGAGCTGCTGCAAAGTGACATGTACTGTGTACAAAAGAACATCGAATTGTAAGATTTTCATTTGCGAACAATTAGCTAATCTTAGCAATACAATGATCCAAAACAATTCTGAATTCCTAATGAAAAATGCTATTCATATGGGGGGGGGGGGGGGGCTTACGGTGTCTGATTGAAGCACATTTTTTTAAAACTTTTTTTTCTTAAGAGTTCAATGTTTTCTTTTACATAACTATTTTGGAAACATTTTGCATGATACATGTGTAGTTTCTCAATGAGATAATTTGGGGAGGGAAGAAGGGAAAGAATTTAGAAATCAAAATTTTTTTAAAAGATTGTTTTAAAAATTTAACCAGGGAACAATAAAATACTAAATAAATTTAATACTAAAACTAGGGGGGGAAAGCTAGACTAATTTTTATGAATTGATATATCATTTTTAGTTTTAAAATTCTATGATCTTAAGAAAATTTATTTCTTTCAAATCACCTTATTTTCAAAAATAGTTTAAGAGAAACCAGGGGCACAAAATATAGGTACCTAGAGAAAAGATTAGGATGAAAGGTCAGAATCAATACAGAGAAGAAATCCATATCATATGACAAATATATAAATCTCTCCTCAGCCTCCTAAGGCAAATATTTAGTGGCCCTTATTAGACAGGGGGGGGGGAAACCCTTAATGTACAAGGTTTGACTAAGCAGGGTTTTGAGGGATTGATAAAATTTCAACAATTTTCATATTGTTGGAATGGTCATTCCAGATTTAAGTGAGAACAAAGGTGATAAAAGATCTAACAGGCATGAACTATTTTTCTAGCAGTATTATTTGAATTTGGAAAATATGAGATAAGAGTTGGCAACAAAGGACAATTTCAAATTGTGGGGAACCTTCAACTACTAATTTAGTAACTAATATTATTCATTGGCCAAAGACAGACAATAAAATTGAACAAATATTTGTCCATCACTTACTACAAATAAGGACTTTATACTAAAAACTAAATTTATGAATATTAAAAAAGACATGTTTCCTGCTTTCTATGAGGTTGTTATTCTAAGAAAATATGATATAAACACATACAATAAATATTATATACTATAAATACAAAACAATTTAGGTTAAAGGAATGATATAGAAAATGTACTCCATTGGGAGGGGAATGGATATATTCTATAGGAGGATTACAGAGGGATTCAACTAGTAGATAGCACCTATACTCAACCTTTGAATGAATAAAAGGATTTCTGAATGGCAAGGATAATGAGGGGGGTAATTGCTCAGAGGGACTTTATAGAAGCAGGCAGTAACAACTAGTGCTCCCATTTTGATAGTACATAGAGTGCATGAGAGGTTAGTAATATGAAAAATAAGCTGAATGTACATTGGATTACTTTACATACTTGATTATATTTAAACTAGTAAAGTTTTAAACCACTCAAACTTGGGGACAAGCTGTATATTATCATATCAGCAATAAGGAACCTTAAGAAATGAAAAAATCATTATGACTTCTAAGGGGACATTTTAAGTTGTTGTTAGTGGTGGTCCTTTTTTTTTTTTTTTTTTTTTTTTGAAGAGGGTCAAAGACATCAAGAGGCTGATGTCTTTACTTGGTTGTACAAAGTCATCAGCTCATTCTGTCCACCAGAGCAATTGGAGTTCAGTGACAAGACATAGATCAGGATACCTGGTGATGGCTTTGGATGCAGTGGTTGCCCCTTATCTTTATAATCTAAAGTTTTTCTAGAACTCACTTTTGTCTGAGAAAATGACTTATTTTGAAATCAAAAACTAGATAAGAATTGAGACAAAACATGATCTAGTTTTCCTTCATCAAAGAATTAATCTGGGAAGGGAAGACCACAGAATTTTAAGTAGATTTGTAGGTTCAGAAAGCCAAAATAAAATGGACTGAAAAGTGACTGGATAGTGAGGAATGAGAGACAAGAAGACCAGGTAACTCTAGAATTTTGAGAGATATAGAATATAGAGTTGAAGATATAATACATAATGGGATAAAGATTGAAGAAAGGTTGGCTGAAGGATGCATTTTAACTGATACCAAAAGATAACAGAAAAGATTCTTATCTGTATCTATTTCAGGTGAATAGTGAATTCAAAATTATTAAAACTAATTGAGAGGCCCCATAACACATAATTAAAACTCAAATTGAAGCGTATTTTGAAACAACAGAAATATGACCAGCAACAGACATAATAAACAGAGGAACTGCATTTATTATTTGAATTCCTTTCCAGCAACCATGAAGATATTTTAAATAGAATTTCCTTATCTCTTTCTTCTAGGTTTTAGTAGTAGTATTTAGAAATGCTGACTTATATTGCCTTTTTATATATTCTCAACTTTGCTGAAATTGTTAATTGTTTCAATTGGTTTTTAGTTGATTCTCCAGGGTTTTCTAAGTATCATATCTTATGCAAAGAATGATAGTTTTGGTTCCTCATTTGTATTCCTTCAACTTCTTTTTTTTGTCATTGCTATAAGAAGCATTTCTAGAACAATATTGAATAATAGTGGTAATAATAGTCATTATTGCTTCACTCCTGCTTTCTTTGGAAAAGTGAAAGGCTTTGAGTTATAGATAATGTTTGCTGATGGTTTTAGATAAATACTACTTATCCTTTTAATAAAGGTTCCACTGATTTCTATTCTTTCTAGAGTAAGTAAGTAAAAGCATTAAATTTTGTGTTCAAGATTGTCATCTCTTTCCTTGGCTTTATATATAATACAAGCTATTGAGTGTTTTCTAAGTCTCTAACGACTTGTGGTGTATTTCCCTGGCTATTTGTATTCTTTCATATTTTATAATATGAATATTTTCCTAACTTGTGTTATTTGGTCCTTTTCTCTTTGCTCTTGATATGGTATTTTTAATACATTTTCTATTACCTTATATCTGGATTAAATTCCAGCCCTTATATGCTACTGACTCCAAAACACCTTCACCAGACACCTCTAATATCAACTTAAAATATCATAAATCCCAAACTAAGATTATAATCCTTTTACATTCTTCTTATCTTACATCATTGTTTTTGTCAAAAGCAATAATATTCAATATGACTTATGTGTTTGAAACTTTACTTTTGATTTTTTTATCTCTCTTATTTCATGCTTAATTGCCCTAAAATAGAAATTTATTTTAACATAATAGATTTAAATTTTATAACATAATTTACTTATTTTATTTAAGTCCATGAGGTAGATTTTACAGGCACTATTTTTTTCCCATTTAAACATGGGATAAGTGGGATAAAAGAGTTTAAGTGAATTGTCCATATACTAGAGCTAGTCACATATTTAAAGGCCTCTTTAAATGCACCTAAATTTAATCTTTATTGTAAACATGCATAACAATTAGCATATGCTTCTTTTATTTGATAGTACTTAGTTGTCTTTGACTGAGTATAGTATGTTTCTGCAATGTTACATAATGCCCTTTCAGTTCTATCTCTGAAATAGTTTTTTCATTTGTCTTTTTTCTGCATTCCCACTACCACTCAGTAATACTGTGCATCAGTACAGACCACTTGGAATGTTATAATAGTCTCTCAATAATGCTGGCTACAGCATTATACAGAGTAACCTGGATATCTAATAATTAAGGCATTTAGTATAGTTTTATTCTCCACCTTGTGCATCACTCTTTGAGTCAGCATATATCCCAGTTGCAACTTTTATTTGTTGATACTTCCAGTCATCAATTTAACATAACCATATCTTTGTTTCTTTTTTCTTGACCCTTTGCCCCTATTAGCCCCAGGACTGATCTCATTCTATTTTATTGGGACTCCAGAGACAGATTCATTGGTATCACAGAAAATTCCAGCCAATCAAACATATTCCTTAATTGTGTGAGATAATCCATGGGCTTTTTAAATGCACTTAAGATTAATCCTTTTAAAGATGCTTATGTCAAACAATTAACATCTTCTTTGCTTGATATACTTCACATTTAAAATTCCTCTATGTAGTCAGTGGTTCCTTATCCATATAATAATGTGTCTCCTGTACTTTTCTCTTCCAACTCCAAAGTATGTGTGCATTAAAAAGCATTATGTAAATATTAATTTGTTAAATATGTTCTTCCATTGATATTTGATTGCAGAATATTGACATGAGAAATAGCCTTTTCATAGATACTTTATGTGTAATGTGTTTTGCATGGAGAAAGCCAAAATATTTTTAGATATTACCTTTATCTATTGGTTTAATATGACTGGGAATTCAGGTTTTCAGTATTTAGCCTCTGTATTTCTTTTGCTGTATAATAAGAATTTTACACTTTCTGAGTACAAATGATATTTTATTATCACTGAAGAAATATTCTACCAGATGAACAAGCTTTTATAAATATATATGCATATGACTTGCTGCCAATCATAACAATAGCAATAAAATTGCTAGTGAGATGTTTGGAGTTCACTCTTTTTCATTTGAAAGCCTATTTTAGTTTTATTTAGGAGAAATAATACTAGAGGTAGGCCTGGAAAAAAACTTTGATGTATTTTACTGTATCCCTCAAAAATGCAAATTCTTGACATTATTGTTATGGTAGCATGTTTTAAATGCCTTCCATGTGGGCATCAAATTCTGTAGCATTCTTAGTTTTTTGGGAGTATATTTTATATATTTTCAGTCAATGAATTAATTAATTATTATCAGTCATTCTTATCCACTTACCTTTAGTTAGATACTGTTAGAGGTTTAAGTTACACAAATTAAATATTTTATATTACATATATTTTATATATATATATATTATACAAATTATATATTACATTATGTACTATATACAAAGATTAGTGCACTCCCTCAGTTTAAAGAGCTTTTTATTTTAATAGGAGAGATAAGGAGGGGGCAGCTACTAGACAGTGAGTTTCGTGTGCAAGGTGAACGGCATCTCCTGGAAACAAAGCAGAACTATAAGAGCAGCAAGCCAAACAGCAGAGAACAAAGGGCAGTGATGCTAGGAGCTAAGTTATAAGAAGCAGAGCTACAGGGAATATTGAAACAGCTTTGAAACCACTGGCTTCTGGGAGCTAAAGAGAATCCCTGGAGACAAAAGAAGAAAGTAATGGAGAGGACTTCTGGCCAAGATGGCAGTGTGGAGGCAGACAGCTGCTTGAGCTTGGTACTTTCTCTCAAGACTTACTTCATGACAAGCCTCAGAGTTAATGCTTGACCAGAAAAGAAACCCACAAATAATCACCAAGAGAAGACATCCTTGACATTTGCCAGAGAAGGTCTGTATTTGCTCGGGGGAGGGTGGAACAGATTGGGCTCGCTAGTAATCCTAACAGGCACAGACTGAGGGCAGGCAGCCAGAACGAGACAGATAGCTCACACATCTCAGAGTGGAGGGGGGAGAGGTACCATCTCTGCTGTTTCTGTGAAAAGGCTTTTACCCCAATGTGGATACTCCATCTTGGCAGCAAACCAGGAGCAGCAGAGAAGGTGTAAACACCTGAGTTTAAGAATAAAACCCCGGAAAGCTAGAGTCTCTCGGAACTGGCCACCCCCAACCCCCACCCTGGACTGATTCAGCACATTCTCAGAGCCTCAGAGTGCAGACTCAATGCAGCCATCACTTTCCTGTTAGTGGCTCTCTGCTGCCCTACCCCCAGCCTGTAGAGGAAGCCCATTAACACCATCCAGCCCCATCCCCCCCCAAAACAGACCTATTGTTTCTCTTGTCAATTTGTTTTCTTCCATTCTGCTCCTGACAAAATGAACAAAAAAGTCAAAAGGGCTCTAACCATTGACAGCTTTTGTATGGAGAGAGAGTAGATTTCAAATACTGAGGAGACTAAAAACAGACTGTCCCCAGAGGAATCCCCTAAGGGGGATATGAGCTACTCCTTAATACAAAAGAATCTCATAGAGGAAATCAAAAAGGCTCTCACAAGAGAGCTAGAAGAGAAATGGGAAAAGGAAAGGGAAGATTGGAAAGAGAGCCTGGAGAAGTTATCCAGAGTGGATAAAGAGATCAAATCATTGAGAAATAAAATTAGTGAATTAGAAAAGGCAAACAACCCCAAGGAAAACAGGATTAGTGAATTGGAAAAGATAAACAACTCCAAGGAAAACAGAATTAGTGAGCTGGAAAAGGTAAACAACTCCAAGGAAAACAGGATTAATGAGCTGGATAAAGAAATAAGCTCTCTAAAAAATGAAATGGAAAAAAATTCCATAGAAGAAAAAAAGTCACTTAAAAACACAATTGGACAATTACAAAAAGATATAAAAAAAGTGAGTGAAGAAAATACATCATTGAAAATTAGACTCAAACAAGTAGAAAACAATTGAAAAGAATGTTAAGTACCTTATTAGAAAGATAACAGACCTGGAAAACAGATCCAGGAGAGATAATTTGAGAATAATCGGACTCCCTGAAATATGTGAGGAAAAAAAGAGCTTGGACACAATTTTTGAGGAAATTATCAAAGAGAACTGCCCAGACGTTTTGGAAACAGAGGATAAAATAGACATTGAAAAAATTTATTGATCACCTACTGAAAGGGACCCTAAAATCAAAACGCCAAGAAATATAGTGGCCAAGTTCAAGAACCATCAGACAAAGGAAAAGATATTTGAAGCTGCTAGAAAAAAGCAATTCAGATATGGAGGATCCACAATAAGGATAACCCAGGATCTAGCAGCATCCACATTAAAAGAATGAAGGGCCTGGAACATGATATTCTGAAAGGCTAAGGAACTTGGTATGCAGCCAAGAATAACTTACCCAGCAAGAATGAGCATCGTTTTCCAGGGAAGAAGATGGACATTTAACGAAATAAATGAATTCCATCAATTCTTGATGAAAAAACCAGACCTACATAAAATGTTTGATCTTCAAATACAGAACTCAAGACATTTCTAAAAAGGTAAAAAGAAATCTTGAGAACTACACTTCTGCCAAAAAAATATCTAAAGAACATATGTACAATTTGTCTTAGAAACTAGAGGTGGAAAGGAAATTATATCATAAAAAAGTGTAAAGTGGTGGTACTACATCTCATGAAGAGGCAAAGGTAACCTATTATATCTGAGAGAAAGAAAGGAGGGAGATGAACATAGTGTGTATCAATAGACATATTCGATTTATGGTGAAACTTCTTCCACTTCATTGTAAAGTGAAAGGGAAGGAGTAAGCTAAGGGGAAGGGAATACAGAAATTGTGAGGAAAAGGGGTAAAATAAGGGGAGGAACTTTAAGGTGGGGGAGGGATCCTAAAAAGGGAGGGCTGTGAAAAGCAAGTGGTGTTCACCAGTTTAATACTGGGTAGGGGGGTAAGAGGGAAGGAAAGGGGAAAAGCATAAGCAGGGGTTAATAGGATGGCAAGCAATATAGAATTTGTCCTTCTAACCATAAATGTGAATGGGGCAAACTGCCTCATAAAGAGGAAGCAGTTAGCAGACTGGATTAAAAGTCAGAATCCTACTATATGTTGTTTACAGGAAACACAACTGAAACAGGGTGAGATATTCAAAGGAAAAGTAAAAGGATGGAGCAGAATCTATTATGCTTCAGGCAAAACCAAAAAAGCAGGAGTAGCCATCCTCATCTCAGACCAAGCAAAAACAAAAATTGATCTAATTAAAAGAGAAAAGGAAGGGCATTATATCCTGCTAAAGGATAGCATCAATAACGAAGCAGTATCAATATTAAACATATACCCACCAAGTGGTGCAGCATCTAGATTCTTAAAAGAGAAATTAAGAGAGCTACAAGAAGAAATAGATAGCAAAACTATAATAGTGGGAGATCTCAACCTTGCACTCTCAGAATTAGATAAATCAAACCACAAAATAAATAAGAAAGAAGTCAAAGAGGTAAATAGATCTTTGGCGAAAGCTAAATGGAGACAGAAAGGAGTATACTTTCTTCTGAGCAGTTCATGGAACCTATACAAAAATTGATCATATACTAGGGCATAAAAACCTCAAAATCAAATGCAGTAAGGCAGAAATAGTAAATGCATCCTTTTCAGACCACAATGCAATTAAAATTACATTTAATAAAAAGCCAGGGGAAAAATAGACCAAAAAATAATTGGAAACTAAATAATCTTATACTAAAGAATGATTGGGTAAAACAGCAAATCATAGACATAATTAATAACTTCACCCAAGAAAATGACGATAATGAGACATCATACCAAAATGTGTGAGATACAGCCAAAGCTGTAATAAGGGGAAGTTTTATATTTCTACAGGCCTACTTGCATAAAATAGAGAAAGAGAGGGCCAACGAACTTCACCCAAGAAAATGACGATAATGAGACATCATACCAAAATGTGTGGGATACAGCCAAAGCTGTAATAAGGGGAAGTTTTATATTTCTACAGGCCTACTTGCATAAAATAGAGAAAGAGAGGGCCAACGAATTGGGCTTACAACTAAAATTGCTAGAAAAGGAACAAATTAAAAACCCCCAGACAAACACAAAACTTGAAATTCAAAAAATAAAAGGTAAGATTAATAAAATTGAAAGTAAAAAAAAAAAAAACAAAAAAAAAACAAAAAAACAAACTATTGAATTAATTAATAAAACTAAGAGTTGGTTCTATGAAAAAAACAACAAAATAGACAAACCCTTAGTAAACCTGATTAAAAAAAGGAAAGAGGAAAAGCAAATTGTTAGTCTTGAAAATGAAAAAGGTGAACTCACCACTAATGAAGAGGAAATTAGAACAATAGTTAGGAGCTACTATCCTCAACTTTATGCCGATAAATTCGATAACGTAAATGAAATGGAAGAATACCTTCAAAAATATAGCTTGCCCAGATTAACAGAGGAAGAAGTAAGTAGTCTAAATAGTCCCATCTCAGAAAAATAAATAGACCAAGCTATTAACCAACTTCCTAAGAAAAAGTCCCCAGGACCAGATGGATTTACATGTGAATTCTACCAAACATTTAAAGAACAACTAACTCCAATGCTATGTAAACTATTTGAAAAAATAGGGATTGAAGGAGTCCTACCAAATTCCTTCTATGACACAGACATGGTACTGATACCTAAACCAGGTAGATCGAAAACTGAAAAAGAAAACTATAGACCAATTTCCTTAATGAATATTGATGCTAAAATCTTAAATAAGATATTAGCAAATAGACTTCAGAAAATCATCCCCAGGATAATACACTATGACCAAGTGGGATTTATACCAGGAATGCAGGGCTGGTTTAATATTAGGAAAACTATTAGTATAATTGACTATATTAATAATCAAATTAATAAAAACCATATGATCATCTCAATAGATGCAGAAAAAGCATTTGATAAAATCCAACATCCATTCCTACTAAAAACGCTTGAGAGTATAGGAATAAATGGACTATTCCTTAAAATAATAAGGAGCATATATTTAAAACCTTCAGTAAACATCATATGTAATGGCGATAAACTAGAACCTTTCCCTGTAAGATCAGGAGTGAAACAAGGTTCCCCACTATCACCATTACTATACAATATAGTACTAGAAACTCTAGCCTTGGCAATGAGAGCCGAGAAAGAGATTCAAGGAATTAGAGTAGGAAATGAGTAAATCAAACTATCACTCTTTGCAGATGACATGATGGTATACTTAGAGAACCCCAAAGACTCTGCTAAAAAGCTATTAGAAATAATTCAGAATTTTAGCAAAGTTGCAGGATACAAAATAAATCCACGTAAATCCTCAGCATTTTTATACATTACCAACACAATCCAACAGCGAGATACAAAGAGAAATTCCATTCAAAATAATGGTGGATAGTATAAAATATTTGGGAATATATCTATCAAAGGAGAGTCAGGAATTATATGAGCAAAATTACAAAACACTTGCCACAAAAATAAAGTCAGATTTAAATAATTGGAAAGACATTCAGTGCCCTTGGATAGGCCGAGCGAATATAATTAAGATGACAATACTCCCTAAGCTAATCTATTTATTTAGTGCTATACCAATCAGACTTCCAAGAAACTATTTTAATAACCTAGAATAAATAACAACAGAATTCATATGGAACAACAAAAGGTCAAGAATTTCAAGGGAAGTAATGAAAAAAAAAATTAAGTGAAGGTGGTCTAGCTGTACCTGATCTAGAACTGTGTTATAAAGCAACAGTCACCAAAACCATTTGGTATTGGCTAAGAAATAGAGTAGTTGATCAGTGGCATAGGTTAGGTTCACAGGGCAAGATAGTGAATAAAAATAGCAATCTAGTGTTTGACAAACCCAAAGATCCCAAATTTTGGGATAAGAATTCATTATTTGACAAAAACTGCTGGGAAAACTGGAAATTAGTATGGCAGAAACTAGACATGGACCCGCATTTAACACCACATACTAAGATTAGATCAAAATGGGTCCAAGATTTAGGCATAAAGAATGAAATCATAAATAAATGGAGGAACATGGGATGGTTTACCTCTCAGACTTGTGGAGGAGGAAAGAGTTTGTGTCCAAGGGAGAACTAGAGACCATTATTGATCACAAAATAGAAAATGTTGATTACATCAAATTAAAAATTTCTGCACAACCAAAACTAATGCAAACAAGATTAGAAGGGAAGTAACAAATTGGGAAAACATTTTTACAGTTAAAGATTCTGATAAAGGCCTCATCTCCAAAATATACAGAGAATTGACTTTAATTTAGAAGAAATCAAGCCATTCTTCAATTAATAAATGGTCAAAGGATATTAATAGACAATTTTCAGATGATGAAATTAAAACTATTTCCACTCATATGAAAGAGTTCCAAATCACTATTGATCAGAGAAATGCAAATTAAGACAACTCTGAGATATCATTACACACCTGTCAGATTGGCTAAGATGACAGGAACAAATAACGATGAATTTTGGAGGGGCTGTGGGAAAACTGGGACACTGATGCATTGTTGGTGGAGTTGTGAAAGAATCCAATCATTCTGGAGAGCAATCTGGAATTATGCCCAAAAAGTTATCAAAATGTACATACCCTTTGACCCAGCCATACTAATGCTGGGCTTATATCCCAAGGAAATACTAAAGAAGGGAAAGGGATCTGTATGTGCCAAAATGTTTGTGGCAGCCCTTTTCATAGTGGCTAGAAGCTGCAAGATGAATGGATGTCCATCAATTGGAGAATGGTTGGGTAAATTATGGTATATGAATGTTATGGAATTTTATTGTTCTGTAAGAAATGACCAACAGGAGGAATACAGAGAAGCTTGGAGAGACTTACATCAACTGATGCTAAGTGAAACGTGCAGAACCAGAAGATCATTATACACTTCAACAATGATACTGCATGAGGACGTATTCTGATGGACGTGGATATCTTCAACATAGAGAAGAGTTAATCCAATTCCATTTGATCAGTGATGGACAGAATCAGCTACATCCAGAAAAGGAACACTGGGAAATGAGTGTAAACTGTTATTTTTACCTTCTGAATCCAATTCTTCCTGTGCAACAAGAAATTCGGTACTACACACATATATATTGTATCTAGAATATATTATAATATATTTTACATGTATAAGACTGCCTGCCATCTCGGGGAGGGGGTTGGGGGAGGAAGGGAAAAAATCTGAACAGAAGTAAGTGCAAGGGATAATGTTGTAAAAATTTACCCATGCATATGTACTGTCAAAAAAAAGTTATAATTATAAAATAAAAAAAACAAACAAACAAACAAAAAGAAAAACAAAAGAAAGTAATGGAAAAAATAGGAGAGATAAGATATTCTTATTTGTATGAGAATATTCAGAATAAATATAAAGAAAATATATAAATGAATACAGAACAATTTCATATAAGATAGTTTGGGAGGGAGGAGATGGATAATTGAAGGAATCAGGAAAGACTTTATTTAGAAGGTAGTTTCCATATTTTGGGAGAGAATAATGAAAAGACAATGAAACAGAATATTTTCATGAAGCAGAAAGAATGTCAGATTGCTTCTATTGCAGAGTGTGGTACTGACAGTAATGTCCAGTGAAGTTAGAAAGATCGTCTGTGACCAAGTTGTGAAGTCTGTAAAAACTAAGCAGGAGAGATTGTATTTTATAGCAGAAGCAATAAGGAGTCACTAAAATTGATTGAAGAAAGGAATAATACAGTCAGATTTGTGTTTAAAGAAAGTAATTTGGCGGCAATGAGTTGGAAGGACTGAAGTGAAGAGAGACTTGAAGCAGGGAGACCAATTGGTTGGCTATTGCACTATTCCAGTTGAGCCCCTGAATTAAGGTGGCAATGAATGGTATGATTAGAAGGAGTCAGGTAAAATGATTGTATGTGTGAAATCAAGGAGAATGAAAAATAAAAAAGCCAATGTTTTAGTTATAAATTAGGGAGAGAGAGAGAGAGAGAGAGAGAGAGAGAGAGAGAGAGAGAGAGAGAGAGAGAGAGAAGGGTAATATTTTAGCTACAAACTAGGGTGATGGAAAGAAATAAGGAATTCTGTAAAAGAGCGATGGTTTCCTTGGAAGAGGGGCAAATACTAAGTGCCATTCTGCAGATATTGTATTATGTCCAATACTTTCACTGTGCTATATTCAATAATCAATTGGTGATGCAATATTGCAACCTGAAGCTCTGAAGACCAGGTGAGAGAGCCTATGGCTGAACATGAACTCTATCTCTTTCTCTCACATGTTTATACAAACATGGATAGATATGCACAAACATATATACATGAATGTATGACATACATGTGGATATGCACATATGATTATATTGTTTGAGCCATCTGAATAAAGATGCTAACTAAACCCATTTATGCATATGTAGAGGAAAACAGGAAGTGAGATTAGAGAAGAGTGAATGAGAAGATAAGATGATTTAAGGAAGAAACATAGGGGACACTCACATTCTCACATTGTTTAGGGAACCTGATTTCTGATGATAAGCCAGCAATTAAAATAAAGAAGACATAGTCATATTGGTAGACACAGAAATAAGAGAGAAAAAGGTCACAAAATCTTAAGATAATATTTTGGAGGAAATGGTCAACTGTATCATAAAAAATCAGTAAGTCAAGAAGGATAAGGACTAAAAACAGATAATTGGATTTGTTCACTAAAAATAACATGGAATTTTGTATTCCTTACCATATTCTAAAGGGTTGAAAAATGAGTGATAGGAAAGTAAAGTTTTTCTTTTCTAGAAGTTTGGCAGAGAAAAGGAGGAGAAATATAGATTGACATCTTAAGTAGATTGTAAGATCTAGTGAAGATTTTTAAGGATGGGAGAAAGTCACATTTGAAAGCAGTAGAACTATAAGCAATAGTGAGGGAAAGGTCAAAGCTTTGGAAGGAAGTAATAATTGACATTGCATATTTTCTAGACTGTATGAGATGAAATCCAGTCCACATTCAGATGCATTAACCTTATTAAGGAAAAAGCCTATTTCATTGTCAGAAATGGGATAGTAAAACGAGAGTGGGAAATAATGTCAAGGGCATTTTAACATGAAGATAGTGGGGGAAGAGAGAGTTCAATAAAGAAATCATTTTCTTAGTAAAGAAATTATGTCCTCAGTTTATTTTTAGATAGAAGAAGGAAACTGTGAGGAACTTGAAAAGAAAGCAACAATTTAAGGAAAAAAATGTGTAGGGGGCAAGATAGAGAATTTATTGTTGCTCAGTCACTTTTCAGTCATGTCTGAATCTTTGTAACCCTCTCTAGTGTTTTCTTGGCAAAGATACTGGTGTGATTGGAATTTTCTTCTCCATCTCATTTTACATATAAGGAAATTGAGCCAGATGATGTCAATTGCCTTGTTCAGGGTATCACAGTAAATGTTTGAAGTCAGATTTGAATTCAAGAACTTGAATTCAAGATTCTTCCTGATTCCCAGCCCAGCACTGTATCCACTGTGCCACTTCATTGCCCCAAATAAAATAATGTCTTCACTTGCCAGCGAGCTCAATTGAAGTTAAGTAACCTGTATTTATAGTATATCCATTTAATATGGATCTGTGATTTCTTTGAGCTTTCTTCTAAAGAAGTGAGTGAGAAGAGACAAATGATGGAAGTAATAAAGGGATTAAGACAAGGGATTGGAGAGTAAAAGATCAGTGAGGAGTTGAATTGACAAGATAGAGGTTTCAGAGTAGAAACCGAGAAAAGTGAAGTCAGAAAAAAGGTAATATGAGGCCTGAGAAAGTATTAAATAATATAATAATTGATAGTTTGGGTAAAGATGAAGCATCCTTCATCATTTAAAAAGTTGAGGCACATAGAGAATTTGAAGGATAGAAGATGATAGTCAGATAGAGGATGGCCAGATTTTCTAATTAAAAAAATAGAACACTTCTGGATAATGATGAGATCTATTTTGTATTCATTCTTATATTTGGCTGAGATGAAGTGAAGTAAATTATGAAATTTAAGGAGCATAAGGAATCAGGGAATTAGGGATTTCAAAGAGCATTAATGTCAATGCTGAAGTCTTCTAAAAGGGACAGGAATTATAGAGAAGAGGAAAATAAACTGGTTGAGAAAGGAGGGGAAAAGACCTGAATATTTATGTAAAACATTCACCATGATATGAATTGGTTGGAAAGTTTTGATGTAATGGGCTCCAGAAAAGGACAGCTTTCTTAATGGTGGAACTTAAAAGAGAATTTAGAAGTTAAAGTTGTGAACAAAGAATATTCTGATTCCAAGGACTAATGTTTTGAAGGGTTATGAGAGAAATTGTGTTTAATTCTGGAGAAGATGGCTATAATATAGTGTCCTCGGGCTGAAGTCATGTTTTAGTGATGATTAAAAGTGTGAAAGAAAGATGTCCCAAATGAAAGGAAGCTTACTCATTATGGAATGAGAATTCTGGAAGAAAACCCAGAGGAGATCAATATGGGAGTATGATATAGGATAGAGGGAGAAGAAAATTGGAGATAGGCTATATCATACTTTGGCCTTGTGTAGCTAGTGATAAAGATTGGTATAGAGCAAAAATGCAGGGTTTGGGAGATTATAAATCAAAGAGGAAGAGGCGGCTAAACAAAGAACAGTAAAACGCACAACTTCCATGGATTATGTCCTGACCTGCTTCTATAGTTACTCATTTCTTTAGTTTTTCAGGGTAGCTGGGGAAAAAAGAACTTGGCCCTTGCCAAAATTCTTTCTTTATATCTCCATCCCATTCCCACCTGAGAGTGATAGTCAGATGGATCTGGATTTGGTTAGGCCCAGATAATCAATAAAATCAGGCAATATATATACTGAAAAGAGAGACAGGCAGAGAGAGACCGAGACTGAGACAGGAACAAAAAAAAAATGTGTTTAGGGAAGAACTTTGTAGAATACTCATATTTAGGATAATAACCTGATTTGATAATGAGGCAACTCCTGAAGCAAAGAAGTAGTCAAGTAAAAGAAGACAAAGAACAGAGCAGTGTTCCTAAAACTCTAAGGCAATATTTCAAATACATAATAGCTTTTTCTTTATATCCCTGGGACTTTTTGGCATAGCTTTTTTTTCCTACTTGATAAATATAATATTTTATTTTAAGTGTTTATAGAATTTTTCCATGACACAAGCTGAAATACTTTGTATAAAGTACATAACTATGTAATTGACCTCTATTTAGAGAGGTCACTTATGTTCTCATCCTTTCATAATACATATTTCATGCCTTCTGTTTAAGAAATGTGGAATTAGATTTACATCTGAGAGGAAGCTGTTAAAATGTTTTGCTACTAAAAATGCTTTGCTACTAATTCATGACCTATTGTGAATCCTTTGATCTAAAAATTATGGATCCTCTCCAGCCCTGATCTTTTCAATTTTGCAGAGAGTTAGATTTTTAGACCCAATTAAAAAATGACTATTATTGTTATTATTATTATTATTATTATTATTATCATTATTATTATTATTATTATTATTGCAAGGGTAATGACTTACTTAAAATTTCCATGTGATTAATTTCTAAAAAAAATACTCTCTTCCCATTTTCACATTAAAAGCTTAATTGCATTTATTCCATTCAAACAAATTTAATGGTCTCATTTTCACCATTTCTTTTTCCCAACTAATATATAATATCAACATTGGAACTCCTTTTTAGATCACAACCTATCTATTGTTTTTCTATCTTGTATGAAGTTTGTCTAGATCACCCCATAAATCCCCTATAGTTATTCATCCAATGAGCTCAAGATTCATTGCTCAAGGCAATGAGTTCTAGAATTTTTAACATTAAATGTATGCCAGTGGAGCACTTCGTCTATTGTCAGTTAATCCTGTTTCTGGACATATAGAATCATAACATCTTGAAGTTATCTAGCCATACTCTCTCATTTAATGGATGAGAAAACTGAAACTTCAAGGTTCCACAATTGATCAGCAACAGGTAGTAGAAAATGGTCAGCTTGTTTTCTCTTCCATTTGTCTCTGCTTACATTCTTTATGTTACTTCTCTTAGTTCTCTGCTGCTAATGTGCAACATTTCCCTCAGGTCCAATATGTGCCTCTTCATCGGCTTTTTGTGGACTTCATTTCTTATTCTTTGGTTATTCTAGTATTCCTTGGCAGGAAGTTTTATACAACACTACCAAAAATGTTTTTGTTCTGATAATGTATCTTTGTTGCAAGGAGAAGTTTATGGGCACTAAAGTTTCCCACAGGACATACCAACATCTCTCCTCCTATTTAACTTTATTTCCAATACATTATCCCATAAATAGAGTTCAGATTTAAATATAAAGGAAATGAAATGGAACAATATGTCATATAATTCAATAACAATAATTTAATAATTTTATTCATAAACCAAATTCTAAGTTATCCTTGTTAAAGGAGTTAAACTGTTTGGACCTTTTCAGTTTCCATAATTGTAGAATAAATAATTTGGATTAGATGATTCCTGCAGTCCATTATAGTTGTAAGACTGATGAACTACACAGAAGTCAATATTTCACATCACTTATCAGATTATATTTAAGTTTATTTTAGTCTAAAAACCTCTGGTTGATTTCAGATATCGCACATTTATTGAATTTTTTTTTAAATGAAAAGAATCAGTAATTTCTATAAGGTTGATTTGCATTTTGCTACCTCAGTGCACAAGCCTAATGACCACAAATGAATTATACTTGCATATGCAAGGATGATAAAAACCCACAAAATGTAGCTTGAAAAGATGCAGCATTCATAGAATTAGAAAAGAATAAATTCAAAAATAAATTCTGAACTCCGATTTGCTCTTTAAAAAGTCCATTCATAGATGAGTCATATAATCAATTTATGCTAATAGATGCCTTTGATGGCATCATTTATAGTTCACAAATATATATTTAAATTGAGAGAATGTGTGGCATAGGGCACAGATTTACTAGTGTCAGAATCAAGTTACAGTTCTCAAATGTATTTTGGGTATGGCTCTGAATTAGTCATTTAACCCTTATGTGTCCATAAGAAATTAAGTTGCATAAAAGTTGCCGAACTAAATTAAAAGAGATAGTTTATACTTTGAGAATTCCTGATATCAGCAGTCTCCAAAGTGAGGCAGGGCGGCCCACTAAGGGTCTGTGGCCTGACTCTGAGAGCTTTGTGATAAACCAATCATAAATAATGAAGATAAGATTCATTCCAACCTTCTGAATATAGTCTACTGGAAACTGTGTCCTATACTCTTCATTCTGCCACCTCTCTCCCTCCATTGTTCAAGGTATTAACTTCTTCCCAGGAACTTCTTCCCTTCAGGACCCTATGGTTAGGGTCAGCCACAACTACAGATGCATATATTATTCAGAAGGTAAAAATAACAGTTTACACTCATTTCCCAGTGTTCCTTTCCTGGGTATAGCTGATTCTGTCTATCATTGATTAATTGGAATTGGATTAGCTCTTCTCTATGTTGAAGATATCCACTTCCATCAGAATACATCCTCATACAGTATCATTGTTGAAGTGTATAATGATTTCCTAGTTCTGCTCGTTTCACTCAGCATCAGTTGATGTCTCTCCAAGCCTCTCTGTATTCATCCTGCTGGTCATTTCTTACAGAACCATAATATTCCATAACATTCATATACCATAATTTACTCAACCATTCTCCAATTGATGGGCATCCATTCATTTTCCAGTTTCTAGCCACTACAAAAAGGGCTGCCACAAACATGTTGGCACATACAGGTCCCTTTCCCTTCTTTAGTATTTCCTTGGGATATAAGCCCAGTAGTAGCACTGCTGGATCAAAGGGTATGCACAGTTTGATAACTTATTGGGCATAATTCCAGATTGCTATCCAGAATGGTTGGATTGTTTCACAACTCCACCAACAATGCATCAGTGTCTCAGTTTTTTCCACATCCCCTCCAACATTGATCATTATTTGTTCCTGTCATCTTACACTCATGCATTATTAAAGTGAATTAATCTTACTGCTATGGAAACCACTTAGGAATTAGTTATTTTGAATATCTTAGTGACTGAATCATTTATCAGACAAAGAAAAAAAGAAATAATATTTTATTTATGCCCAAGAAATAAAGAAACCACAAATCAAGTTTCTATTTGTCAGTTGTTGAAAACATATAATTCTTACAATGATTTTATAATCTAATCTATTATAACAGAGAAATATGGTCACAATTATCCTGCAATATCACCACCTTAGTACAAAATAATTGTTAAGGACATGAAAAGGAGGAGAGTGAATTTTGTTTTTTGAATTTCGAATACATTTATAAATCAAATGATGGTAATTCAGCCTGCTAGAATTTAAAATATAGTATCACAAAGCATTTAATTTTGTAAATGTATTAGAAATGTCTTCATTAAATTACCAGTGAAGTCTATTAAAATGAAAATAACATACTTTTAAGAAAAATATACATTTAAATATTTGCCTTGTATTTAAGTCAAATCATAATAATTCATTAATCACTTTCTTTGTACCAGGTGTTATGTTAAGCACTGGGGATTCAAAGACAGGACAAAATAATAGTCCTTAGTTACAAGGAAATCAAAATATAATGAGAGCAACAACATTCCAATATGTATAAACAAGATAGGCACAAAGTAAATAGGAGACAAGCTCAGAGGGAAGGCACAGTTGTTAAAGGAAATCAGAAAAGAAAGTGTTTAGGTAATGTACCATATTAAAATTATATGGTACGCAAATAGAAGCTATCTTCCTTTAAGAAAATTAGGACACTTTAAAACAAAATAAATAAATAAATAAATAAAAAGGTTATTCAGCAAAGATGATACAGGTTGTATGGTAAAACAATAAAAGACACTTTTTTTTTTTTCTTTTATCAGTTTTGATTTTGTATGATCTGCCCAGTGGGCCTTATGGGGGGTAAAAACAAAACAAAACAAAACAAAATAAAAAAAACTAAACTAAAACACTTGACATGTTTTGTTTGTCTGTTAATGAATATTGTGCTGAGTTGAAGCAAAGAATATAGAGTAAACATAATATTCTCTGAAAATAGGTAGAAAATCTACAAGTTTACTAATTTGGGGGCAAAGCTAAGCATATAAATCAATTTGGGGTAAAAAAAGTGAATCACTAGGGGATTAGGATCTGATGATCAATTTTAGAGGGAGACCACCTGGTCTAATCTGGAATAATTCAAATGATTTCAGAAGATTTTAATTCCCTTTGAGGCAATGAGAAGTTTATGTTTGTAGAAGAATTGCTTGCATTCTGTGATTTTCCTGTTGGCAAACCATAACTTCTTAAAAGACTTATAAAGTACAATATACACAACATACCACATGATAATATGTTGGTGTTATACCTTTTAATAGAATTGGACCAGTTTGTTCGGACCAGTTTGTTTGACAACTCAATCACTTTTATCTTAGTGCATGTATTTCTAGCTCTAGTTCTAAATACTGATGTGTTATATAAATAGTCAGTGAGCCTACACTTAACACTACCCACTCTACTACTTTGGATTTCACTCTTCTAAATATGGAGAAGTCTTATATTGACATAACATGAAGTTTTTCTCCTACACTGTTTGTAACTGCTTAAAAAAAAAATCAGTTTAGCTACTAATTTAATTGTTCACACTCACAATAACATTATTCTCTAGACTAGAAGTTAGAGGCCCTAAATCCATCTGATATGCTATCTAATAAATATTTGGGGACCATTAGTTAATTCCCTTAACCTTAGGCAAGTCTTTTGGGTTCTAAGTGGACAAGAATTAGTCTTCTTATAGTTGGGAGATAAAGTTTTTTTATGTTGAAAGGTTTCCAACCTTCTACTGTGGAAGGTGTCGGTGTCCTTTCTGGCAATAATAGAGTAGTAGACCAGTTTCATTTGTTCTTAATCTTCCCATTTCTAATGTTAATATGAAAATATAGCCAATTTCTTAATGTGATTATATTAATAGATGCTAAAAAGCATTCCAGTGAAAATACAATACTTATATTTGTGATTGTTACTTTAAAAACTAAAAACTAAAAATTATTAATATAAATTTAAAATAGGAAACAACAACAAAATAACTTCTTTTTCATAGGTAAAAGTGAGGAACAACCTTCCCTCACTAAAATCCAATTCACTTGCATATCATGGCATCATCTCCCTGATGTTATGGTCCTCTCTGAAAATGAAGAACAAACAACAAAAACAATAATCCTGTAGAGTAAGATAGGTTTTTGTATCCAATTGAGTGTGTGCATTATTTTCTCTTTTAGCCAACTGGGAAGAGATTAAAGTATTCATTCCTTCAAGTCCCCAATCCTCCCTTCCACTATAAAAAAACTCTTTTGTTCCTATTTTATGTGAGACAATTGGCCCCAATTCTATCTTTTCTTTCCACTTCAGGTAGTATGCTCTTATGTCTCACATCTTAAATTTATTATTTATTTTAGATACTGCATCACATTCGATTCTCCATTCATGTCTTCTCTCTCTCTCTCTCTCTCTCTCTCTCTCTCTCTCTCTCTCTCTCTCTCTCTCTCTCTCTCTCTCTCTCTCTCCCTAACACACACACACATGTCTCTAGATATGAATATATATGTATATATGTATATATATATATACATATGAAGATTATATATATTCCTTCTAATTGCACTAGTTCTTAGGAGTTACAAGTATTATCTTTGCATTTAAGATTACATAAAAGTTTAATCATATTGAATCCCTTAAGTTTTCTCTTTCTCTTTTATTTTTTCATGATCCTCTTTCTTGAGGGCTTGTATTTTAAAGTCAAATTTTCTGTTCAGCTCTGCTATTTTCATTATGAATGCTTGAAAGCCCTCTATTTCAATGAAAATCCATTTCCTTCCCCTCCCCACCTGCACCAAAGAATTACACTCAGTTTTGTTGGGTAGGTAATTCTTGTTTGTAATCCTAGCACAAAAGTGCTAAAAGTGGATAATCCCTTTTGAATATTCTAAGCAAAACTATAATTACTGGTTCAATTTTTCTTATTTTTACAAATTTTATAAATTATAAATTTGACTCAATTTCCTCTATATTTGAGAAATGAGCACTTATCAGAGAAACTTGCTTCAAAATTATTTTTACAATTACTATTGCTCTGTTCCCTCCTCCCAATTTATTCTCTGTCCTTTAAACCTGTCTCTTCTCAAATGTTTTGCTTATGACCACTCTTTCTATTGAGATTCCCTTCTTTTTAGCACCCTGCCCCCTTCATCTCATTCCAGTCCTATTTTCCTTCAGGATAAAATATTCATCTCTTTTTTTTGATCATGACTCTCGGATAGGTCAATCCTTTTTAAGTTATCTCTCCTGGATCTATTTTCAGGTAAATTTTTTTTTTTCTCCAACAAGCCTTCACTTTTAATTTTTTTTTTTTTTTTTTGGTTTTGCTTGTATCTTGATTTCTTATAAAGTCATTTGATCACTTTTAATTTTTAAGGAATTATTTTTCTTTTTGAGCTTTGGTATCTTTTTTGCCAATTGATCAACTTTGCTTTTTAAGACATTCTTCTCATTAGCTTTTTACATTTCCTTTTATATCATTCTCAACTCTTTTCAAAAAATTTTTCCCAACTTCTCTTACTTAATTTTTACTAATTCAGAGACCCTACTTTCCTGAAGAGGTTGAGCTGAGACTGGGTTTAGGACTTGGTGCCATGATTAAGGCTGGAGCTGCACTGGTGTGGCCTATACTGACTCCAACTCTGGTTTTATAGAGCTTTTTTGCTGATATTCCAAACTGCCTCTGTACTGAGAGGTCTCAAAATCATGATTACTGATGCTAATTCAGAGATTCCCTACACAGTTCCTATTTCACTGACTTGGAGTTTGAACTAGGGCCAGGGCTGTGCTGGTGTTTTCTGCACTGGGACTTCACATTGAGCTCCAACCTGGTTCCACAGACAATTTTTTGCTGACCTTCTAAGTCGTCTTTAACTGGAAAACATTTTACTCCATCTTTGGATGCTGTTTGAGTGGTCTAGATTCCTGGTGGTCTAGAGGTTAGTAGCTATAAGAAAGTTTTTAAGAATCCCCTTTAAATCCGCCGCAGGTTTTAAGAGTAAAAGAATTCACTTATTCCCGAAATATTAGTTGCAAAATGAAAGTTTATTGTTAGATAGAAATCAATTTACCAAGAAACTGACTTCTATAGTGGCAGATCTATGGAAAATGGAATTTTGCACTGAGAATACAGTGCCAAGGGCCATCTGCAAGAGACCTTTTTGATGGAAGCTATAATATTGAGTGTCTTGGTGGGGATTGGGGCAGCCCAAGCAGGTTAGACCCAGTCAGGGCTGGGACAGCCCAGATCTCCTATTGGAATTCAAAGGGATGCATTTTGACCAGGATTTGTAATTGAATCAAAGGCTCTGGCATCCTGGACTAGGGAGGATATGCCTCAGCCAGGAGGGACTGAGAATCTGAAAGGGATCACAGATCAATAGGAAATACAGTTTCTTAAAGAGACCATAATCCACTTCATTCTGATGCCCTAAAATTTGTTTAGAGTTACTGTTTAAAGGAATATGGAGTAGTTATGGGGAGAAGTTGGGCAAGTTTCTGACTTTATTTTGCTATCTTGTCTCCATCTCCCAGAAGTATAGTTACTGGTTCAATTTTTTTTCAATTAGCATAATTGGCCATATCAAAACAAAACTAACAGAAATCATATGATTATCACAATAAATGAAGAAAAAATTGACAAAATATAACACACATTCCTATTAAAAAACACCAGAGAACATAGGAATAAACAGTTTTGCATAAGTTAATAAATAGAATCTCTCTAAAATCATCAGCAACCATTATATGTAATGGAGATAAGCTACAAGTTTGTCCAATTAGATTGGGAGTGAAACAAGTATATATTAACATGGATCTAATTGAATATTGTACTAGAAATTTTAGTTTTATTATTATTAATAATAAGAGAAGAAAAGGAAATTGAAAAAATAAGAACAGCCAATGGAAATTAAAACTATCACTATTTGCAGATGATATGATGGCATTTTTAGAGAAGCCTAGGGGATTAAATTTAAAAACCAAAAGCAACTAGTGGAAATAATTAACCATTTTAGTAAAGTTGCAGGTTATAAAATAAACCAATAAATCACTGATATTTCTACACATTACAATCAAAGCCCCCAACAAGAGATGGTAAGAGAAATTCTATTTAAAATAACTGTAGACAATATAAAATATTTGAAATTGTACTTGCCAGAAAAAACCCAGAAGCTATATAAACACAGTTGCAAACACTTTTCATACAAATAAAGTTAGATCTAAATGATTGGGAAAACATCAATTACATAAGGGAAGCTAAGCTAATATAACACCTAAATTAATGTACTTATTCAATGTATACTAACCAAACTACCAAAAATTTTTTGATGAAGCTAGAAAAAAAATAAAAACTAAAATTAATCTGGAAGGACACAAGGTCATGAATATCAAAGGAAAAAATGCAAAGGAAGGATGTCTAGCTATGTTAGTTCTTAAACTATATTACAGCAATCATCATCAAAATTATTCAGGAATGACTAAGAAATAGAATGATGGATCTGTGGAATAGGTTCTGTACCAAAAAAAAAAAAAAATAGTAAATTACTATTGAAATCTACTGTTTGATAAACCCAAAGACTCCAGCTTCTGGGATAAAATTCACTATTTGGCAAAAACTGAAAGAAAAACTGGAAAACAATATGGCAGAAACTAGGTATAAATCAACAAATTATGCTGAATACCAAGATAAAATCAACATAGACATATGATTTAAACCTGAGGCATGATACTGTAAGCAAATTAGAAAAGAAAGGAAAAATTTACCTCTCATACCTATGGAGAAGGGAAGAATTTATAATCAAACAAGAAATAGAGAATAATATAAAATGCAAAATATATAATTCTGATTAAAAAAGGTGGTTTTCACAAACAAAACTAATACAGTCATGAGTTGAAGGAATGAAGAGAAATATTTTTTATACTTCAGGTTTCTAATAAAAGCCTCATTTCTAAAACAAATTTACATTTATATCTAATATATTTAATTATAACTAATATATCTAACAGATATATTTATATCTAATCTAATCTAAAACTAGTTTATATCTAAATCAAATGTATAAGAACATAAGTTGATAAATGGTCAAAGGACATGAACAGGCCATTTTCAGATGAAGAAATTAAAGCTATGTATAATCATATGAAAAAATACTCTTAATTACTATTGATTAGAGAAATGAAAACTAAAGTAACTCTGAAGTAGGACTAATTTCTATCAGATCAGCCAATATAAGAGAAAAGGAATATGATACATTGAGGAGAAGATGTGACAAAATTGGAAAACTAATGCATCACTGATGAAGTGAACTGATTCAATCATTCTGGAAAGCAATTTGGAGCTATGTCAAAAGGGCTAGAAAACTGTGTGTACCCTATAATTCAGGAATAATACTACTATATTTGTTTCCCCAAAAGACCATAAAAAATAAAAAGGTTACAAATGTAAAAAAATATATGTATAGCAACACTTTTTTGTGGTAGCCAAAAATTAGAAACTGAGAGATTGCCTATCAATTGGAGAATGATTAAACAAATTTGATATATGTTATAATGGAATACTTTGGTGCTCTCAAGAATGATAACCAGGGCAGATTTCAGGAAAATCTAAAAAAATTTACATGAATTAGTGTTGGGTAAAGTTAGTAGAACCAGAAAAACATTTTACCCAGTAAAAATAACATTGTGCAGTGATCAACTATGATAGACTTAGGTCTTCTCAGAAACAGTAATTCAAGACTCAAAAGACTCATGATGGAAAATGCTATTCACATTGAGAGAAAAGATCATGGAAACTGAATGCAGATTGAAGCACAGTATTTTGACTTGGTTGCTAGTTTTGTTTTTCTAATTTTTCTTTCTTGGGGTTTTCCCCTTTTATTATGATTTTTCTTTCAGAACATGACTAATGTGGGAACATGTTTAATATGATTATATGTATGTGTGTGTGTTATATGTTAGATATAATAACCTATCTATATATATATATATATATAAAACATATTAAGATTGCTTGCTCTTAGGATTTGCAGAGGGGACAGATATAGAGAGGGAAAAATTTTAGAAAGCTATCTTTATATGTCACTGGAAAAAATAAGTTGTTATTATTAAGTTGAAAAAAATAAATATTTGAGGAATTTCTTTAGCTCAATTATTCCCCTTCTTGTCTAAGACTTTTATTTTAGCATTAAGTTAGTTCTAGTTTATTAGGAAAGTTTTGCAACTTTTATCATTAATTTTATCTTAATTTTACTTGTGGTCATTTTTCCTAATCATACATTCCACATTTTTTTTTTTAAACTGGGAAAACTAACTTTTTTCTCATGCAGTTTCATTTATGATTTCTTGAAATAGAAATTTGGAAAACCAGGCTTTGATTAAAAACCCATTTGGATTTAAAGGGAACTCATTCACCATGTTTTAAACCCTAATCATTCTTATTTTAACTGATTGGTCAATAATAAGTTCCACCTTAAACCTCACTTGATCATTGAATGGGGTGTGATTGCTCAGAGAGTTTCTGTTCTGGCCAGGAATCTTTCTCTTCCCAATTTGATTTTTTATTTTTGTTTTTGTTTTGTTTTGTTCTGTTTTTTTGAGTAGGAAGACTAGCTCATTTTTTCTCTCATTTCTCATCTAACTTTAAATCACTTAGTGGATGTTACCTCAGGGAAAAAAAACAAAAAAACAAAAAAACAAAAACAAAAAAAAAAACAACAAAACTTAGACCTGAGAAGGACCTTAACTTAAAGAGATTGAAATCTCCCAGTGACCTTGGGGATATCACCAGTTATCGTGATCTATGTCTTGAAATTGGAGTCAGATGACCCTGGAGGAAAGAGTAAAGCTGGTGATTTTGTACAGCTCTGCTTCACCTAAATCCAATTCAGTTACAAGTCAAGACATCAGCCCACTGATGTCATTGGTCTTCTTTGAGCAGGAAGGAGAGGTGACATCAAGGTGTTTAATAAATGTTTGAGGAATTTCTTTAGTTCAATTATTCCCCTCCTTGTCTAAGAATTATCCCTTTAGCATTCAGCTAATTCTAGTTTACTAGTGAGGATTGGTAAATGTTATCATTAATTTCATTTTAATTTGACTAGGGGTCATTTTCCCTTAAAATATACATGATGAGGAGATTTAAAGCATGTATATATTTGGTGTAGAAATATAGTCCCTAAAGAAATTTGGATGATTCAATTAGATGGTTTCCTAAAAATATTTGTGCATCTTGAAAACCAGAGAACTGCCTGGATTGTATGATACATTGGCTAAATTGAAGTTACTTCTTTTTATCAGTTTTGGTCATCACTTTATATATATATATATATATATATATATATATATATATATATATATATATATATATATGCCCACATACACACACACATATATATACATATATATGATTGTATATATATATACATATATGTATGTATATATATATATTTATATTTATACATATTATAAATTTTGTTTTCCTTCTTCAGTTAAAACAATCTCTGGTATGCATTGTGAAAATCAGTGTCCTCTGTATACCCCTCCAGGTCCTTACTCTTTTCAACAGACTATCAAAATATTAATATTCATTGTGAAAAGCAAAATGACCCTCAAACCAGCACTTCAAGAAAGTCTATTTTATCAGGTTAGCACTAAACTGCTCTCTCTCCCATTAGCTATAATAATTTTATGATTAAATATAACAATATTGAAGTACTGTATATATTAACTTTAAATTATATAGAACATAGTATATTAAAAATTCTTTTTAAATTTTTTTAATTTATATATTTTTTAATTTTATAATTAAAAAATTTTTGACAGTATATATGCATGAGTAATTTTTTTTATAACATTATCTCTTATATTCATTTTTCTGAATTTTCCCCTCCCTCCCTCTACTCCCTCCCCTAGATGACAGGCAATCCCATACATTTTACATGTGTTACAGTATAACCTAGATACAATATATGTGTGTAAATCCAATTTTCTTGTTGCACGTTAAGTATTGGATACCAAAGGAATAAGTAATCTGGGTAGGTAGACAGTAGTGCTAACAGTTTACACTCACTTCCCAGTGTTCCTTCTCTGGGTGTAGTTGTTTCTGTCCATCATTGATCAACTGGAAGTGAGTTGGATCTTCCTTTTGTTGAAGATATCCACTTCCATCAGAATATATCTTCATACAGTATTGTTGTTGAAGTGTATAGTGATCTTCTGGTTCTGCTCATTTCACTCAGCATCAGTTCATGCAAGTCTCTCCAAACCTTTCTGAATTCATCCTGCTGGTCATTTCTTACAGAGCAATAGTATTCCACAATCTTCATCAACCATAATTTACCCAACCGCTCTCCAATTGATGGACATCAATGCATCTTTCAGTTTCTAGCCACTACGAAAAGAGCTGCCACAAACATTTTGGCACATACAGGTCACTTTTCCCTCTTTAGTATTTCTTTGGGATATAAGCCCAGTAGTAGCACTGCTGGATCAAAGGGTATGCACAATTTGATAACATTTTAGGAAGAGTTCCAAATTGCTCTCCAGAATGGCCAGATTCTTTCACAACTCCACCAGCAATGTATTAGTGTCCCAGTTTTCCCACATCCCCTCCAAAATTCATCATTATTTGTTCCTGTCATTTTAGCCAATCTGACAGGTATGTAGTGATATCTCAGAGTTGTCTTAATTTGCATTTCTCTGATCAGTAGTGATTTGGAACACTCATATGAGTGGATATGGTTTCAATTTCATCATCTGAGAATTATCTGTTCATATCCTTTGACCATTTATCAATTGGAGAATGGTTTGATTTCTTATGAATTAGGGTCAGTTCTCTATATATTTTGGAAATGAGACCTTTGTCAGAACCTTTATTTTTTTTTATTTTTTATTTTTTTTAATTTTAATTTTATTTTATAATTATAACATTTTTTTGACAGTACATATGCATGGGTAATTTTTTACAACATTATCCCTTGCACTTACTTCTATTCAGATTTTTTTCCCTTCCTCCCCCAACCCCCTCCCCGAGATGGCAAGCAGTCTTATATATGTTGAATATATTACAGTATATTCTAGATACAATATGTGTGTGTAGAACCGAATTTTTTGTGGCACAGGAAGAATTGGATTCAGAAGGTAAAAATAACAGTTTACATTCATTTCCCAGTGTTCCTTTTCTGGATGTAGCTGGTTCTGTCCATCATTAATCAATTGGAATTGGATTAGGTCTTCTCTATGTTGAAGAAATCCACTTCCATCAGCATACATCCTCGTACAGTATCATTGTTGAAGTGTATAATGATCTTCTGGTTCTGCTCGTTTCACTCAGCATCAGTTGATGTAAGTCTCTCCAAGCCTCTCTGTATTTCTCCTGTTGGTCATTTCTTATAGAACCATAATATTCCATAACATTCATATACCACAGAACCTTTATTTTAAAAAATATTTTCCCAATTTGTTATTTCCCTTCTAATCTTGTTTGCATTAGTATTGTGTGTACAGAAACTTTTTAGTTTGATGTAATCAAACTCTTCTATTTTGTGATCAATAATGATCTCTAGTTCTCCTCTGGTCATAAATTCCTTCCTCCTCCACAGGTCTGAGAGATAGACTACCCTCTGTTCCTCTAATCTATTTATGATCTCATTCTTTCTGCATAAATCATGGACCCATTTTGATCTTATCTTGGTATATGGTGTTAAGTGTGGATCCATATCTAATTTCTGCCATACTAATTTCCAGTTTTCCCAACAGGTTTTTTCAAATAATGAATTTTTATCCCAAATGTTGGTATCTTTGGGTTTGTCAAACACTAGATTGCTATAGATGTACCCTTTTTTTGTCCTTTGTACCTAATCTGTTCCACTGATCGACTGGTCTATTTCTCAGCCAATTCCAATTGGTTTTGGTGACTGCTGCTATATAATATAGCTTTAGATCAGGTACACTTAGACCACCTTCCTCTGACTGTTTTTTCATCAGTTCCCTTGCAATTCTCGACCTTTTATTCTTCCATATGAATTTTGTTGTTATTTTTTCTAGGTCATTAAAATAGTTTCTTGGGAGTCTGATTTGTAGAGCACTAAATAAATAGATTAGTTTGGGGAGTATTATCATCTTTATTATATTTGCTCAGCCTATCCACGAGCACTGAATGTCTTTTCAATTATTTAAATCTGACTTTATTTTTGTGGCAAGTGCTTTGTAATTTTGCTCATATAATTCCTGAATTTTCTTTGGTAGATGGATTCCCAAATATTTTATACTCTCAACATTTGTTTGGAATGGAATTTCTCTTTGGATCTCTTACTATTGCATTTTGTTGGTGATGTATAAAAATGCTGGGGATTTATGTGGATTTATTTTGTATCCAGCAAATTTGCTAAAGTTGTGAATTATTTCTAATAACTTTTTTTTTTAATTTTTTTTAAATTCATTTTTCCAAATTATCCCCTCCCTCCCTCCACTCCCTCCCCCCGATGGCAGGTAATCCCATACATTTTACATGTGTTACAATATAACCTAGATACAATATATGTGTGTAAATACCTTTTTCTTGTTGCACATTAATTATTAGCTTCTGAAAGGTATAAGTAACCTGGGTAGATAGACAGTAGTGCTAACAATTTACATTCACTTCCCAATGTTCCTTCTCTGGGTATAGTTATTTCTCTCCATCATTGATCAACTGGAAGTGAGTTGGATCTTCTTTATGTTGAAGATTTCCACTTCCATCAGAATACATCCTCATATAGTATTGTTGGTGAAGTGTATAGTGATCTTCTGGTTCTGCTCATTTCACTCAGCAACAATTGATTTAAGTCTCTCCAAGCCTCTCTGTATTCCTCCTGCTGGTCATTTCTTACAGAGCAATAATATTCCATAACCTTCATATACCACAATTTACCCAACCATTCTCCAATTGATGGACATCCATTCAACTTCCAGTTTCTATCTACAACAAAAAGAGCTGCCACAAACATTTTGGCACATACAGGTCCCTTTCCACTCTTTAGTATTTCTTTGGGATATAATCCCAATAACAGCAATGCTGGGTCAAAGGGTATGCACAGTTTGACAACTTTTTGGGCATAGTTACAAATTGCTCTCCAGAATGGCTGGATTCTTTCACAACTCCACCAACAATGTATCAGTGTGCCAGTTTTCCCACATCCCCTCCAAAATTCATCATTATTTGTTCCTGTCATTTTAGCCAATCTGACAGGTGTGTAGTGGTATCTCAGAGTTGTCTTAATTTGCATTTCTCTGATCAGTAGTGATTTGGAACACTTTTTCATATGAGTGAAAATAGTTTCAATTTCATCATCTGAGAATTGTCTGTTCATATCCCTTGACCATTTATCAATTGGAGAATGGTTTGGTTTCCTATAAATCAGGGTCAGTTCTCTATATATTTTGGAAATGAGACCTTTGTCAGAACTTTTACTTTTAAAAATATTTTCCCAATTTGTTACTTCCCTTCTAATCTTGTTTGCATTAGTATTGTTTGTACAGAAACTTTTTAGTAATCAAACTCTTCTATTTTGTGATCAATAATGATCTCTAATTCTCCTCTGGTCATAAATTCCTTCCTCCTCCACAGGTCTGAGAGATAGACTATTCTCTGTTCCTCTAATCTCTTTATGATCTCATTCTTTATGCCTAAATCATGGACCCATTTTGATCTTATCTTGGTATATGGTGTTAAGTGTGGGTCCATATCTAATTTCTGGCATACTAATTTCCAGTTTTCCCAACAGTTTCTTCCGAATAATGAATTTTTGTCCCTAATGTTGGTATCTTTTGGTTTGTCAAAGATTAGATTGCTATAGATGTACCCTTTTTTGTCCTTTGTACCTAATCTGTTCCACTGATCTACCGTTCTATTTCTTAGCCAGTACCAAATGGTTTTGGTGACTGCTGCTATATAATATAGCTTTAGATCAGGTACACTTAGACCACCTTCCTCTGACTTTTTTTTCATTAGTTCCCTTGCAATTCTTGACCTTTTATTCTTCCATATGAATTTTGTTGTTATTTTTTCTAGGTCATTAAAATAGTTTCTTGGGAGTCTGATTGGTATAGCACTAAATAAATAGATTAGTTTGGGGAGTATTGTCATCTTCATTATATTCGCTCGGCCTATCCAAGAGCACTGAATGTCTTTCCAATTATTTAAATCTGACTTTATTTTTGTGGCAAGTGTTTTGTAATTTTTCTCATATAATTCCTGACTATTCTTTGGTAGATGGACTCCCAAATACTTTATACTCTCAACATTTGTTTGGAATGGAATTTCTCTTTGTATCTCTTGCTGTTGCATTTTGTTGGTGATATATAAGAATGCTGATGATTTATGTGGATTTATTTTGTATCCTGCCACTTTGCTAAAATTCTGAATTATTTCTAATAGCTTTTTAGCAGAGTCTTTGGGGTTCTCTAAGTATACCATCATGTCATCTGCAAAGAGTGATAATTTGATTTCCTCATTTCCTACTATAATTCCTTGAATCTCTTTCTCGGATCTTATTGCCGAGGCTAGCGTTTCTAGTACTATATTGAATAGTAATGGTGATAGTGGGCAACCTTGTTTCACTCCTGATCTTACTGGGAAAGGTTGCAGTTTATTTCTATTGGATATTATGCTTACTGAAGGTCTTAAATATATGCTCCTGATTATTCTAAGGAATAATCCATTTATTCCTATACTCTCAAGAGTTTTTAGTACGAATGGATTTTGGATTTTGTCAAATGTTTTTCTGCATCTATTGAGATGATCATATGGTTTTTATTAATTTGATTATTAATATGGTCAATTATACTAATAGTTTTCCTAATATTAAACCAGCCCTGCATTCCTTTTTGAATCCTACTTGATTATAGTGTATTATCCTGGGGATGATTTTCTGAAGCCTTTTTGCTAATATCTTATTTAAGATTTTAGCATCAATATTCATTAAAGAAATTGGTCTATAATTTTCTTTCTCAGTTTTCAATCGACCTGGTTTAGGTATCAGTACCATGTCTGTGTCATAAAAGGGGTTTGGTAGGGCTCCTTCATTCCCTCTTTTTTCAAATAGTTTATATATCATTGGGGCTAATTGTTCTTTAAATGTTTGGTAGAATTCACATGTAAATCCATCTGGTCCAGGGGATTTTTTCCTGGGGAGTTGATTAATAGCTTGTTCTATTTCTTTTTCTGAAATGGGACTATTTAAGCAATTTATTTCCTCCTCTGTTAATCTAGGAAACCTATATTTTTGGAGGAAGTCATCCATTTCACTTAAGTTACCAAATTTATTGGCATAAAGTTGGGCAAAGTAACTCCTTATTATTTCTCTAATTTCCTCTTCATTGGTGGAAAGATCCCCCTTTTCATTTGTAAGACTAACAATTTGATTTTCCTCTTTCTTTTTTCTGATCAGATTTACCAAAGGTTTATCTATTTTATTGGCTTTTTCATAAAACCAACTCTTGGTTTTATTTATTAAGTCAATAGTTTTTTTACTTTCAATATTATTGATTTCTCCTTTTAATTTTTGTATTTCAAGTTTAATTTTTGGTTGGTGGTTTTTAATTTGGTCTTTTTCTAGCCTTTTAAGTTGCAAGCCCAATTCATTAATCTTCTCTTTCTCTATTTTCTTCAAATAAGCCTCTAAAGATATAAAATTTCCCCTTATTACTGCTTTAGCTGCATCCCACAAATTTTGGTATGATGTCTCATCATTGTCATTATCTTGGGTGAAATTATTAATTGTTTCTATAATTTGCTGTTTCACTCAGCCATTCTTTAAGATGATCTTATTCAGTTTCCAATTACTTTTTGGTCTATTTATCCCTAACTTTTTACTGAATGTAGCTTTTATTGCATTGTGGTCTGAGAAGAAGGCATTTATTATTTCTGCCTTCCTACATTTAATTTTGAGATCTTTATGTCCTAATATATGGTCAATTTTTGTATAGGATCCATGAACTCCTGAGAAGAAAGTATATTCCTTTCTATTGCCATTCAGTTTTCTCTAAAGGTCTATCATACCTAGTTTTTCTAATGTTCTATTTACTTTTTCAATTTCTTTCTTGTTTGTTTTGTGGTTTGATTTGTCTAAATCTGAAAGTGCAAGGTTGAGGTGTCCCACTATTATAGTTTTACTGTCTATTTCTTCTTGCAACTCTCTTAACTTTTCCTTTAGAAAGTTAGATGCTATACCCTTGGTGAATATATGTTTAGTATCAATATGGCTTCATTATTTATGCTACCTTTCAGCACGATATAGTTTCCTTCCTTATCTCTTTTAATTAGATCAATTTCTGCTTTTGCTTGATCTGAGATAAAGATGGGAATTCCTGCTTTTTTGGCTTTACCTGAAGCATAATAGATTCTACTCCAACCTTTTACCTTTACTCTATATGTATCTCCCTGCTTTAAGTGTGTTTCCTGTAAACAACATATTGTAGGGTTCTGATTTTTGATCCAGTCTGCTATCCGTCTCCGTTTGATGGGAGCGTTCATCCCATTCACATTTATAGTTAAAATTCTAATAACTTTTTATTAGAATCTCTGGGGTTTTATAAGTATACCATCATATCATCTGTAAAGACTTGCAGTTTGATTTCCTTATTATTTACTCTTATTCCTTTAATCTCTTTCTCGACTGTTATTTCCAAGGCTAGCATTTCTAGTACTATATTGAGTAGTAATGGTGATAGTGGACAACCTTGTTTCACTTCCTTAGTGGGAATGGTTCAAGTTTATTGCCATTACATATGATGTTTACTGACGGTCTTAAATATATGCTCCTGATTATTCTAAGGAATAGTCCATTTATTCCTATACTCTCAAGCATTTTTAGTAGGAATGGATGTTGGCTTTTATCAAATGCTTTTTCTGTATCTATTGAGATGACATATGGTTTTTATTAATTTGATTATTAATATAGTCAATTATAATAATAGTTTTCTTTATATTAAACCAGCCCTGCATTCCTGGTATAAATCCTATTTGATCATAGTGTATTATCCTGGAAATGATTTTCTGAAGTCTTTTTGCTAATATCTTATTTAAGGTTTTAGCATCAATATTCATTAAGTAAATTGGTCTATAGTTTTCTTTCTCAGTTTTTGATCTACCTGTTTTAGTTATCAGTACCATGTCTGTGTCATAAAAGGAGTTTGGAAGGACTCCCTCATCCCTTATTTTTTCAAATAGTTTATATAGCATTGGGGCTAATTGTTCTTTAAATGTTTGATAGAATTCTCATGTAAATCCATCTGGTCCTGGGGATTTTTTCCTGGGGAGTTGATTAATAGCTTGTTCTATTTCTTTTTCTGAAATAGGACTATTTAAGCAATTTATCTCTTCTTCTGTTAATCTAGGAAAACTTTATTTTTGGAAGTGGTCATTCATTTCACTTAAGTTATCAAATTTATTGGTATAAAGTTGGGCAAAGTCCTTATTATTTCTTTAATTTCCTCTTCATTGGTGGAAAGATCCCCCTTTTCATTTGTAAGACTAACAATTTGATTTTCCTCTTTCCTTTTTCTGATCAGATTTACCAAAGGTTTGTCTACTTTATTGGCTTTTTCATAAAACAATCTCTTGGTTTTATTTATTAATTCAATAGTTTTTTTTACTTTCATTATTATTGATTTCTCCTTTTAATTTTTGTATTTCAAGTTTGGTTTTTGGTTGGGGGTTTTTAATTTCATCTTTTTCTAGCTTTTTAAGTTGCAAGCCCAATTCATTAATCTTCTCTTTCTCTATTTTGTTCAAATAAGCCTCTAAAGATATAAAATTTCCCCTTATTACTGCTTTTTCTTCATCCCACAAATTTTGGTATGACATCTCATCATTTTCATTATCTTGGGTGAAATTATTAATTGTTTCTATAATTTGTTGTTTCACTCAGCCATTCTTTAAGATGATCTTATTCAGTTTCCAATTGCTTTTTGGTCTATTTACCCCAAACTTCTTATTGAATGTAGTTTTTATTGCATTGTGATCTGAGAAGAAGGCATTTATTATTTCTGCCTTCCTGCATTTATTTTGAGATCTTTATGTCCTAATATATGGTCAATTTTTGTATAGGATCCATGAACTGCTGAGAAGAAAGTATATTCCTTTCTATCACCATTCAGTTTTCTCCAAAGTTCTATCATATCTTGTTTTTCTAATGTTCTATTTACCTTTTTAATTTCTTTCTTATTTGTTTTGTGGCTTGATTTGTCTAATTCTGAGAGTGCAAGGTTGAGATCTCACAATAATGTAGTTTTACTGTCTATATCTTCTTGTAACTTTCTTAACTTTTCCCTTAGAAAGTTAGATGCTATACCACTTGGTGCATATATGTTTAGTATTGATATGGATTCATTATTTATGCTACCTTTCAGCAGGATATAGTTTCCTTCCTTATCTCTTTTAATTTGATCAATTTCTGCTTTTGCTTGATCTGAGATAAGGATGGGAATTCCTGCTTTTTTGGCTTTACCTGAAGCATAATAGATTTGCTCCAACCTTTTACCTTTACTCTATATGTATCTCCCTGCTTTAAGTGTGTTTCCTGTAAACAGCTTATTGTAGGGTTCTGACTTTTGATCTAGTCTGCTATCTGCCTCTATTTGATGGGAGAGTTCATCCCATTCACATTTACAGTTAAAATTACTAATATTGTATTTCCTGCCATCATATCATCTCCAGATTATGCTTCTTTTTTCCCTTGACTCCCCTGAACCCCTTTCCCCAATATTTAATTTATTGACCTCACTTGTGATGCACAGCCCTCCCTTTTTAGTATCCCTCCCCCCTCCTTTTAAGTCCCTTCCCCTTTCTTTTACCGTTCCCTTATTTCCCTTTTCCTTTTCCCTTTTCCTCTCCCCCCCTTTTAATGAGGTGAGAGAGAATTCTCTGAAAACCAAATATTTCAATTATTTACTCTTTGAGCCTACTCTGATGAGAGTAAGATTCACACAATGTTTCTCCCCCTCTCTAAATTCCCTCAGATGTGGTATATTTTCTATGCCTCTTCCTGGGATATAGTTTCCCTCTTTTTATCACTCCTTCCCCTTTTTTCTGATACTATCCCCTTTCCTTTACTACTCCCCCCCCCTTTTTTTTTAACATTATATCAGTAAAATCAAATTATCCATGCGGACTTTCTGCATATCCACAACAGAGATACAGTTCTCTAGAGTTCTTTTTATCTTTTACTGTTTCTCTTCAGTCTTCTGCATGTAGATCAAATTTTGTTTAAGTCTGCTTTTTTTTTTTCTCTTTTTTTTTCTTAGAAATAAATGGAATTCCTCTGTTTCATTAAATGACCATCTTCTTCCATGGAAGAAAATGCTAAACTTAGCCGGGTAGTTTATTCTTGGTTGCAATCCTTGTTCTTTTGCCTTTTGGAATATCAGGTTCCAGGCCCTTGCGATCCTTTAATGTGGAGGCAGCCAGATCTTGCATGACCCTTATTGTGGCACCTTGATATTTGAATTGTTTTTTCCTCGCTGCTTGCAATGTTTTTTCCTTAATTTGGTATTCTGCAGCTTAGCCACAATGTTCTGTGGAGTTCTTTTTTTAGGGTCTTTTTCAGAAGGTGTTTGATGAATTCTTTCAATGCCTATTTTCCCTTCTGTTTCTATTATCTCTGGACAATTCTCTTTGATGATTTCCTGTAAAATAGAATCTAGGCTCTTTTTTTGATCATAGTTTTCAGGAAGTTCAATGATCTTCAGATTATCTCTCCTAATTCGGTTTTCCAGGTCTATAGATTTTCCTAGTAAGTATTTGATGTTATTCTCATTTTTTCTTTTTCTTTTTTTTTTTTTTTTTTTGTTTTGTTTTGTTTTGTTTGATTGATTCTTGGTTTCTCAATGAATCATTCATTTCTATTTGTTCCATCCTGATTTTTAATGAGTTATTTTCTTCATTCACATTTTTTAGTTCTTGTTGTATATGCCCAATTGAGTTTTTAAATGAACTATTTTGCTCTGCTGAATTTTTTTCCATTTCACTATTTTTTTAGTGAGTTATTTTCTTTTTCCAATTCAGAAATCCTACTTTCTTGAGACTTTTTTTAATCTTTTCCAATTCAGAAATCCTACTTTCCTGTGATTTTTTAACCTTTTCTAATTCACAAATTTTGTTTCCCTGCACCTCCTGTGAATTCTTTATTTTTTCCAACTCAAATTTCAGGACATTGTTATTCTCTATCATAGCTTCTCTTTCCTTTCCCCATTTTTCTTCAAACTCTCTTAACTTTTTAATAGTCTCTTCTAGGAGAGAGTTATGTGATGGGGGCAAGTATCCTTCCCCTTTAGGGTGTTATCTGCTGACTCTCTGCTATTAGCTACTGTGGGGTTGGATACCCACTCTTTCTCTGTGTGGAACGTGTCAAACATTCTCTTCAGCTTCTTACTCATTGTTAAAAATCTGTTGGGGTTTTTCCTTGGGGTAAGAAGTTTATTTATTTATTTACCAGCTTCCTCCCAGACTGGATGGATGCTGAGTCCTTTGCCTGAGCTAAGACAGAGCTCTGGGAGAGAGTTCCTCTCCCCCCTACCCCGAAATGCCTCAGAGGTGGTTAGTCCGGCTGCTCTGTGAGGAGTACCCAGTGGACCTCACTGTGTGGCCTAGACTGCCCTGAGGTTTAAGGCTGAACAGTGAAAGTGTCACAAACCCCAGCCAATGAGTCCTGTGGGGCATGGATATCAGTAGCTGAAGTGAAAAGCTCTTGTGCTCAAACTGGAAGTGTCTGCCAAGAAACCACAGTCCCTATTTCAAAGTTTCCACTTCTCCGGGAGTTCTGCTTCTCTGGGAATTATGCTTCTCTGGGAAGCTGCTGCTAGAATTCCACTGCCTCAGGCTGAGCCTGACACTATGTGGATTAGATGCTGCCTTGGGCTGTGTCCCACTGTTCAGGCTCTTAACTCCCCAAAGGAGAAACCCCAGGAAGCAGAAGATGGCAGCACAGGAATGTGGAGATCTATTAGGTCACTTCCGGATTGGGGTGGTTGTAGCATCTGGCTTTAATATTTTAAAGTGGCTTGATTTCTATTCTGTTTTATAAGCAGAGAAGAGCTAACAGCCTGTGTCAGATTCCTCTATCTCACTGGCTTCTCTGATCCCAGAGTTCTCCCCAGCCCGATTGGCACACTGTGTAGCTGGCCTTTTTTCTTCCTCCCCTTGGAACCGACCTTTTCTGTTGAAATTCCAGATTCTCTTGAGCTGGTAAGTTGTGCTTCTAATCCTTGTGGTTTTTATCAGTCCAGCATTATTTTTGAGTCTGATGTAACTAATTTGTAATGAGGGAAGAAGGAAGCTTACAAATTCTCATTTATCTTCTCTGCCATCTTGGCTCCGCCCCAATATTTAAAAAATTCAAGCTAAAATAAATTGGTTAGAGACTAACAAATATAAATATAAACAAAAATGGCTTTAATATAAGCTAAATTGATGAATATAAATTGACTAATAATGGCACTTTGCCAAATTTGTTTGTGGATGAAATTTTCCAAAATTATAGGACCCATAGTTTAACTATTATTAACTATAAATCAATCATGTTTTTATTTTTTAAATTTTGAATATGTATGACATAGTTTCCCTGTTTCCTCAAGGTTCTATAGGGAAGTAATTAAAATGTAACTTAAAATGAATAACTAAAGTATGAGTGATTAAGTGGGAAAAGTAGATTTAAAAAGAGGATGTAAGTAAAGGCTCTGTGAGTTATGAATTGAATGAATGAATTACCTTTTCTGAACCTTAGTTTACCCATTTGTAAAAACAAATGGTATCAGACCACATGATTAATAAAGTCCTTTTCAATTCTAGCAATCACTTTGTCAACAGAATAAGGTATAATAATGATAATAAACAATTATACAACATTTTAAAGTTTTAAAGTACTATACTTATGATATCTTATTTTAAAAAGGCATGAAATAATTTTCAGATTTCTATTTTTCCTAATATTTTGATGATTTAGCTTCTTTGCCCTCAAGGTTATGATATCATACTCCAGACAATTATTCATTAACAAAATTACATCATCCTGTCATCCCCATTGAAATGTGGCCATTGCAGAAATGAAATATTTAAGTAGCTGCATTAAAATGCTATACAACAACTTGAAGGAAAATACTGTGTTTAAATAAAATACTGGAAGCAAGTTAAGCATGCAGAATAAAATGAACTAAGTTGGAATTTGTCCCAGGCACTGGAGTTAACATCTTTTATGCTCTCAAGGAGTGATGTGAGAACATCAGTGAGCACAATCAGTCAGGGACATGATTTCTTATTTCATCTTTGCTACTAGCACTATTGTGAATCCTAGTAACATTCTTGTGTATTGGTGCATTGCTAACTTTTATGGAAATGTACTATCTAGTGATTCATCAGCTCTACTATCTATTGCCATTAAATGCTGCTTAAAGACCTTTCACATTCTATTTTTCAGCTTCAAAAGTTCAACACTTTGTCAGTCTTGTTCATTTTTTTTTCACTGTCTGCTTCTGTAGAATACAAAGTGAAGTGGAAATTTCAAGTAATTTGAGTGGTATAGGTAATTAACCATACAATTCCAGTTCCTAGGATGGATTTTTATTCTATCAGTTATAATCAGCTAATTATGTATTTTTTATGTTGATCAAATTAAATGTTTTTCCCTTAGTTTATTTGATGAAGAGGGAAGAATACTGATTTGAAATCAGATAATTTGAATATAAATACTGGTTCTATTACTAACTACCTGTGGTGTTGGGCAAGTCACTTAAATTTTTTGTCTCAATTTGCTTATCTACAAAATTATAGATTTATACCATCTATAAATCTATTATTCTATGACATACCTTTCATTTAACTTTACATCAATCACACCTTTGTGAGAGTTGGAAGAGATCTCAATGGCCATTCAAATCAATTCTTACATTGAAAAATCAATTTCTTCTAAACATAAAAGATAAGTGTGTTTTTAAGACAAACTACTATTTGGCCATGTATTTCAAATATTGTACTCATCAAATGAGGTTTTGCATTTATTTCTATTAAGGTTTTTTGCTCAAAAAGTCTGTCCAATGTTTTATTTCTTTAAGAATATTTTTTGGATCCTGACTTTTGTTATCTAGTGTGTTAGCTATTCCTCTCAGTTTTGTAGATCTATACAAATTTGGCAGAGCTAGACAAATTTTAAAACATTGTATAAATGCTAGCTGTTACTTGACAGATAGACATATTCTAAACAACAATTCATTTAACTTCCATTAAGAAGATAAAGAGATAATATATTTATAAATATATAAATGTTGGAGCATATGAATTTTGCTATAAACTTGGTGCTATAGAAAATTTAGTTCAAACAAATTTTGCTTGTGAAAATTTATAGTGTAAGAATTTCAGATGCTTCTAAAATATCAAAATGCAAAAAGAAATGTATACACATTTCTGTGAGTATTAATTGACATAACAAGTTAGATATAAGAAGTCAAATGACAGTTTTCTTTGCTATAGAATATATTCTCACCTTTACTCTATTAAAGATCATAAACTCAAGAAAAAATTGTCAGATGAAGTCATACATCAATTTGCTTCTAGAATGTTATTAAAATATTGGCTGCTATAATTATAATTAAACTTCATTCTTCAAAGGGCAATCTAAATTACAAATTCAATAGGCACAGCTGAAGCCAGAGGAATTTTAAATGTAAATATTCAAGGCACACAGGCAAAAAGTAGGTAATTGAAGAAACCTTTAGCATATCAATATGCCTATGACACTTCTTTGGGGACATGCTTAGTGAAAGAAAAATGATTAGATTTTCATACACACTATAAATACTCATCATAACTCATCAATGGGATTTTCTATGTTAGTTTCCTGATATAATGGTAAACTTTGATGTTCATTGTGATCTATGTGTTTTCTTCTGGTCTGCTTTCCCAAATTTTATATTTAAAAAACTGTATCAACATATGAAATATTCCAAAAAATTGGACTGTCTTCCAACAAAATCCTGTAATGAATGCTTTGTTGTGGTGTGTAGATAACTTAATTCTTGAAGTCTATTCTAAGGGAGTTCAAACTCAAATAGATTTAAGGTGATTTTTTTTTCTTCTTCTCTCAAAAAGTTTTTTTTTTTTTTTCCCTGTAATGAAGACAATTGATGAATTTTAAAAAGGTTGCAATATGTAACACAAAATACTACACCAATGACATTTCAAATATTTGAAATATAGAAAAAATTCAAAAGAACATGTTGTCCTTGATTGAAATCTTTTTGAATTTTTTTATATGAGTATCTCAGTTATCTAAATACTTTATAGCTCCACATTTAACAAATTTGAAATTTTTTTTCACAAATCAGCCTTATTGAATACTTGTTATGAGTCCAGTGCTTTGGTAGAAACAAAATACTTTTGTGAATTCTGTAGAGCAAGAGTTCTATTTTAGGCAAGAGAAATTTTCTATGCTCTTTGTACATCATAGAAATTATTATATAGTGACTGGGTGGGTAGGTAAACCTATATTGTGGAAGAGAGTCTTCACAAGAAGTTAGTATTATTAATTAATCTATTGTTGGTAAAGTTGCAAATTGATACAACCATTCTGGAGAGGATTTTGGTACTATAACCGAAGGGTTATAAAACTGCATACTTATTGATCTAGCAATGTCACTATTGAGACTTTAATTACAGAAGGGGGAAAATGACCCACTTGTGCAAAAATGTAGCAGTTTTTTGTAATGGCAAGAAATTAAAAATTTAATGTATTTCCATCAATTGGGGAATGACTAAATAAGTTATGTTATATGAATGTAATGAAGTATTATTGTTCTATAAGAATTGTTGAGCAGGCTGATTTTACAAAAGCTTGTTAAGATTTACATGCATTGATGTTGAGTGAAGCAAGCAGAAGCAGGAGAACATTGTGCACAGTAAAAACAACATTGTATAGATCAACTGTAATAGACTTAGCTCTTCTAAGCAAAGTGGTTTTTCAAGACTATTCCAATAAGCTTGAGATGGATATTGTCATCTGCATCCTGAGAGAGAACTATGGAGACTGAATGCAAATAGATCAAAGCAAACTAATGTTACCTTTTAAAAAAAAACAAACAAAACAAACAAACAAACAAATAAACTTTTTTCTCTTGATTCCTTCTCCCTCCCCTTTAGTCTGATTTTTTTTTTTTTAAACTCATAACATGACAAATATGGAAACGAATGGGACTTATTGAATGAAATTTTCTTAGGCCACAAGACTTGCAGGGAGTCACGTGATCTTTAAAGGTTAGACCCAGAGGAAGTGTTAGGATCCACAGGAAGTGGACAATATTGGTCAAGGATGGTTATGTCCTTTTACTCTATCCAATGAAAAGGTTCCAATCTTTGGCTTTTTAAATCCTGGACAAGGTGGAAACTGGCCAGGTTATTGAGCATATGACTGGAGCTGGGATGGCTCTCAGTTGTGTGTTTGGGCCTCTTCCTGCAGGGACTAAGTAAATGCTTTCTGTTTATACCTAAAGATGTCTCTGATTAATTAATTTGGGAAAGGGGGTCTAGCATCCATCACACACAGAAATATGTTTAAAATGATTGTGCATGTATATAACATATCAGCTTGTCTTTTAGGAATGGAGGGAGAAAAATTGGAACTCAAAATCTTACAAAAATGAATGTTGAAAATTATTTTACATGTAATTGGAAAAATAAAATACTTTTGAGAAAAAAAAAAAGAAGTTAGTGTTATTTGAAACTGATCTACAATATGGTATGACAGTTTATATACCTTCAACATATTACCTGGAAAAGCTTTCAGCATTGATAATATCAAACTTAATGTACATGAAACAGGGATATTGAAGTAAGTAAATTTCAGTGTGGTATTAATAGCAAGCAGGATGCCAGGACAGATTTCCAAGATATGTTTTGGAGAAAGGAAAGAATATGTTGAGAAAGGACCTGAAATCAAGGACAAAGGATATAGAATTGTGATTATTCTATCCCTTCAATATATCCCTGCTTCTTCTGAAGAAATCAGAAAGTAGTTCTTAAGAACAGCACTCTGGAGTAATTTACATCTATGTAAAGTAAGTAAGGGGAAATAAAACTAGGAAAGGGGATTGAAATTCCTACTTCTGCTCAGATCAGCTCCATTTGAAAAACAAAATGGAAAGGGAAATTGAGATAGCTTTTTGTATCTGGAAAACACAAAGCACATATAACAGAAGTAGGTAAAGGAAGTTGTCCCCCCTTCCCCTCCTTAGTTTCAAAAGTATTCATCATTTAAAGAGATTTTCTCTAGACTTTAGTTAGTTATAATACTAATTGGTTTGCTTTGAAGTATCACACTTCAATTGATTCAAACATTATTTCAGGAATATTGCACATTAAATGCACTAAGATTAAGTAAGCACAGTTTCTTAGAAGAATAGAAATATACTTTAGGAATAAGAGTAACCTCCAAATGTATTACTTGAAGTTTTTTCTTTTTTCTTTTTTTTTTCCTTTTCCTACAGTGAAAATACAAGCCATCTAATGAGTATTTCAGGCATTTTCTGAGTGAAAGCACTAACTCTGGCATGTGCTTGTATGCTACATGGTTTTCCCTTTTCAAATCCTAGCTGAAGTGTTAATTACTTGTTCTAACTGGAAGCCTAGCTTTAAAAAAAGAAAATTCTTTGAAATCATGAGCCAAAGATGTGGAGGTGGCAGCTTTGAAATAAGGGCAGGGCAATCCCACTTTATACCAGATAGGGTAACTAGTAGGGAATAAAAGAGTCAGGTTCAATGTCCTTCAATAGATCAGAAGGAAATGTGTACAGATAATGGACCAATTGAAATTAGTCTATATAAAATAATAGCTCAGAGATTAAAAACTAAGGTGAAAACAAGATTGATTCTGTCTCCCTCATTAAATGAAGTGGTAGTCTGAATAAGGAATTAATTGAGGATCAGGTCTGTATTCAAGGTCTGTGAATCCTTTTGTATGAACAATATGTACAAATTTAGATATCTCCTTTGCAAAAATTGAAATAAGGGATCCAGAAAGTTAATATTTGACTATTTTAAATCTTAAATTAGCTAGCATTTTGTAGTCATTAATATTTTATCTTAACAACAATCTTATGATATAGATACTATTATTGTTCCCATTTTCAAAGGTAAAAATTAAGGCTGTCAAAGATTAAGTATAGTAAATACCAGGGGGGTGGAGGGAATGGACTTAGTTATTTCAACTTTTAAAACACACTCTACTGTGCCTCTCAGAAGTCAAAAAGACCATTACTCTTTTCTTTCTTTCTTTCTCTTTCTTTCTTTCTTTCTTTCTTTCTTTCTTTCTTTCTTTCTTTCTTTCTTTCTTTCTTTCTTTCTTTCTTTCTTTCTTTCTTTCTTTCTTTCTTTCTAATTTGACAAATACTTTCTACATTCAAGGTTATTTCATACATACTTGATCTTAAAATGTTACCTCATCCACCTCTTCCCTGAAGTCTTTGAGAATAGTCCTGTGTGTCTAATAGAAAATTAGGTGCTTTGGCTTTAATAGAGTAGGTGATTGCCTGCTGTGCATCTTTATTAATTATACAGTCACCTAGATTTCAGAAAAATTCAAATCATTTTTATATTTTCAGCTCTCTTAATTGCAGTGCAATTCCTCCTTTAATTTATTTTTTCATACCCTTTTCTTCAACTCTTTAGCCCAACACCATATTGTCATTCTTCTCTTCTAATGTTATCTTTTACATTATGCATTTCTAGACAATGAAAGGAGCTTTCAGTTCTCTACAAAGGTAGAAAGAAACCACATACTCCAGCATAGAATCAGATGCTACAAATAGCATTCTGATGAATTTAATATCTATAATTCTGAAGCACTTCAGCTTTTTCTACCTGGAAAACTTAAGCAACAATTAGTTCCCCATGACCCACTTTACTCTTTTTGCAAACAATCTATGATCACTAGTAATTTCAACTATTCATGTAGAACAATACAAGGAAATGAAAAAGACTTCTTTTTCATCACCAGTTACATCTGAAGGAGCAAAGATTCTGATCTCCAGTCTTCTAGACATTTATTTTTATTTTTCTTCAGAATATCACTTGGAGTAAAGATCTCTCTGGGGGAAGGGGGAAACCCTGAAAATAAACAAACCAACGGACCCACAAGGGGAAAATAAATTTAACATATCAAGACTAATTGCTATCATATAAATCTTTATTTCCCTTCAAAACTATTGCATGCAGGACCATCTCCAGTCATCCTGATCTATATCTGGCCACTGGACCTAGATGGCTGTGGAAGAGAAAGTGAGGCAGATGATCTTGTAAGCCCTTTATCACTTAAATCCAATTCTCTTGCAAATCATAGCATCACCTTCCTGATGTCATGATCCTCTTTGAGAATGAAAGACAAATAGCACCAACAGTACAGAGCACCCACCTTAGAATAATTTTTAAACATGTAGAAAAGGTATTGTAAAAGATCTAGATGATTATAGAATATAAAACATTTAGACACCCTGCAAGTTCCCTTCCACTTCTGAGATTCTTTGGTTTTATTTGGTGATAGAGTCAATGCTTAAGGTACTAGTAGACACAGTTAGTCTGTGAGTAGTTAGAAATTATTCAAACATACATCTCAGTAACTTGCCAATGCTTGAAAATTTTTTTCGTCATTTAACAGAATGCATAGTACTGTTTCCCCATATTCAACTTAACACAGGATTAATTTAAAACTTATAAAAGCAACAAAACCAAAACTAAAAATATTTCTCTTATGTCTGAAATTCAACTTGGAATTATTCTAATTGAGTAAATGTATCATTAGAAATGTGCGAATTGATATGGATTGTTTTTTAAAAAATTAAATATGTATTTAAATTCAAATGTATTTATTTTATTTCATATTTGGTTTTTGTTCATTTAAATTTATTTAACTTTAAAATTTTATTTAAACATTTTAAATAGCCCTATGTTATATTATACTCCAAGTAATATCTTTCCTGTCCTTAACAGAGTTCCCTTTTTCTTAGACTTCTTCCTTTTATAATCCTTCTATTATCTTAAACTCAAAGAAATCTAGACTTCTCCAGAAGACATCTCATTGCTGGCCACCTCTCCAATGGTAATTATTACTTTTCTTTATGTTCACTGATACATAGGAGGAGGAGATGTTGTCCTTCTACTTCTTTGCCAATTCCAGATCTTCCTATTTCAATCATCATTCAACAAAGTCTCATTGTTTTAAGATATATTGAATATATTACCCTGAACAGATCCTACTGGCAATTATCTTTCAGTTACTAGTCATTCTCCTTTCTTTATTAAGGAGTACAGCACCTACATCATAGTTTTCTCTACCATTCCATTCCATTTTTATACAATGGAGTTTACATGTAACATTTACACGTTGATATCCTCTCAAATATCCTGTTCTCCAAATTTAGCAATCTCATCAACTTTAATAACCTGAACTTTTATTCTATTTCAGTCTCATGTAGAGAAGTGTGTGCCTAGGACCTCACTATCTCTCAAGAATACCCTAAATCTACAATATCTACTTGTTTCCTCTAGTTCATCAGAACTTCCTATTCTTCTTTTACTTTTCTTCAACTTATTTTTCACTCTCTTTGCAAATTCCAACAACTCCATGCCTTTGTTTTCTCTTAGTCTCCTGGTCTCAGGCTCTCCCTTTCTGGTTTCCCTTTACTCCCTTTGCAACAGCAGCCCTGAAGTTATAATTAACCAGTTTATCTATATACATTGTATTCTCTTAAATCTCTTACTTTCTTTTTCAATCATTATTTATATTTTAATAATACTCCATCATTTTTTTTTTTTTACTTCTATGTACATACGGCTGAATACTCCTAGAAGTGAGATAAAAAGACTTGTTCATGGTCACATAACCAATTTATATAAGCAACAGGGCTTGAATACATGTTTTTTAACTCCCACAATGTGTGTGTGTGTGTATATATATATATATATATATATATATATATATATATATAGTTTTACATTTCCTCATTTCTCTTTATGCTTCATTACTGTCTTCTGCTTCCTACTCAAAAAAAGTTTCTTTTCTACGTTATCAAGAAAATCAGTCTTCTTGAAATTTTTCTGTTCAGAACTTCTATACTCCTTTTCTCAAATTTCTTGATTCCATCCCCTTTAGTTTCATCAAAGACCTTCCACTTTAAATGATTGCTTCCATATACTTTCACTATCTCCACTCTTAGTTTCCCCTCTCACATCTAGATATTTCTATACAAAGGCCATGGTTCTTAGTAATTTTCCCCTCAATCTCCATTTTTCAAAGTAGTCAAGTTTTTGTTTGTTTTTTTGTGAATACACAAACCATTTGTTGTTTGCTGTTGTGACTGAAGCTAGTTGGCTTAGTGGATTGATGGTTGGACCTGGAATCAGGAAGACTTGAATTCAAATGTAGCTTCAGACACTTATTAGCTGTGAGACTTTTTTATTTGTTTAGATTCTACTGCAGAAGGAAATGGCAAGCCACTGCAGCATGTTTGTCAAGAAAATTCCATTAACAGGAGATAATCTGGAGGGTCACAAAAATGTCAGACAGGATAACACCATGACAATGAGAATAACAATGATGACAACATTATTTTTTAAATACACAAACCATAGCAACAATTACTAAAGATGAACAAGCTAACTGCTCCTCAACAAAATTTACTATTTTCCAAATAGATCTAAGAATTTATTAGTCAATCAAACAACAAATGTTAGTCAAGAACATACAGCATGCAGAACTCTGCATTCAGACAATTTATATCAACAGGCTGGATTTAAAGGGATAATTATTTGTAATTTCTAACTAAAACAGGCATTTTTGCTGATGGTGAAGAGTGGAGGTATAGACCTAGGTAGAGCAAATGTTTATAAATAATTAATAACATTCATATTTAGCAAAGGTACTTTTTAATTTGTGCATGTATTCTGGTAGATCAAGGGCAAAAGCTTGAGTAACAGAAGTTCTTCAAAAGAGCTTAATATTTGAATGTGCAAATAGAATTTCCTACTTTAAATCTAGGTTCCTAGGTTCAATTTCAGTGGATCTTTATATGCTACTTTAGCTTCCCATAACACAGACAAATCTTGAACTACATCATCACTTATAGAATCCCCAGTTCTGAAACTCTAATTCTGAAATTCATTTCTTCTTTTACCATTCTTCTTTTACCTTTCCTTCTACTTTCTCTTATTTATCTTGAACCATATCTCCCCCCACCTCTTAAACAACCTCTTGTTCATTAAATACTTTGTATTCTCCCTATACATCAGCCTCTTTCTGGCTAAACTTTTTTCTTTTTCTTTCTAGTTTTTATTTTAGGTTCAGAAATTTCAATTACAATTTTCTTTAGACCCTAGACCAAAACTTCTTAAAATTTTCTCCATATATGGTGCCATGTAACTGAATTTAAGAGTTGCAAAATTATGATTTATTATCAATAAACATTTGATTGTACCTATTTTATATACCTATATATCCAAAGTTACACAAAAATTTCTTGGGCAAAAAAATGTTATGAGTAGAAAAAGTTTAAGAAGTCCTAACTTAGAAAGCAAAATTCTATTGGATGTTTATAGTACTTGCCTCATCTTGCTGTAAACCTTTCCTATTTTTGTGCTGACAAATACAGTTGGAAAAAAAAAAAAAAGACATGAAACCAATTCCTTTATTTAGTTGTTTCTCTCTAGATGATATTCCAAATAGTGTCTACTTCCCTCACGTCCAACCCTGTTTTTGTTTATTCACAATATATTAAAATCAGAAATTATACAATATGGTTTCTTACATCATCCATAGTTCAATGCTTTCTGAGTTCTTACTCATACTGCCTCTTTTTCTTAGCATCTTTAAAAAAGAGCTTAAAGGAATCTCAGAGGCCATCTTGTTTCAATCCCTTGTTTTATACATGAAGTAATAGAGTCCCAAGAAAGTTTATGGAGTTGCTTAAGGTTACATAGAGAAAGAATCAGAGGGAGGATTAGAATCTGAGTCCTCAGATTCTAAAACCTGCTCTCTTTCTACATTGTGCTACTTACTCATCAAAGAGTAATATTCCTCCCTCTGCTTTTCCAAAGATCATCTTTCCAGTTCTGTTTTTAATCCTCTTATTAGCTTCCCTAGGAACAGTTATGGATCAGTTAGTCCTTCTCTATTTACATCTTCAAATTTTCCTTTTTTCTTTTTTTTTTTTTAATTGGATCCTGTTTTTCCTGTTTCTACAAGCATTTTTAATTCTCCTCTAAGTGAAAGAATTTATTTGGATCCTACATTCTTTTTTGAGCTACCATTCTTACTTTTGCTGCTAAAACATTTAAAATAGCAGTCTAAATATCTCCTTTTTAAAAATTCAGTCTGAAGGTCATTGGGAATAATGAGATTGTATTAAATCTCTTCAGCCTAAATAAAACCCCATTCAACCTTGTAAGGAATTTAATCTCAGGTAGGGAAATCTATTGTATTCTATTAAAGCTTGAGTGTAGTTTAAATTTTTAAATTTGATAGCCTAAAGCTATGGGTGGTTTGAAATAGAAATATTTTCTCTAACCTAGTGGTTTTTAGTTCTTCATTTTAATATAGGCCATCTCCAATCAGGTTAACCTTAGATTCTATTGTTATTTGATGTACCAATGGTTTTGAAGAGTATATAAACTATGGGTCCAAGACAAATGACTATTCTTTTATTACTAACTTGATGGATTTATTGATACAATGGCTATATTGCCCAGAAACGAAATCTCTTTGTGTGGGACAGTGAACTCAAATTAAAATCAGAGATTCTCAAGGTTTAAAAAAAAAAAAAAAAAAAAAAAAAAGGAGGGATTTTTTATGAAGAAGAAAAGCAGGAGAAAGGACAACTCCCAACACACAAGGTGTTAGTAGAGGAGTCAAAAGCACAAACTGCAAAACACAAGATAAAATACAACCTGAATGCAGAAGCCCACATCCCATCCTGGCCTTTTGTCCCATTGTCTGGCTTACATTGTAAATGTAGAAATCTATCCCTGAAACAAAAATCTCTTAAATTTTCCCTAGATAATTGCTATGTAAGCAGATATTCTTGGATGAGAGAATTCTGTTACCTTAATTCCCATAATCATCATTGTCTTTAAAAGAAGTATTTAAATGTTAATTAAGAGATGATAGGAAAATGGAGAGGAAATGTTCATCCAAGACAATTGAACACCTGCATTTGTTTAGTTATAGCTCAACTTATTATTGCAAAGTCTCAAGGTCATATACCCTTGAGACGTTTTCTTTCAGTTTATCCCATACATTCTTGAACCTTTTTACTTGTCACATACCTATCCTGATGGCTTGCCTTAAAGCATGTTACACTTTATCAATATACTTCTTAAAATTAGTTGCTGTTTTTTCAGGACAGATAAACTACTTTTAAATAGGAGGCAGTGTTGTACAGTAGAAATGTATATGAATTTTAAAAAATAATATTTAAAAAATATTTATACCTATATCACTGTACTAAATAAGAAAAATATATTTATAACTGAAATGAAATATCCTATGGCCCTTTCTTGCAATGCAGGACAGATCATATTTTTTCTTTGGATTGTAGAGTACCATAAGAAGCTGGGATACCTCAACTGTTTTCCATTGGCTTAAGTTTCTACTATCAGTGTCCCTCCATTATTACCGTGTTTCCCCGATAATAAGACCTATCCTGAAAATAAGACACCCACATACTCTTTAATATTCCGCTAAAATAAGCCCTCCCCCGAAAATAAGCCCTATCGAACTTACTATGAAAACGGTCATCATGGTGATCCCCTGCGCTATATGCTGCGTAGCGGTACCTTCAGTAAGCAGCGCCGCCCTCCCCTCCCGGGTGAAACGCACAGTCGCGCTCCGAGCTGCATCCAATCAGAGCTGCAGCAGTGAGCGCGTCATCCTCTTCTTCCCTGGTGATTTGCTTGCTGGCGCTACTGAGAGCAGCCCCGCGGAGTAGAGCTGAGACAGGACCATCTAAAAACTCGGTAAGTTCAGTAAGCGATGGAGAATAAAATAAGCACTCAGGGGGCATGATGGAGGCTAAAAGGGGCATGATGGAGGCTAAAATGGGCATGATGGAGGATAAAAGGGGCATGATGGAGGCTAAAATGGGCATGATGGAGGATAAAAGGGGCATGATGGAGGATAAAATAAGCCCTCCCCTGAAAATAAGCCCTCTGGTGTTTTTTAGTCCCAAAAAAATAATAAGACAGTGTCTTATTATCGGGGAAACACGGTATTAGGGGTAGCCAGCCTCATTTAGCCATTTAAAATTTGATAGCTTTTTTTTTTTTTTTTTTTTTTTAACAGAGGCTAAAATAGCAAGATCAGTTCTACAAAGAGTTTCCTTTAGAGATCTGGGCTATAGATTCCCCTTTAACACTTCTAAGCAGGCTTAAAATATTTCCTACATAACATTGGTTCCACAATGGTTATGAAATCTCCACTCTCTCCACCTATAATGGAAAAAATAAACAAAAAAGCCAGTAACTTAGATCTATGTTTGGTAGAAGAAGGAAGAGGAGAGAAAATTGAGATATCTTCATAGGGCAAAGAAAATATTAAGGTATTTCCTTTTACTAAATGATATCTCATCTGAAGCCACAAACAAAGAAATGATTTGAATAGAGGAAAGGAGAAATTAGCCAAAATTAATAGATCTTTTTGAATGGCTTCATCAAATAATAAACTTATCTGAACCAATTAAAAATATCTTGCATCCTCCACATTCTTTCGAAGGCTTCATTCTTTTATAAGTTATATCCCTAGAATCCTTGCATTATCTAAATATGCTGATGGAGTTTGCTTATATCATAGATTCCCATAAAATAATGATTTGAGTAATTCAGCAAAACAAATTCTAACATTGGCCATGTCAAAAAAAATGTTCTGCATGTAGTATATTTAGTTAATTATTTAAGCATTCTTCATTGATTCTGTGGAATCACAGTTGGTAATTACATTGATCAAAGGTTTTTGGTCTTTCAGAATTGTTTGTTGTTACAGTATAATTGCCATGGTGTAAATAATTCCCTGGTTTTGCTCAATTCATTCTTTTTCAGTTTTTTGATGTTCTTATCAGGTTTTTCTGGAATCATTTCATTTTTTTTTGTTTCTTACAATATAATAGTATTTTTTCCATTACTTCATATATCATAATTCATAATTTATTTGAGCATTCCTCAAATGAAGGATACCTCCTAGCTTCTAGTTCTTTATGCTTTCTCTCTCTCTCTCTCTCTCTCTCTCTCTCTCTCTCTCTCTCTTTTTCTCTCACACACACACACATTTACATTCTTACATATATAATATATACGTATGCATATCTATATACACATGCATACATGTCTCTTTATATATAGACATATATCTGTATACACATGCCTATGAGTATGTATGCATCTGTGTGTGTATGTAATTATCAATTTTGGACTCTTCTCTTCCTTTTATCTCTTCAGAGTACAGCTCCAGTAGTTTTACCATTAAGGTAAAGGTTTTAATTGCTTTGAGGCATAGTTCTAAATCATTTTCCAATATGGCCTGACCTTCAGTCCCTCCAACACTTGAAATTTTCCTTTTATTTTTTTTTTCTGTCAGCTTTACTAACTTGATGGGTATAAAATGGAAACTCAGTTGCTTCTATTTTTTAATTTTTAAAAAATAATTTATTTAATTTTTTCTTACATTTTAAAATTAATTTTATAATTATAACTTTTCCTTTTGACAGTACATATGCATGGATAATTTTTTACAACATTATACCTTGCACTCATTTCTATTCAGAATTTTCTTCCTCTTCACCTCCTTCCCTAAATGGCAGGCAGTCCCATACATGTTAAATGTGTTATAATAAGTCCTAGATACAATATATGTGTGCAGAACCGAATTTCTTGTTTCACAGGAAGAATTAGATTCAGAAGGTAAAAATAACTTGGGAAGAAAAACAAAAATGCAAACAGTTTACACTCATTTCCCAATGTTCCTTCTCTGAGTGTAGCTGATACTGTTCATTAGTTGGAAGTGAATTAGATCTTCTCTTTGTTGAAGATATCCACTTCCATCAGAATACATCCTCATACAGTATCATTGTTGAAGTGTATAATGATCTCCTGGTTCTGCTCATTTCACTTAGCATCAGTTCATGTATGTCTCTCCAATCCTATCTGTATTAATCCTGCTGGTCATTTCTTAAAGTACAATAATATTCCATAGCATTCATATACCATAATTTGCCCAACCATTCTCCAATTGATGGACATCAATTCATTTTCCAGTTTCTAGCCACTACAAAGAGGGCTGCCACAAACATTATTGCACATACAGGTCCCTTTCCCTTCTTTAGTATTTCCTTGGGATATAAGCCCAGTAGTAGTATGTCTGGGTCAAAGGGTATGCACATTTTGATAACTTTGTGGGCATAATTCCAGACTGCTCTCCAGAATGGTTGGATTCTTTCACAACTCCACCAACAATGTATCAGTGTCCCAGTTTTCTCACATCCCCTCCAACATTCATCATTATTTTTTCCTCTCCTCTTAGCCAATCTGACAGGTGTGTAGTGGTATCTCAAAGTTGTCTTAGTTTGCATTTCTCTGATCAATAGTGATTAGGAACACTCTTTTATATGAGTGGAAATAGTTTTAATTTCATCATCTGAAAATTGTCTGTTCATATCCTTTGACCATTTATCAATTGGAGAATGGCTTGATTTCTTATAAATTAGAGTCAGTTCTCTATATATTTTTGAAATGAGGCCTTTATCAAAACCTTTAACTGTAAAAATATTTTCCCAGTTTGTTACTTCCTTTCTAATCTTGTTTGCATTAGTTTTGTTTGTACAAAAGCTTTTTAATTTGATGTAACCAAAATTTTCTATTTTGTGATCAATAATGATCTCTAGTTCTCTTTTGGTCACAAATTCCTTCCTCCTCCACAAATCTGAGAGGTAAATTATTCTATGTTCCTCTAATTTATTTATGATCTTATTCTTTATGCCTAAATCATGGACCCATTTTGATCTTATTTTGGTATGTGGTGTTAAGTGTGGGTCCATGCCTACTTTCTGCCATACTAATTTCCAGTTTTTTTCCACTCATATGAAAGAGTGTTCCTAATCACTATTGACCAGAGAAATGTAAATCAAGACAACTCTGAGATACCACTACACACCTGTTATATTGGCTAAGATGACAGGAACAAATAATGATGAATGTTGGAGGGACTGTGGGAAAACTGGGACACTGATACATTGTTGGTGGAGTTGTGAAAGAATCCAACCATTTTGGAGAGCAATCTGTAATTATGCCCAAAAAGTTATCAAACTGTGCATACCCTTTGATTCAGCAGTGCTACTACTGGGCTTATATCCCAAAGCTGGTTGTGGGGCTGTGGGTATTAGCAGCTTACCAGCTGAATATCCCTGCTCCTGCTGGAAGTGTCTCTGCCCCAGAAGCACAGTTACACTGCAGAAGTTTGTTGCCCCAGGCTGAGCCCCTCACTGTGCAGATTAGAGACTGCTCTGAGCTGTACCCCCCTGCCATGTAGGTTTGCAGTTGCCCTAGCTATGCTTAAGCGTGCAGCTGCACAGTTGTGCTAGTCTATGCTGAGTCACTTCCAGTTTGGGGTGGAGGGAATAGTTCTGGTGTTTTTAGAGTACCCTATACCTCTGGCTCTAAAATGGTCCACTGCTTTGCAATCAAGGCAAAGTAGTAAGCCTATGGCAGGATCATTTCCACTGCTCTTCAAGCCACAGAGGCTACCCCTGTCCCTGGTCCACTCAGTACTCCAGTCCTTCCTATCTTCCTGCCTGCTGCTGGTCTGTTCCCACATCTCAGGACAAACCTGCTCTGGTGTCTTCCAGATTATTTTTGGCTGGTAAGTCGTTACACCTTTAATCTTCATGAATTTCACCAGTTAAGCACTGTTTTTTGAGGCTAAATCCAAAGATTGATAGTGAGGGCATGAGAGGAGCTTAAAGAACGTGTTCCTTCTCTACCATCTTAGCTCTGCCCCACCCCCCTTGGTTGCTTTTATTTTAATTTCTCTCTATATACGTAAAGAGACTTGTAAAGTGAGTCAGAGTACCTGAATTCAAATCTTGGATTTGACCTTGTAGCATTGGGAAAGTACCTCAATTTTATTTTATGACTCAAATTTCCTCCTCAAATGATTAGGGTTAGATTACATGACCTTTGAGATTTCTTTCAGCCTTAAACCTAGGGTAAAGAATAATAGACTGTCACTTATATTGTTCTACATGTGAAGCTTCTATTTATATACACTCAGATCATTTAAACTTCTGTAGTTCTTTCCTCTTTGTGTTCCCCATAGTGCCTTATCCAATAAATATTTGTGGGATTCTTGTTAAGCTAAGAAACTTTCCTAAAAAAAAATTCTTTTGTTTTACACTGCCAAATGGAATCATAAAAATAGCAATTGAGAAAAAAAAAATCATAGCAAAGTCAAAGGGCGTTAACAATTCATATGACTAGGGACAGGAATTATAGAATAACTTTAAAAATAGATACATATTACTGTTACTGTTACAATGTTCTACTTCCCTTCAGTGAACCACATCTAGTTGTCCAAATGTATTAAATTTTTTCTTAGCTGTCTATATATTATAAATTTTTGACTTAAACATAAATGCAAATTCAGGATGTTTCTGCAAGTATGATACAGTATCTTGAAGGTGATTGCAGAAAACACATACCTTATAGACAGTATCACCATTGATAAATAAATCATTTTGTGTTTTACTTCCTTTTTTATGTAAGTTTGAGAATCCTTAAACACCTGCAATGTTCTTACACTAGTATCATTAAAATAGTATGCAGGAAAACTGCCAAGTTTTAAAAGGACTTAGTGTTGAATGCCTAAGTGCTGTAACTCATCACTTCTGGATGGCTTCTTTGACATAGGGAAGATGGAATTCTTCACAATAAGGATTATACAGTAACTTAGAGACTTACCCAATCAGCAAGAGTCAAACACTATAAACTTGTAATAAAAATATTTTTACACCATACCTTCAGTCACCTAAATGCTAGGTTATTGATATCATATGCTGTTACTTTGGAAAAGAATTTTTTATGTCCTACTGCATTTTTTTTTCTCATAGTTCTTTGCTTTTTTCAGTTCCTTTACTTCATGAAGCATACTCAAAAGATATCTAGATTCATAATGAAAGTTATCTTCTAGTCATTTTAAGTCTAGAATCCAAATGATGAAAGTAATTATATTACATTAAAGTATTTGACTCTTCTTTTGGATCTGAGGTGTTGCTCTGCTCATTTTATAGTCCTCCAGATAGGCTAGTTGTTTCCAGTGAAGCAAGCACTTATCTTTATTGACCTTGTAAACTTTATTGTTTCCAATACACTAGTTGGCATTTTAATAAGTTGCTTTTCAATGTAACTATCTATTTATATGGCATATATATATATAGATAGATATGGATATATATATATATATATATAGATCTAGATATGGATATTTATATATTTATATATATATATATAGAGAGAGAGATAAATATGTATATTTATCTATATCTATCTATCAATCTATCTATCTATTTATGAAATTACATTATCCTGAATATTAGGTTTGATCAGCATTTTTGATTTTGATTAACATTAGTTGATTTAACCAAAACCAAAACTATATCCTTAATCTTGATTGTAACCCTAAATACTCTGATGATTATGGTTATGATGGCCTTAAGTTTAAACCTAAGCATGAAACCTTAATACTTGGAAGTTGTCCCCAAAATGGTTTGATCATTTTTTTTTTTTTTTTTTTTTACAGAACAATGAAATACAATAACAAAACAAATAAAAATAGTAGGATGGAAGTGGCTGATTTGAAATTGTATGACTAGAAACCAAATAGCCTCAGAGTATTTGTTAACAGAAAAATAACTATTCAGGTGAATTTACCAATCTTGGAAATATATCTGATGTGAGGAAGATATAATTGTTCTTTTGAGTTTCTGAGAGTTGTTTCAGGTGAGCATTTGCTCAATAATATAATTCTTATTTTCTCTTCACTGTCATTAATAATTCCATAGACCATTATGATTTAATTTGCTTTAACTTTAGGATATAATACAAATGGAATTGCCATAGCAGCATGAATGCCAGGATAATTTACTCAGTCTTTTTATCTTTAGTAAACATGATATGGCAGTGGGTTTATTTACCCCAAATTTTCAGCGTATGAATCTGTCAGCTTACTACTACTACTACTACCTTTTAATGTTACAATTGAGATATTTGCCTTGAGACTCATATCATAGTGGCTCTTTAATTCAATGAGTCTATGAATATATTTCTTTTTTGGTCTGTGTAATATAGTAGTAAGATTTGGTCTTTAAATATTTCTCAAAAGAGAAACAACACTTGCTAATTCTTTTCATGTATATGAAAGGATGTTAATGTCATTCATAAAAAAGAACCAAAGCTCTCAGTTCACAAGATCAAACTGAATTTTGAGAACTTCTTAATAATCATATTTTTTTTGGCTTATGACATTCCTCGTAGTGTTTCCTTGGGAACAGCAGAATATAACACTCAATGAGGTAAGGAATTCTAGGGAGTTAAGCAATTGATCTTTCTGGTGAATCTTATATTCTTAAGAACTTCTAAAGCTGTTATAGACCTTTAGCAGTACCTTGGTGTTGACATTCTTCTAATTTTCTGAAGAATACTGAGTTAGATCTTCCCAGAATATGTACATGTCATTTAATTCCTAAGGGCAATAGAACCCTTTACTTCTTCACATCATAATATACCTTTTCTTCTCTCTCTCTCTCTCTCTCTCTCTCTCTCTCTCTCTCTCTCTCTCTCTCTCTCTCTCTCTCTCTCTCTCTCTTGGTAGGATTCTGTTTTTTAAACTATTCTGTTATTTACTTTCATTTTATGGGAGAAGTTCATTCCATCCACAGTTATGATTACCAGTTCTGTATTTCTCTCCATCCTATTTCCTCCCCTGTTTACACTTTTGTTCTCTCTTTCCACCCTGTCCTCAGTCCTAGTTATTTCTGTTTAGTTCTGATATTTTCAATTTTGAAATGATTGAAAGTCTCTTACTTCATTGAATCTCCATCTCGTTTCCTAAAAGAAGATGCTCAATCTCCCTAGGTAGTTAATTCTTGGTTGTAATCCCAGGTCCTTCACCTTTCGGAATAGGGTTTCCAGGCCCTCCAATTCTTTATAGAAGCTGCTAGATCCTGGATAGTTCTGATTGTTGCTCTTTGATATTTGAATTAATTTTGTCTGCCAACCTGCAGTATTTTCCCCCTAAAGTTGTAGTTTTGGAGTTTGCAACAATGTTCTTTGGGGTTTTCCTTGTGGGATCTCTTTGTAAAGGTGATTTATGGATTCTTTCAATCAGTATTTCCCCCTCTGTTTTTAGAATATTTAGGGCAATTTTCCTTAATGATCTCTTGCAGAATGCTATTCAGGCTCTTTTTTTTGGTCACAACCTTCTGGATGGAATATACCTTTTCTTAATACTTCCCTATTTACTTTTCAGCTTCTTATTAGCACACATCTATTAATTATTCTGAGAAATTCAGATAATTTTGAATTTGTTAGAGAATTCTTAGAGAATATCTTAGAGAAATCTTAAGAGTGAACCAGTTTATAGCAGAGGGGGAAGGAGAAAACTGCTACTACAAGAAACTCTAATGGTACACAAAATGTTCAGAGCCACCTTACATTATTAGATGAAATAATCCCTTGAGTTTTACTCTATACTAATAGAAGACTAAATAATTACTCACTCCTTTCAAAAAATGTCTATGTTGACTCAAAACTTGTTTTCACATGCATGTTAATTTTGACAATTTCTCCCCTTTTTCCAAGGACATGGTTATCTGGGCCTTGTATATCCAATCTTTCACTTAGGGAGTTAATTCTTTTTCCCCTGTACAATATCTACCTGAAACATCTCATAGATTGTACTGCACAGAGTAGATAATCAATAAATGTTGATTGACTTATTTGGCATTTTTTCTTAGTATCAAACAACTTTCTCATCTTCTAGGATGCATTATCTCTCACAAATGAAGGAGATGATGTGACTCCCTTTAATATTTTATACTTGATTTCTAATGACTCTGATATTTATCAGGATATTTACTAGATTCTGTTATTATAAAAAATAATATTGAACTTGGAGTTGAGATCTATGTCACATACAATGTATGATTTTTACCGTGTCATTTCAGTACTATGATTCTCATTTTTCTTATCTTTAACATCTTTAAGATCTAAATTGCTCTTCATGAGGAATGATCTGTTAACCTTCCATTATGAAATTATTTGTTTATCTTAGCTAAGTACTGAGGATTCAAATAAAAGTAAAAAAGCAAAATTATCCCAGCCCTTAAGGAACTTTCATTTATATGTATATATACATATATATTAGGAAAAGATGGTGATGTCAACAACAACAAAGGTAAAAAGAGCTAAAGAGCTAGAGCTTGGTTGTAATGTCCATAGAGTCAGAAGTATATATAGTGGAAAATAAGGAAGCAGAGTAGGAGAGGGGAGGGGAGTCTAAGCGTCTTCCCTAAATGAAAAACTCTAAAGAAATTCATCAATATGAGATTCCAAGGTGAGAATGTGAGAAGGTCCCAGGTATTCAGGGAAAATTGTTGTGTCACTTTGGTAAAAGCCTTGGAGTTGAAAGCACAGCTTGGGGAGGAGTGACAAATAGGCTTTTATAAACAGTATTTTATGGCAGAACAGAATCAGTTGATGAGCATTTATTTATTAAGTATTTATTATGTGCCAAACACTATGTTAAATGTTTAAAATACAAAGGTCAAAAAAGTAATCTATACTTTCTCACAGTTATATTTAGTACAAAATTAGCTGACGTCATAAAAACATTTCATTTGGTATAAAAGATGATACAATAACTTTTCCTCCAACAAGGTGTTTCCCAGGCATATTCCCTAACTAGATGAAAAAAAAACCCGCATTTATTAACTACTTATAATGTATTGAAAGATAGTATCCATTTTCAATGAAATGGTATTGTAAAGGGGAAGAGAACAAATACACAGGATAATGTTCAGGGAGTATTTTTTGGTTTGTTTTGGTGTGGTTTGGTTTTTCCTGTGAAGTCATGAAAATAGTAAGTAGAGAGATAAGGCCATTAATAGATAGGAATTTTTCAGAAATAATAGTATTAATTTGATGATTATTCCCACAGCTAGGGTGACAAAGTGAAAGGATATTCACATGCTGATGTAGCATGTCTCCAACCATAAGACCTTGTGTTAAGGCGTGGGTCAGGTCAGATATAGAGAAAATCTTACAACATAATATCAACAATAAAAATGTCAAGTTATCATTTTATTATATCAAGCAAGACACAAAACAGGAAGATATGGTTGCCATAGTTGATTGCCACAGTCCTGAAGGACATCTGATATAGGATTCAAATAACAGATATCACTTTGGTTAGACAATTGCTATTTGTAGATTCATTTTTTAAAATTAATATCTTTGGTTAGTTCCCATTTGCAGACTATATTTTTCATTTTAATTAGTATCTTTAAAAAAAATCCTTTAAGTTCTTAACATTCTTTTCTCTCTTTAACAGAAAGGTGTCACCTCTTTAAAAAAAAAAAAAGGTCATTATTAAGAACTTAATATTTTAGGTCAACATTTTGTGAAGACCTTATGGAAGGACATGAATAAGAGTCACATAGGACATATGGGCATTAGTGAGTTTTGATCTGCATTTCCAGAAGGAGTCCCCAAAGTGATGAAGTCTCAGACCAAAATATGGACATTTACTTATAGCTCAGTTCTAAAGTAAAAAGCTAAGGAATGTCATTTTTAAACCTCAGACTTCAGTGTGAAGGAATATTACCGTTCTAGCTGGTCCAATTACTTTCTTTTGCCCCTGAGGATGTTCTCGTTTGGAGATGGCAAGGAACTTGTCTTAGATCACTCATATAATAAATATCAAAGTCATCATTTGAATGCATCTCATACTTACTTTGCTGTTTAGGGATAGCCCTATCTTTTAAGAAAGAAGTTATCATTCTTATATAGCATAAGAAATTATGTTGTTAAATTAGAGTTGGTGCCTGGCATGAATTAAAGACTTTAATGTATAGGTAAATGTAGACTGAATGAGAAAGGTCTTCCATCAGTCTTGCTTTGCTGCATTTCCCCATATTTGACCTTTAAGTTAAATGTTTCAATGTTCTAAGCAAACCCCAAATTTTCATTACTTGGACCATTTATTTCCTATGATCCTAAGGCACACTACAAATTTGTGCTATTTTATCTCAACTAGATCCCTATTAGGACAAGGAAATCCTTTGAGGTGCCTTATTTTTTTCTTTAGCTCCTCAACCATATCGTTAATTTGTCAAAAGAAAAGTGAATTTATACATTCTTTTTAGTCCCCCATAGTTTCTGAAAGTTTTTCATATACAATAGAATATCAATGTCATGCATTTAGCATTAGTATTCATTCTTCATTGATTTCCCATCTACATATGTTCAAATTTTGGTCTTCCAATTAGGGAGGGTGCTAATCAAATTTCTGCCCCATTCCCCACAAAGTCTATGAAATTCATTAGTCTATACACATTCAAATCTTTTATTCTAGGGCATTTATAAGATCCAACTTTTCCCATTCCTTACTTCAATATTCCAGAAAAAGAAAACAAAAAGTGATCCTTTTAACACAACTCTTCAGTGATTCAGGGACCCTGAGCAATTATTCTGATTTGTGATTTTAATTTCTGATATTTGTCACTAAAGTATCAATTCTATTTAATTATTCTATTTAATTTAGGGCACACATACCTGAAAAAATTTGTAATGTGTTTTGTTTTCACAGACTAAAAAGTAAATAAAGATTTCTTTTTAATAACTTTTGTTAATTATTATTCCTTTTAATACATTTTTCTCTTTTACAATAAAAATCTGATCAGTTACTTACTTCTCATCAAGAGAAGCAATTTTGTCCTGCAGACACAGAATAATACAATAGCTGGAGGTATTTTTACAGTTGAACCAATTTGTTTGAACAGGAAGGTTAAAATTTAGCACAATGTGGAACCTGAGGCAGCCCATCAACTTGTATTGATTTTCTTCATATAATTAATTTGTGTAACTGATAAAGTACTATATTTGTGACATTTCTGCGTCAGTCTGAAATGGTTTGAAAAGGTGGAAAATGACATTTGATAGACAATCACAGACATTATTCTTTGTAAATATTGATTTCAATAAGCATAAATATAATTAATGTTTTTTTAAATGGAAAATAAGAATTCTCTTGTTTCTGTCCAATAATAAAATGTGCATAATTCATATGATCTTCACCTGCAAAAATGTAGAGATGGGAAAAATAAATAGAAAGATATATTTTTTAAATGACAGCTAAATTCCTCAATTTCTGCTAAGTATACTGAAGAAAAATTGACTAAGGGGACCTATCCATTTAAGCTATCCAAGAAACAATGCAAGTTGTTTTTAGGAAAAATAATTATAGAATAGACTTTACTGCAGCTTTGTGTACATACAGTATGCACATTTTGTACTACACATGTAATCATGCTACATACACAATGGCAGCAAATATTGCAAAAAAACATCTTGGCTCAGATTTGCGATTATTGTCTGTTATGAATTGCAGTGTTTTTATTGTACATACAAATTTTTTTCTTCTGTTTTTACAAAAATAAAATAGCTTAATTATGGAAAATAAAGACTTTTAACATTTTCCTACCATCAAATTAGCATATCTTTGGATTGAATTTTGATGGAATATTTAATTTTTAAAATTGTTGTTATTGTTTTCTTTTGTAGAAACATATTTAATTGCAGCCAGTAAAAGCAAAACCCCTTTAATAATATTTCTCCACTATCATCATTGTATATGTATGTGTGGATATATATTTTTTAAATTAAGCACAAACAAGTATAATTTCATAAACAAAAGGTAGTATTTACATGAGAAATTATTAGTAATATTTACTTATGCTTTAGGACAATAATATTTTTATTATGGATAATTGGCTAAGGAGTAAAAAAATACCACACTAATTACAATGAAGCAATTACAATGACCTAAATTGACAAGAAAAAGAAATGTTGAATTATTTTTGTGAAACAGATTTTTTTTCTAATAATGATGATATGGAAAACTTTCTTTGTTTAATTCATAATAAAACTGTGGCTGTGGAGAATATAAAACCAGCCAAAATAAAACGGCATCTTAATACCAATAATGCAATATATTGCAATAAACCAGAGGATTTTTTTGAATGACTTTTAACATCTTCAAATAAAGAAAAACAATGGTTTGTGACACTTGTTATTCTCAATGAAAAGTATTCACTGAATCTAGTAAAACTTTTTTTTAATTGTTACTTTAGGTAAGATATATTTATGAAGGAAACATAAATAAGAAATTACTATTTTGTCAGCTTTTAGAAAGGCATACAAAAAAGATTATATATATATATATATATATATATGTTTTGTATTTTTTTTTTTTTTACAAAATTGGTGAATTTTTCACAAATGAAAATTTACAGTGGGAAAATTGCATTGAAGTCTGTACAGATGGTGCTGGAGCAATCAATGATGGGCTGTTGGAATGTTGGATTTGGAGTAAAAATTAAAGTTGGTAGCAATGAACATATCACTTTCACTTATTGCACAATCCATCCAAAGATACTCAGAATCAAAAAAAAAAGCTATCACTAGAAAGAGATGTTGTGCTTCTCAATATTATCAAAATCATCAACTTCATTAAAATTTGTGCCCTTCACAGTCATTTGTTTTTAAACCTTTGAAAGACATAGACTCCAATTACAAATTAATATTACATGCAAAGCTAAGGTGGCTCTCAAGAGGGTGAAGTTTAAATAGATTATTGAAATTGAAAGATGAAGTTATATTTTTAACTGAGCTAAAATGCAATTTTATTAATTTTTCCCACTAAACTTATGTTTTTAAAAAATATTTCTCAGATACTTTTGAAAAGCTCAATGATTTAAATATGTTACTTCAAGTAAAAAAGTTGTAATATATTCATGTTAAAATATAAAACTTAATATTTTCTAAAAAAGTTAACATATTTGTATTATGCATTTATGCAAAAAAGCATTATCAGCATTGAAATTATAAAATCAAAATATCCATCAACTAAAAAACTAAAAAAAAAAGCTGAAGGGGCTCTTTGTCCTGCAGTATCAAATGCTCTACTAAGATTTAATTTAATAAACAAGGACATTCATGTCATAATTTTGTGAATTTGCTTTCTTCTTTAATAAAGGCTAAAATTATATGCATACCAAGGAATTGTTTTAAAATAAATTTCTTTATAGTTTATTTTTAGTAAATGTTTGAGTTGCAGACCTATATTTATATGGGGAGGAGGGAGGGATGGTTACACAAAAATTTCTTGAGCAAAAAAGAATCATGAGTGGAAGAAGTTTAAGAAGCCTTACTCTTGATAGGATTTGATCTCTACTTACTAAAAGCTTTGAATACTCTCCCTTTCCATCCCCCACTCACATACCTTGCAATCTCATTCCAATCATATACATATATATATATATATATATATATATATATATATGTATATATATATATATATATATATATATATATATGTGTGTGTGTGTGTGTGTGTGTGTGTGTGTGTGTGTGTGTGTGTGTGTGTGTATACATGCACTCTCCACTCTTGCTGTATACTAGAAAAACTCTGGCTTTTCCTGTAGGCGTTACCTATAGCTCTGAGGAAGCATTCCTGCAGGTTATTACTTTTTTTCCTTCATTGATCTGTGGAATGTTTTGCCTCTGGACTTCAATGCTCCTAATGCCACCTGTTGTCTATGGTGTAAATTAATCAACAGTAAATTTTTTAACTCAGTGACTTAGGAATATGTTCCTTTTTAATATCCTATGAATCAGTGCTAGGTTACCAATGTGCAGAACATTCCCCTTTAGTTACTGTTCTGGGCCTTGGGAAAACAAAGATGAAGTGAAACCATTTGTGATTTCAACATTCTACTTGGTGAAACAATATTTTATGATTAAGGAAATGCAAAATTAAAAAAAAAAAGTATGCCTAACATACATAGGAATAACACACATGGGAAGAATCTAGAGCTAGTACAAAGGAAAGTTAATTCACATGTAAACAAAAGTTTCATAAAGCACAGTGGAAGAAAATAAAATAGTAGGATTAATGATGTGATCTATCTTGTTGGGTTTGTCACCAAATGATGGCAGGCACCAAAAGTTGGAGTTCGGTCATGTGAAGAATTCACAATGACCATTCTCTTTAGCAACTGTCAAATTTATTTATGGGAATGGGTTATAGAAACAATGAAGGGATATAATAGACACCAGGAATGGTAAATATAAAATAAAATTGCGAGAGCATAGGAAAGAAAGTTTCTCAGTGGAATTCCCAATTACCCAGTAGAAAGGGAGTTATCCCATGAGATTGGAGCATGCCCTTAGCTAGCAGGCTAAATTCCGAAAGAGATTTAGCACCCTAAAAGAGTCAGTTAGCTGTAAGGAGAAGTGGGGTTGAGAAGCATAGTAGAATTAGGGACAACACCAAGTGGCATGGGGATAGGGGAATAAGGAGAAAGATACCACTAGGCAAAGTGCCTTGGTAGGCTGACCCAAAGGAAGGAAGCAGCAAAGTTGTGGGTCATAAATTGTTTTATAGATAAAATTAAGCCTCAGGGATATGACTGAGATTCCTGATAGGAGATGGCAAGATGAGATTGCCAAAGACCTCTTCAGAGGATGGGTCTCAGGAGTTTGTCATATCATGGATTTCAGACTGGACCACTTCCCCAAAGGAGGGAACCATAGAGCTAAACTGATCTCTCTCAGAACCTTCTACCTGCTTGTTTTTCTTGGTCCAAAACAATATCCAAGGACTCATCAATTAGGACATGGGAAGAAAGAAGTTGCCAGAGATAGATAGGATAGAGCAGGGAAGTGATTAGTGAAGGATACTTATGTTAAAGACACTAAAATTCAGAAATATTAAGATTTTGAGTAAAGTAATAGGACAGTATATTATCAGGACTTTTATAATAGCATATGGAATGTTCATTGGCTTATTAATTGCTGAGAAAGAAGTAGTATTGGGTTGTGGGTCAGGGTAGGGATTGTTATTCACAGTAAAAGCACAGTTGAAGTCCAATTCTTATTCTACTTTATAATCAAGATATTAGGATAGCTGGAATCCTTAAGTCAGGATAGTTTCAGGAAAAGGACTATTTATTTTAGGTACTCCCCCCTCAATAAGGTATTCATTGTCTCAGGACTCATTCTTTTTCACTACATCTGTGACTAGAGATTGGGGAACAAGGTCAGAAGGTTCTAGTTATTGGGAATGGATTGTGGACTCAGAGGTACCTTTCAGAATGTTCAGTGTTGAAGAAATAAATATGCAGTGATAAACAAACTAGAAATAGAAGAAATAGGGAAAGAATGACTCTTTTAAAAAAGATATTTTGTTGTTGTTTTTGATGGGAGCTACCAGAGAGAATTTTGGGAAGATGAAGATCAGAAAACTTTTAGCTTCCCAAATGTCATCCATAGAAAAAGACAGAACATTGCCTCACAGGGAATATAGAGCAGTGGAAATAAACAAAGGTCAAGCTAAAGAAATTGTTCTCCTGAGATAACCCAAAAAGCCCCCAGAAAGATCTGACCTCCTGGGGCAGAGGTAAAATGCAAACACTTCTAGGCCAACTCAGCAGAATGAATTGTTAGATGGTTAGATGGGATGAGGAGGCAGCCTCACGCTTTGAAACTTTTTTCCTACAGAGAGTGTAAAGGAGCTGATGGTGGAGTAAGAGAGGGATTAAAGGGCCTTCTGCTATTGAAGAACACAAAACACAGCTATACTGATCAAGTTATGTGCCAGACTGGGCTGGGCTGGGCTGCTCTCTAAGGAAAAGGAGTTACCATACATCTGGTGAGTGCAGCAGTAGAAAGATAGGGATCCTACTTTCTGTGGGTACTAGCAGAATAGACCTGATTTCAGTTCCAGGGAAGAGAAGGAGAGCATTTTGCAGTCACCAGAAGATAGTTAGGTGTCCAGATCAACAGGACCAGATGTTTTAGCAACCTTAGCTTATTGTCAAGGTTCATGGGAAGGAGAAAAGGGAAAAATTAAAGTAAAAAGTACACAGAAGAGATCAAAAGAAAATCTACAAAAAAAGCAAAGATGAACAATTCTGAATATAACATATAGCACTGGTGAGGTTTAAGAAGAACCCCCTAAAAGTTGGGGTTCCCAACTGTCATCAAAAGGTGTTTCAAAAGAATTTGCAGGCTCAGCCCAATTTCCAAAGGGAATTATAGTTGGGGCAGCTAGATAGCACAATGGATAGAGCACTGGTCCTGGAGTCAATAGGATCTGAGTTCAAATGTGACCTCAGATAGTAAAAGCTAGTTGTGTGACCCTGGGTAAGTCACTTAATCCCAATTGCCCATCTCCCAAAAAAGTTTATTATAATTGCAATGCCAGGAGGAGGAAGGAAAAACTAAGAGAAACCAGATGCTTCTTGTCACTGATATGCTAATTTTATGGCTTAGAGGTGGAGTTGAGGAGTAGTCTGATTCAGATTATCTGTGCAGCACTAGTACCCATAACATGCTGGGCTGAGCTGGAGGTAGATGGTAGGGAGAACCTTCTGCAGATATGTTTTTAAGTCCTCAAACATCACCAGGCCAAGTGGCAGGTAACCAATTTTGTTCTGTACTTGTGTTAACTTTAAGCACATCATTATTGTTACTCATTAGTCTCAGAAACATCATTATCACTGACCATCAGGCTGTTATCTGACAGCCAGAAATATTTTGGGCTTAACATCCTGATCATATGAAGTAAAGCATAAAGTGCCTAAGGGAAGAAATGCATCATCCTTACCTACATCATTCCCAAGGCCAGATAGCCTTGGGGTTATTCCTAAAGGCTGCACCAAGATACTTGTATTATATAGGCTTTCTTAAAACGTAAATTCATTGCTTTATATTTTGAATTCTCTCATGTTCTTATGTGGACATGGCAATATTTATTTTTTCCTATTTTCTATTTAAGTTTAAAATACAATTAAAAAAATAATAATAAATGAAAGCTACCAAAGATGTCACCTCAGCTGAAACATAACTATTTTCAGGAATTCTTATACTTTCTTTCTGATTTGTCAGTGCCCAAGGTTCTATCCTAAATACATATTAAAATAATATTTGCATAAAAATATAATTTTAAAAGTTCAGGGCACAAAATGACTGAAACAATCAAAGGTGAAAGGGAAAATAAAATCCAACACTAGTTGTGGAAAAAAAAAGAAGACAAATATGATAGAGATTTCTTTTAATTATTGCATAGTATCTCATGCAAATAAAGAGAACAATGTATTTTTCATCATACATTTTCTAAGCCTCCTCTATTGTAAAAGGCACTTTACTATATTAGCTACACTTATATAGTACTTTTAGGTTTGCAAAGTTGTCCCCCCCCCAAGAAAAGAAGTAGGAAACAACTAGGACAAGAGTTATCCTACTCCTGTACTCCATCCCCATTTTACAAAAAGGGAAACTGAGCCATTAAATAACTTGCCTGCCTCTGATCATTTAACTAATAAGTGTCTGATGTGGGATTTAAATCTAGGTCTTCTGACTCCAGATCTAATCTCCTGAGTGATACATACTGCATTATACCTACTTGGAAGTTTAATGAAAATCCCACTAGGGACTATAGTGAAACATGAAAGCTAAGGTAGAAAAAGGAGACTAACTAATTGCAGGCTGATTCAATCAAATTATTTTAGCTTTGAAGCAGTAAATCTGATGAAATCTATCATAGATTGAACCTGGGACTGCCTGATAAAATCTCAAAGCTATTAGTAATAAAATTTGAGGACAAATAGAGCCTGGAATAGAATCAAAGCATTTGAGATAAGGTTCATTTATGTCTATTTTTAGAGAGACAAACAAGTGATTACCTGGAAATTATAGATTAGTTTATTTCCATATCTGAAAAAAAATTATGGTATTAGTCATTGAAAAGCTAATTTTTGAAAACCTGGACCATTACCAAGTGTCAAGGAAACAACCAACTTAGATTTGTTAAGAAAGAAATTATGTCAAATAAACCTGCTTTCTTCTTTGACAAAATAAGCATCTTTATTGAGTAGTTGAGAATTTTTTAAAGGTTTTTAATTTTATCTACTCTATTTTCTGTTTAATTGGACTATTAGTAAACTTTCAGAAAAGATTCAAATTATGTTTAGAGTGTCATGTGTTACTTGTGTTAATAATGGACAATTTGCTAGAAATTTGATTCTTTGTTTATAAAGAATTAACAAGTAAAAAAGGACACTTGTCTAAAATTAGAAAACATTAGTATTTATGCAGTATGATCTATCAAGTTGCTTAGCAAGTATTTTAGTTCCTGACGACAACTGGCTCGACCCTACTCAAACTTATTCCCAACATCAAACCACTGTTTTAAGACCAGTTTATTCATTTTATTGCCCTCAAATATTGTATTTTTAACTCAATACTTTTTTTCACGTTGCCACCCCTATCAAGGTGGCCTTTCTCTTGTCTCCCCACTGATCATAATCCAGAGTGTTTTTTTTTTTTTATTTTTTTTTTGTGACTAGGTGAAAGAGGTGATTCTTTGCCTCATTTCTTACCTCTGTAATCACTGAATGGGTGTTGCATCTGCAAGAATGATGCCTAAGAAAGACCTTAATTTAAAAAAGGCCAAGGTCTCTCTGCATCTAGGGCCATCTGTCTATATCTGATCAATAGATTCAGCTGACTGCAGAGGAGGGAGTAAAGCTAACAACTTTTTGTACAGCCCACTCTCACTTAAATCCAACTCACATGCATGTCATGGTATTATCTCCCTGAGGTCATGATCCTCTTTGAGAACAAAGGACAAAACAATAACAATAATCACAAGGCCTTATTCATATGTCAATTTGCTCTAAAATCCTTCCCTGAGTATACTTATATATGTTGCATTCATTGATTTTGGACTTTGTGGGGAGGGGGTTGTGAGAAGGGGTAGTGTTCTTGGAAAATTTTCCTCTCTCTGTATCAAGTCATAATACTTAAAACATACTTGCAGAACTCTTCCCAAATCCCTTACAAATTTTTTAGTCCTTTGGAGTTTTAAAATTGTATGATTTGCTTCTGAAAGATGAGTAACTTAGGTTTCTGGTATCCCTTGGGAATAAAGTGGCCTAATGCCCTGTTCACTTATAGTTAAGGGTTTTCCTCTTCTTCTACCTTGTCTGATTGAGATCAACTAAAATTTCCAAGGATCCATCCATAATCAATAACATTCACTCAGGATGTAAAGTATGCTGGGAAGATATAACATTGGGATATCATGTGCATCCTCCTAATGGTGATAGTCTATCCACCAATCATTAAATTTAGCCATGGCAGCTGATTTCTGAAAAAGTACAGATAGTTTCAGAACAGTTTCAGAAAAAAAGAGAGAAAAATGAGATACTATAGCATTCTTGCTTTTTAACTAAGGAATGTACTCAAAGTGTTTTTATCCTGTTCCTACTATTGGAGCTATTTCTTTTCATTTCCAGTTTAACTCCAGCTAAAGTGAAGGTATTCAAACTGTCATCATTTCTGTTCTTTTTTCTCTTCAAGAAGTTTGCTTTACTCTCTCATAATCCAAGACTTTCTCTTACTCAGGGAAACAATTTTCAGGAGATCTGAATGGAATCCTTTTCCACTAAACTGCAGTGAATCCAATGTACTTTATCCTGTAATTTGATTAGCTGCATTTGTGGTCAGCAGGTCCTTGCCTTATACCAGGTTTTATACTTATGTAATCTCCTATGGACAGGGATTTCAAAGTGGCATATATATGGAGAGAGGACAATTAGTAGAAAGCATTGTGTTAAATCCTCAATCCCCAAGTAGGGACAAAGTCTCAGTTAGAATTGTATAACAGACAATACAGGTTTACTTAATAGTAGTTCAAATAGTAAGATTTTAATTTCTATCTCTAATGATTCTTTAAAAATAAAGGAATTCATCTATCCTTGTGCTTTTGGATGATCTTTGCTAGCTTGATTTTGAGTGGTTGTTCATTCTCTTACACTGTCCTGAGGACTGAGAATGGTAAGTATAAATTCCAATGGATACTTAATGCATCAGTGAATTTTTTGATTATTACATCAGCATAAAGGGTTCCTTGATCACTTTCAATTCTTAAAGCTGAAGCAAATCAGGATAATATTTCTTTTAACAGAGATTTAATCACTTTAGTTAGTTTCTTACATAGTAAGCTTCTTAGTAATCAAAAAGAAAGTTCCAATCTAGCTTCTGACACTTGACATTTACTGGTTATGTGACCCTGGGCCAATCACTTAACTTTGATTATTTTGCAAAAAAAAAATCATAATCATAAGGAAGTGACCAAAATTCTTTATACTTTGGCATATCTATTTAGTTAATGTGCATGGAGAAAGAAAAAGGGTAACAGCTCATATTTTTGTCCCAAGGTCCCAGATTATCTCCTTTTAAATAATTCTGGGCACACAATTATGTATACACACACACACACACACATATACACACATATACATATATATAATATATACACACAAACAAAAATCCATGGTATTATATACCCACATTTGGTAGCCCTAAGTGAGAACAATCTTAGCTCTCTGAAAATGACTGAAGGAAGCAGACATTCAACATAAAGAATATATAATGAGCTACAAGCCTACCCTATCCCACAAGATGCCTTTAAGAAAGGGGAGGACTCATGAACATAAAGAATGAAATTAAGATTGTGAAGGTGATCATTAATCAGGTCTACACAAACAGTTTCATCCAATTGTATAATCATAGGTGGGCTACTCTGTGGCATCAGGAAAGGGTAAAAGTATAGCAGAAGTGAGGGCAGATTGTTACTTCATCTGGACATTTTCAGTCACCAACAACTGTAATTTATAATGGCTGAATCTTTGAGTAGAATAGAATTGAGTAATTTTTTTGAGTTAGAAGGAAAACAACTTTCTATGGGGCATGGACATCACATTTGTGGTCAAAGACAGTAGGCAAGGACAGCCCTTAGATATGCTATTGTTCTATGGGTGATACACTTGAGGTGAGAGAAGTAATAATAACAATATATAGAATAAACTAAATCTCTAGTATGGAACTTCAGAGGTCACTCTTTTCCATTCATAAACACAGAAAATAAAGTCTATGTAGTACACAGGAAGTTTTATGTCAGGAGGTGAAGTCATAACTTGTTTGAACTGACAGCTAAAGTAGTTCTATCCCATATTACTGGTTTAGGAATACCTTCTGGATCAGGTCGACTTGGAGTTTTATAATTTTTTTCCAAAAAATTGTGAAAATGCCTTTGCTTATCTCTGGGTTCTAGGTCATGGCATTTTGGAAATAATTATCATTGTTTTTTTTCAGATGGGAGTCCGATTTCTTAATGGAGAGAAGACTACAAGTACTCAGTAGATTCCTGAAAAAAAAAAAGAAAGAAAAAAAGAAAAGAAAAGGGAAAAAAGGAAAAGACAAGGCAACAACTATAATTTAGAAAGGAGGACTTATGGACTTTTTAGGCAAGGCATTGAAAATAGTGACAATATCCTTAATTCAAGAATCCCTTTCTGAGGAGATAAGAAACAAGGTATCAACATACTGAACAAGAATAGAATTAGGCAACGTGACATCTTCTATATCACAATGCACACAATGAGAAAAGATATTGGATGATTTCACACATCCCTGTAGCCACATGTACTATGTCATGACATTTGAAAGTAGTCAGATCAGGTTAAAGGAAAAGAAAATGTATTAACTCTTTATGGATGGGAATGGAGAAAAAGGCATTATAAAGAACAATGACTTTTAGAAACTAGAGTTAGGAGATATGCAGTAAAGATTGTAGCAAGAGTGATAATGCTATGTTGGAAAATCACACATTTGCTCTTAGATCTTTATGAAACTCACAATAGGTTTTTTTCTAAGATATAATTTACACTTCTTAACAAGTGACATAGAGGTATTACAGCATGATTGATAAGGAATAATAAAACTCAATTTCTTGAATAAGTCAATGTGCTTTACATGTCTTTCAGGGAAGTACATATTACTGAACATGTGACAGGGACATATATGCCTTGACTTGAACAGTAAGGGATCTTAGAATAATCCAATCCAAAGTATATTCTGGGGTAGTCAAAAGGTGGTGTGGCTTGGCTCAGATGATTGACTGGGCCTCTAGGCAGGTGTACAAAATTATTTTTACTGGTAAAATGTCCCAAAGTTTGTGAGACAGACATAACCACTGTTTGGACTTATCCTTTAATACTCACAACAGGTACCTTCTCTATACTATTTGAAATAGGTCATAGACTGTAGAGTAGGTAGCACCTGTTTCAGTTATTTTATCCTCTTGAAATTTAAAACTGAAAATCATTAGCTATACAAAGATGGGACACAGAAGAATAAGAAGAGACACAGCCTAAGGAACTCAGTTAGATACATACATACATACACTTCAGACATATACATACATATATACATATATATGTATATATGTATGTATATATGTATGTGTGTGTAGGTAGATATGAAGAGAGATAAAGGCAGTGATTCTTATAGAATGATTTCTTTCTCTCATCCTCCCACCCTTTACATAGAGTAGAGGAAATATGGTGAATCCCTGAAATGGTTATGGGCAAAAAAAGTAACATTTTAGGAAAATAGATGGCTTAAAGCTACTAGGTGGCACATTGGATAGAATGCTAAGCCTGGAGTCAAGAATACTCATCTTAATGAGTTTAATTCTGGCTCAGACACTTGCTAGCTGTGTGACTCTGGGCAAGTCACTTAATTCTGCTGAGGTTTCTCATCTATAAAATTGGCTGAAAAAGAAAATGAAAAATCACTTCAGTATCTTTATGAAGAAAACTCTAAATGGGGTCACAAAGAATTGGACATGCCTGAAATGATGCAATAAAAGTTAACTTAAACTCATCCTTTGATATTCTAAAAGCAATTTGTCCCTGATAAAGTCACACATAACAAATAAATGATAAAAGTAAAATTTAGTTGGTTGTCCAAATTCTTAAGTCTTTTATCTTGTACTTGGGAATAAAGACTGGATCTATGATTTCATTTACATTTCAGATGAGGAAATTCTTCTTTCTGATGCAGGTTAGCACATCTGCTATCTTCTAATTACATGGTATATATATTTTCAAAGGCTTGGTCTTTCCATTCCATCATCTGCAGTGAATTGCACCCATATTTGCAATCTTAACTCTTCTCTTTTTATCTAATTAGATGCCAAGACTTATTTATATACTCTATAGTATTTCCCATATTCATCCCCTTTGTTCCACTGTAATATACACCACCATAGTTTACCTGTTGTGTAGACATTAGAATTGTTTCTAATCATTCTATTTACTTCCATTTTTTGTTTCCCCAGTACATTTTCCACTAAACTATTAAAATAATGTTCCTAAATCACAAATCTAACCATATTATTCTTCTCAAGCTTCAATAATTCTCTATTTCCTCTGTTTTCTATAGCATAATACACCAACCCCCATCCCTGGCATTTAAATCTATTTTAGTCTACTTATCTACTTTTCCATATTTATTACATATTGCTACCCTTTTGGATCTTCATATTCTGGCCAAACTGTCCATTAACTTGACTTCTGTGTCTTTGTATGTCTTTTTTACCTCTCCTAGAATGTACTCTCTTCCAAGTTCTACTTCTTAGAATCCTTAGTTTTCTTAAAAACACAGGTCAGAGGCAATCTTCTTTGGAAAGCTTTTCTTGATTTTCCCCATTACTTGTGTTCTCTCCCTTCTCAAATTATTTATGTTTATTCATCTTTGCACATATATTTCCCTCAGCAGACTATAAGCTACTTGAAATAAAGGCCTGTATCTTTTTTTTTTTTTTAATTTTAAACTACCAGGGTCTCAATACTGTCTTACTCAAAAGGAATACACACACACACACACACACACACACACACACACACACACACAAACACAGGCAATTGCATTGAATTTGATGAACTAACCAAGTATTAATCATAAGGCATAGTAAGAAGGTACTTTTTAACTGAATAGATATGCTTTAAAAGTTTAAAACAGGAATTCTGAAATAAAATCATAACTGTAGTTAGGAAAGAGCTATTTCATGAAGACATTATTTATACATATGGACCTTCCAAAGTATTCCTTTTTCCTCACTTAGTCTTATGTTAAGCTTATTTATGATTTAGTTTTTTTTATTGTTATTATTGCAGAAAATTTAATATACAAAGTAATTTTTCCAAGGCTTCATAGATACTATATGAAATTTGTTTCGTTGCTTTTTTTTTTTTTTTTAATTGAACAGCTTGCTTTTAAAGTAGACACACACAATTTGGCACAGTTCTACACTGTTCAGCACAATATGGTTGAATTGGCAGACTCTGCTCTGTGGAAGCCATTATTGTCTACAGTACAGAAACTTCATTAGTCAAATCCCTACAGAATGTGGCCTGTATAAGTCAGGGAAAAGAGTAATGGTGTGATAAGGCCATTGGTATGCAAAACTTTACACTTGAATTATATTTACCATAGTCAACATTTGGCTAAATAGATGATGGAACATAGTCTTCCACGTGGTTATTCATTGTTATAAACAGTAAAAAGGAATTAAAATTTTATTAATAATTTTGCATATTTGTAAATTTCTATTTCTATTTTATTTTCTAATAAACAAGCATAGATTTTTCTTTCTCCCATCCTATAGATTTAAAGAAAAATAAATACTTTTAATAAATAAGCAGAATCTTTTAAGGATATTCTTACATTATCTATATACAAAAATATATGTCTCTTTCACCTTGAGACTATTATCTCTCAGTCAGAAGGAAAATCGTTTATTCATTAATATGGCTATAAAAGGAAATTTTAGAAAATTATTTGGCTAATATTTTTGTGTATTATATTGTGCACATTTTATTTTTAATTTTATTTTTCAATACATAAGAATTATTTTTACTTTCTCCTCTCAAAATTTAAAAGAAAAAAAAAACATACTAAATAAATGGAATCAAATTTAAAAATTCCCCCACTCTCTGTATACAAAGACTTATATCTCCTTCTGTACCTTGATGATAGTTTTTCTTTTTTAGGAGAAAAATGGCATGCTTCCTTTTCTGTCCTCTAAAATCAGTGTTGGTCATCACATTGATCAGAACTCTTAATCTTTCAAAAGTTATCTTTAAAATGCTCTTGTTATTATATAACTTTTGCTCCTGATTCTGCTTATTTGCCTTCGATATCAGCTCACAGTGTCCTCTCAGGTTTCTCTAATTACAGCACATTATCCAAATTGACATTTTGGTATTCCTTTACATTTTTATGTAAGAATGTCTTCTCTATCCCTCTATCCCAACTGATGGACATCCCATATCTATTTTGTATATTTGTAAATGTTATTTACTTTTATAAACTGACCTCAAATGCAATAGCACTTTAGATAAAATATTGGGCCTTTGAACTTAGCTTTGTGTATTAAACTGCACAATTAAGATAAAAATTGAAATAACAACTCATTTAATTAAATAGTGGGGTTAGGTATTCTAGGTCAAAGTTGTCAAACTGGTTACTAACCAATTTGCCTGACAAGCTGCTGAACCAGATTAAAATGTATTTGGAGAATATTGCATAACATAGATGATCTTAATATGTTGTTTTCTAAGTCCATATTTGATCCATAGGAATCCTTATCTACTAACCTTTTCTTTTTGACATTGATGTTACTTTACTAAAAATTCATCATTTTAATTTTAAAGCACACTTAGTGGGAATAATTTCAAAATATATTTCATATTTCACTGCCTTAATAAATAGTTTCTAAAATTTAATTGAGATAATGAAGCATAGACCATAGTAGAAACTGTATTAGATTAAGAGTAAGATTGAAGTTTATGTGTCAATTTTGTCACTTCATTGCTCAATGGCCATAGCAGGACACTTTGAAGAAATTTTCTTTGAAGAAATGTTTCTTCTTCACTATGATAAGAATAATGATATTTGCATTCTTTTTTTTTTTTTTTTTTATCACTGAACTGTTGGGAAGGCCAAATGCAATCTCACATCAACAAATATGTGTTGAAGAACTTAATAGGAGGAAATATATTACCTCTCAAGGCATATACTCTATTTATTCTTCTGGCTGAGGTTAAACAAACAACTTGGATTCAGGTCTTTCATTAAAAAAAAATACTTAAGATGGTGATACCATAATGAACTTTATTTTTATATGATACAGAATGAAGGTGAACTTAAGCATACATATATATTACATGACAATATAAACTGATAGAGGTTTGTCTCCATGAGTACAATTCACTTCAGTGTAATGATGAGCAAACAGGTTGGGTAGGAAATTTTTTGAATTAGGGTTAGTATGGCTTAGTATAGTTAGCTAATTGTCTTAAGAATGTATTTGGCAATAAATCCATAATTGAGAGGGGGCTTTTCTAATCAGATCCAAAAGCAATGGAAAAGTTCTTATCAATCAATATTGCTTAATCAATCAAGATCAATCAATCAAAAGTTTATTGATATCTAGCTTAGGTGAAACTTAGATAGGAGTGATGGTGTTTCTTTATACTAACCACAAAGTGAATATTCCAATGTTAACTATCTAAGATATCAGAAAGGGATTCAAAAACTTCAGCTGATTAAGAATTTAATCCAATCAAAAATTGCAGGTTTTATCTGCCTGATACAGAATTAATAGTGGAAAATGTCAAACTGTCTTTTCCTAAGGATTATTTTCTTAAGGACAATTTAATCTAAGTGATTCTATGTTTAAAACCCATCATTATGACTACAATATCAAACAAAATAAAGTTTATAATAATCAACAGCAACTCAGTGAGTTTTTCTTATGTTAAGCTTAAATTTAGGTCTTTATGCCTATTATCCCTTGCTTTCAATTTTTACCAAATTTAAGTCTAATTCCTCTTTTCATGAGATTTACTAATATGTGAAGACAACTATTATGTATTCTTCTTTTCTCCAGAATAAAAATCCCCACATCCTTCAACTAATTCTCATACATATACTTGCATGTGTATTCTCATATCATTCTCATTCCAATTCATTCTCATACCAAAAAATTGAATCCTTTAAATTACCTACTTATTCTTTTCTGCCTGTGCTCCAACTTCTTCATGTCAATTAAAGTTTGCAATAGTTTTCTGAGGTGTTTTATAAACTTAGTTCAAGCCCCCTTTACTTTTTTCCTTTTATTGTTATGCTAAACTAAACTTCAGCATGACACTGGAAAGTTATACTATCTTTTAATATGAAGGAGAGGATAACATAGGCAATTGATTTTTAAATTTTTTTTACTATTCTGTCATGAAAAACAACAACAAAAGTTGCACACTTTCGATCACTTCCTCCCTCAAATTACTATAATTTTTCAAGCAAAACCACTTTAAGGTCTTTAATTACAAAATACTCAAGACATTTTCATATTTCTTGGGAGCCTGCCCAAATAACTATCTTGGAATTTCAATCAAATATTGAAGAATTCATTTTTTCAATACTGTTTGGTATGAAAATGGCAAGAATGTCACTTTTGATTATTTGAACCTTATCAATTACATTCCATGAAAAATACTCTGGAATTTGCATCTCCATTAATCATTTTTATTAAGGGGAGGGGTTTTGTCTGATTAGGGACTAGAAATGATATATATATTTATTGGAGCTTTTGTGATAAGAATTCATAAGATCAGTGAAATATCCTCATGCCTACTATATATTTATTTAAGGTATACATCCCCTAAGTTGTGCATTATGTTGATATTAGAACTCAAAGATAGAGAGTTAGGATATTTTCAGCATATATGGTTTCCATTAAAACAGTAAAATATATATATTTTATATTTTCATGTAATTTGTCACCACTCTTTTGAAATACTAGTAGTTGACTCATTTGTTAAGTAAAATATTAATTATGTATTATAATCCTATAGGTCACTTTACATTTCCTATATAACAATGGGTTGTTAATCAGTTTTCTTTCACTCTTATCATATATCTAGTTCACCTCCTTTTATAAACATACATTTTCTTGATAACATGTTTATAATATGGTGCTCATATAATTACTAAAATTTAAAGATGTTGTGGGTAGTTGGGACCCAACAGACGTCTGTTCATTGCCCTTTAGGTACAATCTTGTTTCTAATATTTATGACCTTCATGACATTGAATAAGTTATATAAAAATCTCTTGGCTTCAGTTTTGAAAATCATAAAATCAAGGTATTGTACTAAATATCACTATGGTACCTTTCTAATCTAAACTTAGATGTAATGAACTATTCTACTATCACTGGGAGAATATTTTTTTCCATTTTGCAATTGTTTTAACATGTCAATTTATTATTTATTTCGTGAACATTATTTTCTTTTCAGATTTTGAGTTCCAAATTCTCTCCCTCTCTCTCACATGCCCTCATATAGACATTGAAGAGAGAAGTTATATTATATCAATTTTATATATGAAATCATGGAAAATATTTACAAATTAGTCATATTAAAAAAAAGCAAGAAAATGAGAAAATCTAATTTCAATTTGTCCTCAGATTTCATTAGTTCTTTTACTGGAAGTGCATAGCCACTGTCTTTCTTCCTTTCTTCCTTTCTTCCTTCCTTCCTTCCTCCCTCCCTCCCTTCCTCTTTCTTTCTTTCTTTCTTTCTTTCTTTCTTTCTTTCTTTCTTTCTTTCTTTCTTTCTTTCTTTCTTTCTTTCTTTCTTTCTTTCTTTCTTCTTTCTTTCTTATTTATTTATCTTGGATCTTTGAATTGATCAGAGTAGTCAAGTCTTTAACAATTCATCATCATTACAATGTAATTATTGTGGTGCAATGATCTTCAGGTTCTTCTCAGTTCTCTTTATATCAGTTCATGTAAGTCACAAAACATTTTTCTAAAGCCCTTGGCCTCTCACTCATTTCATATAATGTAATAGTTCTCCCATCACAATTATATCACAACTTGTTCAACCATTATTCAATTTTGAGGATAATTTTGATTTCCAATTCTTTTCCTCTTACAAAAAAGACCTGAAACAAATATTTGTATACATATAATTTATTTTTCTTATATTTTAATCTCTTTATGATACACATTTAGTAGTGATATTGCTAGGTCAAAGTGCATTCACAATGGCATTATTCTTTGGGTGTTGATCCAAACTGTTCTCCAAAATGGTTGAACCTGTTCACTATTCTGCCAATACTTATGTTTACTATTTTCTCTCAACTTCTCCAGAATTTGATATTTTTGATAGGTATGAGATGGTACCTCAGAACTGTTTAAATTTGCCTATGTCTAATCAATAATGATTTGGATTATGCCTATGCATAGCTTTGATTTCTTTTGAAAACCACCACTTTATATCATTTTCCTATTTATTAATTGGGGAATGGCTTTTATTTTTATAAATTTCACTCAGTTCTATATTCATTCTATATTAGATACATGTACTAGCTGTGTGACCCTGGGCAAGTCACTTAACTCCAATTGCCTCAGGAAAAAAATAAAAGGTCACTTTTTTGCTTTGCCAGAAATCAAGATTGCCACTCCTGCCCCTTTTCCTTTAGCTAAAGCATATTAGAATCTGATCCAAATTTTTTTTTTTTTTAACTCTGTGTCTTTCTGATTCAAGTATGTCTCTTATAAAGAACATATTGCTTGATTCTGGTTTTGAATTCATTCTGATATCTTTTTCTGTTTTATAAGTGAGTTCATTCTATTCATATTTACAATTATGACTACTATGTATTTCCCTCTATCCCATTTTCTTCTATTTATGCTTCTGTTTTTATCTGGACCCTCTTCAAAAGTCTATTTTGCTTCTTATCATAGCCTCTCTTAACCTGCTCTTTCTTTTATTAATGCCCCCTTTAAAAACCCATTATCCCCTGCCCCTTTTATTTCCCTAGTTACATTTCTATATATAACTTTGTGTATTTGTTTATGTATGTGCGTACTTCCTACTCATTGAACCAATTCTGATGAGAGTGAGTTTTAATCCTTGCCTCTCATTTCCTCATTTTCCCCTTCTTTGGTAAAAGTTCTTCTTTACATGTTAGGTTCTTACTAAGTGCTAAGTTGGTACTGACCTTTAAGGGGAGTTTACCCCTTTGAACTTCTGAGGAGGACTTTACATATGAAAAGGAGTTTATACAACCTTTAAAAGGAGCAAGTTCATTGGTTGAAATAATTTTCCCATAAGGCCTTGAGTTTTTACATGCCCCTTCTCTGGGAGGATAAAAGAGACAACATTGGGCAGGGAGAAGTGAGTCTACTCTAGGTCAGAGTTGGGACAGCTCTCTACAGGAAGAAGAGTCTGGCAGAGAGATTGAGTTGAGACAGCAGATCTCCTCCCAGAGAGCAATTGGCAGTTTCTGAAAACAAGAGAACTTTACATTTACATGCCTCTTTTATATGAGAATATTTTCTTTATCTGTATCTCTTTCCAATAATAGCAGTTGTATTACTTTTTCTCACCCCTTAGATTTTTTAAATGATTTCACCATAATTGACTCATAGTCATGTTTCTCTTTTTGAATATTTTTCTGTTTGTCTAAGCTCCTTCTTTGATGATGGATTTTAGACAATCCAGTAATTCATAGATTATATCTGTTTGACCTACTTTTCTCTATCAGTTGCCCCCCCCCCAAAAAAAAAAACCTCACAGTTTCTTCTACTTTTTCTGTCTTTTGACTTTGCTTACTATTTTTTGATTTCCCATAGAGTTATTAGCTTCCACTTGCTCAATTTTAATTTTTTTTTTAAGGAATTATTTCCTTCAATGAACTTTTGTATTTTTGTTTTGTTTTATTTTGTTTTGTTTTTGTCCAATTTGGCCAATTCTGCTTTTAAAGATATTCTTTTCTTCAATGAATTTTGTACTTCTTTTACCTTAGGCCCATTCAATTTTTTAAGGTTTTATTATTGCCAGTATTGTTTCTGTATGTGTGTGTGTATGCGTGTCAATGAGTTGTTAATTGTTTTGATAATTTTTTTGCATTATTTTCATTTCTTTCCCAAACTTTTCATAAACCACTCTTAGATTTTTCCTTAACTCTTCTAGAGATTTTTATTGCTTTTGGGCCCAATTAGCAGTTTTCTTTAAGATTTTGCTTGTGGCTATTTTTACATTATTGTTTTCTGAGTTTATATGTTGATCTTCTCTATCACCTCAGTCACTTTTTATGCTTAAATTATTATTATTTTTTATTTTGGTTAGCTCATTTTTCCACCCTATTTTTTCATTTTGAATTTTATGCTAAAGTTAGACTCTATTCTCCTAGAAATTAGGGGGCATGATCCTAAAATATAGATATTTTTGTTCTGATGCTTTCAGAGCTAATTCTGTGGATCTACAAGTTTTTGCTGCTTCCAAATGCAAATGATTCTGGGAGAAATATGATCACTGTAGTCCTAGTTTCCTTTGTAGTTTCACCCAGGAAGGGTGATGTTTACTGCTGCTACAAGCACTAGTGCTTCTCTTTGCCTTAGAATTATGATCACAGTCCATGTTCCTTTGTGACCAACTACTAGCTCTTTTCTTCACCTTGGAACTTCAACCTAGTGCTGTTTATTGGCAATAGAGTAGCTAATCACTACCAGCAAAGGGGCCCTTTTTTCTGATTAATGTTACTCCTGTATGTGAGAGCTCCACATTAGTGTTACAGACTTTTCTTGTCATCTTCTTAATTTTTTTGTCGTTGTTGCAAGAAAAATATCTTATTCTGACCTTTCTGGCTCTGTAGCCCCCAAATTTGATTTGAGGTGTTATTTTAAAATTGTTTGGAGGAGGATGTTGAGAGAATTTAGCTATACTACTACTTCTTATTTGTCACCTTGGTTACATCTCCTTGGGAAACATTTTATTTTTTTATTTTTATTTTTTCTTTTTTAAAATTAATTAATTAATTAATTAATTAGTTAATTCATTCATTCATTCATTCATTCATTCATTCATTTATTTATTTATTTATTTATATTATCCCTTGTATTCATTTTTCCAAATTATCCCCTCCCTCCCTCCACTCCCTCCCCCCGATGACAGGCAATCCCATACATTTTACATGTGTTACAATATAACCTAGATACAATATATGTGTGTAAATACCATTTTCTTGTTGCACGTTAAGTATTAGCTTCTGAAAGGTATAAGTAACCTGGGTAGATAGACAGTAGTGCTAACAATTTACATTCACTTCCCAGTGTTCCTTCTCTGGGTGTAGTTATTTCTGTCCATCATTGATCAACTAGAAGTGAGTTGGATCTTCTTTATGTTGAAGATATCCACTTCCATCAGAATACCTTTTCATTCAGCATTGAAGTGTACAGCGATCTTCTGGTTCTGTTCATTTCACTCAGCATCAGTTGATGTAAGTCTCTCCAAACCTCTCTGTATTCCTCCTGCTGGTCAGTTCTTACAGAGCAATACTATTCCATAACCTTCATATACCATAATTTACCCAACCATTCTCCAATTGATGGGCATCCATTCATCTTCCAGTTTCTATCTACAACAAAAAGAGCTGCCACAAACATTTTGGCACATACAGGTCCCTTTCTGCTCTTTAGTATTTCTTTGGGATATAAGCCCAATAGCAGCAATGCTGGATCAAAGGGTATGCACAGTTTGATAACTTTTTGGGCATAGTTCCAAATTGCTCTCCAGAATGGCTGGATTCTTTCACAACTCCACCAACAATGGATCGGTGTCCCAGTTTTCCCACATCCCCTCCAACATTTATCATTATTTATTCCTGTCACCTTAGCTAATCTGACAGGTGTGTAGTGGTATCTCAGAGTTGTCTTAATTTGCATTTCTCTGATCAGTAGTGATTTGGAACAACTCTGTTATAAGAGTGGAAATAGTTTCAATTTCATCATCTGAGAATTGTCTCTTCATATCCTTTGACCATTTATCAATTGGAGAATGGTTTGATTTCTTATAAATTAGGGTCAGTTCTCTATATATTTTGGAAATGAGACCTTTATCAGAACCTTTAACTGTAAAAATATTTTCCCAATTTGTTACTTCCCTTCTAATGTTGTTTGCATTAGTATTGTTTGTACAGAAACTTTTTAGTTTGATGTAATCAAAATCTTCTATTTTGTGATCAATAATGATCTCTAGTTCTCCTCTGGTCATAAATTTCTTCCTCCTCCACAGGTCTGAAAGGTAGACTATTTTCTGTTTCTCTAATCTATTTATTATCTCACTCTTTATGCCTAAATCATGGACCCATTTTGATCTTATCTTGGTATATGGTGTTAAGTGTGGATCCATATCTAATTTCTGCCATACTAATTTCCAGTTTTCCTTGGGAAGCATTTTTAAAAAATTTTCTTAAATTATACTTATACTTATTGCTACTTTTTAATTTTTTACCTCATTTTGATTTTTGATTTTTGCTTCATTTTGATTTACCTTCTTTTAACTTTTGTGCTTTTCCTTTGAGAAAGTTTATAATATAAAATAAAAAAAAAACTGACATTGTTAAGTTAAAATGTTAAAGTGATTTTGAGAGAGAGTGATTTTACTTGACATCTTAAATATATTATATAGTTTTTTTTAAAATGAACTTTCTCATGTCTCTTCTTATTGGGTCCATTTATGTAGTGTTTATTTCAAACATATATACTAGCATATTAACTCAAATGATTAATCTTTTTATTCTATGCCACAATCTGGGAAATAAGAATTTTTTATATATTTTAATTTTATTACAAAAATTGTTAGAATAATTTTTAAGTTTGTGAAACTTGTCCAGAATCTTGTCTTTATTTGTATTTATGCAATCATTCAAATATCAATAACAAGTAGAATATCTAAAAGACCTCATAATCTGTGTGGGGCATCTATTCCAAGATCAAATAATTTGGTGAATATCTCTCTGTTTCATGTCTCATTTAATGCTACTAATGCAAAAATTGTAGAGCAGTTTTCTTCATGGAATATTTCTCAAAGAATCTTGTATGATATTAAAATTCTGCATGCATGAGAGGATCTTTGCAAAAGAAGAAACTTTAAGTTGCTATTTGCTCAATGGAGTTATTATTTTTTACAGAACACACAACTACAGTAGGATCTTATCTTTTCATTCTCAGAATTTTGTAATCATTTGTATGACTTAAGTAAAAATTGATTAGTCAATAAGCATTTAACACCTATCGTGTTTTATGTATTTTATGTGAATACACATATATACCCAAACATGTATATATGTATGTGTGTATTTACACACATATTATGTGTGTGTGTATATATATACACACACACATATACACTCATACTTAGGGCAAGGAGAGAGATGTGGGGAGGGAGAGAGAGAAACAGACAGAGAGACAGAGAGAGACAGAGACTGAGAGAGACAGAGAGAGAGAGAGAGAGAGAGAATATTCTTTAACTCAAGGAGTCTACCTTATATCAGGGTAGAGATATACACATATACCACATATACACATATACATACATGTGTGTATGTATGTAGATATATATGTATAACACACACACACACACACACACACACACACACATATATATATATATATATATATATATGTCTCATGTAGCTGATACTCAAAAATCATTGTTCAATGCATTTGTTACTTTCTCATATTTTTGTTAAGAACACTCATATATATCCTCACAAAATTTTGACATAATTACAAAATAAAATGTATGTCTTGGGAGTTATTGATATCTCAATTACCTTTTAGGAATAATATTTTTCTTTGATTTTTCTCATCTTTATATGTTATATCCTCACTAAGATATTGCAGTTTATTAACTGATGTTTGCTATGTACACTAAAACATGCATAATATGAAATAAAATTTATTAACTCAATAATATTAAAAAAATTATTTTCTCTTTTGATATAGTAAATGATAGTAATAAGAATTGCTACATACACTAAATGCTACTCAAAATTTAAAAAGAGGGGGGCAGCTAGATAGCTCAGTGGATAGAGCACTAGCCCTGAAGTCAGGAGGACCTGAGTTCAAATCTGATCTCAGACACTTAGCACTTCCTAGCTGTGTGATCCTGGTCAAGTCACTTAACCCCAATTGCCTCAGAAAAAAAAAAAATTAAAAAGGGGTTTCAACATGATTCTCCATCCATTATTGCGATGATTTTTGGTGGAAATCATCCAACTTATATATGTTTAGTAACAGTTTTGTTTCTTAAGGGAATGTTATTGTAAGTCTTGCAGAAACAAGGGAAAACTTTGGGCTTGGATAATATCTAGTCAAGTTTGAGAAATTAAATTTCCTTTCAAACTTTGTTAGCTATTTTATTTGATGATTTCCTGAAAGATAATGTCTAGGCTCTTTTTCTCATCATGATTTTCAGGAAGTCCAAAAATTCTTAAATTTTCTCTCTTAGTTGTTTTTCCAAGCAGATATTTTACATTTTCTTCTATTTTTTCATTTTTTTGGTTTTGCTTGACTGATTCTTGATGGCTCATTGAGTTATTTGTTCTGATTTTTAGTGAATTATTTTATTCAGTTACCTTTTTTAGTTCCTTTTGTATTTGGCCAATTGAATTTTTAAATGAATTGTTTTGTTCTATGGATTTTTTTTTTTTTTTTTACATTTTTTACATTTCAAAATTCAATTTTTCAGGGAATTGTTTTTTTTGTCATTTTGTCAAATCTGTTTTGTAAGGAGTTATGTGCTTTTCCCCTTTCATTAAATCTATTTTGTAAGGAGTTTTCTTCTGATAATATTTGTTTCCTTTTTCAAACCCTCTTGCAAAGTTACCATTTCCTTTCTTCATTTTTCTTCTAGTACTCTTTTAAGATCCCTTTTACTTTCTTTCAAGAGAGCTTATTTTCAATTTTTAGAAAGACTATTTCTTTTGTCTTTAACAGAGCATGATGGGATCAACTTTATTTCCATATATAACATTCTGTCTTATGTATTCATGTTTTTGAAATGCCTAACTTTTAAGACTGAAACCATATCTGCATTTTAACTTTTGATTGAAATATTTTTTACTTGAATCTACTTTGTGTATGGTGCCACTTTTTTGAGAGAACATTTTAAATTCCTTTTTCTAATGAAGACTTTCCCATATGTTCAATCTCATAAATAAAGATATTATATGAATTTAAGGTTTTCAAAACTAATTTTTTTTCTGATAAGAAGTGAAAAATTCAGATGTTTAGTTGTTTATTCATGGTTCATTGTGAGTGAAAGATGAATAATTTTAATTTTTTCTGACTTCTAGTATAGCATGCTTTCTGCTGCCATTATACATTATACTGCATCCTCAGAACTTCCAAAGCACCTACTTATTATTCTGGGAACCTGCTTTATCAATGAAAAATGTAATAGCTTGTATATTCTTTAAATGGGACATTTGTGTTATAGTAATTATTCTTAAAGTACTATATAAGGTATCTGGCGATGTATTATATACTTATTTTTATACTCCATAGTACCTAGTACAATTCTGAATGCATAGTTAGGGTCTTCATGACTAGTTATTGATTGATTTGTGGGTATTTTATTTAACATATTCTTTTAAAATGTATATTAAATGCAATTTCTGTTAATCACAATGTGTCAGGAACCTTCCCCAACCTTTCCCCTTGCTCTTCCCCCCTCTTGAACAAACCCAGGTCACCACGGCCCTGAGGCTGATGATTTCTGAGGAATGTCAAGACCACAGTTCCCAGAACTGATATGGAATAGACAAAACTACGTTATTCCACCCCGTCATTGGGCCCCTAACCGTCTCATAATCTGCACCTAGTAAATGTTACAAAAATATTTGACTCATCTATCATGCTACCCAATCCTTATGCATACATGGCATTGCGGTTTTCTGCCTATAAATTCTGTAACTGTAAGCCAATAAACGAGACATGCTTGACCATTGCTTTGAGTAGTCTCCCCTCTCTCTCTCTCTAGATCCTGTTCCCGGGCTGTCTTAGCCCCCGCAGGCTTTTGCCTTAATTTCGGTCTATGTCCTTCTTTTTTTGACCCACGTTGAAGACCTGCTGGACAGGTCAACAATGTTTTCATTAGATGGAATGAATTAAGAAAAGAATTAATGAATCATAAAGTGAATCTGCTTTTATATATATATTTATTATTAACCCCCTCTCCCCCCCCAAAAAAACTGTCACTTTATTTATTTCCCAGAAAACCAATATATACATTCAAATGATTATGTATATAATTATACAGATACATACCTCTGCATTCCCATATCTATCAATATAGGTATTTATATGTGGGTATACATCTATATATATACATCTATATCTATCTATATCAAGAGATAGAGAGAGACAGTCAGACAGATGGACACAGAGACAGAGACAGAGATAGACAGAAACATAAGAAAACATATTACAAATTGGAGTCAGGTGTTGGCTCAATGGATAGAGTGCTGAGCCCGCAGTCAGAAAGATTTGAGTTCAAATCTGGGCCCAGACACTTACTCATTATGTGACTTTGGCCAAGTCACTTAACTCTATTTGCTTTAATTCATTGGGGAATAAAATGGTAAATCACATCAATATATTTGACAAAAAACTCCATGGACAATATCCCATGAACTATGGGATTGATGCAGAGTTGGACATGACTGGATGACTAAACAACCACGCACATTATTCCAGTTCTCCTGTATTTTCAAAGGACATTTCTGGCAAAGACACTAAATTACAGTTTTAATTTGCATCTGTTTCCCTAATGCTACCCATGGAATCTGTAGAAAATAATGTATATGTATTTTTAGGGAAGTTTTTGAATATTCAGTGAAATAAGGAAAGAAGCAAGAGAAGGCAGCACAGGCTAATAGAGAATGGACATTTTATAGTCAATCAAACCATTCAGAAAAATTATAATTTCACATTGACATGCACCGTAGGATACAAAAATTCCCCAAACCACAAATCAAACTGTAACTGTGAAAGCTTTTCAGGGGGTCTATCACAACTCTCTTTAGATCTGGTTCCAAATTAACACCTAGTGGGAAAATTAGGTTTCACAATTCTTTGTTATTGTTTCCAAGCCCTTTGATAAAAATGTTACCAGAAAATTAAGATTCTTATGATGTGTACCATATCCCAGTTCCATTCTTTCAAGAAATATCACATGACTGGCATTTTGGATCAAATTTGCTACTGCAATAAATATCTTTTTAAACCAAATAATCATCAGTTTTCTATTTTCCCTATCTTCTGGGACAATAACTTGCCTGTACTATAGCTTCAACCAGTCAACATATTAGAGTTATTTCATTTCAATATTAGAGCTATGCATTTCATGGAGAAGTTTAACTGAAAGATCTACATTATACTAATAATTCTATTGCCTAACTGCATTCTATTGTGTTTCTGAACACCTTGTTTTATAGAATCATATGGTAGAAATGGAGTAAATGAGTCATCATTCTGTACTTAATAACCACTAACTTTGGGAGATATCACCAAAGATTCTAAGATTTAGATAAAAAAAATGATCTTAGAAATCATAAATTTCTCATTTTCATATCCAAAGATACAGAAGATCATCAAGATTAAGTGCCTTTCATCATTTCATTCTTTAGGGGAATATTTCTTAGGACAGTTAGATGACATAGTGGATAGAGCATTGGCCCTGAAGTCAAGAGGACCTGACTTCAAATATAGCTTCAGACAATTAACACTTAGCTGTGTGACCCTGGCAAGTCACTTAACCCCAACTGCCTCTTTAAAAAAAAAGTATTTCAAATACTTTTATATTTTATTAGCAGTCCCCATCATCAACCTGACATAATTGTTGTGCTTGTATTTTATTCTTCCTTTTCAAATCTACAATTATAAAATTTGGAAGATTACTAAATCTTGTATTAAGAAACAATAATCTTGTCAAAGAAAAACATGAGATAAAGGAGTTTCCAGTTCAATATTAAATAGTTTAGAATGCTGAATATATATATTTTAGTCAGGATTCTAGGCTGTCAAGTCTTTTTTATTATTTTATGGGTGTCTTATCAAATATGTCTTCTTTATAAAAAGAGACCACTGGGGGGGGGTGGAGCCAAGATAGCAGAGAAGCCACAATGGATTTTTTAAGCTCTCATTCCCTCACTACCAACTATTTAATTCAGCTTCAAAAGTAATGCTTGACTGGTAAAACCTACGAAGACTGGAAGTACAATTACTTACCAGCCAAAGAGAACCTGGAATATTGCCAGAAAAGGTTTGACCTGAGGTGGTGGGAGTAGACCGGCACAGGGCAGGGATAGAATTGGGAGTGGGGTGGCCTCTGTGGTTGGAAGGTTTACATAGAGCTTTCTTCCATAGCCTGACTGCTTTGCTTTGGTGGAAGAGTAGTGGACCATCAGAGAAATTGGAGCCTAGGATAGTAGGTACACTGAGGGATGTCAGAGCCTGAGAGGATCTGGCTGCACCCACCTAGGACCTGAAGTGACTCAGTGCAGACCATAACACCGCTCTTTGCAGCATTCTGCAGCTAGGGGCTCTTGTTGGGGGGCAGTCACATACAGCAGGGGCACAGCCCAAGACAGCCTCTCATCTGTACAGTGAGGAGCTTGGCCTGGGGTAGTGGAATTTCCCCAGATCAACTATGCTGCCAAGGCAGGGACACTTCCAGTGCAGTGAGGAATACAGCCACTGCTAAACAGGCTTTTGTGAGGGGGCAGTGATATTTCTGTTGCTTAATCTCTAGCCCCAAGGCGGTCACTAATCCTCACAGTGTGGCTCATGGCAGGGAATTTATACAGTCGGGCCCCTGATACCCAGGCCTACTCCCTTCCCTGTGGAGCTCTTCACAGAGCCCTTCTGCAGCTCGGCAGTTCCTTGCAGCCCATTGAGAGGGCAAATACTGTCCATAAACCCATCCTTGCTCTGCAGAGGAAGCTGGTAATCTCCTTGACAAGAGGGAACACCCTGAAGGCTTAAAAAAAAAAAAAATTGAGCAAAAAAAAAATGAAGACAATGATTGAAAGCTTCTATGCAGAAAAAAAAGAGCTGGTTTCCAAACCTCAAAAAGCTAATAGCAGACAGCCTCCAAATAGCCCAAATAATGCTCTCCTAGAAGAAACTATTAAAAAATCTGAAAAGAGAATTAGAAGAAAAATGAGGAAAGGAAAGAGAAGCTATGCTAGAGAATAACAATGTCCTGAAATGTGAATTAGAAAAGGTAAACAACTTCCTGAAATGTGAATTGGAAAAGGCAAAGAATTCACAGAAAGTGCAGGGAAACAGAATTAGGTAATTGGAAAAGGTAAAGAAATCACAGGAAAGTAGGATCTGGGAATTCGAAAAGATAAATAATTCCCAAGAAAGTAAGATTAATGAATTGGAAAAATAAAATAACTCACTTAATTGGAATATACGAAAAGAAGTAAAAAAAGCTAATGAAGAAAATAATTCATTAAAAATCAGAACTGAACAAATAGAAATGAATGATTCATTGAAACACCAAGAATCAGTCATGCAAAACCAAAAAAAAAAAAAAAAAAAAAAAAATCTGGAGAAAATTGTCAAATATCTACTTGCCAAAATGACAGACCTGGAAAATAGCTCTAGGGGAGATAATCTGAGGATTATTGGACTTCCTGAAAATTATGATGAAAAAAAGAGCCTAGATACTATTTTACAGGAAATCATCAAAGAGAACTGCCCAAAGGTAATAGAACCAGAAGGTAAAGTAGGCATTGAAATAATTCATCAAACACCTTCTAAAAAAGACACTTAAAAAAAACAAACAAACAAACAAAAAAAAAAACTCCACAGAACCTTGTGGCCAAATTTCAGAACTATCAGACTAAGGGAAAAACTATTACAAGCAGCCAGGAAAAACAATTCAAATACCAAGGTACCACAATAAGGGTCACTCAAGATCTGGCTGCCTCTACATCAAAGGACCAAAAGGACCTGAAATCTGATGTTCCGAAAGGCAAAAGAACTTGGAATGCAGCCAAGAATAAACTACCCAGCTAAGTTGAGCATTTTCTTCCATGGAAGAAGATGGACATTTAATGAAACAGATGAATTACATATGTTTCTAAGGAAAAAAACAGATCTAAACAAAAAATTTGATCTCCAATCATAAGACTCAAGAGAAGCAGAAAAAGGTAAAAGGAACTCTTAAGAATTGTATTTCTGTTGTGGATATACACTAAGATTACATGTATAATTTGATTTTACTGATATAACAACAAAAAAAAGGAAATAGAAATGGAAAGGGGATAATGTCAGAAAAAGGGAAAAAGGGAGATAAAAAGAGGGAAACTACATCCCATGAACAAGCAAAGAAAACCTATCATATCTGAGGGAAGTTAGAGAGGGGGAGGAATATTGTGTGAATCTTACTCTTATCAGAATTGGCTCAAAGAGAAAATAATTGACATATTGGTTTTACAGAAAATTCTCTCTCACCTCATTGAAAAGGGGGAGAGGAAAAGGGAAAATGAAAAGAGTAATGAAGAAAGGGAACAAGAAAGAGATTTAAAGGGAGGAAGGAGGAATACTAAAGAGGGAGGGCTGCGTGACAAAAGTGGGGCTCATAAGTTTAATACTGAGGAAGGGGTTTGGGGGGACAAGAGAAAAAAGCATAATCTGGGGATAATATGATGGTAGGAAATACAGAATTAACCATTTTAAGTGTAAATGTGAATGGGATAAACTCTCCCATTAACTGGAGCTATATAGCAGACTGGATCAAAAGTCAGATCCCTATAATTTGTTGTTTACAGGAAACAAACTTAAAGCAGGGAGATACATACAGAGTAAAGGTAAAATGCTGGAGCAGAATCGATTGTGCTTCAAGTGAAGTCAAAAAAGCAGGGATATCCATCCTTATCTCAGATCAAGCAAAAGCAACAACTGATATGATTAAAAGAGATAAAAGGAAACTATATATTGCTAAAGGATGGCATAGCAATAAAGCAATATCAATACTAAACATATATGCACCAAGCGGTATATCACTCAACTTCCTAAAGGAGAAGTTAAGAGAGTGGCAAGAAGAAATAGAGAACAAAACTATAATAGTGGGAGATCTCAACCTTGCACTCTCAGATAAATAAATTGAACCACAAAACAAATAAGAAAGAAATTAAAGAGGTAAATAGAATATTAGGAAAATTAGATATGGTAGATCTTTGGAGAAAACTGAATGGTGATTAAAAGGAATATATTTTCTTCTCAGCAGTTCATGGAACCTATACAAAAATTGACCATATATTAGGAAATAAAGATCTCAATATTAAATGCAGGAGGGCAGAAATAGTAAAGGCTTTCTTTTCAGATCATGACGCAATAAAAACTACATTCAACAAAAAGTTAGGGGTAAATAGATCAAAAAGTAATTGGAAACTAAATAATCTCATCTTAAAGAATGATTGGGTGAAACAGCAAATTATAGACACAATTAATAATTTCACTCAAGATAATGACGATGGTGAGACATCATACTAAAATTTGTGGGATGCAGCTGAAGTGGTAATAAGGGGGAATTTTATATCTATAGAGGCTTACTTGAAAAAAATAGAGAAAGAGAAGATCAATGAATTGGGCTTGCAACTTAAAAAGCTAGAAAAAGACCAAATTAAAAATCCCTAATCAAATACTAAATTTGAAATTCTAAAATTAAAAGGAGAAATTAATAATATTGAAAGTAAAATTACTATCAAACTAATAAATAAAACTAAGAGTTGATTTTATGAAAAAAACAATAAATTAGATAAACTTTTGGTAAATCTGATCAGAAAAAGGAAAGAGGAAAATCAAAATTTTAGTCTTAAAAATGAAAAGGGGGAGCTTTCTACCAATGAAGAAGAAATTAGAGCAATAATAAGGAATTACTTTGCCCAACTTTATGCCAATAAATTTGATAACCTAAGTGAACCGGATGACTACCTCCAAAAATAAGCTTTCCAGATTAACAGAGGAGGAAGTAAATTGCTTAAATAATCCCATTTCAAAAAAGAAAGAAATCAAGCTATTAATCAACTCCCTAAGAAAAAAATCCCCAGAACCAGATCTATTTACATGTGAATTCTACCAAACATTCAAAGAAAAATTAGCTCTAATGTTATGTAAATTATTTGAAAAAATAGGGAAAGAAGGAGTCCTACCAAATTCCTTTTATGACACAGATACCCAAACCAGGTAGTTTGAAAAAGAAAGAAAACTATAGGCCAATATCCCTAATGAATATTGATGCTAAAATCTTAAATAAGATATTAGCAAAAATACTACAGAAAATCATCCCCAGGATAATACATCATGATCAAGTAGGTTTTATACCAGGAATTCAGGGCTTGTTCAATATTAGGAAAACTATCAATATAATTGGCCATATTAATAACCAAATTAACAAAAATCATATGTTCATCTCAATAGATGCCAAAAAAGCATTTGATAAAATCCAACATCCATTTCTATTAAAAACATTTGAGAGTATAGGAATAAATGGAATGTTCCTAAAATAATCAGTAGCATCTATTTAAAACCATCAATAAGCATCATATGTAATGGCGATAAACTGGAACCTTTCCCAGTAAGATCAGGAGTGAAACAAGATTGCCCACTATCACCATTACTATTCAATATTGTACTAGAAATGCTAGCTTTGGCAATAAGAGATGACAAAGAGATTAAAGAAATTAGAGTAGGTAATGAGGAAACCAAATTACACTCTTTGCTGATGATATGATGATATAGAGAACCCCAAATATGCTAGCTTTGGCAATAAGAGTGGAGAAAGAGATTAAAGGAATTAGGGTAGCTAATGAGGAAACCAAATTCCTCTCTTTGCTGATGATATGATGATATAGAGAACTCCAAAGATTCTACTAAAAAGCTATTACAAATAATCCACACCTTAGCAAAGTTGCAGGATACAAAATAAACCTACATAAATCATCAGTATTTTTATATGTCACTAACAAAATCCAACAGTTAGAGTTACAAAGATAAATTCCATTTAAAATGACTACCAATAGTATAAAATATTTAGGAATCTATCTGCCAAGGGAAAATCAGAAACTATATGAGCAAAACTACAAAACACTTTCCACACAAATTAAGTTTGATCAAAACAATTGGAAAAATATTAAATGCTCTTGGATAGGGCAAGCAAATATATTAAAAATGACAATACTACCTAAACTAATCTATTTATTTAGCACTATGCCAATCAGACTCCCAAAAAACTATGTAAATGACCTAGAAAAAATAACAACAAAGCTTGTATGGAAAAACAAAAGGTCTAGAATTTCAAGGGAATTAATGAAAAAAAAAATCAAATGAAGGTGGCCTGGCTGTACCAGATCTAAAATTATATTATAAAGAAATGGTTACCAAAAACATTTGGTAATGGCTAAGAAATAGACTACTTGATCAGTTGAATAGGTTAGGTCCAAAGGACAAAATAATCAATAACTCTAACAATCTAGTGTTTGGCAAACCCATGGATCCTAGCCTTTGGGATTAAAAACTCAATGTTTGACAAAAATTGCTGGGAAAATTGGAAATTAATATGGCAGAAACTAGGCATTGACCCACACTTAACACCATATATCAAGGTCAGGTCAAAATGGGTTCATGACCTAGGCATAAAGAATGAGATTAAAAATAAATTAGAGGAACATAGTATAGTTTACCTCTCAGACTTGTGGAAGAGGAATGAATTTATGCCCAAAGAAGAACTCGAGATAATTATTGATCTCAAAGTAGAAAACTTTGATTATATCAAATTGAAAAGTTTTTGTACAAACAAAACTAATGCAGATAAGATTAGAAGGGAAACAATAACCCGGGAAAACATTTTTACAGTCAAAGGTTCTGATAAAGGCCTCATTTCCAAAATATATAGATAATTGATTCTAATTTATAAGAAATCAAGCCAATCTCCAATTGATAAATGGTCAAAGGATATGAACAGACAGTTCTCAGATGAAGAAATTGAAACTATTTCTAGTCATATGAAAAGATGCTCCAAGTCATTATTAATCAGAGAAATGCAAATTAAGACAATTCTAAGATACCACTCCACAACTGCCAGATTGGCTAGAATGACAGGGAAAGATAATGCAGAATCTTAGAGGAAATATGGAAAAACTGGGATACTGATACATTGTTGGTGGAATTGTGAATACATCTAGCCATTCTGGAGAACAATTTGGAACTATGCTCAAAAAGTTATCAAACTGTGCATACCCTTTGACCCAGCAGTGTTACTACTGGGTTTATATCCCAAAGAGATCTTAAAGAAGGGAAAGGGACCTGTATCTGCAAGAATGTTTGTGGCAGCCCTCTTTTTGGTGGCCTGGAACTGGAAACTACATGGATGCCCATCAATTAGAGATTGGCTGAATAAATTGTGGTATATGAATATTATGGAATATTATTGTTCTGTAAGAAATGACTAACAGGATGATTTCAGAAAGGCCTGGAGATACTTTCATGAACTGATGCTGAGTGAAATGAGTAGTACTAGGAGATCGTTGTATACTTCAGCAACAATACTATATAATGATCAATTCTGATGGATGTGGCCATGTTCAACAATGTGATGAATCAAATCAATTCCAATAGAGCAGTAATGAACTTCACCAGCTACACCTAGCAAAAGAACTCTGGGGGCTGACTATAAACCACTACATAGAATTCCCAATCCCTCTAATTTTGGTTCCCTGCGTTTTGGATTTCCTTCACAGGCTAATTGTACACTATTTTAAAGTCCGATTCTTTTTGTACAGCAAAACAACTGTTTGGAGATGTATACATATATTGTAATTAATTTATACTTTAACATATTCAACATGTATTGGTCAACCTGCCATATTGGCGGGGGGCAGGAGAGGAAAAATTAGAACAAAAGGTTTGGCAATTGTCAATGTTGTAAAATTACCCATGCATATATCTGGCAAATAAAAACTATTAAAAAATATCTTGATAATTAAGATTAAGTGTTTTGCCCAGGATCAAATAGGCAATAAGTGTATGAGAAGCGATTTGAACTCATGAAGATAAGTCTTTATGCTTCCAAACCCAATGCTCTATCTACTACATCACTTAGCCATAGGGATGCTGTCTGTGCTCAGAGAAGTACCTCTGATATAAGGGCTGCTTTCTACCTTGATGTGTACCTTACTCATATAACTCTATATAGTGATGACAAGTAAGTGTAATATGCACAGGATTACACCTTTAAAAACCATTTTGACAAACAGACTAACCCTGCAGGGGAGAGTATCTTTCCCAAGTATATGAAGACTTGCCCTGGTAGAATTGACAGATGAAATGATTTTTTTTTTCAACAGCCATAAAGACAGGAAGACACTGTGGAGCACTTAGAGTTTTGGTTAGACATTAAAGACATCAAGGTCATCCACTGCATCCCAAGCCATCACCAGTTGTCTGGACTCTGTCCTGCTACTGTACAGGAACACAGAGTGAAATTGATGACTTCATGAAATTTTGCCTTACATAAATCCAACGTATGTACAGTCAAAAGATACCAACTCACACCTTTTTACCATTTTTACCTATCTCAGAATCCTCTGGTGAGAAGCAAGGGACAAAGCAGATGGTGATGATGCACTAAGACCTGTAGGCATGATCTTGCACACAGTTGTCCTGGGCTATAGGGTTATTTTCTCACTGGAAACAACAGTTAGGATATGGGAGCCCTGAGGGTGTCTGAGCAGCTTTTTAAGTTCTATCCTGCTCACCTCCTGGTGTGAGGAAGGGAATAAAAAAGGCACCCTAAAATTTGTCTATTTTACCCAATTGTGGTCTATTTATGGAGTCAGGTGAGGATCCCACTCTGTGGTTAAAACATACACACATACACACACACACATATACATACAAACTTCTGCAAAGATGATTCCACTTACCTTTGTTACATGGAATATGTGAACATTTGTGGACAATCAATAATAATTGACATTTATGAATCTTTTAAAATTCACAAAGTACTTATATACATACTCTCATTTGCTCTTCACAATAACTTTCTGAGATAAATGCTGTAGCTAATATAATTTCCATTTACAGAAGAGAAAACCTAGGCTGAAATAGATTTAGTGATGTGTTCAGGGTCAAGCAGGCAAAGAAAATTTCTGAAAGAAAATTCCAAGTATTGTATTCTACCCATTATATAATATTTCATGGTATTTACAACTAATTAATTAAACTGAATACTAATCCCTCTACTCAAGGATTGTCTATATAATTTAATTTGAAGTACAATAACAATTTACTTTCTTAATATATATTTTTGCATGACTTACTATGATACTTGAAATTCCATTCTCTTTTTGATGAAAATCATTCCATTATCAAAGTCCCATTTGAAATAAAAACTGGTTTTCCAGAAATAGTTACAGATAGACAATTATGACTATGAAGGAATTATGATTTAAGGAAGGGTTTGTCTCATTCTCCTAAGATAAAGGATGAACTGGAAGGACTGAATTAGAGAACTGAGAAAATCCTAAGAATTTGACAAATTTAGATGACAGACCAAAGTGAAGTCTTCTTGTTGTGCCACAGTCCTCTTCTAATTGTCCTGATTCAATTTCCCTAAATTGTTTCTACCTCAGTTTCCCTAAATTGGGTCTGCCTCAGTTTCCATTATTGTTCTGCCTCAATCCTCTTAATTGCACCCCTCCCCACTTCATGAAGACCTGATGTAACTCAGGGCTATTTGCTCTAAGATTATAAATTGTCAATGTGTAAACTCATAAAGGGGATTTCCAGACTTTGTTTCTGGAGTGTGATACTTTCTTAACTCATAGATTGTTAGAATTTATGGTCCTACTTCCCAACCTGTCAGAAATGGATCAGTAGAGCTCACTAGAGTTTGGACTCCATCCCCCTGCCTTTGTTTAGTTACTGTGTATAAATATGTGATGGAGAACTCCCATTGGCCGCTGGATGCTGGTTGGGTGTTTGATTCTTGGAGACAATAGTCTCATTCATCCCTGGGACCAAACCATGGATCTATTTGATCCCAGGATATCTCTTCCTTTAATAAATTATTAAATACTTTCTAATCTCTATATTTCTTCAGTTTCTCTGGCACTTCATTCTAAGGAAATACAAAGATAGTTATGCCTTCTATGCTAAAATGTCAAGAGATGCCAGAAAAAAAGCAAATTAATGTTATTAAATAACTTCACATATTTCTTAAATTTCGCTAAAGTTGTTCCTTCTAGTGTCATTTTTTATCCCTAGGAACCTCAGATCTTCACTGGCGTGCACTGATTCCTTTAAATACCATGTTATTTGAATTGATTTCACCTTTACCAGGCTATTCTTTTTATTCTTTAAAATAAATTTCGTTAGTATTTTCTGATTCTTATATCACCATAATTTTCTTAACTTTTTTTTTCCTTTTCCCCTCTACACACCATCCTATATGACAAATAGGTTTTTGATAGTGACAAAACAAACTCAGCAAACTGATCAATAGAATGAGTTTAAAATGTGTACAGTGTGTAACACTTGTAGATCTCCAATCTCCATAGATTGAAGATTCTATCATTTCATTTCTCTTCATTTGAGTCCTGCTTCATCTTTATAATTTTGTTACTCTTATTTTTGATTTTTGATGTTATTATTCTTTCCATTTCCATTTCTTATTTACAGTGTAGACTAATTTTTTTTTGTCTCTGCTTGCTTTATTCTGCCTTAGTTCATATAGATCTTTGGATGCTCCTTATATTCATCACACATCATTTCTTACAACATAGTATGATATATTATTACATTGATGTACCACAATTTGTTTAGATTTTCCCAATTGATGGGCATCGACTTTGTTTCCAATTCTTAGCTATCATAAAAAGTGCTACAATAAATATTTGTTCTCTAAAAGGACTTTCTTCTAATTGATAACTTCCCTGGGGTATAAATCCAGTTACTGAGTCTCTTGTTCAAAGATATGGAAATTTTAGTCACTTCATTTGCATAATTTCAAATTACTTTCCAAATTGGTTTTACTATTTCAAAGGTCTATTTCTAATTAAAATCAGTATAAACTATGCCTGTAGAGTGATATATCTAAAAGTAAACTTCAGAGCAATTACAATGTATATTAAAAATCACAAAATAAAATAATAATAAAATTAGAACATTACAGATAGGCAAACAACAACAACTCTTTCATCATTTCTTTAAGTAGTTTACAATTGTCAGTGAATTATAGAAGTAATTTAAGATACAACAAAATTCAGACTTCTTTTTGTGGCAATTTATAGTCATATGTAAGAAGCTAAATTGAGAAAGTAAATGTTATCTTTTCCTTATCAGTTTTTCCACATCTTTTCCATTCTCTTTCTACTGAGACCAGAGTCATGCTTTTCAGCTTTTAACCATCATGTCTCCAGAAATTCTGATTTGGGGCTGGTCTGCATGGATTGTTGAGTGACCTATCAGGCCCTCTATTTCAGACAGGTCTCAAACGTGATTCACTTTATTTTCTCCTTTTTGGCCATCTTGCCTTTCCCTCTTGCATTGTTTTTTTCCTTTCCTTCCATAGTGCTATCTGGAATGATAATTAAATTAACTACCATTGCTAGGTTTGTCATTCAATTCCTCAATTCCTTTCAGTGGCAAAATGAACACTCTTAGACATCTTTTGCATCTCTGTGTAGTTTTCCACTTTTCAGAATGTAAGATTCTTGAAGATAGAGAATCTTTACTTTTGTATTTTTAATCCAAGTGTTTAGTACACACTAAGTGCTATTTTTTATGTTAGTCATGTGTAATTCTTCACATTTATCATGCTGCATAAGAAAAAATCATATCAAAAAGGGGAAAAAATGATAAAGAAAACAACAAGCAAGAAAACAACAAAAAGGTGAAAATATTATGTTGCAATGCACATTCAGTTTCCACAGTCCTCTTTCTGGAAGCAGATGGCTCTCTCCATCACAAATCTATTAAAAATGGCCTGAATCATCTCATTTTTGAAAAGAGCCACATCCATCAGAATTGATCATCACAAAATCTTGTTTGAAGATTCAACATTGAAAGAATCAGTGTTCTTTTGGTTCTAATTACTTCACTTAGCATCAGTTCATGTAAGTCCAGGCCTTTCTGAAATCATCCTGCTGACCATTTCTTATGGACCAATAATATTTCATAGTAAGTTCTATTTTTTTAAAAAAAATGCTTTTTCATTCATTCACTCACCTGATAAATTGATAGCTCATTTGTTAAGTACTTTCTAAGGGCTAAATTCCCTAGCAGTAATGGAAATAAAATATGAATAAGCAGGACATTCCCTACCTGTATGTAATTTATATCGTAGAGCAGGAAAATAACATATAAAAGAAAGAATGTAAAAAGATAACATAATCGAAAGATTATATTAAGAGTACCTAGTGGAGAATTATAAAACTGATTTATAGTTATATATATTTATGAGAACTGACAATATGCCAAGATTCTATTAATCACTTAATACAATCAAATTTTATATATTATTCAACAATAAAATAAGAATGAACAAACTATTTGATTCTTAAAAATTGAGGTAAATGTGCATCATGACACATGACTACAATGTTTTCTTTCTGTTTAGCTCAGGATCATTTGTTTCCCTCTGAAATTGACTTCTGATAAGTTCTTGAGTGAACGTGAATATTTTAATTTAATTTAATAATTTAATTAATAATTTAATAATTTAATTTCTAAAATGTGGTGAACTCAGGAATCTTTTGTAGATATGACTCAGGAGAAGGTTGATTGGTAGGACCTCTGGTAGCTTTCTAGTTCCATCTAAATCAGGATTGGTGAATAATCACCAATCTTAAAATGAAAGGAAACTATTAATCCAAGTTAGTATCATTGAGTATCATTAGTTTATTAGTTATTTACCAGATTTGTGGGGGTAGGGAGAAGAGGGAGGCGGTAGAACATATACACAGTTAATAGTTGTTTATCAAGTTTGGGGAGGGTATCTATCTATCTATTTATATAATACATATAAAAATGTTTATAGAAATACTTATTACCAGACAAGAAAAAAAAATAAACAACTTACATGATAACTAGTTCTTGTTATTGTAATTGTTTTTGTCCTTCATTCTTGAAGAGGACTACGACTTCAGGGAGGTGCTACAATAACATGCAGATGAATTGGATTTAACTGAGGGACTACTGCTCAAATTCACCTGGCTCACTTTGACCTCTGGAGTAATCTGGACTCAAGAGTCACATATAAATCAGGACTACTGGAGATGACCCTGGGTATAGTTTGAGACCTTGACCTTTGGAAACTAATAGATCTAACAATGACTGAGGCCATACTCATTTAGTGATTAAGGCTATATAGCAATTGAGACAGAAACTCTCCTCTTTCAACTAGTCTCCCTTCCCCCACTCTAAGTAAATAAATAAATATGGGAGGGGTAGTGGGAGGGGAAGATCCTCAGGGTTTTTTATCAAAACAGAAGTGATTGCTATTTACATTCCTATTGTGTCAATCAGGGCCCAAACAATGACTGATTGGGGATAGGTTTGGGACTTTTTGTTGGCCAATCAATGAGAATCTGAGTTATTTGGATTTAAAGCATGGTCCTTAAGAAAGAAATCTAGCCAGTGAACCCCCCAAATTTTGGGAGGGTTCAGTGATCCAATAAAAAGTTTTTAAGAGAATCTGTGGATAAGGATATAATACCCTATGCAGACAGAGGGAAGAAAGGAAGGACAAAGTAGGAAAGAAGAGAGGAAGGAAGATAGGAGTTTCCTAACTGATCAATTCTAGTTAGTCACAATATAGAAACTTAAGATAAAATAGAACTGCTTATTCTGAATTAGAATTCATACGTCCACTACAATAAGATAAGGTACAAGTTAACACACAAGTGTCAATTGACCCATGATGAAAGTTTGTTTTTTCTAATTGCTAAGTGATTATCTAAAAGGAAACAGCATGATTTAGAGATGGCTGGAAGTTTATTTAGAATGAACATTGATCTAGGTTCTGATCACTATTCTTTTATACTTTTTCATATCTTTCCCTATTAAAACACAAAAACAAACCATCTAGATGATCTCCAATATTCTAAGTAATTCTAAAAAATACTCTTTCATCTGCTTTCTCCTCTTTGTTCTATATACATTGTTAGGAAGAAACCATAACTTTAGAAAAAGGAAAAGAAGGGAAGCTAATGAAAAGGGGGAATAAATCTTAAAGTAGATTATTTAGACTTGCCTATCCTGATTTTACCAAATCCTTGACCATTAAGAATAAATGAGATTTCAAGTGAAACTAGAGATTAGCCTGACTGCTTTGAAGAACTGGATACAAAGCATAAAATGTATTGGATTGGAGATGAGAAGTAGAGAATGATAAGAAATGAGGGGTAATGATGTATAAAGTAAAGAAAATGTATGTTTAAAAAATTGCAAAAAAGTCCTAAATATGAAAGTTTCTTTCCAAGTTTTGTCTATTGTTATAAAATAAAATGTCTCATCTAATTGTTCAAAGCAAAATAGCAGCTGGAAGGCATAGCTTTTTATAGTAAAGCATCACAAAATATTTCATTTTTTTAAAAAAATCAACAGTGAAATACAATAGAGATAAAAATATTACACATTTGAAAATATAAATATTCTTAATCTGAGTAAAATCAGCATAATGTCAAGTCTAACCAAAGATTCTTTGAATTATTTGCAGTTTGGCATGGCAAAATGAAAAAATAGGAAATAGGAGGGTATTTGCATTCTACACAGTGGATATTAATTCAGGGTAGCACCAAAGCAATATTTTAAAACTCTGAAACTGGAACTGTCTTGGTTAGAATATTTTTAAATTATAAAACAAAGCTGTTAAGAATCAGTCCATTTTCAGTTGAAGCAATAATGACTCTGAGGCAAATGCTTGCCTGATTTCAACTCTTCATAATAATGATGGGAAATCAAGCAAACTATACAATGAGGGAGACTCATTTATGCCAGAAGCAAATAAAGATAAGAGCTATAGCAAACTCTTCTGGAAGCTTGGATGAATGAACTCTGCAGAGTTGAATAGCTTCAGCTCAAAATGGCCCTGTAATTTTCATGGAATGTTTGCTATTCATCACAAAACTGAGTCCTTCCACACAACCTAACTAAAGAATGAGCCAAAAATTACTCTAGTTAATGAGTAAGTGTTCCATTAGCATAGTAAGAATTTTAAATGACTCCCAATGCATTGACAATTAAATATAATAGGTGAGAGAATACAATGTGATTTTCCACAAATCTTCATTTCTATTTACAAGTTTTTTTATTGTATTTAATATGAATCAGCAATTGTACCACTTTTTTTTATTTAGAATTTTTTTCCACAGTATATATGCATGAGTAATTTTTTTTTATAATATTATCCCATGTACTCATTTTTCCAAATTATCCCCTCCCTCCCTGCACTCCCTTCCCCTGATGACAGGCAATCCCATACATTTTACATGTGTTACAATATAACCTAGATACAATATATGTGTGTAAATACCATTTTCTTGTTGCACATTAAGTATTAGATTCCGAAGGTATAAGTAACCTGGGTAGATAGACAGTAGTGCTAACAATTTACATTCACTTCCCAGTGTTCCTTCTCTGGGTGTAGTTATTTCTGTCCATCATTGATCAACTGGAAGTGAGTTGGATCTTCTTTATGTTGAAGATATCCACTTCCATCAGAATACCTATTCATACAGCATTGAAGTGTACAGCAATCTTCTGGTTCTATTCATTTCACTCAGCATCAGTTGATGTAAGTCTCTCCAAGCCTCTCTGTATTCCTCCTGCTGGTCATTTCTTACAGAGCAATACTATTCCATAACCTTCATATACCATAATTTACCCAACCATTCTCCAATTGATGGACATCCATTCATCTTCCAGTTTCTAGCTACAACAAAAAGAGCTGCCACAAACATTTTGGCACATACAGGTCCCTTTCTGCTCTTTAGTATTTCTTTGGGATATAAACCCAATAGCAGCAATGCTGGGTCAAAGGGTATGCACAGTTTGATAACTTTTTGGGCATAGTTCCAAATTGCTCTCCAGAATGGAATTGTACCACTTTTAATAAGGAAAGTATTGTATCAGTGCTTGTGATAAAAAGGTTGATTTCTAGCCTCATATGTAGCCATATGAGTTTGTTCAGTTCAAAAAAAAAAAAAAAAAAGATAAAATATGTCCTATCTAGGAATTGGAGTACTGGCAACATGACTTTCAGAAAGCTGTGAAAGAAGAAAAATGTTCTAATGTGCAAAGAATATAGACTTTAAAAACCCATTTATTTCTAGGCAGACATGTATAAAAATAGTTTCTAATTGGTATCCCTTAGCAACTATCATTCTTATCTTGGGTACAGCCAGAGAACAAATTACAATTGGTGCCTAGATAGGAGTAAGTGTCTCTAGAACAGTTTCCGGGCTAGGTAGGAGATCCTTTATAGGCAGCAATAACATTGATTAATCAATAATTAGGAAATTACTAGAGTCCCCAGCTATATCAAAAGCTCTATATATTCAATAGCTTATATAACAGCAGCATAGCATCATATACATATATATTTTATATGATATCATTATAGAAGTATAATACAATACAAATTTTGATTCTAAAAATAACAACTCCTTAAGAGAGTAAATTATATGAATATATTTTCTCATTCAAAAATTAAGCTTATTTTTATTGATATATTTTGCTTTTAAATAATAACATTCATTTTCAAATATATATTTTTAGCCTTGTAAAAAAAGATTTGATTTTATAAAAGAAAGAAGTACACTTTAATAAATAAAGCAAAAATTGACTGTCTCATAGTGTGGCAATACTTGTAGTCCCTTACTTTTACAACTAAAAGAGAGATGCATTTGCTCAATTATTTTCTAGATTTTCTAGGAGAGAGCTTTTGTAATTGAATTTACACAATACTGTGTTTTTCCCCCTTTCTATTTACCTCATTGTATAGAATATATGCATTGTTTTCTTCATATAGCTTATCTCATACTGATGGGGGTTGAAAGATTCCTTTCTAATTGCCCAACCCATGGCTGACCTTGATTCACAAATCCTGGTCAAAGCTACCCTTTGAATATCCGGGCCCAGCTCCCACTATCAGCTCAGCTTCCCCCAGCCCTCACCTGATCTGAGCTAACTGAAAAGCCCTCCAGAACTTAGAACTGCCCACAATCTTTTGGGTGTAAAAGAGGTGAGCCAGAACTCCCTTGTTGCAGGAGCCCTCCCAGCCAATACATGATATCCTTCCAGCCAGTCATGTAAAGGTTCCTGCCCTCCCAGCGGCCACCTCTGGCCCTGGTGTCTTTATAACTGAACTTTACTTCCAAATTTCTACAATAAACCTCTTATTCATCAATCTAGGTTTTCGGGCCTGTAAATTCATTTTACAGGGACACTGAGCCTCATGGGATTATCTATGCGCCGGGAAATGGGGTTCCCCCTTTCCTTTCCCTCATTAATTCTTTTTGTTGTTGTTGTTTCTCCTAGTTCTTCATATCTATAATTTATTGTGGCAGTCAAATTCCATCATGTTAATATTTCACAATTTGTTTAAATAGCTCTTTTCAATTCTTCTTCAATTGCTTCTAGTTTTCTGCTACTACAAAAATTACTGCTATTAATATTTTGGCATTTTTGAGGCTACTTTCAAACTCCACCCCCTCCCATTTCTGACTTCTTTGGGATAAATGCTATACAGTGAATTATTTGGGTCAAAAAGTATACAGCTTTTAGTCACTCTTTTGAAAATCAGATCTTCAAATTGCTTTCCAGAATAATTGGACCAGTTCATAGTTGCACAAATAATGGACTGATCACTAATACTGGTAGTAATGACTGCATTAGCACCCTGGATACCTTAGAATCAGATGGAGTGAGGATAAGCAAAAGTCCTTGATCTTTATTGTTGGTTTTTTTGGGTCGCCATCAGGGGAATAGATATAGGAATTTCCACACATTCTTTCTCTCTCTCCACCACCAAAGAATGATTCCTGCTTGTCCTACTACACCCTACTATGTTTCTTTTCATTCACTGTATATACCCACAAATCAAGCCAGCACATGATGGTGGGCTGGGTCATTCTCCAAGCATATGCTAATAGAGTATTGTCCAATTGGTAATTAGCCTCAAGTGCTTGGTCTCAGTGCAACTCAGTTTCAGCCCTCTATATTTGGTCATTTCTTTTTTTTTTTTTTTTCTTTGGAGTGGAGAATGAAATTTTAAAACTATTTTGATTTACATATTTCTTTTAATCATGATTTGGAACAGTTTATCTCATCTTTGGGAATCCATTGGAAAATCGATTTTGCTTTTGTATATTTATATGAATTTCCTATATATTTGAATATCATAAACTTATCAGAGATTGCTGATGCAAAAGTTCCCCAATCAATTCTTTTCCTTCTTTTCTTAATAAAATTGATTTTATTCATGATGGAAATGTTTCACTTCTGAATAATCAAATTAACCAAGTTTTGTGATCACCTGTGACACAAGTTTCATTAAGAATTTTCTTCCTAGGCACAACTATGAGGGATATCTTGTTTAATCCTTTCATATATTTTCTATCAAATAATACTTATTTTCTATGATTTCTTGTCTCATTCATTATTCGAGATGTGATTATTCATCCCTTACATGAATACAATTTGTTGTTGCTCTTTATTGTTTTAATTCTGTACTACTTTTTATTACCTCAATTAGAGCTTTCTTGGCAAAAATAACAGAGAAATATGCATTTCTTTTTCCAGCTCATTTTACAGATGAAAAATTGAGACAGAGAGAGTTAAATAATTACCCAGGATCACACAATTAATAAGTGTGTGAGGGCAGATGTGAACTCAGGTTCAGTAGTCTATCCACTCTTCCATGTAGTTCACCTTAACCTTTATAATCAGTATATTTAGCATTCATTGTTTTTTTGTTTTTTTTAATTCTGTTAAGAACTGAAATATATATGTCTAGTATCTCTGTTTTATTACAGTAAAAAAAAAATGTTTGTTGTGACCTAAAGAATGCTTTATTTTGTAAAAGTACCATATGGTGTTGAAACAAACACACACACACACATACACACATGTAGATTATATATAGAGAGACATATAGACATCTCTCTCTCTCTCTCTGTATATATATATATATATATACATATATATATATATGTATATATATATATATATATCTTGATGTTCCTTCATGAGACATATTATAAAAATTTCATCTTCAACTACTTCAACAATTTTTTTCAGTTCTTTACTCACTTTTCCCATTACATTTTAAAAATTAATACAATCAGAGAAAGGAACATTAAAGATCTAAAAATCATTGTATTTCTATGTCTCTTCTCTGTTCACTTAAGAACATCTTTGTGAATTCAATTGCTCTGCCACTTGGAGTACATATATTTAATATTGATATTATTCCACTGCCTATAATTTCTCCTAAGCACATTAATTTTTTTGGGGGGGTGTTTTTATACATTTTTGTTTTTGGTTAATTTGATAGCATGATTGTAAATTCTTTTTTTTTCCTTTTCTTTTTTTTTTTTTTTTTTTTTTTTTTTGTAATCAGATTTATTATTACCCCCACAATTTTACATTGCAGTTCAATATTTGGCTAAATTGTTAGATGTGCTTCTTGCAGTTATAGAAATTATTGATTTTTATTTTCTTACTCAGTTCGCCTTTTTTTTTTTTTTCATTTGTTTAAAATATTTCATTCATTTATGTTTAAAGTTATCATGGGTAGGTGTGTTTTCCTCTAATTCATGTATTTATTTTTATGTTCATCTTTTTTTTTTTAAGTTAGTGTTTTATCTTTGTGAACAAATTTTATATAATTCTTTTCAACTTATTTAAGTTGACAGTTCTTTAATTTTCCTTTTTCTCTGGTTTTTTTTTTTTTTTTTTTTGCTGAGGCAGTGTTGGGGTTAAGTGACTTGCCCAGGGTCACATAGCTAGGAAGTCTTAAGTGTCTGAGGCCAAATTTGAACTCAGGTCCTCTTGGGTCCAAGGCTGGTGCTCTATTCACTGCGCCACCTAGCCACCCCCTCTAGTTTTTAATATAAAGTTTTTGGGTACAAAATGTTGTCTTTCTTTTCTATCTCATTTATATGTTTTTGCTTTTGTATGGAAAAAAGTGTAATATTACCTTCTTATGTTTCAAAAGATTTCCAGAGATTTGTTGTTGTTTTTGACAGTCATTGATGCACTCAATTAGTACTTTGTTCTGAGAATTTAGATTTTTATGGACAGTTTTCTTGCATTATTGGCAGTAATCTGGTATTAATTTATTATTTTGTGTGTGTATGTGTGTGTGTGTTTAATGTTCTCCATATTGTTGTTATACTTTGATAGTCTTTGAAGAGAAAAGAAAGAGATAAGAGATTATATGACACATGAAATGTAAAGGTAGTGAAGAAAAGTCATTAACTCACATAATAAGGGTGTATGAGATAATAACTATTCAACATGGAAAAAAGGATAGCAGAAAGGTATTTCCCATGTACCTCATTTTCATTTGAACCAGACAAAGGAAAGTTGAACACCCTCGTATATACAAACATAAATATAGCATAGAAGAAGGAAGGAAAAAGGAAAGAAGAATTGTGGCAAGAAGGGAGAGAGGGAAAGAGGACAAAATAAAAGAAGAATGGAAGAAAGAAAAATAAAGAAAAACTGTCCATTAGTGGGGTAAATAGAAGTTCAAGGAATATGAAGTTGATTCCATCATTTAAAAATCAAAAGTATTAGACAAACTTATTTTCTAAATTGCCACCTTCTTTGTAAAGAAAAAAAAGAGAGAGAGAGAGAGAAAAAATGGGAAAATTTTAAGATAACAGAATGGAGGGAAATACATAATCAATTACAATCATAACCTTGAACATGTAGCAGGGGTTTTCAAACTATGGCCTGTGGGCCAGATGCGGCCAGCTGAGGATGTTTATGTTTATGTTTGTTTATGTTTATGCAGCCAGGCCTGTCTGGTTATGGCAAATGGACTGAGGGATGGAGACAGAGTGTGAGTTTTTGTTTTTACTACAGTCCGGCCCTTCAACAGTCTGAGGGATAGTGAACTGGCCCCCTATTTAAAAAGTTTGAGGACCACTGAAGGGGATAATTCACTTCAAAGGAAGAGAATGACAGAATCAATAAGAGAATAAATTCATCCATATGTGTTAGTTAACAAAATACATGTGAAACATTCAAATTCAGGAACTTAAAATGAACCAGAATTTATTATGCTTCAAGTGAACAACAAAAGGAAATAGCAAACATCCTTTCAGAATTGGATACAATAAACATAGTAATAAATAAAAAGACACATGCAGGAAAAACCCATTTTGCTTAAATGTACCATAGATAAGGAATCAATATCAGAGCATATTTATATGCATCAAACACCCTATCATCAAAATACTTAAAGGAAAAGTTAATTTTAAGGAGAAATTGATAAGTTAAAAAGTGAGGATTTTAATATGTTACTTAGATCACTAGATAAATTTAATTAAAATTATAAAAATGAAGTTAAAGAATTTAACAGAATTTTAGAAAAAAAATCAAAGAAGTCTATTAAATATTTAAACTGAAAAAAATTACATATTTCTTGGCGTGCAACACCAGAAAGCCTAGGAAAAAATAACAAAATTTTACATGCTTGAGATGGTGTATAACAAAGTAAAAATTCTAAAAATCAAAGAAGAGATTAAAAAATTAAAATGAAAAAATTGTTAAATAAAATTAGAAGTTTAATTTTAAAATAAAACAGCTAATCTTTTTTTTTTTTTTTTAACAATAGAGGGGATGCTTCATATTTTGTTTCTGAAATAAAAAGAAAAATAGAATTCAGAACTACTAAACAGAACACAAACTGAAGTATGAGAAATGACTTTAGGGAAGATGTTAACAAAAATGATGTTTGATGAAATGGATTAATATTTTAAATACAAAGTGCTCATTGTTAATAGAAAATGAAATTAAATCAATGGCCCAATATGAGAAAATAAATGAAATAAGTCATAATCACATTCTTACAGGAAAACAAAAGAAGAAACAAAACAAAACAGATTAGACTTACAAATGACTTCTACCAAAATTAAAAGTTTTATGCAAAAAAAATTAAAAACTAAATCATTAATTTAAATTTTAATATTAAAATATTATGCATATTGTTTTCAAAACTTGGTGTTTGATAAATCTAAAAACATCTGCTGCTTAAGGATAATTCAAAAATAGTATCCAGAAATTTGGGATAAACTAAATTTCAGCCCATATATGATATATAGTTAAGCTCTAAATAGATTATGTGACAAAATATATAATGTAGCTCCATAAGCAATTTAGTAGAGAAAATGGATAAAAAAAATTTTTTTTGGTTCTATGAATATCACAATATTTTATGAGCTCATTTGGGATAAAGAAATTAACAAAGAAGTTAAAATGGAAAACTTTTATTTTGTAAAAGTAAAAAAAAAAATATTTTTTGCAGTTTTTTTTTTTTTTTTTTTTTTTTTTTTTTTAGCCAAAGCATATGAATTTAGAAGGAAAACAAGCTAACAAGCTAATCGGGGAAAATCTTTGTAGCAAATTTTGTGTTTTTTCTTCTGATAAGTTATATAAGAATATGATTCAAATTTACTAACATAAGAACATTCAAAAAATTGATAAATGAGTTTCTATCTTCATTTCTAATGAAGTTACTTTTAATTACTACATATTAAGTTCATGGTTCCCTTTTCTGATTTTTTTTTTTTCATTCCTCAGTTTGAGAAAATAAATTATTTTATTAACTTTCTGGTCACATGAATTCTGTCATCTTTAATTTAAACACTGCATTTTAGGAAGTTTTTCATCATTAAAAAAAAGTAGATCTGTATAAGATGTATTCACTTTTTAAAAATGTATGAACAGATATTTTAATATTGGATAATTTTTTGGATTATTTTCTCTCTGTTGTTTTAATTAGAAGAGTTATGTTTTGATTATTTATTCAAGATTACTAAGCTTTTGCCTGGCACTTAAAGTGAGCTATCTTTGACAATTGGAAATTCGCCTTAGCTTTCTAAAAATATGTCTTTGTTTATGCAATGAGGAAATTCACAGAGCTGTTGCAAAGTAAACCATTAGACCACTTTGCAAAATAGAGCATTATATATGTAAAACACAATTTTAGGATATTTCTCATTTTTCTCTCTTGTAGTAAGCATACTACAAGATATTGCATCATCATGTAATTGGGGGGAGATTCAACTGAAATCCCCAACATATCCTACTTAAATTTTCTTTTGTTTTTCTTGAACTCAGAAAATTAGAAAAATTAAGAGAATTCTCCCAAGAACTACCTTAAGTTAACTTCTTCATTATAGGCAATTTTTCACAATCTGCAACTTTCTTAAACATCCACCCTCTTCCAACAATAATAACCACAACAATGACAGCAATTATTGATCATTGAACATTTATTAATGTTTTTTCTTAACCAACATGGTGCAATGCTTGGAAACACTGGGTTCAAATTTTATCTCAGGAACTTAATAAGCATAAGGGCACAGTCTCTGAGCTAAAGACAACTTTCTAAGACAATAAATAAATAATAAACTGGCTATGATTTCCAGAGTTAGAGTCCACACCAATGAAATTACAGGTTCTTGAATTAATTCCTATTTGAAAAACAGCATATAAGTTACTATGATTTTGAAGGGTGAATGACACTTGGACTCCTCCCAATGCTTTCCTTTATAGAAAACAAACAAACAAAAAAACTGGATGTTTCACTTCACTCCATTCTGTATCTGTTGACTTTTTTGGTTTTAATTCTATGTATCAAGGTGATCCTCCAGGCACAAGTTCATCACTTTGTGGGGAAAGGGTAGGGAGGCCAATTTTCAATTTATTATTTATTTATTTTTATTGTTCTATTTAAGAGAAAAAGAGTTCTAAATTCTATCCCTCCCTTCTATCCTTCCTTTACCCACTAAGAAGGTAAGGAAAATGATATCAATTATACATGTGATCTAGAGCCTAACTTGGAGAATGAAGTTAAGTGACCTAAGGAAGCATTGCCTAGTAAATCTCCTAGTAAGCTCAATATTGAGCTTGATTTTCAAAACAGCAAAATTAGCAAAAAGATACAATAAGATGACAAATTTAGAGGTGGATTGGGCCACAGAATGCACATAGTGACTTTTGCTACCTTATATATAAGGAAACTAAGGACCAGAAGTGTTGTTAATTAATTTGCTCAAATTAATACTAGCAATACCTGACAGAACCAGAACTTGATGTCAGGTTTTGTGACTCCTTGTGCGGTGTTGTGTTGAGTTTATCTGGAAAAATTTTTTCTAAGAAAGTTAGAAAGGAGCTATATGTCCTCAGTGTAATTCAAAGATCCTTTAAAATAACCCATGAATTTCCAAGGCATGTGTAAATAGAGTTCAACAGATCCATGAACCTGAATATATATCATGAATCCATCTTTATTTTATTAACCTTAAATGAAAGTTAGGATTTCTTTCAATTATTTAAAAGCATTATTCTGAGAGGAAATATATAAGCTTTACTAGACTATCAAAAGGGAACTATGATACACTCAAAAAAGATTTAGAACCTTTGCACTAAAAGGGTTAATTATTATTTTCTTTTGAAAACTACACTTTTTTTGAATTATATTGTATTATGGGTACTTGCTGCTTGACTGTCTATGACTCCAATAAATGATTTTCTGTGCCTCACCTTGTTATTTTCTTTCCAATGTTACATTCTTCTCATCACCACCTCTCCACTATCACAATCCAGGAAAAGGGGAGGGGAAAATCTCTTTTGAAGGGGATTAGCTATTCATCCTTGCTTTACACCATGAATTCAGTGTGCCTTATTCCTTCAAGGATAAGGGCAGATTGGAATCACATATATTTTTAGTTTTTGTGACTAAGGAAATAGACCCTTTAGGGACTCTCTCTAAGTTTATAGGGCAGATACTCGTAATTTATACATACTTGCTGGCAAAGACTATGATAGTCACTTAACCCCAATTGCCTCAGAAAAAACAAAATAAAACAAAACAAACAAATACATACATATATATATATATATATATATATATATATATATATATATATATATATATATATATATTATTGTTAAGAATATTTGGGGGCGGAGCCAAGATGGCGGAGAAGATACATGTGATTTTGTGATCTTCCTTCTTTCCTCATTACCAATTAGTTAAATCAGCCTCAAAAATAATGCTGAACTGATAAAAACCACAAGGTCTGGAAGCACGACTTACCAGTTGAAGAGAATCTGGAGTTTCAACAGAAAAGGTCAGTTCCCAGGGGAGGAAAAAAAAAAAAAAAAAGGCCAGCACAGACAGGGTAAGGTGCTAGCACACTGCACCAGTTGGGGCTGGGGAGAGCTCTGGGATCAAAGAAGCCACTGAGAAAGAGGAATCTCTCACAGGCTGTTAGCTCTTCTCTGCTTATAAAATAGCAGATCAGAAGAGAAATCAAGCCACTTTAAGATATAAAACCAGATCCTAGAACCACCCCAATCTGGAAGTGACTCAATAGATTTCAGCAGGGCAGTGCACCCGGCTTCTGCTGCCTGGGGTTTCACCTGGGGGTAGTTAAGAGCTTGAAAAGCAAGGACACAGCCCAAGGCAACATCTAATTCACATAGTGCCTGGCTTGGCAGGAGGCTGTGGAACTCAGCCACAGAAGTCCCAGAGAAGCGGATACTTTGAAATAGGGACAGCGGTTTCTGGGTGGACACTTCCAGTTTGAGCACAGGGGCTTTTTCGTCAGCTGCTGATATCCACGCTCCACGGGACACATAGGCTAGGCTTTGTGTCGCCTTTACTGTTCAGTCTTAAACCTCAGGGAAGTCACTAGGACACATAGTGCCCTCAAAGTGCAGCCGTACTAATCACCTCTGAGGCACTTCCAGGGAAGGGGAGAGGAACTCTCTCCCAGAGCTCTCTCTTAGCTCAGGCTCAGGAGCCGCTGCATCCATCCAGTCTGGGAGGAAGCTGGTAAAGAAATGAATAAATAAACTTCCTAAGCCAGGGACAGACCCCAAAAGATTTTTTAACCATGAGTAAAAAGCCAAGAAGAATTCTTGATTCCTTCTACACAGAGAAAGAGCAGGTATCCAACCCCGAGGAAGTTAATAGTAGAGAGTCAGCAGATAACAGACTAAAGGGAAACGATACCTGCCCCCCCCATCACATAACTCTCTCCTATTAAAGAGACTATTAAAAATTAAGAGAGTTTGAAGAAAAATTGGGAAAGGAAAGAGAAGCTATGATAGAGAATAACAACGTTCTGAAATTTGAGTTGGAAAAAATAAAGAATTCACAGGAGATTCAGGGAAACAATTTGTGAATTAGAAAAGGTTAAAAAATCACAGGAAAGTAGGATTTCTGAATTGGAAAAGATAAAAAAATCTCAAGAAAATAGGATTTCTGAATTGGAAAAAGAAAATAATTCTTTAAAAAAATTAGGGAAATGGAAAAAAATTCAATAGAGCAAAATAATTCATTTAAAAACGAAATTGGCCCCCAACCAAAAATTAAACTCGAAATACAAAAATTAAAAGGAGAAATCAATAAAATTGAAAGTAAAAAAACTATTGAATTAATAAATAAAACCAAGAGTTGGTTTTATGAAAAAGCAATAATAGATAAACCTTTGGTAAATTTGATCAAAAAAAAGAAAGAGGAAAATCAAATTGATAGTCTTACAAATGAAAAGGGGGATCTTTCCACCAATGAAGAGGAAATTAGAGAAATAATAAGGAGTTACTTTGCCCAACTTTATGCCAATAAATTTGATAACTTAAGTGAAATGGATGACTTCCTCCAAAAATATAGGCTCCCTAGATTAACAGAGGAGGAGATAAATTGCTTAAATAGTCCCATTTCAGAAAAAGAAATAGAACAAGCTATTAATCAACTCCCCAGGAAAAAATCCCCAGGGCCAGATGGATTCACATGTGAATTCTACCAAACATTTAAAGAACAATTAGCCCCAATGTTATATAAATTATTTGAAAAAATAGGGGATGAAGGAGTCCTACCAAATTCCTTTTATGACACAGACATGGTACTGATACCTAAACCTGGTAGATCGAAAACTGAGAAAGAAAATTATAGACCAATCTCCTTAATGAATATTGATGCTAAAATATTAAATAAGATATTAGCAAAAAGACTTCAGAAAATCATCTCCAAGATAATACACTATGATCAAGTAGGATTTATTCCAGGAATGCAGGGCTGGTTTAATATTAGGAAAACTATTAATATAATTGACCATATTAATAATCAAATTAATAAGAACCATATGATCATCTCAATAGATGCAGAAAAAGCATTTGACAAAATCCAACATCCATTCCTACTAAAAACTCTTGAGAGTATAGGAATAAATGGATTATTCCTTAGAATAATCAGGAGTATATATTTAAGACCATCAGTAAGCATAATATGCAATAGAAATAAACTGCAACCTTTCCCAGTAAGATCAGGAGTGAAACAAGGTTGCCCACTATCACCATTACTATTCAATATAGTACTAGAAACGCTAGCCTCGGCAATAAGAGCCGAGAAAGAGATTCAAGGAATTAGAGTAGGAAATGAGGAAATTAAACTATCACTTTTTGCAGATGACATGATGGTATACTTAGAGAACCCCAAAGACTCTGCTAAAAAGCTACTAGAAATAATTCAAAATTTCAGCAAAGTGGCAGGATACAAAATAAATCCACATAAATCCTCGGCATTTTTATATATCACTAACAAAATGCAACAGCAAGAGATACAAAGAGAAATTCCATTCCAAACAAATGTTGATAGTATAAAATATTTGGGAATCCATCTACCAAAGAAAAGTCAGGAATTATATGAGAAAAATTACAAAACACTTGCCACAAAAATAAAATCAGATTTAAATAATTGGAAAGACATTCAGTGCTCTTGGATAGGCCGAGCGAATATAATAAAGATGACAATACTCCCCAAACTAATCTATTTATTTAGTGCTATACCAATCAGACTCCCAAGAAACTATTTTAATGACCTAGAAAAAATAACAACAAAATTCATATGGAAGAATAAAAGGTCAAGAATTGCAAGGGAACTAATGAAAAAAAACTCAGAGGAAGGTGGTCTAAGTGTACCTGATCTAAAGCTATATTATATAGCAGCAGTCACCAAAACCATTTGGTATTGGCTAAGAAATAGACCGGTAGATCAGTGGAACAGATTAGATACAAAGGACAAAAAAGGGTACATCTATAGCAATCTAATCTTTGACAAACCCAAAGATTCCAACATTAGGGATAAAAATTCATTATTCGGAAAAAACTGTTGGGAAAACTGGAAATTAGTATGGCAGAAATTAGATATGGATCCACACTTAACACCATATACCAAGATAAGATCAAAATGGGTCCATGATTTAGGCATAAAGAGGGAGATAATAAATAGATTAGAGGAACAGAGGATAATCTACCTCTCAGACTTGTGGAGGAGGAAGGAATTTATGACCAGAGGAGAACTAGAGATCATTATTGATCACAAAATAGAAGATTTTGATTACATCAAACTAAAAAGTTTCTGTACAAATAATACTAATGCAAACAAGATTAGAAGGGAAGTAACAAATTGGGAAAATATTTTTAAAAACAAAGGTTCTGACAAAGGTCTCATTTCCAAAATATATAGAGAACTGACCATAATTTATAAGAAACCAAACCATTCTCCAATTGATAAATGGTCAAAGGATATGAACAGACAATTCTCAGAGGAAGAAATTGAAACTATATCCACTCACATGAAAGAGTGTTCCAAATCACTACTGATCAGAGAAATGCAAATTAAGACCACTCTGAGATACCACTACACACCTGTCAGATTGGCTAAGATGACAGGAACAAATAATGACAAATGTTGGAGGGGATGTGGGGAAATTGGGACACTAATACATTGCTGGTGGAGTTGTGAAAGAATCCAGCCATTCTGGAGAGCAATCTGGAATTATGCCCAAAAGGTTATCAAACTGTGCATACCCTTTGACCCGGCAGCGCTACTACTGGGATTATATCCCAAAGAAATACTAAAGAGCGGAAAGAGACATATATGTGCCAAAATGTTTGTGGCAGCTCTTTTTGTTGTAGCTAGAAACTGGAAGATGAATGGATGTCCATCAGTTGGAGAATGGTTGGGTAAATTGTGGTATATGAAAGTTATGGAATATTATTGCTCAGTAAGAAATGACCAGCAGGAGGAATACAGAGAGGGTTGGAGAGACTTAAATCAACTGATGCTGAGTGAAATGAGCAGAACCAGAAGATCACTGTATACTTCAACAACGATACTGTATGAGGATGTATTCTGATGGAAGTGGAAATCTTCAACATAAAGAAGATCCAACTCACTTCCAGTTGATCAATGATGGACAGAGGTAGATACACCCAGAGAAGAAACACTGGGAGGGGAATGTAAATTGTTAGCACTAATATCTGTCTGCCCAGGTTGCATGTACCTTCGGATTCTAATGTTTATTGTGCAACAAGAAAATGATATTCACACACATGTATTGTACTTAGACTATATTGTAACACATGTAAAATGTATGGTATTGCCTGTCGTCGGGGGGAGGGAATAAGGGAGGGGGGGTAATTTGGAAAAATGAATACAAGGGATAATATTATAAAATATATATATATATATATAATAAAAAAAAAATTTAAAAAAAAAATAAAAATAAAAACGAAATTGGGCATATACAAAAATAACTAAAAAATGTGAATGAAGAAAATAACTCATTAAAAATAAGGATGCAACAAATAGAAATGAATGATTCATTGAGAACCCAAGAATCAGTCAAACAAAAAAAAATGAAAAGCTGGAGAATAACATCAAATACTTACTGGAAAAATCTATAGACCTGGAAAATAGATCTAGGAGAGATAATCTGAGGATCATTGGACTTCCTGAAAACTATGACCAAAAAAAGAGCTTAGATACTATTTTACAGGAAATCATTAAAGAGAACTGTCCAGAGATAATAGAAACAGAAGGGTAAATAAGCATTGAAAGAATACATCGAACTCCTTCTGAAAAGGACCCTAAAAAAAGAACACCACGGAATACTGTGGTTAAGCTGCAGAATTACCACACAAAGGAGAAAATCCTGCAAGCAACTAGAAAAAAAAAACAATTTAAATACCAAGGTGCCACAATAAGGGTCACACAAGATCTGGCTGCCTCCACATTAAAAGATAGAAGGGCCTGGAACCTGATATTCCAAAAAGCAAAAGATCAAGAATTGCAACCAAGAATAAACTACCCAGCTAAGTTTAGTATCTTTTTCCATGGAAGAAGATGGTCATTCAATGAAACAGAGAAATTCCATTTGTTTCTAAGAAAAAAAAAACAGATTTAAACAAAAAATTTGATCTACATCCACAAGACTGAAGAGAAACAGAAAAAGGTAAACAGAACTTTTGAGAACTGTATCTCTCTTGTGGATATATAGAAAGTCCGCATGGATAATTTGATTTTACTGATATCAAAAAAAAAGGGGGAAGTAGTAAAGGGAAGGGAATAGTATCAGAAAAAGGGGAGGGTGTGATAAAAAGAGGGAAACTACATCCCAGGAACAGGCATAGAAAATATACCATATCTGAGGGAATTTAGAGAGGGGGAGAAACATTGTGTGAATCTTACTCTCATCAGAGAGGCTCAAAGAGTAAATAATTGACATATTTGTTTTTCAGAGAATTCTCTCTCACCTCATTAAAAGGGTGGAGAGGAAAAGGGAAAAGGAAAAAGGGAATAATGGAAGGGACTTGGAAGGAAGGGGGAGGGATACTAAAAAAGGGAGGGCTGCGCCTCACAAGTGGGGTCTATAAATTAAATATTGGGAAAGGGTTTCAGGGGGGTTAAGGGAAAAAGCATAATCTGGGGATAATATGATGGCAGGAAATACAGAATTAGTAATTTTAACTGTAAATGTGAATGGGATGAACGATCCCATCAAACGGAGACATTAGCAGACTGGATCAAAAGTCAGAACCCTACAATATGTTGTTTACAGGAAACACACTTAAAGCAGGGAGATACATACAGAGTAAAGGTAAAAGATTGGAGCAGAATCTATTATGCTTCAGGTAAAGCCAAAAAAGCAGGGGTAGCCATCCTTATCTCAGATCAAGCAAAAGCAGAAGTTGATCTAATTAAAAGAGATAAGGAAGGAAACTATATCCTGCTAAAAGGTAGCATAAACAATGAAGCCGTATCAATACTAAACATATATGCATCAAGGGGTATAGCATATAACTTTCTAAAGGAAAAGTTAAGAGAGTTGCAAGAAGAAATAGACAGTAAAACAATAATAGTGGGAGATCTCAACCTTGCACTCTCAGATTTAGACAAATCAAACCACAAAACAAACAAGAAAGAAATTAAAAACATAAATAGAACATTAGAAAAACAAGGTATGATAGACCTTTGGAGAAAACTGAATGGTGATAGAAAGGAATATACTTTCTTCTCAGCAGTTCATGGATCCTATACAAAAATTGACCATATATTAGGACATAAAGATCTCAAAATTAAATAGAGGAAGGCAGAAATAATAAATGTCTTCTTCTCAGACCACAATGCAATAAATGCTACATTCAGTAAAAAGTTAGGGATAAATAGACCAAAAAGTAATTGGAAACTGAATAATCTCATCTTAAAGAACGACTGGGTGAAACAGCAAATTATAGAAACAATTAATAATTTCACCCAAGATAATGACAATGATGAGATATCATAGCAAAATCTGTGGGATGCAGCTAAAGTGGTAATAAGGGGAAATTTTATATCTTTAGAGGCTTATTTGAACAAAATAGAGAAAGAGAAGATTAACAAATATGGCCTGCAACTCAAAAAGCTAGAAAAAGACTATAAAAAACCCCAACCAAAAATCAAACTTGAAATACAAAAATTAAAAGGAGAAATCAATAATATTGAAAGTAAAAAAAAAAAAAAAAAAACTATTGAATTAATAAATAAAACCAAGAGTTGGTTTTATGAAAAAGCCAATAAAATAGATAAACCTTTGGTAAATTTAATCAGAAAAAGGAAAGAGGAAAATCAAATTGTTAGTCTTACAAATGAAAAGGGGATCTTTCCACCAATGAAGAGGAAATTAGAGAAATAATAAGGAGTTAATTTGCCCAACTTTATGCCAATAAATTTGATAACTTAAGTGAAATGGATGACTTCCTCCAAAAATATAAGCTTCCTAGTTTAACAGAGGGGGAGGTAAACTACATGTGAATTCTACCAAACATTTAAAGAACAATTAGCCCCAATGATATATAAACTATTTGAAAAAATAGGGGATGAAGGAGTCCTACCAAACTCCTTTTATGACACAGACATGGTACTGATACCTAAACCAGGTCAATCGAAAACTGAGAAAGAAAATTATAGACAAATTTCCTTAATGAATATTGATGCTAAAATCTTAAATAAGATATTAGCAAAAAGACTTCAGAAAATCATCCCCAGGATAATACACTATGATCAAGTAGGATTCATACCAGGAATGCAGGGCTGGTTTAATATTAGGAAAACTATTAGTATAATTGACCATATTAATAATCAAATTAATAAAAACCATATGATCATCTCAATAGATGCAGAAAAAGCATTTGACAAAATCCAACATCCATTCCTACTAAAAACTCTTCAGAGTATAGGAATAAATGGAATATTCCTTAGAATAATCAGGAGCATATATTTAAAACCTTCAGTAAACATCATATGTAATGGCGATAAACTAGAACCTTTCCCTGTAAGATCAGGAGTGAAACAAGTTTGCTCACTATCACCATTACTATTCAGTATAGTACTAGAAATGCTAGCCTTGGCAATAAGAGCCGAGAAAGAGATTCAAGGAACTAGAGTAGGAAATGAGGAAATCAAATTATCACTCTTTGCAGATGACATGATGGTATACTTACTGAACCCCAAAGACTCTGCTAAAAAGCTATCAGAAATAATTCAGAATTTTAGCAAAGTTGCAGGATACAAAATAAATCCACATAAATCCTCAGCATTTTTATATACCACCAACAAAATGCAACAGCAAGAGATAAACAGAGAAATTCCATTTCAAGCAAATGATGAGAGTATAAAAGATTTGGGAATCCCTCTACCAAAGAATAGTCAGGAATTATGTGAGAAAAATTATGAAACACTGTCCACAAAAATAAAGTCAGATTTAAATAATTGGAAAGACATTCAGTGCTCTTGGATAGGCCGAGCGAATATAACAAAGATGACAATACTCCCCAAACTAATCTATTTATTTAGTGCTATACCAATCAGACTCCCAAGAAACTATTTTAATGACCTAGAAAAAATAACAAAAAAATTCTTATGGAAGAATAAAAGGTCGAGAATTGCAAGGGAACTAATGAAAAAAAGTCAGATGAAGGCGGTCTAGGTGAACCTGATCTAAAGTTTTATTATATAGCAGCAGTCACCAAAACCATTTGGTATTGGCTAAGAAATAGACTAGTCGATCGGTGGAACAGATTAGATACAAAGGACAAAAAAGTGTACATCTATAGCAATCTAGTCTTTGACAAACCCAAAGATACCAACATTAGGGATAAAAATTCATTATTTGGAAAAAACTGTTGGGAAAACTGGAAATTAGTATGGCAGAAATTAGATATGGATCCACACTTAACACCATATACCAAGATAAGATCAAAATGGGTCCATGATTTAGGCATAAAGAATGAGATCATAAATAGATTAGAGGAACAGAGAATAGTCTACCTCTCAGACCTGTGGAGGAGGAAGGAATTTATGACCAGAGGAGAACTAGAGATCATTATTGATCACAAAATAGAAGATTTTGATTACATCAAACTAAAAAGTTTCTGTACAAACAATACTACTGCAAACAACATTAGAAGGGAAGTAACAAATTGGGAAAATATTTTTACAGTTAAAGGTTCTGATAAAGGTCTCATTTACAAAATATATAAAGAACTGACCCTAATTTATAAGAAATCAAACCATTCTCCAATTGATAAATGGTCAAAGGATATGAACAGACAATTCTCACATAATGATATTGAAATTATATCTTCTCATATGAACGAGTGTTCCATATCACTACTGATCAGAGAAATGCAAATTAGGACAACTCTGAGATACCACTATGCACCTGTCAGATTGGCTAAGATGACAGGAATAAATAATGATGAATGTTGGAGGGGATGTGGGAAAACTGGGACACTAATACATTGTTGGTGGAGTTGTGAAAGAATCCAACCATTCTGGAGAGCAATTTGGAACTATGCCCAAAAAGTTATCAAACTGTGCATACCCTTTGATCCAGCATTGCTGCTATTGGGCTTATATCCCAAAGAAATACTAAAGAGCGGAAAGGGACCTGTATGTGCCAAAATGTTTGTGGCAGCTCTTTTTGTAGTGGCCAGAAAGTGGAAGATGAATGGATGTCCATCAATTGGAGAATGGTTGGGTAAATTATGGTATTATGAAGGCTATGGAATATTATTGCTCTGTAAGTAATGACCATCAGGAGGAATACAGAGAGGCTTGTAGAGACTTACATCAACTGATGCTGTGTGAAATGAATAGAACCAGAAGATTGTTATATGCTTCAATGTTGTATGAAGATGTATTCTTGTGGAAATGGATATCTTCAACATTAAGAAGATCCAACTCACTTCCAGTTGATCAATAGTGGACAGAAACAACTACACCCAGAGAAGGAACACTGGGAAGTGAATGTAAACTGTTAGAACTACTGTATATCTACCTAGGTTACTTATACCTTCGGAATCTAATACTTAATGTGCAACAAGAAAATTGTATTTACACACATATATTGTATCTAGGTTATATTGTATCACATGTAAAATATATGGGATTGCTTGTCATCAAGGGGAGGGAGTAGAGGGAGGGAGGGGATAATTTGGAAAAATAAATACAAGGGATAATGTTATAAAAAAGTATTCATGCATATATAAAGTCAAAAAATTTATAAATAAAATAAAAAAAAGAATATTTGTCATTCATTTGTCAATAGTCATTGCTGTAACTTTTAACACAATACATTTCATTTTCCATCGACTCATGGAAAACTTTTCAGATTTTTTAAGAGGTTTCTGTTTATTATTTCTTATAGTGTAATAGTATTCCATCATAAACACATATCCCAATTTGTTCAGCCATTCCCATTTTCTTAGTTTCCAATTTTTGTACCCCAAAAGAAATGCTATACATCCTTTTGTACATAAAGATCCTTTTGTTTTTGTACTTTTTAAAAAATCTGCCTTTGGTATATAAGATTGGCATTGATATTGCTAGGTCAATAGGTATTCATAGTTTTTTATAACTCTTTGGGCATAGGTCCAAATTGCTTTCCAGAATGACTAAATGAGTTCAAAATTTCACCAAAAATACATTAATGTTTATTTTATCCACAGCTTCTCCAGAGCATTTTTAAATGGCCATAGTTAGGTTTGCTTAAAACTGTCCATATATTCTGATCATCTGTCAATTGAGGAATGGCTCTTATTTTTTATAAATTTGATTCAGTTCTCTGTATAGTTAAAAAAATAAAATCTTTATCAGAGGAAGTTGTTTCAAAAAATTTTCCCCATAATTACTATTGTTAACTGTATTTTCCCCCCTTTTATTGAATTCTCTCTATCCTGTCACTTTTGTCCCTTCTCAAAAGTGCTTTTCTATAACTATCCTCTTTCTCAACCTGTCCTACCTTTTTTCATCCCACCCATTCCCTTACTCTTCTACTTTTTGGTAGGGTAAGATAGAGTTCTATATCCAAATGAGGGTGTATGTTGTTTCCTCTTGAGCCAATTGTAATGAGACTAAGGTTGACTCATCCCCTTTTACATCTGCTTTCTTCCTCTTTATTGTAAAAGCTTTTTCTTGTCTCTTTTATATCAAATAATTTACCCCATTCAACCTCTTCCTTTGCCCCCAGTACTTTCCTCTCTTACCCTTAATTTTAATTTTTTAGATATCATCTCTTCACAGTCAACTCATTATTAGTCATATCCTATTATATATATATATATATATATATATATATATATATATATATACACATATATATGTATATATAATAAAGAGTATGTCTATATATGATACTTTATATAAACAAAATATCATATGTAGATATACTCTTTCTAACTCTCTAAATAATGAAAACAAATTAGGAATTATAAGTATCATCTTCTGATGAAGGAATATAATCAGGTTAAATTTATTAAGTCCCTTCTGAGTTCCCTTTCCTAGTTAGATTTGTATGCTTTTCTTCTCTTTTACCTTTGAAAGTCAACTTTTCTATTCAGCTAGGATCTTTTCATTAAGAAAGCTTGAAACTTCTCTATTTCATTGAATATCCTTTTTTTTTTTTTTTTTTTTTTTTTTTATACTTAGTTTTGCTGGGTAGATGATTCTTAGTTGTAATCCTAACTCCTTTTGCCCTCTGGAATAACATATTTGAAGCCCTTCAATTCTTTATGTAGAAACTAATGCATAATTTGTGAACTCTTTCAATTTCTAACAATTTCTAATTTATTCTCTAGTTCTAGAATACGAGGGAAATTTTCCTGGATAATTTCTTGAAAGACGATGTTTAAATCTTTATTTATTTAGTTTTTTGATTGTGGCTTTTAGGTAGTCCAATAATTTTACAATTAGTTCTCCTGTATCTATTTTTCAGGTCAGTTGTTTTTTCCAAGGATTTATTTCACATTGTCTTCTATTTCTTTCATTCTTTTGGTTTTGTTTGATTGTTTCTTTATTTCTCATAAAATCATTAGCACTTTTCTATTTGGCCAATTCTACTTTTTAAGGACTTTTTTTTCTTCAGTGAATTTTTCTGCCTCTTCTTTCCATTTGGTCAATTCTTTTTTAAGGCATTTATTTTCTCAATGGCTTTTTGTACTTCTTTTAACATGTGGTCTAGTCTGTTTTTTTAAGATGTTATTTTCTTTAGTATTTTTAAATGTTTTCTTTATTAAGCTGTTGAATTGATTTTCATCATTCTCCTGCATTAATCACAATCATGTTCACAACTTTCCTTCTACCTCTCTTATTTGAGTTTCAAAATCCTTTTTCAGCTCTTCCATGGCCTGAGACCAATTTATATTTTTCTTGAACACTTTGGTTGTAGAAGTTTTTCACTTTGTTATCTTTTTCTGATTATGTATTTTGATCTTTCTTGTCACCATAGTAATTTTTTATGGTCAGATTTTTTTTTTCAGTTTGCCCATTTCCCCAGCCTTTTATTTGACTTTTGAGTTTTTTTTTTTTTTTTTTTTTTTTTAAAGTGGGGCTCTGCTTCCAAGGTGAAGGCTGCATTGTCCCAAGCTTTAGTGATTTTGTGAAGGTGTTTTTAAAGGTACTTCTAGAAATATATCAATTTTTAGTTCTTCCAAGATATTCTGATTTAAAGAGAGATGTTTACTCCTTTCCTGGCCTATGCTCTGGTCTGTGAGTCACCACAATCTTTTTTTCTCTGAAACTCTGAAACTTACACTACACTGTACTGTAAGTTATAGTGTGCTAATATTTCTCCTCTATGCATTACAACCACCCAGGACTGTGATCTGCATCCAAATAAAGTAGTTCATCAATAAGGAAAACAAACTATATTTCTTGGGAGAAATTATGATATAGTGTAAATTACCTTGGATTTCTTGATGGCTGAGAAGATTAATGCATAAACTAAAGGCAATTACATTCCAGGCTTAACTGCATTAAAATGCAGCATTAAAAAAAAAATTACCCTTAAAATCAAGAAGATAGATATCAGCAAAATTCTATCAAGTACAACATTGTCTTAAAGAAAATGAATAAAATAGGATAGAAGGTGTCACTGCTCACCTACTCTATAAATGTCTGTATTTTAAAAAGACATTCTGGAAAAGTTTTAAAATAAATCCTAACAATAACAAATGACAGTTATCAAAATTAATCTAATGAAAGCATAATTGAGAGTAAATAGGTAAAATTATTTATAGAAAATGTCATGCTATTTTGAAATATTAAAATAATCTTATTCTCCCCATTCCAATAGTTTCTTACATAAGCTAGATAACATTTTCTTTTCTTTTTTTTTTTTTTAGCAATTTAATAGAATTTTAATGTGTTTTAAATTTTTTTTATTAATGATTTTTATTTACAAAGCATAGGCATAGATAATTTTTCCAACATTGACCCTTGCATACTCTTTTGTTGCAAATTTTCCATGACTTCCCCCTGTTCCCTCCCCATCTGGCAGAAAGTCCAATACATGTTAAATATGTTGAAATACATGTTAGATCCAATATGTGCATACATATTAATAGTTATCTTCTTGTGCAAGAAAAATCAGATCAATAAGGAAGAAAAAGAAAAACTGAGAAAAAAAACAAACAAACAAAAAATGCAAGCAAATAACAAGAGTGAGAATGCTACGTTGTATTCCACACTCTGTGGAGTTCTCTCTCTGGGTATAGATAATTTTTTTCATCACTGAACAAGTAGAACTGGTTTGAATCATCTTCATGCTGAAGAGAGCCATGTCCATCAGAATTGATTACTATATAGCCGTCTTGTTGGAGTGTATAATGATCTCCTGGCTCATTACATCCTGCATCAATTCATGTAGATTTTTCCAAGCCTATCTGAAATCATCATGCTGGTCATTTCTTACAGAACAATCATATTCCATAACATTCATAAGCAATAATTTATTCAACCATTCTCCAATTGATTGGCATCCACTCATTTTCCAATATCTTTTCACTAAAAAGAGGGCTGCCACAAAAATTCTTGCACATGTGGGTCCCTTTTCCTCCCTTAGGATCTCTTTGGGATACGATCCCAATAGAAACACTGCTGGATTAAAAGCTATGCATAGTTTGAAAACTTTTTAAGCATAGTTCTAAATTACTCTCCACAATGGTTAGACCCATTCACAGTGCTGCAAGATGGCAGAGACAACAAACCTTTCTCTCTGACCTTCGCTACAGCCCTCACAATAATTATGAAATCCAGACTCTGAATTAGCTAGGGCCAGAACCCACAAATATTGGGAATGTGACAAATTTATCAATAGAACATAATTTCGAATATCTTCAGAAAAGGGAATGTAACTTGCTGTCATCTCCAGAAGCTGCTGATCGCTCTCTGGGAGGAGATCTGCTGTGTCAACTCAAATCTCTCAGACAGATTCTTTTTCCTGTAGAGAACTGTTGTCTCCAGACAGTTGCTGTTAACTCTTGTCCAGAGGAGTGACTTCCCTTCCTGCAGAGAGCCGTGTCAAGCCTGATGTAGAGCAGAGACTCACTTTTTCTTCCAGAGCTGCCCTCTTTATACTCCTAGAGAATGGGCGTGGGATAATGCAAGGGCTTCTGGGAAGAACCACTTCAACCAATGAGATTGCTCCTCCCAAGCATGCAAGCTCTTCCCTAGGAATTCACAAGTCAAATTACCAGGAAAGGCCAAAACTAGAGAATTGTTGAGTACCGACTTAGCACTTAGTAAGAACCTAATATCTCATTATCTCATTAGCACTTAAGAACCTAACAAGGGAAGAAGATGGACATTCAATGAAGCTAGATAACATTTTTCCAACAATTTTCCATTTCACTAAAAATAAAAGCAACTAGTAGTATGGTAATAGATCATAGACATTTTTCAGAACACTTACTGAGAATTGCATAATAAAATAGGGGAGGAAATGGCACATATATAAAGTGATGAAGATTGAAGTCAGAAGAGCCAATTTTACAATATGCACAATGAATGAAATAAAATGTGTTTCTTTCAAAATTACAATTTATATTGTACTGTACTGACAATATCTTTCCAAGAGAAGAAATAATCAAACATATCACTGTCTCAGAAGCTTGTTAGGAACTATAGATGTGGAATGATATACATGCTACAAGATGAAATTATTTTGTCTGTTGCATTTGCTTGAACATTTTTCTTGGTTTCAGGTAGAGTTCAGTTTTGAGTGGGATAGATAAAGGAAAAATAGCACAGAACCAAAAGTCATTAATAAAAGTTTTTTTTTTTTTTTAAGTGAATGATATATATTTTTCAAAAAGTGTGAGAAAAAATATCTTCATCATGCTTAAAAATGAAGTTGATATTTTACAAATAAATAAATTGTAACTGGTAAACAGGTGCATTTTACACTAAATTTGTATGAATTAAAAACTCAAAATGAAACCACAAATAGAATTGTGATACAATTCTTCAAGTAAACTACTAACAAGAAAAATAAGGCTTCATGATTTTCACTTCCAATAAATATCAAAATCAAGGAGAAATTTAAAACAATCTTCATGGATCATATTATATTTGCATTTATGTTTTGCCCAAGAGATTGTAATCTTTCTGCAACTTTTCTTCTTAGAAGAACAAAGGGAAGGAGAGAATTCCCATGTTTCAGAATTATGTCTTCACTCAAAGTGATCAGAGAAAATGTAGTGTTCGGTTTCATAACAAAAACTGATGAATTATTTCATTGTTGAAGATGAAGAAAAAAAAAAGGATTTGAAGAAGTAGAAGAAAAACCTCTTGTAGGTCAAGATTTCTCTCTGTTGGGGTTAGTGGACACAAAAATGTCACACAGTGGAGAATGAGTAGTAAGGCTATTACACAATTGAAGTTAAAGAAACATCTGAAACCTTTTATGTAGAGGAGGAAACAATGATTTGAATGATTGGCTTATTCTCCAAAGAATGATAATGTGGCTTCCCAGATTTTGTCATATTAACAGATTATTCAAAAGGAAAAGAAGAGTAAGATGGTTGATGACACCCTGTTACAATTTTGGGAGGCTATTATTTGTAGACTTGATAACAATAGAAGGAAATTCTATCAGTATTTATTAAACACTCTTAAGTTCTGGACACTGTGCCAAGTGATAGGAATGCAAAGAAAATATAAGAAAACAATTTAAAAAAAACAGTCTCTGCTTACAAGAAATTCACATTCTAATGCAGAAAAATATCTTTTGAAAAGCTATGTACAGTGTAAATGGAAGGTTATTGCTGTGGAAAAGTTCTAGCAGTAGGTCCCAGGGATGGAAAATTTGGAAAGACCTCTTAAAGGTGAAGTTTGAACTGAGTTTCAAAACAAGTCAAGGAAGTCCTGAGGGGTGTGTGTGTGTGTGTGTGTGTTGTGTTATGCATAATTATGCATAACATCAAAAGTTAGGCTGTATTTGAATGAGTAAAAGGCAAAGAATAAGACCAGAAAGATAGGAGTGGGAAGGGCGTTGTGAAAAATTTTAAAAGCCAAGATAAAGGTTTTATTTTTAATTCTTTAAATAGTAGGGAGTCACTTTAGATTGTTAAAGAAGGGAAATAACTTTGGAGCTAACTGGAAGATGAACTGAAATCAATCAACCAATCTTTCAATCAATAAACAATTATTAAGTCATTACTAAGTGTCAGGCATTGTGCTTACTGCTGGTAACATAAAAAGAGGGCAAAAATAGTCCCTGCTTTCAATTAACTTACAAATAATAGGGGAGACAACAAATAAACAACTACACACAAACCAAGCTATATGAAGAATAAATTGGAAATAACTAAAAGAAAGAAGATACTGGGATTGAGGGGTTAGAGATAGCTCCCTATTGAAGATGAGATTTTAACTGAAGCCAAATTGATAGTTTTTAATAAAGGAGAAAGAATTCCAAGCATAGAAAACAGCCAGAGAAAATAACCAGAGTAGAGGGGTAGAGTGCCTTGTTTATGAAGCAGCCAAGAGGCCACAGTTGCTGGATCAAAGTGCATGGTGTTCTAGAATAACACATAAGAAGACTGAAAAAGTAAGAGGGACTAGGTTATGAAGGGCTTTGAATGCCAAATAGAGTTTTTGCTATTTGCTCTTGGAGGCAATAGGGAGCCACATTTGATTTGGAAAAGCAGGGAAAGTGACATAATCACATCTGAATTATTAAAAAAAATTAATATAATGTTTAACTGGAGAATGAATTAGAGTAGAGAGAAACTTGAAAAAGTCAGACACCATCAGGCTATTGCAATATCCAAGTTATGAGGTGATGGATCTTATACTAGAGTAGTAACAGTATCACAACATAGAAGGATTTTAAAAAAGATATTGCAAAGATGAAATTAACAGCCCTTGTCAACAGTTTGGGTTTGAGAGTGAGAGATAGTGAAGAATCTAGGATTAAAGGGTATGGACAGCTTTATCACCCTTTGAGCATAATTCCAAATTACTTTCCAGAGTGATTGAATCATTTCACAATTTCCCCAGCAATGAATTTGTGTTCCAGTTTTCCCATATACCCTCTGACATTTATCATCATGTCCTGTCATTTTAGCCATTCTGAGAGGTGTTAATTGGATTTCTCTAGTCAAGAGTGATTTAGAGCATTTTTTTCCATATAGCTAGAAATGACTTTGATTTCTTCATCTTAAGATTGTATTTTCATATCCTCTGAGCATTTATCAATGGAAGAATGACATGTATTCCTATAAATCTGAGTCAGTTCTCTAAGTTTTAGAAATGAGGCCTGTAACACTGACTGTAAAAATTTTCCCCCAGCTTTCTACTTCCTATCTATTATTGGGTGCATTGGTTTTGTTTGTGTAAAATCTTTTTTAAATTTTATGTAAAAAATTTATCCATTTTGCATTTCATAATGATCTTTAGTTTTTTATGGCCATAAATTCCTCTCTTCTTGACAGATATGATGGGTAGCTATCTCTTGTTTGCCTAATTTGCTTATAATATTACTCTTTATGCCTAAACATGAACCCATTTTGAATTTATATTGGTAAAAGGTGTTATATGCCTAGTTTTGGCCATTTTTTTCAGCAGTTTTTGTCAAATAATTAGTTTTTATCCCAGAAGCTGGAGTCTTTGGATTCATCAAACACTAGATTACTATAATCATTTACTATTGTGTCTTGTGAACCTAATCTGTTCCAATGATCCACCACTCTAGTTCTTAGCTAGTATCTAATGATTTTGATTATTGTGTTTTATTACAGTTTTATGTCTGGTATAGGTAGTTCACTTTACTATGCATTTTTCCATTATTTATCTTGAAATTCTTGACCTTTTTTTCTTCCAGATTAATTTTGTTATCATTTTTTTCTAGCTATATAAATTACTTTCTTAGCAGTTTGATTGGTATGACAATAAATAAGTAGATTAATTTAGATAGAACTGTCATTTTTATTACATTAGCTTGGTCTATCTGTGAGCACTTGATATTCTTCTAATTATTGAGATCTAACTTTATTTGTGTGAAAAGTGTTTTGTAATTGTATTCATATAGCTCCTGGCTTTCTCTTGGCAGGTAGACTCTCAAAAATTTTATATTATTTAAAATATATGGCATTTCTCTTCTATCTCTTGCTGCTGGGTTTTGACCCCTGATCTTAAAGGAGTTCTGAAAAGAAGTTTATACACTTTTAAAAGCAGCAAGTTTATTGGTCAATGAGTTCCCACAAGCCCATTCTCTGGGAGGATATAAGGAGCCACCAAGTCTGCCTTCAGGGACATTGAGTTTGGATGGCAGTCTGGAAGGAGACAGTCTAGACTGGGATAAGAACAAGACTTCTCCAGAGAAATTCAGGGAAGCTAGAGGAGATTCAGAGCCAGGATTCAGGAAGAAAAGGATTCGAGATTCTACCTTCGCTCTGGCTGGAGGTTCCAGAAGCCTCCCAAGAAACCTGCTCACAGAAGAAAAGATTATACAGAAAAGAAACTTCCTCCCATAGAAGGATTACAATTGAGAGACAATCAGAACATTACAATTCTCCAATTGATAATTAAATGATATAAATAGACAGTTTTGAGATGAAGAAATTGAAACCATTTCTAGTTATATGAAAAACCTCTCAGATTGGTTAAGATGACAGAAAAAGATAATGATGAATGTTGGAAAGGATGTGGGAAAACTGGGATACTATTACATTGTTTATGAAATTGTGAATTGCTCCAGCTATTTTGGAGACAAATTTGGAACTATGCCCAAAGTGCTATAAAACTGCATATCCTTTGATCCAGCAGTGTTTCCACTGGCTTGTATCCCAAAGAGATCATAAAGGAGGGAAAGGGACTCACATGAGCAAAAAATATTTGTGGTAGCCCTTCTTTTCATGGCAAAAAACTAGAAAATGAGTGAATGTCCATCAATTGGAGAATAGCTAAATGAAAATCATGGTATATGAATGATTTTGAATATTATTGTTCTACAAAAATGATCAGAAAGATGATTTCAGAGAGGCCTGGAGAGACCCAAATGAACTGATGCTGAGTGAGCAGAACCAGATCATTATACGTGGCACATGGCAACAGCAAAGATTATATTATGATCAATCCTGATGAACATAGTTCTTTTCAACAATGAGATAATTGAGGCCAGTTCCAATAATATTGTGGTGAAGAGAGCCATTTACATGCAGACAGAGGACTGTGGGGACTGTGTGAATTGCAACATAACATTTTCACTCTTTCTGTTGTTGTTTGCTTTCTTTTTGTTTGCTTTTTCATCTTTTCTTTTTTATCTGATTTTTCTTGTGTAGCATGATAATTGTGGAAATTTGTATAAAAGTATTGCATATATTTAATATATATTGGATTATTTTCTGGGTGGGGGAAGGAGTGGAGGGAAGGGTGGAAAAAATTAGAAAACAAAATTTTACAAGGATGAATGTTGAAAATTATCCACACATATGTTTTAAAAATAATAAAAAAAGCTTTAATAAAAAAGAGAAAACATAGGAATAATAGGACCACGTGAAAGCAATGATCAAAAAAGAATCTTGATATAATACAATAAATATTTGGAAAAATTACTCTTGCAAAGAAGTAAGTTAAGTAATAGCAAGGCAGGAAGGGTAGAAGTAAAGCAGAAGAGTCATTAGGGATAGAAAATAAGAGATATACATAAACAAAACAATAATAATGAATACATTTTATTAGGGAAAAAGCAGGCATGATTTTCATTGATTTCAGAAAAAAATATATAAAGTTAAGATAGATATAATAAAAACAGAAAAAGAGGGAAACTATACTACATGCCAGCCACAATAATCAATATTATTTTAGACTATTTAAAATAACTAGATAGCATAAGTTTGGAATATTGTTTAGTGTAAGAAATGATGAGAATGCTTGGATTTATGAAGGATAATGTTATTCATCTTCAAAGAAATTGAGGGCAATTAAGCACGGTGTGGTCTTATATAGATGTATATGAATGTATGAGTGTATATAAACACATATGTACATACATATGATTATACATATTCATATATATGTGTGTATATATATACATATATTTGTGTGTATGTGTGTGTGGATATATATATATATATATATATAAACACACGTACACACACACACACACATATATATATGTGTGTGTGTGTGTGTGTGTGTGTGTGTGTGTGTGTGTGTGTGTATATGTATATGTATGTCCGTGCTTAATTGTAATCTTCTTGGGGTTGCTGTGGCAGGTAGAAAGGAAAAAAAAAGAATAAAATAAAAAGTGCACAGCAGCGAACAAAAACGTCTTTAAGGAAGCAGAAAAAATATGTACAGCTCTAAACACAATATGGAGTGATTATTATGTACATTTTCTTGAAATGGAGATTTATTATTTCAAATTTTGAATATTCTCTTATGTTCTGCTGTGTGCATGACAAATTTTTTTATCTTTTTTTTATATTTAAGATTTCTTTTGTTTTCTATATATTTTTAAAACACCTAGCTTCCTTTGTTGTGTTCAAGATATGAGGCAAATATAAACTATATTGAGCCACAGGTACTGGTATGCATTAAATTTTTGTACCTGAATGTATCACAGAGTCATAGTCGTTAAGCTATGAAAGATTATGGAGAATGTAATTTGTGATACAGGCCTGGTCAAGAGACAATGTACAATTTTCAGTGGGGAAAAGACAAGTCAGAGTTGGAATGTTATATGCTGGTAAGCCTGGCTTCAGTTTCTAACATTTCTAATCTTAACATTAAAGGGATGTTTAGTGGAAAAGGAAGCAGTGATTAGGAAGCAATTTTTCATTAAAAAATCATGTCAAATTCATTTCATCTCCTTTTCTTTACAGTGATAAGATTTCTCAGATAAATTTAGTAGACACAATTCAGCTGGGTTTAAGTGAAGTATTCGATAAAGTTTTTCAAGTAATTTTTTGCGGAAAAGATGGATTTTGGGGGATATGCAATATTGTAAATGTAGGAATGTGGAGCTTTTTAAGTGGCTGTCCTTAATATGTGGGCATTAAAGGTATGATATCACCTTGGAAAGAGCTCTCAGGCAGAACATCTCTGAAATCTGGGATTGACTTTGTACTGTTTATCTTTTGTTCAGTGACTTGGATAAATGCTTACATGACATGTTCCTCAAAATTGCAAATGGCACAAATCTGATATAAGTAATTAGCCCACTAGATTATACCAAATAGATAACAAGAGACCCATTCATTGGACCAAAGAAAATAGAATGAAATGTAATAGTTATAAATGTAAAATCTTATGCTTGAGTTAAAAAAAAATCTACTTCACAAGAACAATACTCAACCTTATATGTGAGTTCACCTAAAAGTATCTAAGTATTTCAGTGGACTGCAGGATCAATACAGCATGCAGTAATAGTGTGATATAGTAGCCAAAAATGCAAACGTTAGCTTTATTATGAGAAGTGGAGTTCACAGCACTATGAAGCTGATATTCCTGTGGAAATTTTCCCTGTTTATCCTCCATCTGGAGGTAACAAGTCATAGAAAGGATATTGAGAAGCTGAAGAATAGCAAAGGAGTACACACCATTGATCAACTAAAAGAAATAAGGCTATTTAGTCTGGAGAGCATATATGAGGGTGAAGGAAAGGGACACATTGTCTCTCTTTTCATAGCAAAACTGTCATATGGAAGAATGACTTTATTCAGTTTTGTCCTAAAGGAGCATAATGGCAAATTGTTGAGAAAAAAAATAGTTTAGATGTGAAGGAAACATTCTGAACACTTTGAATTATTCTAAATTTAAATAAACTGCCTCAGGATTAACAAGTTTCTCATCATTAGAGGTATTGAAAAAAAAAAAAAAGATTGTATAGCCATTTGACTAGGTTGCTATAGAAGGACATGTTGCTCATTAGTTGATTTAACTATCCTCTGACATGCCTTCCAACTCTGAGGCATATGATATTGCAAAATGTGGAGTCAAACAGCATGTACTTGCTCAGATATCAAGCCTCTGAAATCTTAAGAAAGAAATGATTTCCTTTATAATTCTACCAAAGTTAGAAAGTTGTCTTTAAGAATAATTCACTGAGATAATTTTTTGTAAACCAGATTTTTATGACTTTTATGGAAAATGCCTTAAAATGTCATAAATGCCATTCCTGATAGCAAGTCAACAATAGAGGATAATAGAAAAAAATAGAAAACATGATACTGCATAATATATTTTACTTCTAACTTTAGTATTATTTTAGTGATTTTTTAAAAGACTAAAATGAAGGAAGAAAAGCAATTATCAAAGCTGCAGTTGACCAAAAAGACAATAAAAAAACATGATTCTAAAGAGACCATGACATAATATTGACTATTAGCATTAAAATTATCATCAGAGCAATGTGTAGTAGAAAAATAACAACACTGTGTCAAAAAGCAAGAGATATCAGGATAGCCATTTATTGCATGATTATCCACTAAAGGTTAAATGGTCTAGAATCCTAGAGCATTTTTCTATAATCAAGAATCATACAAAAATAAAATATATGAATAAGCTATGACCAACTTCAGGGAAGGGAATGCTAACAGTGTTGATATCATGGATCCATTGACGTTTATTATTGTTATATTTTATCTTCACCTATTTCTAAATCAATTAAAAGATAATATCTATGATTGGGAACAACAGAGTATTAAGGTTGAAGTCAAGAAGACTTAAGCTTAAATAAAGGTTCAGATACTTAATTGGCTATAAAAGGAGAGGGTTGGATTGCATAGAGTTTAGGTCACTTCTAAATCTATTTCCCAATCTTAAATGTATTCTATTAATCTAATTTATTTTACTGTTGATTATCTTATGATTATATGGTTTCTGCCATTTTTATTCCTGTTAGAATGTTAGAACTCAACAAACTCTTGTTAAATATTTACCATGGTCCAGGCACTATGCTAAAAAACCAAAAAAAAAAAAAAGATAAAAAATTTCCCTTTACTGCAGAATCCAATAATCTTTTTTTTTTTTTTCATAGAATTTTTTGTTATAGTTTTTTATTTGCATGGGTAATTTTTCAGCATTGACAACTGCAAAACCTTTTGCTCCATTTTCCCCCCTCCTTCCCTACCCCCTTTTCCCCAGTTGGCAGGTTGTTCAATACATGTTAAATATGTTAAAGTATATGTGAAATACAATATGTGTATACATATCCATACAGTTATTTTGCTGTACAAAAAAGATTCAGACTTTGAAATAGTGTAAAATTAACCTGTGAAGGAAATAAAAAATGCAGGCAGACAAAAATAGAGGGATTGGGAATTCTATGTAGTGGTTCATACTCATTTCCCATAGTTCTTTCGCTGAGTGTAGCTGGTTCAATTCACTGCCCTATTGGAACTTATTTGGTTCATCTCATTGTTGAAGAGGGCCACGAAGGATCCAATAATCTAATAATGTGGTGATGAGGACACAACATGCAAACATTCATGTATAAATATGATATATACACAATGCATTAAATGAACTTTCTGAGGGAAGAAAATTTCATCCAAGGGATATGGAAAAGCTTCTTGAAAAAGGTAGAATTTTTTCAGAGTTGATGAAAACCAAGGAAATTAGAAGATAAAGAAGAAGGTATGAGGGACAATGAATAAAAATGTACTGTCATGAGATATAATGTTGTGATACAGGAGCATCAAGGAGGCTGGTGTCTCTGCATTACAATGTATATGAAGGGTGACAAAGTAGAAGGTACAATGGGGCCAGGTTTTGAAAACCAAACAGATTTTTTAAAATCATGGGCGTACTATAGAGAACAGTGGAGTTTGTTAAATGGATAGGTGATGTAGTGATGACAGTCATGATCAATTAAACAACTATATGAAAGATGAACTTTTGTAGGACGCAGAAAGATTAACCAGTAGACTATTGCAATAGTTTAGAAATTAGGCAAGACGACTTATAACAGGATGGTGGCAATACCAGATGAGAGCAGGAATATATAAGAGATATTATAAATTTAGAATACACAGGATTTGGTGACAGATTAAAAATGGGATTATAAGTGAGAGTGAAGAGTTGCTGATGACACCTATGTCACATTAGTGCCCTTAAATAAGGAGGAAGTTCCAAAAAGGGAAAGGTTTTGGGGAAAAAATATCCTTTTCAATTTGGACAATTCTCCAGATTTATCTATTTGAAGATATTCATTAGAGAACTGGAGAAATAAGCTGGATTCAGGAGACACATAAAGGCTAGAAAAACAGATCTAAGAAACATCTGCTTAGAGATGATAATTATATCTATGGGATGTAATGAGAATGCCAAGAGAAATAATATAGAGGGAGAAAAGAAGAGGCCTTAAGACAGAGAGTTGGCAGATATCAGTGGTTAACAGGCATGTACTGAAAAAAGATCTATCAAAGGGAATGTGGAGTGCTCAGAAAAATAGAAAAAACTAGGAGATAATAACATCACAAAAATATGGAGAAGAGGGTTTTGATGGGATGATATGATTGACACATTAATGATTGCTGAGAGGTAAGAAACATGAGAATCAAGAAAAGATCATTAGATTTGTCAATTAAGTGATTTTTGGCAATTTTATAATGAAAAACTATTATTTGAATAATAAAAGTAAAGGCCAGAATGAAAAATGTTTAAAAAAAACAATAAATACCAACATTCATATAGCACCTACTATATGCCACACACTGTTAAGTGATTTATAATAATCATCTCATTTGATCCTTACAACAAGAAGATGTTATTATTATCTTTATTTTACAGAAAAGGAAACAGATTAAATGATTTGTCTAGAATCCTACAACTATAAGTGTCAGAGGTCAAATTTCAACTTATGTCTTCCTGACTCAAGTTGCATATTCTATCAATTGGGTTACTTGGCTCATGAGATGAAAGAAGACAGAGGTACCAGGTAGTAAATGTTTGCATCGAGAAATTTAGCTATGAAAAAATGAAGCAATATTTAATGATAGCAAGTGGGAATGAATCAAATAAAAGGTGAATTTAATGCTTTTTAAAATAAGTAAATTATTTGATCCAAAGCATTCTTTACTTTTCTTCATGAATCGTAAGAAAAGAGAAAAGATCCAGGAGAAGGAAAGAGATATTATTAAAAGCATACTTATTCAAGTTCAGGTTAATTCAGCTGGCCTCTAACATTTCTTTCACTTGGAGATCAAGCTACTTTAGAAGAAATATTATTTTATTTGATCCACCCAGCAATTCTTTAGACTAAACAATACAAAATATTATCTCTTTCCATTTAAAAGACTGAGAAGAGGTTGAAGGTGATTGATCTGTTCAAGATCCTACTTTACATATAGGAGCAGAGACTTTCCTTCTACCTAAAAAGTTGATGACATTTTCTTGTATTTTTTATTTTATTTTATTTTATTTTTTTAGCTGTAAAGAAGGGCAGTTTATTTAAATACTAAAAAGCAGTAATGTATTGTTAAGATTTTTACAAAGTGCTAAGTCACTGAAATGGATATAATTATCTAATTTAGCATGGTACTTAATAATTCTCTAGTTCAGTAATGTATTTATTAAATTACATGAGATTCACACCTTTAAGAGAGCATACATTTAAGGAGATCCCACAAGCCCAGGGAGTACCCACAAGCCCATTCTCTGGGAGGACATAAAGAGCCAGGATTCAGTCAAGGAGAGGACTTCCCAGGAGAACTTCAGGGGACTTCAGAGGTGAGGACTTGGGGAGATTCAGAACTAGGATTGACTTCTGGGAGATTCACAAGGCAGAAACCCACAATGCTACACTCTTGGAGGCAGAGCCAGATTCATTTCCCATGTCTACCTTCGTGATGGCTGGAAGCTTTGGATTCAGAGGGAGCTGGAGACTGAAGCTGGCTGGAGACATTCTGACAAGAGCTCATGGGGAACCAAGGAGAGAGATAGGCCTCTATTAAAACTAGCTGGACCCCAGGCAAAGATTTAAGACTTTGAAGGATACAATAAAGTATCCGGATTTTAACTCCTGGCTGGATTTGGGATTATTGAACTGAACTGAAACTAAGGCTGCCTTCAGAAGTTCCCCAAGAAACCTGCTCACAGAGAACGATTTCATTTTAGAGAAACAGAACTCTATAATGTATAAATGTTTAAATTTAAATTATCTGGAGAAAAATCATAAATATCAATATACTTATATGCATCTATAAAGAGATTACTTTGCATTCCAATAATACTTTTCCTCCTTCATTAGTGGTTTTATTTATTTTTTCCTTCTTAAGCATGTAGGTTAATTTTTAATACACATTTTTATGAATAATTTTGGAAGAGAAAAATCAGAACAAAAAGGAAAAACCATTGGAGAAGAAATACATGTATTCATTCAAGAAACATTTATTATGTGACTGCTATCTGTAAGGTGCTGTGTTAGGCACTGAAAGATATAGAAAAAATGAATGGTTAATTTTAGACTTACAGTTAGTTTTATATGTGAAATCCCTCCTCCCCTATACAGGTAAAGTTAAATAAGCCAAGCTGTGACTAGTATTTTCTGTCACACTCATTATATATAATGGACAGATGTTATCCAGGGCCTTGTTTATAAGGTCTGATAAGATTTGCAGTTCCATTTTAGCATCACTACATTTGTTTCTCCTGTCACATGGGGAGATAGTGGTTTACCAAGAGGTTTTGTCATTTGTAATTTCTAAGCAAATTGAAGTGAGTTTTCATTGTTTCGTACATATTCTGATTATAACCATATATACATACATATATATATGTGTGTGTGTGTGTGTGTGTCTATATACATCCATGTATATATACATATATGTGGGTGTAATATACACACATATAAAAGAATAGACACTAGATTTAGACTCAGGTTGTTGGGTTTAAATTTTGACTTTGATACTGTCTGTATGACTTTGAACAAGCCATTTAAGCCTCAGTTGTCTTATTTGTTGAAATTGTTGTGTTATTCTAGGTAATCAATGAAGTTCTCTTCCAGCTTTAATTATTATGATGAGACATTTTATCCACTCTGCATATACAATTACCTTCCTTGAGTCAATCAGATATTGATCTAGATCGATATTTTACCCATATTCTTTATATTTTTGTTCAATTTTTTTGCACAATATTTTTATTTTTTTATTTGCATACTAAAGCTGTTCATATGATAACTATTCTAATGTTTTAGAATGCTTTTGTGAAAATTCTATGATTTTATTTATGTGGGATTCTATAAATTCTATGATTTATTTATGTGGGATATGAAAATGGTCATCTCAACAATCATTATGTATTAAAATCAAATGAAGCCTAAACAGTTTTGGGCCTTCCCCAAAGGTGATTACATATTTGGGATTTATTGAAATCAACCTCACAAATCTTGAATGAACCCCCCAAAATTCTACTGATGACTACATGGGGGTACTTCTCAGAAGACATGCTCTAGGTTTGAATGCCACAAAACCTGAATTCTTCCTTGTGTGATGGTGATGGTTAGCATAGTCCCAAATAGTGACATTGGCCTTTTTCATTATATCTAATTGTTTTCCTTCCCCCATTCACAGATTTTGGAGATAATTTATTAAAAAAAAATCAAAAACAGAAGTGCCTATATCTCAAGTTTTCCTTAAGAAGAGAATAATGGAAAAAAAAAACTTTCTAGAAAAGATTTTAATATGTGAAGCATATATCAGATAGAAGGTAGCCATTTATTTTCACCCTCACCAAAGAAATACTCAAAACAATTCATTCATAAAACAATAACTCATCATAAGTATTCTCCTCCAGGAGGTCAGGCTAACTGAAAGATTCATAGATATTTCACAGTCACCATAAACCTTTCAAGGAGTAGTACTTCTGGCTATTCAGATATCGTTCAGCCATTTCAGGTTAAATGTAATATTTTTGGTGGTGAGCTTATCTTTCAAGAGATGTTGTAGTTACATGAACACATCACACGAAATAGTCAGAACCAACTCAGGAAGCTTGGGACTTGAATTCATGAGGTTAATGCCAAATTTGGAAATCTCTATGTCTCAAGATCATTATTTGGTATTCATTATCCAGAGAAATTAAAAATACAAACAAATAAACATAAATAGTCCAAAGTGGCATATAGAGTCTTGAAGTCTTGAAGAACATGTATTTTTGCTCCTATGTTCTTGGTTTATAGCCACCATTACTATGAGCAGTGGAGTTGAAGGAAGGAGAAAACAGTATATTATTCCCTTACTGGAAGTCCAAGGGAGAGTAACTTGAAAGAAATAATGAAGGGAGAGCCTTTTCCCAATTTTGTTCCCAAAGAATGACTTTTATGATGCTTAAACTCCTTCTTGATGTAACAATTAGTAGTGCTGACATATGTCAGCATATATGGACAGAAATTTCTTTGTCACATCAGCAAAATTAAGTTAAAGTCACTCATCAAAAATTCAACTTTCATATTTCTCTTTTCAAATGCAGAGGCCCCATGTTCTAAAGAAAGGGGCCTGAGAGCAATCACAACTCCACAGGACATCTAGCCATCCGGAAGATGAGAGAGTTCTCCTAATTACCCATATTAAGCAATATGCAGACAGAAACTAGGACAGCTAGAGTAGTATTTATTAGGGAAATTACACTATCAGTGGTACCCTAAGAAATCATTTGGTACCAGAGTTATGAATTATAACTATGGTTCTATCATTTACAACAGGAAATAATCTCATTTAGCTTTTCTTCCACATCTTGACAAAAACTAGTGTTTTCTTCTTTTGCTACATCCCTACTGAGCAGGACACAATATAACTCTAAGATGACTCCTGTACAATCTTTATAAAGGTTGGAAGATTGCTGAGATGAAAGGATTTAATAGAGAGAATAAATATTTGCATGACTATACAAATTCCTTGTGCTGACACCAGAAAAGAATAGATAACATTATAAAATAATAGGCCTTACTTAGTTAAATCTATTTTCTCCTAAGTACCAGGGAATTAATTTTTTCATCCATGAATAATAAAACATTTTTCCTCTGTCATCCTTCAATTTTCTATACTATGCCGATGCTAAGAAAACTAAAAATGGGGGGTGGATGAAATCTAAAGAACATGATTTTTTTTAAAAAAGTGCTCATCATACTATTTGCACAAGTTCTTATGCCCTTTTCTGTTTGGATTTCTCTTAAGTCCTCAATTAGGTATCATTTCACTATATGATTTCTTATAGGTATTTATTCATAAAAGTGAATTTAATGAAATATAATATTAGCAAGTGAGAAAGATAAATTTTCATTTGTTCCACTGAAGATAAGTGAGGAGATAAAGAGATTCTACAAGTAAATATAATTTTAATTCTTTTTTGTGTCATTTCTCAGCAGTGTGGTACAGAGACAATTAGAAATGGAGGTATGAGACTTGAGTTGAAATCTTAGCTCAGTCACAATTCATGACCTTTGACCAGTCATATAACACCATGAGTCTCAGTCCTTTTTTGTGTCAAATGAATAGATTGGATTACATGATCTCAAGGAATCTTCTAGGTTTAAGGCACAAAAGTTAGTATATTTGTATATAGTCAGTGCTTTTCTTGATATTACATTAATGGAAGTATGACTATTTCCCCTCAAAGAAAGATGACAATGCATTGATAAAAGACTGGTATCTATCGTTAAAGTAACATTTCAATTATTATTATTCATTGTGATATATTATTCATTGAATAAATATGTCCCTGTCAAAAATCTTCCCAAACATTACTTTTCTTTATTTATCCTGGAGGATATTATAGATACCAGTAGAATCTTTTCTCCAGCTCCCTAATTCATAATCTGTAGGGTCATGACATCTGGTAAAGTTTTCTGGTGATGCACAGTAATTGGGAAGTAATTAAGAAGGAAATATGAAAATGCAGAAAGGATGATCATATTTGTGTGTATATGTATATCTGTACATATATACATGTATAAACACATATTATATATTTATATATATATTTTCTTGGTGAAAAACCATCAACATACTAAAGGCTAGAATCCAGTAATCTCTTTCCTTAATATAGGGCTTTGCAATTTAATTCACTGAAGATTTGAACAAATCATATTTTTTGAGTAACCCAATATATAACAAAGAACATGTTTTATTTACCAACATTAATCCATGGGAAGACTTAGTAGATTGAAAAACTGATTGTTATATTTATCCTGGAGGATATTATAGACATTTTGACTTTGAAAAAAAATATTGCTGAATATGTGACAGAGAAAGAAAATGAGGCTCAGAAATTTGAACAACTATTAAATAAATTTATCTGTTCATAGTTTAGTTCTCTGAGCTTTGCTGTTAGTCACAGAGTTGAGTAGAAATGTAGAATAGAAGATGTCAAGGTTATGTGAAGAAACACTTTTTCTTCTTTTTCTTAAACAATAATCTCTGATGCTATTTTTCCATCTTTGTTTTATATTCTTCACATGTGTTAGGCCTGTCTTTTACAATTGTTTGTGCCTTCTATATGTATTTCTGAAGATCCTTGAGATCAAGGATTGACCTTTCTTTTAGCAGAGCACCTTTCACAAATACCAACTTATGAAACAAGTAAAACATCACAAGAAAACTAGCTAACTCATTGAAATACCTCTAGTTGTTCAAATTATTACCATAGATGTTTGGTTATAGAGTTGTATATGTTAAAAGGAAAAAAAAAGTGACTTAATTATATAGATAGAAAAAAGTTTTGAAAATTCAACATATAATTTGCCATCAGAAGGTAAATATTTCTTTAGGTAGTTTTTTAGCAAAACACTCAATCTTGGATTTTAAAATATTTGTGGATATTTGGATGAAAGTTTCAAAAATCTAAAACTGGAAGACATTCTATGGTTGTCTAATTTAATCCTTTCACATTAAAATTCAATAAACCAAATAAGAAAGAAAAGAAAACCTCAAATATATTGCTAACAAAAAAGGCTATTGAGAATATATCTATCTCTTTTGAACCATCTGCTTAATTTCTTATCTCCTTATATCTGCAAAATGTGGGAATAATCTATATGTGCTTTCAAAACAAGCTTAGTTAAGTCATGAGAGAGCAATTGACAAGTTTTTATAAGCTCTTTGTTATGGTAGCCTGCATTTTCACAATAAAATAATTGAAAGATGACAGTCCATAAAGCTTGTTCATCAGTATAAATGTTTTGAATAGGCACTGGAGGTAGGCTACGTACTGGTATCACAAATATAAGTGAGGAAAAGCTCTAACTAGATTGCATTAAGGAGACTTGGACTTTTAATGACTTTTAACTTCTCCAGGACACAAAAATTTAATTTTTAAACACTAATAATTTTATTGAAATATGAATCTTAGAATATGATGATTACTGAATTAAAAAAATAGTAAAAGTATAATAGAGAAGCTGATGTTGGGTATGAGAAATGAGCAGCATATTATCTTGAAGAATTATGTATAAAGTCGTACAAAAGATAACAGTAAGATGATATCTGATTCAAATCAAAAGTAGTTCAGTCCCATTGAAAGAACAAGGGATAACTTAGCTTTTATGCTGTGTTGATGCCCATTTAATTGCAATTATTGTAAGAAAGCTATGTGTACATTGGTTTGATCCCTCATGGAACATTAATAGGAAGACAGGGACATGAAAGAGTGAATATATTTTGGGTTGAAGTGAGGAGGAGATCATTAATACAGTGAAAACAAGTACTCTGGTTGTATAGTGCTAAAGAGGACTCTAGGATCTTTTGGGCATGTACAATGAATGAGTCTGGGAAAATCAATTAGCCTTTCAAACCTTCAGTTTTTTCATTTGTAAAATGGGGATCAAAATAACTATCTATTTAAAGGTTTAGTGTAAGACTCAAATTAGACAATAGATTTACAACTCTTTGCAAATCTTAAAGGAGGATAAAAATGTCATGTCCAGGCTAGCTCTCTGGGGAACCATGGAATCAACCCAACTCCTTGTTCTTAGTGGAGGAGTGAAGGAGGCAGGAGGGCCACCATGTGACTGGTCAATATGGTATCCATCTGAAGTCTAGCGTCTTCTCTTGTGTCTGTGGCTTAGAGCTGTGGCTGAGAGCCCTCTGTGTCCCTCCCTCGGCCCTTAAATACTTCAATATGATTACTTCAATACACCATACTGAGCATGTGTCAGCTATAGATGATCACATCATCACATCACATTAAGTTTCTCACTAAGTATGCGCTTAGCTAGATAACCAGTATCTCATCAATCATACTGAGACTTCAGTATACCTTTCCAAGAGTTCCGACCCCCTACATAAAAAGGCCTTAAGAACTTCTAGATCCAGCACACTTTAAGTACAGCTGACAACTATAGAGAATTGTAGGAGTAGTAACAAAAGAATTGCTTTCTAAAAGGGAAATATAGAACCCTTGGTCTGGGATAAAGAGAATACTATATATATATAAACAGAGCTATTCTAGAAAATTTTTAACCTGTCTCTTGACAAATAACATGATATTTGTAAAAGCACTTTGGATAGATGTCTGAAACTTAATATACACCATGCTTATTACCTTCCCCTCCTCCTTCCTTCAGGTTATTGGTAAAGATTGGAATAAGGGACAAAGGACATTTTAGGTATTGTCCTTAGGGAAATAGTAAAAGTGCAGTATAAAGTAGAGGGTTGGGTGGTGATTGTGGGTAGTCAGCCAAATAAATCTCAAAGGACCTGAGACTTTGAGACTCATGATCTTAATTGACTTTGAGGATTTTATCTTGCTTGGCATTTCAGTCAATCTAAGAAAGATCAACAAGTAAAAAAAGAAGGCAAACCTATTGTCTTCTATTTTCTTGGAACAAATTCTTCCCTGATTATATATGTTGTCAAAAAAAAAATATGCACCCAAAATTAAAAGGAAGACAAAACAAACAAACAAACAAACAAACAAACAAAAAAAAAAACATCTGGCATTTGTGCCATAATTGTTAGACAACAAAATTTCCATTTTGAGAGTATGAAAAACAGAAGAAAAACCTTATGGAAGAAATTAGTCAGAGGGATACTAATGTTTCATACTAGAAAGAATTAGAGATTTATATTTTTGAATATTTGGAACATATATTTTTCTCATTAAAGACTATAATGTTTCATTTACTCTATCAACAATAACAACACAAACCTTATTCTATAATGACATGAACTGCAAAGTTGCAAGTGAGGACTTCAAGCTCTTATTCTGGTTTATCCAAGAGATGTTCCCAGGTTTTTTTCTCCCTGAAATCTCTGCTCTAAGAGAAATTTAAAGTTTCAAAAAAATACCTGTCAGAACTGTAACTGACAAAAAAAGATTTTAAGAGCAAGACCTATTTGTGGGAAAAGGTATAATATGGTAATTTCAAGAAAATAGATATTGGATTATTTACAGAAGTTATTTACTCTAATTCTTTGTGTTACTCTGTTTTTTATCATTTTGCAAAATTTTATCAAGTTGTTCCTCAAAATGTCCATTCTTAGGCTTTATTAGATACATTCAGGGATTATCAGATACAATAGACTTAAAGAGAAAAAAAATTCAGTGTGATGCAATGCATTTTTCCTTCTTTAATACACATTACAAAATCAGCATTGAAATATCAAAGGGTCCGAAGTAATTTTACATTTTCTTTGAGTTAGGTTTGGCAATAGAATGTGCTTTGCACTGATAAGCTAACTCCACTGGAGCACATCAGTTCAGCACAGTAAAACCATTGAAGGGTTTAAACATTTAAGTCAGAAAGATGAAATGAAAGCCATGTACTACTATGCATGTGGAATCATTCCCAAGGACATTGACCCTTGTTTTACTTGAGTAAAAATATTAAGAAAGCACTTTCCCTGCTTTAGAGTAGGTTAGTAAAACAGGCTTTAAATAATGTATTTTTTCAGAATAGGTAAGGATATTTTAGATGCAATATCTAAAATGGAACAAATATGTTTAGTTTTACATGGCACATGGTCATAAAGATTTCAAAACAATATGAATAAGAAGAAATAAAGGACAATTCCACAGTATTAAGATTTATGGTAGCATCATGTTTGTTTTAAGACTGATAGTCAAAGTGGCTTGCTATCCAGATTCTACTTTGGATAGGTGGCATAGAAACATCAAGTTAATTTACAAAGACTAATCTAATTATGCTGCTTTCTACTGTCCATTTGTACAAGAATGTCCTTTTAAAAGTAATAAAAGAATAAGATGACAAAAGTAAGCATCTACCATGTCTTTTACATACTCTTTTTTTCTATTTCTCCATCTCAAATTAATAAATTAACAAACTGAACTTTACCATAAGAGCAACTAATGCTCCATAACTTCATTCTTTTATAGTCCTCCATAGAATTTCTAATATCCCCAAACTAAAATACCAAAGTCATTTGCATTGTATTAGTAAATCCCTTAACCTTTCTAAATGAGATTCTCGTCTATAAAAACAGGGATAATGATTGGAGTAGCTATCTCTCAGGAGGAAGGAACTTTGTAAATACATATATATATATATATATATATATATATATATATATATATATATATATATATATATATATATATATATATATATATACATACACACAAAGTCAAATAAATACACTGATCAATTATTAACAATTCCTAATATTTTACAAGAAAATCAATAAATAAAATGAGATTTAAGATGTTTTTACTTAATCGATATTTTCATAAAAAAGCAGAAAAAGCACCAAAAGGGGAAAGACTAAATGAATGTATATTTGAACAAGTTTCTTCTGCCTATTCATATATATATATATATATATATATATATATGAATAGGCAGAAGAAACTTGTATATATATATATATATTTTGTATATGTAAAACAAAAGAGAAACAAACAAACAAACAAACAAAAAACAAAAAAACACTTCTCCCTAAAGAGATTTCTATCTGTATTTTTTTAAAGGAAGAATACACATGACTTTGGGTTAATTTTACAGGAGCTCAATTAAAGAACAAACTTCCTTAATAGATGACTATTATTTCAAATTGAATTCATTCCATTAAAATAATTATAAACCATGACTATTTTAAGAAAGATCAATTTGGAAAATAGCTGACAACCTAGTATTACACAGGATGAAATTGTGATTGTTTTTATTTTGAAACTCAAAAAGAAAAAGAAAAAAACTACTTTTAAACATCAGAGGTAACAATCATGAAATAATAACACAATCAATTTTAGATTAAAAAAATTAATGCAGTTCAAGAGCAAAAATCCCAGGGTACTAAAGGATTTATTTTCTTCTGAAGGTAGTACTAAAATTACATTATTTTCTAATGTAGATTACAATCCATTGCTCCCTTCTGACATTTGATTCTCAAATGCTCTCTAGTTCTTTTAAGATAGTTTTAGATTTTTAAATTTTAATACAGTAAGGTGTAAGCAAAAAGTTAAATATATAGTTTCCCTTAGGATCTCATTATCATGGGATTCTCTTTAACCAGATGTCTATCTTAATGAGTGAGATAATTTAGTTCCAATTTGGAAGTTACATCTTTCCAAGGAGTCATCAGGAAACAAAAACATGTTTTAATTTGTATCATAAAGTGACATTCCACTATCATATCTAATCAGTCTCCTTTAATTATTTTCTTTGCATATAAAAGAAATCTTTACATTTATTTTTTTCATTCCTTAATTTCTTTTGCCTTCTAGGTCTACAATCTCATCTAGTTTATTAGAATATAACATAGGTAAGCTTTTTATTAAGCTTTGAGTTCCACACCAGAAAATTAATTTTTAAGTTTACAAGTATTAGCATGGAAATAAGTTGACAGTGACTTCAGTACAAAGGTCAGCACATGGAAAGACATTGAAAATAATAGCCAAATTTCTCAGCAATTCAATGATTTAAGGCAATTCTGAAGTATGATGAAAAACACTATGCACCTTCAGGGAAAGAACTGATAAAATCTGAACACAAATCAAACCATATTTAAAAACAAAACAAAACAAAACAAAACAAATCACACTCTTTCTATGCCTTTGTTGTCACTGTTTATGTTTAAATTAAATTAAATTTATATTTTCTTTCTCACCATAACTAACATGGAAATATGACTGAACATATATAACCTATATTAAATTTCTTTCTTTTTCAATGTGGGTGGAGAGAAGGACAGTGAGAGAACCAGAGAAAAAGCAAATTTGGAATTAAAAAAAATAGAAAAAAAAAAGTTAAATAATTTACATGTACTTTGATAAAAAATAAAATATATATTTTTTTCAAATCAGTGGGTAACTTGATCAAGGCTACTCTTTCCCAAAGAGGAGAGGGGAAGGTAAGGATTATGGGATCATTAGCAATTCATTTAAACCAGGGGTTCTCAAACTAAGGTCCCCAGGCCACATGTGGCCCGCTGAGGACATTTATGCGGCCTGGGGGTTATGGCGAATGGGCTAAGGGGCGGAGACGGAGTGTGTTTTTTTTTTTTTTTTTTTTACTATAGTCCAGCCCTCCAACAGTCTGAGGGACAGTGAACTGGCCCTCTATTTAAAATGTTTGAGGACCACTGAAAATGCTCAAGTTCAATATTTTTTTTAATTAAAAAGAGGCACATTTTTAAAAAAATAAAAACTGTTCTCTTAATACCTTTTAATTTTTTACAACAACTTAATTTCCCCCATTATCTCTTTCTCTTCCTTTCCTATAGAGTCATATCCTATAACAAAAGCTATTTATTTTTATTTTTTTTTTGAAATTTTGAGTTCTAAATTCTAACTTTTCATTAAACACCTCACCTATTGAGAAGACATCAGAGCAATTATGCACACCAAATCATTGAAACTGTTATGATTCCAATATGATCAATATTTCCAAATTAACCACATTACCAAAAAAGCAAGAAAAATAGAGAAAATTATGCTTTAATATCAACTCAGAATTAGTTCTCTCTGGAATGGATAGTATTTTTCATAATGGACCATTTAGAATTGTTTTAAAGCACTGTCTTCATCAGAGTAGCCAAGTCTTTCACAATTGATCATTGTTACAGTATTATGGATACTCTTTACAGAATTCTTCTGTTCCTGTATCCATTCATGTTAAGTTTCAAGGTTTTCCTGAGGCTATCCTCCTATCCCAAATGTCTTATATTTTCTCACCATACTATTTTATCGCAATCATATTCCCCCAATTTGCAATTCTCTGGCATCAGAAAAAAAAAGCTTCTATAAATAATTTTGCACTTATAGACTTTTCCTTTTTGGTTTGTTTTAAAATTTTGTTGTGATACAGACCTAGCTAGGCAAAAGGTGTTAAGGACCATGCCTAAGTGCATTGTAAGGGGCAAAAGTCCATTTTGCTTCAGACCATTCCTTCCCTTAATTCACTCTTCCTTTTATCCCTTTCCCATTTTGTTCATATCCCTTTCTTTTCCTATTTCCCTATTGGATGACAGATTTCTACATCCAAATATGTGTGTGTGTGTGTGTGTGTGTGTGTGTGTGAATAATCACTTTAATTCCTTCACAACAAATGCTGTTTGCACAAATGACCAACACAAATAGTAACTAGTAAGTAAGTTCCTCTGTCCAAGGAAAAAGCTAACAAAAATCTGAGAAGTTAGATATATTATAACTTACTGTAGAATCAGCATGAAAGAATGAAGTCTTTTGTGGGGTGGGACATTTACCTTTATTAATGATTTTTTCACTCCTCTGCACCTATTAAACTTCTACCTGTCTTTCAAAATATAACTCATATATTTTTCATTTTGTTGACATCATTTCAGATGATTCCAGTTTATGACAGCCTATTTTCTTAACTTAAAAGGTTATTACTTGTTCCATCTATTTTGAAATGAATCTTATGAGGTCTCCTATTTTATTTTTTTTTCATTGTGCTCCCCTAAAAGTAGATAAATTAATGTGAGCATTCTCTCTACCAAATAAAATTACATTCCTTTCTTACATTAGTAAACTTCTAGTCAGCACCCAAAAATAACTAATTACAATATGGCCAATTGCCAGGTGATAAAACTCTTTGGAGTTTATACATGCTTTCAGATGATAAATACATGGTATTCTGTCACTTGAATTGTCCATAAACTCTTTTCAGTGTGTGAGACCCTGCCAAAATTAATATTTATTAAAATAGTTTTGGTGAAAACAAAGACTGTGGGAGGGGCGGAGCCAAGATGGCGGAGAAGATACACGCCACTGTGTAAGCTACTTTCTTCCCTCACAACCAACTAGATTTAATCAGCCTCAGAAATAGCGTTGGACTGATAGAATCCACAAGGACTGGAAGCACGACTTACCAACTGAAGAGAATCTGGAGTTTCAGCAGGAAAGGTCAGCTCCCAGGGGAGGAAGAAGAGAGGCCAGCACAGACGGTGGGGTAGTGGCACACTGCGCTGGTCGCACTGGGGAGGGCTCTGGGATCAGAGAATCTACTGACATAAAAGAATCTGGCACAGGCTGTTAGCTCTTCTCTGCTTATAAAACAGCAGTTCAGAGGAGAAGTATAAGCCACTTTAAAATTTAAAACTAGATTAGATCTTCCTGGATCCCAGGGGTTACTCAGCAGATCTCGGCACCGGGGGTGTGGCCAACATAGGCAATCCAGGATTTCACCTCGGGGTAGTTAAGAGATTGAAGAGTGGGCGGGGCGGTAACTCATAGTGCCTGGCTTGGCTGGCTGGAGGCTGTGGAACAGAAGTCCCAGAGAAGTGGAACCTTTGAACTAGGGACCGCGGTTTCTGGCAGACACTTCCAGTTTGAGCACAGGGGCTTTTCACGTCACCTGCTGACATCCACGCCCCACCGGGACGCATAGGCTAGGCTTTGAGTCGCCTTTACTGTTCAGTCTCAACCTCAGGGAAGCCACTAAAACACAGCACCCTCAGGGCACAGCAGTGCTGATCACCTCTGGGGCACTTCCAGGGAGGGGGTGGAGAACTCTCTCCCAGAGCTCTCTCTTAGCTCAGGCACAGGGGCCACTGCATCCATCCGGTCTAAGAGGAAGATGGTAAAGAAAGAAATAAATAATTTCCTACCCCAGGGACAGACCCCAAAAGATTTTTTAAGTATGAGCAAGAAGCCCAAAAAAGCCATAGATTCCTTCTACACAGAGAAAGAGTGGGTATCCAACCCCGAGGAAGTTAACAGCAGAGAGTCAGCAGATAACAACCTAAAAGGGAACAATTCCTGCCCCCCATCACATAACTCTCTCCATGAAGAGACTATTAAAAAGTTATGAGAGTTTGAAGAAAAATGGGGAAAGGAAAGGGAAGTTATGATAGAGAATAACAATGTTCTGAAATTGGAGTTGGAAAAAATAAAGAATTCACAGGAGATGCAGGGAAACAAAATTAGTGAATTAGAAAAGGTAAAAAAATCACAGGAAAATAGGATTTATGAATTGGGGAAGATAAAAAAGTCCCAAGAAAATAGGATTTCTGAATTGGAAAAAGAAAATAATTCTCAAAAAAAAATTAGGGAAATGGAAAAAAATTCAATAGAGCAAAATAATTCATTTAAAAATGAAATTGGGCATTTACAAAAAGAACTAAAAACTGTTAAAGAAGAAAATAACTCCTTAAAAGTCAGGATGGAACAAATAGAAATGAATGATTCATTGAGAACCCAAGAATCAGTCAAACAAAACAAAAAAAAAAAAAAATGAGAAGCTGGAGAACAACGTCAAATACTTACTGGGAAAATCTATAGACCTGGAAAATAGATCTAGGAGAGATAATCTGCGGATTATTGGACTTCCAGAAAACTATGACCAAAAAAAGAGCCTAGATTCTATTTTACAGGAAATTATCAAAGAGAACTGTCCAGAGATAATAGAAACAGAGAGGAAAATAGGCATTGAAAGAATACATCGAACTCCTTCTGAAAAGGACCCTAAAAAAAGAACACCACAAAATATTGTGGCTTAACTGCAGAATTACCACACAAAGGAGAAAATCCTGCAAGCAGCTAGAAAAAAAAAAAAACAATTTAAATACCAAGGTGCCACAGTAAGAGTCACACAAGATCTGGCTGCCTCCACATTAAAACATAGAAGGGCCTGGAACCTGATATTCCGAAAGGCAAAAGATCAAGGATTGCAACCAAGAATAAACTACCCAGCTAAGTTTAGTATCTTTTTCCATGGAAGAAGATGGTCATTCAATGAAATAGAGGAATTCCATATGTTTCTAAGAAAAAAACCAGACTTAAACAAAAAATTTGATCTACATCCACAAGACTGAAGAGAAACAGAAAAAGGTACACAGAACCCTTGAGAACTATATCTCTGTTGTGGGTATATAGAATGTACGCATGGATAATTTGGTTTTACTGATATAAAAGAAAAAAAAAGGAGGGGGTGTAGTAAAGGGAAGGGGGTAGTATCAGAAAAGGGGGAGGGTGTGATAAAAAGAGGGAAACTACATCCCAGGAAGAAGCATAGAATATACACCATATCTGAGGGAATTTAGAGAGGGGGAGAATCATTGTGTAAATCTTACTCTCATCAGAAGAGGCTCAAAGAGTAAATAATTGTCATATTTGTTTTTCAGAGAATTCTCTCTCACCTCATTAAAAGGGGGGAGAGGAAAAGGGAAAAGGAAAAGGAGAATAAGGGAAGGGACTTGAAAAGAGGGGGGAGGGATACTAAAAAAAAAAGGGAGGGCTGTGCGTCACAAAGGGGGTCTATAAATTAAATATTGGGGAAGGGGTTCAGGGGGGTCAAGGGAAAAAGCATAATCTGGGGATAATATGATGGCAGGAAATACAGAATTAGTAATTTTAACTGTAAATGTGAATGGGATGAACACTTCCATCAAACGGAGACAGATAGCAGACTGGATCAAAAATCAGAACCCTACAATATGTTGTTTACAGGAAACACACTTAAAGCAGGGAGATACATACAGAGTAAAGGTAAAAGATTGGAGCAGAATCTATTATGCTTCAGGTAAAGCCAAAAGAGCAGGGGTAGCTATCCTTATCTCAGATCAAGCAAAAGCAGAAGTTGATCTAATTAAAAGAGATAAGGAAGGAAACTATATCCTGCTGAAAGGTAGCATAAATAATGAAGCCATATCGATACTAAACATATATGCACCAAGTGGTATAGCATCTAACTTTCTAAAGGAAAAGTTAAGAGAGTTGCAAGAAGAAATAGACAGTAAAACTATAATAGTGGGAGATCTCAACCTTGTACTCTCAGATTTAGACAAATCAAACCACAAAACAAACAAGAAAGAAATTGAAAAAGTAAATAGAACATTAGAAAAACTAGGTATGATAGACCTTTGGAGAAAACTGAATGGCAATAGAAAGGAATATACTTTCTTCTCAGCAGTTCATGGATCCTATACAAAAATTGACCATATATTGGGACATAAAGATCTCAAAATTAAATGTAGGAAGGCAGAAATAATAAATGCCTTCTTCTCAGACCACAATGCAATAAGAGCTAAATTCAGTAAAAAGTTAGGGGTAAATAGACCAAAAAGTAATTGGAAACTGAATAATCTCATCTTAAAGAATGACTGGGTGAAAGAGCAAATTATAGAAACAATTAATAATTTCACCCAAGATAATGACAATGATGAGACATCATACCAAAATCTGTGGGATGCAGCTAAAGCAGTAATAAGGGGAAATTTTATATCTTTAGAGGCTTATTTGAAGAAAATAGAGAAAGAAAAGATTAATGAATTGGGCTTGCAACTTAATAGGCTAGAAAAAGACCAAATTAAAAACCCCCAACCAAAAATTAAACTTGAAATACAAAAATTAAAAGGAGAAATCAATAATATTGAAAGTAAAAAAAAAAAAAAAACTATTGACTTAATAAATAAAACCAAGAGTTGATTTTATGAAAAAGCCAATAAAATAGATAAACCTTTGGTAAATCTGATCAGAAAAAAGAAAGAGGAAAATCAAATTGTTAGTCTTACAAATGAAAAGGGGGATCTTTCCACCAAATAAGAGGAAATTAGAGAAATAATAAGGAGTTACTTTGCCCAACTTTATGCCAATAAATTTGATAAGTGAAATGGATGACTTCCTCCAAAAATATAGGCTTCCTAGATTAACAGAGGAGGAAATAAATTGCTTAAATAGTCCCATTTCAGAAAAAGAAATAGAACAAGCTATTAATCAACTCCCCAGGAAAAAAAAAAAATCACCTGGATCAGATGGATTTACATGTGAATTCTACCAAACATTTAAAGAACAATTAGCCCCAATGCTATATAAACTATTTGAAAAAATAGGAAATGAAGGAGTCCTACCAAACTCCTTTTATGACACAGACATGGTACTGATACCTAAAACAGGTCGATCGAAAACTGAGAAAGAAAATTATAGACCAATTTCCTTAATGAATATTTATGCTAAAATCTTAAATAAGATATTAGCAAAAAGACTTCAGAAAATCATCCCCAGGATAATACACTATGATCAAGTAGGATTCATACCAGGAATGCAGGGCTGGTTTAATATTAGGAAAACTATTAGTATAATTGACCATATTAATATGAATTATTCTATGTAAGGATATAGTATTAAACTAATATCAAAGTGAATAATCTTATTAAATAATATTTTCATAATGTTTTTATAATAATAATGGCCAATGGGAAGTATTTATATAGCACTTAATATATTATCTCATTTATACTACCTAATAATTTTGTGACTTAGGTGCTACTATGACTTCCCTTTTACTGATAAGGAAGTAGAGGCTGAATTTAAATGATTTTCCAGAAGTCCTACAGCCAGGAAATGGATGAACTCAGGTCTTCCTGACTCTAAATCCAGCATTCTCCCCTAAATTACGCAATCATATAGTATTTACATGGAAATTTATACATACATATATATATATATATATATATATATATATATATATATATATATATATATATATAATAGTAAGGTAGTATAATTGTTCATTCTCATTTTAAAGATGTAGAAACTCAGGCTTAAAAAGATTAAATTACTTTTTGTAAATCATACAGATAGTAAATAGCAGGACCAATAAGGATTAGAACCTAAGCAGCTTCCCTAATATAAAGTCCATTTATAAACTATTTCTCAGCACTTGATAACCACTTGGCCATCCTTAAAAAATGTAATGAGAAGACCTGGGTAGTGAGTTCTCTGTTATCAATTGTTCAAGAAAGTTTGAATTAACAAAGGCTATTCTTCTACCCTTTGTATGGGTTAGAGATCAAAAGAGATGACTTTAAGTATGTTTTCCCTCACTAAAATTATTTGTTCCATAGATCACCCAGTAAAAACATATAACCTTTGGTAATATAAGAAAGCTAATTCTGCACTCATGCAAAAGAGGAAAAAACTATTTAATTTGATAAATTATCTATAGTACTCTATGGTGGGTATACAGAAGGAGAAATAATTATTTCCTGTGGTACTTAAGTAGTATTCCATAAAAAACATATATGAGAAGTTGCTCAACCATTTCACAATGGATGAACATTTCTTCAATTTTCAATTCTTTGTCACCACAAAAACAAAACAAAAACAAAAACAAAAACAAAAACTGTTACAAATATATTTGTAAAAATGGTCCTTTTCTTTATTCTTTGATCTCTTTGGTATATAAGATCTAATAGTAGCATTATTGGGTCAAAAGATATGTAGTTTTATAGTCTTTTGGGCATAATTTCAAATTTCTCCCCAAAATAGCTGAATCACTTTACAACTCTCCAATAGTGCATTAGTATTCCAATTTTTCCACATTCTCTCTAAGATTTGCCTTTTTTTTTCCTTAGGCAATTGGGGTTAAGTGATTTGCCCAGGGTAACACAGCCAAGGACTGTTAAGTATCTGAAGCCAGATTTTAACTTAGGTCTTCCTGACTTCAGAGCTGATGCTCTATCCATTACACCAACTAGCTGCCTCCAAAATTTTCCTTTTATACTTTTCTGTCATATTAATTCATCTGATAGATGGTATCTCAGAGTTATTTTAATTTGCATCTCTAATCAATAGTAATTTATGGTATTTTCTTTTTCATATGACTAGGGTTAGCTTTGATTTCTTCTTCTGAAAGCTGTCTATATCTGTTTGACCATTTATCAATTAGGTAGTGAATCATTCTTATAAATTTGATTAAGTTTTCTATATATTTGAGAAATGAGACTTTTATGATTGAAATTTGTTTTAGATTTATTTTGCCAGTGTCTCCTTCTAATTTTGGCTGCATTTGTTTTGTTTTTGCAAAACATTTTTTTAATTTTTACCATCTATAAATAGTGATAGCTTTTCTTCCTCTCATTGACTTGTAATTCCTTTAAATTCTTTTTCTTTTCTTATTGCTATAGTCAGCATTTCTAGAACAAAATTGCATCACAATATCATAATGGACATCCTTGGCTTAATTTCTATTACAAATAATGCTTGGTAATTGTTTTAGATAGATTATAATTATTGTTTTAAGGAAAATTATATTTTTTCCTATGCTTTTTAGAGTTTTTAATAGGAATGAGTGTTGATTTTTAATTAAAAGTTTTTCTGTATCCACTGATTTAATCATATGATTTTTAATATTTTCCCCAACCTACATGCAAAAATAATTTAATGTTCTTTTATTAACTTTTGAATACCAAATCCCATCTCTCTTTCCTCTTCTCTCCCTTCCCTGAGATGGTAAATAATATGATATAATTATATATGTACAATCAAATTATATGTACTTTGCTATTGTTATTAACACTGTGAGTTATGATGATAGTTCCTAATGTTGAGTCAGTTTTGCATTTCTGGTATAAATCCCACATGGTCATAATGAATGATTTTTGTGATATTTTGCTGCAGTGTTATTGATATTTTATTCTAAAATTGCCTCATTATTGTTAAAGATTCATTGCAGAAATTGATTTATAATTTTCTTTTTCTATTTTTCCTCTTCCTGATTTAGGTTTCAGGACCATATTTGTATCAAATGTGTAATTTGATAGGATTCATTTTTTGGTTATTTTTTCAAATTGTTTATATAGTACTGGAATTATTTTTTCAGTTTTGAATCAAAAATCTTGAGAAATTTTTTTTAGAACTCTCATTTATGGTGTGTTCATTTTTTTTTTTCTTAAGCTATGGTTCTAGGGTATGGGACTCTGCTGAGAGGGAGTACAGAGACCACCTTGATCTTTGGTACAAGATAAGTTTTCTGCCAAGTTGCAGAAATGCCCTTGTTGAATAAGGATCAATGATTTGAAACCATGGGAATGGGTTTGGTCTGAGGGTCACAGCTTGTTGCTTGTAAACAGGTATGCCTTAACAGGGCCTCTTACCTGTGAGTGGCTTGCTAAATTGCTGAAATGGCTCTTCTTCCATTGGCAGATACCATGCATACACAAAGCCCATGAGCTGCTTCTTTGAATGGTGATTGGGGATGCCTACTCATCAGAAACTGATCATGCTTTCAAAAACGTATATCAACAAGGCTGTAGGGCATAATAAAATGGAGCTCTTTTCACACTCTCGGAGTGTTTAATTATTATACAATCTGAGAGATGAGAATTTGTACTTCAAGAGTTGTCTTAATTTGCATTTTTTCTTACTGATAGTGATATAGAGCATTTTTTCTTATGACTAGTTGATTCTCTTTTCTCTAAATATATGATTATGTTATCTGCAAAGAGTGATAGTTATGTTGTTATTTTTCTGCTATTGAACCAGCCTTGCATTACTGGTATAAATCCTACTTCATCATCGTGTAATGTCCTGCTGATAAGTTGCTATAATCTCTTTGCTAATATTTTTAAAAATATTTTTCAATTTTAATATTTTAAAGATTTTCACATCAGTATTCCTTAAGAAAATTGCCTTATCATTTTCTTTTTAAGTTTTGGCTCTTCCTTATCAGCGCCATATCTATTCTATGAAAGGAATTTGGTAGGACTCCTTCTTATCTTATTTTTCCAAATACTTTGCATAGTATTATAATTAATTATTCTTTACATGTTTAGTAGAATTCACTTGTAACTTCATCTGGCCCAATAATTTTTTTTTTCTTAAGGTCTTCATTAATAGTTTGTTCATTTTCCTTTTCTAAAATGGGACAATTTAAGTATTTTGTTTCCTCATGTTAACTGAGCAATTTCTAATTTTGTAAATACTCATTTATTTCACTTAGATTTTCATATTCGTTGGCATACAATTGGACAAATAGATCCTATTATTGCTTAAATTGCATCTTCATTTGTAGTAATTTAACCTTTTAATTTCTTATGTTAATTCCTTCCTTTTTTAAATAAAATTAACAAAAGTTTTATTTATTTTGCTTTTTTATAAAATAATTCTTATTTTTGTTTATTAATTCAGTAGTTTTCTTACTTTCACTTTTGTTAATCTTTTTCTTTGATTTTCAGAATTTCTAATTTGCTATTTAATTTGGGGTTTGTAATTTGTCCTTTCTCTAGCTTTTTTAGTTGCATGCCCAATTCATTTGATGAAAAGCTTCCAAATATATAAGTTTTCCCATCCTGGCTATATCCCATAAGTTTTGGCATATCATCTCATTTTTGTCATTCCCTTGGATGAAATTATTGGTTGTTTGTATGATTTGTCATTTAATGCATTCATTAAAATTAGATTACTTAGTTTCCAATGAATTTTTTGGTCTATTTCTCTGCAACCCTTTATTATATGTATTTTTATTGAAAGATGATCTTAAAAGGATACATTTACCAGTTTTGCCTTTCTGTATTTTATTGTGAGGTTTTCCTAATGCATGGTCAATTTCCATGTATGTGTTATATACCTCTGAGAAAAAGTATATTTCTTTCTATCCCTATTCAATTTTCTCTAAAAATCTATTATATCTAGCTTTTCTAAAATTCATCTTTTAACTTCTTTCTTGTTTATTTTGTGGTTAAATTTATCTAGTTCTGATAGAGAGAAATTGAGATCCCTTACTAGTATAATTTTTCTCTCTATTTCTATTTTCAACTCAACTTCTCTTAAGAATTTGGATGCTATATCAATTAGTGCATATATGTTTAGGATTGATATTACTTCATTGTTCTGATACTACTTTTCACTAATTCTGTGTGTGTCTGTGTATGTGTGTGTATACTGTATATATAGCCTATTCAATTTACATATTGCCTTCCTCTTTAGGCTATAAGCTCCTTTAGGGCAGGAGATAGTTTTTAGCTTTTTATTTTATGTCTAGCACTCTGCCATCATAATGAATCATTATTAAATCTTTATTGACTCACTGACTGACGGTTTGACAGATAAAAAGTCTGAAAATAATTCTGCCTATCTAACATCCATTTTATGAGAAGCTGTTATGGGTTTCATTTTCTATATACCTGCCAAAGGATATCCCTAAAACACTTACATGATCATGTTCTTTTTTTTTTTTTTTTCCTAAAAAATTCCAATGATTTCCTAATTCTTAGGGTAAAATAGAAACACATATTTGATATTTTAAGCTCTTGAATGTTATGAAGAATTTTGACCACTGTACAATCAAAGATAGAATATTTCCAACAAAGGGAAATCATAATAAAAGCACAGAGATAAAGGTTCACACAACAACTTAGAATAGTCCTATCTAGCTAGAGTATGGGATATTTGTAAAGCAATAATAGAAAATAAGTCTAGATCAATAAATTGGTTTTACATTTTGGAAGACTGCCATTATCAAACTGAGAAACTATAATCACAGTTTCTGTCCTGAAGGAGGCTATGTGATCCTGTTCTGTTTTAGGAAGATCAGTATGGTAGTTGAGTGAAGTTTGCAATGAAAAAGATCAGTTAGGATGCTGCATTGAAATAAGATGATATGAGAATAATCCAGGGTGACAATAAGAGTATATGAACTAAAGGGTGGTAATGGATATTGAAAGACCAAAATATTCCTTAAGGTATACATTCTGATTTGGCCCTATATATTTATTTTTCTTCTGATATTTGTTTACTTATTCTCAGAGAAATAGTGTCTTTCAAAAGAAAGTAATTTTATCATAATTTCAGAGTTAGAAGGTATTTCAGAGAGTTTACAGTCTCCCTGTATACCTCTGTAAGAATTATCTCTATAATATCTTCAACAAGTAGTTCTTTACCTTTAATTTCAAGATCTTTAGTGAAGGACAATTCATATATTCTTGAAAATACCTATTTTACTTTTGCATAGTTTTAATCATTTCGAAGCTTTTCCCTAAAATTCAGTTTGCCTCAAAGAAAATGTCAATTATTACCTCTCATTTGGCTAAGAACAAGTAGAACAACTCTAATCCTTTAAGTAAGCTGTTACCCCAGCAGAATAGTTTTTTTTTTTTAATGTTGCTTGTAGAATTAAAATGAAATTCTATGTTTTATTACACAAGTAGTAGTCCATTTACCAAAAAATGGCACTGATACTATTATACAATAGTAACAACTGGTATTTATAAAGTGCTTATGTTTTAAAAAGCCCTTGGGGTGCAAGATCTTATTTTCACAAGAACCTCATTATAATCTCTATTTTGTAACTGCAGAAACTTAATCTCAAGAAGTTAAATTATTTGGCTACTGTCATAAATGTAGAGAATATCTGAAATAAGGCACAAAGCCAAGACTTTCTAAACTACAAGTTTAGCCCTTTTCCCACTATATCACACAGCTAATGTAGTATAAATTTATTCCCATTACTTAACTATGATGCCAGTATTATACTATGAGAAAATAGGGAGGCATTTTACTTGTACAGGCTATGATTATGTTATAAATGACAAACAAACTTTTTCTTAAAGTTTTGTTAATGCATATAAAGTTTAAGTGGAAAAAGGGAGAATAAATGTAAAATTTGCTTTGGAAATATGTTATTATCAATGAAGTTTCGTGTTTTGAGTTTTAATTTTACTTTTCTTCTTTTTTATATTTTATTACTAGTAATGTAAAAAAAAGATATTATTGTCTAAAAAAGTCTTCCATGATTCTATCTGTTATACTCCCATCATACTACATCGAGTCACAACAACAGTTCCCGAGTGAGAACATTAATTTGAGAGAGAACCTTTTTCTTTATTTGGAATGAAGAGATAAAGAGAGATTTAGCAAAGGTAGAGTCAAAGGAAATGGCAGAGAAAGACACACAGAAGGATACAGACAGGGACACAAAGGTAGAAATAGAGACAGAGACAAACTGTTGAAACAGAAGCAGAAAGGTAATAAAGAAAGTTACAGAGAAATAAAGACCAAACCCAATAGAAAAAAGGTAGAAAGACAGAAAAGAAAATTAGTCATTTTGGCTTAGCTTGTCTGTCTATTAATCAAATCTAAGCTAAATGTTTTAAACTTCTTTCTTCTCATAGACATTTTATTCAAGTATCTACATTTGAGTTATACTTTTCCAAGTAGAGCAAGAGAAGTTGTGAACATATGAACTTAAATTCTGTCAATAGTGACAAGCTTGATGAAAAGAATTATTCATAAACTGTTCTGAAAACTTAACTCTTGCTTTGCATCTGTTTTGTAAGGCATTTCAAATAATGCAAATAAAAATCTAAAGAATAAACTGCATAATTAAACATAGAGTGAATTAAAACATGCAGGATTTGATGTCATTTGCATTTGTTACCTTGAGCACCTGCATTTATTTCAGTGCTCTCTGAGTGTAGGAGACACACAGCTGCTGTTGTGACTAACGAAAAGAACAAAGTCAAAGGCATCAAGTCATACAATTTGTATCATAGTTTTCTAAAGTTCTGGAAAGAAACAAGTTTCATATAAACTTAATGAATTAGATAAGTTTGGTTTTAATATGAAATTTGTTTTACATAAGTACCTTAAATATTGATTCAGATTTAGGGAATAGTTATAAAATAAGATAATTATCATTATTATATTCACAACTCAAAAGCATAATACTAATTAAAGCAGTTCTTAGCATGTTCACAAAGTTCCAATCTGGTCTAATCTATCTCCAATATGTGACTGATTTAGAAGGTTTTTCAACAGTAATAATACAAACCAGCATTTTCATATCCTTAATATGCACTTAAAAAACAACTAAATATTATTTTCAAAAGTTTCCCTTAAAATTTAAAAATCTCTTTCCATGTTTTCTGATTATTTTCTAGGGCTATAAATTATGAATCATGATGAACTCAGAGAAGCATGGGGGAAGTGTGGCATAGAACTAGCAATATCAATTCCTGTACCTTTAATGGGTATTTGTTAGGATTACTAAGTGAGAACTCAGGTTGTCTGGATGGTGACAAGGTGAGAATTCAGGTTTTCTGGACAATTACAAGGTGAGAACTCAGGTTGACTTGATAGAGGGGGCAAGCTCATTGGCTGGGGTGGTTCTTCCCAGAAGCCCTTGCATTATCCCACGCCCATTCTCTGGGAGGATAAAAAGAGACAGCACTGGGCGCAGAGAGCAGATCGGCCTGAAGAAGGATAAGAGTTGGAGGAGATTCAGAGCCAGGATTCAAGAGAAAGACTCTGCATTGCATCAGGCTTGACAGGGCTCTCTGCAGGAAGGGAAGTCACTTCTAAGGACAAGAGTTAACAGCAACTGCCTGGAGACAACGGTTCACTACAGGAAGAAGAATCTGTCTGAAAGATTTGAGTAGACACAGCAGATCTCTTCCCAGAGAGCGATCTGGCAGCTTCTGGAGACGACAGCTCTATTTTTCCTAATTTCAATCCCTTTCTTCCATCCCACCCCAGCCAACTTGATGGCTGAAATGGAAGAAAGGGATTGAAATTAGGAAAAATAGGATTGCAAAAATGGATTACACTTGGGGAGAATACAGGCCTTTTAAACCAACAGGGCTGTGTCCAGTGCAAACAACTCCAATGTAATTGTCAGGTGATGTGGAGAGATCCAGAAAGTGGTGAATGGAAGGGACCAGATAGGTTAACTGCCTGGGGGAGAGGGTTTGCTTGTATTTCTTCAGCAGGAGAAGGAATCAGATGGGTGCCAACGAGTCATATTCGCCTTGTCCATCAGAGAGAGACAGAAAAAGAGAAAGACCTCAAAATAAAGGAGAAGATCTAAGAAACATCTGACACTGAAAGAGCATGGCTAATAAAAAGACTGTTAAAGAACTTTAAAACCAGCAGGAATCATTGGACTTCCTCACACAAGATGAGACTAATGGACAATGGACTTATGGACATTTATAAATTTTCAATTTATGATTATTTGATTATGTTATATACTTCTAGCATGCGTTATGTTACTATGTTACTATATGCTTATGTAATTTATGTAATTATCTGTAATACTTCCCATATTGATGGATTTATGTTTCAAGGTCATGACTGTCCTATGTTCTAAATCAAAAGAAAGGGGGAGATGTTAGGATTACTAAGTGAGAACTCAGGTTGTCTGGATGGTGACAAGGTGAGAATTCAGGTTTTCTGGACAATTACAAGGTGAGAACTCAGGTTGACTTGATAGAGGGGGCAAGCTCATTGGCTGGGGTGGTTCTTCCCAGAAGCCCTTGCATTATCCCACGCCCATTCTCTGGGAGGATAAAAAGAGACAGCACTGGGCGCAGAGAGCAGATCGGCCTGAAGAAGGATAAGAGTTGGAGGAGATTCAGAGCCAGGATTCAAGAGAAAGACTCTGCATTGCATCAGGCTTGACGGGGCTCTCTGCAGGAAGGGAAGTCACTTCTAAGGACAAGAGTTAACAGCAACTGCCTGGAGACAACGGTTCACTACAGGAAGAAGAATCTGTCTGAAAGATTTGAGTAGACACAGCAGATCTCTTCCCAGAGAGCGATCTGGCAGCTTCTGGAGACGACAGCTCTATTTTTCCTAATTTCAATCCCTTTCTTCCAGGTATTAGTTTGGTGATTTGGGGAAAATTAGAATCTATTGATGGCTTGGGAATTCTCTGAGATCATAAGTTATAGTGAAAGGGATGACATGTCTTACCAGAGGCAGTTTCTTCATCTGAGAAATTGCTACAAGAATGAAATCACAATTCTAGTTCCTTTGCAGATGAAGTTAGATTTTGATCATATAAGACAGAAAAAAGATAGTTTACATCCCCTTGGTGTGAATAAGGAATGATAGTCATGGAAATGATTTAATGGGAAATTTAATGGGAAAACATGATACCATCAAGTCCATGAGTGAATATATAAGGATATAGACCCCTCATACAGTATTATGAGGGATAACATTTGGATAGCCTGAATACTATAGTTGTATTCACACAATATGAAAAAGAAAGTATATAAAGATCTTGAGTAGTATGGAAAGACATGGGAAAAGTGGAAATTTGTTTTGCTGTGTGGCAATTAAAATAATTTTGAGAGAAATATGTATCATTACTAAAAGGATGGTTATTTGGCCACCTCTTTTAGACCAAAGACCATCATGGCAATGGATTCAGAGCTTAAATATTCTTTTGGAAGAGATGTGAAAATTAATTCTTATTGGTTGACACAATGGAGATGGGCTACATTAAAATGATTGGCTGAGATTGACATCATATCATCTTTGACCATCTGTTCATAGAATATATGACCCAAAATTAGTCCAGTGTCATTTTCAGCATTCCGTCAAGAAAATGAACTTTAAAAAATCTAGACTAAGGAGAGAGTTCTGAATCTCTCCAAATTATTGATTGTTAATAATCATTTCTCTTACCTAGATTATGCATGTTTCGGATGAAGCATTTTTTTTTCTTTTAAATTGGCTCAATGAGATATTGTGAAGGATAGATTAAAATAAATTATATAAATATAGAAAACTCTTCATACTTATTCCAATAATCTCATAGTTGGATCAGGGAACCAAAAAGGTTATCAAAAACAACTCATCTTTGAACAGAATTTCTATCCCTCCCTATATGGCAGCATTTCAAATTAATAGTCATATAGTTTCTAATTTAAGACTTCTAGTGAGACATCTGATTCTACATTTTGACCACAGTATTTAATTTTTTTCTTTCATAAACCTTATTATTTTTTGTTAATTGCCACCTTTTGCTACTAATTCTTTCTCTTGGGCAGAACTTTCCCACATGTGAGGCATTTCTGATACCTCATGACAAACGTCATGTTGCTCTGCATCTTCTCTCCAGCCTAAATAATCTCAGCTTCTTCAATAAAGCCTTACAGATCTCTTTGGGGACTAAAAGATTTATCTTCCATTATACATTAATATTATGGAATTCTCATATTTAAAGTATGTATAATAAGTGAAAAGAGAAGAAAAATGAAATGATAAACCAGCAAAAATACATAGAACAGGATAATATTGATATAAAGAAATATTAGAGAGTAGCCAAGCCAAATGAGATTATAGATATAGTTTAGTTTTAGGTTTAAAAATGGCACCTTTTTTTAAAATAAAATATTATGATTTTTTTTTAACTGGAAAAATGCATTCCAGTTTTTGTCTTTCATTAAGATTTCTATAACATTAAGGGAAAAAACAAACAAACATGAATTTTATTTGGATACAATCCTCCCTTAGACTGGTGGTGTTAAGTTCAAATAAAAACAGATCAAAGAGGATACTAATAGACTTCATAATGATTGAGGAAAACACAAATTAATATTATTGATATTCTATTATATTTTTCTTTATTTTGTCAAATATTTCTCAATTTCAAATTGATTTCATCTGTTCTTAGGAGTGTTTTTAACCATGTCACATGTACTGGTTTGTGTCAAGTTTAGCATCTCTCAGATCATTTAAATTAATAGATTCATTATATTAATATGCTGTTTAATCAAGGAGAAAATCACTGCATTAAAATAGTCAATTTGAAGTTCAATACCTTCATTTTTCAGCCTGGGAAATCAAAATTCAGAAAGGTTAAAGGAATTTTCTAAAGCTACATAACTTTATAAGTGCCTGAAGTCTTCATCATTCCAATTCTAGTGGTCTATATATTGCCACATAATATCTCCTTATTTACTAGGTATATTAACTTTGGTGAGTCACTTCAGCCCTCTTAGATTTAGTATCCTCACCCATAAAATCAGAACATTTTTAGAAACTAGTTCACAGTTTTGTGAGAAGAAATATATTTTGTGAACTGCTCATAGGACATTAATGAATGCTTGTTGAAATGAACTCAAAAAATAAAAACAAATGGCTTTGCTATACACTGGAAAGACAAGTTTACTATAAGCAAATTTTGATTTATTAAAAATCAGAGAAATGATGTAGAATCTAACCCCTATTTCCTTTTTGAATTTTAATTATATCAATTAAGATTATGAAAAATTTCAAGATAATTGATGGTCCTTATGTTTTGATATCTTAAAATACTAATTTTTGTTTTTATGCCATCCTGTGTTCTTATAATATTCAACAGTTCTTACATTCATAATTCCATTGCAGAGGTGTGATGTGATTGTTGGAAACAAAATTCTGATCCCCAAATAGGGCTACAAAATGAGCTTACACACTTAACAGAAGCCTTGTATCCCTGATCCCAGCTGTGAAGCTCCTCCCCTATCTTCCCATTGGCTGGGGAGATGAGGTTAACATTCTTTCTTGATCCTCCTATAAGAAACAACTCTTAATATGTCCACTCTCCTCCTCTCCAGCCTCCTGCTATATACATTCCATGATCATTAAAAAGAGCCTCAACTCCTCCTAGGGAGAAAATGTTAAGATTTAAGAAGCAATTAAACATATACATTCTAGCTAAGCTATGATATTTGTCCTACTTTCAACTCTTTTTTATTTTACATCTATTTCAGTGTAGTTTTTCCTAGTTTCACATGCTTTCAGAAACTCCCCTGTTCCCCTCCTTTGGACTACTTGTGGTTCCAGACTTCTGGTTTTCCTCCCCTATGGGAGCATAACTATTATTTCTCACATAATCAATTGATATTCTTTGTTTTCTTTAGTTCTTTTATTAGTTTCACCATTTTGTAATAGTATGGTAAGTATTTATTAGTGTACTTTTCCAAAATTTCTTAGACCTGATGTTGAATAAAGAGTTGGAAGATCAAGAGTTCTTTCTCTTAGGAAAAGAACTCAACCAGATTGGATTCTATTTATACCCTAAACAAAAATCAAGTTTTACATTTGGGTGGTTCCTAATTCAATCTAATTAAAGAGCAAGTTCTTTGAGAGCTAGGAGTAATATCACTTAGTCATGCTCTTTAGAACCTGATTGACCTTTTAAAAAGTGGGGTCTTAACAGACCTTAGAGTATTTACAGTATATTGTCTTTGAAGATCAAGCCAGTGAAGGTTTGATGAATCTAATTTTGGATTTATAATGGAGGGGCATTTTTCTTGCTTCCTGTTGTCTTACTGCATGGTAATAGATTATTTTTTTTTTTTATTTTTTTTTTTTAATTAGCTGCTGTGTTGAAAATGAATTACATATTAAAGGCTAGAAATGAATGGGATAATCTTGGTGAATTTCCACTGAGAAGAAAAAAAAAAAAATTGAGCTGCTTGTGTAGAAGAGCCTCTAGCCTTTCCCTCACACCCTCTATTTATAGGTGGCTATGAATGCATGGGGGAGATTGACTCCAGAGTGATAAGCTATTTAAGAAGCTTTTTAATCTTTCCAGTGATTTAAATGATTCACTTTGAGAGTTAATTTTTGACATTAACATCTTAGGGGACAAGTGCTTTATTTTTTAATAATCTCTGAAATAAGAGAGTTTTATTAGCCCCTTTTGTATGAAAATTGTAAAAGTATTTGAGTTATACAAAATTGGGCAGCTGTAATTACAGAGAAATTCTGATGACAAAATATTTGACCCAAACATCAAATTATTCATGCATCTCTATCCCAATGGAAATTTGCACTCTTCTCTTATTCCCCTATATGTTCATAGATGAATTCTTTGCCTTATATTGTTGATACCCATACTACAACAGACATTCCTTCACTTTTCTAGCACTCTTTTATGATATATCTTCCCTTTAGAATACGAACTCTTGGAGGAAAGGAATGTCTTTACTTATTAGTATTTGTATCCTCAAAGATTAGCAATGTGCTTAGTACATAATGAGTATATAATACGATATCTGTCTATCCCCAAGTAGAATATATACCTGAGTAACTATAATGAGGCAGCTATTATGTACTTAATAGGGTATAATAATAAGAATAATAAGTAAGAAATGAATATGAAGTACTTATTTAGTGCCTTCTATAGTATATAAAAATATGTATTTACTAGGGATGTAAGTACAAAGAATGAAAGAATCCCTACTAAAAAAGGACCTCCATAGCCTCTTTCAGTTAAGTTAAATAATGTATATGAAATCACAGAAAAATAGTATCAATGAGCTAGTTCTGTTATCTGTATTTGAAATGTAGTAACCTCATTACAAAATGAATATAAATTCAGCATATTTTTGTAATTCAACACGATAAAGAGACAAAAGAAGGCTAGTTAAAATAATTTTTTCTACTTGTGTAAATATTAATAGTTTCATTCATCAGCATTAAGAGTTTCTTTTTATAACTAAAGAGTGCATTTAAATGTGAAAAAATAAATAAATAGAAAATAGCTTATGTCTGCCAGAAAATTTAGAATATAATTGCATGTGTGTGTGTGATGTTTAAATAAAATTTATGTGTTCCTTAATGAACCTAAACTTGAAACATTATAAAATGTAATAAAACTATATGGCATGTGTGTATGTATGTATGTGCTTATGCAACTTAACTTGCCAGATTATTTCCCCTGATATTTGGAAATTGAAGTTTCTCATATAGCTAGATAGATAGAAGGATGTACATAGATGAATGGATACATAAAGTGAAGAAGATACTAGTTATATCAATACCTATAAAAAGATCTATCTATCTATAGAAAAAAGATCTATCTTTGTATCTTGTTTTTTATTTAAAATATGAAGAGAAATTTCAGTGTGAACTAAGGCAGTAGATTTGTTCTTTTTATCCTTTTTCATTAAATGATGACTAGAGCTTCCAGCAAAATTATACATATATATATATATATATATATATATATGTGTGTGTGTGTGTGTGTGTGTATGTGTGTATATATATATATGTGTGTGTGTGTGTGTGTGTGTGTGTATATATATATATGTATATATATATATATATATATATATTTCTAATATATGTATATTTCTAATTAGTCTTATCTCAGGAGAAGCTTTTGTTAGTGAACCACCAAGAGTATTGCTAAGTAAACAGTAAGCAAAACACCTCATTTTCTTAAATAGCTAGCATTCAACTCATCACTTTTAAAAAGCATTTTAATATTAGAAAAGATTTTAAATAAATATACCTCTGTAAACTTTTTCTTATATATTTAGTTTTAGTAAAATTATTACTCTAACTTTTAAGGCATTTTAAACTGAGCTAGATACCTTGAGTTTGTAAATAAGTTCCATAACCTCTGTTTACTACTTATTTTGTGAGGTCTATCAGCTCTTTTTATTACAAGATGCCATGTAAAACACTGAAATAATTGTTTATGAATTTGGTGGCCAAAAATACTTCTATATTTGCTTTAAATCTCTGCTTTCTTTAAAATCTCTTGATAATAAGACAAACTTTTTCCTCATGTGATTATTACTATTTTTTAAATTTTCACAAGAAAATCAAAAATCAGAATTGGGAGAAGACATGAGAATTTTATATTATCAAGTTGACCAGGCATTTTTTTAAATATTCTATAGTAATTTTGAAGGGGAGCACTTTTCACAGATGAAAGCAATGATGATGAAGGAAATTCATTCATAGTTTACACAATGAACGTAGAAACAAATGGAATCAAAATAACTCACCACTGACTTACTCTTTTTATTATATAACTCCAAGTTTATCTAGCTTATTTGTGTGAAGTTCATATCTCATCCATATTTTTTCATCCAATCCAATTTTATCTTTCCTTCCTTGATTTTTCCATAGAGCTAGAAGAGCTAGACGCTTTCATATAGGATTTTTTTTTTTTAGTGTAAACATATTTAATGTCACTGAAATTACATTTCCTTCAACACTTAGAAAAAAACTCCAGTACTTCAATGAGTTCAAATAAATATGACATTAATTGTCACACATGTGGAATTGACTTTTAAAATAACAGTGCATAATTCAAGATCCTTTGAAAAACAACTAGTTTTCAAAAAAATGTATGGCAGTACAATTCTCTGAAGAAAATCTTATTGCAAATATTAGAATCTCCCAGTCTCATGAATGAATGAAACCACCCAATAAAAGCACTTATTAAAACACATTATCCAATTGGCATAAATTTATGAAATTCTCTTTTTAAATAGAATTATAAATGAAAGTTGAATCCTTCCAAGTAAAGAGCCAACTTGAAACTCCAGAATTACGGGAGCATTGTTCTTCGAGCTCAACAATATGGCCTAGATTTCCTCTGTAATGAAATGTCTTTCTTATGCAGCTTCCTAACAAGTCTTCCTTGACCAGCCAATTCAGCAAAGACAGGCCTGCCTTCCCCTTTGACCTTAGCCACAAGAAGAGCCCAAAGGGCAATGCCTAACAGCAAGACTCCAAGGCTAAAATTCTAACCAAGAAGTTCTCCCTAAGATTGAGAACTAGAAAGGAGCCAAGGCACAAAGAGGCTTCTCCTCCCAGAAGAGTCTAAGAAGTGGAATTATGTTCCCATCTGGGGTTCAACTTTTGGACTGCTCTTTTCCCTTCCTTTTGCAGCTGGTTCTGATTGAGCCAGACCCTCATACCCAGCAATCTCTCTTCTCAGAGAAGTCTTTTGGGTCTCTATCCCCTTTCTCTAGACATATGTCTTACTGCCAGCAGTGAGCACACTGAAAAGTCATCAGAGAAGAGTTAAGATTTACTAAGCCAGTTTACTAATATAAGGAGATAACTGTATTTGCCAACCACTGTATTTTAAATCTACTAATGGAGATAGGTATGTTTCCCTATCAGGAATCACTACAGAATAAGGCCTAACCATATAATACTGTTTTACTCCAAATTACTAAATATTATGGGGCTAAGAGGTCATTCAATGGTGAAACCAGCGCAGTGTTTAAGGACCAAAAAGATATGTAGCTGACATATGTATTTGACCCCATGTTCTAATAAAGAATGTCAGGCTGTTTCATCCAACAAAACACAATGAAAATGACACTTTTCTGGGTTGCTCAGTACACAGGATTCCCATGTTTGATCTTGAACAGCAAAGATGATGAATCAGTTGTTCACTGGGGATTGGTGGAACATGGAGCAGGTTCTGATAAAGGAATAAATCTATTAAAGGAAACATCCAGGGAACTGGGCTTCTTAGACATCACCATTCTCATGGTAGAATCAGCTTATCACCTTTTCTCTAAGACACTTCTCACTACTTTTTCTACAGGAAGTCCAACAAATGCTGTGAAATCATCAGCAATGATGGAGGTGTATGCCTGAGAAACCAGTGCAAAGGCCCTTCTTCTCATGGCATCTCTGAATGCCTCCATGATGGGCTGAATGGTCTCCTCTCACTTATGTGCACTGGTAGTCGTATAGATTCCTGGGAAACCTCTGCCAGATTCATTGTCCTACCAACCAGATTCCCCATGTTCAGAATTTGCAGATTTTTTTTCCAGATATATTAGGCGTTATTCATGTCATTGTGCAGATAGAATAGAGCAAGCAGCTGCCTGTAGGCAGGGTGAGGCAGTCTGGGGGTGGGAGGTGGCAATGCTGCCGGGAGCCTTGAGCTCCTGGTTCTTGAACTGATCTAGAAGCTTTTTGAAGATGAAGGTGGCGTTGTCAGCCATCACTGCCACAGGCATCTTCCCTGCCTGCACTGGGCCTGGGCCTCTCCTCCTCAGTTTCCTCCACTGCGGCCACCTCAGACCAGGACTTGAGCTCACTGCCGACTGAATCCAGGCTCCCTCAGGGGGTGTGGCACTGTGGCAAGCCCTTCACCACTCATATATGATTTTTAAAAATATAATATGTGACTTAGAACAACACACTACTCATTATGTCTTACTCTTAATATATGATTAGCTCAGATCCTGTTATCACACATTCTTGAGTAAATCTTTGAGAAAATGATTTGTTTTAAAACCATTTAGGTAAATATGGTATATTTTATTTATGCTTAGATATCCAAATGAATGATATCTAAATTCATGAACATGTAATAAGAATTGTAAAAGAGGCTGTGCTAGGAGACAAATCTGATATGGACAGACCAGTGTTGTTTGTATCTGAACTAGCTCTCTGGAGGATCTCTGTAACAGCCCAAGTCCTTGGTTTTAGAGCAATGAGGAGGCAGAACTCATGTGGATGGTCAAACATGGAGTGCGTTTATTCCAAATTCTCTCGCCTTATTTACCCTAATACTCTTATATAACTATAGCAACACTGCAATGCACTAATTATATACTGCGCATATGAGAACATAAACAACTTGTTATTGTAGGTAGATGATTGTTTACCACTTGGTATCACTCTGCTTTAACTACAACACAGGTTGTCACAGGCCCCTGACTTCTCAGGAAGATCTAGAGCCTTTAGGGGAAATGGGGAGCCAAACCAGACATTTTCAGCAGGCTCCCTCTAGACTGAAGTGTCTTATACCTCACCCAGATCTCACATAGATCACACAGATATCTGTGGCCCTCTACAGACCAGTGTGTTATAAAATTTATCTTGGCAGCTGTGAGGAGAGTGAATTGTAGGCAGCTGATTTTAGAAGTAAGGACATTAAATAAGAATTTATAGTAATCTGATAGAGAGAGGAGATGAAAATGTGAGTTTGACTGATAACTGTGTGAGAGGAAAGAATGTGATGGGTCTAAAAAAAGGATAGAAAGGAATAATCAGCAAGAGTTGACAACTGATTAGATCGAGCTAGAAATAATGAAGAGTTGAGGATAACTTGATTTTGATTCCTGATGAAATAAGAAGAGGTATATGAGACAACAGTCTGAATGTAAAATATCTAGGGATTTTAATGGATATCAAGCTCAATGTGATTCAAGAATATAGCATAGTAGCCAAAGAAGCTTATGCTGTTCATGTCACAGTAATAAAGTAATAAAGTAATAAAGTAGTCACAATATTTGTTTGTACTTTTTTGGTACAGTCAGAGTGAATCTGAAGTTTTATATTAAATACTTAACACCATATTTTAGAAAGAACATTGTTAAGCTTGAGAATGACCCGAAGAGGACTATCAGGATTTTAAAAGACCTTGTGACTATGCCAACAAAGGACTAGCTAAATGACAGAAGTATGACTTTGTGACTAAAGAGCCAGCCTCAAAGTCATGAAGATTGGTTCTGACAAACATTGTTTGTGTAACCGATCAAGTAACAACTTCTCAGTTTCCTGGGCAACTCTCTAAGAATTTAAATTGCAGAAATCATGACAATCTGCATTGGTAATAAGACTTGCCTTGAAATTTCTTACCTCATTTAGATATTATCTTATATTTCTCCTTTCCATTGGTAAATTTATTGAAAAAACTGTTTATACTTGATCCTGTCAATTTCTTTACAGCTACATTCTTTACAACTTCCCTGAGTTTTAATTCCCACCACTCTAGTGATATTGTTTTCTTAAAAGTCCTAATGTTTTCTTAATTACAAAATCCAAAGAACAGTTTCCAATTCCAACTCTTTCTGATATATCTACCTCATTTAACACAATTGAGCATTGATTCATTTTGGATTTGTTGTTCAGTTTTTTCAGTCTTGTCCTACTCTTCATGACTCCATTTGGAGTTTTCTTGGTTTTCCATTTCTTTCTCAAACTCATTTTATAGTTTAAACCAAAACAAAACAAAACAAAACAAAACAAAACAAACAAACAACAATAACAAAAAAAAACCAAGCAAACAAACAAACAAAAAAAAAAAAAAAACAAGGTCAAGTGAGTGATCTCAGATAAAATAAGTACTGTCTGAGACTGGATTAGAACTCAGAAAGATTAATCTTCCTGACTCCAGGCCTGATGTTCTATTCCTTGCATTTCTTTGTATCCTTTTGGATACAGTTTCTTAATACACTTGCTAATACTTTCCTTTTTCATCATCATCTTTATGACCACTGTAGATTTTCCTTTCTCAAGGGCTCTGTACTATGAAGAGTCCTTTTGTTTTCCTATTTTTGTGTTCATATTTCCTGACATATCTTCCCTTTTCTTTGTCTATTGAATGTCTACTAAACTGAAGTTCTTAGGAGACCTTCTCTTATTTCTATTATTGGTAAGAGCTTTTCATTTTTCTCTTTATAGTTCATACACTCATTTTTACACTTATCATACAATGGAATTACTGTATATTATTTTATCTTTAAATTATGTATATATTTTTCTCCCATTTACATTCTATGACAGCAGATATCAAGTTTTAGCCAAACTTTATACATTTCCTAGGACACAGCCCAGTTCTTTGTATCCAAAAATAATGCACAGATATTGAACCAAATTGTACAACTTTTAAACCACAAGTTCAACTTTGTGAACAGAATTATATGTATGGAATGTGTTAAGACAGGGGTTCTCAAACTACATCCCACAGGCTAGATGTGGCCAGCTGAGGACATTTATGCACCCTGCAGGGTTATGACAATTGGGCTAAGGGGCGGAGACAGAGTGTGAGTTTTTGTTTTTACTATAGTCCAGCCCTCCAACAGTCTGAGGGACAGTGAATTGGGTTTGAGGATCACTGTGTTAAGAGGTCAAATTAAAGTAATAGTCACTTCCACTTCCACTTCATATTGTTCTTTATGGCTACAACCATTTCAACAGTCAAAGAAGATGTATATATTTACGAAAAAGGTTGATGAAAATATAATTTTTCCTTGTTAACAAGGAGGGTTGAAAAAATAAAATATTTCTCTGTTGAGAATGAAGCTGCCATTCTGTAAAGTACTTGTTTCACTGGGATATCTAAAGGATTTTAAATTGTATTCAATAAGTTTGTTGCTCTTCAGATGGACAGAGGAAAGAGGCCAACAAGTCATTATTTCAGAAGGATACTCTATGGAAAACTATACATGGTTAATATGAGCAAAATTCTTTAATTTTGTGTTGCCCTCATTGAAATAAAATGAAAATAGTCACATCCTTATGACTTAAGGTATTTTCAATTAGCACTTGCTATGCATCTGCTCTATTTCCACTTCAAGGCTTTCATGACAGATTGTGCATTAACAAACTAACCTAATAATAACCCTGGACCAATGTGCCTTTGAAATTAATCATAGACACACTGAATTCTGATGACTAGAATTGCTATGGAATTGTAGCATTTGTGCAGTAGCTTAAAAATGAATATTGAGAAGCAGGAGCTTTTCTCTTTATCTAATATACTATATATTTTTTTCTTTTAAGAGATACATAATATACATTACTTGTTTTATTTGAATTAAAGTTTCAGTTCAGCAATTCTTCTTCACATTTACTTCTCTCAGCTATACATGCATACACACATTGTGTTTATCCAGAAGAATAATTTCATAACTTATAACATGGTAGCTCAGAAACAGTTTCTTTAATAAAAACCTAATGCATCACTTTACATTCCCAGCACACTCTAATTAAATTAGTTTTCATTTTACTTGGTCTCAGAGGGTTATAGAAGCTCACAAATTTATGACAAAATTCAACAAAGCAACTACCTGAAGTTGATACATTAACCTTGGACAGCTAATGTGCCTCTATTCAATCCATGCACTCCACTATTGTACAATGACCTAAAAACTGCAATATTACACTTTAACTGAAGAGGCTTTAAATCAATAATTATCATTTCCATCTGGTTACAAATATTTTATGTACCCTGTATTTTTGTCCCGAGTGGTTTCGAAACAGAAAATAAATATTAAAACTAGATTACTTGGTATCCTAACTTTTACCATATTGGCTTTTTTCCTTGTAAATGAAATAGAAGGAGAATTAAATTAACTACTGGTTAGTATGGAGGTTTGAAATATTATACACTTTAGAAATTATAACAACAAAATCCAGTCTTCAGAATGCAGAATAAACACACACACACACATACACATACACACACACACACAAACACACAGACATACACACACACAGACATACACATTGAGCATTTGAAGATTCTCACTAAACATTTGTTAAGTTGAGTTGAATTATATTAACTATGGGAAAAGAAATGCTCAGGATCTGTGATCTAATCTTTGTCTAGTATTAGCTGCTATTGACTGTAGGGAACTTATGTAGTCACTAATGAGATTGCCATAACTCTTGACAAGTACAGAGCAAAAAGAGAAGCATTTGTGAGTTGTAAGTCTACCCATCTGATAGAGACTAGTCCAGAGTGGCACTAAAAAATGTAATATGGTCTTTATAAGACTGGATTAATTTCTCTCTCTCTCTCTCTCTCTCTCTCTCTCTCTCTCTCTCTCAGTGTGTGTGTGCATGTGTATATGTGTGTGTTTGTATGTGAGGTATGTGTATGTGTTTATAATAGAAAGACACAAAGAATCACAGAGAATGAAATAAAATAGAAGAGACATGTTAAAAAATCTTTCAATAACAATGTTCTTTTGATGTTAGAAATATTCTATATCATAAACTAAATTTCACCACTCTCTAAACCCTATTTTAGGGTACATATAAACTATTCCTTGTACCTGAGACAGTTTCTCCAAATTCTACATTCAGAGATCTGCAATACCAGATTTCTAGATATCTAGATATTCTTCAAATGTCCCTGGGTACTTTGGTTGCAGCACTCACTACTTTTATTCTTTTATTTTTAATTTTTTTTATGGTTTACCTACAAAGAAAAGGAATAATATAAAGCCAGATATATTACCTATAGTGTCATCATTCTATCCCAAGCTTTGGGTCCAAAAGGGACAGATGAAAAAAGTTGGGAAGGGGAGATTTTCAGAGACTGAATTTAAATGTAAAGAGGTTGGGGAAATATAGTCATCTGTTTAGCCCAAATCCCACATTTTCTCTTAGGCATAGATGCATATAGCTTAACCATGACAAATTTTCTAAAGCTTACTACATAAAGGATTAAAATCACAATTATACTTTATAGTAAGAAAGAGAGTAGATAAAAGAGAAGAACCAAAACTACCTTTAAGTGAGGTCAGCTTTTGTTTCCATTTTCAAGAAAAACAAAGCAATTTAAGTTTTTGCAACATCAGTGGATACCTAAGGGGAAACATTGTAAAGGAGGAAAAAAAGTGTGAGGAATTTAGAGTCAGAGAACATTGATTCAAATAGAATCACCACTATTTATGTGTGACAATGGACAAACCTTGAAAACTTTTTTATTTTTAGTTTGTTCATCTATGGATTTGACTAAGTGTTCATCAAAGTCCTTTCCATTTCTAAATCTATGTTCTTATAATCTACAGTAATAGATTTGTAATAAAATTCCTGCCCATTTTGAGATGGGGAAAAATTATGGACTTATTCTGTTTACCCTTTGGGAGGCTGATGTGAGGAACTTGCAGACTAATATAAGAACACCGTTAATCATTCATTGGCTCAACTCTTTTATAGTAGATGTTGTTGATTTTATAATCAGTCTAGAGGCCTGTGTCCTCTAATCAATTAAGTGCTCATTATGCTTCAGTGTGCTTAGTACTAGATATCTACAAAGCAAATGCAGAAATTATTTTTACCATTTCACAGCTCCTTTTTATTTATCCTTTACTTTGCATTTGCTGTCAATTACAAGGAAGTCCTATATACTTTAAAATATAATAGTAGAAATAAACTAAGATAGTTTAATACAATATTCTGTCTGAGCCTACTCCATTGCACATTCACTATATAAGTTAAATACAGGCCAAAATCCAGAAATAGAGTTGAACCACATCTTTCCAAGCCAAGGGATACATTTTTACTCATAAACTAAGGAAATTACTCTGAAGTACGATATTCTTTTTAGACTTCTCAGGCTTAAGAATTCACCCAAGTAGTAAGAAACTTATTTCAATGGGGATCCCAATGTTTACAAATATTCTTATAAAAGCAAAACAAAAATTAGACATTGTTTATCAAGTTCGAATTTAATTTAATTCAATTTAATGATTAAATATAACAAGCCTTGATTATAGAACTGATTATAAACTAATGGCATACTTCTATCAAAGTTTCCCAGTAACTGTCCATGGATTTTTTGCTACTCAACTTTTTTTTTTTTTTAATCAGTATGTTATATTAAAACCATAAACAGAATGCTTCTATAATGTGAATATTGAATTCAGTGGAAGACATAAAACGCAAAGGATCTCAATATCATAAAAATATGGGGTACATAAAATAAGTCACATTTAACATATGGCAACTGTAGAGTTCTATACTTGATTAAAATAAGTCATTATACTCAGGAAGAATGGTATAGTAAGACAAATTGCTCCTCTAGTGAGAACACAGGACTTTTTGTTTACTTGCAAGCTCTATATGAATGGATTATATTATATGGCAAAAAAAGAGAAAACTGATATAATTTTATCTGCATTGAAAGCAGTTCTCAAAATTAGGAAGGTAATGGAATTGCAGTTATTTGTCCTAGTCAAACTACTTGCAGAGTATAATGTTTGCTTTTGCATATGTCATTTTAGAAGGGACATTGATAAATTAAAGTTTATACATAAGTCAACCATTAGGATGAGGAAACTGAGAAGAAAAAGTTAAATAGTTAGCTCAGACATTGGAATTACTTATTCTTTTGTATCTATCTTCAAGTACTTGAAGGGCTGTAGTATATAAGTAACAAAGTAAACATGTTCTATTTGATTTCAGAGGACCAAAATTTGAATATTAGATGAAAAGGGCACATTTAGATGCGATGCAAGGAAGAAAATTAAGCAAAACAAAGAAATTTCTTCATAACAATTAGAATGTTAAAAATAAAAATGCATCATTTTAATATGTTATATGTTTCTCTTCACTAAAGATTTTCAGATGAAAGCTGGATGACCATTCAGAAGAGAAAGATAGGGCAGTGGGGCAGTGGGGTGATTCAGAGATAAGTAATATAGAAACTGAGCCAAGTAGCAAAGGGACCATAAGAATGATGAAAAGGAGGATAGAAAACAGAAAATTCAAATGAAATCACACATGACCAATTACTTATGATATGCAGTATCAATAACATTAGACTTTTCTGAAACATGTTTTCAGATGTGAGGAATCAGTCTATGAACTTCTAATAGGGAAATATAGTATAGGGAAAATATAGTATCCACAAAGAAAAAGTCCAAACTCTACAACTTGGCATTCAGAATTTTTACATTTCATTTCAACCTATCTATCCAACATTCAGTCATGCTATATTCTATGTCAGCAAGACCTTTTACTAAGCATTTTCTCTACCTTTCCACACAATATCAGTTTACAAATTCTGTTCTAGTCTTACATTTGACCATTTCATCCCAAATTGATCTTTTTCTCTAAACCTTTATAGAATTTGTTATTAATAATGAAAAGTAGATCTTGCCAGGCCTATTTTCTACATAAAATCCTACAATGACTTTATAGTATTCATCAAATAAATGTTACATTTTATACACCTCTTCCATATTTTATTTTATTTACATGTATACTTCTTTTATTATAGTCTTTGCTTCATTACAATGTAAATTCCATAAACACTAGTACAGATTCATTGTATGTCAAAGAGATATGTGATCAAAAGAAAATGAGTTTGTTGAAAGATGAGAGCAAGATATAATAACTCATGGAGAGTCTATATATACTAGTGGTATCCATGAGATAACTAGAGATAGTAAAGGAGGCTTTCAGAGGATAGAATGATTTCTTTTGGTGAACTTATTTTATGAAATGGGCAAAGTTATATAGGATGGGCAGTAGACGTCTGTGGGATGATAACTTTATCACTGAATTAAATATCCTCATCATTGACATCATTGATTTTGTGTAAATTTATTCCATTTGGATATTTTGATATTTTACTTTATTAATTATAGTGTGTGTGTGTTTCTGTGTCCTTATTCCTAGAGATCCTACAGAATTTGGTCTATGCCACATATGTCTTTTCTAGCTTACTAGGTCTTGGATATATTGTAATGAATATAGTAGACAACAAATACTCTGTTAAATGAATAAGTTAACAGTGTAGCAAGCATTTATGTTTTAGTTATTTTTGAATGTTATATATGTTTTATTATCCAAGCCACTAAAACATTTACCAAGCCAAATTAAGTTTGCTGTTAAAGCAGTAGTGTTCAGTTACTACTAAAATTAGTACTTATATCACACATATATATCACATGGTTCAATCTTTTAATTACTAATTATATAAATTATCCAGTTTGCTTACATACAGGATTTTTTTAGCAGAACAAACACTTTAGATTTAAGATGCAAGTTGGAATTATACTTCAGGCATTTACTTGTTTGGTCAAGCCTCTTAGAACCTGAACTTTTATATCTGCAAAATTGCAATAATAATTCTTATATTTTTAAATTAATAAGCATTTGGGGAGATAAATGCTTTAGAAAGCTTAAATCATTCATGAGTATGAATTGGTATTATGATTATTTTTCCTCAACATCATCATCAACACATGGATGAAGAACCAATGTCAGAATTTAAATAACTGAGGATATTGAATTCTAAAACAACTCATATGTGCCCTAAAGTATTTCTTGTTAGTGAAACTGCACTGGTAATTTCTTTGGTGTAGGAGACTTCCTATGAATTTTCCAACAAAAGCATCTGACAAAATTTTGTAAATTCCACACCAAGGGCAATAAAGGGCAGGTAGTCAATTAATCATCAAAATTTATTAAGTGGGCCTATGTGCCTATTCCTATTCTATGATATGGGGAATATGAAGAAGGACAAGATTAATTCAGATTCTTAAGGGCATAACATTTTGATGGGGCAAGCAGCATACATATAAGAAAGTACACATAAAAAAGAAATGAAGAGTAATCACTAGGGGGAATGGTCTAGCAATTAAGTGTAATAGGACTGATTATATCCATTGTCCAGAGTGACACATTCAGTGTGTGTTAAAGATAGGCCATATGCTAAGTTATTTCTGATCTTAAGACCATGCCTTTGTCCATTATGCTTTTATCAAACAATTTTAATTTCTGCATTGCTCTTTAATTTTCTTAGAATTTTGCAGTATAAAGTAAAAAATGTACAAATTAAATGTTTCAGAAGATTATAGTTTGGAAAAAATGAGTTGAAGCAGCTTGGAAGAAAATGTTTATTTTCTTTCCTAAAACTTTTCTTAATGTACACCTAAGTGAAACCCATGCTTCTGCTATTCAGCTGCAGCAGCATCAAAGTGCACTCATTGCAATGCACTAGCTGAAATCATTTAAAAATGGAAAATATGTGCTCACTGGAGCATTTAAAATGATACATAACAGGCTAATTTTATAGTGCAAAGTCAAATCTCAATTAGAAGAAAAGTACACTATTGAGCTGTTGCAAAAGAGTCTTGAGGGTCAGGGAAGAATATGTAGTATTAATATGTTCAATGACACATTTCCACCCCAAACTGAAAAAAAAAAATGCCTTCATTCTTTCAATTTCACTTGAGCTAATTATCTCAGTTATATACATAGCTCCTCACAATGAATGGTTAATTCCCAGATTTCAGTTATTTCTGTATAAGATATTGCTCAAAGCCTCTTTTTAATAATTGTAGGCCACATGACACTTCATTCCTAGTAAAATATTTCTACATCTATGAAGCAAAATTCTACTTTAATCTTTTTAGAAAGGCATACCAAAAATGCTTCCCCAAATGTACCATTGCCTAATTTGATTCAAAATATTTTACAATACTTATGAAACCACATCACTTTTATTTTGTCTTTTCTTTTTTTTATTGGCCTTTAAACTAAGTTTTGATTTGAGCATAAGAAGACATGGGTCATATAGTTTTCAGACTACTTAATAAAACAAATGTTCTGAATATTATATTCTAGCATGATGTTTGGTATGTTGCATTCATATTCTACTAGGTATTATTGGAATTTTTACAAGTAAACAAAAATGATTCATACTATTTGAAATTTTCCAAGAAACTTTTTGAGTTAAAGATTCGGAAATAAGGACCTCTATGACACAAGAGGAATTAGTGAAATCTGAGGATAAGCAAGTAATCCCAGCAAACAGACTGAGATATAAAGAGGAAGAGAGTAAAATAAAGAGGAGGAGAGTGAAGAAAGCAGCATGGGTAAAAGAAAGGAGAAAACTTTCCTTGCTTTTATTGCATCTTATTCCTTTCCTTTATTCCTTCCAGGAGTGTTCCTGTACTTTAATAAATAAGTACTGAGCATCACACTTTATAGGGTATATAACATAAATTAAATGACAGCTTGGAGTAATGGACAGACTGCTAGCTGTAGAATCAGGATGTTTAAGCTCAAGTCTGGTATTTCTCACATTCTAACTATCTGTGGGTATATTATTCAACCTCTCAGTCCTTCCCACGAAATTCTCTAAGAGTTCAGGAATTAATGACAGGCAAATCAGTTAGTAATAGAAAATTTCATTGCATGCCTGTTTTGATCAAATCAGAGATTCAGGGAAAAATTATATGAATATTGTAGATTTGACATGATTATTCTATTCAAGGTATTTATTTTGTAACTGAGACAAAGAAAAATAGATTGAATGGCAAGATTTATACATATTTCATGCTTCCATACCCTCAAACAAATGAATATTTTTTTTAAATCTCAAATTCTGCCATTATTAATGTAATACAAACTACAGAACATAAAAGAAGCCAGCATGATGCAAATAGATAATAGAATGGATATAAATTACTGTCATCTGACATGAATGAACTGATATATAACTTATGCATTGATATTTGAAGAATGCATGATTTTGTTTATGTGGACCTCTTCCTTGGGTGCAGAAGGCAACTTTTTCTTCCAGTAATTATAACTGAAAAAAAAAATGATGGCTGATCTTAGCTAAACTACTAGCCCTATAGAGTCAAACACATAGTCCTTTCCAATTTCATAGGACTCATTAAAACTTGCTCTGCTTTGCTGTCAGGAATTTCAAGAATCTAGGCTCATTTGGGATACACAATGAGTAGAGATACAAGATTGAAAAAATAAAACATTTCACATATATATATATATATATATATATATATTTGTTCCTAAAGTTCATTAATTTCTAAGCAATTAAAATGTCAGAGGCATTGTGATTTATATTGGAAAAGAAAACCCTAACTTCAAATTATTTTAATTGAATATGGGGGGTAATATGAAAATGGATAATAATAATTAATACTAGAAAGGTAGTGTTATAGAGTGGATAGATATCTGGCTTCTTAGTCATAAAAATACTTGTTAAATTTTAACTTCAGCATTTACTGTTTATTTGATTCTAGGCTAAGTATCCACTTAGTGTCTCAGTCCACTAATATCATTTATATCAGTAGGATGAGTGAGAACTTCTCTTTACACCAATAAAACTTTAGCTCTTTATTTAAAAAAAAATGCAAGTGGAGGCCAAGTTTCACACAGATTGTTTTGAAATATTTAACAAGAAATTCAGCTTAAGATATTTTAATAAGGTATTTTAACTTATGGCATTTTTTAAGTTAACTTTAAGAGATAACATAAAGTATAAGATATAGAATCCTTAGTGAAAGAGATGATAATAGAGCTAAGAAAAAGTCAGATATGAAGAAAGAGAGGAGAAAGGTGTTCTAACTACATAGAACAGTAAAGATAACATAAGCAGCCAAAGGTAATGCAAAATTAAATAATGGTTATTCTATCTTAACTAAAACATACAAAGTATGAAGTCCAGTTTTATACTTAGCCTCAGATGCTAAGTTGGAGGCAGATTGTAGTGTCTGAAATAACAGAACAACAAATATGACAATATTTTCAACAAGTTAATAAGTCAACAAACATTTATTAGTATTTAACTATATGCCATGTACTATTTAAGTACTTAAAATACAAAACACGTTAAAAACACACAAAAGAATCTTTAACCTTACAAAGCTCACATATGAGGCAGTGTGTAAATAAGTGTATAAAAATAAAAATGAAAGGAAAGTCAATTTACAGTAATGTTTCTCAACACTTTTATTTGCAGAAAGTTTAACACTTTTAAAATTTATTGAAGGAACCCAAACAATTTGTGTCTATGACAACCAACTTTATTATATTATATTAAAAAGTAAATCAGTACATTATTTATTAATTTAATTAAAACAATAAACTCACTATGTGTTAACATGAATACACATTTCATTAAATATATCTATATATATTATATGTCATATATATATATGTATAATTTCCCCAAATACTGTTTTTACTTTTCTTTTTATTGCCTATATTTTGTATAATCTTTCATATTTTAACTACTTAATAGACAGTTGATTGATAGATTGATTGCTACATTGTTTTTTCATTCAATAAGAATTCACCATGTTTCAAATCTGTAAAGGACATGGTTCTATTCAGTCTAAATTCCTTCTGCTATTGTACAAGGCTGGTGAAACTGAGCTATTTAAAAACTCTATATTTTTTCTCTAAATTTTGCTCTAACAATACCTATTGAATCAGACATTCTAAAGTTTGAGTTGGACAGAAACAAAGATTGCTTTCTTCCATGTGCTAATGCTACAGACTTTCAAAATACAAACAAAAAAAGAAAATCTTTAGTGATTAGCAAATTTCTCCTAAAGTCATAAATGTCTTAGACATTTACCTTTTGCTCACAAATAGTAAGCTAAGCATAAAAGAGGGGGAAAATGTTTTTGTTTTTGTTTTTTTTCTGATTAGTTATACCACTTTTTTGTACTTTTAGTGAAACAACATTTCAAAACCATTGTTTTAACTGAGGATAAGAAAGCCATTTGATTTCAAGACAGTTGGAGATTACCCTGAGGAAGCAGGGTTAATATCTGGTAATATGTTTTATTATTTCTCTGGCTTCTAATATTTCTGAATGATTCATTATCTAGATCATGGTGTCCTTTAAACTTGTTTTGTTGATGGTTGCAGTAGTTTTTGTGGTTGTTTGTTTTGAGAAAAGGTTTTCTAGACAATAGATTAGACATTAGGGATATATATTAGGATTTTAATTTTCACTAGTGAATTCAAGGTATATTGCACAGAGAAATTCAAAACAACTATATTCTACAATATATGTATATACACATATATGTACATATGTATGCATATCTATATCTATATCTATATCTATATATATCAACATTTTGCTTTGTTCAGTCCTTTGATTTAATTTATTGAAAAATCTTGATTTTAAATGTCTCCAAATCATAGCTACTCTGTAACTTTAAATCTTAGATTTACCTGGAGGCACTAAAGGATTAAATGAATTGCCTGTCCATTCTAAGAAAACTAGTATGTTCCAAAAGCACAACTTAAACCTATCTTTCTGACCCCAAATCCCATATACTACACATCGTGCCATGGGCCCTAAGTTTTTTATTTTTGTTTGTGATATAGAAATCATAAGCTATATTCAGAATAATAATAACAATGAAGGCAATCTGTAACATCCCAGTCTGTTCAGCCCTTAAATACCTTAGTTTGATTACATCACTACAGCAACTGAGCATGTGTCAACTATAATAAGTTTATGCCAACTAGAGTGATCATTACATATATTTAACTAGAAAAGTATTATCCTATCAATCACATTGAGTAGGTGCTTAACTATAAGCATCCTGCTGTCCATGATTCAAGTATACCTTTAAAGAGGTCCAGCCCTCTACAGCAATCATATGCAGGTTAAATAAAATGTCTGGAAATAAGTTACTTAGGTTGGTAATAATGCATTAATTTCCCAGAAAAAACAACTTTTCCTTAGTTAGGAAATAATGTAATTGATAATCTTTCAATACATTTTTAAATTAGAGATCATTGATGAACAAGTAAATGATTAATTTTTAAAATATTTTAAATTGCATTAATTTATTTTGTTTATTTAAAAAGAAATACAAAGTAAGAAATAAAATAGAAAAAAGACAAAGAAAAAAATTAAAACAAAACATTATCATTTACTCAATACATCAGAGAGGAATCAAAATTCGTAATAATATATTTCCTTTTCAATAAAGCACATATAATAATCATAGAAATTATATATTCATGACTTTCCATCTTTTCTTTGTTTTTAGCTTATTCCTTTGCTCTCTTCTATATACATTTTTACTTTATTCTTTTCCCCCCTTTCATTCCTTCCACTTCTTCCAAGCAGACTACAATTAAACAAGGATATTATTTATATATACATATTGACAGTCATACCTACACACAAAATTGTATATCTCTCCACATGCAAACATATATCTATATAAATGTACATAAACATACTTGCATACCTACACACATATGTACACACACATAAAATATAAATTTACAAATACTAATATATTCATCTAAAACTATTAATATGCTGACATATAATATATATTTCTCTCTTGACTGAATCTGGTTAACTTTGTCTGAGATTGATTATTAATGATCCTACTTTTTTTTCTAATGAATTCTACTCCTGATCCTTAGTATAGTATTTATGCATATCTCATTTTTTATCCTGCTAATTCTTTCTATTCTTAATTTACCTTGCTAATAATTAACCTTTCCCCACCAATGAATTACTTCATTTTGTTCTCCCTCCAATCCCCCACCCCTCGTTATCCATATCCCTTTATTCTGCACACCCAATTGTCTATGTTCTTCTTTGACTCTATAGCTTATCTTCTCTCTTGGTTAAATAACTTTCTTTTCATAATCTTCTTGATTTTCTTACATGGTTCATTTATTTTTTTCCCTCAATCTTTTTAATTTTACTTTTAAAGTCTTTTTTTTTTTGTTGTTGTTGTTGCAAGTTCTTCTATAAATTCTTCATGGATAGATAATCATTGGACATTATTCTTTGGAGTAGAAGAAACTTTTTTACTTTACTGTCTTTCTCTGAAGATGAACCATAGTCTTGTCTATTCCCATTGTAATTTTCTATGATTGGATTCTACCTTCATTTTTTAATGCAAACTATTTAGCTTAAATACTTCTAATCCTGAGTAGAGGGGAGGTGCTTCTAACTTCACTTCAGCTCCCCCCTATAATCTGGAATCCCATATCAAAAGCTCCAGATACTGAAAGTACCCACAGCCAGCAGTGCTGCTGCCTCACTGCTCCAGCATTCACAGGATGTACTGGTTCCTTCTAATTCAGGGCAGCATTTCAGCAGCACTACTAGGCCTGGTCTACTTAATGAACAGGTTCCCTCAGACTTCCAGAACTTGTATCCTGACTCCTCAGGATTTTTAGGAGGTGGAAGTTCCTGTGGTTAAGCCTGAAGCTACCTTTATATCTAGCTAGCTGCAGGGCTTCCTGCTTACTATTTCTGTGTAGCTAGCCTGAAACTGTTTAATTGTATAAATGAAAACAAGTTTAACTCCTATCCTTGGGCTTTTCTTCTGATCTCCAGTTGTCCCAAGAGTGCTCCTGTTCTACCCCACCTTTTTTTTGATTTTTCACTATTCTGTGTTTGCCCTGAGGAACAATTTTGTTTGGGGGATAGAATATAGAGAGTTTGAAATTTTCTGGTCTACTCTGTCATCTTCATCTAAAAAATGATGTGCTTTTTGTATTTTTTTTTGGAAGACCAAAAACAAGATGGAGAAGTAAAGGCAGAGACTTGCATGAAATCAACTCCAAACAACTCCATGTACTTTTCTATGACTTTAGAGTGATTAGAACCCATGAAGAGTTGGAATGAATCAAATCACTTTTTTGGTCCAAGACAACTGAAAAAGTTGGCAGAATGGTATGTTGTACCAGGAAGAGAGTAAAAGATCAGAACACAATCTAGGAAATGAAGATATATCTCTCCTTAAATCATATCAATTTGGAAGAAATAAAAACATCTGTTTTAGAATTATTTCTGAAAATAATTGCATGAAACCCTTGAAGCTTGGGACAATAGAAACTCCACTCTGGAAACAAAGTCCTACTTTAACAAATAGTTAAAAGTCAAGTAATAGGTTGGAAAAATGAAGGAAATAAGAGAAAAAAATCCTGACCATAGAAAGTCACCATGGTGACAAGTAATATCAAAATACATTCAGAACAAGATAACAAAGTGAAAAATCCTATATCCAAAGTATCTAAGAAACAGATGAATTAGGCTCAGGCCATTGAAGACCTCAAAAAAGATTTTGAAAATCAAGTAAAAGAGGTAGATGAAAAATTGGAAAGAGAAATGAGGTGGTACCAAAAAAATCATAGAAAATTGAGTCAACAGATTGATAAAGGAGATAAAAAATGAAGAAAACAATACTTTGAAAAGTAGGCTGGACCAAATAATAAAGAAGGAACAAAAGACTAATGAGAAGAAGACTGCTTTAAAACCAGAATTGGCCAAAGAGAAGAAGAAAAATTCACTGAAGAAAAAGAACATTCTTTCAAAAGTAGAATTGAACAAATGAAAAAAAAAATAACAAAAGAACAAAAGCTTAATGAAGAAATCAGTCTTTTAAATATTACAGTTATGTAAATAAAAACAAATGCCTTTATGAGAAATAATCCATATTCAGGGATATATATTGGAACCAGTGTCCTTTTCTAAGGCCTACATTTTGGGAATGTTTCTAACATTCTCAGATTTTGCAGCCATGCTCCTGATTTGGCTCCTTCTCTTCATAATTCCCTACCTTTTATTTTTTTCAATTAGTTTAAAACATAAATACAAAATTTAAAAAAGAAGAAAGAAAAAATGAAAATAAAGAAAATTTAAAAAAATAAACATAATATGCTTAGCAGAACAAAAGACAAAATTGGAACAATGATTGGAAATGTTGGAACTAGGCTTGTTTCCAAAAGAAATACTATATAAATAAATACTATACTTTACGTTCAAAGCTGCATATCTTTTCTTTGCTTCCTTGTACATTTTGTTTTTTATTCTTTGCTGTGAATTTTTTACTTTAAACTGTTTTCTCCTCTACCCATATCTTCCCAGAAGGCTTCCATTAAGTGAGAATTTATTTGCACATATATACATACATACATATATCCACAAATATACGTACAAACAAACACACATATATACTAATGTATTTACACATAAATATCTATACTCATACCAACAATACAAATACAACATATACATCTTTTAGGGTCATGCTCCATCCTCTTTTTTTTTGAAGATGGATGACATCCTCCTTCATAGTTTTTCCATATGTCCAACAAATCATAATTTCCTGTATCCCAGGAACATCTCAGCCTTAATCAATTAATTATTTTAAATTTCCTAAAAATTATTGATTATCATAGCTGACATGTAATGGTTTCCCCTCCTTTTCTCTTTTGATTAAATTTATTACAGATTTAGCATTCTCTGACATGAATGATTATTACTCCTGTTTTTTTCCTAATAAATTTTACTCCTAATCATTATTATCCTCCTTTTAGGTATATCTTATTTCCTATCCCTGATGTCTCCTCTGCTTTATTTGAACATCCTACCTTGCTTCATATTATTTAACTTATACCCCTACCAGAATCCCTCCCTTATCCTCTCTAAATTTTTTTCTCTCTCTCTTTCTTCTATTCCCATTAATTTATACAATTTATCTCATTAAGCTTAATCTCAATATGGTTCTATACTTCTAAATCTTTATAAATTTAGAATAGATATGCATTGTTTCCTCTGTAACCCATTCCTAATGTGAGGACTCCAGAAATACTTTCTTTCCCCATTTATTTTTTTATGTGTCAGTTTTTCTTCTCACACCTCATTCATATAATATAAATAACCTTTAAAACCATACCACACTAAGATTGACCCCATTTTTTCTCTTGAACTATTCTATTATTAATGATAATTTTAAACATATGGTTTAAATTTCCACACATAAAACATAAATATTTTATTCTATTGAGTCTCTTCATACTTAGTCTTTTATGGCTTACTTTATATTTCTCTTGTATCTTATGTCAAATTTTTATTAAGTACAGGTCTTTTTGCAACTAAATCCCGAAAATCTGACAATTCAATGAAAAAATTTTTTTCATTCAGGATTAATTTTAACATTTCTGGGTATGGTATTTTTTACTGTAACACTAGTTCTCTTTGATTTTGCTCTTTGATACATCTTATTCCAAGACCTGTGGGCTTTTAGTGTTGCTATAGATGGGTCTTGTGTAATTCTAATTGTAACTCTACCATTTTTTAATTTTTTTCCCTGTTGCTTATAATATTTTGTCTTTGACTTGGGGATTTCAAAATTTGTCTATGATATTCTTACATGTTTTCTTTATAAGATCTCTTTCAAGTGGTGATCATTGGATTATTTTCTATATATACTTTCCTCTCTTGTTTTAGCCTTCAGGAATTTTCTTTCACTCTTTCTTTTATTATTGTATCAAGACTCTTTTTTTGTTCATTGTAGCTCTCAGACCAATTATTCTTGTTTTTCCTTCTTGATTTTTTCACCAAATCAATTGTTTTTCTTATGAGATGTCTCAATTTTCTTCCATTCTTTTATTTTTTATATTTTCTTTTATGATTTTTGCTATCATTTGCTAATGGTATACATTATTGGCTTTCTCTTGTCCAATTCTAATTTTGAATTTTCAAGGAGTTATTTTCTTCCTTAAGATTCTGGATCTTCTTTTCTAGTTGGTTGTCTTTCTTTTCATAATCTTGTTTTTCTTAGATTGTTCTCATTTGATTTTTAAATTATTTTAAAATTATTTTATGAATTTTTTTTTTGGATAGGAGATTATTTAATATACTCATTGTGGTTTTTTTGCTTCAGTGTTGTCCTCTGAAGATGTACCCCAGTATTTCCTATTCCTATAATAACTTTCTTTCTCTTTTTCTACTCATTTTTAAAAATTTGTAGCAGATTGGTGATATAGTTACCTCTAGTCCTGAGGTACAAGGGATAGTCCTCCTGGCTTTATGTCCTCCTTTGGTTTTTCCCTTTGACCTGAATCCCCAAACTCAAAACTTTACTCCTGTAAGTGTGAATAACCAGTGCTTATTTCTTCCTTACTGCTTCTGTACTCACCAGGCATATGCTGTAGAACTGTCTCAGCAGCACAACCTAACATGATATTCCATATCAGTAGAAGTTCCCTAAATTTTCTATGCATTTGACAACTGCTCTCAACACTGTCTATTAGGTGAAAATTTCTATGTCTAGGGTCATGTCTACCTCCCAATTCAGTTGGCCTCAATTCTTGCTGCCTGCTGTTTCAAAGAACTAGCTGGGAGGTGTTTACACTTCTCCATCCCAGTGTTTTTTTTTTTTTTTTTTTTTTTTTTTGTTGGTTTGTTTGTTTTTTTGGTATGTTTGTTTTTTTTCTTATCTTTTCCTTATAATCCCTGGATGAGCATTGTTTTGCCCCAAATCTTATTAGTTTATACTGCTGTACATTTGCCCTGAGGTACTATTTTGTCTTGTTTATAGGGGAAATATGGAGAGTTTGGAATTTTTTGACTTATTCTACTACCTTCTCAGTATCCTCTCTCCCACACATCCCTACTGTTTAACTTCTATTTATGTTTTGTCTTCTTACATTAAAATATTAGCTACTGAAGGACTTATAAGCTCGTTCTTTTTGCTCTTACTTTTGTCTCCTTTTCTTAGCACAGTGTCTGGCATATATCAAGTGCTTAATAGATGTTTATTCCTTGACTTCCTGATTATAATAATAATATTGACATTATGACATGAAAGTATTCCTATAACAAAAAAATATATATGATTAGAATATAAACATAATATAAAATATATAGCTTTGAGATAGAATTCAAACAGATGAAGAATCATATTGATGAGTTGTTCAAAAGCTCAATCAAGTTATAAGAAATTAAATATCTACAAAATTCTAGAAACAATATCTATAAATATTCTATAAACATGAAAATAGTAGAATACTGAAGTTAGCATTGAATATAGAATTAGAAACTCAAGGAAAACAATAAAAGATAATATGTGAGTACAAATAAATTAAAAATGTGACTATGATTACAGCATTTAATATAACCTGCCAAATTTTGTGTGAACAAGAGATACAAATAGAAAATTATCGCAGGAAATGTTCATTCAGTAAATAAAAACACAAATGTAAGAAATACGTAATCATCCATTTAATTGAAATATCTATAATGTACTTTACAGTTTTACCTCTGGTTCATTCAAATCTTACTTAATTAAAATCTTACCCAAGTTATGTGAGGATTTCTTATCTCTAGAAAACAATCAATATAGGAGATACCAAGTTTAAAACTAGCCTATAATACATAGGGGGAGGGTTAGATCTATTTAGAACCATTATTGTATTTCAGAAATGATTTTAACTTTCTATCATTTTCTAAAATTAATAACAATAATAATAACTTTAGCACTTTTCTATTCCCAGCAGACATAGCAAAAATGTATATTAGATTTTGCTATAATTGACAAAAACATGTGGAAACAGTAATCCATAATATGCCAAGGGTATTAATAGGAGAGTTAGTCTTTTTTTTTAATTTAGTTTTTATTTTATTTTATGATTATAACTTTTTTTTTTGACAGTACATATGCATGAGTAATTTTTTACAAAATTATTCCTTACACTTACTTCTGTTCAGATTTTTTTCCCTTCCTCCCCCAACCCCCTCCCCCAGATGGCAGGCAGTCTTATACATGTTAAATATATTACAATATATTCTAGATACAATATATGTGTGTAGAACTGAATTTCTTGTTGCACAGGAAGAATTGGATTCAGAAGGTAAAAATAACAGTTTACACTCATTTCCCAGTATTCCTTTTCTGGATGTAGCTGATTCTGTCCATCATTAATCAATTGGAATTGGATTACCTCTTCTCTATGTTGAAGATATCCACTTACATCAGAATACATCCTCCTACAGTATCATTGTGGAAGTGTATAATGATCTTCTGGTTCTGCTCGTTTCACTTAGCATCAGTTGATGTAAGTCTCTCCAAGCCTCTCTGTATTTCTCCTGTTGGTCATTTCTTACAGAACAATAATATTCCATAACATTCATATACCATAATTTATCCAACCATTCTCCAATTGATGGACATCCATTCATCTTCCAGCTTCTAGCCACTACAAAAATGGCTGCCACAAACATAACCCTTTCCCTTCTTTAGTATTTCCTTGGGATATAAGCCCAGTAGTAGTATGGCTGGGTCAAAGGGTATGCACATTTTGATAACTTTTTGGGCATAATTCCAGATTGCTCTCTAGAATGGTTGGATTCTTTCACAACTCCACCAACAATGCATCAGTGTCCCAGTTTTCCTACAGCCCCTCCAACATTCATCGTTATTTGTTCCTGTCATTTTAGCCAATCTGACAGGTGTGTAATGATATCTCAGAGTTGTCTTAATTTGCTTTTCTCTGATCAATAGTGATTTGGAACACTCTTTCATAAGAGTGGAAATAGTTTTAATTTCATCATCTGAAAATTGTCTGTTCATATCCTTTGACCATTTATCAATTGGAGAATGGCTTGATTTCTTATAAATTAAAGTCAATTCTCTGTATATTTTGGAGATGAAGCCTTTATCAGAACCTTTAAGTGTAAAAATGTTTTCCCAATTTGTTACTTCCCTTCTAATCTTGTTTGCATTAGTTTTGTTTGTGCAGAAACTTTTTAATTTGGTGTAATCAAAATGTTCTATTTTGTGATCAATAATGGTCTCTAGTTCTCCCTTGGACACAAACTCCTTCCTCCTCCAAAAGTCTGAGAGGTAAACCATCCAATGTTCCTCCAATTTATTTATGATTTCTTTCTTTATGCCTAAATCTTGGACCCATTTTGATCTAATCTTAGTATATGGTGTTATATGTGGGTCCGTGCCTAGTTTCTGCCATACTAATTTCCAGTTTTCCTAGAAGTTTTTGTCAAATAATGAATTATTATCCCAAAATTTGGGATCTTTGGGTTTGTCAAACACTAGATTGCTATTTTTATTCACTATCTTGCCCTGTGAACCTAACCTATGCCACTGATCAACTAGTCTATTTCTTAGCCAATACCAAATGGTTTTGGTGACTGTTGCTTTATAATACAGTTCTAGATCAGGTACAGCTAGACCACCTTCACTTAATTTTTTTTTCATTACTTCCCTTGAAATTCTCGACATTTTGTTGTTCCATATGAATTCTGTTGTTATTTTTTCTAGGTTATTGAAATAGTTTCTTGGAAGTCTGATTGGTATAGCACTAAATAAATAGATTAGTTTAGGGAGTATTGTCATCTTAATTATATTCGCTCGGCCTATCCAAGAACACTGAATGTCTTTCCAATTATTTAAATCTGACTTTATTTTTGTGGCAAGTGTTTTGTAATTTTGCTCATATAATTCCTGACTCTCCTTTGGTAGATATATTCCCAAATATTTTAAACTATCGACCGTTATTTTGAATGGAATTTCTCTTTGTATCTCTTGCTGTTGGATTGTGTTCTTAATGTATAAAAATGCTGAGGATTTATGTGGATTTATTTTGTATCCTGCGACTTTGCTAAAATTCTGAATTATTTCTAATAGCTTTTTAGCAGAGTCTTTGGGGTTCTCTAAGTATACCATCATGTCATCTGTGAAAAGTGACAATTTGATTTCTTCATTTCCTACTCTAATTCCTTGAATCTCTTTCTCGGCTCTTATTGCCGAGGCTAGAGTTTCTAGTACTATATTGAATAGTAATGGTAATAGTGGGCAACCTTGTTTCACTCCTGATCTTACAGGGAAACGTTCTAGTTTATCACCATTACATATGATGTTTACTGAAGGTTTTAAATATATGCTCCTTATTATTTTAAGGAATAGTCCATTTATTCCTATACTCTCAAGCGTTTTTAGTAGGAATGGATGTTGGATTTTATCAAATGCTTTTTCTGCATCTATTGAGATGATCATATGGTTTTTATTAATTTTATTATTAATATAGTCAATTATACTAATAGTTTTCCTAATATTAAACCAGCCCTGCATTCCTGGTATAAATCCCACTTGGTCATAGTGTATTATCCTGGGGATGATTTTCTGAAGTCTATTTGCTAATATCTTATTTAAGATTTTAGCATCAATATTCATTAAGGAAATTGGTCTATAGTTTGCTTTCTCAGTTTTCGATCTACCTGGTTTAGGTATCAGTACCATGTCTGTGTCATAGAAGGAATTTGGTAGGACTCCTTCAATCCCTTTTTTTTTCAAATAGTTTACATAGCATTGGAGTTAGATGTTCTTTAAATATTTGGTAGAATTCACATGTAAATCCATCTGATACTGGGGACTTTTTCTTAGGAAATAGGTTAATAGCTTGGTCTATTTCTTTTTCTGAGATGGGACTATTTAAACTACTTACTTCTTCCTCTGTTAATCTGGGCAAGCTATATTTTTGAAGGTATTCTTCCATTTCATTTAAGTTATCGAATTTATCGGCATAAAGTTGAGCAAAGTAGCTCCTAACTTGTTCTAATTTCCTCTTCATTAGTGGTGAGTTCACCCTTTTCATTTTCAAGACTAACAATTTGCTTTTTCTCTTTCCTTTTTTTAATCAGGTTTACTAAGGGGGTTTCTATTTTGTTCGTTTTTTCATAGAACCAACTCTTAGTTTTATTAATTAATTCAATAGTTTTTTTTACTTTCAATTTTATTAATCTCACCTTTTATTTTTAGAATTTCAAGTTTTGTGTTTGACTGGGGGTTTTTAATTTGTTCCTTTTCTAGCAATTTTAATTGTAAGCACAATTTGTTGGCCCTCTCTTTCTCTATTTTATGCAAGTAGGCCTGTAGAGATATAAAACTTCCCCTTATTACTGCTTTGGCTGTATCCCACACATTTTGGTATGATGTCTTATTATTGTCATTTTCTTGGGTGAAGTTATTAATTATGTCTATGATTTGGTGTTTTACCCAATCATTCTTTAGTATAAGATTATTTAGTTTCCAATTATTTTTTGGTCTATTTTCCCCTGGCTTTTTATTAAATGTAATTTTAATTGCATTGTGGTCTGAAAAGGATGCATTTACTATTTCTGTCTTACTGCATTTGATTTTGAGGTTTTTATGCCCTAGTATATGATCAATTTTTGTATAAGATTCCATGAACTGCTGAGAAGAAAGTATATTCCTTTCTGTCTCCATTTAGCATTCACCAAAGATCTATCGTATCAAACATTTCTAGTATTCTATTTACCTCTTTGACTTCTTTCTTATTTATTTTGTGGTTTGATTTATCTAATTCTGAGAGTGTAAGGTTGAGATCTCCCACTATTATAGTTTTGCTATCTATTTCCTCTTGCAGCTCTTTTAATTTCTCTTTTAAGAATTTAGATGCTGCACCACTTGGTGAATATATGTTTAATATTGATACTGCTTCATTATTGATGCTGCCCTTTAGCAGGATATAATGCCCTTCCTTATTTTTTTAATTAGATCAATTTTTGTTTTTGCTTGATCTGAGATGAGGATAGCTACTCCTGCTTTTTTGGTTTTGCTTGAAGCATAATAGATTCTACTCCTCCCTTTTTACTTTTAGTTTAAATGTCTCACCCTGTTTCAGGTGTGTTTCCTGTAAACAACATATAGTAGGATTCTGACTTTTAATCCAGTCTGCTAACTGCTTCCTCTTTATGAGGCAGTTTGCTCCATTCACATTTATGGTTAGAAGGACTAATTCTATATTGCTTGCCATCCTATTAACCCCTGCTCATGCTTTTCCCCTTTCCTTCCCTCTTACCCCTCTACCCAGTATTAAGCTTGTGAACACCACTTGCTTTTCACAGCCCTCCCTTTTTAGGATCCCTCCCCCACCTTAAAGTTCCTCCCCTTATTTTACCCCTTTTCCTCGAAATTTCTGTATTCCCTTCCCCTTAGCTTACTCCTTCCCTTTCACTTTTCAATAAAGTGGAAGAAGTTTCACCATAAATCGAATATGTCTATTGATACACACTATGTTCATCTCTCTCCTTTCTTTCTCTCAGATATAATAGGTTACCTTTGCCTCTTCATGAAATGTAGTACCACCACTTTACACTTTTTTATGATATAATTTCCTTTCCACCTCTAGTTTCTAAGACAAATTGTACATATGTTCTTTACATATTTTTTTTGGCAGAAGTATAGTTCTCAAAATTTCTTTTTACCTTTTTAGAAATCTCTTGAGTTCTGTATTTGAAGATCAAACCTTTTATGTAGGTCTGGTTTTTTCATCAAAAATAGATGGAATTCATTTATTTCGTTAAATGTCCATCTTCTTCCCTGGAAAACGATGCTCATTCTTGCTGGATAAGTTATTCTTGGCTGCATACCAAGTTTCTTAGCCTTTCGGAATATCATGTTCCAGGCCCTTCGTTCTTTTAATGTGGACGCTGCTAGATCCTGGGTTATCCTTATTGTGGATCCTCCATATCCTAATTGCTTTTTTCTAGCAGCTTCCAATATCTTTTCCTTTGTCTGATGGTTCTTGAACTTGGCCACTATATTTCTTGGCGTTTTGATTTTAGGGTCCCTTTAAGTAGGTGATCGATGAATTTTTTCAATGTCTATTTTACCCTCTGTTTCCAGAATGTCTGGGCAGTTCTCTTTGATATTTTCCTTGAAAATGGTGTCCAAGCTCTTTTTTTCCTCCTCACATTTTTCAGGGAGTCCGATTATTCTCAAATTATCTCTCCTGGATCTGTTTTCCAGGTCTGTTGTCTTTCTAATAAGGTACTTGACATTCTTTTCAATTGTTTCATTTCTCTGGTTTTGCTTGACTACCTCTTGGATTCTCCTTGAGTCATTCATTTCTACTTGTTCCAGTCTAATTTTCAATGATGTATTTTCTTCACTCACTTTTTTTATATCTCTTTGTAATTGTCCAATTGCGTTTTTATCTTCTATGGAATTTTTTTCCATTTGATCTATTTTATTTTTTAGAGAGCTCTTTTCTTTTTCCAGCTCACTAATCCTGTTTTCCTTGGAGTTGTTTACCTTTTCCAGCTCACTAATCTTGTTTCTCAATGATTTGATTTCTTTATCCACTCTGTCTTTGAATGCATGGGATGACTTCTCCAGGCTCTCTTGCCAATCTTCCCTTTCCTTTTTCCATTTCTCTTCCAGCTCTCTTGTGAGAGCCTTTTTGATTTCCTCTATGAGATGCTTTTGTATTGAGGAGCAGCTCATATCCCTCTTAGGGGATTCCTCTGGAGACAGTCTGTTTTTAGTCTCCTCATTGTTTGAAGTCTGCTCTCTCTCCATACAAAAGCTGTCAATGGTTAGAGCCCTTTTGAATTTTTTGTTCATTTTGTCAGAGTAGGAATCGAAGAAAACAAGTTGACAAGAGAAACAATTGGTCTGTTTTGAGGGGGGATGGGGCTGGATGGTATTAATGGGCTTCCTCTACAGACTGGAGGTAGGGCATCAGAGAGCCACTAACAGAACAGTGATGACTGTACTGAGTCTGTGCTCTGAGGCTCTGAGAATGTGCTGAGTCAGTCCAGGTGGGGGTTGGGGGTGGCCGGGTTCTTAGAGAAGCTGGCTTTCCGGGGTTTTAATCTTCACCTCTGGTGTTTACACCCCCTCTACTGCTCCTGGCTTGCTGCCAAGATGGAACATCCACACTGGGGAAAAAGTCTTTTAGCAGAAATGGCAGAGATTGTACCCCTCCCCCTCTGGTCTGAGCTGTGTGAGCTGCCTCTCTCGCTCTGGCTTGCCTGCCCTCAGTCTGTGCCCAGTCTGATTGACCCTCCCCCGAGCAAACACAGACCTTTTCTGGTGACTTTCAAGGATGTCTTCTCTTGGTGATTATCTGTGGATTTCTTTCTGGGTCAAGCATTAAGTCTGAGGGCTTGTCATGAAGTAAGTTCTGAGAGAGAACGAGGAGCTTAAACAGCTGTCTGCCTCCATGCTGCCATCTTGGCTGGAAGTCTCTGGAGAGTTAGTCTTAATAAATTAAAGTAAATAAAAGTCATGAAAAGCCAAGGATTACTACACAGGCTTTGAGAATTGCAAATAGGATTAATAATCATTTGGAAAGGCCACTTACTTAAGCATAGGGTAGGATTGGAAGTGGGAAAGTCCTTTCTGAAATGACTATTTGTAATAGCTATGGGTTCTCCAGAGCAAAAGGAACCAAGACCATGAAAAGATCAAAGCTGACCTTCATTTAGTTCACTTGCAGCAAAGAAGACATACCAATTAGAAGACATTGCTCAATGTCTTTGTTTGTGTACATTTGCTCAGTGGTGGACAAATTTAGTTAGGAAAACAAAGTATGATTGATAGGTAGCCTGATCTGACACTAGGAAAAACTGGAGGTTGGCCTAAAGAATTGTGGCTGTCATTATGACTCAGACTATTTAAGGCCAAAAATTCATTTTCAGCTTATGATTTTATGCTTTTGTTTCTAAAACTTCAGCAATGGTATTTTAGAATTTTTAAGTGCTTGTCTTAAATTCTCTTCACTTCAAGATAAAACTACATGCACTTTTATCAACTTGTAGGTGCCCTAGAGCCAAAAGGAAATCAAAGAAACAGATAAAGGTCAAATACATATAAAATATTAAAACTAGAAATAAAGGTTATGGCCATCAGTTGAGGAATAGCTGAGTAAATTATTGTATATGCACATAATGAAATATTATTATGCTATAAAATTAAAATAATAACTTGTAAGAGAGTTGTGGAAGCCATATGATTTGATGCAGAATAAAGTAAGTAAAACTAAAACAAATTGTGCTATGAAATCAATTTAATAATAAAGAGCAGGGGCAGCTAAGTGGTGCAGTAGATAGAGCACCAGCCCTGAAGTCAGGAGGACCTGAGTTCAAATCTGACCTAAGACACTTAACAGTTCCTGGCTGTGGTGTGACCTTGGTCAAGTTACTTAACCTCAATTGCCTCAGCAAAAAGCAAAAAAAAAAAAAAAAGAGCAATAGTAAAAATATTTGTAAACTGATTAAAATCAAATGATCAAAACAGATAATTTATACAAAAAATTATCATAGTGAAGATAAACAATTTTGAAAGCATTAAGATTTATATTACACACAATGACCATTGAAGATTCCAGAAGACTGATAAAGAAATATACTAGTTCTCTCCTGACAGAAAAGCAATCTATTTAGGATGCAAAATGATATTGATAAATGATAGAGACCTATCTATAATCCACATATATGTACACACATATATGCAAATATATATATATATATATATATGTGTATATATATATATATATATATACTTTCACAGTTGTATACTATCAGTAGTAGACAATGAAGGAATCCTTTTGCTATCCATATTTATTAAAAGGAATTTCTCTCTTTCCCTCCCTCCCTCTCTCTCTCTCTGTCTTTCTCTTTATATGTCTCTTTTGCTCTCTGTCTTTCTCTCTCTTTCTGTCTCTCTTTGCCTGTTTCAGTCTGTCTTTTTGTCCCTCTGATTCTTTGTGTGTGTGTGTGTGTGTGTGTGTGTGTGTGTGTGTGTGTGTGTGTGTGTATGTGTGTGTAAGACACAGACAGAGAGAAAGAGAGACAGAGAAAGTCTCTGTCAATTTTTTATTTTGATTTTTTTTAAAGAGTTAAGAAAGAAAGAAAGGAACTAGAATTCTGGGAGGCATAGCCAAGATGATGAAGTAAAGGCAGGGACTTGCTTGACCTCTTCCCCATACCCTTCCAAATATCTTTAAAAGATTACTAAATAAGTTTTTGAGCTACAGATACCCCCAAAGCTGTAGTGAAACAATTTTTCAGCCCAAGGCAACACAGAAGGTTGATGGAAAAGATTTGTTCCACCAGGATGAAAGTGGAGCACAGTCTAAAATAGCTGGTATCAACACAGTTCTAGATCCTGCAAACTAGGAGCAGGTATAGGGGTGACTGAATCAGTATTGTTTAAGATGGTTTCCAGACTTCTCAGCCCACAGATGTCAAAGACAACTTAGAAAGTCAGCAGGCAAGATTTGTTACACCTGAGTTTGTCTCACAGTCCAGCATAAACCCTGTCAATTTAGCCACAGACACAGCAAACCACCAGCAAAGCTTACTCTCAACTGAATTTTCTCAAAAAGAGAAGAGTATCCATACTCAAATGTGTATAGACATTTATCTTACCATAGAGGAAAATTGGAGGGGAAGGGGATATGAGAAGGAGGTGGAGTAACAGAATGGAGGTCAGATGGAGGGTTGTAGTCAGAAGCAAAACACTTTTGGGGAAGGACAGGATGAAAAGAAAGAACATACAACTAAAAAGGCAGAAAATAGAATGGAAGGAAATATAATTAATAATACTGTGAAAATAATTTGAAGCAAGTTTTTATAATAAAAGCCTCATTTCTCAAACATGTAGAAAACTAAATCAAATTTATAAAAATAAGAGCCATAGAATTTTGATAAATGAACAAAAGACATGAATAGCTTTGAGAAAAATTAATTAAAGCTATCTATAGCCACATGAAAAAGGCTCTAATTCACTACTCATTGGAGAAAAGCAAACTTAAATGATTCTGAACTATCATCTCATACTTATTAGATTGACTAATAGGACAAAAAAGGGAAATGATAAATTTTGGAGGGGATGGGACAAAATGAAGCATTAATACACCTTTGGTGGAGTTGTGAACTGATTTAATTTTTCTGGAGAGCAGTTGGGAACTTGCCTATAAGATTATAAAACCTGTAATCCCCTCTGACTTAGTAAAGCCATGATAAGGTCAATATTCCAAAAGAGTTTTAAACAAAAAAAGAAAGAAGAAAAAAGATCAATTTGCCCCAAAATTTTCAGAGCAACTGTTTTCTGGGGATAAAGGATTAGAATTTGAGGAGATGTCTATCAATTGGGGAATAGCTGAACAAATTGTGATTTGTGATTATGATGGGATACTACTTACTATAAGAAAAGTTGAGCAGAATCTTCTCAGAAGAAAACCTGGTCAAAGTAAATGTATTATATACAAAGTAATAGCAATATTATAAGAAGATTAGCCATAAATGGCAAAGCTATTTTCAGTAATATAGTGGTCCAAGACAACTCTGAAAGACTCAGAGATAGAACTGGTAGTATTATTATGCAGAATGAAGCATATGTTTTTTTTAACTTTTACTTTTCTTCATTGTTATTAGTATTATTATTATTATTTGTCTCTCTCCGTATATGTATATATATACATATATATATAATATATTATATATTTCACAACATGATGATTATGGACATGATTTACATGTCTACATATGTATAATCTATAAGGAATTTCTTCCATTTTCAATGAGGAGTTTAGGAGGGAAGAAGTGAAACAATTTGAAAGTCTTGAAAGTCAACATTTAAAAACAAATATTAAAACTTGTTTTTATATGTAAATGGAAAAACTAAAATATAATAATATTTAATAGAAAAACGATTTCTGGAAATTTAAAGCAATACTTAATATGGAGAAGTTGAGAGGTACTGAAGGAATGTAATTGCAATTAATTTAAGATGAGATCATTATATTGTTAGTTTTGATTTATTGGCTTTACTTTTCCATAAGAGACTGTCCTTCCCCCCAAGCTGGGTTAATCTAGAAATGTTTTCAATTTAGATTCAATATGTATCAATTAAATTTGAAAAAATAAAAGAGAAAAAGGGTAGTACAATTTTATTCTTCCTTCCTCTCTCACCTCTCCCAAAATGCAAGTGGCAAAATGAACTGGCATCTACTGCAGACACCACTAACAGCTCCAAATGAGTATAGATACAAACAAGGGGTTTCTCTTTCTCTTGATTTCTTGCCCTATCACACATATACACTGGTGAAGAATGTTAATGGATCTGGTCCTTTTACTTGTGTATTTCAGTCCCTAAAGAAGAAATGCCCTGAGGAGAAATGAAGAGAAAGTTCAGCATACCTGTCTGTCTAAAAAGGCTGCCACTGGCTAAAAGGTGCAAATGAAAGAAAGTTCTCCTCAGTTATTTATATAGATGAACATAATGTGAATCATCAATGCCACAATAATAGGTTAATTTCTCTTTAAAAATAAAAATATTTAATAATTTCTTATAATTATATTAAATTTATAAAAGACTATATGTTAATCTTATGTTGTACTTCATAATGAGAATTAAACAGAGATATTGTAAAGTATGTTAGAGTCTCAGAGTCAAAGATTTAGATTAGATTTTTTTTTTCATTTCAGATATAACCTCATTGTATGTCCTGATAGGTTAAGTAATTTCTTTTTATTTCTTTACACATATGCAAAATTAGGACAAAATAAAAACTAGAGCCTAGTAATTGATATTCATCTCACAAGATTCTGGTGAGAAAAGGGTTTTATATGACCCAAAGCATAAAATGAGACACACATGTTTTATTTACATACATATATGCATAGATATTTAATTATTGCTAGAAATCTTTTTTTAATAATGTAGTATGTAATAGAAATTTTCTATTAATTTAATTAGTTAAGAAGCTAGTTGAAACAATTAACTTTAACAAAGTTGCAGGCTGTAAAATAAATTCACATAAATTAATAACATTTTTATATAATAACAACAATAAGTGGCAGAAAAAAGATAACTTCCCTTTTAAATATCTCCAAACAATACAAAATGTTGAGGAGTCTACATAATCAAGTACACAGGAACTACATTAACACAATTGCAAAACTCTTTATATAAGTAATTGGAAAAGAAATATTAATTGGTCATGAGTTTGAGTCAAAATAATAAAAATGACAGTACTAACTAAATTCATTTACTTAGTGCCACATCTATAAAACTAAGAATTGCTTTTTAGAACAAGAAAAAAGTAATGAAAAAATTCATTTGAAGGAACAAAAGTTCATGACTATAAAGGAATCAATTGTTTAAAAATGTTAAGCAAAGGGCCCAATAGTATCAGATCTCAACTTATACTACAAAGAGTCAAAACAATTTGATACTGGAGGGAAACTACAATGATTGATCACTTAAAAATATTAAGAAAACAATGTAGAGGAATAAGTGAACATTGTAGCTTGTATTTGATAAATCCAAAGATCTTCAGTACTGCAGCAAGAAGTCCCTATTTGCTTAAAAATTCTGGGAAAACTGTAGTTTTGGGGCAAAAATTAGGAACAGACCAACATCTCAAATCATTGATAAAAATCAATTCTAGATTGTCACGACTTAGGTTTTAAGGGTAATATAAGTAAACTAAAGATTCATGGAAGAAATTATCTGTTAGACCTCTGGATAAGAAAAGAGTTCATAACCAAATAATAAATGCACATACTTTTCATAACAAAAAATGTAAATTTTCACAAAAAAACAAGTCAATCAGAAGAAAAGCTGGGAATGAGGGGAAAACTATAGCAAGCTTCCCTGATAAAGGTCTCATTTTTCAAATATATAGAGACGAGTCAAATTTATTTTCAAAAAACAATAGAAACTATTCTCCAACTGTTAAGTAATCAAAAGTTATGAAAAGAGAATTTTCAGAAGAGGAAATAAAGGGTATCAATAATCATATAAAACGTTTTATTTACATCACTAGAAGAGATGTTAATTAAAGCAATTAAAATACTGTTTTACAGATAATAATATGAAAGAAAAATAAAAATGATAGATAGTACAGCATATGTATAAAAAAAATAATATTAACCTACTGTGGTGGAGTTATTGACTAACCATTCTGAAGAACAAATTGGAACTATGCTTAAAGGACTGCATCATTGTACATATTGACTAACTCAGAAATACCACTCTTAGGTCTATATGATAAAGAAATGAAAGATAAAGGACTAGAACTCTTGAATAGAAAAATATTTGTGGAAGGTTTTTTGGCTGTTGCTGTGCCAAATAAGGAAACTGATGAAATACACATCAAAAATGCAGAACAAGTTATGACATATTAAATTAATTATTAAATATTATGGTGCTATATAAAATGATGATGAGGGTGGTATCAGAAAAAAAAAAAACTAATTACTAATACAAAGTAAAGTGAGTAGGATCAGGAGAATAATCTACATAATAATTATTGTCAAATTGACAAACTGTAGAAGACTTAGTAACTTTGATCAATATTATGATTCACTCTATCACCAAAGGATGTATAATATAAAATTATATCTATATTCATATGTAAAATTGATATACTCTGAGTGATTTTTTTTTATCTTGCTAAATTTCTTTTTGAAACATGGCTAAGGTAGAAACATGTTTGTATGACTTCACGTGTATAATCTGAATGGGTGGGGAAGGAGCTAGAAGGAAGTTTTAACTCAGAATTTAAAATAAAAAATAAATTTAAAAAAGAATAAGCATCACTTAAATAACATTGGGCTTCAAATAGTCTTGCATAATTTGCTCAAGTATATTTGCCCGAGTCATAATAGATTTATCCTGGTCTGTGATGGTTTGATATCAATCTCTGAAACTATTGATTTGAAATGAGGCAAAAGAAGTTCAGTATTTGAATTCTAGGAATAAGTTTTTCCATTGATAGTGGGGGAAGGGGCAGAAGAGAACACACACACACACATACACACACACACACACACACACACATACACACATTGAGAGACAGAGGCAGAGACAGAGACAGAGATGACAAGAGAGGCAACCTGTAGTCCATGGGGTATAAACAAGAGAAGGACAAATGTGACTATAGTAGAGAAAATTACATTCCATTTATGGCAGTTTATTGTTGACCTAATGACAAGATCAAGTATTATATAAAGAGTATGAAATTATGTCAAAAGAAAATGGCATTTTCATATGACAATAATGCAAAGACTTTTAAAAGGAAACTATTTGCTACAATTGGGACAAGACAATAGAAATGAGAAGAAGTATTTTGTGAAATTTATTTTAAGAGGAAGACTGAACCTGAAAGTTGATATCATATTTCTAAGGGTAATACTGAACATATAAAAGTCAAAAATCATATAGATATTGAATAATTATTCTGGTACACTAATTTAATGATTATTCTGGTACACTTGGAAGAAGAATCACATTTTAATTTGCATCAATGAAATATCACATAGTTTGATTTGTATTAATGATAAAGTTTATTGCATTCAATTATGAAAATAATTTAAATATCAATTTAGGAATGAAAAATGAGCCCATAAAATTATATTGTGAACAAAACAATTGAATGTGTCCTTATCCTGACATATTCCATGATGCTGCAATGATTAATGATCTTTATCTCTTTGTGGGGTGTTATTGAAAAGATAGAAGTGGGAGAAGTAAAGCCAAGATAGCAGAATAAAGATAGGAACTCACTCAACCTGTCCCCAAACCGCTTCAATTTCCTTTAAATAATGATTCTAAACAAATTTTAGAACATCAAAACATTCCAAAAGATGAACTAGAGCATTTTCTAGTCAAACATCTGTAGAACCAAGGTGGGATCCCAGCACCTAATCCCAGAACAAGCTATGCCAGCACATCCCTGGACCCAGCCCCAGCCCCAGATTGGCCTGGTTCTAAATTGACCTACCCCAGTCCCTGGCCCCAGAGTTGGCTGGATGCATAATCAGCAAGGTGGAATTAAAGGCTTGTTTTCCTCTGGGCGAAAGAAACACTAGGGAAGACTTGGAAGGTAAGTGGAGAGGGTCTGTGCAACAGAGTGGAAGTTTGGTGTGCAATCCCAGTGCAGTTCCAGTGCAAGCTGCACCAGTGCATCCCTGCTCCCAATCTCTAGGTCCAACCATCAGCAAAGTAGAATTCTGTTGATTCAATACACTAGAACTTACAGCTCTTGTGATGTGGGAATATACCTTACATTTCCAGATCAAAAAAGAGTGCTTGTGGTCAGATTTCTAGAAGGATTTCTGAAAACTACTGGACAAAACCTCTGAAGCTTGGGACAATGCACTCTTGGCCCTGGAAACAGAGCCTTATTTTAACAAAGAGTTAAAACCTGCATAATCGATTAGGAAAATGAACAGAAAACAAAAATATTTTTTCCTGACCATTGAAAGTTATTGTGGTGACATGGAAGATCAAAATACACACTCAGAATACAATAACAAAGTCACAGCTCCTATATCAAAACTCTTCAAGAAAAATAAAAATTGAACTCAGGCCATGGAAGAGCTCAAAAAGGGATTTTGACAATGAAGTAAGAGAGAGAGAGAGGAAAAATTAGGAAAATAATTGAGAGTGGTATAAAAGGAAATGCAAAATGATAATGAGGAAAATGCCTTAAAAAGCAAAAATGGCCAACTGGGAAAGAAGGCAGAAAAGCTCACTGAGGACAATAATTCCTGAAAAATTAAAATTGAGCAAATGGAAAATAATTACTATATGACAAATCAAAATACAATAAAGCAAAACCAAAAAATGAAAAAAAAAATTAGGAAAAAATGTGAAATGTGTTACTGGAAAAAACAAAAAAAAACAAAACAAAACAAACAACAAAACAAAACAAAACAAAACAAAAAACAAAAAACAAAACAAAACAAAACAAAAAACAAAAAACAAAAAACAAAACAAAACAAAAAACAAACAAACAAACAAACAAACAAACTACTGATTGGAAAATAGATCCAGGAAAGATAATTAAAAATTATTAGTCTATCTGAAAGTAAAGATAAAAAAAAAAAAAGATCCTGAACATCATAATTCAAGAAATTATCATAGAAATCTGTCCTGATACTCCAGAAACAGAGGATCGAATAGACATTGAAAAAAAAAATCCACCAATCACTTCCTGAAAGAGAACTCAAAATTAAAACTCCCAGGAATATCATAGCTAAATTACAGAATTACCCAGGTCATGGAGAGAATATTGCAAGCATCCAGAAAAAAAAATCAAATATGGTGGAACTACAATCAGGATAACATAAGATTTAGCAGCTTCTACATTAAAGAACCAGAGGACTTGGAATATGATATTCCAGAGGGAAATGGAGCTAGGTTTACAAACAAGAATCACCTACTTAGCAAAACTAAGTACAGTCTCTCAGAGGAAAAAAATTATCATTCACTTAATAGAGGATTTTCAAACTTTTGTGATGAAAAAGACAGAGCTGAATGGAAAGTTTTCAATTTTCATTTTTTTTTTTCAAATACAGTCCTCTTGAGAAGCATAAAGTAGTAATCAGGAAATTGATAGTATAAGGAACTTACTAAAGTTTATTTGTTTACATCTCTACTTGTAAATATATTATTGTAACTAATTAGAATTTTCTCATTATTATGGAAGTTAGGAGTATATATGACAGAGGGTACAGGTATGAGTTGAATATGAAGGGATAATTTTTTTTTAATGATGAAATCAAGAAGTGAGAGAGGAATGTATTGGCAGAAAGGAAAAGGAAGAAGTGGAATGATGCAAATAATTTGTTATTTGCCATAAAAAAAGGAAAGAAAAAGTTTTACAGTGGACAGGAAGAGGGGGAGGAAAGAGAGAGGAAATGAACCTTACTCTCATCAGAACTGGCTCAAAGAGGGAATAATACAAATACTCAATAAGGGGTATAGAAATCCATCTTACCTTGAAATTAGAGAAATTAGAAGGGAAATGTGATATGGAGAGGGGTAAAGGAATAAGGGATATGGAAGAATGATCAAAGAAAGAACATATTAGAGAAGATAGTAGTTAGTACCAAAACTGAGGAGAGACAGGGTGAAAGGAGAGAATAAATGGGGGGAAATACAGTTATCAATAGAAATTATAAAAAGAATTCAAAGCAAGTAAGGCCTCATTTCTCAAACATAGAGGGAAGTGAGATAAATTTATAAAAAAATAAATAAAAGCTATATCCCAATTGATAAATGATCAAAAATATGATTTGTGCCCAAATGACTATAAATGGATACATATCTTTTGACCTAACAACAATCCTGCTTGGCATGAATACCAAAACACATTCAGAAAAGAAAAAAAAAAGGAAAATAACCTACATATACAAAAATATTCACAGCAGCTTTCTTCTCAGGGGGAAAAACATTAGAAATTGTAATCATGCTCATCAATTGGGGAATGAATGGCTTAACAAACTGTGGTGTTTGTGTTTATGATGGAATGGTATTGTTCTATGGGAAATGATGTGCAGGATAGTCTCAGGAAGAAGAAGAAGAAAAAAAAAAACTTAAAATATTCCATGAATTCAACCAAAGTGAAATGTATTGTATACAAAATAATAGCAATGTGACCAGCCATAAATGATTTTACTATTCTAATAAGTACAATCATCCATGACTACTCTAATGAGCTTATGAAAAGTCCTATCTATATCCCAAAAAGAAATTGATTGTGTCTGAATAAAGATGATAGCAAGCATTCTCTCCCTCTCCCTCTCTCTCTCTGTCTCTGCCTTCCTCTATCTCTGTCTCTCTCTCTCACTCAGAATCTCACTTTAATCCATCTCTGTCTTTCTGTCTCTGTCTCTGTGTCTCTGTCTGTGTCTCTGTCTGTGTCTCTGTCTCACTCTGTCTCTGTCTCTGTCTCTGTCTCTGTCTCTGTCTCTGTCTCTCTCTCTCTCTCTCTCTCTCTCTCTCTTTCTCCCCATCTCTCTCTTTTTTCTCTCCATCTCTCTCTTTTTTCTTTTAACTTGACTTTTCTTTAAGTTGTTATTTTCATTGGGGTGGGAGATCTATTGTTTTCTACAACTTCACTTTCATGGCAATGCTTTACATGAATTCTCAAATGTTTTCTTAATTGTGAATGGAAATAAGGGAGAGAAACTAGAACTGAAAAATTGTAAAAACAAATGTAAAAAAAGGTGTTTTTGTTCTGAATGTAACTGGGGAAAATATTAAATAAGTAAATAAATACATAAATAAATACAGGACAGAATATATTCCAAAAAGAAAAAAAGAAAAATAATAGATGATTAGATAGCCATATTATTTCCCAGTAGATACATATTAAGGTTGTTATTGAATTTTGGCAGGGGGACGGGGATTGCCTCTATTTATAATGTCTCCTACTGTTGAAATTTGCTTCTCTCATTTTTCTGCATCTGGCTATTAGATTGCTTCAATTTAACCCATTCCTTTTACCAGCTATTTGGATTAGCAATCAGTGAACTCAACTGTGTTATCTGACAGTTAAAAAAACTAAAAACATGGATTGCTGATTCTTTGCTGCATTGTCATAAATTGTATAAAACTTTTCTTTCCTATGGAATATTTTTCTTTCTTCAAGGCAAAATTGCTCATGTTATTATTTTTGTTTCTTTCACAGTTTTTTTTAAATTAATTTTATACTTATAACATTTTTGACAGTACATATGTATAGGTATTTTTTTTTTTTTTTGCAACATTATCCCTTGTACTCCTTCTGTTCTGAATTTTTCTCCTCCATCCCTCCATCCCCTCCCCTAGATGGCAGGCATTTCCATACATATTAAATATATTATACTATATCCTAGGTACAATATATATGTGTAGAACCAAATTTTGTTGCTGTTGTTGTTGTTGTTGCAAAGGAAGAATTGGATTAAGAAGGTAAAAATAACCTGGGGAGAAAATCAAAAAAATGCTAAGAGTTTACATTCATTTCCCAGAGTTCTTTCTCTGAGAGTAGCTGATTCTGTCCATCATTGATCAATTGGAATTGGATTAGCTCTTCTCTATGTTGAAGATATCCACTTTCATCAGAATATATCCTCATATAGTATTGTTGTTGATGTGTATAATGATGTACTAGTTCTGTTCATTTTACTCAGCATCAGTTGATGTAAGTCTCTCCAATCTTCTCTGTATTTATCCTGTTGGTCATTTCTTAAAGAACAATAATATTCGGGGTGGAGCCAAGACGGCAGAGAAGATACACGCCACTGTGTAATCTCCTTTCTTCCCTCACAACCAACTAGATTTAATCAGACTCAGAAATAGCGTTGGACTGATAGAATCCACAAGGACTGGAAGCACCACTTACCAGCTGAAGAGAATCTGGAGTTTAAGCAGGAAAGGTCAGCTCCCGGGGGAGGAAGAAGAGAGGCCAGCACAGACAGTGGGGTAGTGGCACACTGCGCCGGTCTCTCTGGGGAGGGCTCTGGGATCAGAGAATCCACTGACATAAAAGAATCTGGCACAGGCTGTTAGCTCTTCTCTGCTTATAAAACAGCAGATCAGAGGAGAAATCTAAGCCACTTTAAAATTTGAAACTAGATTGGATCTTCCCTGATCCCAGGGGTGGCTCAGCAGATCTCCGCACCAGGGCAGAGGCAATCCAGGCTTTTGCCTCGGGGTAGTTAAGAGATTGAAGAGTGGGCGGGGCGGTAACTCATAGTGCCTGGCTTGGCTGGCGGCTGTGGAACAGAAGTCCCAGAGAAGCAGAACCTTTGAAATAAGAACTGTGGTTTCTGGCAGACACTTCCCAGTTTGAGCGCAGGGGCTTTTCACGTCACCTGCTGCAGACATACACGCCCCACCAAGACACATAGGCTAGGTTTTGAGTCACCTTTGCTGTTCAGTCTCAACCTCAGGGAAGTCTCTAAAACACAGCGCCCTCGGGGCACAGCAGTGCTGGTCACCTCTGAGGCATTTCCAGAGAGGGGGTGGGGAAATCTCTCCCAAAGCTCTATCTTAGCTCAGGCACAGGGGCCGCTGCATCCATCCAGTCAGGGAGGAAGCTGATAAAGAAATAAATAAATAATTTCCTACCCCAGGGACAGACCCCAAAAGATTTTTTAAGTATGAGCAAGAAGCCCAAAAAAAAAACATAGATTCCTTCTACACAGAAAAAGAGAGGGTATCCAACCCCAAGGAAGTTAACAGCAGAGAGACAGCAGATAACAACCTAAAGGGGAACGATTCTTGCCCCCCATCACATAACTCTCTCCATGAAGAGACTATTAAAAAGTTAAGAGAGTTTGAAGAAAAATGGGGAAAGGAAAGGGAAGCTATGATAGAGAATAACAACATCCTGAAATTGGAGTTGGAAAAAATAAAGAATTCACAGGAGATGCAGGGAAACAAATTTTGTGAATTAGAAAAGGTAAAAAAATCACAGGAAAATAGGATTTCTGAATTGGAGAAGATAAAAAAGTCCCAAGAAAATAAGATTTCTAAATTGGAAAAAGAAAATAATTCTCAAAAGAAAAAAATTAGGGAAATGGAAAAAAATTCAATAGAGCAAAATAATTCATTTAAAAACGAAATTGGGCATTTACAAAAAGAACTAAAAACTGTGAAAGAAGAAAATAACTCCTTAAAAGTCAGGATGGAACAAATAGAAATGAATGATTCACAGAGAACCCAAGAATCAGTCAAACAAAACAAAAAAAAATGAGAAGTTGGAGAACAACGTCAAATACTTACTGGGAAAATCAATAGACCTGGAAAATAGATCTAGGAGAGATAATCTGCGAATCATTGGACTAACTGAAAACTATGACCAAAAATAGAACCTAGATTCTATTTTACAAGAAATTCTCAAAGAGAACTGTCCAGAGATAATAGAAATAGAGGGGAAAGTAGATGTTGAAAGAATTCATCGAACTCCTTCGTAAATAGACCCTAAAAAAAGAACACCACGGAATATTGTGGCTAAGCTGCAGAATTACCACACAAAGGAGAAAATCCTGCAAGCAGCTAGAAAAAAACAATTTAAATACCAAGGTGCCACAATAAGGGTCACACAAGATCTGGCTGCCTCCACATTAAAAGATAGAAGGGCCTGGAACCTGATATTCCAAGAGGCAAAAGATCAAGGATTGCAACCAAGAATAAACTACCCAGCTAAGTTTAGCATCTTTTTCCATGGAAGAAGATGGCCATTCAATGAAACAGAGGAATTCCACATGTTTCTAAGAAAAAAACCAGACTTAAAAATTTTGATCTACATCCACAAGACTGAAGAGAAACAGAAAAAGGTACACAGAACCCTTGAGAACTATATCTCTGTTGTGGGTATATAGAAAGTACGCATGGATAATTTGATTTTCCTGATATAAAATAAAAAAAAAAGGAGGGGGTGTAGTAAAGGGAAGGGGGTAGTATCAGAAAAAGGGGAGGGTGTGATAAAAAGAGGGAAACTACATCCCAGGAAGAGGCATAGAAAATACACCATATCTGAGGGAATTTAGAGGGGGGAGAATCATTGTGTAAATCTTACTCTCATCAGAAGAGGCTCAAAAAGTAAGTAATTGTCATATTTGTTTTTCAGAGAATTCTCTCTCACCTCATTAAAAGGTGGGAGAGGAAAAGGGAAAAGGAAAAGGAGAATAAGGGAAGGGACTTGAAAAGAGGGGGGAGGGATACTAAAAAAAAAAGGGAGGGCTGTGCGTCACAAGGGGGGTCTATAAATTAAATATTGGGGAAGGGGTTCAGGGGGGTCAAGGGAAAAAGCATAATCTGGGGATAATATGATGGCAGGAAATATAGAATTAGTAATTTTAACTGTAAATGTGAATGGGATGAACGCTTCCATCAAATGGAGACGGATAGCAGACTGGATCAAAAATCAGAACCCTACAATATGTTGTTTACAGGAAACACACTTAAAGCAGGGAGATACATATAGAGTAAAGGTAAAAGGTTGGAGCAGAATCTATTATGCTTCAGGTAAAGCCAAAAGAGCAGGGGTAGCTATCCTTATCTCAGATCAAGCAAAAGCAGAAGTTGATCTAATTAAAAGAGATAAGGAAGGAAACTATATCCTGCTGAAAGGTAACATAAATAATGAAGCCATATCGATACTAAACATATATGCACCAAGTGGTATAGCATCTAACTTTTCTAAAGGAAAAGTTAAGAGAGTTGCAAGAAGAAATGGACAGTAAAACTATAGTAGTGGGAGATCTCAACCTTGCACTCTCAGATTTAGACAAATCAAACCACAAAACAAATAAGAAAGAAATTAAAAAAGTAAATAGACCATTAGAAAAATGAGGTATGAATTGGAGAAAATTGAATGGCAATAGAAAGGAATATACTTTCTTCTCAGCAGTTCATGGATCCTATACAAAAATAGACCATATATTAGGACATAAAGATCTCAAAATTAAATGTAGGAAGGCAGAAATAATAAATGCCTTCTTCTCAGACCACAATGCAATAAAAGCTAAATTCAGTAAAAAGTTAGGGATCAATAGACCAAAAAGTAATTGGAAACTGAAAAATCTCATCTTAAAGAATGACTGGGTGAAAGAGCAAATTATAGAAACAATTAATAATTTCACCCAAGATAATGACAATGATGAGACATCATACCAAAATCTGTGGGATGCAGCTAAAGCAGTAATAAGGGGAAATTTTATATCTTTAGAGGCTTATTTGAAGAAAATAGAGAAAGAGAAGATTAATGAATTGGGCTTGCAACGTAAAAGGCTAGAAAAAGACCAAATTAAAAACCCCCAACCAAAAATTAAACTTGAAATACAAAAATTAAAAGGAGAAATCAATAATATTGAAAGTAAAAAAAAAAAAAAACTATTGACTTAATAAATAAAACCAAGAGTTGGTTTTATGAAAAAGCCAATAAAATAGATAAACCTTTGATCTGATCAGAAAAAAGAAAGAGGAAAATCAAATTGTTAGTCTTACAAATGAAAAGGGGAATCTTTCCACCAATGAAGAGGAAATTAGAGAAATAATAAGGAGTTACTTTGCCCAAATTTATACCAATAAATTTGATAACTTAAGTGAAATGGATGTGACTTCCTCCAAAAATATAGGCTTCCTAGATTAACAGAGGAGGAAATAAATTGCTTAAATAGTCCCATTTCAGAAAAAGAAATAGAACAAGCTATTAATCAACTCCCCAGGAAAAAAAAAAAAATCACCTGGACCAGATGGATTTACATGTGAATTCTACCAAACATTTAAAGAACAATTAGCCCCAATGCTATATAAACTATTTGAAAAAATAGGGAATGAAGGAGTCCTACCAAACTCCTTTTATGACACAGACATGGTACTGATACCTAAACCAGGTCGATTGAAAACTGAGAAAGAAAATTATAGACCAATTTCCTTAATGAATATTGATGCTAAAATCTTAAATAAGATATTAGCAAAAAGACTTCAGAAAATCATCCCCAGGATAATACACTATGATCAAGTAGGATTCATACCAGGAATGCAGGGCTGGTTTAATATTAGGAAAACTATTAGTATAATTTACCATATTAATAATAAAATTAATAAAAACCATATGATCATCTCAATAGATGCAGAAAAATCATTTGTCAAAATCCAACATCCATTCCTACTAAAAACTCTTGAGAGTATAGGAATAAATGGAATATTCCTTTGAATAATCAGGAGCATATATTTAAGACCTTCAGTAAGCATAATATGCAATAGAAATAAACTGCAACTTTTCCCAGTAATATCAGGAGTGAAACAAGGTTGCCCACTATCACCATTACTATTCAATATAGTACTAGAAACGCTAGCCTCGGCAATAAGAGCCGAGAAAGAGATTCAAGGAATTAGAGTAGGAAATGAGGAAATCAAACTATCACTCTTTGCAGATGACATGATTGTATACTTAAAGAACCCCAAAGACTCTGCTGAAAAGCTATTAGAAATAATTCAGAATTTTAGCAAAGTGGCAGGATACAAAATAAATCCACATAAATCCTCAGCATTCTTATATATCACCAACAAAATGCAACAGCAAGATATACAAAGAGAAATTCCATTCCAAACAAATGTTGAGAGTATAAAGTATTTGGGAATACATCTACCAAAGAATAGTCAGGAATTATATGAGAAAAATTACAAAACACTTGCCACAAAAATAAAGTCAGATTTAAATAATTGGAAAGACATTCAGTGCTCTTGGATAGGCCAAGCGAATATAATAAAGATGACAATACTCCCCAAAATAATCTATTTATTTAGTGCTATACCAATCAGACTCCCAAGAAACTATTTTAATGACCTAGAAAAAATAACAACAAAATTCATATGGAAGATCAAAAGGTCAAGAATTGCAAGGGAACTAATGAAAAAAAAGTCAGAGGAAGGTGGTCTAAGTGTACCTGATCCAAAGCTATATTATATAGCAGCAGTCACCAAAACCATTTGGTATTGGCTAAGAAATAGACCGGTAGATCAGTGGAACAGATTAGATACAAAGGACAAAAAAGGGTACATCTATAGCAATCTAATCTTTGACAAACCCAAAGATACCAACATTAGGGATAAAAATTCATTATTCGGAAGAAACTGTTGGGAAAACTGGAAATTAGTATGGCAGTAATTAGATATGGACCCACACTTAACACCATATACCAAGATAAGATCAAAATGATTTTGGCATAAAGAATGAGATCATAAATAGATTAGAGGAACACAGAATAGTCTACCTCTCAGACCTGTGGAGGAGGAAGGAATTTATGACCAGAGGAGAATTAGAGATCATTATTAATCATAAAATAGAAGAGTTTGATTACATCAAACTAAAAAGATTCTGTACAAACAATACTAATGCAAACAAGACTAGAAGGGAAGTAACAAATTGGGAAAATATTTTTAAAAGTAAATGTTCTGACAAAGGTCTCATTTCCAAAATATATAGATAATTGACCCTGATTTATAGGAAACGAAACCATTCTCCAATTGATAAATGGTCAAGGGATATGAACAGACAATTCTCAGATGATGAAATTGAAACTATTTTCACTCATATGAAAAAGTGTTCCAAATCACTACTGATCAGAGAAATGCAAATTAAGACAACTCTGAGATACCACTACACACCTGTCAGATTGGCTAAAATGACAGGAACAAATAATAATGAATGTTGGAGGGGATGTGGGAAAACTGGGACACATATATTGTTGGTGGAGTTGTGAAAGAATCCAGCCATTCTGGAGAGCAATTTGGAACTATGCTCAAAAAGTTGTCAAACTGTGCATACCCTTTGACCCAGCATTGCTGTTATCGGGATTATATCCCAAAGAAATACTAAAGAGTGGAAAGGGACCTGTATGTGCCAAAATGTTTGTGGCAGCTCTTTTTGTTGTAGATAGAAACTGGAAGTTGAATGGATGTCCATCAATTTGAGAATGGTTGGGTAAATTGTGGTATATGAAGGTTATGGAATATTATTGCTCTGTAAGAAATGACCAGCAGGAGGAATACAGAGAGGCTTGGAGAGACTTAAATCAACTGTTGCTGAGTGAAATGAGCAGAACCAGAAGATCACTATACACTTCAACAACAATAATGTATGAGGATGTATTCTGATGGAAGTGGAAATCTTCAACATAAAGAAGATCCAACTCACTTCCAGTTGATCAATGATGGACAGAAATAACTATACCGAGAGAAGGAACACTGGGAAGCAAATTAAATTGTTAGCACTATTGTTTATCTACCCAGGTTACTTATGCCTTCGGAAGGTAATAATTAATGTGCAACAAGAAAAAGGTATTTACACACATATATTTTATCTAGGTTATATTGTAACACATGTAAAATGTATGGGATTACCTGCCATCGGGGGGAGGGAGTGGAGGGAGGGAGGGGATGATTTGGAAAAATGAATAAAAAAAATAAAAAATAAAGTAATAAAAAAAAGAACAATAATATTCCATAACATTCATATACCTTAGTTTACCCAACCATTTTCCAATTGATGGGCATCCATTTATTTTCTAGTTTCTAGCCACTACAAAAAGGGCTGCCACAAACATTTTGGCACGTACAGGTCCCTTTCGCTTCTTTAATATTTCCTTGGGATATAAGGCCAGTAGTGGAGTAGCACTGCTGGATCAAAGGGTATGCACAGTTTGATAACTGTTTGGGCATAATTCCAGATTGCTCTCCAGAATGGTTGGATTCTTTCACAACTGCACCAACAATACATCAGTGCCCCAGTTTTCCCACAGCCCCTCCAACATTCAGCGTTATTTGTTCCTGTCATCTTAGCCAATCTGACAGGTGTGTAATGATATATCAGAGTTGTCTTAATTTGCATTTCTCTGATCAATAGTGATTTGAAACACTCTTTCATATGAGTGGAAATAATTTTAATTTCATCATCTGTCCTTTTATCCTTTGACCATTTATCAATTGGAGAATGGCTTGATTTCTTACAAATTAGAGTCAATTCTCTGTATATTTCAGAGATGAGGCCTTTATCATAACCTTTAACAGTAAACATGTTTTCCCAACTTGTTACTTCCCTTCTAATCTTGTTTGCATTAATTTTGTTTATGCAGAAACTTTTTAATTTGATGTAATCAAAATTTTCTATTTTGTGATCAATAATGAACAGAAAAGGTCGGTTCCAAAGGGAGAAGAAAAAAAAAAAGAGTCCAGCACAGACAAGGTTGGACTGGGTGCTAACACACTGCCCCAGTTGGACTGGGGAGAACTCTGGGATCAGAGAAGCCACTGAGATAGAGGAATCTGACACAGGCTGTAAGCTCTTCTCTGCTGATAAAACAGCAGTTCAGAAGAGAAATCAAGCTACTTTAAAATATAAAGCCAGATCCTTAATCCACCCCAATCTGGAAGTGACCTAATAGATCTCCTCATGGCTGGCCTGCACAGACTGTGCAGACAACTTCTACTGCCCAGTGATACTCCTTGGTGTAGTTGAGAGCCTGAACAAAGGGGAAACAGCCCTAGGCAGCCTCTAATCTACATAGTGCAAGGCTCAGCCTAAAGCAATGGAACCAGCACCAGAACTCCCAGAGAAGTGCAACCTTTGTAGTAGGGACCGAGGTTTCTGGGCAGACACTTCCGGTTTTTTCACATCAGCTGTTGACATCCATGGCCTGAAGTGAGGCATTGGCTGGGGTTTGTGACGATTTCACTGTTCACCTTTAAACCTCAGGACAGTCGCTAGGCCACACAATGGGGTCCTTCACTGGGCACTCCTCACAGAGAAGCCATGCTAAACACTTCTGAGGCATTTCTGGGAGGGGGGAGGGGAACCCTCTCCCAGAGATCTCTCTTACCTCAGGCACAGGGTTGATACATTCTTCCCCCCCCCCCACCTCCCCAGTCTGGGAGGAGGCTGGTAAATAAAAAAATAAACTTCTTACCACAAGGGCAGATTTTTAAAAATGAGTAAGAAGCTGAAGAGAAATATTGACACTTTCTACACAGAGAAAGAGCAGGTATCCAACCCCGAAGAAGCTAACAATAGTCAGCAGATAACACTCTAAAGAGGAACAATACCTGACCAACATCACATAACTCTCTCCTAGAAGAGACTAATAAAAAGTTAAGAGAGTTTGAAGAAAAATGGGGAAAGGAAAGAGAAGATATGATAGAGAATAACAATGTCCTGAAATTTGAGTTAGAAAAAATAAAGAATTCACAGGAGGTGCAGAGAAACAAAATTTAGAAAAGGTTAAAAAAATCACAGCAAAGTAGAATTTCTGAATTGGAAAAGATAAAAATTCTCAAGAAAGTATGATTTCTGAATTGGAAAAAGAAAATAACTCACTAAAAAAAATTAGTGAAATGGAAAAAAATTCAACGGAGCAAAACAATTCATTTAAAAACTCAATTGGGCATATACAAAAAGAACTAAAAAAATGTGAATGAAGAAAATAACTCATTAAAAATCAGGATGGAACAAATAGAAATGAATGAATCATTGAGAACACAAGAATCAGTCAAGCAAAAAAAAAATGAAAAGCTGGAGAACAATGTCAAATACTTACTGGGAAAATCTATAGACCTGGAAAATAGTTCTAGGAGAGATAATCTGAGGATCATTGGACTTCCTGAAAACTATGATCAAAAAAAGAGTTTAGATTCTATTTTACTGGAAATCATCAAAGAGAACTGTCCAGAGATAATAGAAACAGAAGGGAAAATAGGTGCTGAAAGAATTCAGTAAACACCTTCTGAAAAAGACCTTAAAAAAAGAACTCCACGGAACATTGTAGCTAAGCTGCAGAACTACCAAATAAAGGAAAAAATATTGCAAGCAGCTACAAAAAACACAATTCAAATATCAAGGTGCCACAATGAGGGTCACTCAAGATCTGGCTGCCCTCCACATTAAAAGATCGAAGGGCCTGGAACCTGATATTCCAAAAGGCAAAAAATCAAGGATTGCAACCAAGAATAAACTACCCAGCTAAGTTTAGCATTTTCTTCCATGGAAGAAGAAGGTCATTTAATAAAACAGAGAAATTCCATTTGTTTCTAAGGAAAAAAACAGACTTAAACAAAAAATTTGACCTACATGCACAAAACTGAAGAGAAGCAGAAAAAGGTAAAAACAATTTTTGAGAACTGTATCTCTGTTGTGGATATACAGAAAGTCCGCATGGCTAATTTGATTTTACTGATATAATATTTAAAAAAGGGAAGTAGTAAAGGGAAGGGGATAGTATGAGAAAAAGGGGAAGGAGATATAAAAAGAGGGAAATTACATCCCAGGTAGAGGCATAGAAAATCTACCACATCTGAGGGAATTTAGAGAGGGGGAGAAATATTGTGTGAATCTTACTCCAATGAGAGTAGTCTCAAAGAGTAAATAACTGACATATTTATTTTTCAGAAAATCCTCTCTCACCTCATTAAAAGGGGGGAGAGGAAAAAGGAATAGGAAAAGGGGAATAAGGGAAGGGTACAAGAAAGGAGAAGGGACTTAAAAGGAGGGGGGAACTAAAAAGGGAGGGCTGTGTGTAACAAGTGGGGTCTATAAATTAAATATTGGGGAAGAGGTTCAGGGGGGTCAAGGGGAAAAAAAGCAAAATCTGGGGATAATATGAAGGCAGGAAATGCAGAATTAGTGATTTTAACTGTAAATGTGAATAAGATGAACTCTCCCATTAAATGGAGGCAGATAGCAGACTGGATCAAAAGTCAGAACCCTACAATATGTTGTTTACAGAAGGACACTTAAAGCAGGGAGATACATACAGAGTAAAGGTAAAAGGTTAGAACAGAATCTATTATGCTTCAGGCAAATCCAAAAAAGCAGGGGTTGCCATCCCCATTTCACATCAAGCAAAAGCAGAAATAGATCTAATTAAAAGAGATAAAGAAGGAAACTATATCCTGCTAAAAGGTAGCATAGTCAATGAAGCCATATCAATACTAAACATATATGCACCAAGTGGTATAGCATCTAACTTCCTGAAGGAAAAGTAAAGAGGGGTGCAAGAAGAAATAGACAGCAAAACTATAATAGTGGGAGATCTCAAACTTGCATTCTCAGAATTAGACAAATAAAACCACAAAACAAATAAGAAAGAAATTAAAAAGTAAATAGAACATTAGAAAAACTAGTTATGATAGACCTTTGGAGAAAACTGAATGGTGATAGAAAGGAGTATACTTTCTTCTCAGCAGTTCATGGAACCTATACAAAAATTGACCATATGTTAGGACATAAAGATCTCAAAATTAAATGCAGGAAGGCAGAAATAGTAAATGCGTTCTTCTCAGATCACAATACAATAAAAACTACATTCAATAAGAAGTTAGGGATAAATAGACCAAAAAGTAATTGGAAACTGAACAGTATCATCTTAAAAAATGACTGGTTGAAACAGCAAATTATAGAAACAATTAAAAATTAGACCCAAGGTAATGACAATGATGAGACATCATAACAAAATCATATCATCCTGTGGGATGCAGTTAAAGCGATAATAATGGGAAATTTTATATCTTTAGAGGCTTATTGGAACCAAGTAGAGAAATAGAAGATTAATGAATTGGGCCTGCAACTTAAAAAGCAAGAAAAAAACCAAATTAAACCCCCTCAACCAAAAACTAAACTTGAAATACTAAAGTTAAAAGGAGAAATCAATAATATTGAAAGTAAAAAAACAAACAAAAAAAAACTGAATTAATAAATAAAACTAAGAGTTGGTTTTATGAAAATGCCAATAAAATAGATAAACCTTTGGTAAATCTAATCAGAAAAAGGAAAGAGGAAAATCAAATTGTTAGTCTTAAAAATGAAAAGGGGGAACTGTCAACCAATGAGGAGGCAATTAAAGAAATAATAAGGAGTTACTTCATTCAACTTTATGCCAATAAATTTGATAACCTAAGTAAAATGGAGTACTACCTCCAAAAGTATAGACTTTCCATGTTAACATCCATGATATACACAAAAAGATGAGATTATAAATAGATTAGAGGAACAGAGGATAGTTTACCTCTCAGACTTGTGGAGGAGGAAGGAATTTGTGGCCAAAGGAGAACTAGAGATCATTATTGATCACAAAATAGAAAATTTTGATTACATCAAACTAAAAAGTTTCTGTTATCAACAAGATTAGAAGGGAAGTAAGAAATTGGGAAAATATTGTTACAGTTAAATGTTCTGATAAAGGTCTCATTTCCAAAATATATAGAGAATTGGTCCTAATGTATAAGAAATCAAACCATTCTCCAATTGATAAATGGTCAAAGGATATGAACAGGCAATTCTCAGATAATGAAATTGAAACTATATCCACTCATGAAAGAGTGTTCCAAATCACTACTGATCAGAGAAATGCAAATTAAGACAACTCTGAGATACCACTACACACCTGTCAGATTGGCTAAGATGACAGGAACAAATAATGATGAATGCTGGAGGGCATGTGGGAAAACTGCAACACTAATACATTGTTGGTGGAGTTGTGAAAGAATCCAGCCATTCTGGAGAGCAATTTGGAACTATGCCCAAAAAGTTATCAAACTGTAAATAACCTTTGATCCAGCAGTGGTACTACTGGGTTTATATCCCAAAGAAATACTAAAGAGGGGAAAGGGACCTGTGTGTGCCAAAATGTTTGTAGCAGCTGTTTTTGTAATGGCTAGAAACTGGAAGATGCATAGATGTCCATCAATTGGAGAATGGTTGGGTAAATTATGGTATATGACGTTTATAGAATATTATTGCTCTGTAAGAAATGACCAGCAGGAGGAATTCAGAAAGGCTTGGAGAGACTTACATGAACTGGTGCTAAGTGAAATGAACAGAACCAGCAGATCACTGTACACTTCAACAACAATATTGTATGAAGATGTATTCTGATGGAAGTGGATATCTTCAACATAAAGAAGATCCAACTCACTTCTGGCTGATCAATGATGGACAGAAACAACTACACCCAGAGAAGGAACACTGGGAATTGAATGTAAAACATTAGCACTACTGTCTGTCTACCCAGGTTACTTTTACCTTCAGAATCCAATACTTAACATGCAACAAGAAAATTGGATTTACACACATATATTGTATCTAGGTTATATTGTAACACATGTAAAATGTATGTGATTGCCTGTCATCTAGGGGAGGGAGTAGACGGAAAGAGGGGAAAATTTGGAAAAATGAATACAAGGGATAACGTTATAAAAAAATTACTCATACTGTCAAAAAATTATAATTATAAAATTAATTTTAAAAAATAAATAAATAAAATTAAAGAAAACAAAACAAACAAAGAAAAATCAACTAATTGCCAGTTTTCCCAGCAGTTTTTGTCAAATAATGAATTCTTATCCCAAAAGTTGGGATTTTGGTGTTTGTCAAACACTATATTGCTATTTTTATTCACTATTTTGTCCTGTGAACCTAACCTATTCCATTGATCAACTAGTCTATTTCTTAGCCAATACCAAATGGTTTTGGTGACAGCTGTTTTATAATATAGTTCTAGATCAGGTACAGCTAGGCCACCTTCATTTGATGTTTTTTTCATTACTTCCCTTGAAATTCTAGATCTTTTGTTCTTCCATATGAATTCTGTTGTTATTTTTCTTAGGTCATTAAAATAGTTTCTTGGGAGTCTGATTGCTATAGCACTAAATAAATAGAATAGGTAGTATTGTCATTTTGATTATATTCACTCGCCCTATCAAAGAGTACTTAATATCTTTCCAATTATTTAAATCTGACTTTATTTTTGTTGCAAGTGTTTTGTAATTTTGCTCATATAATTCCTGACTTTCCTTTGGTGTATATATTCCAAAATATTTTACACTATTGACAGCTATTTTGAATGGAATTTCTCTTTGTATCTCTTGCTCTTGGATTGTGTTCTTAATGTATAAAAATGCTGAGGATTTATGTGGATTTATTTTGTATCCTGCCACTTTCCTAAAGTTCAGAATTATTTCTAATAGCTTTTTAGCAGAGTCTTTGGGGTTCTCTAAGTATACCATCATGTCATCTGTGAAAAGTGACAATTTGATTTCTTCATTTCCTACTCTAATTCCTTAAATCTCTTTCTCACCTCTTATTGTCGAGGCTAGCACTTCTAGAACAATATTGAATTAATTAAAGTGGGCGACCTTGTTTCACTCCTGATCTTACTGGGAAAAGTTCGAGTTTATCGCCATTACATATGATGTTTACTGAAGGTTTTAATATATGCTCCTTATTATTTTAAGTAATAGTCCATTTATTCCTATACTCTCAAGTGTTTTTAGTAGGAATGGATGTTGGATTTTATCAAATGCTTTTTCTGCATCTATTGACATTATCATATGTTTTTTGTTAATTTGGTTATTGATATGGTCAATTATGCTAAGAGTTTTCCTAATATTGAACCAGCCCTGAATTCCTGGTATAAATCCCACTTGGTCATAGTTGGTTATCCTGGGGGTGATTTTCTGTAATCTTTTTGCTAATACTTTATTTAAGATTTTAGCATCAATATTCTTTGGGGAGATTGGTCTATAATTTTCTTTCTCTGTTTTCAGCCTACCTGGTTTAGGTATGAGTACCATGTCTGTGTCATAAAAGGAATTTCGTAGGACTCCTTCAATCCCTTTTTTTTCAAATAGTTTAAATAGCATTGGAGTTAATTTTTCTTTAAATGTTTGGTAGAATTCACAAGTAAATCCATCTTGTCCTGGGGATTTTTTTCTTAGGCAGTTGGTTAATAGCTTGTTCTATTTCATTTTCTGAAATGGGACTATTTAGAAAATAGTACCACCACTTTACACTTTTTTATGAAGTAATTTCCTAACCTCTGGTTTCTAGGACAAATTATACATGTGTTCTTTACACATCTTTATGGCAGAAATACAGTTCTTAAGGTTTCTTTTTACCTTTTTAGAAATCTCTTGAGTTCTGTATTTGAAGATCAAACATTTTGTGTAGATCTTGTATTTTCATCGAGAATAGATGGAATTCATTTATTTCATTAAATGTCCATCTTCTTCCCTGGACAACGATGCTCATTTTTGCTGGTTAAGTTATTCTTGGGTGCATACCAAGTTCCTTAACCTTTCAGAATATCATATTCCAGGTCCTTCACTTCTTTAATGTGGACACTGCTAGATTCTGTGTTATCCTTTTTGTGGCTTTTCCATATCTGAATTTCTTTTTTCTAGTAGCTTCCAATATTTTTTCCTTCGTCTGATGGTTCTTAAACTTGGCCACTATATTTGTTTGGCATTTTGATTTTAGGGTCCTTTTCAGCATGTGATCGATGAATTTTTTTCAATGTCTATTTTACCCTCTGTTTCTAAAACATCTGGGCAGTTCTCTTTGATAATTTCCTGGAAAATAGTGTCCTTGCTCTTTTTTTCCTCACATTTTTCAGGTAGTCTAATTGTTCTCAAATTGTCTCTCCTGGATCTGTTTTCCAGATCTGTTGTCTTTCCAATAAGGTACTTGACATTCTTTTCAATTGTTTTATTTTTCTGGTTTTGCATGATTACTTCTTGGTTTCTCCTTGAGTCATTCATTTCTACTTGTTCGAGTCTAATTTTCAATGATATATTTTCTTCAATTGCTTTTTTTATATCTTTTTGTAATTGTCCAATTGAGTTTTTAAATGAGTTTCTTTATTCTGTGGAACTTTTTTCCCCATTTCATCCATTTTATTTTTTAGAGAGCTGTTTTCTTTTTCCAACTCCCTAATTTTATTTCTCAATGATTTGTTTTCTTTATCCACTTTGTCTTTAAATGCGTGGGATGACTTCTCCAGACTCTCTTGCCAAGCTTCCCTCTCCTTTTCCCATTTCTCTTCTAGCTCTCTTGTGAGAGCCTTTTTAATTTCCTCTATGAAAGTCTTATTTATTGAGGAGCAGATCATATTACCCTTAGGGTATTCCTCTGGAGACAATCTGCTTTTAGTCTCCTCAGGGTTTGAAGACTGCACTCTTTCCAAACAGAAACTGTTAATGGTTAGAGTCCTTTTAAATGTTTTGTTCATTTTTCCAGTGTGGGAATCGAAGAAAACAAATTGACAAGAGAAACAATTGGTCTGTTTCTGGGGGCGGGGGGAGTTGGGGCTAGGCAGTGTAACTGGGCTTCCTTTACAGACTGAGGGAGACAGCAGCAAGGCACTAGCAGGTTAGCAATGGCTGTGATGGGTCTGCCCTCTGTGGCTCTAAGAATGGGCTAAGTCATTCTGGGTGGGGGTGGGGGTGGATGGGTCCCAAGAGACACTAGCTTTCAGGTTTTTGTTTTTTTTTTTTTTTTTACCTCTGGTATTTACACCTCCTCTGCTGTTCCTGTCTTGCTGCCAAGATGGAACATCCACACTGGGATAAAAGTCTTTTAGAAGAAATGGAAGAGATTGCACCCCTCCTCCCTCTGTTCTGAGCTGTGTGAGCTGCCTGACTCACTCCTGTTGTTTGCCCTCAGTCTGTGCCCAGTCTGTTTGTCCCCTCCCACGAGCAAACACAGACCTTTTCTGGCGAATTTCAAGGATGTCTTCTGTTGGTGATTATTTGTGGGTTTCTTTTCCGGTTAAGCATTAATTCTGAGGTTTGTCATGAATTTAGTTCTGAGAGAAAATGCGGAGCTCAAGCAGCTGTTTGCCTCCTCTCCGCCATCTTGGCTGAAAGTCCCTGCTCATGTTATTTTTGTGTACAAGAGTAAAATGTTAGTTGGATGATAATTAAGTTAGGTAAATACTTGAAATTTTGAAAAATCTTACTTAAATACTATTGATTAATGAATCAATAGCAAATTATAATAAAGTCTCTTTTGGTTCTCTATACTTTTTATGGCTTTTGAAAAAGTTTGTTGGAACACATCTGTATTTAACAAAAAGGGAGATTACTTATTCTGTTAATGACTATCATGGGACCAAAGTAACATTCTGAAACATGGGATTGTGTTTAATGGTGCAGGTTAGAAGGAAATATAGTAGCTAAATGGGAAAAAGGGAGTATTAAACTATCTGGAACAGGTGTTTTGAACTTGAACAAAGAGTAAAGCCATACTTTGCAGGTACAAATGAAGGGAAATATAGCAGTTATTTGGTACAGGGAGAGAAGGAAATAAAGAAGAGGAACCTAGTGGGTTATAGAACAAGGGTACACACTCAGAAGTTCACAATTCTTTGAAGTTCGGTAATAGAGAGTAAGAACTGAGCTATGTCTGAGCATTGGCAGTGTGGCTGGAGTACCAGGAAAAAACAAAACAAAACAAAAACAAAAGCATATCACACCACTCTGGTATCTGGCTATTGTGTGATGAATCCAGATGAATCGAGAGACAGGGTGGAAAGGAAACCATCACTAAGCCCGATTTCTCAAATCAGAGGAAAAGAAATTCAGAGTGGCAAACATTTTTTATTGCCAGCATACAGATTCTGACTTCATTCTTTTCCAGTTATGAAAGAGAAGCAGGAACATTAAAGTGCAATTTGATTATCATTGTATTCAGGTGGTCCTGTTTGTTGATGTTCTCTTAGACAGAGATGCATTCAATACTTCAGAGTTGTTATGATCAACATATTTTAATTGGGCATTGATTGAATAGAAGCAAAAAGTGCAGAGGCTTTGAACTATTGTATACATTTAAAGCTTGGTGCATAGAATATGTGGTCCAGGACAAATCAACTTAAGCTCTATGGGCTTAAGTTTTCTTATCTATAAAATGAGATTATATTAGATGACTTCTAGTATGCCTTCCAAATTTAGATTTGTGATTCTATGATATTTCCCTGTTGTTTTATCTTTTTAACCTTACTGTTATATCTATTTTTTGTTTATGGGATTAACATTTCTTTTGTATAGCCTGTAATAAAGATGATATGATCAAGGATATTGACTTAAGTTTTAGATAATAAATGACATAAAATTATTTTGGACCATGATGAGTAATATCAGGGGAACAAGCCAACAACAAAGAAGCATTTATTAAGCACCTATTTTATGTTAGGCTCTGAGGGTACAAAAGAAATTGAAGAGATAGCATATGAATCATGATAGACCTGGCTTTTCAAGTGACAACAAAATACAGAAATGTGGAAAACAATTGTGCTAATAAAAAAATTAGCAGGATTAAATGTGAGAAAGTAATGAATTGTATTCATAATGCTTCAAGTACTTGTGATTTCACAATGCTTTACTAAACTTATAAGCATTAAAACTAATATTCAAAACCTGTTCATTACAGTTCCAGGTATAGAATTTTCCATGGCCAAAACAGCTAAAATCTTTAAGCCTCTATTTCTTTATATTCACAATGAAGATTTTGATAATTATAAATAATTACAATATAACATTATGTTATTGTGAGGATCAAATAAAATAAAAATAAAATAAAATCATAAAACATTTTGTAAACTTTAAATTTTTGCATAAACATTAGTTAGTAAGTTTGTTCAGTGGCTATGACTGAATTACTCATTATCTATAGCCAATTTGGGATAATACTTTCTGGACAAACCTCAATGAGCAACATTCAACATTCCCCAAATGTCTACCTTATTGCCAGAGGTTACATACTCTGATCCCAAAATCATGATTATTTATAGGCTGAAGGGAGGTAAAAAAGTAATGAAGACTGATTAAAAATCATAAGGGACACTAACACATAATAATATATTTTATTTCATTTCATATTTCTTCTATGGATTTGAATTTTAAAATATGTGAATAAGCATGGATTTTATTCAGAATGGTCAGTAATATTTTGGGACTTGATGTAATAAGCACAATTTCATCAATAAATAGTAACATTTTTAGAATCCTATCAGCTTTAGGAAAAAATGCAGGACATTTTCACTAACAGTGGTAGTACACCTTTAAGGAGTTATGTTTTTCTATACTGAATCCAATACTTTTTTGAATAAACAAACAGAATGTAATATATGCCCTGCATTTCATAATATCTTATGTGATGGTTAAGAAGTAGTCCCCTACATAAAATAATATGAAAACTTATATATGTATAGATAAATTATTGTGAAAATTATGAGAAATATATGATATAGTAAACATATTTGCAAAATAGTTTTTTCAGTTGTTCATACTTTTTGGGTAGTAATTGTTTATATTTTTCTCCATAATTTTTTACATTTTTTCTTGCTCAGTGTGTCTAGTTGAATGTTTGGTCTCAATAATTTCTAGATTGTGCTGCCCCTCAACACTGATTTTTATCTCTGCACATCTTAGAAGCATCATCATTCTTATGATTCTTAAATGCCATTTCTATTTCTGTAACATCAATGAGAAGTCAACATTTGTCTATCTTTGTTTTATTCTGTTTCTAATTTTGGTGTCAATGATTTGTTTGAATGAATCAGTTGAAACATTTCCAACTCTAATATTCTTCTCTAAAATGTAATCTTCTCTTGTTGGGGTTTCCTTGGGGTTTCTGGAGGCAGCCTTAGTTTCATTTCAATAATCACCCTAAATGCAGCCAGGTATTAAAGTCCAAATCCTTTATTGTCTCCTTCAAAGTCTTGTTTCCTTCACTTGGAGCTCAGCCAGTTTTTCTGGGGGCCTATCTCTCTCCTTGGTTCCAAGAACTTGAGCTCCCGCCTGGCTTCTCTGGCTTCTGAATCTCCCCAACTGAATTCTGGCTGAGGCTCTGAGAGCGTTTAGTGCACTTGTCCTTTCTGGCTCTGAGACCTTCTTGCTTATATGCTGTATACTGAGTATACAAAAATCGTTATATCAGTAGGAAACCATTATTTGTTGTAGGATTAAATCTATGCTAAACTAGATTTAACTATTGTCTCCTCAATTTCATTTAAGACCTTCTTTCAAGTTCTGGCTCATAGCATCTCTTTGTAGAATTAAATCAATCATACGTAACCATGCTAAATTAGATAACTATTGTCTTTATCAATTCCCCTGATTTAGCACTTTGTTTCAAGTTCTGTCCCAAAACATACAGCTATATACAATTTCTTTTTATCTTGACCCTTTCAACTAATTTTGTCAGTATTTTGATCTTTTCTCGTTTGCTCTAACTAGTAAGTGTATGATTGAACAGTCAGATGATTCTAAGTTGCCTCCCATATCAATAACCTTTTTTTCCCTTAAGATACAACTTCATTTCCTGTGATACTTGTACTATCAAATATCTTCTGACTTTTTTATGGAAGAATATATACATATTTAGAAATGCTAGCCTCTCAATAAGAGCTGAGAAAGAGATTGAAGGAATAAGTGTAGGGAATGAGGAAATCAAACTATCACGTTTTGTAGATGATATGATGGTATACTTAGAGAACCCCAGAGATTCTAATAAAAAGTTATTAGAAATAATTCACAACTTTAGCAAAGTTGCTGGATACAAAATAAATCCACATACATCCTCAGAAATTTTATACAACACCAACAAAATGCAACAGCAAGAGATACAAAGAGAAATTCGATTCAAAACAACTGTCAAGAGTATAAAATATTTGGGAATCTATCTACCAAAGAAAAGTCAGGAATTATATGAGGAAAATTACAAAATACTTGCCACAAAAATAAAGTCAGATTTAAATAATTGGAAAGACATTCAGTGCTCTTGAATAGGCTGAGCAAATATAATAAAGATGACAATACTCCCCAAACTAATCTATTTATTTAGTGCTACATCAGTCAGACTCCCAAGAAATTATTTTAATGACCTAGAAAAAAATAACAACAAAATTCATATGTAAGAATGAAAGGTCGAGGATTTCAAGGGAATTAATGGAAAATAGAAGTCAGATGAAGGTGATCTAGCTGTACCTGATCTAAAGCTATATTATAAAGCAGAAATTAGCTATGGATCCACACTTAACACCATATACCAAGATAAGATCCATGATTTAGGCATAAAGAATGAGACGAGATTTGATTAGATTAGAGGAACAGAGGCTAGTCTACCTCTCAGAGGTAGAGTGGAGGAAGAAGGAATTTATGACCAAAGGAGAACTAGAGATCATTATTGATCACAAAATAGAAGATTTTGATTACATCAAATTAAAAAGCTTTTATACAAACAAAACTAATGCAAACAAGATTAGAAAGGAAGTAACAAATTGGTAAAATATTTTTACAGGTAAAGGTTCTGATAAAGGCCTCATCTCCAAAACATATAGAGAACTGACTCTATTTTATAAGAAATCAAACCATCCTCGAATTGATAAATGGTCAAAGGATATGAACAGACAATTCTCAGATGATGAAATTGAAACTATTTCCATTCATATGTAAGAGTGTTCCAACTCACTACTGATCAGAGAAATGCAAATTAAGACAACTCTGAGATACCACTACACACCTGTTAGATTGGCTAAGATGACAGGAAAAGATAATGATGAATGTTGGAGGGGATGTGGGAAAGCTGGGGCACTGATGCATTGTTGGTGGAGTTGTGAAAGAATCCAACCATTCTGGAGAGCAATTTGGAACTATGCCCAAAAAGTTATCAAACTGTGCATACCCTTTGATCCAGCAGTGGTACTACTGGGCTTATATCCCAAAGAAATACTAAAGATGGGGAAGTGATCTGCATGTGCCAAAATGCTTGTGGCAGATCTTTTTGTAGTGGCTAGAAACTGGAAAATGAATGGATGCCCATCAATTGGAGAATGGTTGGGTAAATTATGGTTTATGAATGTTATGGAATATTATTGCTCTGTAAGAAATGATCATCAGGAGAGACTTACATGAACTGATGCTGAGTGAAATGAGCAGAAACAGGAGATGACTATACACTTCAACAATGATACTGTATGAAGATATATTCTGATTGAAGTGGATATCTTCAAAATAAAGAAGATCTAATTCACTTCCAGTTGGTCAATGATGGACAGAAACAGCTACACCCAGAGAAGGAACACTGTAAACTGTTTGCACTACTGTCTTTCTATCCAGGTTGTTTATACCTTCGGAATCCAATTCTTACCATGCAACAAGAAAATTGGTTGTACACACATATATTGTACCTAGGTTATACTATAACACATTTAATATGTATGGGATTGCCTGTCACCTAGGGGAGGGAGTAGAGGGAGGGAGGGGAAAATTTGGAAAAAATGAATACAAGGGAATGTTGTAAAAAACAACAACAACAACAACAACAACAACAACAACAAAAACCTTACTCATGCATATGTACTGTCAAAAATTATAATTATAAAATTAATAAAAATAGATTTGAAGAAATAGAAAAAGCACATAATTCCTTACAAAATAGATATGAAAAAGATATCAATTTGTTGAAAAACATAATTTGTGAAAGGGAAAACAAATCAGTGCAACAGTGAGGCACACTTTAAGACCTTATATTCTATGGTGGGGGGAATTTAATATGTTGAAAACTTTGTAATAGAAGAGGAAAAAAAAGAATATATACATATATGCGTAATAATATTAAACATATGTAATTGTGTGCATATATAAAATCCCTGAGTCTCTTTTAAGATTTAGAATTCACTCTATAAATCTAAATTATGTGTAGTTTTCTATTATAATCAGTCTATTTTAAGCTTAACACCTAAGGTCTATGTAAGTTTCTCCTGTTTATCTTTAGTTGACATTAAACCAACATTATGATTTCTGTATAAACCACTCTGAGTGCCTGATTTTGAAAATTCTTAAAATTTAGGCAGAGTTAAGTTTCTACACTGAATTATATAATTATTACAATATCTAGTTAATAGATGGACATTGTGTGGTTATCACAAAATTCAGTTTATTGGCAAACTTTTTTTTTTATTATAGCTTTTTATTGATAAAATATATGTATGGGTAATTTTTCAACATTGACCCTTGCAAAAATTTATTTTTCAACTTCTCCCCTCATTCCCCCCATCCTCTCCCCTAGATGGCAGCTAGTCCCATACATATTAAATATGGTAAATTATATGTAAATACAATATACAGTTATTTTACTGCACAAGAAAAATTGGATTTAGAAAGACGGTAAAAATAACTTGAGAAAAAAAGTAATGCAAGCAAACAATAACAAAGAGTGGAAATGGTATGTTGTGGTTCACACTCATTTCGTAGTGTTCTTTTGCTGCGTGTAGCTGTTTCTGTTTTTTATTGATCAATTGGAACTGATTTGAAGCTTCTCATTATTGAAGATAGCCACTTCCGTGAGAATTGATCCTCATATAATATTCTTGTTGAAGTGTATAATGATCTCCTAGTTCTGCTCATTTCAGTTAGCATCAGATCATATAAGTCTCTTCAAGCCTCTTTGCATCCATCCTGCTGGTCATTTCTTACAGTACAATAATATTCCAAAATATTCATATGTCACAATTTACTCAGCCATTCCCCAATTGATGTCTATCCATTCAATTTCCAGTTTCTAGCCACTATGAAAAGAGCAGTCTCAAACTTTCTGCACATTCCTTTCTTTAACATCTCTTTAGTATATAGTCAGTAGTAACACTGCTGAATCAAAGGATATGCACAGTTTAATAACTTTTTGAGTATAGTTCCAAATTGCTCTCCAGAATTGTTGGATCCATTCACAACTCCACTAATAATGCATCAGTGTCCCAGTTTTCCCACATCCCCTCCAACATTTGTCATTTTATTTTCCTGTCATCTTAGCCAATCTGAGAGGTGTGTAGTGGTATCTCAGAGTTGTCTTAATTTGCATTTCTCTGATCAATAATTATTTGGAACAACTTTTCATGACTTGAAATAGTTTCAATTTCTTCATCTGAAAATTGTCTATTCATATCCTTTCATATAAATCCATTTATCAACTAGAGGATGGCTTGATTTCTTATAAATTAGAATCATTTCTCTATATATTTTGGAAATGAAACTTTTGTCACAACCTTTAACTATAAAAATGTTTCCCTTCTCATCTTACCTTTATTATTTTTGTTTGTTCAAAAGCTTTTTAACTTCATGTAGTCAACTTTTTCTATCTTATGACCAATAATGATCTCTCTTTCTTCTTTGGTCACAAATTCCTTCCTCCTCCACAGGTCATAGTATAGTTTACTATACTATGTTCTTCTAATTTTTTTTAATAATCTCATTTTTTCTGCATAGATCATGAAACCATTTTGATCTTATCTTGTTATACGGGTTTAAGTGTAGGTCAATGCCTAGTTTCTGCCATAGTAATTTCCAATTTCCTCAGCAGTTTTTGTCAAATAGTGATAATCCCAAAAGTTGGGGTCTTTGGGTTTGTCAAACACTAGATTGCTATAGTTATCGACTATTTTGTCCTGTGAACCTAACCTATCCCACTGATCAACTAGTCTATTACTTAACCAATAGCAAATGGTTTTGGTGATAGCTGCTTTATAGTATAGTTTTAGATCATGTACAGCTAAGCCACCTTCATTTGATTTTTTTTCCCATTGGTTCCCTTGAAAATCTTGACCTTTTATTCTTCCAGATGAATTTTTATTATTTTTTTAGGTCATTAACATAGTTTCTTGGGAGTCTGATTGATATAGTATGAAATAGATAGATTAGTTTAGGGAGTATTGTCATCTTTATTATATATGCTCAACCTATCTAAGAGCACTTGATATTTTCCCAGTTGTTTAGATATGTCTTTATTTGTGTGGAAAGTGATTTGTAGTTTTGCTCATATAGTTCCTGACTTTTCTTTGACAGATAGATTTCCAAATATTTTATGTTAATGACAGTTATTTTAAATGGATTTTCTCTTTGTATCTCTTGCTCTTGCTCTTGGATATTGTTAGTGATGTATTAAAAAAAAAAAACAAAAAAACTGAGGATTTGTGTGGATTTGTTTTGTATCCTGCAACTTTGCCAAAGTTGTGGATTATTTTTAATAGCTTTGTAGCAGAATCTCTGGGGTTTTCTCAGTATACCATCATTTCATCTGCAAAGAGTGATAATTTGGTTTCCTCATTACTTACTCTAATTCCTTTAATCTCTTTTTCATCTCAATGCCTAAACTAGAATTTCTAATACAGTTTTGGGAATAGTAATTGTGACAGTGGGCAAAAATCATTTCTGATTATATTAGGAATGGTTTCAGTTTGTCACCATTACATACGATGTATACTGATGGTCTTAAATAGATGCTACTGATTATTATGAGGAAAAGTCCATTTTATTCCTATATTCTCTAGGGTTTTTAATAGGAATGGATGTTGGATTTTATGAAATGCTTTTTCTACATCTATTGAGATGATCATATGGTTTTTGTTAATTTAGTTATTGATATAGTCAATTATCTTAATAGTTTTCCTAATATTGAACCAACCCTTCATTCCTGGTATAAATCCTACTTGATCATGGTGTATTATCCTGGAGATGATTTTCTGTAATCTTTTTGCTAATATTTTATTTAAGATTTTTGCATCAATGTTCATTAGGGAGATTGGTATATACTTTTCTTTCTCTGTTTTTGTCCTACCTGGTTTAGTTATCAGTAGCATGTTTGTGTCATAAAAGGAATTTGGTAGGACTCCTTCCTTCCCTATTTTTTCAAATACTTCATGTAGAATTGGTGTTAATTATTCTTTAAATTTTTGGTAGAATTCACATGTAAATCCATCTGGTCCTGGGGAATTTTTCTTAGGGAGTTGATTAATAGCTTGTTCTATTTCTTTTTCTAAAATTGGACTATTTAAGCAATTTACTTCTTCCTCTGTTAATCTGAGCAAACTATATTTATGAAGGTATTCATCCATTTCTTTTGAGCTATCAAATTTATTGGCATAACATTTGGCAAAATAACTCTTACTTATTGCTCTAATTTCCTATTGCATTATGATCTGAAAAGGATGCATTTACTATTTCTTCCTTTCTGTATTTGAATTTGCCTTCTTTATGTCCTAATATATAATCAATTTTTGTATAGGTTCCATGAACTTCCGTGAAGAAAGTTTACTCCTTTCTGTCTCCAATCAGTTTTCTTCAAAAACCTACTATATCTAACTTTTCTAGTGTTCTATTTACTTCTTTATCTTCTTTCTTATTTATTTTGTGCTTTGATTTATCTAGTTCTGAGAATGTAAATTTGAGATGTCCCACTATCATAGTTTTTCTATCTATTTCTTCTTGCAGTTCTCTTAACTCCTCTTTAGGTATTTAGATGCTATAACACTTGGTCCATATGTGTTTAATATTGATTATTTCATTATCTATGCTGCCCTTTAGCAAGATATACTGCTTTTGGGTATCTCTTTTAATTAAATCAATTTTTGCTTTTGCTTGATATGAGATCAAGATGATCACCCCTGTTTTGTTTTTTGTTTGTTTGTTTGTTTTTTACTTCACCTGAAGCATAATAGATTCTGCCCTAGGCTTTTACCTTTACTCTGTATGTTTCACCTTGTTTCAAGTGTGTTTCCTGTAAACAACATATTGGAGGGTTCTGACTTTTAATCTAGTTTCCTATCTGCCTCCATTTTATGAAGGAGTTTATCCCATTCAGATTTATTTTACTAATTCTATATTTCCTGCCATTTTGGTATCCTAGGTTATGCTTTTCTCTTTTGTTTCCCCAGGATCCCTCTCCCCAGTATTAAACTTATGATCACCACTTACCTCACACAGCCCTCCCTCTGTAAAATCCATGCCTCCCTCCCCCTTAGAGTCCCTCCACTTTTCTTAATCCTTTCCCTTACAATTTCTCTATTCCCTTCTATTTAGCCTACCCCTTCCCTTTTGTCTTTTCCCCTTTCACCTTTCAATGAGGAGGGAGAAGTTTCTCTGCAAACCAAATATGTTTAATATTTTCTCTTTGAGCCAATTCTAATGAGAGTAAAATTTTCACCATGTTCATCCTCCTCCATTCTTTCCCTCAGATACAATAGGTATTCTTTTTCCTCTTCATGCAATGTAGAACCTCCACTTTTCCTTTTTTCTGGTACAATTTCCTTTTCACCTCTAAACCCTTTTTTATGTTATAAGAATAAAAACAAATTATACATGTACTCTTTATGTATATCCATAACAAAAATATAGATACCAAGAGTTCTTATTACCTTTTTTTGCTTCTCTTGAGTCCTATGTTTGGGGGGTCAAACTGTTTGTTTAGTTCTGTTTTCTTCATCAGAAATAAATGAAATTCACCTATTTTATTGAATATCCATCTTCTTCCCTGGAAGAAAATGCTCATTTTGGTTTGGTAAATTATTCTTGACTGCATACCAAATTCCTTTGCCTTTTGGAATATCAGATTACAGGCCCTTCAATCCTTTAATGTAGATACTAATAGATCCTGAGTCATCCTTATTGTGGCTCTTTAGTATTTGATTTTTTTTTTTTTCTGGCTGCTTGTTGTATTTTTTCCTTGGTCTGATATTTCTGGAAATTAGACACAATATTTCTTGGAGTTTTAATTTTGAGATCTCCTTTAGTAGGTGATCAGTGGATTCTTCCTTTTTTTCTTTTAAATACATATATTTATTATAATCATGTGTTATTAATAATTATTATTTTACATCAGGGCACTTCAGGAATCACAACGTAGGCTTTCCTTTTGACTATTTCAAGCAATACTAAGAGAACCTTAATTAAAATTGATTCATATATCAGTGCAATTAAGCCAATTAGTTTAGTTTGCTGGAATAATGTATTTAAAAATAGGTTCTAAGAATTATTATGAATAACATAATAAACAGAATCATTTTATAAAAATCTAGCAACAAATTTGAAATTAAAAGCAGATCATTACAATTACCATTACAAGTACCAGTTGATGAATTAAAATAAAAAAATAAAAATGGATCAGTTTTGCATCCTTCTCTAATGTCACACTTTAGTAACATCTTAAGAGAAAGGGTTGAAAAATGTTATCAATAGCTGACCTTTGCATAACACTTTAAAGTTTACAGTACAGTGAGAACAATTAAGGTGCTCTAATATTAACAAGTAATTCTGTTCCAATAAATCTTTCAAAGCCTATCATCACTTATTAGATCTTTGTGCAAGTAAAAATCTGAGATTATTTCTCACATGGCTATCATATCAGAGATATTTCTATTTCCACTGGTAAATCTTTGAATTTGAAACTACAAATCAATAACTTTTTTCACAAAGATTGATTGGGGATGTGCTCCATATATAAATGATATAAAAAAAAAATCACTTTGTGATTTTTGTTATAGTCATGATGAAAAATAAGTTTCCTTTAAAGTAGGGATGGTAAACAAAGCAAAGAAGCTACATCAATACAAACTTGTTTTCTTATGAAACTAAAATGATTTCTATGTAGTAACCTCATGTTAACATGCCTATTGTAAGTACTTTTAAAGCATTTGTATATATGTATATAGTGAATTAAAAAAAACACAGCATGTATATATGTATTTGTGCATGGCATAGAGATCACTTTTGGCACAAAGGACTTGCTTTTAAGTACTTTTTAGCAAAGTACTGTTTAAGGTCATGTTTCCAAGGACAAATGAATCAAAAAAGAGATGACACCAGATTATTTCAGAAAAAAAAAACAACATAATTTCAAAGCCAGGGGAATTTACAGGAAGCTTAGTAGTAAAAATTTTCTGGTGATTCCAAGACAAGATACTAAATAAGCATAACATAACACAATACACAATTTTACCATTTAAATGATAACTAAAACAATTTAAAAATTAAGTGTCTGTTAAAACAAAAATATGCATTTGAAAAAAAGTCAGTGTATATACCAAAATTTCAGATCACAGATCAGGAAAATCCTTCAAATTTTAAGATCTTCATTGAATTTTTATTTTGGATTTCTATATCCTCTTTCATCCTGACCCAAAATAATACTCTAAGGTTGAAAACAATGCCTTGGAACTTGCTTTGATTTCAATTTAGTAAAGTTTCCAAAGTGTAAAGCCCTGGAGTACTATTGATTTTAGACTTTTTTTGTACTGATTTCTTGGGGTCTATATCAGAATGTTGGAATCTTTTCATCTTGAAATATCAAATAGGCCTTTTCCAAAGCTCTTTACTTCTGATCTGACAAAACATTCTAAGATTCAAGAAGCACTCTTTGTTAACTACAAACTTGATGTGAATAACCTGAACTGTCAACACTATTTAGGAAGTGATGGTACTGACTTCTCCAGACAAGAGTTAAAACCAAGAAGAAATGATCTACTAATTTCATTGTAGACTATTCAACTTGTTTATGCCTAACTCTTGACAGCAGCAGATCCAACTGTTAAAGAACTAGATTTCTTGAATGGAACGTAAAATTATAATGTGAAATGATAGCTTGACAGAGAGCAATATTTTCTCTTTTATTTTAAGAAAAAAATTTCTACTTCTCGAAGACAAAAGTTTGATAACTATAGTTAGCTACTAAGCTCTGCTTTGCTGACATAATTTAAATGGTGTTTTTATTTGTGTTAGGTCAAGTGATGTGAAAACATTTGGTTCTCCTCTCATCAACACTCACATCCTGAAATATCACTCATCAAAATATGCCCCAAAATGGTCCTGATAACTTGGTTATAAATCCTTATTTCATACTCAGCTACTACTCAGCTTCTTTAGAAGTCAAGTGATAAGATTCAGTTATAAATTATACAAAGGATTACTCTACAGATAAAAGGAGAGGAGTGATTTGTAACAAGTGGGTGGTGAATATAAGTCAATGATGTTAATAAGAATATATAATTAACCTAGAATGCTATTCATCATAATCTAATACTACCTTCTAAATCTAGGCAAGACAATGGGATAAGTCATCCTTCTCAGGTAAGAGGATTAGGGAGGGCAGAACTTTTCTCCAGTAAGTTCATAGCTATGATTTCAACAAACAAGGAAGCCGATCTATGGATGACATTTCTAGAGTCAACACAGAGATGTTCCCACAAGGGAAGAACAAACTGCTGAAGTTCTTCTGCTGGTTTTGAGAAGAGACATTTTGTCTAAGAACAGATATAGTTGCTGGTCTTAAAGTCTCCTTATTCTAAGTTGGCAGGAATGTGGAAAGTAGAACAAAGACTTGTGACTATATGGCAGTAGTGCTACATATAGTGTGTTTGACAGCATACTATGAAATGTTCACATAAATTAACTAAGAAAAAACTAGTTTTCCAGGGGAAAAAACACCTACAAATACTTCAATAGTTTGTGATCCTTGCTACACTCTTTAGTGTCTTATGCCCTTCATCCTAGTATTCTTAAAGATGCTCATGATTAAAAAGTCAAACACTCAAATTCTCTTTCTTAGGATTTGTTTTCATGTATTGACAGAGAAACACCAAGCAAACTGGCACCAGCAAGAGAATTGTAATTATGGGTAGGCAGCAACTTTTGAGGTGCTTTTGAGTTTGAGGTGTTTATATATCTTATATATTTTTGAACTCTTTTTCAGATAACCCTTTTGCCAAAATTCAGTGTTACCTTTGTGCCTCAGAGATCTGTTGGAAATATTTGTTTTAGTTTCTCAAATCCAAACACACCTAAAACACATCTAAAAATCTTGAAAAAAAATATTCCTTCCCCAGAAATTTAAGAGAAGGGACTTTAAAAAATAAAGATAGAGATAAAAGCAAAAAGATTTGATTTTATCTCTACAGCATAAACAAAGGAAGGGGTAAACGGCAGTTAGAGTAGTACAAGAATGTTGCCCCCAATGTTTCGTCTTCTGTGAAGTCCAAAGTAAGTCGTGGAAGAAAAATAAAATAAATGATTACTAAAATTTTTTAAAAAATCGAATGTGTCCAAGGACCTCAAATTGTTCAGGTCAGAAAGAGTAAGTAGTCAACTCCATTGGCATTACAAATGACTGAGTGATAATATTGTATATACTACCTGCCTTTCTCTAAGGAATTCCAATCTTCCAGTACTCACCCTCCAGATTAATTCTATGAACAAATCTGAATGCTGAGGATTTGAAAATAGACATCTTGTGATATTGTCCAGGGCACTAGACAGTGAAGGGAACTGCATTTTGAGGGGAAAGGTATCTTTCTCTGAACATGGAAATAAAATCCAAATATAGCTACCACATATTTTTTACAAGAGATCTGCTGATACTTGACACTATTTTGTGAGAGAAAAAATATCAAGTTTAAATCATATCTTTCAGGCAGACATTACAATTTTTACAGGAAGGGAAACAAAGACATCAATACATTGTGCGTTACTGAGTGACATGGTCATATTTTCTATAACACAGTAGCTTCTACTATTATCTCTGGATTCTCTATATCCATTTTGCTTTGGACCATTCTCAGTTCCAGTTGAGCTGGACTGGGCTTCTTCCCTTCCCCAGCTTGTGCTTTAGCACATTCAGTAGTCCTCTGCAGAACATGATGCATGGCTGACACAGTTTTTTCACATGCCCCCTTGAAATTATTTGGATGCTTATGTGTCCAAGCCAGGAGTATGGCAGCAAACAAGTCTCCTGTTCCCATAAAAACAGCATCAACTTTCTGAATTTCCACTTTGATTCTTTCTGTCACTTTTGTGCTATCTGGTCTTTGCTTTCTCTGACTTCCCAGAGCAATCAGGTAGTTGTTTCCTGAAGAACCTGGCAAGTCAGAACTGGTGATCACTACAGTCTCTGGTCCCATAGAATGAAGAATATCCATTACCTCTAATGCTTCTTCTTGTGTAGAAATATTTTTTCCAGTAAGTAACTCAGCCTCAAACTGGTTTGGAGTTATAATATCTGCTACAGGCACGATTTTTTCCTTGTAAACTGGAAGGAGATCTGGAACATACATAGAGCCTTCTCCATTCCATTTGTCACCCAACACCGGATCACACACATACACCAATTTGGAGTTCTGCTGCTTCAATTCTCTGATTATGTCTGCATTACAAGGAATGATTTATCTCTTGTGTAACCTGTGAGAACATAGTCATATTTACTTACATTGTTCAGCTTCAGACCTTCATACAGCTCATGGAGTTCGTTTGAATTTAACACTTGACCTTTCCAATTTGGATAACCTGTATGATTTGAAAACTGGACCGAATTCACTGTGTCAATTTCAAATCCCAAAACTTGCAGGGGAAAAGTAGCCGCTCTATTGCCCACATAGCCTCGGATGACGTGACTCTGGATGGACAGAACCCTGCACTCCTCCTCCATGCTGCTATCCTTCATTTGGTAGGGGAATTTGAGACTTAAAGTCGGCTGAATGAGGAAAAAGGATTCAGGGCATCAAGAGGAAGAGCGCGGGCAGTCCACCTGGACAGAGCCCCAGCAAGATTGAACGGGGATTGGTCTGGAGTAATGGACAGAGAAGATCCCAGCCAGGAGAGGACCAAGCAGAAAAGCAATCTAGGAAAGAATGCAGCAGCTGTAACCGAGAGAGCCAATAGATTCTTTCAAAGTCTATTTTACCTTCTGATACTATGATACCTGGGCAGTTCTCTTTGTTAATTTCCTGAAAAATAGTGTCTAGGCTCTTTTTTTAATCATGATTTTCAGGGAGTCCAATAATGCTTAGCTTATCTCTCCTAGATCTATTTTCCAGGTCTATTGTTTTCTCAAGTAGATATTTAACATTTAACATTTTTTTCTTTTTTTTCTTTTTTTTTTTTTTTTGGTTTTGCTTGAAAGATTCTTGGTATGTCATGGAGTCATTCATTTCCATTTGTTCAATTCTGATTTTTAATGAATTATTTTCTTCATTTTTTTTTATTTGTTTTTGTAATTTTCCAAGTGAGTTTTTAAATGAGTTATTTTGTTCTATGCTTTTGTTTTTCTATTTTGCCAGTTTTGTTTTTAAGAAGTTATTTTCTTTTTCCAGTTAATAAATTCTGTTTTTCAGGGAGATGATTTCTTTATCCACTCTATCTTTTAATGAGTTATGTCCCTTATCCAGACACTCTTGCAAAGTTTCCCTTTCCTTTCCACATTTTTCTTCTAGCTCTCTTTTAAGATCCTTTTAAATTTCTTCTATGAGGGCCTTATGTGGTGGGGACCAGATTATAACCACCTTTGGGTTTTCATCTAGAGACAGGCTGTTTTTAGTCTCCTCAAAATTTCAAATCTGCTCTCTTTCAGTACAGAAGCTATCTATATAGTTCAAGCCCGCTTTGCCTTTTTACTCATTAAAAACAAAAACAAAAACAAACAAACAACAACAACAACAAAAAAAATCCTGCTCTCTGCTTATGGGATAGTAAGGTATTTCCTAGTTGCCTCTAGAGACAACAGCAAGTAGCAGTGAAGTGGCAGTATGACAGCAATGGCTGTGCTGGGATTAGCAGTTGGGCTGAAATCATTTTGAGTCCCTGCTGGTACTGGGTAACTAGGTCACTAGAGACTCTGATGTTTTGGGGTTATAGTCTTTAATGTGAACACCGAATTAGTAACCTGGATACCTTATAATCAGCCAGAGTCAGGATAAGCAAAAGTCCTTGGTCTTTATTTTTGGCCTTTAGGGATACAAGTGAAGGGAATAGACCACAGGATCCCTGTGACCTCTCCTCTTCATTTCCCACCCAAAAAGTGACTCTGGCTAGTCTTACTCCACCCCCTAATCCTTCCCACAATTCTCTGTATATACCAAATGATTAGGCCAGCACAGAATAGTGGGAAGGGCCACTTTCCAAGCATATTCTAATAAATTATTGTCCAATCGGTAATTAACCTTAAGTGCTCGGGTGTCTGACCTCAGTGCATCAACTCAGAGTTTCAGTCCTTTACACTTTACCACTATGTTTTTATACCTTCTCTACTGATCTACTGGCTTGCTTCCAGGGCAGAGTAGCTGACACTGTGGTAGAGTTCTGCAGATTTTCTGCATCCCCTATCCCCCTCCAGTCTGCTCAGTGTGAGCTGTTTTCTGTGCTCTCACTGCCTATCTGCATGTGTCTACACCTGACCTAGCCCCACTCATTCCTCACAAGCAAGAAAAACTATTATTTTCTGGTGAGTTTTGAGAATATCTTCTGTCGGTAATGTACTCCCAATATTTCTGGGTTCTGATAGTCAAGCACTAATTCAGAGATTGAGTTTTATAAAATACTTTGAGAGTAGAGAAGAGCTCAGAAAAATGATTGTGTCCTCTCCCCCATCTTGGCTCTGCCCCCTACTGGCAATCTTAAAGTAAAACAAAACAAAACAAAACAAAACAAAACAAAACAAAACAAAACAGTGGATTATATTCTGTCTGTGGAATGACAGACACTGGCAGAAAGGTGGGGAAAGTATCAACTTTTGCAATGGACTTCCCTTGGTATAATCCTTCTAGTTTGAGGTGCTTATTTATCTTTGAACTCTTTTTCAGATAACCCCTTTGCCAAAACTCAGTGTTATCTTTGTGCCTCAGAGATCTATGGGAAATACTTGTTTTAGTTTCTCAAATGCAAACACACCTAAATCATTTGATTCTAAAAAGTTCCTTTCTTTTTTATAACTTCAATGATTTTTATTTAAAGACCTCTACAATCCTGTAAACATCTGGCTTTATTTCATTTATTAAAATAATATTCTCATCTAACAATGGAATATTTTTAAATGTTAAGTTGGTGTTGTCTAAGATAATCATCAGAATTTAAGCCTTAAACATTTTGCAATGTAATTTTGCCATCAATTTTCCTCTCTGTCAATGCATTGTGAACCTCCATGCTCACTTCCATAATGTAGTCATCAAAAAAGTATGTATATATGCACATATATATATATATATGTATATATATATATTTTTTTTTTCATATACACACACACATACACACACACACACATATATATATATATATATATATATATATATATATATATATATATATATATATATATATATGTTTATTTAGAAGATCTTCTGTAATCCTTTATAGCATTTCTACATATTTTCATCCCTAGAACAAAATCAAATGTGAGAATCTCATCATGAGTACTTCAATAAAACATTTAATATACAAGTATTTATTTTATTTTATTCTAATTTTTTATTAATTTTATAATTATAACATTTTTGACAGTACATATGCATAGGTAATTTTTTACACCATTATCCCTTGTACTCCCTTCTGTTCCAAATTTTCCCCTCCTTCCCTCCACTCCCTCCCCTAGATGGCAGGAATTCCCATACATATTAAATAAGTTATAGTATATCCGTAGATACAATATATGTGTGCAGAAATGAATTTTATTGTTGTTGTGGTTGTTGTTGTTGTTGAAAAAAAGAATTGGATTTGGAAAATAAAAATAACCTGGGAAGAAAAACAAAAAATGCAAACAGTTTACACTCATTTCCCAGTGTTCCTTCTCTAGCTGTAGCTGATTCTGTCCATCATTGAGGAATTGGTATTGGATTGGATCTTCTCTATGTTGAAGATATCCACTTCCATCAAAATACATCCTCATATAGTATTGTTGATGTGTATAATGATCTACTAGCTCTGCTCATTTCACTCAGCATCAGTTGAAGTAAGTCTCTCCAAGCCTCTCTATATTCATCCTGATGGTCATTTCTTACAGAACAATAATATTCCATAACCTTCATATACCACAATTTACCCAACCACTCTCCAATTGATGGACATCCATTCATTTTCCAGTTTCTAGCCACCACAAAAAGGGCTGCCACAAACATTTTGGCACATACAGGTCCCTTTCCCTTTTTTAGTATTTCCTTGGAATATAAGCCCAGGAGTGGCACTGCTGGATCTAAGCGTATGTATGCACAGCTTGATAATTTTTTGGGCATAATTCCACATTGCTCTCCAGAATGGCTGGATTTATCATAACTCCACCAACAATGAATTATTGTCTCAGTTTTCCCACATCCCCTCCAACATTCATCATGATTTGTTCCTGTCATCTTAGCCAATCTGACAGGTGTGTAGTGGTAATTCAGAGTTGTCTTAATTGGCATTTCTCTGATCAGTAGTGAAATGGAACACTCTTTCATATCAGTGGAAATAGTTTCAATTGAATCATCTGAAAATTGTCTGTTAATATCCTTTGACCATTTATCAATTGGAGAATGGCTTGATTTCTTATAAATTAGAGTCAATTCTCTGTATATTTTGGAGATTAGGCTTTTATTAGACCTTTTAACTGTAAAAATGTTTTCCCAATTAGTTACTTCCCTTCTAATTTTGTTTGCATTAGTTTTGTTTGTACAAAAGCTTTTTAATTCGATGTAATCAAAATTTTCTATTTTGTGATCAATAATGATCTCTACTTCTCCTTTGGTCACAAATTCCTTCCTCCTCCACAAGTCTGAGAGGTAAACTATCCTATGTTCTGCTAATTAATTTATGATCTCGTTCTTTATGCCTAAATCATGGACCCATTTTGATCTTATCTTAGTTTGTGGTGTTAAGTTAGGGTCCATGCCTAGTTTCTGCTATACTAATTTCCAGTTTTCCCAGTAGTTTTTGTCAAATAATGAATTCTTATCCCAAATGTTGGTATCTTTGGGTTTGTCAAACACTAGATTGCTATAGATCTACCCTATTTTGTCCTGTGTACCTAACCTATTCCACTGATCAACTAGTCTATTTCTTAGCCAATACCAAATGGTTTTGGTGACTGCTGCTTTATAATATAGTTCTAGATCAGATACAGCTAGGCCACCTTCATTTGATTTTTTTTTCCATTAATTCCCTTGAAATTCTTGACGTTTTGTTCTCCCAAATGAATTTTGTTGTTATTTTTTCTAGGTCATTAAAATAGTTTCTTGGGAATCTGATTGGTATAGCACTAAATAAATAGATTAGTTTAGGGAGTATTGTCATCTTGATTATATTCGCTCAGCCTATCCAAGAGCACTTAATGTCTTTCCAATTATTTAAATCTGACTTAATTTTTGTGGCAAGTGTTTTGTAATTTTGCTCATATACTTCCTGACTTTCCTTTTGTAGATATATTCACAAATATTTTGAATGGAATTTCTCTTTGTATCTCTTGCTCTTGGATTGTGTTGGTAATGTATAAAAATGCTGAGGATTTATGTGGATTTATTTTGTATCCTGCAACTTTGGCAAAATTATGAATTATTTCTAATGGCTTTTTAGCAGAGTCTTTGGGGTTCTCTAAGTATACCATCATGTCATCTGCAAAGTGTGATAGTTTGATTTCCTCAGTATCTACTCTAATTCCTTGAATCTCTTTCTCGCCTCTTATTGCCGAGGATAACATTTCTAGAACAATATTGAATAGTAATGGTGATAGTGGGCAACCTTGTTTCACTCCTGATCTTACTGGGAAAGGTTCGATTTTATCACCATTACATTTTAAATACATGTTCCTTATTATTTTAAGGAATAATCCATTTATTCCTATACTCTTAAGTGTTTTTAGTAGGAATGGATGTTGGATTTTATCAAATGCTTTTTCTGCATCTATTGAGATGATCATATGATTTTTGTTAATTTGGTTATTGACATATTCAATTATGCTAAGAGTTTTCCTAATATTGAACCCGCCCTGAATTCCTGGTATAAATCCCACTTGGTCATAGTGTATTATCCTGGGGATGATTTTCTGTAGTCTTTTTGCTAATACTTTATTTAAGATTTTAGCATCAATATTCATTAGGGAGATTGGTCTATAATTTTCTTTCTCTATTTTCAACCTACCTGGTTTAGGTATGAGTACCATGTCTATGGCATAAAAGGAATTTGGTAGGACTCCTTCAATCCCTATTTTTTCAAATAGTTTAAATAGCATTGGAGTTAATTTTTCTTTAAATGTTTGGTAGAATTCGCATGTAAATCCATCTGGTCCTGGGGATTTTTTCTTAGGGAGTTGGTTAATAGCTTGCTCTATTTCATTTTCTAAAATGGGACTAGTTAGACTATTTACTTCTTCCTCTGTTAATCTGGGCAAGCATTATTTATGAAGATATTCATCCATTTCATTTAAGTTATCGAATTTATTGGCAAAAAATTGGGCAAAGTAGCTCCTTAGTATTGTTCGAATTTCCTCTTCATTAGTGGTGAGTTCTTCCTTTTCATTTTTAAGGCTATCAATTTGCTTTTCCTCTTTCATTTTTTTAATCGGATTTACTAAGGGTTTGTCTATTTTTTTTTTCATAGAAGCAACTCTTTGTTTTATTAATTAAATCATTAGTTGTTTAGTTTTTTTTTTTTTTTTTTTTTTTTACTTTAAATTCATTAATCTCACCTTTTATTTTTAGAATTTCAAGTTTCGTGTTTTTCTGGGGTTTTAAAATTTGTTCCTTTTCTAGCCTTTTTAGTTGTAAGCCCAATTCATTGGCCCTTTCTTTCTCTATTTTAGGCAAGTAGGCCTCTAGAAATAGAAGACTTCCCCTTATTATTGCTTTGGCTGTATCCCACACATTTTGGTATGATGTCACATTATTGTCATTTTTTTGGGTGAAGTTATTAATTATGTCTATGATTTGCTGTTTCACCTAATCATTCTTTAGTATGAGATTATTTAGTTTCCAATTATTTTTTGGCCTATTTTCCCCTGAGTTTTTATTAAATGTAATTTTCATTGCATTGTGGTCTGAAAGGAATGCATTTACTATTTCTGCCTTACTGCATTTGACTTTGAGATTTTTATGTCCTAGCATATGATCAATTTTTGTATAGGTTCCATGAACTGCTGAGAAGAAAGTGTACTCCTTTCTCTCTCTATTTAGCTTTTGCCAAAGATCTATCATATCAACCTTTCTAGTATTCAATTTACGTCTTTGACAGCTTTCTTCTTTATTTTGTGGTTTGATTTATCTAATTCTGAGAGTGCAAGTTTGAGGTCTCCCACTATAATAGTTTTGCTGTCTATTTCTTCTTGCAGCTCTCTTAATTTCTCTTTTAAGAATTTAGATGCTGCACCACTTGGTGTGTATATGTTTACTATTGATACTGCTTCATTATCTATGCTACCCTTTAGCAGGATATAATGCCCTTCCTTATCTCTTTTAATTAGATCAATTTTGGTTTTTGCTTGATCTGAGATGAGGATGGCTACCCCTGGTTTTTTGGATTCACCTGAAGCATAGTAGATTCTGCTCCACCCTTTTACCTTTATTCTGAATGTCTCACCCTGTTTCAGATGTGTTTCCTGTAAACAACATATTGTAGGCTTCTGGCTTTTAATCCAGTCTGCTAACTATCTCCTCTTTATGGGGTAGTTTACCCCATTGACATTTACTGTGAAAATGCCTAATTCTATATTGCTTGCCATCCTGCTAACCCCTGCTTATGCTTTTCTCCTTTCTTTCCCTCTTTCCCCCCCTACCAAGTATTAAACTTGTGAATACCACTTGCTTTTCACAGCCCTCCCTTTTTAGTATCCCTCCCCACCTTAAAGTTTCTCCCCCTATTTTACCCCTTTTCCTCACATTTTCTGTATTCCTTTCCCCTTAGCTTACTCCTTCCCTCCCACTTTTCAATGAAGTGGAAGGACTTTCACTATAAATCAAATATGTCTATTGATACACACTATTTTCATCCCCCTCCTTTCTTTCTCTCTGATATAATAGGTTACTTTTGCCTCTTCATGAGATATAGTACCACCACTTTATACTTTTTTATGATATAATTTCCTTTCCACCTCTAGTTTCTAGGACAAATTATACATGTGTTCTTTACACATCTTTATGGCAGAAATACAGTTCTTAAGATTTATTTTTACCTTTTTAGAAATCTCTTGATTTCTGCATTTGAAGATCAAAATTTTTGTGTAGATCTGTTTTTTTCATCAAAAATAGATGGAATTCATTTATTTTGTTAAATGTTCATCTTCTTCCCTGGAAAAAAAAGATGCTCATTTTTGCTGGGTAAGCTATATTTGGGTGTATACCAAATTCCTTAGCCTTTTGGAATATCATATTCCAGGTCCTTCACTTCTTTAATGTGGATGCTGTTAGATACTGGGTTATCCTTTTTGTGGCTTTTCCATATCTGAATTGATTTTTTCTAGCAGCTTACAATATTTTTTTTGTTTGTCTAATGGTTCTTGAACTTGGCCACTATATTTCTTGGCATATTAATTTTAGAGTCCTTTTCAGTAGGTGATCAATGAATTTTTTAATGTCTATTTTACCCACTGTTTCTAAAATGTCTGGGCAGTTCTCTTTGATAATTTCCTGGAAAATAGTGTTCAGGCTCTTTTTTTCCTCCTATTTTTTTTTTTCTTATAGCTTTTTTATTTACAAGATGTATACATGGGTAAATTTTTAGCATTGACAATTGCAAAATCTTTTGTTCCAATTTTCCCCCTCCTTCCCCCTCCCCCCCAGATGGCAGGTTGACTAATACATGTTAAATATGTAAAAGTATATGTTAAATACAATATATGTATACATGACCAAACAGCTATTTTGCTGTACAAAAAGAATCAGACTTTGAAATAGTGTTCAATTAATCTGTGAAGGAAATCAAAAATGCAGGCGGACAAAAATAGAGGGATTGGGAATTCTGTGTAGTGGTTCATAGTCATCTCCCAGAGTTCTTTCACTGGGTGTAGCTGGTTCAGTTCATTCCTGCTCTATTGGAATTGATTTGGTTCATCTCATTGTTGAAGAGGGTCACGACCATCAGAATTGATCATCATATAGTGTTGTTGTGAAGTATATAATGATCTCCTGGCCCTGCTCATTTCACTCAGCATCAGTTCATGTCAGTCTCTCCAGGTCTTTCTGAAATCGTCCTGCTGGTCATTTCATAGAGAACAATAATATTCCATTTTATTCATATACTACAATTTATTCAGTCATTCTCCTTTGATGGGCATCCACTCAGTTTCCAGCTTCTGGCCACTACAAAGAGCTGCCTCAAACATTCTTGCACAAACAGGTCTCTTTCTCTTCTTTAAAATCTCTTTGGGATATAAGCCCAGTAATAACACTGCTGGATCAAAAAGTATGCACAATGTGATAACTTTTTGTGCATAGTTCGAAATTGAAGCCATTATTTCTTGCAAAGATAGGTTCCTTATTCAAGATGGAGAAGTAGGGGACAACTTCCTATCATAAGATGTTTGTTAAAAGTGCATAATTGCATTTCAGCATAAATGTAGATGGACAGCTAACTGACACACTGGATGAAGTGCTGGTTCAGAGTGAAGAAGACATCTTTCAAATACAGCCTTGGACACCAGCTCTTGAAGAAGTCATTTAATGCTGTTTGCCTCAATTTCTTTATTCATAACATGAGCTAGAAAAGGAATTGATAAACCATTCCAGTATTTTTTGGAGAGGCAATTGGGGTTAAGTGACTTGCCCGTGGTAACACAACTAGTAAGTGTTAAGTGTCTGAAGCTAGATTTAAACTCATCATCAAGGTCAGTGCTCTATCCACTGTGCCATCTAGCTGCTCCTCACTCCAGTATTTTTTTTAATTAATAATTTTTTATTATATATATATATATATATATATATTTTTTTTTATAATATTATCCCTTGTATTCATTTTTCCAAATTATCCCCCCCTCCCTCTATTCCCTCCCCCCGATGACAGGCAATCCCATACATTTTACATGTGTTACAATATAGCCTAGATACAATACATGTGTGTGAATATCATTTTCTTGTTGCACAATAAGCATTAGATTCCGAAGGTACATGCAACCTGGGCAGACAGATATTAGTGCTAACAATTTACATTCACTTCCCAGTGTTTCTTCTCTGGGTGTAGCTACCTCTGTCCATCATTGATCAACTGGAAGTGAGTTGGCTTTTATTTATGTTGAAGATTTCCACTTCCATCAGAATACATCCTCATACAATATTGTTGTTGAAGTGTATAGTGATCTTCTGGTTCTGCTCATTTCACTCAGCATCAGTTGATGTAAGTCTCTCCAGGCCTCTCTGTATTCCTCCTGCTGGTCATTTCTTACAGAGCAATAATATTCCATAACCTTCATATACCATAATTTACCCAACCATTCTCCAACTGATGGACATCCATTCATCTTCCAGTTTCTAGCTACAACAAAAAGAGCTGTCACAAACATTTTGGCACATATATGTCTCTTTCCGCTCTTTAGTATTTCTTTGGGATATAAGCCCAGTAGTAGCGCTGCTGGGTCAAAGGGTATGCACAGTTTGATAGCTTTTTGGGCATAATTCCAGATTGCTCTCCAGAATGGCTGGATTCTTTCGCAACTCCACCAGCAATGTATTAGTGTCCCAGTTTCCCCACATCCCCTCCAACATTCATCATTATTTGTTCCTGTCATCTTAGCCAATCTGACAGGTGTGTAGTGGTACCTCAGAGTTGTCTTAATTTGCATTTCTCTGATCAGTAGTGATTTGGAACACTCTTTCATGTGAGTGGATATAGTTTCAATTTCTTCATCTGAGAATTGTCTGTTCATATCCTTTGACCATTTATCAATTGGAGAATGTTTCGGTTTCTTATAAATTAGGGTCAGTTATCTATATATTTTGGAAATGAGACCTTTGTCAGAACCTTTGTTTTTAAAAATATTTTCCCAATTTGTTACTTCCCTTCTAATCTTGTTTGCATTAGTATTATTTGTACAGAAACTTTTTAGTTTGATGTAATCAAAATCTTCTATTTTGTGATCAATAATGATCTCTAGTTCTCCTCTGGTCATAAATTCCTTCCTCCTCCACAAGTCTGAGAGGTAGATTATCCTCTGTTCCTCTAATTTATTTATTATCTCCCTCTTTATGCCTAAATAATGGACCCATTTTGATCTTATCTTGGTATATGGTGTTAAGTGTGGATCCATATCTAATTTCTGCCATATTAATTTCCAGTTTTCCCAACAGTTTTTATCCGAATAATGAATTTTTATCCCTAATGTTGGTATCTTTGGGTTTGTCAAAGATTAGCTTGCTATAGATGTACCCTTTTTTGTCCTTTGTATCTAATCTGTTCCACTGATCTACCAGTCTATTTCTTAGCCAATACCAAATGGTTTTGGTGACTGCTGCTATATAATATAGCTTTAGATCAGGTACACTTAGACCACCTTCCTCTGACTTTTTTTTCATTAGTTCCCTTGCAATTCTCGACCTTTTATTCTTCCATATGAATTTTGTTGTTATTTTTTCTAGGTCATTGAAATAGTTTCTTGGGAGTCTGATTGGTATTGCACTAAATAAATAGATTATTTTGGGGAGTATTGTCATCTTTATTATATTCGCTCGGCCTATCCAAGAGCACTGAATGTCTTTCCAATTATTTAAATCCGATTTTATTTTTGTGGCAAGTGTTTTGCAGTTTTTCTCATATAATTCCTGACTTTTCTTTGGTAGATGTATTCCCAAATACTTTATACTCTCAACATTTGTTTGGAATGGAATTTCTCTTTGTATCTCTTGCTGTTGCATTTTGTTGGTGATATATAAGAATGCTGAGGATTTATGTGGATTTATTTTGTATCCTGCCACTTTGCTAAAATTCTGAATTATTTCTAGTAGCTTTTTAGCAGAGTCTTTGGGGTTCTCTAAGTATACCATCATGTCATCTGCAAAAAGTGATAGTTTGATTTCCTCATTTCCTACTCTAATTCCTTGAATCTCTTTCTCGGCTCTTATTGCCGAGGCTAGCGTTTCTAGTACTATATTGAATAGTAATGGTGATAGTGGGCAACCTTATTTCAATCCTGATCTTACTGGGAAAGGTTGCAGTTTATTTCTATTGAATATTATGCTTACTGACAATCTTAAATATATGCTCCTTATTATTCTAAGGAATAGTCCATTTATTCCTATACTCTCAAGAGTTTTTAGTAGGAATGGATGTTGGATTTTGTCAAATACTTTTTCTGCATTTTTTGAGATGATCATATGGTTCTTATTACTTTGATTATTAATATGGTCAATTATATTAATAGTTTTCCTAATATTAAACCAGCCCTGCATTCCTGGAATAAATCCTACTTGATCATAGTGTATTATCCTGGAGATGATTTTCTGAAGTCTTTTTGCTAATATCTTATTTAAGATTTTAGCATCAATATTCATTAAGGAGATTGGTCTATAATTTTCTTTCTCAGTTTTCGATCTACCTGGTTTAGGTATGAGTACCATGTCTATGTCATAAAAGGTGTTTGGTAGAACTCCTTCATCCCCTATTTTTTCAAATAATTTATATAACATTGGGGCTAATTTTTCTTTAAATGTTTGGTAGAATTCACATGTGAATCCATCTGGCCTTGGGGATTTTTTCATGGGGAGTTGATTAATAGCTTGTTCTATTTCTTTTTCTGAATTGGGACTATTTAAGCAATTTATCTCCTCCTCTGTTAATCTAGGGAGCCTATATTTTTGGAGGAAGTCATCCATTTCACTTAAGTTATCAAATTTATTGGCATAAAGTTGGGCAAAGTAACTCCTTATTATTTCTCTAATTTCCTCTTCATTGGTGGAAAGATCCCCCTTTTCATTTGTTAGACTAACAATTTGATTTTCCTCTTTCTTTTTTCTGATCATATTTACCAAAGGTTTATCTATTTTATTGGCTTTTTCATAAAACCAACTCTTGGTTTTATTTATTAATTTAATAGTTTTTTTACTTTCAATATTATTGATTTCTCCTTTTAATTTTTGTATTTCAAGTTTAATTTTTGGTTGGGGGTTTATAATTTGGTCTTTTTCTAGCCTTTTAAGTTGTAAGCCCAATTCGTTAATCTTCTCTTTCTCAATTTTCTTCAAATAAGCCTCTAAAGATATAAAATTTCCCCTTATTACTGCTTTAGCTGCATCCCACAGATTTTAGTATGATGTCTCATCATTGTGATTATCTTGGGTGAAATTATTAATTGTTTCTATAATTTGCTCTTTCACCCAGTCATTCTTTAAGATGAGATTATTCAGTTTCCAATTACTTTTTGGTCTATTTACCCCTAACTTTTTACTGAATGTAGCTTTTATTGCATTGTGATCTGAGAAGAAGGCATTTATTATTTCTGCCTTCCTACATTTAATTTTGAGATCTTTATGTCCTAATATATGGTCTATTTTTGTATAGGATCCATGAACTGCTGAGAAGAAAGTATATTCCTTTCTATTGCCATTCAGTTTTCTCCAAAGGTCTATCATACCTAGTTTTTCTAATGTGCTATTTACTTTTTTAATTTCTTTCTTGTTTTTTTTGTGGTTTGATTTGTCTAAATCTGAGAGTGCAAGGTTGAGATCTCCCACTATTGTCTATTTCTTCTTGCAATTCTCTTTACTTTTCCTTTAGAAAGTTAGATGCTATACAACTTGGTGCATATATGTTTAGTATTGATATGGCTTCATTATTTATGCTACCTTTCAGCAGGATATAGTTTCCTTCCTTATCTTTTTTAAAGAGATCTACTTCTGCTTTTGCTTGATCTGCGATAAGGATAGCTACCCCTGCTTTTTTGGCTTTGCCTGAAGCATAATAGGCTCTGTTCCAACCTTTTACCTTTACTCTGTATGTATCTCCCTGCTTTAAGTGTGTTTCCTACAGACAACATATTGTAGGGTTCTGATTTTTGATCCAATCTGCTATCCGTCTCTGTTTGATGGGATCGTTCATCCCATTTACATTTACAGTTAAAATTACTAATTCTGTATTTCCTGCCATCATATTATCCCCAGATTATGCTTTTTCCCTTGACCCCCCTGAACCCCTTCCCCAATATTTAATTTACAGACCCCCTTGTGATGTGCAACCCTCCCTTTTTTTTTTAGTATCCCTCACCCCTCCTTCCAAGTCCCTTCACTTATTCTCCTTTTCCTTTTCCCTTTTCCTCTCCCCCCTTTTAATGAGGTGAGAGAAAATTCTCTGAAAAACAAATATGTTAATTATTTACTCTTTGAGCCTCTCCTGATGAGAGTAAGATTCACACAATGATTCTCCCCCTCACTAAGTTCCCTCAGATATGGTGTATTTTCTATGCCTCTTCCTGCGATGTAGTTTCCCTCTTTTTATCATTCCTTCCCCTTTTTCTGAAACGACCTCCTTCCCTTTACTACACCCCCCTTTTTTCTTTTATATCAGTAAAGTCAAATTATCCTTGTGTACTTTTTATATACCCACAACAGAGTTACAGTTCTCAAGGGTTCTGTGTACCTTTTTCTGTTTCTCTTCAGTCTTGTGGATGTAGATCAAATTTTTTGTTTAAGTCTGGTTTTTTTCTTAGAAACATATAGAATTCCTCTATTTCATTGAATGACCATCTTCTTCCATGGAAAAAGATGCTAAACTTAGCTGGGTAGTTCATTCTTGGTTGCAGTCCTTGATCTTTTGCCTTACAGAATATCAGGTTCCAGGCCCTTCTATTTTTAATGTGGAGGCAGTCAGATCTTGGGTGACCCTTATTGTGGCACCTTGGTATTTTAATTGTTTTTTTCTAGCTGCTTGCAGGATTTTCTCCTTTGTGTGGTAATTCTGCAGCTTAGCCACGATATTCTGTGGTGTTCTTTTTTTAGGGTCTATTTCAGAAGGAGTTCAATGAATTCTTTCAACATCTACTTTCCCCTCTGTTTCTATTATCTCTGGACAGTTCTCTTTGATAATTTCCTGTAAAATAGAATCTAGGCTCTTTTTTTAGTCATAGTTTTTGGGAAGTCCAATGATCCGCAGATTATCTCTCCTAGATCTATTTTCCTGGTCTATAGATTTTCCCAGTAAGTATTTGACGTTGTTCTCCAGCTTCTCATTTTTTTTGTTTTGTTTGACTGATTCTTGGGTTCTCTGTGAATCATTCATTTCTATTTGTTCCATCCTGACTTTTAAGGAGTTATTTTATTCTTTCACAGTTTTTAGTTCTTTTTGTAAATGCCCAATTTCGTTTTTAAATGAATTATTTTGCTCTATTGAATTTTTTTCCATTTCCCTAATTTTTTTTTTGAGAATTATTTTCTTTTTCCAATTCAGAAATCCTACTTTCCTGTGATTTTTTTAACCTTTTCTAATTCACAAAATTTGTTTCCCTGCATCTCCTGTGAATTCTTTATTTTTTCCAACTCCAATTTCAGGATGTTGTTATTCTCTATCATAGCTTCCCTTTCCTTTCCCCATTTTTCTTCAAACTCCCTTAACTTTTTTTTTTTTTTTTTTTTATTTTAAATTTTTTTTTATTATATATATATATATATATATATATATATATATATATATATATATTTTATAATATTATCCCTTGTATTCATTTTTCCAAATTACCCCCCCTCCCTCTATTCCCTCCCCCCGACGACAGGCAATACCATACATTTTACATGTGTTACAATATAGTCTAGGTACAATACATGTGTGTGAATATCATTTTCTTGTTGCACAATAAACATTAGAATCCGAAGGTACATGCAACCTGGGCAGACAGATATTAGTGCTAACAATTTACATTCCCCTCCCAGTGTTTCTTCTCTGGGTGTAGCTACTTCTGTCCATCATTGATCAACTGGAAGTGAGTTGGATCTTCTTTATGTTGAAGATTTCCACTTCCATCAGAATACATCCTCATACAGTATTGTTGTTGAAGTGTACAGTGATCTTCTGGTTCTGCTCATTTCACTCAGCATCAGTTGATTTAAGTCTCTCCAGGCCTCTCTATATTCCTCCTGCTGGTCATTTCTTACCGAGCAATAATATTCCATAACCTTCATATACCACAATTTACCCAACCATTCTCCAACTGATGGACATCCATTCATCTTCCAGTTTTAGCTACAACAAAAAGAGCTGCCACAAACATTTTGGCACATATATGTTTCTTTCCGCTCTTTAGTATTTCTTTGGGATATAATCCCAGTAGTAGCGCTGCTGGGTCAAAGGGTATGCACAGTTTGATAACTTTTTGGGCATAATTCCAGATTGCTCTCCAGAATGGCTGGATTCTTTCACAACTCCACCAGCAATGTATTAGTGTCCCAATTTCCCCACATCCCCTCCAACATTTGTCATTATTTGTTCCTGTCATCTTAGCCAATCTGACAGGTGTGTAGTGGCATCTCAGAGTGGTCTTAATTTGCATTTCTCTGATCAGTAGTGATTTGGAACACTCTTTCATGTGAGTGGATATAGTTTCAATTTCTTCCTCTGAGAATTGTCTGTTCATATCCTTTGACCATTTATCAATTGGAGAATGGTTCGGTTTCTTATAAATTAGGGTCAGTTCTCTATATATTTTGGAAATGAGACCTTTGTCAGAACCTTTGTTTTTAAAAATATTTTCCCAATTTGTTACTTCCCTTCTAATCTTGTTTGCATTAGTATTATTTGTACAGAAACTTTTTAGTTTGATGTAATCAAAATCTTCTATTTTGTGATCAATAATGATCTCTAGTTCTCCTCTGGTCATAAATTCCTTCCTCCTCCACAAGTCTGAGAGGTAGATTATCCTCTGTTCCTCTAATTTATTTATTATCTCCCTCTTTATGCCTAAATCATGGACCCATTTTGATCTTATCTTGGTATATGGTGTTAAGTGTGGATCCATATCTAATTTCTGCCATACTAATTTCCAGTTTTCCCAACAGTTTTTTCCGAATAATGAATTTTTATCCCTAATGTTGGAATCTTTGGGTTTGTCAAAGATTAGATTGCTATAAATGTACCCTTTTTAGTCCTTTGTATCTAATCTGTTCCACTGATCTACCGGTCTATTTCTTAGCCAATACCAAATGGTTTTGGTGACTGCTGCTATATAATATAGCTTTAGATCAGGTACACTTAGACCACCTTCCTCTGACTTTTTTTTCATTAGTTCCCTTGCAATTCTCGACCTTTTATTCTTCCATATGAATTTTGTTGTTATTTTTTCTAGGTCATTAAAATAGTTTCTTGGGAGTCTGATTGGTATAGCACTAAATAAATAGATTAGTTTGGGGAGTATTGTCATCTTTATTATATTCGCTCGGCCTATCCAAGAGCACTGAATGTCTTTCCAATTATTTTAATCTGATTTTATTTTTGTGGCAAGTGTTTTGTAATTTTTCTCATATAATTCCTGACTTTTCTTTGGTAGATGGATTCCCAAATATTTTATACTCTCAACATTTGTTTGGAATGGAATTTCTCTTTGTATCTCTTGCTGTTGCATTTTGTTAGTGATATATAAAAATGCCGAGGATTTATGTGGATTTATTTTGTATCCTGCCACTTTGCTGAAATTTTGAATTATTTCTAGTAGCTTTTTAGCAGAGTCTTTGGGGTTCTCTAAGTATACCATCATGTCATCTGCAAAAAGTGATAGTTTAATTTCCTCATTTCCTACTCTAATTCCTTGAATCTCTTTCTCGGCTCTTATTGCCGAGGCTAGCGTTTCTAGTACTATATTGAATAGTAATGGTGATAGTGGGCAACCTTGTTTCACTCCTGATCTTACTGGGAAAGGTTGCAGTTTATTTCTATTGCATATTATGCTTACTGATGGTCTTAAATATATACTCCTGATTATTCTAAGGAATAATCCATTTATTCCTATACTCTCAAGGGTTTTTAGTAGGAATGGATGTTGGATTTTGTCAAATGCTTTTTCTGCATCTATTGAGATGATCATATGGTTCTTATTAATTTGATTATTAATATGGTCAATTATATTAATAGTTTTCCTAATATTAAACCAGCCCTGCATTCCTGGAATAAATCCTACTTGATCATAGTGTATTATCTTGGAGATGATTTTCTGAAGTCTTTTTGCTAATATCTTATTTAAGATTTTAGCATCAATATTCATTAAGGAGATTGGTCTATAATTTTCTTTCTCAGTTTTCAATCTACCAGGTTTAGGTATCAGTACCATGTCTGTGTCATAAAAGAATTTGGTAGGACTCCTTCATCCCCTATTTTTTCAAATAATTTATATAACATTGGGGCTAATTGTTCTTTAAATGTTTGGTAGAATTCACATGTGAATCCATCTGGCCCTGGGGATTTTTTCCTGGGGAGTTGATTAATAGCTTGTTCTATTTCTTTTTCTGAAATGGGACTATTTAAGCAATTTATCTCCTCCTCTGTTAATCTAGGGAGCCTATATTTTTGGAGGAAGTCATCCATTTCACTTAAGTTATCAAATTTATTGGCATAAAGTTGGGCAAAGTAACTCCTTATTATTTCTCTAATTTCCTCTTCATTGGTGGAAAGATCCCCCTTTTCATTTGTAAGACAATCAATTTGATTTTCCTCTTTCTTTTTTTTGATCAAATTTACCAAAGGTTTATCTATTTTATTGGCTTTTTCATAAAACCAACTCTTGGTTTTATTTATTAATTCAATAGTTTTTTTACTTTCAATTTTATTGATTTCTCCTTTTAATTTTTGTATTTCGAGTTTAATTTTTGGTTGGGGGTTTATAATTTGGTCTTTTTCTAGCCTTTTAAGTTGTAAGCCCAATTCGTTAATCTTCTCTTTCTCAATTTTCTTCAAATAAGCCTCTAAAGATATAAAATTTCCCCTTATTACTGCTTTAGCTGCATCCCAAAGATTTTGATATGATGTCTCATCATTATCATTATCTTGGGTGAAATTGTTAATTGTTTCTATAATTTGCTCTTTCACCCAGTCATTCTTTAAGATGAGATTATTCAGTTTCCAATTACTTTTTGGTCTATTTACCCCTAACTTTTTACTGAATGTAGCTTTTATTGCATTGTGATCTGAGAAGAAGGCATTTATTATTTCTGCCTTCCTACATTTAATTTTGAGATCTTTATGTCCTAATATATGGTCAATTTTTGTATAGGATCCATGAACTGCTGAGAAGAAAGTATATTCCTTCCTATTGCCATTCAGTTTTCTCCAAAGGTCTATCATACCTAGTTTTTCTAATGTTCTATTTACTTTTTTAATTTCTTTCTTGTTTGTTTTGTGGTTTGATTTGTCTAAATCTGAGAGTGCAAGGTTGAGATCTCCCACTATTATAGTTTTACTGTCTATTTCTTCTTGCAGTTCTCTTAACTTTTCCTTTAGAAAGTTAGATGCTATACCACTTGGTGCATATATGTTTAGTATTGATATGGCTTCATTATTTATGCTACCTTTCAGCAGGATATAGTTTCCTTCCTTATCTTTTTTAACAAGATCTACTTCTGCTTTTGCTTGATCTGAGATAAGGATAGCTACCCCTGCTTTTTTGGCTTTACCTGAAGCATAATAGGCTCTGTTCCAACCTTTTACCTTTACTCTGTATGTATCTCCCTGCTTTAAGTGTGTTTCCTGTAGGCAACATATTGTAGGGTTCTGCTTTTTGATCCAATCTGCTATCCGTCTCCGTTTGATGGGATCGTTCATCCCATTTACATTTACAGTTAAAATTACTAATTCTGTATTTCCTGCCATCGTATTATCCCCAGATTATGCTTTTTTCCCTTGACCCCCCTGATCCCCCTCCCCGATATTCAATTTACAGACCCCCCTTGTGACGCGCAACCCTCCCTCTTTTTTTTTTTTTTTTTTTTTTTTTAGGATCCCTCCCCCCTCCCTCCAAGTCCCTTCACTTATTCTCCTTTTCCTTTTCCCTTTTCCTCTCCCCCCTTATTAATGAGGTGAGAGAAAAATTCTCTGAAAAACAAATATGTTAATTATTTACTCTTTGAGCCTCTTCTGATGAGAGTAAGATTCACACAATGATTCTCCCCCTCACTAAGTTCCCTCAGATATGGTGTATTTTCTATGTCTCTTCCTGGGATGTAGTTTCCCTCTTTTTATCACTCCTTCCCCTTTTTCTGAACCGACCTCCTTCCCTTCTCCCTTAACTTTTTAATAGTCTCTTCAAGGAGAGAGTTATGTGATGGGGGGCAGGAATCATTCCCCTTTAGGTTGTTATCTGCTGACTCTCTTCTGTTAACTTCCTCGGGGTTGGATACCCGCTCTTTCTCTGGGTAGAAGGAATCTATGGTTTTTCTGGCTTTATTGTTCATATTTAAAAAATCTTTTGCGGTCTGTCCCTGGGGTAGGAAATTATTTATTTACTTCTTTACCAGCTTCCTCCCAGACCGGATGGATGCAGCTGCTCTAGCGTCTGAGTTAAGATTGAGCTCTGGGAGAGAGTTCCCCACCCCCTCCCTGGAAGTGCCTCAGAGGTGATTAGCACTGCTGTGCCCCAAGGGCGCTGTGTTTTAGAGGCTTCCCTGAGGTTGAGATTGAACAGCAAATACAGCACAAAGCCTAGCCTATGTGTCCCGGTGGGGCGTGGATGTCTGTATCAGGTGACGTGAAAAGCCCCTGCGCTCAAACTGGAAGTGTCTGCCAGAAACCGTGGTCCCTAGTTCAAAGGTTCCGCTTCTCTGGGACTTTCGGATCTGAGTTCCACTCCCTCCAGCTAAACTAGGCAGTGTGTGTTGCCTTGGGCCGTATCCACCCATTTGTGAATCTCTTAACTATTCTCAGGAGGGAGCTGAGGCCGCACCCCCTGATGCCGAGATCTGCTGAGTCACCCCCAGGGTCCTGGAATATCTAATCTATCTGAATTTTTAAGGTATTTTAGCTTTCTCTTCTGAACTGCTATATTATAAGCAGAGAAGAGCTAACAGCCTGTGCCAGATTCCTTTATCTCAGTGGCTTCTCTGATCCCAGACCCCTTCCCAGCGCAATCGGCACAGTATGCTAGCACCCAGCCGCCTGTGCTGGCCTCTCTTCTTCCTCCCCTGGGAACTGACCTTTTCTGTTGAAACTCCAGATTCTCTTCAGCTGGTAAGTTGTGCTTCCAGTCCTTGTGGTATCTATCAGTCCAGGGCTATTTATGAGGCTGATTTATCTAATTGGTTTTGAGGGAGTGAGGACGTTCACAGAGTCGTGTGTTTCTTCTCCGCCATCTTGGCTCTGCCCCCTTTTCCTCCTATTTTTCAGGGAGTTCCATTATTCTCAAATTGCCTCTCCTGGATCTGTTTTCCAGGTCTGTTGTCTTCCCAATAAGGCATTTGACATTTTTTTCCATTGTTTTGTTTTTCTGGTTTTGCTTGCCTTCTTCTTGGTTTCTCCTTGAGTCATTCAATTCTACTTGTTCGAGTCTAATTTTCAGTGATATATTTTCTTCACTCACTTTTTTATAACTTTTTGTAATTGTCCAATTGAGTTTTTAACTGAGTTTTTGTCTTCTTTGGAATTTTTTTTTTTCCATTTTATCATCATCACCATCACCATCACCACCACCACCACCATCATCATCATCATCATCATCATCATCATCATCATCATCATCATTTTATTTTTTAGAGAGCTGTTTTCTTTTTTCAAACCCATTAATTTTATTTCTCAATGATCTGACTTCTTTATCCACTCTGTCTTTAAATGCGTGCAATGACTTCTCCAGACTTTCTTGCCAAGCTTCCCTTTCCTTTTCCCATTTCTCTTCTAGCTCTCTTGTGAGAGCCTTTTTAATTTCCTCTATGAGAGTCTTGTGTATTGAGGAGCAGATCATATTCCCCCTTAGGTGATTCCTTTGGAGACAGTCTGCTTTTGGTCTCCTCAGGTTTTGAAGCCTGCCCTCTATCTATACAGAAGCTGTCAATGTTTAGATCCCTTTTACATTTTTTGTTCATTTTGTCAGAGCGGAATTGAAGAAAACAAATTGACAAAAGAAAGGATTGTTCTGTTTCTGGGCGCGGATGGGGTTGGATGGTGTTCCCGGGCTTCGTGACTGTGGGAAACAGCAGCGAGGCACTAATAGGACAGGGGCTATGCTGTGTCTGGGCTCTGAGGTTCTAAGAATGTGCTGGGTCACTCCAGGTGGGAGTGGGTTAGCCAGGTCTAAGAGACGCTAGCTTTCCAAGGTTTTATTCTTTACCTCCTGTGTTTATACCTTTTCTACTGATCCTGGCTTGCTGGCAAGACGGAATATCCACACTGGGATAAAGGTTGTTCCACAGAAATGGAAGAGATCTCACCACTCCCCACTCTGGTCTGAGCAGTATGAGCTGCCTGCCTTGCTCTAGCTGCTTTCCCTCAGCCTGCACCCAGTCTTTTCGTCCCCTCCACCAAGCAAACACAGACCTTTTCTGGAGAATTTCAAGGATGTCTTCTATTGGTAATTATTTGTGTTTTTTTTTTTTTCTGATCAAGCATTAATTCTGAGGCTTGTCATAAAGTAAATTCTGAGAGAAAATGAGGAGCTCAACCAGCTATTTGCCTCTTTGCTGACATCTTGGCCAGAAGTCCTACAAATATATATTAAATACCTATGATATGTCAGACACTGTTTTAATTTCTAAAGAGGCCAATACAAAAAGTGAAAAGAGAGAAGTAATTTGAAAAAATTTATTTGACAAAGTGCCCTTTTAAATCATATATTTTATTCATTTTAGGTATATAATGACACCATATCCAAAAACAGAGAAGCTAAGAAATTAACTTGGAGACAGAAAACACAACTGTAATTCCTTGTTCTGCAACTTTTTTCAGAGATGATTGTGTCAAACTCTTTTGCTTGTCTAAATCTTAATTTCCTCATCTCTAAAACAGAAGTAGTGGAGCTAAATGGTTTATAATCCCTTTCAATTCCAAGTTAATCAAAGAAATATATATCTAGAGTACCAATCTCCGGAGATGACAGAATTTCTCTTCTAATCCATTGGAATCTTGGGTAAGGTTTGGATTTTCAAAATTTTTGTTTTAATATCAGAGACAATAGATCTAAAAATATCCTTTATGTACTAATTCTTATTTATTTCTAACTTATGATAAAAATTAATGAGATTTTCATGACATATATTTATGAATTTTAATTTTTTTTTATTAGTGTAAGGTTAGCCTTCTGATACACAAATACCAAAAATCCTCAGATAGAAAGTATGACAATGTGGTAGAGAAGCAAACATGCTAGACCTCAAATTAGGCCATCTGTTTTCAAATACTACTTCTGACACTTCAATGACTTTGGTGAAATCAATTATTCTCTCCTAATATCAATCTCCATATCTTAAAATAGGTATAACTATCATTGTTATTATCTCATAGGAGTACTGTAGGAAAATATTTTATAAGCTTAAAGCACTATAATTGTACTCTATTAGTATCTTTGGTTTACAAACTAAGGAAATTATTTAGCTCCAACAAATCTCTAAACTTTATCCATGAACTTTATACATCTCATCTATTATGTATGTATTTGTTTGGCTGAGGGTAGATAGTTCACTTTTTTGCTATAAATTAGAAAATATTTTGACTCTTCTGAGTTTTTGCTTTATAAAAAAGCTTACTTTAAATAACTTATGTAGCCTTAATTGCAAGGATCTTTTGGTCTTCTGAGATATAAATCTCAGACAAGCTCCTGACATCCCACAATAAGTCCAGCAGAACATCAAATAGTGTTCATAACTTTGTAATAATTTGGATTATTAACTTTAAAATTTTGCTAACAGTTTTTAGATGATATTGATAACATCAAAGTTAAATAGAAGAGTTATTCTGCCTTCCACTCAGTTATAAAAATAAAAACCCAAAATCCTGTTCCTGCACACTCTTTCATTTCTATCTGGATTCATGTAGCTAATTGTTCCCAACTCTAATCCCTGATTTTATGAGTTACTCTCTGACACTTAATCCCCCTCCATTATGTTTCCTACATTATTTGCTTTTTTCCACTATCCCATTATGTTCCCCACACCATCTAATTCTGTGTTCCCTCACCTTTCACCTACTGTCTCTGTACATTCTGTATCTGTTCATCACTGTACCCTCAGTGTTTTATTAAAGTGCAATTGAAGCATTACTTCCTGCTACTATTGTGGTCTTTCCTGAAGAATTCCCAAAGAACTGCATGTGTCCATTCCCATTTCATAATTCCATAAATTAATTAACGCTTTAATCTTAATATCATTTCTCACAAGCTCTATCCTCATGCCTATGAGTCTTCTCTATTGATTACCATGAAGATATGCTATAAGCTTTTAGAAAGTGCTATTCACTAATGTGGAATCAATAGGTACAAAAATATACCTAGAAAAAGGAAAAAAAATCTCAATAACATTCTCCTATAAATACATATACAGCACAGTGAAAATAGGGTCTAGCTTAGAGAGTAAATATAGTCAAGGTTAACTGAAAGTTTCTAGTTGTATGACAATACTTTTCTCCTTTTTGAAATGTCCCCATTTAGTTCTCTTGCATATAGTCCTCTGCTGTACTCTGAGGGTCATTGTCTTTGTAGAATATTGAAGCAACCTCTCCCCTGTATGGTTTGCTTATCTTTCTCTAAGTTCCTATTGGTCATTGCTGCTCTAGGGAAATTCATATTTGTGCCAATGAGAAGTCTGAATATTATGATTTTTTAAAGTTCAAAGGTCATTTATTAGAGAATCTAATCTATCTATCTATCTATTTATCTATCTATATGTTCCAAAATGACATTCTATAGAGTTCTTTACTCCTACTAGATTGTCAAGCTTGTGAGGATACATTTGAGACTATGTGCTAAATCAAAAGAAGCAATCTATCTCTTGTTGTCTGGACCTTTTGGTCTTATAATATTTAAACCACCTCATATAAGCTCCTGACATCTACAACAAAACCAGCACAGAACCAAATGATCAATTTCTTATCTATCTTAGCAAGCATGCTAATGAAATAGGTGATAATAATTGGCTCCAATTCAATTTCTTCAACAATGTTACTGCTGTGTGCAGCATTTAGAAGCTGTCTATTATGTGTTAATAAATTTTAAAACTATTTCATGTCTAAACTTTTAGGGTTTGGAGTAAACTTGAAATAATTTTGTATGTCCTAAAGCTATAATGGTTTTCTTAGCTTAACACAGCAAATAAATGTTTAGCTTAGCTATCTTTTCCAGTACCTGGCCCATTACTAGGCACTTAATAAGTACCTAATATAGGATTTTTGAACTAAAGGTGGCTTAGTTTAATGGATTCTTTGCTGGCAAATTTAATAATTGATTAAATTAGAAATTTATTAAAGCCCTCATTATTTCTCAGATTTAATACTTTGGATATGCTGTTTCTTTGATTTTGCATTTGATCTTGAAGGAATAAAAACATTCTAAAAATGTGTTGCATACACACATAGGTGGTAGATTAAATTGTAAATAGATCATTACTAGTCAGTAGGCTAGATAATGACAAAAAAACAATCCAGGCATCAAATTCTACAATTCTTTTGTAAACAAACAAAAAAGATTCCTAGACAGAGCATTATGCAACAAGTATGTTTGTGTGTCTGTGTGTTTTTAAATCTGAATGACATTTAATTTTAAAGTTTAATGTTTCCATATTTCTGTTTTTAGTCTAACTTCAACTGTTTCCTTCTCTTAAAGTGAATACATTTTCTCTCCCTTCAAAATGAAGGAGAAATTGAAATATTTAGGATTTTAGAGTGCCAAAATGATTTTTATTTGTTTTGCATTTGTGTATAAAACCTAAATAGAATTTCTTTCTTAGTAATCTGTGAAAAAGAGATCAAAAGTACTCTGAAATGGTAGGCAGCCTTTATTGGATTGTTCATGCAAGTATGCTAATGAAATTGGTGATAATTATTGGGTCGAATTCCATTTCTTCAACAGCATGTTATCACTGTGTGAAACATCTAGAAAGAGATGTCTGCTACATGTTAATGAGTTTTAAAAACTGTTTCATGTGTAAATTTCAAAGTGTTTGAGTAAACCTGAATTACTTTGTGAGCCTTTTGCCTGCTCCAAGACAATAATTGACTATCTTGGTTTTACACAGCAAATAAATGGCAAAGCTCTTTGAAACATAGAACTACCACCTAGGAGTTTGATGAGAAAGAATCACTTGTGTCATTTCATGATTCTTGAAAAGAGAAAATTATGAGAAGGATTCTTCAAAGAGTTAATTAAAAAAGGTTAGCATAAATTTTATGCAATTTTTTGAAGATAAATTCAACATGCACATGTTCCTATAATTAGATATAATCAGCAACATATATACATGTATGTACACACATACATATTTAAACCACCTCACATAAGCTCCTGACATCTACAACAAAACCAGCACAGCATATAGTTTAAACATCAAGAGTATTTTCAGTGTAAAACTTTTTTCATAATATATACATTGAGGAAATATTATTTGATTCTAGAAGTTCTGAGTGGGGGATATGTATACAAGTAGTTTATAATATCTAAGATGTTTGATATTTTAAATACATTTCACTTCTATTGAAAAATAAAACTTTCAAAAATTCCATATATGTACTAGGAGCAAAGATATTTACATTAGAAATCAAAATAAAATTTTCCTATAAACTATGGAGATATATATAAATCTATGGTGAAATATTATAATTATAATCATTTCAATAATAGAAATGATTGGTTCTAGAAGTGGAAGGGTTGGGTATCGAGTTGATAGACAAGGAAGAAGAATTAAAAATATTTTTTTCAGGAAGAAATTTGAGTTCTACTTTTCTATACCAATTAGTTTGTACTACTCAGAGGGGAAGGGACCATAAAATGTACAATGAGTGGTTCAAATCAACAAGGAATAGAACTTTTGTTCCAAACATTTTTACATCTCTATTTCTATAAACTATTGTTCATTTATTTTTGTCTATATTGTTAGCTGAAGTATTAAACTAGCTCAATTTTATGGAAATCACGTGAATAAAATGAAAGTTATTTCTTCATACCTGTTTTATTACCTGACTAGGAAGATATATAACAAAAGATTTTATAAATAAGTGCTATGGCCCATTTTTGTTTGTTTTTGAGTTGTACATGCAAATTACTATAGGATGCTAAATGTAGCACTAATTATGATTTATTTTGCAAGTAAAATAGATAGTTCTAGCAGAATCACTGTAATGGATGGCAATATATCCAAGCATTGGAACAATTGTTTTTATAAAAACATGGGAAGTGTCTATTATTCTTTATCTGAATTGTTTTAATATGCATTTGAGAAATTTGCAAGGCTTAAAATAACACAATCACTTTGAATATATATATATATATATATGTATATATATATATATATATATATATACATATATATATATATATATATATATATACATATATATATATATATATATATATATATATATATTTATATATACATTACTCTGGAATGTAGTAGGAGTATGTTCATTTTTCAAAGATAATCTAAAACTAAAGTAGACTATAAGGTACCTGAAGGCAGCAATTATTTCATTTTTGACATTACATACCCAATTCTTAGCACAGTACTTCCACAGACAAGTAAAACAAAAACACAATTCAGCATTTATTTTGTACAACAGTGTAGAAAATATTGTTCAAGAAAATTGGAGAGCTGTTATTTTTGCAAGTAAATTGGTAGAGAGGAGCTTCCTCTTTGCAAATTTATGTGAGAAGCTTTAAATCTCCCAGATCAGAGAAAAAGACTGAGTTCTATGTCAATTTAAATAAGTGAATGAAAGGCAGTCAAAATATCATAATATTTATTTGAGAAGTTTTCCAAATTAGTAGAATACCTCAATATCCATATCTCACTCCTTCTCTCTCCCCTCAAAAAATCTTTCCTGCTGTTGCACTGCAAGAATATTTTGCGTCATGACATTTTCATTACCACTGGAACAAATAGTTCTCATCTGCACATTTCAGCAGGGTAAGTCTTCACATGCTGAGGTAGACAACTCCCTAATTAATTTACTGATGAGTTTGAGGCCTATTAGTTACTCTCAATCTGGTTTACCACACAGCTGTGGATACTGTGCATGCTGAAGTTTTTTAGAGGCACGCGTTAGATATGGGTGATGATGGACACCAATCTTAAGCAAATCACAACCATTCATGGCCTCAGTTTTTTTTTTTTTCATTTGAGAAACTTTAGAGCTTGACCAGAAAACTGAAATGGTATCTATAATCTCATTATACAATATATTACAAAACTTTTATGTTTATAAGGGAAGGGAATAAAAATATTTGTTTAACATTAATATCTAATCTACCTTAAAATTGTCATGAACATAATTAACATAATACTCTTCACTTCAATGTAGACAATGGATACCCTTCTTAAAACTGAGTCCCCACATATAGCATGAAAATAGAAGCTTAGGACAATTATCAAACATATCTACTTTATCACAGTACTTCTGATAGTCAAGACCTAAGGAACTGATGTGTAAATTTCATTGACAAGGATTTTTGAATCAAGACAAACTTCTAATGTAAATTTAATTTGACAATGATCCCTTAGGATCAATTGAATTTAATCAGAAAATTAATTATTAAACATCATAAAAATAAAGAAATTGAGAAAATATCTCAACACCTATATGTTTTCTTTCAAATTATTGTTTCCTTCCACGCTTATATATGAGGAAACATCCACACCAAGGATTATGTTCTCTTCCAACATGGAACAAGCTATGATGCCCCAAACATTCCTCTACTTCCCCCACCAGGGGTTACTCTTCCATCCAGCCTTAGTTTTACAGATCCCTTTTATGTACTATTTTCCTTCCCTTACAATATGAGCTCCTTGAAAGTAGAAACCATTTTTCTTTTGGAAATTGTAGTCCTAGAATTTAGAACAGTACCTATCAGAGAATAAGATTTTGAATTGCTTGTTGCAAAAGATATATATGCATGCATATATATATATATATATGTTTGTGTATACATAGAGAGGCAAATATGCATGTGTATATTTTGTGTATATATATACATGCATACATTCATACACATATCTATATGTATATGCACACACATTTCTTCTACTGAAGTACCATTCTCTATTTCAAATGAAAATCAAATATGATGATAACTTGGCATAATTTGCAAGGAGGCAAAAATGTATTTTTTAAAGTACACATGTTGTGTTCAAAACCCAGATGTCAGTCAGTAATGCCCTTACACATAAACAAATATTGAACAGTCAAATGCAGACTCCAAAGTCCATTATTGACTATATAAAAGGAAGATCAGAAATGATTTCCAGATAAGAGCATAATTGAGCATTTTATTATTTTTTCACAAAAAAGACCCTTCTCATATTTGGCAGTGTCCAGTAAAGCATCAGGCCATGAAAACCATTAATTAATGACAATGTGCCTTTTCTCCTGACATTGGGAGTTTCAAAAGAAATAGTTCATATTTCTCTCAATCAGGGACTAAAAGGGCTTATCACCACCAAGAAAAAAAGCTAGTCTGTGCTTTTTCAGTGACCAAAATAGTAATATGTCTGATTTGTGTTCTAAATGAATTCCAAGAATATGTTAAAAGATATTCTCCATTAATTGAATCAGGAGACCCTATGTTACATGTCCCTGGCAGAATTTATATTTCTGAAAAAATTTCCAAGTCATTGGAAAAATCCCATGGGGTAGAGGAGTGGATAATTATAATTTTCTATTCATGCAACATGGTCAGACTCTCAGTTTTGTTGTTTTAGTCTCTATGGAATATAATAACAGAATGATGATTTCCTTGCAATCATTTTAAGCTAGTATCCATGCCATGCTGCTAATTTGAGAGCATATGCATTTAACTTGCTGAATGTAGGACACTTAGAGAATTAAAAAAGAGAATGCATTATGTAATTCTTTTGCTGAAGACTAAATGTTTATACTAAAATATCTCAAGCTTTTTAATCCTGGATTTTATTTCACCTTTGGAGGTTTTAATTTCTCCATTAGTCACCATATAACTATTAGTTCATGACTTACCCCAACCCACAATTATTTTTAGTTCCAAAACAGGAAAGGACTTGATATATGAAAGAAAGATTTAGCAGAGTAAACATCACAAAGAAAGAAATAAAATTCACCAACTTACTGATTATTTAGAATTGTTATGACTTCATCCACAATGACTTTGGTAAACAAATTTTTAAGACCTCAGTCTGTAGAAGCATTTTTATCCTGGCAGGAACATAAACTCTCTGAAACACTTTTCTGCTTTTTTTTTTTTTTTTTTTTTTTAAACAATTTACCTACAAATAACACCAACAAAGTTACTGTCTGTACACTACTTAATCTTAAGTAAGCAAACTACAGCACTTCCCTGGAATAAGAGTATCATTAAGAGTGTTGTTGACCATGAACCAAACTGTACATTGATAAAAGTAAAAAATACAAAAATCTTGAACAGTGGTTTGAAGCTGTGAAAAGTTTAGCTTTACAACTGTTAGTGGGGTTTTATTTTATGCATATAGATCATCTAACATGGAATCAGTCACATGGTTGACAGCAATGATCTAGTAATTGAAAAAGAGATTCTGAATTTCCTTATTTAGGTGGGAACAGTTTTTTTCCACTGACTGCAGAGGTGAAATGTAATTCATATTTAAAATGAAGGCTCTGCCTTTCCTCCTGCTGAAGTTCAATTCATGTTTCTCATGTTGTGGGTGAACATGATCTTCACACATTAGAAAGAAAAAACAAACAAACTTGTACTAGCTCTTTTGTTTGTTTGCTTTTATATGCACCCTGTTATAGCTGCACTGGAAAAGGAAAAGGATATCACCACTTTTGTGACAGGGGAATGCAGATTATCTTTTCTCAGAAATAAATAAATCATTGGCATCTTCCATATTGATGACCTGGGATAACATAAAGCAAAACCCCATTGGACCCATTATGTTAAAATATACATACTTGGCTTTTCCAGTGCCAAGATGGTGGAATAAGGAAGGACATCTCCCAAATTCTTTTCCAAAGAACTAGAAAATCATCTCATAAGTGATCTAGGAGAAGGAAAGCAGCTTGATAGGAAAGGCCTGTTTCACTGGGGTGGGACAGGGAAAAGTCTGTGAGCAGCAGCAGTCATAGTAAGGTACTGCATCAAGGCTATAAGCCTGGGGCAATCCATCAGCACAACCCACCCTCCTGCAAATTAACAGCCCCCTAGGAAAGTGAGCAGGCAATCTTTGCAGGCAAGTTTCACCTCAGCAACCCAACATATCTCACCAACAAGGCCTTGACCCCATTACTGACCAGTATTGAAGCCTGGCAATGCTGACCAACAGTGAGACCCGACTTCTGAGTCCTATTGTTATAGCAACCCAAAAGCAGGGTCCCTGGGGCACAAAGATAACAAGATTCCTTTTCCAGGACCAGCTACAAATAACAGGGTTCCACCCCTAGAACAGACCAGCAACCAAGGCCTCTAGGGCAGGCCAACAACTAAACCTCACAGTGAGGGAACTCCAACAAGAAGTCCTCCCCTTCCTCCTACAGGACAGTCCAGAAGAATAGCCTACACTCCAGTGAAAGCAAACAGCTAAACCCTGAAACCCAGTGAGAAAGCCAGCTTATTACTGAGATCCTGAGTCCTAGCATAATACTGCTAGACCAGATGGTACAGGACCAAATTTAACTCTCACATTAAGCCCCCGGCCAAAAAAAAGGGGGGGAAGGGCAGAAAAATGAGCAAAAAAACAAAACAAACAAACATACAAAAAAACTATAAAAATAGGTATAAAGCAAGACCTGAGTTCAACTCTCACATTTAACACCAAGTCACAAAAAAAGCAGAGACATGAGTAGAAACCAAAATAAACAAACAAACAAATAAATAAATAAAACAAAAACAAAAAGAAAGATACTATATAAAAGATACTTTGTGACAGAGAGGATCAAGATATACATTTAGAAAATAATAATGTCAATATGGCTACATATGAAGCCTTAAGACATGTAAAGCCTTACATGTGCAATTACCTTTGTAATTTGGCCTCAGGCCCAGAAAGAATTCCAAAAAAATCTTTAAAACTATTATAAAAAAGCAAATGAGAGGAGAATGATTCTTTGAAGATGGTGGAGTAACTCAGAATATTTCGAGCTTGTCAGATTTTCTCAAAAAACAAAACAAAATTGTACCTCGAGGTGAACATAGATTAGTGAAAAACAAATAAGAGGGTTCCTTCTGGGATAATCCAGGAAAACCCAAAGAAAAACTATGCTATGGTTTTTGCAAGATTATCAGATTTCAAATTGTGTTATAAAGCAGTAATAATCGAAAAAATCTGGTACAGGCTAAGAAATAAAGTGGTAGATCAGTAGAATAGATTAGGTATAATTTATATTATACTAAATTACTATATAAGCTAATATATGATAAACCTGGAGATCCAAGCCATTGGAATAAAAAATATTTGACAAAAATTTCTAGAAAAACTGGAAAACAATATAGCAGAAACTATGCATAACTAATATCTCACTGTGTATACTGAAATAAGGCCAAAATAGATATATAATTTTCATATAAAGCAAATTAAACAAATTAAGAGGATATGGAATTGTTTAACTACCAGATTTATAGATAAAGGAAAACTCTAGGATCAAAAAAAAATAGTATCACAAAATGTAAAATAGATAGTGTAAAAAGTGTAATGAAACCTAGAAGGAAAGCAAAACAATAAGGCTGGGTGGGCTTTTGCAACAAGTATCTCTAATATAGGCCTCATTCTAAAGTCTATAGAGAATTGAGCTAAATTAATAAAAATACAAGTTATTCCCCAACTGATAAAAGATAAAAAGATATAAGCAAGCACTTTTCAGATGAAGAAATCAAAATTACATGAAAAAAGCTCTAAAATCAATTCAATTAGCTATTGATTAGAGAAATGCAAATTAAAAATTCTCATATATCACCTCACACATATAAGATTAGATAATAGGATAAAAAAGAAAAATATTGGATGTTGGAGGGGATGTGGGAAAACTGGGATACTAATCCAATATTGGTAAATTTGTGAACTGCTTTAACCAGTATGGAGAACATTTTAAAACAGTGCTGAAAGGATTTTAAAATTATGGATATTCTTTAATTCAGCAATGCCATTGTTAGGACTATAATTTCAAAGATATCCATAAAACTAAAAAAGGAACTCTTTTTACAAAAAAAATATAATTGTAGCTTTTTGCAGTGCCAAAGAATTGGACATCAAAGAGATGCCTATCAGTTGGTTAAAACTATATGGCATATAATTGTAATGGAATATGAGTGTGCTATAAGAAGGGACAAGCAGAATGATTTCAGAAAAAAAAAACAAAACAAACAAACAAACAAAACTTCAGAAAGGACTTACATAGTGAAGTGAACAGAACGAGGAGAATGTTGTACACAGCAATAGCAACATTATTTTATAAGGAATTGTGAATGATTTACCTATTCTCAAATATATATAATTCTAAGAAAATTCCAAAAGTACCTATTGTGAATTGTATTATCTGTCTCTAGAGGAAGAACTGATATTCTATGAATAAGAACTGAAATATGTTATTTTTCACTATTTCATTCTTTTTGTCTTTTGTCTTCTTGTACAGAATGACTAATATGGAAATTTACATGATTACATAAGTGATTGCTTAAAGTCTTAGGGAGGAAAGAGGGGAGAATAAAATTCTGAACCTAAAACTTTAAATAAAATATTTTCAATATTAAAAAATAAGAAAAAGAAATTCACACAATTATAAAAATTAAACAACAACATATAAACTACGGAAATGTCTCTTGTTCATTTAGGAAGAATAAGAAGATATCCCACATCCAGAAAGATTTATGTTGTCCTTCATTCTTTTGTGCCCCACTTAATTAATTATATTACTTTTAAATTTAGTATTTTTCTCCATTAACATTTAAAAACAATTTACAAAATTTCTTTTAAAATTGAGTATCAAATTCTCTACCCTCCCCACATGTCTCTCATAGAGAAGGCACACAATTTCATTTATGTTGTACATGTATAGTCATGCAAAACATTTCCATATTAGTTTTAATATAAAAGAAAGCACAAAACAAAATGAGAATCGAAGAAAAAAAAAACAAAAAAACAAAAAAACAAAAAACAAAAAACAAGGTTTTAAAAAAGTATGCTTCAATCTGCATTCAGACACCCATCAATTCTTTCTCTGGGCATGGATAATATTTTTTAATCATAAGTTGTTAAACTTGTCTTGGAAAACTATATTGTTGAAAATAATTAAATCATTAATAGTTGGTCATTGTACAATATTGCTGTTCCCATACAGCAACTTTTTCCTAGTTCTACTCATTTCTCTCTGATTTAGTTCATGTGAGTTTCTCAAGGTTTTTCTGAGCATATTTAGTTCACCATTTTTTATATCACAACAATATTCCATCACAATCTTATACCACAAATTTCCCAGTCATTTCCTAATTTGATGAGTATGCTCTGAATTTCTAATTCTTTTGAATTAGAGAAGAGTTGCTATAAATATTTGTACATAGCTCTAAATTGCTCTACATAATAACTCAATCATTCACAACACTAGGAACAGTACATTAGTGTTTGGATTTACCCACATCCTCTTCAACATTTTATGTTCTCTTTTTACTTCCTATAAGCCAATCTGATAGGTGTAAGGTATTATCTCTGAATTGTTTTCATTTGAATTTTTCCAGTCAATAATATCTAGTGCATTTTAAAGGTTTGTTTACAGTATCTGAAAACTGACTAATTTTTTTGATCATTTGTCAAATAGGAAATAGCTCTATACAAATTTGATTCATCTCTCTATATATTTGAGAGATGAGTTTTAATCAAAATAATTTTTCTTGATTTTTTTTTTTTTAGTTGTGATAGCTAGCTGTATTTTCCTTCATTTTATTTATTTCCTGCTTATTATATTCTTTCTATCCTTTTACATTGTCCCTCGTCTGAGGCTTCTGATTACAATCTATCCCAATTGACCCTCTCTTCTATTAGCACCACTTCCTTTTTTTTTTTTTTTTAATCTCCTTCCTCTCCTATTTTACTGTAGGATAAGATAAATTTTTATACCTAATTGAATATGTATTTTTCTCCTTTGAGCCTGTTCCAATGAGAATAAAGTCTAGGATGGAGCCAAGATGTCAGAGAGGAAACACACTTCTTTCTGAGCTCTCCTACTACCCTCACATTAATTACAAAATGCAGCTTCTGAAATAGTGCTGGACTTACATAATCCATGAATATTGGGAGTGGAGCAAATTACCAGTAGAAGATAATTTTGATGATCCCCAGAAACAGACACAGGAGTAGGCCAAGCACAGACAGGGAGGCAGAGCACAAAGGCCAGCACATGCTAAACAGACCATGAGAGGGGTGCTGTTTCCACAAGGCAGAGAATCTATGGGGAGGCCTCTATCACAGTGTTGGCTACTCTGCCCTGATTGCAAGCCAGTAGATCTACAGAGAAATTATAAAACATTCAACACAAATACAAAATGTAAAAGCATCAGACTCTCCTCTGGTCATGCCCACCCAGCACCCAGAGTGACTCAGCAGGAGTCCAGCACAGCCATTGCAGCTTTGTGCTGCTTGTAGAGGAGACTTGGAACTTCCTATGCTAAAAACAGATCCCAACTTTTTTTCTTAAAGCAATCTCTAACAATAAACAGCTTCTATAGCAAAAGAGAAGAACATATTTCAAACCCTGAGGAGACTAAAAGCAGATTGTTTCAAGATAAAATCCCAAAGGTGATATTACTTGGTCCCCACCACACAAGGCTCTCCTAGAAGAAATTTTAAAAGGATATGAAAAGAAAACTAGAAGAAAAAAGGGGGAAAGGAAATGAAAAATTTTAGAAGAGGGTTTGGAAAAAATCTATAACTCACTAAAAGAAAGATTTGATAAAGTAGAAAAAGAAAACAACCCTCTGAAATGTGAAATGGAAAAGATAAAGAACTCCCAAGGGGAAAAATTGTGAATTGTAAAAAGAAAATAGCTCCTTAAAAAATTGTGAAATGGAAAAAATTCCATAGAACAAAACAAATCATTGAAAAGCTCAATTGGAAAAATACAAAAAGAAGTAAAAAAAAAAAAGAAAATAAAGAAAATAATTCATTAAAAATTAAAACTGGACAAATGGAAACAAATGACTTGACGTGACAGCAAGAATCAATCAAGCAAAACCAAAAAAAGAAAAAAATAGGAAAAAATGTCAAATACCTACTTGGGAAAACAACAGACCTGGAAAAATAGATCTAGGAAAGATAATCTAAGGATTATTGCACTCCCTGAAAATCATGATGAAAAAAAAGATCCTACACACTGTTTTTAAGGAGATCATCAAAAGATAGCTGCCCAGATGTCATAGAATCAGAAGGTAAAATAGCCACGAAAGAATTGATCAAAAAACTGAATGAGACTCCAAAATTAAAATTCCAGTGAATATTGTGACTAAATTTCAGAACTATAGGAATAATGAAAAAATATTACAAGCAGCCAGAAAAAAAAATCAAATACCAAGGAGTCACAATAAGGATTACTCAGGATCCAGCAGCTTCCATATTAAAGGATTGAGGAGCCTGGAATCTGATATTCTGAAAGGCAAAGGAACTTGAAATGCAGCTAAGAATAAAATTCCCAGTTAAGCTGAGTATTTTCTTCCAGGGAAGAAGATGGGCATTCAATGAAACAGGGGAATTCCATTTATTTCTGATAAAAAACCAACCAAACAAACAAACAAACAAAAAACAGAGCTAAACAAACAAAAAAAATTGACCTCCAAATATGACTCAAGAGATGCTTAAAAAGGTAAAAAGAACTCTTGAAAACTGTATTTCTGTTATGTGTATACATAGAAAGTGCTTATATAATTTGATTTAGTGTTATAATATAAAAAAGGAAATAGAGGTGGAAAGGAGATTGTACCAGAAAAAGGGAAAAATGGAGGTAAAAAGAAGGAAATTAAACCTCACAAAGAGGTTAAAAAAACAAACAAAAAAAAACCTAATGCATCTGAGGGAAATAAAGGAAGGGGATGAATATTGTATGAAGCTTACTCTCATCAGATTTGGCTCAAAGAGAAAATATTAGACATATTTGGTTAACAGAGAAACTTATTTCACCTCATTGAAAATTGGGAGGGGAAAAGTGAATAAGGGAAGAGGTAGGCTAAATAGAAGGAAATACAGAAATAGTAGGGAAAAGGTATAAGAAAGGGGGAGGAACTGTAAGGGGCAGGGATTCTAAAGGAGGAGATGTGCTTGAGGCAAATGGTGCTCATAAGTTAAATACTGGGGAGGATGGTAAGAGAAAAAGGAAAGAGAAAAGTAAAATCTGGGGATAATAAGATGGCAGGAAATACAAAATTAGTAGTTTTAATCATAAATGTGAATGGGATGAAATCTCCCATAAAATGGAGGCAATTAGCATATTGGATTAACTGCCAGAATACTACAATATGATGTTTGCAGCAAAGACATAACAGGGTAATACATACAGAGTAAGGTAAAAGGCTGGAGCAGATCAGTTATGCTTCAGGTGAAATTAAAAAAAAAAAAAAAAAAAGCAGGGGTAACCATCCTGATTTTGGATCAAGCTACAGCAAAAATTGATCTAATTAAAAGAGATTGCAGTGACTCTTACTACTCTAACGTAGTAGCTCCCCTTAGAGCTACTCTTAACTGCCCATCCAAAAATGATATGGCTAGGCCACACTTACCTGTCTTCAGGCACCAACCCAGATTTCACAGAGAGAGACTGACCAGGAGGTAGGGGGTGAAGATAAAAAGAACTTTATTCTTAGGTAGCACATATGTATACCTCCCTGAGGATTTGGGGGAAAGGGAGATCCTTTGGAACTTAGACATAAAAAAATTGGTCCAAGAAGAAGGAGGGAGGCATGGTAGGCTTTCAGAAAATTAAGGAGGTAGACCTGATTCCTGGGGTCAGACATTGCCTTTTGGAGCTATGCCCAACTCCACATAGAACTCTCCTGCACCTCAGTACCTCTTATGCCTCAGGTCCTCCCACATGCCTTGAACTGCATTCCTTGCTCCTAGGAACTTTTTAACCTTTACATCTCCCCATCTTTTATTAATAAGATTGAATGTTCTCATGTTGATGAATAAGAACTTCTTCCATAAGCACCTCCCTAATTTTTTTTTAATTTTAAAAATTTATTTATTTATTTATTTTATACTTATAGTTTTTTTTTTTTTTTTTACAATATATATGCATGAGTAATTTTTTTTATATCATTATCCCTTGTATTCATTTTTCCAAATTATCCCCTTCCTCCCTCTACTCCCTCCCCTAGAAGACAGGCAATCCCATACATTTTACATGTATTACAGTATAAGTTAGATACAATATATGTGTGTAAATCGAATTTTCTTGTTGCACTTTAAGTATTAGATTCTGAAGGTATAAGTAACCTGGGTACATAGACAATAGTGCTAACAATTTACATTCATTGCCCAGTGTTCCTTCTCTGGGTGTAGTTGTTTCTGTCCATCATTGATCAACTGGAAGTGAGTTGGATCTTCTTTATGTTGAAGATATCCACTTCCATCAGAATACAACTTCATATAGCATTGAAGTATACAGCGATCTTCTGGTTCTATTCATTTCACTCAGCATCAGTTGATGTAAGTTTTTCTAAACCTCTCTGTATTCCTCCTGCTGGTCATTTCTTACAGAGCAATAATATTCCATAACCTTCATATATCATAATTTGTCCAACCATTCTCCAATTGATGGACATCCATTCCTCTTCCAGTTTCTAGCCACTACGAAAAGAGCTACCACAAACATTTTGGCACATACAGGTCCCTTTCTCCTCTTTATTATTTCTTTGGGATATAAACCCAATAGCACCAATACTGGATAAAATGGTATGCACAGTTTGATAATTTTGAGGGCATAGTTCCAAATTGCTATCGAGAATGGTTGGATTCTTAAACAACTCTACCAACAATGTATTAGTGTCCCAGTTTTCCCACATCCCTTCCAAGATTCATCACTATTTGTTCCTGTCATCTTAGCCAATCTGACAGGTGTGTAATGATATCTCAGAGGTGTCTTAATTTGCATTGCTCTGATCAGTAGTGATTTGGAACACTCTTTCATGAGTGGATATAATTTCAATTTCCTCATCTGAGAATTGTCTGTTCATGTCCTTTGACTATTTATCAATTGGAGAATGGTTTGATTTCTTATAAATTAGGGTCAGTTCTATATATATTTTGGAAAGGAGATCTTTATCAGAACTTTTAACTGTAAAAATATTTTCCTAATTTGTTACATCACTTCTAATCTTATTTGCATTAGAATTGTTTGTACAGAAACTTTTTAGTTTGATGTGATCAAAATCTTCTATTTTGTGATCTGGTCATAAATTCCTTCCTCCTCCACAGGTCTGAGAGATAAACTATTCTCTGTTGGTCTAATCTACTTATGATCTCATTCTTTATGCCTAAATCATGGACCCATTTTGATCTTATCTTGATATATGGTGTTAAATGTGGATCCATATCTAATTTCTGCCATACTAATTTCCGGTTTTCCCAACAGTTTTTTCCAAATAATGAATTTTTAACCCTAATTTTGGAATCTTTGGGTTTGTCCAATACAAGATTGCTATAGATGTACCCTTTTTTGGCCTTTGTACCTAATCTGTTCCACTGATCAACTGGTCTATTTCTTAGCCAATACCAAATGGTTTTGGTGACTGTTGCTTTATAATATAGTTCTAGATCAGGTACACCTAGACCACCTTCATCTGACTTTTTTTTCATTAGTACCCTTGAATTCTTGACCATTTATTCTTCCATATGAATTTTGTTGTTATTTTTTCTAGGTCATTAAAATAGTTTCTTGGGAGTCTGATTAGTACAGCATTAAATAAACAGATTAGTTTGGGGAGTATTGTCATCTTTATATTTGCTCAGCCTACCCAAGAGCACTGAATGTCTTTCCAATTATTTAAATCTGACTTTATTTTTGTGGCAAGTGTTTCGTAATTTTGCTCATATAATTCCTGACTTTATTTTGGTAGATGGATTCCCAAATATTTTATATTCTCAACATTTGCTTGGAATGGAATTTCTCTTTGTATCTCTTGCTGTTTCATTTTTTTGGTGATATATAAAAATGCTGAGGATTTATGTGGATTTATTTCATATCCTGCCGCTTTGGTAAAGTTATGAATTATTTTTAATAGCTTTTTAGCAGTCTTTGGGGTTCTCTAAGTATACCATCATGTCATCTGCAAAGAGTGATAGTTTGATTTCCTCATTTCCTACTCTAATTCCTTGAATCTCTTTCTCGGCTCTTATTTCCAAGGCTAGCATTTCGAGTACTATATTATAGTAATGGTGATAGTGGGCAACCTTGTTTCACCCCTGATCTTACTGGGAAAGGTTCCAGTTTATCTCCATTGCATATTATGCTTACTGCCGGTCCTAAATATATGCTCCTGATTATTCTAAGGAATAGTCCATTTATTGCTATACTCTCAAGAGTTTTTAGTAGGAATGGATGTTGGATTTTATCAAATGCTTTTTCTGTATCTATTGAGATGATCATATGGTTTTTATTAACTTAGTTATTAATATGGTCAATTATACTAATAGTTTTCCTAATATTAAACCAGCCCTGCATTCGTGGTATAAATCCTACTTGATCATAATGTATTATCCTGGGGATGATTTTCTGAATTCTTTTTTCTAATATCTTATTTAAGATTTTAGCATCAATATGTGTTAAGGAAATTGGTCTATAGTTTTCTTTCTCAGTTTTCGATCTACTTGGTTTAGGTATCAGTACCATGTCTGTGTCATAAAAGGAGTTTGGTAGGACTCCTTCACCCCCTATTTTTTCAAATAGTTTATATGGCATTGGGGCTAATTTTTCTTTAAATGTTTCGTAGAATTCACATGTAAATCCATCTGATCCTGGGGATTTTTTCCTGGGGCGTTGATTAATAGATTGTTCTATTTCTTTTTCTGAAATGGGACTATTTAAGCAATTTATCTTCTCCTCTGTTAATCAAGGAAGTCTATATTTTTGGAGGATGTCATCCATTTCACTTAAGTTATCAAATTTATTGGTATAAATTTGGGCAAAGTAACTCCTTATTATTTCTCTAATTTCCTCTTCAGTGATGGAATGATCCCTCTTTTCATTTTTAAGACTAACAATTTGATTTTCCTCTTTCCTTTTTCTGATCAGATTTCCAAAAGTTTATCTATTTTATTGGCTTTTTCATAAAATCAACTCTTGGTTTTATTTATTAATTCAATAGTTTTTTTTTTTTTTTTACTTTCAATATTATTGATTTCTCCTTTTAATTTTTTGTATTTCAAGTTTAGTTTTTGGTTGGGCGGTTTTAATTTGGTATTTTTCTAGATTTTTAAGTTGTAGGCCCAATTCATTAATCTTCTCTTTCTTTATTTTCTTCAAATAAGCCTCTAAAGATATAAAATTTACCCTTATTACCGCTTTAGCTACATCCCACAGATTTTGGTATGATGTCTCATCATTGTCATTATCTTGGGTGAAATTATTAATTGTTTCTATAATTTGCTGTTTCACCAAGTCATTCTTTAAGATGAGATTATTTGGTTTCCAAATACATGTTGGTCTACTTACCCCTAACTTCTTATTGAATTTAGTTTTTATTGCATTGTGTTCTGAGAAGAAGCATTTATTATTTCTGCCTCCCTGCATTTAATTTTGAGATCTTTATTTCCCAATATATGGTCAATTTTTGTATAGGTTCCATGAACTGCTGAGAAGAAAGTATATTCCTTTCTATTGCCATTCAGTTTTCTCCAAAAGTCTATCATACCTAGTTTTTCTAATGTTCTATTTACTTTTTTAATTTCTTTCTTATTTGTTTTGTGGTTTCATTTGTCTAAATCTGAGAGTGCAAAGTTGAGTTCTCCCACTATTATAGTTTTACTGTCTATTTCTTCTTGCAACTCTCTTAACTTTTCCTTTAGAAAGTTAGATGCTATAACACTTGGTGCATATATGTTTAGTATTGATATGGCTTCATTGTTTATGCTACCTTTTAGCAGGATATAGTTTCCTTCCTTATCTCTTTTAATTAGATCAACTTCTGCTTTTGCTTGATCTGAGATAAGGATGGCAACCCCTGCTTTTTTGGCTTTACCAGAAGCATAATAGTTTTTGCTCCAACCTTTTACCTTTACTGTGTATGGATCTCCCTGCTTTAAGTGTATTTCCTGTAAACAACATATGGTAGGGTTCTGACTTTTGATCCAGTCTTGTATCCATCTGTGTTTGATGGGAGAGTTCATCCCATTCACATTTACAGTTAAAATTACTAATTCTGTATTTCCTGCCATCATATTATCCCCAGATTATGCTTTTTTTCCCTTGACCCCTGAACCTCTTCCCAAATATTTAATTTATAGACCCCACTTGTCATGTGAAGCCCTCACTTTTTAGTATCCATCCCCCCTCCTTCCAAACCCCTTCCCTTTTCTTGTAGCCTTCCCTTATTCTGCTTTTCCTTTTCCCTTTTCCTCTCCCCCATTTTAATGAGGTTAGAGAGAATGCTCTGAAAAACAAATGTCAATTATTTACTCTTTGAGCCTGCTCTGATGAGAGTAAGATTCACACAATGTTTCACCCCCTCTCTAAATTCCCTCAGATATGGTATATTTTTCTATGCCTCTTCCTGGGATGTAGTTTCCCTCTTTTTATCACTCCTTCCCCTTTTTCTGATACTACTCCCTTCCCTTTACTACTTCCCCTTTTTATATCAGCAACATAAAATTATCTATGGGGACTTTCTATATATCCACAACAGAGTTACAGTGCTCAAGACTTCTTTTTACCTTTTTCTATTTTCTTCAGTCTTGTGGCTATAGATCAATTTTTTTTTTTTTTTTGTTTAAGTCTGGTTTTTTTTCTTAGAAACAAATGGAATTCCTCTGTTTCATTAAATGACCATCTTCTTCCGTGGAAGAAAACAGTAAACTTAGCTGGATAGTTTATTCTTGGTTGCAATCCTTCATTTTTTGCCTTTAGGAATATTAGGTTCCAGGCCCTTCTATCTTTTAATGTGGAGGCAGCCAGATCTTGAGTGACCCTTATTTTGGCACCTTGATATTTGTATTGCTTTTTTCTAGCTGCTTGCAATATTTTTTCTTTTGTTTGATAGTTCTGCAGCTTAGCCACAATATTCCATGGAGTTCTTTTTTTAGGGTCTTTTTCAGGTGTTTGATGAATTCTTTCAACGCTTATTTTCCCTTCTGTTTCTATTATCTCTGGACAGTTCTCTGATGATTTCTTTTAAAATAGAATCTAGGCTCTTTTTTTAATCATAGTTTTCGGGAAGTCCAATGATCCTCAGATTATCTCTCCTAGATCTGTTTTCCAGTTCTATGGATTTTCCCAGTAAGTATTTGACACTATTTTCTAGCTTTTTTTTTTTTTTTTTTTTCTTTTTTTGACTGATTCTTGGGTTCTCAATGAATCATTCATTTCTATTTGTTCCGTCCTGATTTTTAATGAGTTATTTTCTTCATTCACATTTTTTAGTTCTTTTCCTATATGCCCAATTGAGTTTTTAAATGAATTATTTTGCTCTATTGAATTTTTTCCATTTACCTAATTTTTTTAGAGAATTATTTTCTTTTTCCAAGTCAGAAATCCTACTTTCTTGAGAATTTTTTATCTTTTCCAATTCATAAATCCTACTTTCCAGTGTTTTTTTTTAACCTTTTCTAATTCACAAATTTTGTTTCCCTGCATCTCCTGGGAATTCTTTTTTTTTTTTTTTTTTTTTTTTTTTTTTCCAACTCCAATTTCAGAACGTTGTTATTCTCTATCATAGCTTCTCTTTCCTTTCCCCATTTTTCTTCAAACTCTCTTAACTTTTTAATAGTCTCTTCTAGGAGAGACTTATGTGATGCGGGGCAGGTATGATTCCCCTTTAGGCTGTTATCTGCTGACTCTCTGTTGTTAGCTTCTTCAGGATTTGATACCCTCTCTTTCTCTGTGTAGAAGGAATCAATGGTTCTCTTCAGCTATTTACTCATGGTTAAAAATCTTTTGGGGTCTGACCTTGGGGTAAGACGTTTATTTATTTATTTATTTACCAGCTTCCTCCCAGACTGGAAGGATGCAGTGATGCAGCGGCTCCTGTGTCTGAGCTAAGAGATAGCTCTGGGAGAGAGTTCCCCTCCCCCTTCCTGGAAGTGCCTCAGAGGTGATTAGTACAACTGCACTGTGAGGCTTGCCCAGTGAAGGACCCTGCTGTGTGTCCTAGCAACTTCCCTGAGGTTTGTGACTGAACAGTAAAGGCGACACAAAGCCCATCCAATTCATCCCATGGGGCGTGGATATTAGCAGCTGTTGTGAAAAGCCCCTGCACACAAACTGGATGTGTCTGCTTGGTAACTGCGGTGCCTATTTCAAAGGTTCCGCTTCTCTGGGACTTCTGCGGCTGAGTTGCACAGCCTCTGGCCAAGCTAGGTACTATGTGGATTTGATGTTCCCTCAGGCTGTTTCCCCACTGTTCAGGCTCTTAACTATCCTAAGGTTCAGCTTGGACAGCAGAAAATGGTTGCATAGCCATGCCAAGATCTGTTAGGTCACTTCTGGATTGGGGTGGTTCTAGTATCTGGCTTTATATTTTAAAGTGGCTTGATTTCTCTTTTGAACTGCTGTTTTATAAGCAGAGAAGGGCTAACAGCCTGTGCCAGATTCCTCTATCTCAGTGGATTCTCTGATCCCAGAGTTCTCCCCAGCCTGATTGGCACAGTGTGCTAGCACCTAACCATCTGTGCTGGCCTTTTTTCTTCCTCCCCTTGGAACTGACATTTTCTTTTGAAACTCCAGATTCTCTTTAGCTGGTACATTGTGCTTCCAATCCTTATGGTTTCTATCACTCCAGCATTATTTTTTTTTCTTTTTATTATAAATTGTTTTATTAATTTTTATAATTATAACATTTTATTTGACAGTACATATTCATAGGTACATTTTTTTTTTACAATATTATCTGTTGTACTCCCTTCTGTTCCAAATTTTTCCCCTCCTTCCCTCCACCCCCTCCCATAGATGGCAGGCATTCCCATACATATTAAATATTTTATGGTATATCCTAGGTACAATATATATGTGCAGAACCGAATTTTGTTGTTGTTGTTGTTGCAAAGGAAGAATTGAATTTGGAAGCTAAAAATAATCTGGGAAGAAAAACAAAACAAAACAGAACAAAACAATGCTCACAGTTTATACTCATTTCCCAGTGTTCCTTTTCTGGATGTAGCTGATTCTGTCCATCATTGAACAATTGGAATTGGATTAGCTCTTCTCTATGTTGAAGATATCCACTTCCATCAGAATGCATCCTCATACAGTATCATTGTTGAAGTGTATAATGATCTACTGGTTCTGCTCATTTCACTTAGCATCAGTTGATGTAAGTCTCTCCAAGCCTCTCTGTATTCCTCCTGTTGGTCATTTCTGACATAACAATAATATTCCATAACATTCATATACCATAATTTACCCAACCATTCTTCAATTGATGGACATCCATTCATTTTCCAGTTTCTAGCCACTATGAAAAGGGCTGCCACAAACATTTTGGCACATACAGGTCCCTATCCTTTTTGTAGTATTTCCTTGGAATATAAGCCCAGGAGGAGCACTGCTGGATCAAAGGGTATGCACATTTTGATATCTTTTTGGGCATAATTCCAGATTACTCTCCAGAATGGTTGAATTCTTTCACCACTCCACCAACAATGTATTAGTGTCCCAGTTTTCCCACAGCCCCTCCAACATTCAGCGTTATTTGTTCCTGTCATCTTAGCCAATCTGACAGGTGTGTAATGATATCTCAGAGTTGTCTTAATTTGCTTTTCTCTGATCAATAGTGATTTGGAACACTCTTTCATATGAGTGGAAATGGTTTCAATTTCATCATCTGAAAATTGTCTGTTCATATTTTTTGACCATTTATCAATTGGAGAATGGCTTGATTTCTTATAAATTAAAGTCAATTCTCTGTATATTTTGGAGATGAGGCCTTTATCAGAACCTTTAACTGTAAAAATGTTTTCCCAATTTGTTACTTCCCATCTAATCTTGTTTGCATTAGTTTTCTTTGTGCAGAAACTTTTTAATTTGGTGTAATCAAAATGTTCTATTTTGTGATCAATAATGCTCTCTAGTTCTCCCTTGGACACAAACTCCTTCCTCCTCCACAAGTCTGAGAGGTAAACCATCCCATGTTCCTCCAATTTATTTATGATTTCATTCTTTATGCCTAAATCTTGGACCCATTTTGATCTTATCTTAGTATGTGGTGTTAAATGTGGGTCCATGCCTAGTGTCTGCCATACTAATTTCCAGTTTTCCCAGCAGTTTTTGTCAAATAATGAATTCTTATACCAAAAGTTGGGATGTTTGTGTTTGTCAAACACTAGATTGCTATTTTTATTCACTATCTTGCCTTGTGAACCTAACCTGTTCCACTGATCAACTAGCCTATTTCTTAGCCAATACCAAATGGTTTTGGTGACTGTTGCTTTATAATATAGTTCTAGATCAGGTACAGCTAGGCCACCTTCATTTGATTTTTTTTCCCCATTAATTCCCTTGAAATTCTTGACAATTTGTTCTTCCAAATGAATTTTGTTGTTACTTTTTCTAGGTCATTAAAATAATTTCTTGGGAGTCTGATTGGCATAGCACTAAATAAATAGATTAGTTTAGAGAGTATTGTCATCTTGCTTATATTTGCTTGGCCTATCCAAGAGCACTTAATGTCTTTCCAATTATTTAAATCTGACTTTATTTTTGTGGCAAGTGTTTCTTAATTTTGCTCATATAATTTCTGACTCTCCCTTGGTAGATATATTCCCAAATATTTTATAGTGTCGACATTTATTTTGAATGGAATTTCTCTTGGTATTTCTTGCTGTTGCATTTTGTTGGTGGTATATAAAAATGCTGAGGATTTATGTGGATTTATTTTGTATCCTGTAACTTTGCTAAAATTCTGAATTATTTCTGATAGCTTTTTAGCAGAGTCTTTGGGGTTCTTTAAGTATAGCATCATGTCATCTGCAAAGAGTGATAATTTCATTTCCTCATTTCCTACTCTAATTCCTTGAATCGCTTTCTCGGCTCTTATTGCGGAGGCTAGCGTTTCTAGTACTATAGTGAATAGTAATAGTGATAGTGGGCAACCTTGTTTCACTTCTGATCTTACAGGGAAAGGTTCTAGTTTATTGCCATTACATATGATGTTTTATGATGGTTTTAATATTTGCTCGTTATTATTTTAAGGAATAATCCATTTATTCCTGTACTCTCAAGAGTTTTTAGTAGGAATGGATGTTGGATTTTATCAAATGCTTTTTCTGAATCTATTGAGATGATCATATGTTTTTTATTAATTTGATTAATAATATAGTCAATTATACTAATAGTTTTCCTAATATTAACCAGCCCTGCATTCCTGGTATAAATCCTACTTTATCATACTGTATTTTAGCATCAATATTCATTAAGGAAATTGGTCTATAGTTTTCTTTCTCAGTTTTTGATCTACCTGGTTTAGGTATCAGTACCACGTCTGTGTCATAAAAGGAATTTTGTAAGATTCCTTCAATCCCTATTTTTTCAAATAGTTTATATAGCATTGGAGTTAGTTGTTATTTAAATGTTTGGTAGAATTCACATGTGAATCCATCTGGTCCTGGGGATTTTTTCTTAGAGAGTTTGTTAATAGCTTGTTCTATTTCTTTTTCTGAGATGGGACTATTTAGACTACTTACTTCTTCCTCTGTTAATCTGGGCAAGCTATATTTTTGAAGGTATTCTTCCATTTCATTTAAGTTTTCGAATTTATTGGCATAAAGTTGAGCAAAGTAGTTCCTAACTATTGTTCTAATTTCATATTCATTAGTGATGAGTTCTCCCTTTTCATTTTCAAGACTAACAATTTGCTTTTTATCTTTCCTTTTTTTAATCAGGTTAATAAGGGTTTGTCTATTTTGTTGATTTTTTCATAGAACCAACTCTTAGTTTTATTAATTAATTCAATAGTTTTTTTACTTTCAATTTTATTAATCTCACCTTTTATTTTTAGAATTTCAAGTTTTGTGTTTGTCTGGGGGTTTTTAATTTGTTCCTTTTCTAGCAATTTGAGTTGTAAGCCCAATTCGTTGGCCCTCTCTTTCTCTATTTTATGCAAGTAGGCCTGTAGATATATAAAACTTCCCCTTATTACTGCTTTGGCTGTATCCCACACATTTTGGTATGATGTCTTATTATTGTCATTTTCTTGGGTGAAGTTATTAATTATGTCTATGATTTGGTATTTTACCCAATCATTCTTTAGTATAAGATTATTTAGTTTCCAATTATTTTTGGTCTATTTTCCCCTGGCTTTTTATTAAATGTAATTTTAATTGCATTGTGGTCTGAAAAGGATACATTTACTATTTCTGCCTTACTGCATTTGATTTTGAGGTTTTTATGCCCTAGTATATGATCAATTTTTGTATAGATTCCATGAACTACTGAGAAAAAAGTAGAGGAAAAGGGAAAAGGAAAAGGAGAATAAGTGAAGGGACTTGGAGGGAGGGGGAAGGGATACTAAAAAAGAAGGGAGGGTTGCGTGTCACAAGGGGGGTCTGTAAATTAAATATCAGGGAGGGGGATCAGGGGGGTCAAGGGAAAAAGCATAATCTGGGGATAATATGATGGCAGGAAATACAGAATTAGTAATTTTAACTGTAAATGTGAATGGGATGAACGATCCCATCAAACGGAGACGGATAGCAGATTGGATCAAAAATCAGAACCCTACAATATGTTGTCTGCAGGAAACACACTTAAAGCAGAGAGATACATACAGAGTAAAGGTAAAAGGTTTGAACAGAGCCTATTATGCCTCAGGTAAATCCAAAAAAGCAGGGGTAGCTATCCTTATCTCAGATCAAGCAAAAGCAGAAGTAGATCTAGTTAAAAAAGGTAAGGAAGGAAACTATATCCTGCTGAAAGGTAGCATAAATAATGAAGCCATATCAATACTAAACATATATGCACCAAGCGGTATAGCAAATAACTTTCTAAAGGAAAAGTTAAGAGAATTGCAAGAAGAAATAAACAGTAAAACTATAATAGTGGGAGATCTCAACCTTGCACTCTCAGATTTAGACAAATCAAACCACAAAACAAACAAGAAAGAAATTAAAACAGTAAATAGAACATTAGAAAAACTAGGTATGATAGACATTTGGAGAAAACTGAATGGCAATAGAAAGGAATATACTTTCTTCTCAGCAGTTCATGGATCCTATACAAAAATAGACCATATATTAGGACATAAAGATCTCAAAATTAAATGTAGGAAGCCAGAAAAAATAAATGCCTTCTTCTCAGATCACAATGCAATAAAAGCTACATTCAGTAAAAAGTTAGGGGTAAATAGACCAAAAAGTAATTGGAAACTGAATAATCTCATCTTAAAGAATGACTGGGTGAAAGAGCAAATTATAGAAACAATTAATAATTTCACCCAAGATAATGACAATGATGAGACATCATACCAAAATCTTTGGGATGCAGTTAAAGCAGTAATAAGGGGAAATTTTATATCTTTAGAGGCTTATTTGAAGAAAATAGAGAAAGAGAAGATTAACGAATTGGGCTTACAACTTAAAAGGTTAAAAAAAGACCAATTTATAAACCCCCAACCAAAAATTAAACTTGAAATACAAAAATTAAAAGGAGAAATCAATAATATTGAAAGTAAAAAAACTATTGAATTAATAAATAAAACCAAGAGTTGGTTTTATGAAAAAGCCAATAAAATAGATAAAAATTTGGTAAATTTGATCAGAAAAAAGAAAGAGGAAAATCAAATTATTAGTCTTACAAATGAAAAGGGGGATCTTTCCACCAATGAAGAGGAAATTAGAGAAATAATAAGGAGTTACTTTGCCCAACTTTATGCCAATAAATTTGATAACTTAAGTGAAATGGATGACTTCCTCCAAAAATATAGGCTCCCTAGATTAACAGAGAAGGAGATAAATTGCTTAAATAGTCCCATTTCAGAAAAAGAAATAGATCAAGCTATTAATCAACTCCCCAGGAAAAAATCCCCAGGGCCAGATGGATTCACATGTGAATTCTACCAAATATTTAAAGAACAATTAGCCTCAATGTTATATAAATTATTTGGAAAAATAGGGGATGAAGGAGTTCTACCAAACTCCTTTTATGACACAGACATGGTACTGATACCTAAACCAGGTAGATCGAAAACTGAGAAAGAAAATTATAGACCAATCTCCTTAATGAATATTGATGCTAAAATCTTAAATAAGATATTAGCAAAAAGACTTCAGAGAATCATCTCCAGGATAATACACTATGATCAAGTAGGATTTATTCTAGGAATGCAGGGCAGGTTTAATATTAGGAAAACTATTAATATAATTGACCATATTAATAATCAAATTAATAAGAAACATATGATCATCTCAATAGAAGCAGAAAAAGCATTTGACAAAATCCAACATCCATTCCTACTAAAAACTCTTGAGAGTATAGGAATAAATGGACTATTCCTTAGAATAATCTGGAGCATATATTTAAGACCATCAGTAAGCATAATATGCAATAGAAATAAACTACAACCTTTCCCAGTAAGATCAGGAGTGAAACAAGGTTGCCCACTATCACCATTACTATTCAATATAGTACTAGAAACGCTAGTCTCAGCAATAAGAACCGAGAAAGAGATTCAAGAAATTAGAGTAGGAAATGAGGAAATCAAACTATCACTTTTTGCAGATGACATGATGGTATGCTTATACAACCCAAAGACTCTGCTAAAAAGCTACTAGAAATAATTCAAAATTTCAGCAAAGTGGCAGGATACAAAATAAATCCACATAAATCCTCAGCATTTTTATATATCACTAACAAAATGCAACAGCAAGAGATACAAAGAGAAATTCCATTCCAAACAAATGTTGAGAGTATAAAGTATTTTGGAATCCATCTACCAAAGAAAAGTCAGGAATTATATGAGAAAAATTACAAAACACTTGCCACAAAAATAAAATCAGATTTAAATAATTGGAAAGACATTCAGTGCTCTTGGATAGGCCGAGCGAATATAATAAAGATGACAATACTCCCCAAACTAATCTATTTATTTAGTGCTATACCAATCAGACTCCCAAGAAACTATTTTAATGACCTAGAAAAAATAACAACAAAATTCATATGGAAGATCAAAAGGTCGAGAATTATCAGGGAACTAATGAAAAAAAACTCAGAGGAAGGTGGTCTAAGTGTACCTGATCTAAAGCTATATTATATAGCAGCATTCACCAAAACCATTTTGTATTGGCTAAGAAATAGACCGGTAGATCAACAGAACAGATTAGATACAAAGGACAAAAAAGGGTACATCTCTAGCAATCTAATCTTTGACAAACTCAAAGACACCAACATCAGGGATAAAAATTCATTATTTGGAAAAAACTGTTGGGAAAACTGGAAATTAATATGGCAGAAATTAGATATGTATCCACACTTAACACCATATACCAAGATAAGATCAAAATGGGTCCATGATTTAGGCATAAAGAGAGAGATAATAAATAGATTAGAGGAACAGAGGATAGTCTACCTCTCAGACTTGTGGAGGAGGAAGGAATTTATGACCAGAGGAGAACTAGAGATCATTATTGATCGCAAAATAGAAGATTTTGATTAAATCAAACGAACAATTTTTTGTACAAATAATACTAATGCAAATAAGATTAGAAGGGAAGTAACAAATTGGGAAAATATTTTTAAAAACAAAGGTTGTGACAAAGGTCTCATTTCCAAAATATATAGAGAACTGACCCTAATTTATAAGAAACCAAACCATTCTCCAATTGATAAATGGTCAAAGGATATGAACAGACAATTCTCAGAGGAAGAAATTGAAACTATATCCACTCACATGAAAGAGTGTTCCAAATCACTACTGATCAGAGAAATGCAAATTAAGACAACTCTGAGATACCACTACACACCTGTCAGATTGGCTAAGATGACAGGAACAAATAATGATGAATGTTGGAGGGGATATGGGGAAACTGCGACACTAATGCATTGTTGGTGGAGTTGTGAAAGAATCCAGCCATTCTGGAGAGCAATCTGGAATTATGCCCAAAAAGCTATCAAACTGTGCATACCCTTTGACCCAGCAGTGCTACTACTGGGCTTATATCCCAAAGAAATACTAAAGAGTGGAAAGAGACATATACGTGCCAAAATGTTTGTGGCAGCTCTTTTTGTGGTAGCTAGAAACTGGAAGATGAATGGATGTCCATCAGTTGGAGAATGGTTGGGTAAATTATGGTATATGAAGGTTATGGAATATTATTGCTCTGTAAGAAATGACCAGCAGGAGGAATACAGAGAGGCCTGGAGAGACTTACATCAACTGATGCTGAGTGAAATGAGCAGAACCAGAAGATCACTATACACTTCAACAACTATACTGTATGAGGATGTATTCTGATGGAAGTGGAAATCTTCAACATAAAGAAAAGCCAACTCACTTCCAGTTGATCAATGATGGACAGAGGTAGCTACACCCAGAGAAGAAACACTGGGAAGTGAATGTAAATTGTTAGCACTAATATCTGTCTGCCCAGGTTACATGTACCTTCGGAATCTAATGCTTATTGTGCAACAAGAAAATGATATTCACATACATGTATTATATCTAGGTTATATTGTAACACATGTGAAATGTATGGGATTGCCTTTCATCGGGGGGAGGGAATAGAGGGAGGGGGGGAATTTGGAAAAATGAATACAAGGGATAATATTATATATATATATATATATATATATAATTATTAATATTAAAAAAATAGAAATTCTGGAGTCATAGGGGACTTTCCTGCTTCTGCAAAGAAAAAATAAATAAATAAAATAATCTTCACCTAAGCCAGGATGAATTGGCAAAAAAAAAAAATTAAAAATGAACAAAAAAATTTGAAAGAAAAAAAATAATGAATGGGTGAAACAGCAAGTCATAGAAAAAATTAATAATTTCATGCAAGAGAATGATAATAATAAGACAACATACAAAATATGTTGGATAGAGCCAAAGTGATAATAAGGGGAAATTTTGTATTTCTTGATGCTTATTTGCATAAAAGAGAAAAAGAGAAGATTAATGAAAAGAGTTTGCAACTAAAAAAGGTAGAAAAAGAGAAAATTAAAAACCTCCAATAAAATACTAAACTTAGAATTCTTTTTTTAAATTTTTTATTTTATTTAGAATTTTTTCCCCACAGTATATATGCATGAGTAATTTTTTTATAATATTATCCTTGTATTCATTTTTCCAAACTATCCTCCCCCTCCCTCCACACCCTTCTCCCAATGACAGGCAATCCCGTACATTTTACATGTGTTATAGTATAACTTAGATACAATGTATGAGTGTAAATTGAATTTTCTCGTTGCACTTTAAGTATTATATTCTGAAGGTATAAGTAACCTGGGTACATAGACAGTAGTGCTAACAATTTACATTCACTTCCCAGTGTTCCTTCTCTGGGTGTAGTTGTTTCTGTACATCATTGATCAACTGGAAGTGAGTTGGATCTTCTTTATGTTGAAGATATCCACTTCCATCAGAATACATCTTCATACAACATTGAAGTGTACAGAGATCTTCTGGTTCTATTCATTTCACTCAGCATCAGTTGATGTAAGTCTCTTCAAGCCTCTCTGTATTCCTCCTGCTGGTCATTTCTTACAGAGCAATAATATTCCATAACCTTCATATACCATAATTTACCCAACCATTCTCCAATTGATGGACATCCATTCATCTTCCAGTTTCTAGCTACTACAAAAAGAGCTGCCACAAACATTTTGGCACATACAGGTCCCTTTCTGCTCTTTAGTATTTCTTTGAGATATAAGCCCAATAACAGCAATGCTGGGTCAAAGGGTATGCACAATTTGATAACTTTTTGAGCATAGTTCCAGATTGCTCTCCAGAATGGCTGGATTCTTTCACAACTCCTCCAACAATGTATCAGTGTCCCAGTTTTCCCACATCCCCTCCAACATTCATCGTTATTTGTTCCTGTCATCTTAGCCAATCTGACAAGTTAAACTTGGAATTCTAAAAATAAAAGGAGATATTAATAAAATTAAATGTTAAAGTAATAAAAAAAGACTAAGAGTTGGTTTTATGAAAAAAAACTAACAAAATAAATAAACATTTGGAAAATTTGATTAGAAAAAAGGAAAGAGGAAAATCAAATTTTTAGTCTGAAAAATGAAAAGGGAGAATCTTTCACTAATGAAGAGGGATATTAGAGTAATAATTAGGAGTTACTTTACCCAACTTTATGCCAATAAATGTGATAACCTAAGTGAAATGAATGAATACATACAAAAATATAGATTTCCCAGATTAACAGAGGTGAAAGTAAATTGGTTAAGTAGTCCCATTTTAGAAAAAGAAATAGAACAAGCTATTATTCAACTCCCTAAGAAAAAATCCCCAGGACCAGATGTATTTATATGTGAATTTTACCAAACATTTAAAGAACAAATAATTCCAATACTTTTTAAACTATTTGAAAAATTAGGAAATTGAGAAATCCCATGAATTTCTTTTTATGCCACAGACATGGTACTGATACCTGAAGTGGCTAGGACAAAAACAGAGAAAGAAAATTATAGACCAATCTCCCTATTGAATATTAATGTAAAAATGTTAAATAAAATATTACCAAAGAGATTACAGAAAAATAATATCCAGGATAATAAGTCATGATAAAGTAGGATTTATACCAGGAATGCAGGGTTGGCTCAATATTAGGAAAACTATTAACATAACTGACTATATCAATAACCACATTAACAAAAAAAAAATACAATCATCTCAATAGATGCAGAAAAAGCATTTTATAAAATCCAACATCCATTCCTATTAAAAACACTAGAGAGTATAGGAATAAATGGACTTTTCCTTAAAATAATCTGGAGCATCTACTTAAAACCATCAATAAGCATCATATGTAATGGGGATAAACTGGAACCATTTCCAATAAAATCATGAGTGTAACAAGGTTGCCCATTATCACCATTACTATTCAATTTTGTATTAGAAATGCTAGCTTTGGAAATAAGAGATGAAAAAGAGATTAAAGGAAACCAAGTTATCACTCTTTGCAGAAGATGTAATGGTATATTTAGAGAACCCCAGAGAATCTACTAAAAAACTATTAGAAACAAACCAAAACTTTAACAAAGTTGCAAGATACAAAATAAATCCACATTAATCATCAGCATTTTAATATATCAGTAATAAAATCCAAGAGCAAGAGATACAAAGACAAATTCCATTTAAAATAACTGTTGGGGCAGAGCCAAGATGATGGAGAAGATACAAGCAAATTTTTAACCTCTCTTTTACCCTCAATACCAACTATTTAATCATCCTCAAAAACACTACTTGACTGATAAAACCATGAAGATTAGAAGCACAAAGACTTACTAGCAGAAGAGAATCTGGAATTTCATCAGAAAAGGTCTGTCTTGAGGGGTGGAGAAAAAGACTGACACAGACAATAATAGACTAAAGGCTAGCATAGTGTGCGGATTGGGCTGGGGAGGCCTCTGGATTTAAAAAAAGCTACAGAGACAGAGGATTATGGCATAGGCTGACTGCTCTTCTCTGCTTGCATAATAGCAGATCAGCAGAGAAATCAAGCCACTTTAAAAAACAAAACAAAGAAAGAAAGAAACAAAAAAACAAAAAATGCCAGAAACTGCCTATAGCCAGCCCAAACTGGAACTGACTCAACATAGATTACTGAACAGCTATGCAGCCGGCTTCTGTTTTCCAGGGCTTTTCTTTGGGGAAGTTAAGAATCTGCAAGGCAGTGGAACACAACCTGGGGCAGCCTCTAATCTGCACAGTCCGGGGCTCAGCCTGAGGCAGTGGAAATTCCATGGCAGCAAAACTTCCACAGCAGTGACTGTTCTTCCCGGGGCAGAGACACATCTGATCTGTGTACCAGGGCTATTTGCTGGTCAGATGTTAATATCCACAGCCCCACAATGGAGGGGAGGGTGACCTGGGGTTGTGACACGTTCACTGTTCGGCCTCTAGGCTCAGGGCAGTCTCTAGGCCACAATGCATGTGTTCTTCATTGGGCACTCCCACAGCCCAGCTATGCTAACCAGCTCTGAATCACTTCTGGTGGAGGGCGGGGGACTCTCTCCCAGAGCAGCCTCAAATGTTTGCATCCTGTTCACAAGATAGCTGCTATCCATACTTATCTGTGTTCTGCAGAAGAAGCTGGTAATCTCCTTATCCTGAAGGCAGACCCCATAGGTTTTTAAAAATGAGTAAAAAAATGAAGATAATGATTGACAGCTTCTATACAGAAAAAGAGCATGTTTCCAACCTCCATGATATTAACAGCAGACATTCTCCAGATAATACCCTGAAGAGAAATGTTATCTGGCCCCCATCTCTAGATAATACCCTGAAGGGGAATGTTATCTGGCCCCCATCACATAATTCTCTCCTAGAAGAGACTATTAAAAACCTCAAAAGAGAGTGAGAAGAAAAATGGGCAAAAGAAAGAGAAGCTAGTCTAGAGAGTAACAACTTCCTGAAATTTGAATTGGAAAAGATAAAGAATTCACAATAAGTGCAGGGAAACACAATTTGTGGATTGGAAAAAGTTAAAAAAAATCACAGGAAAATAGAATCTGTGAATTGGAAAAGATAAAGAATTCCCAAGAATGTAGGATTTGTGAATTGGAAAAAGAAAATAACTCACTAAAAAAATAAAATAAAAACTTAGTGAAATTGAAAAAAAAAATTCGATACAGCAAAATGACTCATTTAAAAACTTGATTTGACATATACAAAAAGAAGTTTTAAAAAAAGGGAATGAAGAAAATAACTCATTAAAAATCAAGACTGAACAAATAGAAATGAATGATTCATTGAGACACCAAGACTCAGTCAAGCAAAACCAAAAAATTGAAAAGTTAGAGAATAATGTCACATATTTACTGGGAAAAATCGACAGAGCTGGAAAATATATCCAGAGATAAGCTGAGGATTATTGGACTTCCCTAAAATTATGATGAAAAAAAAAGCCTAGATTCTATTTTAGAAGAAATCATCAAACAGAAATGCCCAGAGGTAATAGAACCAGAAGGTAAACTAGGCATTGAAAGAATTCATTGAACATCTTCTGAAGAAGACCCTAAAAAACACAAAACAAAACAAAACAAAACAAAACAAAACAAAAAAAACTTCATAGAATATTTTGGCCAAACTACAGAACTATCAGATTAAGGAAAAAATAGTGCAAGCAGCCAGGAAAAAAAAAAAAAAAACAATTCAAACATCGAGGTACCACAATAAGGTCACTCAAGATATGGTTGCATCCACATTAAAGGATTGAAGGGCCTGGAATCTGATATTCTGAAAAGCAAAAGAACTTGGAATTCAGCCAAGAATAAACTACCCAGATAAGTTTAGCATTTTCTTCCATGGAAGAAGATAGACATTTAATGAAACAGATGAATTCCATTTGTTTGTAAGAAAAAAACCAGATGTAAACAAAACATTTGATCTCCAACCACAGGACTCAAGAGAAGCAGAAAAAAGTAAAATGAACTCTTGAGAACTGTATTTCTGTTGTGGATATACAGAACATCCACATGTATAATTTGATTTTACGGATATAATATAAAAAAGGGAAAAGGGGAGATAAAAAAAAAAGGGAAACTACATCTTAGAAAGAGGCAAAGAAAACTTATAGCTGAGGGAATTTAGAGAGAGGGGAGGAATATTGTTTGAATCTTACTCTCATCAGAGTTGGATCAAAGAGAAAATGATTGACATAGAAAATGAAGCCATATCAATACTAAACATATATGCACCAAGTGGTATAGCATCTAACTTCCTAAAGAAGAATTTAAGATAGCTGCAAGAAGAAATAGACAGCAAAACTATAATAGTGGGAAATCTCAACCTTGCACTTTCAGAATTAGATAAGTCAAACCACAAACAAATAAGAAATAAATTAAAGAGGTAAATAGAATATTTGAAAAATTAGGAATGATAAATCTTTGGAGAAAACAGAATGGTGATAGAAAGGATTATACTTTCTTCTCAACAGTTCATGGAATTTATAAAAAAATTGACCATATATTAGGATATAAAGATCTCAAAATAAATGTAGGAAGGCAGAAATAGTAAATGCTTTCTCTTCAGATCAGGATGCAATAAAAACTGCATTCAACAAAAAGTTAGGGATAAATAGACCAAAAATTAATTGGAAACTAAATACTTTCATCTTAAGGAATGATTGGGTGAAACAGCAAATTATAGAAACAATTAATAATTTCATCCAAGATAATGACAATGATGAGACATCATACCAAAATCTGTGGGATGCAGCTAAAGCAGTAATAAGGGGAAATGTTATATCTTTAGAGGCTTATTTTAATAACATAGAGAAAGAGAAAATCAATGAATTGGGCTTGCAATTTAAAAAGCTAGAAAAAGAACAAATTAAAAACCGCCAATCAAAAATCAAACTTGAAATACAAAAATTAAAAGGAGAAATTTATAATATTGAAAGTAAAAACAAAAACAAAAAACAAAAAAAAAACTATTGAATTAACAAATAAAACTAAGAGTTGCTTTTATGAAAAAAAAAAAACAATAAAATAGATAAACCTTTGGTAAATCTGATCAGAAAAATGAAAGAGGAAAATCAAATTGTCAGTCTTAAAAATGAAAAGGGGGAATGTTCCACTAATAAAGAGTTGCTTTATTAAAGCAATAACAATGAGTTACTTTTACTAATTTTATGCCAAAAATTTTGATAACATAAGTGAAATGGATGACTACATCCAAAAATGTAGGCTTCCCAGATTAAAAGAGGAAGAAGTAAATTGCTTAAATAGTCCCATTTCAGAAAAACAAATAGAAGAAGCTATTAATCAACTTCCTAAGAAAAAAATCCCCAGGGCCAGATGGATTTACATAAGAATTTTACCAAACATTTGAAGAACAATTAGGCCCAATGTTATATCTACTGTTTGAAAAAATAGGGAATGAAGGAGTCCTACCAAACTCCTTTTCTGACACAGCTATGGTACTGCTACCTAAACCAGGTAGGTTGAAAACTGAGAAAGAAAAGTATAGACCAATTTCCTTAATAAATAGTGATGCTAAAATCTTAAATAAAACAGTTTCCACAGAAATAAAGTCAGGTCTAAACAATTGGAAAAATATCATGTGCTCTTGGATAAATCAAGCAAATATATGACAAAAAAATAGTACAATGTTATGTAAACTAATCTATTCATTTTTTGTTATACCAATAAGACTCTGAAGAAACAATTTTACTAACCTAGAAAACATAACAAAAAATTCATCTGGAAGAACAAAATTCAAGAATTTCAAGGGAACTAATAAAAAAAATCAAATAAAGATAGTCTAGCTGTGCTAGATCTAAAACTATATTATAAAGCAGTGATCATCAAAACCATTTGGTAGTGGCTTAGAAATATACTAGGTGATCAGTTGAGTTGGTTAGGATCAAAGAACAAAACAGCCAATAATGTTAATAATATAGTGTTTGACAAACCCAAAGACCCCAGCTTTTAGGATAAGAACTCATTGTTTTATAAAAATTTCTGGGAAAATTGGAAACTAGTATGGCAGAAAATAGACATTGACCTACACTTAACATTGTATCTCAAGATAAGGTCAAAATGGGTTCATGACCTAGACATAAAGAATGAGATTATAAATAAATTAGGATAACATAGGATAGTTTACCTCTCAGATCTGTGGAGGAGGAAGAAATTTGTGCCAAAGAAGAACTAGAGATCACTATTGATCATAGAATAGAAATTTTTTTATTATATTAATAGGTCAAAAGTTTTTATACAAACAAAAGTAATGCAGACAAGTTTAGAAGTGAAGCAATAAATTGGGAAATATTTTTACATTCAAAGGTTCTGATAAATTCCTCATTTCTAAAATATATAGAGAACTGACACAAATTCATAATAGTTCAAGCCATTATCCAATTGGCGAGTGGCCAAAGGATATGAAGAATTTTCAGATAAAGAAATAGAAACTATTTCTATTCATAAGAAAAGGTGCTCCAAATCATTACTGATTAGACAATTGCAAATTAAAACAACTCTGAGATACCACTACACATCTCTCAGAGTGGCTAAGACGACAGAGAAAGATAATGATAAATGTTGACAATGATTTGGGAAAATTGGGACACTTATATTTTGGTTTTGGAATTCTGATCTAATCCAAGCATTCTGGAGAGCAATTTGGAACTATGATCAAAAAGTTATCAAACTGTTCATACCCTTTGATCTAGTAGTGTTACTACTTGGATTATATCCCAAAGAGATCTTAAAGAAGTGATCCACATGTGCCAAAATGTTTATGGCTGGAAAATGGAAATTAAATGGATATCCATCAATTGAAGAATGGCTATGAATGTTATGGAATAGTATTATTCTGTAAGAAAGACCAGCAGGATGATTTTAGAGATGCTTGGAGTGATTTACATGAATTGATGCTAAGCAAAATGAGACATTATGTGTAATGTCCTGGTTAGCTTTCTGGAGGTCTTGGGAACAGGCTTTGGTTCACCAGAGCAATCACCATGAGAATATCCAGGGATAAAGTCCAAAAGTCTTTATTGTCTCCTTCACAGTAGATCTCCCTGCCTGGGGCCCAGGCTAGCTTTCCGGAGGCCTTTAGAATGGGTCTTGGTTTCAGTGGATCAAGCAGGAAAGCCACCATGATGGACTTTATGTCTCTTTGGCTGAGTTTGTTCCCAGTTTATATGCTATATTACAATTATATCATAACAATATACTGAGTACAAACCAATCCTTATATCACTATGGAACCATTATTTGTTGTAATATTGAAATCAATCATAATGAACTAGGGAACTCACATGCTAAACTAAATAACCATTGTTTTATCAATTCCATTGAATTAACACCTTGTTTAAATCAATTATATTAAGCCTTAAGTATATTTCTCCATAGTACCTGCCATTTACAATTATACAAGGCAAAAATATAATTATATGATACTCAATTCTGATGAATATGGCTCTTTTCAACAATGTGATGTTTCAAATCATTTCCAATTTTTCAGTAATGAAGAGAAACAGCTACACCCACAGAGAGAACTATGGGAAATGAAGGTGGACCACAACATAGTATTTCCAGTCTTTCTGTTATTGTTTGCTTGCATTTTTGTTTTTCCTCTCAGGGTATTTTTTTTCTTTCTTTCTAGATCTGATTTTTTCTTGTGCAGCAATATAATTGTATAAATATCTATACATATATTAGATTTAACATATATTTTAACATGTATTGGAATATCTGCCATCTGAGAGAGACAGTGGAGGAAGAAGGGGAAAAAGTTGGATCACACAGTTTTTCAAGGGTCGGTGTTGAAAATTATCAATACATATGTTATATAAATAAAAAAGCTATAATAATAAAAAAGAGAAAAAAGGCTAAGCATTTACTATCCCTCTAAGCTTCCACAATCATTCCCCACACTGTAAGAAATCTTTCTTGTCTCTTTCATTCCATATAGTTTATCCCATTCTACCTTTCATTTTTTCCTTTTCCCAGTGTCTTCTTTCTCATATCTTAGTTTTTTAAAAATAAAATCCTATGACAAAAAAGGTAAAACCCCTGAACCCCAGAATAACATGAGACCTGGCCATGCCAATCCAACACCAGAAATCAGCTAGCAGCACTTGTCCAAGGGTGAACTAAAGCAGGTGTAATGATATGAGTTGTTCCTGATTTCACAAGGCTCTCTTGGAAGAATTTTTAAAAAATGTTAAAAGAGATTTAGAAGAAAACTGGGGAAAGGAAATAAGAACTTTGCAAGTGGATATGGAAAAGGAAAAACAGAAATCTGAAGAAAACTTCTTTAAAAAGATTTGATAATATGGAAAGAACATATTACTTCTTAAAAAATAGATATGAAAAAGAAACCAATTCACTTAAAAACAAAATCTGTGACATGGGGGGAAATGCAATGAACAAAACACCTCATTGAAAAGTTCAAGTGGCCAATTGCAAAAGGAGACAAAAAGCTAACTGAAGAAAATAATTAACTAAAAATTAGAATTGAACAAATGGAAGTGAATGACTCAAAGAGACTTCAAGAATTAGTCTAACAAAATTTAAAAAATAAAAAAAAATGAAAAATACCTCATTAAAAAAACAAAAAACAAAAAACAAAAAACAAAAAAAAAACTGACCTGAAAAAAAGGTCTAGGAAAGACCATGCAAAGATTTTTGGACTTCCTGAAAATCATGATGAAAAAAAAAAAAAAAGCCTAGGAATCATTATTCCTTGATCGTTTCCCGAAAGATGATGCCTAGGAACCAGAGGGTTAAATAGCTGTTGAAATAATTCAACAATCACCTCTGAAAGAGATCTCAAAATGAAAACTCCAAGAAACATTGTAGCTAAATTTCAGATACAGAACTCAAGTGAAGTTTAAAAAAGTAAAAATAGGAAAAAAAAACAACAACTTTCTTTTAAAAGTTAAAAAGTTTATATCCCTATATGGGAAGATGTGTTTAACTCTTGAGAGATTGTATCTCTGTTATAGGTATACTTAGAGGGTGAAGGTATAATTTGATTTTTTATTGTGATAATATAAAATAGAAACTAGATAAGGAAATGTGATTATATTGGAAAAAGAGGAAAATGGAGTTAAAATAGGGTAAATGACATCTCATGAGGAGGCAAAAAAGTCCTACTGCAATTGAGGGAAAGAGGGTGGGGAATGAGCATTGTGTGAATCTTTCATCAGATTTGGCTCAAAGAGAGAATATAAAACACATTTACAAATGTGTTTTACAAAGAAGCTTATCTCACCATATAGGTAAGTAGGAGGGGACAGGAAAAGGAAGGGAGGAGGCCAATAGAAAGGAGAACAGAAGTAGAAGTAAGAAAAGAGGAGTGAACAGGGCTTTTTGAGAGAGATAGTGGGCAGAAATAAAATATTGGAGAGTACCGAAAGAGGGAAATTGAAAACAAGAGTATAACTGGGGGAAAAAAAGATGGCAAGAAATATAGAATTAGTAATTTTTTTCTGTGAATGTGAATGGGATGGACTCTACCATGAAATGGAAGTAGATAGTAGGCTGGATTAAAAGCCAGAATCCTACAATTTTTTGGTTTACAAAAAATACATTTAAATCAGAGTGATACATTTAGAGTAAAGGTAAAGGGCTGGAGCTGAATCTATTATGCTTCAGGTGAAGTAAAAAAAAATACAACAAAACAACAACAACAACAACAAAACAAAACAAAACAAAAAAACAAAACAAAACAAAAAAAAAAAAAAAAAAAAAAAAAAAAAAAACAAGGGTTGGTTGTGATCCTGATCTCACATCAAGCAAAAGCAAAAGTATATTTAATTAAAAGAGATAAGGAAGAAAAGTATATCTTGCTAAAAGATAACATAAATAATTAAGTAATATCAATACTAAAAATATATGTGCCAAGTGGTATAGCATCTAGATTTCTATAAGTTAAGAGAGCTGCCTAAAGAAACAGGCAGCAAAACTTTGCTAGTAGAGATCTCAACCTTGGTGTCTCAGAACCAGATAAATCAAACCACAAAATAAATAAGAAAGAACATAAGGAATGAAAAGAATTTTAGAAAAGTTATGTATGATAGATTTTTGGAGAAATTGAATGAAGCAGAAAGGAATATATATTTTTTCTTGGCAATTCATGGAATCTATACAAAAATTGGCTATCTATTAGGGAATAAAGACTTCAAAATCAAATGCAGAAAAACAAATAATAAATGCATTTTTTAAAATTTAATTTAATTTTTTTTAGATCATGATGCAATAAAAATTGGCCAGGGATTATCTCTGCCCCACTGCTTCTGTGCTTAACATTTACCTGCTGGTTCCTTCTTGCCTGGGACCATACATATCTCAGCATTACAGCTTGACCTGACATTTCTAATCAATAGAGGAATCCCCAATCATTTCTGTCTCAGATTCCTGATTCCTCACATTGTTCAAAAGGTGATTTTTTTAAAATTGAAGCTTTTTTATTTTCAAAACATATACATGGATAATTTTTCAACATTGACCATATTTTCTCTCCTTCCCCCACTCCTTCCCCTAAATGGACAATATATGTTAAACATGGTACAATATATGTGTTAAATCCCACATATGCATACATATGTATAAATTATCTTGAAGCATAAGAAAAAAATAGTACAAACAGGGAAAAATGAGAAAGAAAATAAAATACAAGCAAACAACAACAAAAAGAGTAAAAATACTGTGGTGTGAGCTATACTCAGTTCTCACAGTTCTCTCTCTGGTTGTAAATGTCTCTTTTCCTCATAAGAACATTGGAACTGGCTTGAATTATTTCATTGCAGAAAAGACCCATTCATCAGAATTGATCATCATATAATCTTGCTGTTGTCTTGGACAATTATCTCCTGGTTCTACTCCATTCACTTAACATTTGTTCATGTAAGTCTCTCCAAGGCTTTCTCAAATCATCCTATTGATCATTTCTTATAGAACAATACTATCCCATAACTTTCATATACTATAACTTATTCAACAGTTCTGCAACTTATGATCATCCACTCTGTTTCCAATTTCTTGCCACTACAAAAAGGGCTGCTACAAATATTTTTGTACATGAAGATCCCTTTACTTCCTTTAAGATCTCTTTGGGATATAAAAGCCCAGAACACAGCTGCATCAGAGGGTATGTGCACTGTGATAGACCTTTGTGGATAGTTCCAAATTGTTCTCCAGAATGGTGGGAACAGTTTACAGCCCCACCAACAATGTATTAGTGTTCCACTTTTCCCACACCTCCCCCAATATTCCTCATTATGTTTCCCTGTTATGTTTTAGCCAAGGCATGTAATGGTACCTTAGAGTTGTCTTAATTTTTATTTCTCTGATAAGTAATGATTCAGATCACTTTTTCCTATGACGAAAAATGGTTTCAGTTTTCTTCATATGATAATTGTCTGTTCATATCCTTTATCCATTTATTAATTGGAGAATGCCTTGACTTATAAATTTGAATCAATTCTCTATATATTTTTAAAATGAGGCCTTTATCAGAAACCTTGAATGTAAAAATATTTTCTCAGTTTATTGCTTCCTTTCTAATTTGTCTGCATTTGTTTGTACAAAACCTTTTTAATTTAATATAATCAAAATTATCTTTTTTGCGTTCAATAATATCACTCCTTATGTCTAAATCATCAATCCTTTTCAACCTTATTTTGATATATGATGTTAAGTGTGGGTCATTGACTAATTTCTGCCATATTAGTTTCCAATTTTCTTAGCAATTTTTGTAAAATAGTGAGTTCTTATCAAGCTATGGTCTTTCATTTTATCAAACACTAGATCACTAGATTACTATAGCCATTGATTATTTTGTCCTGTGAACCTAACTTATTCCACTGATAAACTACTCTGTTTCTTAGTCAGTACTAATTGTTTTTGATGAATACTGCTTTCTAATATAGTTTTAGGTCTGAAACAGCTAGGCCACCTTCATTTGCATTTTGTTTTAGTAATTCTTTTAATGTAGCCATTTCTGTGTCTTGTGTAATTGTAATTGTGGCCCCACCGAATTTTTTCTTACTCATAATATTTTCTCCTTGTTCTGAGGGTTTCAGAATTTAGCTATGATGTTTTTGCAGGCTTTCCTCATAGGATCTCCTTCAATTAATGATCATTGGATTTTTTTTTCTAATTCTTGTTTGCCCTATTCAAATACTTAAGGACAATATTCTTTAATTATTTATAATATTTTACTATTAAATTTATTTCACAGTTTTCAGATTTTTTTCTTTATCTATTATGCAGATATGTTGTTTTCTTAAAAGATGTCTCACATTCTCTTCTATATTTTTTTATTCTTTTTATTTAGTTTTATTATATCTTGGTGCATTATAATTTTACTGGCTTCTTCTTGCCCAATTCTACTTTTCTTCCTTAACATTCTGAACCCTCTTTTAAAGTTGTTTGACTTTCTTTTCAAAATGTTCTTGTTTTTCTTGAATTGTTCTTTTTTTTTTTTTTTTTTTTTTTTTAGTTTTTCTGAGTTCTGTGAATTTGGGGGGGAAAGATTTTCTTTGGAATAGAAGCGACTTTTTAAAAAAATTTTCTATATACTCCTTTGAAGCTGAACCCCTTTCTTCCTTATCCCCATGGTAACTTTCTATGTCTGGGTTTTTTTCTCTTTTGCCTGCTCATTAAATCAAACAAATAAACAAACAAACAAAACTCATTTATAACATATTTTTATGAGCAATAAAAAACTTAGTGGGGGCACAATTACAATCACACAAGACACAGATGTGTCAAAGACACCTAAACTTAATAGAAAATCTGTCATATCCCATCTAAGAGAAATATAAGGTGAACATCAAAGACTAATTTTAAGAGTTCAATAAGGAAGTATTATTTATGTTTCAAATCTGGAATTGTAAACCTTATGTCTAAGATTGTCATTAGTAATTGTATAATTCAAAAGAAAGAATGGAGTAGAGCTGAGTGTAATGTAATGTAATAATATAAAGTAAATAATGTAATAAAGCAAAACAGTGTAGGAAAAGATGAAATTATATTATACCAATGAGGTAGGAGAGTAAGAACTGATACAAAGGAATTAGTTGGAGGAATTAGTAGTTCTAGAGTCCTACTCATACTGGAATGGCTTAAAGAGGGAACAATTCATATATATCTACAAGGGTAAAATTTTTTTCTACATTTAGAAAGAAATAAGAGGGGGAGGGGATGGCATAAGGTAGTATATAGAAGCTGTATGGATTAAAGGAAATGGGATAAGGTATGCAGATTAAATGGGATATAAAGGAAGGGAAAGGGAAAGATTTAGGATAAAGAAGAATCCTTGGAGGTAGGGTAGATTAAGTAATAGTAATGCAAAGTAGGGGGGCAGACATAAAGAGATGAGTTTGTATGGATAGGAAATAAAAGATGCACACAAACAATAATAAAGATCAGGGGAATAATTTATTAGGAAAAAATGAGAGTAATAGTCATTGATCTCAGGCAATGTTAAAGCTAAAGTAGATTTAATCAAAAGAGAAAATTAGGGAGATTACATTATATTCAGATATATTAATCAGCATTATTTTAAGATATTTAAAAATGACTAGTTACTATAATGTTGGAATATTGCTGTGGTGTAAGAAATGATGAATTGTTGGATTTAGAAAACATGGAAAGACTTCTAATTATGAAGGATAAAATTATCCATCTTCAGAGAAACATAGGGCAAACAAATATAATATTCACATATACATATATATATATGTGTGTGTGTGTGTGTTTACATGTGTATGATTATAGATATCTATGCATATACATTTGTATATGTGTATATATGTGTGTATGTGTATGCATGTGTAAATACAATGATGTTTAATTTTAGCCTTCTTGGAGGAGGTGGTGAAGGGTGTGAAGATTAAAGTAAAAAGTGCACAGCAGAGAACAAAATAAAACCTACCTACAAGGAAACAGAGAAAATGGACAGCTTTGAATACAAGTTATAACATTTATTATACAGGCTTTCTTGAAATGGAAATGAATTATTTCATATTTGAATCCTCTTATATTCTGTTGTGCATGTTGCAAACTTAATATATGTGTGCACATGTGTGTGTATATATATATATATATATATATATATATATATATATATATATATATATATATACATAACTTTTCCTATTTTGAATTTAATTTCTTAACTAATTAAAAACAATAAAGTGGGACACTGCTTCTAGAGTGGAGGATATATTGTCCCAAGTTTTTTGTTACGAAGCTGTTTTCAGAGATACTTCAGAGTTATCAGTTCTTACAAGATGGTGTGGGGTAAGAAGAGGCATGTTGACTACTCTTCTGTTCTTTGTTCTGGTATCTGAGTGAACCTGGAACAATGATTAAGGTCTCTGCTCTATTGTGACCACAGAGCTCTGATGAGGTTATGTTCCTCCTCACTCTTCTAATGCTATCCTGGACTATAGATCTGGCATGGACCAAGTCCCTGAGTCCTTCCCCTATAACCAGCAAAGAAACCCCTCCCCCCCTGCAATTTAATTTTGAACAGTTGTTCAATCCCTTTACCATCCCTGGCCTGAGAGTTCTGGAAACAGCCACTGCAGCTCTTGATTCAGTTACCCCAAAGTTTGTTGGCATCTGGTCTGTGCTGGGAGAGTCTGTGCTGAATGATATTCTTCTTTCACTTTGATACAACAATCCTTTCCTACTCAGCTTCTAAGATGTTAGGCTGGAAAATTATTTTGGTCCTGCAACTCCAAAAAAATTTCTAGGGCTTCATTTAAATGGCTTTGGAAAGGTTTAGGGAAAGGTAATATGAGTCACTGTCTTCTTTTGGTTATCCTAGTCTTGTTATCCTTCCCTTCATTTTACTGATAACTTTCTTCCATGGAGAAGTAAACCATTGTGTATGGTAAATTTTCTAATGAAGGCTACTTATTCAAGTAATTTTTATTACTCAAAAACATCTTGATGAAAGCACAACTGAAATTAGAAGAAATAAATTTATTGGACAGAGGTAGTAAACTTTTTTTCTTTCTCTCTTCCTACCTCTCTACTACCTTATTATTTTTGGTCAAATGAAAAATCCTGAAAGTATAGACACAAGGAATGTTTTATTTTTAATCAGAAATGAGTGTAAGACACAGCTTAACTATTTACCCTATTGAGTTAATAAGGTAGTTATTAGGATGCTTTTACCATATAACAGATGAATTGCCAAACTTTTGGTATACAAAAAAAAGAAAAAAAATTGTTCTTAAAGAATTCTTAGCCTAATGAAAAAATAATGATGCACAAATAAGATATACGAAAGAAAACCTGGTTATTATCTCAGAAATAAAAAGGTACTAAAGTTCTGGAGATCTGGGAAATAATTCATAAAGATGGTGACACAGCTGAAAATTGAGAAAAATCCCTAAATACAAAAGAAGGATAATAAAAAAGAGAAAGCCAGGCAAAATGCAGCCAGAAGATGTATATTGTGCAGTATGTTCAACTAGAATTGAACATAAGTGTAGTTGAGTGTGTAGGGCAGTGACCCTTACTCAAATTAAAATTAAAGACTCTCAAGGTACAAAGGGAAAAAAAAAAAAAAAAAAAAAAAAAAAAAAAAAAGATCTATTATAATCTAGAGAGAAAGGGCAAATCCTTTTTTTTTTTTTAATAATTTTTTATTATATATTTTTTTATAATATTATCCCTTGTATTCCTTTTTCCAAATTATCCCCTCCCTCCCTCTACTCCCTCCCCCCGATGACAGGCAATCCCATACATTTTACTTGTGTTACAATATAACCTAGATACAATACATGTGTATAAATACCATTTTCTTGTTGCACAATAAGCATTAGATTCCGAAGGTACATGTAACCTGGGTAGATAGACAGTAGTGCTAACAATTTACATTCATTTCAAAGGGCAAATCCTAATAGAGAGAAGTACAAAGCACAAACTGCAAAACACAAGATTCCATAGACTCTGATAAAGAAGCCTTAACATCCTTCTGATCTTTTTTCCCATTGGCTAGGGGAGTACAAGCTTACATCCTACACCAGAGACAAAGAATACTAGATAATAACATACTCCTTACCAAATTAGGTACTTAAATGCTAATAAAAAGATCTGGGAGGCAGGAGGAAGGACATAGGGAAAATGTAAGTTTATCTAAGAAAATCAAACCGGCCAAGATGGAGGAGTAAAATCAGGAAAATGCTGGAGCTCTCGAAAATCACATGAAACCAATCATCTGAACATAGTTTGACAGAATGAAACCACTATTCAGCTCAAGATAGATTGAAAAAACTTCCAGAAAGAGATCATTCTCATTGAGGTGAAAAGGATGTTCAGCACAGGTCAGATAGTTTCTGGAAAAGCTGGTAAGAGGGGCTTAATCACAGCAAATCAGCGACTAAGACCCTCAGTCCTGATTCAGTAGAGGAGCATATCAGAGGGCAGCTTCCAGACCCAGCTTAAAAGGAAAACTCTGGGAAAAGGGGCTTTATCCTGAAACAGAGGAGGAAAAGCTACTCCTACAAACACAAGTGACCCCTATGCTGAAAGCCAAGGCTCAGATTGCACAGGAAGCTTGGGACAGTGCCACCTTCACTTCAGGAGTAGCGCTTCACCTTCAAAGTTTAAAAAAAAAAAAAAAAAAACAAAACAAAACCAAAACCAAAACCAAAACCAAAAAACATGAGAAATACCAAAAAAAAAAAAAGTAAAGAAAATGAGCAAGAAACAGAAAATAACCTTGATCATAGAAGGCTATTATGGTGACAATAGTGCCATTACTGGATCTGTATCCCAAAGAAATCATAAAAGAGGGGAAAGGACACAGATATGAAAAAAAAAATGTTTGTAGCAGCAATTTCTTTGTGGTAGCAGAGAATTGGAAAAGGAGTGACTGCCCATCAATTGAGGAATAGGTGAACAAGTTGTGATACATAAAGGCAATGGAAGATTATTTTTATATAAACATGATGAACAAGTTGATAATATAAAGGCCTGGGATGATTTTGCATGAATTTAATACTGAGAGAAATAAGCAGAACCTGAAAAATATTATACACAATAACAGCAAGAATGTGTAATGATCAATTTTGAAAAGCTTAGTTCTTCTCAGTAGTTCAGTGATCCAAAACAATCCCAATAGAATTTGGACAGAAAATAACATCTGAATCCAGAAAAAGAACTAAGGAGAATGAATATAAATCAATATATGCTATATTTACTTCTTTTTTCTATTTTTAATCTCTTCTATATTTTTCCATTTTGCTTTGATTTTTTCTCTTACAACATGATTCAAAAAGCAATGTGTATTAAAAATAAAGCATTACTGCAATAAAAATTATTGAATAAGAATACCAACAACAATTAAAAAAAAAAAAAGAAAATCAAACATCTGCAACTTTAGGCTGTAACACAACTTTTTATTGCATAGTCTTAGGTCACCATTAAAACATAGGTTAAGGCCATATACTTATTAGAGGTCTTCACTAAATTTATTCCATTCATGGGGCTTTGAAGAATTTTTTTGCAGCAATAATAATTCTGTTCTCTTTCCACTGAAAACTGTTATCACTTTGTCAGTTTTCTTGTTTCACACTACAGTATAACACAATCCAGTTGTAGACTCCAAATTCAATTCTGGCAGCATTTAGCACATTTTTATCTGGCTCTTAAAATTTCTCATTTAGTTCATTGAGCTCCATCAATTCAGTTTCACTGGCATCTAGGCAATTAGTCCAGTGTTCTCATATATCACAATTTTGTTCAGCTACCTTCAACTTTGCACCACAAATGCCAAGGTAAGTTTATACATGTTGGAACTCATTATGATTTTTCTTCCTCCCAATTATTTTCCTCTTTTTTTGTCCTAATAATTTTAATATTGAAAAGACTTTCCATCAGGGCCATAAAAATAGATCTCAATGCTATTTGCTTATGTACTTTATCCAGTGAATAATGGTTGTTACCAAATATTAACACATTCCTTCTAATTAGCAGTTACTGCTGTAGCCACTTACTGTTGGTTGAATTTCAATTTCCTTCAATACTTCTGGTAATTTACTCTAGTAAACAACATACTGTAAATGAAGTCAATGCATTATATGTTGTTTATGTTGTTTATAGTAATCTAGGTTACATAAATTTGGAGGTTTTTCTCTTTGATGTCATATTTTGTCTTTTATTAATTTAAAGCTTAAACAGATTCTTAAAATTAAAACCAAATTGCAAAGCTTAATTTGTGTTCTACTCTTTATCAATATGGCTAGGAATGAGACATGTTCTCATTTTGTTTCTGCCCCATACTTCCAAATATTTTCATTGTTGACCTAACTTGCCAAAAATTAATTCTTTATATGCTATATTTGTACTATTATTGTAATAGAAAAAAAAGTTGCTCTTATAGATAGAACTTAATGATAGTTTCTTTTTTTGCTACCTCTATAAATGCAATATTGCAATACTATTAACACTAAACTTTTACTACTTTAGGCTCAAAAATGATTACCATTTATTGTTTTATATCTCTATACTAATTCTTTCAACTTTATTCATAACAGCTATGAATTATCTAGATTTTCTCAATAATTACATTTCCTTCCCCACTAAAAAAATAAAACAAAAAGGCAAAGAGTTTAAATTCATTAATCTTTATTTCTTTTACTAATTTGCAAGTATGACCGCTCTAATATTAAAGTAGCATAATTACAAAAAATGTGTTGAAAATAGTTGAAGAAGGAGAGGTATGGTATCCCAAGTTCCAAAAACTGTTTTAATAAAATTCACAGAATGTGGGACATAGTTCATAAATGCATTCACTATCAAAATTTCTTTGATTTATCATTTTTATATCTATAGAATTTTTTGTAACTTTTATTCCAGATAATAACATAATAGTCTACATTTCTGGGCACTAAGTCTAATCATCATTTTTCAGGGACAAATGGAAAGGTATGGAGTTGTTGACTGATGCCCTTAGTAACCTACTATTACTTAATAAAGTAACAGAAAAGAATATTCCTCTTTCCATTCAAAGGTACAATGTAGTTGCTCCTAGCTTAAAACTAGGAAAAACATAAATACAAGTAGAAAGAATTGTGGTTTGGACAAGAGGAGGAGCAAAGAAACTTGAGTGTTAGTCCTACTTACTTATCTATTGGTCAAGTCATTGCTTCAAACATCTGTTCCTTAACATCTTCTTCTCAACATAAATAGTTTAGACCTTAAAGTGTCTATATTTCTAGGATTCCAGAATAGGAGTAGAGAAGGAATGAAAACAGTTATATGAACCCTATGAAATTTCTTTGAATTTCACTAGAAGTAAGATGTTCTCTAAGATTGTTCTACCTATACATGCAGTGGCAGAAGTAAAATGGACAAATACATACATACATACACACACACACACACACACACACACACACACACACACATAAATATATTAATTACCCCGAGAAAAGTTTTGAAATTATCCCAAATTTCAAAAAATATTTTAATAAAAATAAAAAAATAAAAAAAAAATTTTAAAATTTAAAAAATAGATAATACCTAGAGATACAAACACATGTGTGTATGCTTGTGTGTATAAACACACATACATTAATTCTTCAAACCTGATCACTCCAATGCCTTATTCAGAAAAAAACAAAACAAAACAAAACAACATATACCTATTACCTATAGGATAAAATTTATCCAACTTATTTTTTCAGTCTGACTCTGGATTTCTGCTTTTTGTGATGTAGCCAATCTGGCTTTGTTTAGCTTTACACAATACACAATATCTTATTTTACATGTAGGGCATTTCCCAAGCCTAGAATGCACTCCCTTGTTCCATCCACATCAGAAAATCACTTTCTTTCTTTTTGTTATTAATTTAATAATTATAACATTTTTTTTGACAGTACATATGCATAGGTAATTTTTTTTTTTTTTTAACAGCATTATCCCTTGTACTCCCTTCTGTTCCAAATTTTTCCCCTCCTTCTCTCCCCCCCTCCCCTAGATGGCAGGCTTTCCCTTACATATTAAATATCTTATAATATATATCCTAGGTACAATATATATGTGCAGAACTGAATGTTGTTGTTGTTGTTGTTGTTGCAAAGGAAATACTATTCCATAACATTCATATACCATAATTTACCCAACCATTCTCCAATTGATGGATATCCACTCATCTTCCAGTTACTAGCCACTACAAAAAGGGCTGCCACAAACAATTGGTTAACATACAAGTCCCTTTCGCTTTTTTAGTATTTCCTTGAGATATAAGCCCTGTAGTAGCACTGCTGGGTTAAAGGGTATTCACATTTTGATAAATTTTGGCATAATTCTAGACATTTGCCCCAGTTTTCCCACAGCTCCTCCAACATACATCATTATTTGTTTCTGTCATCTTAGCTAATCTAACAGGTGTGTAGTGGTATCTCAGAGTTTTCTTAATTGGCATTTATCTGATCAATAGTGATTTGGAACACTTTCATATGAGTGGAAATAGTTTTAATTTCATCATCTGAAAATTGTCTGTTCATATCCTTTGACCATTTATCAATTGGAGAATGGCTTGATTTCTTATAAATTAAAGTCAATTCTCTGTATATTTTGGAGATGAGGCCTTTATCAGAACCTTTAACTGTAAAAATGTTTTCTCAATTTGTTACTTCCCTTCTAATCTTGTTTTCATTAGCTTTGTTTGTACAAAACTTTTTTAATTTGATGTAATCAAAATTTTCTATTTTGTGATCAATAATGATCTCTAGTTCTCCTTTGGACAGAAATTCCTTCCTCCTCCACAAGTCTTAGAGTTAAACTATCATATGTTCCTCTAATTTATTTATGATCTCGATCTTTATGCCTAAATCTTGGACCCATTTTGATCTTATCTTAATATATGGTGTTAAATGTGGGTCCATGCCTAATTTCTGCCATACTAATTTCTAGTTTTCCCAGCAGTTTTTGTCAAATAATGAATTCTTATCCCAAAAGTTGGGATCTTTGGGTTTGTCAAACATTAGATTGCTATTTTTATTCACTATCTTGCCCTGTGAACCTAACCTATTCCACTGATCAACTAGTCTATTTCTTAGCCAATACCAAATGATTTTGGTAACTGTTACTTTATGATATAGTTCCAGATGAGGTACAGCTAGACCACCTTCATTTATTTATTTATTTATTTATTCATTATTTCCCTTGAAATTCTCAACCTTTTGTTGTTCTATATGAATTATATTGTTATTTTTTCTAGGTCATTGAAATAGTTTCTTGGGAGTCTGATTGGCATAGCACTAAATAAATAGATTAGTTTAGGGAGTATTGTCATCTTAATTATATTTGCTTGGCCTATCCAAGAGCACTCAATGTCTTTCCAATTATTTAAATCTGACTTTATTTTTGTGGCAAGTGTTTTGTAATTTTGCTCATATAATTCCTGACTTTCCTCTAATAGATATATTCCCAAATATTTTCTACTATCGACATTTATTTTGAATGGAATTTCTCTTTGTATCTCTTGCTCTTAGATTGTGTTGGTAATGTATAAAAATGCTGAGGATTTATGTGGATTTATTTTGTATCCTGCAACTTTATGAAACTTCTGAATTATTTCTAATAGCTTTTTAGCAGAGTCTTTGGGGTTCTCTAAGTATACCATCATGTCATCTGCAAAGAGTGATAGTTTGATTTCCTCATTTTCTACTCTAATTCCTTGAATCTCTTTCTTGGCTCTTATTGCCGAGGCTAGCGTTTCTAGTACTATATTGAATAGTAATGGTGATAGTGGGCAACCTTGTTTCAGTACTGATCTTACAGGGAATGGTTCTAGTTTATTGCCATTGCATATGATGATTACTGAAGGTTTTAAATATATGCTCCTTATTATTTTAAGGAATAGTCCAATTATTCCTATACTCTCAAGCCTTTTTAGTAGGAATGGGTATTGGATTTTGTCAAATGCTTTTTCTGCATCTATTGAGATGATCATATGGTTTTTATTAATTTGATTATTAATATGGTCAATGATACTAATAGTTTTCCTAATATTAAAGCAGCCCTGCATTCCTGGTATGAATCCTACTTGATCATAGTGTATTATCCTGGGGATGATTTTCTGAAGTCTTTTTGCTAATATCTTATTTAAGATTTTAGCATCAATATTCATTAAGGACATTGGTCTATAATTTTCTTTCTCTGTTTTCAGCCTACTGGTTTAGGTATCAGTACCATGTCTGTGTCATAAAAGGAATTTAGTAGGACTCCTTCAGTCTCTATTTTTTCATTGGAGTTAATTGTTCTTTAAATGTTTAGTAGAATTCACATGTAAATCCATCTGGTCCTGGGGATTTTTTTTAGGGAGTTGGTTAATAGCTTATTTTATTTCTTTTTCTGAAATGGGTCTATTTAGACTACTTATTTCTTCCTCTGTTAATCTGAGCAAGCTATATTTTTTAAGGTATTCTTCCATTTCATTTAAGTTATCGAATTTATTGGCATAAAGTTGAGCAAAGTAGCTCCTACCTATTGTTCTAATTTCCTCTTCATTAGTGGTGACTTCTCCCTTTTCATTTTCAAGAAGATCAATTTGCTTTTTCTCTTTCATTTTTTAAATTAGATTTACTAAGGGTTTGTCTATTTTGTTGTTTTTTTTCATAGAACCAACTATTAGTTTTATTAATTAATTCAATAGTTCTTTAAATTTCAATTTTATTATCTCACCTTTTACTTTTAGAATTTCAAGTTTTGTGTTTGTCTGGGGGTTTTTAATTTGTTCCTTTTCTAGCAATTTTAGTTGTAAGCCCAATTTGTTGACCCTCTCTTTCTCTATTTTATGCAAGTAGGCCTCTAGAGATATAAAACTTCCCCTTATTACTCTTTTGGCTATTTTCCACACATTTTTGTATGATGTCTCGTTATTGTCATTTTCTTGGGTGAAGTTATTAATTATGTCTACAATTATTTGTGTTACCCAATTATTCTTTAGTATAAGATTATTTAGATTCTAATTATTTTTTGGTCTATTTTCCCCTGGCTTTTTATTAAATGTAATTTTAATTGCATTGTGGTCTGAAAAGGATGCATTTACTATTTCTGTCTTACTGCATTTGATTTTGAGGTTTTTATATCCTAGTATATGATCAATTTTTGCATAGGTTCCATGAACTGCTGAGAAGAAAGTATACTCCTTTCTGTCTCCATTTAGCTTTCACCAAAGATCTATTATATCACACTTTTCTAGTATTCTATTTACCTCTTTGACTTCTTTCTTATTTATTTTTTGCTTTGATTTATCTAATTCTAAAAGTGCAAGGTTGAGATCTCCCACTATTATAGTTTTACTATCAATTTCTTCTTGCGGCTCTCTTAATTTCTGTTTTAATAATTTAGATGCTACTCCACTTGGTGCATATATGTTTAATACTGATACTGCTTCATTATCTATGCTACCCTTTAGCAGGATATACTGCCCTTTCTTATCTCTTTTAATTAGATCAATTTTTGTTTTTGCTTGATCTGAGATGAGGATAGCTACCCCTGCTTTTTTGGCTTCACCTGAAGCATAGTAGATTCTGCTCCACCCTTTTACTTTAATTTGAATGTATCTCCCTGTTTCAGGTGTATTTTCTCTAAAAAACATATAGTAGGATTCTGGCTTTTAATCCAGTCTGCTAACTGCTTCCTCTTTACGAGGGAGTTTACCCCATTCACATTTATGGTTAAAATGGCTGATTCTATATTGCTTACCATCCTGTTAACCCCTGCTTATGCTTTTCTCCTTTCCTGCCCTCTTTCCCCCCCTACCAAGTATTAAACTTGTGAATACCACTTGCTTTTCACAACCCTTCCTTTTTAGTATCCCTCCCCACCTTAAAGTTCCTCCCCCTATTTTACCCCTTTTCCTCACAATTTCTGTATTGCCTTCCCCTTAGTTTACTCCTTCCCTCTCACTTTTCAATGAAATGGAAGAAGTTTCACCATAAATAGAATATGTCTATTGATACACACTATGTTCATCTCCCTCCTTTCTTTCTCTCAGATATAATAGGTTACCTTTGCCTCTTCATGAGATGTAGTAGCACCACTTTACCCTTTTTTATGATATAATTTCCTGTCCACCTCTAGTTTCTAGGACAAATTATATGTGTGTTCTTTACATATCTTTATGGCAGAAATATAGTTCTCAATATTTCTTTTTACCTTTTTAGAAATCTCTTGAGTTCTGTATTTGAAGATCAAACATTTTGTGTAGGGTTTTTTTTTTTTTTTTTTCATCAAGAATAGATGGAATTCATTTATTTCGTTAAATGTCCATCTTTTTCTCTGGAAAACGATGCTCATACCAAGTTCCTTAGCCTTTTGGAATATCATGTTCCAGGCCCTTCGTTCTTTTAATGTGGACACTGCTAGATCCTGGGTTATCCTTATTGTGGCTCCTCCATATCTGAATTGCTTTTTTCTAACAGCTTCCAGTATTTTTTCCTTTGTCTGGTGGTTCTTTAACTTGGCCACTATGTTTCTTGATGTTTTGATTTTAGGATCCCTTTCAGTAGGTGATCAATAAATTTTTTCAATGTCTATTTTACCCTCTGTTTCCAAAACGTCTGGGCAGTTCTCTTTGATAATTTCCTGGAAAAATTGTGTCCAGGCTCTTTTTTTCCTCACATTTTTTCAGGGAATCCAATTATTCTCAAATTGTCTCTCCTGGATCTGTTTTCCAGGTCTGTTGTCTTTCCAATAAGGTACTGGAAATTCTTTCCAATTATTTCATTTTTCTGGTTTTGCTTGACTACTTCTTGGTTGTCTTGGATGCCTTTTGTTGGTGATTATTTATGGCTTTCTTTTCCGGCAAGCATTAACTCCAAGGCTTGTTGTGAAGTAAGTCCTGAGAGAAACGTGGAGCTCAAGCAGCTGTCTGCCTCCATGCTGACATCTTGGCCAGAAGTCACTTTCTTTCTTAAAACAAAGCTAAAATATTGTCTTCTACTTGAATTCTTTTCTGATATGCCTTATTGTGGTAGTATTCATTCCCTTTCTGGTTCTTTAGTAAATATGTTCAGCAAAAACTATTTTCAGTAAAAACTTTTACTTATCTCATATTTAAAATATGATTTTTGACAGTAGGAACTTTTTCATTTTTTGTATTTTATTTCTAAAATTTGGCACAGTGGTTTGCACATTGAGGGTGTCTCATAAATATATTGATTACTTCTGTTCAAATGACCAAATGATATGAAGATTTCAAATAAAAAATGCATAGTCAACAACTATGGTTTTTTTAATGCTATAAATATTTTGTGTATATCATCTATGCTTCAATTTCTTATTTTTGTGTCACATATAACCAGCAATGACAGTGTCACAACAATTTGTGTTGCAAATTCTAAATCATTTTCTAGAATGATGTTTATCAATTCACAATTTCACCAATAATATTTTTGCGTGCCCATTATTTCATAGAGCCTTCACAGGCTCACATTTTTAGTACTACCACTTTTAAAACTATCACGAACATTTTCACATTATTATGATAGAGGGTTGATACATGTAGAAAGTTTTTTAGGCTTACAGTAACAATTTGCATAATTTTTTCATGTGGTAGTAAAAAAAAAAAACCCTGAGTGATAATTTGTTGAAGAATATCTTGAGTTGTAACCTATATGTGAAATAGAAGATGATTTCCTATAAGAAAATACAAATATGAGAAATCAGACAAACATGAAAAGACTTGAATGAACTGATGTAGAATAAAGAGAAAAGAAACAGAAAAATGTCAAATTATTATAAAAATAAACACTAAATAAAACTAAAGTGTAACTAAATTCATATTAATTGAACTGATTAATAATTCCAGAGGAGAATTGAATAAGCAATTATTCTTCTTTCTGTTCTTTCTTCTTTCCATTTAAAGCTTAATTATTTTTATACATATTTTGCAATAATATTTTTTGTGTCTTTTTATATTTGGGTGTGGCATGAACATAAACTGGATGGATATACATCCTTGTATTTATTCTTCCTTTCTCCTAATCCGATGAAAATGAGATTCATGGGATACTCATTCCTCCTACTTTTCTTCCAAATTTGAATTCTCTTTATTTTATCTATTTCTATTTTGTGATATGGATTGTTCTTCCCTTTCTCTCTCCTTCTCACCTTTCGCTGAAGAAGTTGAGTACAGTTGATGAGACTTTTCTCTTCTTATCTCTTTTTTACCTCACATTTCCCATATAATATCTTCTATTACTTTCAATCAGATAGACAGGAAGATAAATATGTTGAAGTGGTAGTCTTTCTCCTTTTTCCAAAGCTAACAACAGAATACAGATTTTTGATCCCATTGCTAATTTTTCTGTAGCACATTATTGCTTCTTTTACTCTATTATTCGATTTTTTTCAATTCATGTCTAATTCATGATAATATTTTGGTGCTTTTTGGCAAACATACTGCAATAATTCGTCTTTTACTTTTCCAGTTCATTTAAGGATACAAATTGTTATTTTCCTAGAAAAGTCATTATTTTACCCACTGAAACCACTATACTAGGGCAATCAAAGTCATAGGAAAAGGGCCCTTAGGCATTTACACAGAAAGCATAGCAGCACTTTTTGCACTTGTTCATTCTTTGTAGAAGATCTTCATAAATTGTGGTTCTTGAATGTAAATAATATAGAATCATTGTTGACATTTGGTATGTGATTTCATTGGTTTTACAAACCCACAGAAGAACCTCTATCAATGAATATGTGTATATATTCAGCAAATTCAAATCATTAACGAATTTTCCAGAGCACTGAGATATTCAAAGAGTGACACAAGATGACATATGGTGTTAAAGACAAGGGCTTTCTGAACCTATGTCCACTTCTTTGTGGAATGGACCATCCTAAACCTGATTCAGAAAGTTCTTGGTTCAAGTCATGCCTCTGACATACTGTGTTATTTTTTTTTAAATGAGTATTTCATAATACTCTTTTATACCCCCTTATCTCCTTTAAAAAAAAAAAAGCCAACAAACATTTGCTTGCATGTAGGAAACTGTTAAGCTATTAAGGAGGAAAGGTAAAATACTGATAAAAATACATTCAGCATCAGGAACCCTTTTCTCTGAACAATCATAATTAATACCTCACTCGTCCCAAGTAAACAATAAATATAAGATTTTTTTCCTTTTCTCTTTCTTTTCTTTTGTATTTTCTTTTTTCTCTTTCTTTTATTCTTTTTTGCTTTTCTTTCCTTCTGTATTTTCTCTTATCTTCTTGTTGTTAAATTTATTTTTTTAACTACTCATCCTTTGCTTTGGAGCTTCCATATACCTCTACAGATCCTTCCAAACTCTTCAATCCATCAATTCACTTAGCCATAAAAATGAAAATATCAGCAGCTGCCTGCCCTCTTGCCTGCTCCCTAAAATGGTTCAACATATCAGCAGGGGAAGCCTGCTGCATTACCAAATCAGCCAGATTTTATAGTTGCTGGGTGTCAGCTTCCCAATTGGAGCCTGTCCCCGACTGCTGGAGGACAATTTGCTTCCAACACTTCAGATAAAACAAATGATTCTTTCTTTCCTGTTCTATTAAGCAATGCCAACATTTATGACATTCAGAAAACACAGAGATCTTTTCATTGGCTCTTCATATACTTAAAAAAATCATTTCATTTTGTCACCACTGTGATTAAATACTTACACCTTGTAGCCCAAGTGAATGATAGTGATACTTTTCTTTCTGGTCAAATCTTTAAAAGCAGAACAATTTAGCTCTATGGAAAACCTTGCTTCTGTCTCTCTCAGCAAATTTCTCAGCTTCTGTTCCAGAAGCACTAGGACATGGAAATATAAGATACCATTGAAAGCTTGAGAATAGATGAAAACCATTGAAATATCTAATATATATTTTATGTCAATGAATTTATTAAGGAGGCATAAAATAATTGCCTCTTTGATGTGAGCTCTGAGTTCAAGTCATGCAACAAAAATTTGTAATGTTTTCAGTCAATATGATTTTGTGACTTCGTCTACCTCTCTTTAGTAATATATAACTAATAGAAAAAGTTGTGGATGGTGGGAGTAAATCATGACTGTGGTTAGCAAGACATCACCTATAATAGGATAAGGAGGCAAGGGATTTGATTGTATAAAATAATGCAAAGTTGAAATCATTCACCAATGAAATGTGACAGAAGAGAGGAGAGTATAGCCAGTGTATGGGGGAATAGAATGGTAAAGAGCTAAGGTATACAGATTTCAGAAATCAAAGAACAGATGAAGAAAAGTGTCAGAATTCTTTATGTATAGGAAAAGATGGAATGATTAAAGCTTATGATCAGATAAAGGAATTTCTGAGTTTATGATCACAGAAGATTATTTGTGAATGATGGCAAGATTAAGGGTAGGAATATCTCTCTGTAGCCAAAGTGCAGTGTGTGAATAATTAATGACAAATGAGCAGATTGAGAAACTGGAACATTAGGTTATTTCAGGGAGGGAGCATTTATTTATTTATTTTTATTCTCTCTTTTTTATTTTAATTAATTTAATTATTTTTTTACAAAAGCTTTATGCATAGGTAATTTTTCAGCATTGACAATTGCAAAACATTTTGTTCTTTTTCCCCCTCCTTCCCCCCACCCTTCCCCCAGATGGCAGGTTGACAAATACATGTTAAATATGTTAAAGTATAAGTTAAATTCAGTATGTGTATACATGTCCAAACAGTTATTTTGCGTACAAAAAGAATTGGACTTGAAACAGTGTACCATTAGCCTGTGAAGGAAATCAAAAATGTAGGCAGACAAAAATAGAGGGAATGGGAATTCTATATAGCAGTTCTTAGACAACTCCCATAGTTCTTTTGCTGGGTGTAGCTGGTTCAGTCCATTACTGCTCTATTGGAACTGATTTGGTTCATCTCATTGTTGAAGAGGACTTGTCCATCAGAAATGATCATCATATAATATTGTTGTTGAAATATATAATGATCTCCTGTTCCTGCTCATTGCACTCAGCATCACTTCAGGTAAGTCTCTCCAGGCCTTTCTGAAATGACCTACTAGTCATTCTTACAGAACAATAATATTACATAATATTCATATACCACAATTTATTCAGCCATTCTCCAATTAATGGGCATCCACTCAGTTTCTAGTTCCTGGCCTCTACAAAGAGAGCTGCAACAACCATTCTTGTACATACAGGTCCCTTTCCCTTCTTTAAAATCTCATTGGAATATAAGCCCAGTAGTAACGCTGCTGGATAAAATGGTATGGACATTTTGATAACTTTTTGAGCATAGTTCCAAATTGGTCAGGAAGGAAATATTTAAATCTCCTAGTATGAAATAAGTTTTTGGGAAAATAATACTGGGCATTAGGCATTGAGCTCACTGAGGAAGAAAGTACAATCTTCTGAAAGTTGATTACTAACTACCAGCATCTTGACAGTGGTTGAAGTTGAGGTAAAATCTGTAAGTATCAACAGGTAGCAAAGAATATTACTGCTCACTTACCATGACTGGTGAATTAGAATATGAAAAAATTTCAACTCAACCACTAAAAAGAGTTGGTATTGATATCATGATATCTAGAAGGAATGATGTCTCAGTGGATAATCGATAAAACAGTGAGAAAGGAAAATGCTTTAGATGGAAAAAAAAAAAAAAGGTTCATTATCCTTTGGATAATTGGAGGAGCCTCTGAGCCAGAGGAAGGTGTTACAAGGCACTCTGGGAAGTCTTCAAAGTGAGGAGGAAGTAAGAAAAGAAGAAATGGATTAGGGCAGAGATGAAATTCAGTGAAAAAGCTCTGAAGCAAACAAGAGACTGCAGGCCTCAATTTGGTGCTGGACAAGGGGTCCCTGCGAAAGCTTTAGAGTAAGAGGAAAAGGAGATATTTATCATAATTGAGGCAGTCAGGTCTCCCTTAGAAAGCCCTGGTCATGGTGACCTTATAAATCATCTCGTCCTACCCACAATTATTTCTACAATATTTCAAACAAGTCATCTAGTCTCTACTTGAACACATAATGGCTATCTAAAGATACTTTTGATTTTTTTTAGTGTTTAAAACACTTTACTCATTCAGTTAGGGCATTATGAATTTCCATCTGCCATCTCTTTTGTTAGTGAAGAAAAACACCTATTTTGAAACTAAAATTTTCTTTTCTTTATTATGACACTTAAAGTTCAGACAATTTTAACACCAGAGAAATGAGTTTACTTCTTGAAATATTACTTCACACTCATGCTAATGTATATTGGATAATTTTGGGGGAAAATGATTGTACTTTTCGTAATGATAAGTAGTGATATAGACTGGTTATAATGTTAGCAAGCTCTGTGACTCTGGACAAACCAAATGATCAATAAATAATATTATTATTTGGTATATACTGTGAAATGCATGAACTAAAGTATCTTATGTAATCTCTATCTGCCTCAGTTTCCCCATGTATAATATGGAAGTAATGACAATAGGCCTGTTGTAAGGAGGAAAATGATAATATTCATTTGTAAACTTCCTTGCTGATCTTATTAGAACTAATAAATTATATAATGATTATTGTATCATAACAATAACTTTAATATTTATACAATGCAAAATCATCTTAAGAATGTTGAAAGAACAGATATTCAGGTATGATATTACAGAGTAATGGAACTTAAATTATAAATGTTTTAAAGGAGAGATTATTGTATGCAAGTACTATATAAATGTGTAAGGCTAAGGGGGATATCAAATACCACATTAGACTTTCATTTCAATCAACAATAGATTAGTTTTCCAAAATCTCTGGCAGTAATTTTTTAACAAGTATTAATTAATCAATTTCTAAATGTTGATATTTATTTTCAGGAAAAGCAAGCAATTTTAGGAGAAATGAAGATTAAAAACATGCATTAAATTTTCATTATAGAGTTATGCAATATAGGATATCACATTTAGTCTGATTTTTCCTTTCTTCAGGAGTGGGAGTATGTGCTGTCTTAATTGCCTAACTGTAATGGGAAACTTCTTCTATTTATATGTGTGGGCAGAAAACAGCCTTGGTATTAACAGAAAGAATAAGAAATTTTTATGAAGAGAAGGAAATTTGAGCTTTTGTGTATTTTGGAGATTTAGATTATGTAGATTGCTGAAATTACCCGGAAAGGTATTCTTTATATGAAAGAAATATCAGAAATAAAATTAGCCATGGGGTAAAATCAAATATTAAAATGTGTTTATATAAAAAACAAACAAACAAACAAAAAAAAACAAAACAAAACAAAAAACAAGCAGTCAGAGTAGAGTGGAGCATGGTGGAGAGAAATCATGTGGATTTCTAAAATAGGGGAAAGAGAAACCATGTTGTAGAGGTATGCTAGAACCTATCAGGACACAAAGGATAAATTAAAAGGTTCTGAAACCTAACAGTGAGCTCTGAAATTCTTTTGGACTTCATTTATCTGCATAACTATTCAAGTTCTCTGTCAATAGCAGATAGCTAGTCCACTTATAATTTGCCATAATGATAATTTTATTCATAAAAAAGATAGAATAATTCAATAAGTAGTAACTAGTTGTGAAATTTAAAAATGGAAGTGTTGATCTCTCCATTATAGTACAATTTCACACTTTAAATTATACACTGAAATAGCAATTATCAAAATATTTGGTAAATGTAAAAAATTGAAAGGAGATAGCTATTTGATTCAACAGAAACAGAACTTGTCCTGAAGCCAGGAATTAAAGATGAATTAAAATCCAGCTTCAGACTTAGTAGCTCTGTGACCTTGGTTAAGTCACTTAATTACTGTTAACTTAATCCACTGAAGAAGGAAAAGACAAACCACTCCAGTATCTTTGCCAAATTTCCATGAAGAGTATGGTCCATAGGTTCATGAAGAGTTGGCTTGATGGAATGACTGAATAAAACAAAAACTTGGAAAGATGATTATTAAATTAGATTGAATAAAGAAGTATGAGAATCCATTTTGTCATTAACATACCCTTTAGACTCTTAAGTATGTGATACTTAGGAAAATATTCTATAATTTTTATAGAAACAGAAGGTCATATGAGAAGAATGGGGCAAAGAGAGAAGGAATGGTCAAAAGCAAAACAATTTTGAAGAGGGACAGTGTGAAAGGAGAAAGAAAATAAAATAAAAGAGGGGATATAATTAGTGATAGTAATTATGAAAAAAATTGAAGTAAGTTTCTTTGATAAAGCCTTCATTTTTCAAATGTATAGGGAACTAAGTGAAATTTATAAACTATAAGAACCATTCTTCAATTTATAATCAAAAATATTATGTTCCAAGAGTTATAAAATCATTCATATCTTTCAATCTAATAATATCACTACTAAGCATGAATTCCAAAAGAAATTAAAAAAGAAAAAAGACCTATATGTATAAAATATTTGTAGCACTCCTCTTCTCAGGATAAAGAACTAGAAATTGAGTTCAGTTGGGGAATGACAGAATGAATTGTGGTATATGATTATGATGGAATATTATTGTTCTATAACAAATGATGAAGGGAATACTCTCAGAAAAATCTGGAAAATCCTACATGATCTCAAGCACAATGAAATGTATTATGTACACTCTAATACTCATGTGGAAAGATCAGCTGCAAATGACTTTGCCATTCTCAGCAATATAATGATCCAAAAATATTATGAAGGACTTAAGATGAAAAATGCTACTCAAATGTTATCCACAACCCAAAAAAGAACTGATAGTGTCTGAATGCAGACTGAAGCATATTTTTTGCCTTGAGGTCTTTTTGAGGGTTGTCAATGTTTTCTTTTGCAACATGACTTTTATGGAAATATTTTGCATAACTTCACATTTGCATTCTCAGTGGGACAGTGCGGGGAAAAAAAGAGAAACTTGAACTCAAAGTTTATAAAACAATGTTTTTTTTTTTTTTTTTTTTTTCAATCTTATATTGGACTTCCGGCCAAGATGGTAGACAGGAAGCACACATTTGCTTAATCTCCACATTTTCTCTCAGAATTTATTTCATGACAAGCCTTGGGATTAATGCTTGACTGGAAAAACAAACAAACAAACAAACAAACAAAACACAAATAATTAGGAACAGAAGACATTCTTGTAATTCGCCAGAAAAGGCCTCTTTTTTCTCTGGAGTGGGGACAAACAGATAAGGAGCAGGCTGAGGGCAATAAGAGTGAGGGAGGCAGGCAGCTCACACTGCTCAGACCAAGGGAGGGGAGGGGAGTGATCTCTGCCTCTTCTGCAGAATGACCTTTACCACAAAGTGGATATTTTCTCTTGGCAGCAAACCAGGATCAGCAGAGAAGCTATAAACACAGGAGGTAAAGAATAAAACTCAGAAAACCTAGCATCTCTCTTGACCTGGCCACACCCACTCCAAGTGACTCAGCACATTCTTAGACCCTCAGAGTCTCAGAGCACAGACCCAGCACAGGCATTGCTGTCCTGCTAATGCCTCACTGCTGTCTCCCACAGTCTGTAGAGGCAGCCTGGTAACATTTCCAACCCAATCCCCCCCACCAAAAGCAGACCATTTGTTTTTCTTATTAATTTGTTTTCTTTGATTCTTCTCTGACAAAATGAACAAAAAATTTAAAAAGACTCTAACCATTGATAGCTTCTATATGGATAAGGAGCAGACTTTAAACCCTGAGGAAATTAAAAACAGACTGTCTCCAGAGGATTCTTTAAATGGGAATATGATCTGCTTCTCAATACACAAAACAGTCATAGAAGAAATCAAAAAGGCTCTCACAAGATAGCTAGAAGAAAAATGGGAAAAGAAAAGGGAAGCTTGGCAAGAGAGTCTGGAAAAGTCATCCCATGCATTTAAAGACAGAGTGGATAAAGAAAACAATTACTTGAAAAATAAAATTAGTGAATTGGAAAAAGAAAATAACTTTCTAAAAATAAAATTGGTGAAATGGGAAAAAATTCCATAGAATAAAACAACTCAATTAAAAACTCAATTGGACAATCGCAAACAGATATAAAAACAAAATGAGTGAAGAAAATACATCATTGAAAATCAGAATCGAACAAATAGAAGTGAATGGCTTGAGGAGACACCAAGAATCAGTCAAGCAAAACCACAAAAATGAAACAATGAAAAAAAAAAAAAGAAATACCTTCTTGGGAAGACAACAGACCCGGAAAACAGATCTATGAGAGATAATCTGAGAACAATTGGACTCCCTGAAAAATATGAGGAAAAAAAGAGCCTGGACACTATTTTCCAGGAAATTATCAAAGAGAACTGCCCAGATATTTAACAAAGAGTAAAATAGACATTGACAAAATTAATCGATCACCTACTAAAAGGGACCATAAAATCAAAATGCCAAGAAATATAGTGGCCAAGTTTAAGAAGCACCAGACGAAGGAAAAATTATTACAAGCTGCTAGAAAAAACTCAATTTAAATATAGAAGAGCCACAATAATGATTACTCAGGATTTAGCAGCATCCACATTAAAAAACCAAAGGGTCTGGAATATGATATTCCAAAAGGCTAAGGAACTTGGTATGCGCTAAGAATAACTTACCCAACAAAAATGAGCATCTTTTTCCAGGGAAGAAGATAGATATTCAACAAAATAAAGGAATTCCATCTATTCTTTTTTTTTTTTTTTTTTTTTTTTTTTCCCTTGAGGCTGGGATTTTAAGTGACTTGCCCAGGGTCACACAGGTAGGAAGTGTTAAGTGTCTGAGACCAGATTTGAACTTGGGTCCTCCTGAATTCAAGGTTGGTGTGCTATCCTGCACCACCTAGCTGCCCCAATTCCATCTATTCTTGAAGAAAAAACCAGATCTAAACAAAAAGTTTGATCTCCAAATACAGAATTCAAGATATTTCTAAAAAGGTAAAAAGAAATATTGAGAACTATATTTCTGCCAAAAAGATATAAAAAGAACATATGTATAATTTCTTTTTAGAAGCTAGTGGTGGAAAGGAAATTGTACCAGAAAAAAGGGTAAGTGGTGGTACTACATCTCACGAAGAGGCAAAGTTAACCTATTATATCTGAGAGAATGAATGGAGGAGGATGAACACAGTGTGTATCATATTTTCATTAGAATTGGCTTAAAGAGAAAAATATAGACATATTCAATTTATAGTGAAATTCCTTCCACTTCATTGAAAAGTGGGAGGGGAAAAATGAAAAGGGAAGGAGTAAACTAAGCAGAAGGGAATACAGAAATGGTGAGGAAAAGGGGTAAAATAAGGGGAGGAACTCTAAGATGGGACAGGGATACTAAAAAGGGAGGGATGTGAGAAGCAAGTGGTATTCACAAGTTTAATACTTGGGAGGGGGGTAAGAGGGAAGGAAAGGAGAAAAGCATAAGCAGGGGCTATCATGATGGCAAGTAATACAGAATTAGTCATTTTAACCATAAATGTGAATGGGGTAAAACTCCACCATAAAGAGGAAGCAGTTAGCAGACTGGATTAAAAGCCAGAATCCTACAATAAAATGTTTACACCAAACACATTTGAAACAGGATGATACATACAGAATAAAGGTAAAAGAATCTACTATACTTCAGGTGAAGCCAGAAAATCAGGAGTAGCCATCCTCATTTCAGATCAAACAAAACCAAAAATTGATCTAATTAAAAGAGATAAGGAAGGACATTATATATTGCTAAAGGGTAGCATAGATAATGAAGCAGTATCAATATTAAACATATATGCACCAAGTGGAGTAGCATCTAAATTATTAAAAGAGAAATTAAGACAACCGCAAGAAGAAATTGACAGCAAAACTATAACGGTGGGAGATCTCAACCTTGCACTTTTAGAATTAGATAAATCAAACCAAAAAATGAATAAGAAAGAATTGAATACTAGAATAGTTTGATATGATAGATCTTTGGAGAAAACTAAATAGAGACAGAAAGAAGTACACTTTCTTCTCAGCAGTTCATGGATGCTATGCAAAAACTGACTATATATTAGGATATAAAAACCTCAACATAAAATGCAACAAGGCAGAAATAGTAAATGCATCCTTTTCAGACAATGATGCAATGAAAATTACATTCAATAAAAAGCCAGGGGAAAATAGATCAAACAATAATTGGAAACCAAATAATCTCATACTAAAGAATGATTGGGCGAAACAACAAATCATAGACATAATTAATAACTTCACTCAAGAAAATGACGATAATGAGACATCATTCCAAAATGTGTAGGATACAGCCAAAGCAGTAATAAGGGGAAATGTTATATCTCTGGGAGCCTACTTGCATAAAATAGAGAAAGAGAAGGTCAATGAATTGGACTTAGAATTAAAAATGTTAGAAAAGGAACAAATTAAAAACCCTCAGACAAATACGAAACTTGAAATTCTAAAAATGAAAGGAGAGATTAATAAAATTGAAAGTTAAAAAAAAACAAACTATTGAATTACATAATAAAACTAAAAGTTGGTTCTATGAAAAAAACAACAAAATAGACAAACCCTTAGTAAAACTTATTAGCAAAAGGAAAGAGGAAAATCAAATTGTTAGCCTTAAAAATAAAAAGGGAGAACTCTCCACTAATGAAGAAGAAATTAGAAAAATGATTAAGATTTTCTTTGGACAACTTAATGCCAATAAATTTGATAACTTAAGTGAAATGGATGACTACTTCTAAAAATATAGACTTACTAGATTAACAGAGGAGGAAGTAAATTGCTTAAGTAGTCCCATTTCAGAAAAAGAAATAGAACAAGCTATTAACAAATTCCCTAAGAAAAAATCCCCAGGACCAGATGGATTTACATGTGAATTCTACCAAACATCCAAAGAACAATTAGCCCCAATGCTATATAAACTACTTGAAAAAATAAGGATTGAAGGAGTTAGCAAATTCCTTTTATGACACAGACATGGTACTGATACCCAAACGAAGAAGATTGAAAACAGGGAAAGAAAATTATACACCAACCTCCCTATGAATATTGATGCTAAAATCTTAAGTAAGATATAAGCAAAAAGACTACAGAAAATCATCCCCATGATAATACACTATGACCAAGTGGGATTTATACCAGGAATGCAGTACTGGTTCAATATTAGGAAAAGCATTAGCATCATCGACTATATCAATAACCAAATTAACAAAATCCATATAATCATCTCAATAGATGCAGAAAAAGCATTTGACAAAATCCAACATCCATTCCTACCAAAAACACTTGAGAGCAAAGGAATAAATGGACTATTCCTTAAATTAATCAGGAGTACATATTTAAAACTGTCAGTAAACATCATATGTAATGGCAATAAACTGGAACCTTTCCCAGTAAGATCAGGAGTGAAACAAGGCCGCCCACTATCAGCATTACTATTTAATATTGTATTAGAAACCCTAGCCTTGGCAATGAGTAGAGAAAGAGATTAAAGGTATTAGAGTAGGTAATGAGAAACCAAACTATCACTGCTTGTAGATGATATGATGATATACTTAAAGAACTCCAAAGTTTCTGCTAAAAAGCTATTAGAAATACTTCATAACTTTAGCAAAGTTGCAGGATACACAATAAATCCACATAAATCCTCAGCATTTTTATACATTACCAACAAACCCAACTGCAAGAGATACAAAGAGAAATTCCATTCAAAATAGCTGTTAATAGTATAAAATATTTGGTAATCTATCTACCAAAGGAAAATCAGGAATTATATGAGCAAAATTACAAAACATTTGAGACAAAAATAAAGTCAGACTTAAATAATTGGAAAAAAATTAAGTGCTCTTGGATAGGACAAGCGAATATAATAAAGATAACAATACTCCTTAAACTAATCTATTTATTTAGTGTTATACCAATCAGACTCCCAAGAAAAATATTTTAATGACCTATAAAAATAACAACAAAATTCATATGGAAGAACAAAAGATCAAGAATTTCAAAGGAATTAATGAAAAAAAAAATCAAATGAAGGTGGCCTACCTGTACCTGATCTAAAACTATATTATAAAGCAGCAGTCAGCATAAATATTTGGTATTGGCTAAGAAATAGACTAAAGTTGATCAGTATTCACAGGTTAGGTTCACAGGACAAAATAGTGAAAACTATAGCAATCTAGTGTTTGACAAACCCAAAGATCCCAACTTTTGGGATAACAATTCATTATTTGACAAAAACTGCTGGGAAAACTGGAAATTAGGATGGCAGAAACTAGACATGAACTCACACTTAACACCACATACTAAGATAAGATCAAAATGGGTCCATGATTTAGGCATAAAGAACGAGATCATAAATAAATTAGAGGAACATAGGATAGTTTACCTCTCAAACTAGTGGAAGAAGAAAGAATTTGTGACCAAAGGGGAGCTAGAAATCATTATTGATTACAAAATATAAAATTTTGATTTCATCAAATTATAAAGCTTCTGTACAAACAAAACTAATGCAAATAAGATTAGAAGGGAAGTAACAAACTGGGAAAACTTTTTACATTTAAAGTTTCTGATAAAGGCTTCACCACCAAAATATATAGAGAACTGACCCTAATTTATAAGAAATCAAACCATCATCCAATTGATAAATGGTTAAAAGATATGAACAGACAATTTTCAGATGATGAAATTGAAACTATTTCCACTCATATGAAAGAGTGTTACAAATCACTATTGACCAGAGAAATGCAAATTAAGGCAATTCTGAGATACCATTACAAACCTGTCAGATTGGCTAAGATAACAGGAAAAAATAATGATGAATGTTGGAGGGGATGTGAGAAAACTGGGACACTGATGCATTGTTGGTGTAGATGTGAAAGAATCCATCCATTCTGGAGAGCAATTTGGAATTATGCCCCAAAACTTATCAAACTGTGCATATTCTTTGATCCAGCAAAGTTACTAATGGGCTTATATCCCAAGGAAATACTAAAGCAGGGAAACGGACCTGTATGTGCCAAGATGTTTGTGGCATCTTTTTTTTTTTTTTTTTTTTTTTTTTTTTTTTTTTGTGGTGGCTAAAAACTGGAAAATGAATGGATGCCTATCAATTTATAGAATGGTTCGGTAAATTATGGTATATGGATGTTATGGAATATTATTGTTATTTAAGAAATGACCACCAGGATGAATACAGAGAGGCTTGGAGAGACTTACATGAACTGATGCTGAGTGAAATGAGCAGAACCAGGAGATCATTATACACTTCAACAATACTGTATGAGGATGTATTCTGATGGAAGTGAATATCTTCAACAAAGAGAAGATCTAAATCAGATCCAATTGATCAATAATCGACAGAATCATCTACACCCAGAGAAGGAACACTGGGAAATGAGTGTAAATTGTTTGCAATTTTGTTTTTTCTTCCCAGGTTATTTTTCCATTCTGAATCCAATCCTTCCTGTGCAACAATAACAAAAAAAAATTGGTTCTGCACACACATATATTGTATCTAGCATATACTATAACATATTTAACATGTATGGGAATGCCTGTCATCTAGGGGAGGGGATGGAGGGAAGTAGGGGAAAATTCGAAACAGAAGGGAGTGCAAGGGATAATGTTGTAAAAACTTACCCATGCATAAGTAATGTCAAAATATGGTATAATTATAAAATTAATAATAAATTAAAATTATAAAAAATCTTATATATTTAGCTTAGGAAAATTATATATATATATATATATATATATATATAAACATATATATATATATATATATATATATATATATATATATATATATATATATATATATATATAAACACAATAATTCTCTATTTCCTTCATGCTAGTAGCATTTGAAAATTTTCAGCAAGCAGTGCAAATTAAAACTGCAAAACCATACTGAAATTCCTGCTTTTAAAATGAAATAGAAAAAAGTGATTCCTTAGCATTAATACTCAAGATATAAATTTTCTAACCTAATTTCATTTACATATATTTAATATCATGGTTATAAACCTTTCCTGCCATGAATAATAAAAGCCATCATTTATTTTTTTCTATCATTACATATTCTAAAAAATGGTAACATACCTTTAGTGCACTACTTCCTTTTTTTCCAAAGAAGTATAGGATTTAATATGAATGACTAAAGAACTTGACAAGGAAACATGATTCACATAGCTTATATTTCAGGGACACAGTACACTCTTCCTTGATTATTCTGACCATTTTTTTTTTACTTAAAACATTTGGTAATTGTGTCATATTAAAATCATAGAAAAATAAATAACCCTAATATCTACTGAAATTTATGAAAATTCCATGATTTTAATTCCATTAAAAATTCCTTCTATGTCAATATATGTCTTCTATAATTATATTGCTTTGTGAGAGGTATCTCATTACAATAGTGTATCAGAAAAGAAGTCAATAAAGTGTTAGGGCATTTCTTTAATAGATATTAAAACAATTATAAAATGCTGCCCAAGTTTCTTGGAATAGGTCCAGGAATAGGTTTGAAAACTGAGAAGGTGCTTCTTCATTTATGTAGCTAAGAATATGACTATTTTTGTAACATTTAGAAAAAGTGAAATATTCAGAAAATGATATGTTGGCATCAGTGTACAATATGCAAATATTAAAAATCAAATTGCCAACATGATTTTAAGTTTGGAGATTGATTGCAAGAAGCATATTCTTAGGATAAAGAAGTATGAGCTAAATCATTATCAAACATCAATTTTCTTGCTGACATATACCAATCCCAAATATACTTTCCTTTTAATCAATCTATCAACTACTATTGTTGAAAAACAAAGATGTACTAGATTAATTGCCAGTTGAGTTTACCTCCTGGATTAGGGAAGATAAGACAGGCAGAGCTTTTACAGAAGAATCAAGATGCTTCCCAGTGTCAGAAAATAAAAGCAATGTAACACAACATATCTGACATTTAACTTTTTTGCCAGGATATTTCAAGATATAGTGACAGACATCTATTGAGATCTGTGGTAGCAGAATCATTTGTCTACATTGTTAATAAATAATGTTGATCTTCAAAATAATAAAGGAATATGAATCTCCATTCCTAGTAAGCAATCTGAGCTTTTGTAAGCATCACACTCAATAGGTTGGGGAAAGAGAGAGAGACAGAGAGACATCAAGATAGAGAGAGACAGAGAGAGAAAAGAGAGAAAGATAGACAGAGACAGAGACAGAGAGAGGGAGGGAGAGAGAGACACACACAGAGAGAAAGGTAAAATGAAAATGAAAGAGAGAAGGAGTGAGAGGCAGAAGGAGAGGGAGAGGGAGGAGAAGGAAAAAGAGAGGAAGAGGGGGATAATCAGAGGCAGAAATGGAGAAAGATACAAAGAGGCAAAGAGAGACAGAGCCAGAGAGATTAGGTAAAATGATGGCAATGGGATACTCTGCCTGTTACCAAAATATGTGAATTGTTAAGAAAAAAAAGGGCTAAACATTAGGTTATTCTTAATGGTAGTTCCAAAGATGTGTCTTTTAGTCAATCAGTGGCTATCCTATGGCCATTTATTGTATCACTCATGAGAATTTGATGAACTGAGTGAATTTCCAGAAGGAATAAAAGGAATAATTAAAATTCTGTATATGTAGATGTCCTTCAACATACTTCTGGAACAATTTATCATGGATAAACATCTTCATTTTAATAGAATCTTCTTAGTATCTTCTAAGGGATAGAAGCAATTTCATATTTCTTCATTCAATGTTTTATGTCAGATCTGAGAGATCTAGGGGAATTTTTTAAAAGTTAGATAAATTTTGATTCAAAAAAGTTTAACCTTATGATCAACCAAATCTGTCTTCTCAATTCAGTCACCAGAATAATTGCTATATCCTAGTCTATTATTTAGTAGAATGGGATGCTTCATTGTACTCCTCTTTATTCCAGATAAGTAATCAGTATGGATATATTAAGCATCAATTACTGATATTACCACAGTAGATAAATAAATAACTTCGTAAAATTTTCTACTTTATTTTCCCCTTAGGTGTTTTACTTTTAATTGATTAGAAATTAAGTAATCTAATCTTAAAGAATGATTGGGTGAAACAACAAATAATAGACACAATCAATAATTTCATCCAAGAGAATGACAATAAGACAACACATCAAAATTTACGTAATGCAGCCAAAGCGATTTTTAGGGAAAGTTTTATTTCTCTAGATGCCACACCCTTTTTGTAGAGGATAGAAACTGGAAAATGAATCAATGCCCATCAAGTGGAGAATGGTTGGGTAAATTGTGGTATATGAATGTTTTGGAATATTATTGTTCTGTAAGAAATGACCAACAGGATGAATACAGAGAGTTTTAGAGAGAGTTAAATGAAATGATGCTAAGTGAAATGAGCAGAACCAGGAAATCATTAATATACTTCAACAACGATATTGTATGAGGATGTACTCTGATGGAAGTGGATATCTTCCATAAAGAGAAAATCTAATTCAGTTCCAATTGATCAATGATGGACAGAATCAGCTAGACCCAGAAAAGGAACACGGGGAAATGAGTGTAAGCTGCATTTTTGTTTTTCTTCCCAGGTTATCTTTACCTTCTGAATCCAATTCTCCCTGTGCAACAAGAGAACTGCTCCATTCTGCACACATATATCTACGATATACTATAACATATTTAACATGTATAAGACTACTTGCCATCTAGGGGAGGGGGTAGAAGGAGGGAAGGGAAAAGTCAGAACAGAAGTGAATGCAAGGGACAATGTTGTAAAAATTACCCAGGCATATGTTCTGTCAATAAAAAATAGGGCTGCCATAAACATTTTTGCACATACGGGTCCCTTTCCCTTTTCTAATATCATTTTGGGATATAAGCCCAGTAGTAAAACTGCTGGATCAAAGGGTGTGCATAGTTTGGTAACTTTTTGAGGTTAATTACAAATTCCTCTTCAGAATGGTTAGATCAATTTACAACTCCAAGAACAATGCATCAGTGTCCAAGTTTTCCCACATCCCCCAAAACATTCCTCATTATCTTTTCCTGTCATATTAGCCAATCTGATAGGTGTGTAGTAGTATCTCAGAGTTCTCTTAATTTGCATTTCTCTAATAAAAATAATTTGGAATAACTTTTCATATGACTGGAAATAGTTTCAATCTCTGCCTCTGGAAATTGTCTGTTCATATCCTTTGACCATTTATCAATTGGAGAATGGCTTGATTTTTATTAATTAAAGTCAATTCTCTATATATTTTGGAGATGAGTCCTTTTTCAGAACCTTTGTTTTCCCAGTTAATTGCTTCCCTCTAATCCTGTCCACATTATTTTTATTTTTACAAAAGCTTTTTAACTTACTATAATCAAAATTTTCTATTTTGTGATCAATAATTATCTCTAGTTCTTCTTTGGTAATAAATTCCTTCCTCTTCCATAGGTGTGAGAGGTAAACAATCCTATGTTCATCTAATTTATTTATAATCTCATTCTTTTTCCCTAGATCATGAACCCATTTTGATATTATCTTGGTGTACAGTGTTAAATATGAAATAATGTCTAATTTCTGCCATACTTTTCCCCAATATCCCCAGCAATTTTTGTCAAATAACGAATTCTTATTCCAAAAGCTGGGGTCTTTGGGTTTGTCAAACATTAGATTGCAGTAGTTATTTACTATTTTGCCCTGTGAACCTAACCATTTCTACTGATCAATTAGTCTATTTCTTAGCCAATACAAATTAGTTTTGGTGATTGCTGCTTTATAATATAGTTTTAGATAAGGTACAGCTAGGTCACCTTCATTTGATTTTTTTTTTCATTAATTCCCTAGAAATTCTTGACTTTTGTTCTTCCAGATGATTTTTATTGTTATATTTTCTAGGGTATTAAAATAGTTTTTTGGGATTCTGATTCATATAGCACTAAATAAATAGATTAGGTGGTATTGTCATTTTTATTGTATTTGCTTGACCTATCCAGGAGCACTTAATATTTTACCAATTATGGAGATCTGACTTTATTTATATGGAAATTGTTTTATGGCTTTGGTCATATAGTTCCTGACTTTCCCTTGACAGATAAGATTCCCAAATGTTTTATACTATCAGCAGTTTTTTTAAATGGAATTTCTCTTTGTATTTTGTTGGATTTTGTTAGTGATGTATAAAAAATGCTGAGGATTTATTTTGTACTTTGCAACTTTGTTAAAGTTGTGGATTATTTCTAATAACTTTTTAGTAGAATCTCTGGGATTTTCTAAGTATACCTCTTTTCTTAAACATTTTCTTTACTATTTCTGTATTTCCTTCTATTTACTTTAACCCTTCCCTTTTCAATTTTTCCCTCCAACTTTTCAATGAGGGTGGAGAAGTTTCTATGTAAACCAAATATATCTAATATTTTCTTTTTTGGGCCAAATCTGATGAGAATAACATTCAATTATGTTCATCCCCCTCCCTTCATTTCTTCAGATATGATAGATGTCCTTTGTCTTCATGAGATGTACTTTTTCTCTTTTTACCTCAGCTTTTCTCTTTTTATGGTACAATTTCCTTTCCACCTCCAGGTACTTTTTTATATTATGATTATTGGTGCAAAAACATTACATAAAATACAAAGAGTAATTCCATTTAAAATAACTGTAGATAATATAAAATATTTGGGAGTCTACCTGCCAAGGCAAAGTCAGGAACTATATGAACAAAACTACAAAACACTTTCCATATATATCGTTAGATCTAATCAATTGGAAAAAAAAATCAAGTACTCATGATAGTCCAAGGTAATATAATTTTAAAAAAAATATTACCTAAATTAATCTACTTATTGAGTGCCATACCAATCAAACTCCCAAGAAATTACTTCACCAAATAGAAAAAAGAACAAAGTTCATCTGGAAGAATAAAAAGTCAAGAATTTCAAGGGAATTAATGAAAAAAGAAATACAAAGGAAGGGTGCCTTCTGTACCAGACCTAAAATTATACTATAAAGCAGCAGTTATCAAAATCATTTGGTATTGACTGCAAAATAAGAGTAGTTGATCTATGGAATAGGTGAGGTTCACAAGACACAGTTGTAAATTACTATGGCAATTTAGTGTTTGGATAAACCAAAGACCCCAGCTTCTGGGATAAGAACTCACTATGTGACAAAAATTGCTAGGAAAATTGGAAGTTATTATGGCAGAAATTAGAGAATGACACATACTTAACACCCTATACAAAGATAAGGTTGAAAGAGTGATATTATAAGCATATTAGAAAAACAAAAGATAATCTACTTTTCAGATCTGTGGAGAAGAAAGTAATTTGTGGCCAAAAAAGAACTACATTATATAATGTAAAATGGACAGTTTGATTGTATTAAAGAAAAAAAGTTTTGTGGGAATAAAACCAATACAGACAAGATTAGAAGGGAAGCAATAACTTGGGGGAAAACATTTTACATCTAAGTGCTCTGATAAAAGCCTCATTTCTAAAATATATAGAGAATTTACTCAAATTTATTAAAATTCAAGACATTTTTCCAGTTCATTAATGGTCAAATGATATGACAAACTATTTTCAGATAAAGAACTTAAATTTTTATTTCAAAGAAAAATGCTTGAAAATATTACTAATTAGAAAATTTTAAACTGAGACAACTCTAAAGTACCACTATACATCTCTCAGATTGACTAAAGTGATAGTAAGAGATAATTATGAATGTTGGAGGACATGTGGGAAAGGACACTAATGCATTGTTGGTAGGGTTGTGAAGTGCTTTAACCATTTTGGAGAGCAATTTGGAACTATGTCCAAAAGGCTATCAGACTGTGTATACCTTTTAATCCAGTAGTGCATCTACTGGGCTTCTATCCCAAAGAGATCATAAAATAGGAAAAGTGACCTACATATGCAAAAATGTTTATAGCAGTCCTTCTTGTAGTGGCAAACAACTGGATGCCTGTCATTTGGAGAATGAGTGAATAAGTTATGGTATATGAATGTCATGGAATATTATTGTTCTCTAAGAAACGATCAGCAGAATGATTTGAGAGAGGAATGGAGAGACTTAAATGAATTGATGCTTAGTGAAGTGAGTAGAACCAGAAGAACATTCTACACACAGCAATAGCAAAATGTACAATGGTAAATTCTGATGGACATGGTTCTTTTCAACAGTGAGGTGATTTGGGCCTATATTAATGATCTTGTGATGAAGGGAGCCATTTGTATCCAAAGAGGGGAGAGTGCCTACTGAGTATGGATAACAACAAAATATTTTCACTTTGTTGTTGTTGTTGTTGTTGTTTTGCATTTTTTCTTTCTCACTTTTTCCTTCTTGATCTGATTTTTCTTGTACAGCATGATAATTGTGGAAATATGTATAAAAGAATTGTTCATGTTTAACATATGTTGGAATATTTGCCAGTGAGTTGGGGGGGGGAGGAGGAAAGGGGGAAAAAAAAAAAACAGCAACAACATTTGGAACACAAGCTTTTGCAACGTTGAATGGTGAAAGTTACCTACGCATGTATTTTAAAAATAAAAAGCTTTAATAAAATAATTTAAATAATGTAAAAATGTTATGTTTTTCTTTTTATTTCAATATATAATTTCCCTCAGTGGGTAGAAGCGTTAATCATAGCTACATAATTACAATATCCAGCTCTATATAGTATCACTATATAGAATACAAAAGGAAAATTAGGCTATCTATAGTGTTTTCCTTCTCAATTCTGGGAAGAAAACCTATGGATATACATTGATGTCATAATATTAGTTAAAATGAGGGCTCTCTGGAAATACATTTAAAAATTGTTGCATAGTACCAGAGGTATGTATGAAGGACACTTACAAAATACATTTCACATGTAAAAATAGATAACAGCATAGGTTTCAAAAAAACAAAAAATAACATTTACATTGCCAGGAGGGTTTATTCCCAAAACACTTTTACACATGATATATGCAACAATATATAAGATATCTTTGAATCTAAAAAGGGAAATGAGTAGATTATTTTGACTTTACAGTCAAATGCAGACTGAGATTAACACACACACATATAAGTTATCTATGTATTTTGGAAGATTTATGTACCCAGGATGGGTAGGTATAATGAGATACAAAGGTCATATGTATGTAAAAATACAATATGATTAAGTACTCCAATCTGATTTTTTTTTGCATCTGAATAAAGGAGCAACATCTTCATTCCTTACCCCAACATGTAATCAGTATCACCTGAATTAATTTATATGAAATACCCAATATCTAGGAAATACAAAAACAAAATATGTTACTTTTATATTATTTAAATTAGGTGTTCCTAAATTTCTACCTATCACATTCTTGTTTTATTTTCCTGTATTCTTAGCAAAGTTCAGCCCCTGTCTAAATTGATGAGGATTCTTGTTGGGGAGAGATGTGCTTCTCTTATTTGTTCAATGTATAACTTTACTAAAAGCTTAGCCTTCACATATTCAGGTACTCCTCTTTTCATTCTTTTGAAACACTCATAAAAAAGTTAAAGAACTCATAAACTTATTCTAGGATTCTTTTTGTTAATTTTTCCTAAGGAAACTACTGAGTTTTAAAATTAGTTATTTTATAATTTTAAATATAATCTTGCTAATCTAATACAGTATATAGACAAAACCTGGTATCATATACTAAGTCTGTACCTTATTTTAATAGAAACTCACACACATAAAACACTCACACACATGCATACATATATAAACATATATATTTTTGTGTGTTTGCAATTTCCATGCAGCAGATAGTAGTAAAAATTGTGCTTTACAAATCTCTCAGTTTTAAAATCAAAAAAGCATATTGAATATTTTTGACTCAACAAGTTTCAACCATTTTCTTAGTTTCAATGAACCTGGAGAGATGCAGAAATTATTTATCTGTGTCATTACATATATATATATATATATATATATATATATATATATATATATATATATATATATATATATGCCTTTTTATGTATGAGGGCAATTTCTCAACTGAAATGGGTAGAAATAAACAAGAATAATAATTGTTTCCTTTACATTTTAAAACTTTTTTGGTTGGGTTTGGCATGAGGAACTATAGAAAGAAGTTGCTGAGTAAAATATTATCCTATATGGCATATATGTAGATGTAAAGATCTGAAACTCTGAATAGGTGCAGTTGAATCAGACAACCAAGCGCTTAAGGCTAATTATCTATTTGACAATACTCCATTAGCATGTTTGGTATTTCTCTTCTTACAGTTAATGCTAGGTCAATGCTTGCAGTTAAGAGAATTGTAAGAAGGGATTAGGGGGTGGAGTGAGATGAGCCAGAGTCACTTTGGAAATGGACAAAGAGAAGGGAGGTTGTGGAGAGTTTCTGGCAATCTTGTCCATCCCCTTCACTTCTTCCCCTAAAGACCAAAGACATCACATGTAGAAATAAATCTTCCATTAGAAGACCAGAAAAAGAAAGATTTTCTTCCTTTCTTCCTTTCTTCCTTTCTTTCTTTTTCTTCCTTCCTTCCTTCCTTCCTTCCTTCCTTCCTTCCTTCCTTCCTTCCTTCCTTCCTTCCTTCCTTCCTTCCTTCCTTTCTTTCTTTCTTTCTTTCTTTCTTTTCTTTCTTTCTTTCTTTCTTTCTTTCTTTCTTTCTTCTTTCTTTCTTTCTTTCTTTCTTTCTTTCTTTCTTTCTTTCTTTCTTTCTCTCTCTCTCTTTCTTTCTTTCTTTCTTCTTCTTTCTTTCTTTCTTTTCTTTTTTCTTCCTTTCTTTTTCTTTCTTCCTTTCTTTTTCTTTCTTTTTAAATTAATTTTATAATTACAAAAAATTTTTTTGACAGTACATGTGCATGAGTACATGGTGATAGTGAGCAACCTTGTTTCACTCCTGATCTTACTGGGAAAGGTTCCAGTTTATCTCCATTACATATTATGCATACTGATAGTCTTAAATATATGTTCCTGACTATTTTAAGGAATAGTCCATTTATTCCTATACTATCAAGTGTTTTTAATAGGAATGGATGTTGGATTTTATCAAATGTTTTTTCTGCATCTATTGAGATTATAATATAGTTTTTATTAATTTGATTATTAATATGGTCAATTATCTTAATAGTTTTCCTAATATCATACCATCCCTGCATTCCTGGTATGAATCCTACTTGATCATAGTGTATTATCCTGGGGATGATTTTCTGAAGTCTTTTTGCTAATATCCTATTTAAGATTTTAGCATCAATATTCATTAAGGAAATTGGTCTATAATTTTCCTTCCCTGTTTTCAACCTACCTGGTTTAGGTATCAGTACCATGTTTGTGTATTAAAAGGAGTTTGGAAGGACTCCTTCATCCCCTATTTTTAAAAATAATTTATATAACATTGGGGCTAATTGTTCTTTAAATGTTTGGTAGAATTTACATGTAAATCCATCTGGTGCTGGGGATTTTTTTCCTGGAGAGTTGATTAATAGCGTGTTCTATTTCCTTTTCTGAAATGGGAGTATTTAAGCAGCTTACCTCCTTCTCTGTTAATCTAGGAAGCCTATGGTAGTCATCCATTTCACTTAAGTTATCAAATTTGTTGGCATAAAGTTGAGCAAAGTAACTCCTTATTATTTCACTAATTTTCTCTTCATTGGTGGAAAGATCCCCTTTTCATTTTTAAAACTAACAATTTGATTTTCCTCTTTCCATTTTCTGATCATATTTACCAAAGGTTTATCTATTTTATTGGCTTTTTCATAAAACCAACTCTTATTTTATTTATTAGGTCAATAGTTTTTTTTTTTCTTACTTTCAATATTATTGATTTCTCCTTTTAATTTTAGAATTTAAGTTTAGTTTTTGGTAGTGTGTTTTTAATTTGGTCTTTTTTTAGCTTTTTGAGTTGCTGGCCCAATTCATTGATCTTCTTTTTCTCTATTTTATTCAAATAAGCCTCTAAAAATATAAAATTTCCCTTTATTACCACTTTAGCTGCATCCCACAAGTTTTGATATGATGTCTCATCATTGTCATTATCTTGGTTGAAATTATTAATTGTTTCTAAAATTTGCTGTTTCACCCAGTCATTCTTTAAGATGAGATTATTTAGTTTTCAATTACTTTTTGGTCTATTTACCCCTAACTTCATACTGAATGTAGTTTTTATTTGCATTGTAATCTGAGAAGAAGGCATTTACTATTTCTATCTTCCTGCATTTAATTTTGAGATCTTTATGTCCCCATATATGGTCAATTTTTGTATAGGTTCCATGAACTGCTGAGAAGAAAGTATACTCCTTTCTGTCTCCATTTAGCTTTCGCCAAAGATCTATCATATCAAACTTTTCTAGGATTCTATTTACCTCTTTAACTTCTTTCTTATTTGTTTTGTGGTTTGATTTATCTAATTCTGAGAGTGCAAGTTTGAGATCTCCCACTATTATAGTTTTGCTGTCTATTCTTTTTGCAACACTCTTAAACTTTTCCTTTACTAAGATATATGCCATACTACTTGGTGCATATATGTTTAGTATTGATATGTCTTCATTGTCTATGCTACCTTTTAACAGGATATAGTTTCCTTCCTTATCTCTTTTAATTTGATCAGTTTCTGTTTTTGCTTGATCTGAGATAAGGATGGCTACCCCTGCTTTTTTGGCTTCACCTGAAGCATAATAGATTCTACTCCAACCTTTTACCTTTACTCTGTATGTATCTCCCTGCTTTAAGTGTGTTTCCTGTAAACAACATATTGTAAGTTTCTGACTTTTGATCCAATCTGCTATCTGCCTCCTTTTAATAGATTTCATCCTATTCACATTTACAGTTAAAATTACTAATTCTGTATTTCCTGCCATCATATTATCCCCAGATTATGCTTTTTGTTTCCCTTCTCCCCCCTGAACCCCTTCCACATTATTTAATTTATGGACCCCACTTGTGTTGTGCAGCCTTCCCTTTTTAATATCTCTCCCCCCTCCTTATAAGTCCCCTTCTCCTTTCTTGTACCCTTCCCTTATTGGTGTTAGGTCACTTACAGATTGGGGTGATTTTAGGAACTGGCTTTATATTTTAAAGTATCTTGATTTCTCTTCTGATCTGCTGTTTTATAAGCAGAATAGAGCTATCAGCCTATGCCAGATTCCTCTATCTCAGTGGCTTCTCTGATCCCAGAGTTCTCCCCAGCCCATTTGGCACAATGTGCTAGCTCTTAATCCAACCCTGTTTGTGCTGATCATTTTTCCTCCCCTCAGAAACGACCTTTTTCTTTTGAAGTTCCTGATTCTCTTCAGTTGGTAAGTTGTGCTTCTAATCCTTGTGGTTTTTATCAGTCCATTGTTATTTTTGAGGCTGATTTAACTAGTTGGTATTGAGGGAAAAAGGGAGCTTACAAATTCTCGTGTATCTTCTCTGCCATCTTGACTCCACCCCCCAGCTTTCTTTCTTTCTTCCTTTCTTGCTGAGCCTATTGGTGCCTAGGGTTACACAGCTAGGAAGTGTTAAGTATCTGAGACCAGAATTGAACTCAGGTCTTCCTGACTTCAGGGCTGGTGCACTATCCATTGAACTACCTAGCAGCCCAAAATGAAAGATTTTCAACTAATGTAGATGTACTTAAACTCTGCCAACTTGATAAAGAAATATATCTTATTTCAAATATATTATGAGAATAATTTCTCAATATTAGCAATAAGACTAAAAATAAGCATGACATTGCATTCTAGTGCATCACAGTTTCTTTATTTAAATTTGTCTTCTATGTTTTTATTCATTTATCAGCAGTGACATAATTTTACTTGTTCTTTATTTGCTCTCTCATATAATCAACAGATGGCAATAAATAAAAGCACTGAAATATGGGGGAACTTAGGAGAGAAAAATGTACAATATTCAAGTCAATAATATAGAAGAAAACTTGTTAATTTAGCCATTAGTAGCAAGCAAAGGAAAGCTAAGTTACTACAATTAAATGCAAAGGAAACAGACTGACAAATATTCCAATAACATTCATGGATCTTAAAATTTGAAAAAGATGTTATTGAAGATTTAATCTAAGGAATATTCAATCATTTTCTAGCTTTCAAATTGTTTAAAGAAACAAGAATTATATACTTGTGTGAGATGCTGATACAAACTGTCTATACTTCCTAAATTAACTGTCTTAAAAGAGGGAGGGAGGGAAAAATCATCAAGTTAAAAGTTTATGTGCCAGATATCTGTTATCTACAGCTACATACACATGTATAAATGTGCAAATTATAAAATTAAACTGATCATTTCTAACTGAAATGACAGCATCATTTGAGGTACATTATTTTCAAAGATGTTTCAGGTAGGTGATGCAGTGCAGTAGAAATAATGCCAGCTTGCACTTAAAAGGTTAGAAGGTTCCATCTTCCAGAGTCCAAATCTTAGGTACTTATTACCCTGTGACCCTGAACAACTCATTTCCTTCATCTACAAAATGAGCTGAAGAAGGAAATAACAAAGTACACCAATATCTTTGTTGAGAAAACTTCAAATGAAGTCACAAACAGTTGACATGGTTAAAATGACTGAACACATTTCCAAATATATAGAAAGTGCTGCTTATCTTTTTAAATTTTTTATTATATCTTTTTTGTTTATTTTAATTCAGAACTGCTATTTATTCAGAAGATAGGAACAGAGAAAGAAAAGGAGTAAGGAAGAAAAAAGAAGGAAGGAGTGAAGAAAGAAAAAAGAAAAAAGAGAAAGGAAGACAGAGTAAGGAAGCAAAGAAAAAGAAGAGGAAAAAGAGAAATGTAAGAAAGGAGGAAAATCAACTCCAAAAATAAAAATGCATTTTATATTTGTTTTTAATTTTCTCATTTTGTCGTTTATTTTCATTTAAAATTAATGGAGAATATTTTAATTTATTTTATTTAATTTTTTAAAAAATGCCTCCCTTTCTTTTGACAGAATGACATTCTTTTTTGAGAAGTAAATTAAGTATCAGTAAAGCAATACAAATGTTAAAAACAATTTTATCTACAGCATCATCATTTCTGCCTTAGGTATAACTTTGTCCAAAGCATAAAATGCAGTATTAATCCTCTATGTTTATAAGTGTGGCACTGAAGAAACATTTTATAAGTTAAAGATTTTATTAATCAAAAATATGTCATATTATTTATGGTTTAATATACTCCTGTTGTTGTTGTTGTTGTTGTTGTTGTTGTTTTTTGAAGAAAGTGCCCCAAGAAAATTAATAATAAAAATGCCTCATTAACCCTTCTCTTATTACTCGCATATATTCTTTTGTTAAATATACTAAAAAATGAATTGAATTTTATGCACTGAATTAAAAACAAACAAAAAGCAATTTATGACAGTGGTAATAAGTAAAATCATTATTATCTGCTGTTATGTCTAACATGTTTAATATGTGTTATATGTTCATTTCAAGCAGTATAAAAATCTTGATAAATCATGTAAATCAAGGAAACAAATGATGACTTTTCTATCATATACTCATTCACTTAAATTCTATGAAAACTTTTCATATCTATGCTCAAAGAATTGATTTCTCTGTAAAAATTCATTTTCTCCATTTATTCATATTGCAAACTGATGGCTTATGCTACTATAGAAGCTAATGGGACTCAAAGAATGTTTTTCTGATCTCTAAATTACCAGGGGATAAGAGACTGAAGTCTTTCTTAAGTGGGAAAAAAAATGAGCACTTAAACCGGGAGCAGGATGGGAAGAAAAGTTCCTAAATAGATAGAAAGAAATCCTGATCTATGTTAAAAAATGAGAGATGAAAGGTAGTATGGAGAAGAAAGGAGAAAAAAGTGAACAAATTATATATACTTCAAAGCATATCACTTAACTGAAACTGATCTCAAAAGTATCAGTAATTTCTTTTTTTATAAGAAATATTTTTATTTATTTCTAATTACATGGAAAAAACAATTTTAACATTTGTTTGTTACAGTTTTTGAGTTCCTAACTCCTCCTATGAATTCTCTTTAATAATGCAAAAATTTTGCTATGAGTTGATATGTAGCCTTGAAACATTTTTCTGTAATAGTCATATTGCAAAAAAAAAAAAAACATAGACTATATAATAATAATCACAACAACAACAATAACAACAACAACAACAATAACAATAATAAAGACATTGAAGATTCTTAGAACAATGAAGAGTAGGTCAATAAATTTCAAATCTCTAGATTTCCCCCACAAACAGAACAAATTTGTATCTCAGGGTGAACAACACAAATGACCAAAAATAAAGACTTGTGCTAGAACAAGGGTCATCCTGGATTAACATGAGAAAACAAGAATAAAGCTCTTAGGCCAAGGAATAACCTGTGTGAAGGGCAAATACCTCCAGGCTAACTTCACAGAAACACCAAATGGAACACACCAAGTGGGTGAACTGGGCTTTCCTAATGTCTCGTCAGGAAACACAAAAACTTGCACCTTTAGGACAGCATGTGGAGACAGGGTCTGAGTCCAAGCAAACTGAGAGAACCTCAGGTGATTAGGAAAATGAGATCCAGCTGTGCTGCAAAGATGCCAGCCCTGAGTGAAAAGGAACCAGGACATCAGGAGTGCAGATGCAGTGGAGCAGGAATACTACTGACTGGTCACTTGCAGGAGGGGGAAGCTAGAAACACCACCCCCCCACCTCATGATTAGAAGTGCTTGCACTAATACTTCTCTTTAAAAAAAATTATCAGGCAAAGAAGAAAGAATCTCCATAGAAACTTACTATAGAAACCCAGGGAAGACTGGGTTTCATCTTTAGAGGACAGTGAAGTTAAAAACAAAAACAAAAACAAAAACAAAAACAAAAAAAAAAAACTTTTTCAACACCAAAGAATAAGATTAAATGGTTTCCTACCCAGAGATAATGTATAAAATAATTTTAAAAATCAGATGAGACACATTGCCACATTGAAGGAAACCTCACTAACTAAATAAAAAAACATCCAAGAAAAAACAAGAAAATTATCAAAAAAAAGTTAAGCAACTAGAAAAAGAGATACAGAATTTTAAAGATGAAAATATCTTCTTGAAAATTAGTCTTGGGTGAGGGAAAGCCAATAAAAATGTAAGAGAACAGAAAATAACAGAACAGAATATAAAGAATGAAAAAAAATTAGAATAGAATAAGAAAAACAACAAATCTGGAAGAGAGAGTATAAGAATACTTGGACTACCTGAAAGTTGAGACCAAAAAAACCCAAAACAAAACAAAACAAAATAAACAAACAAACAAACAAAACTTTGAAACAGTATTGCAAGAAATAATCCAAGAAAATTGTCTGAAATAATAGAACATGAGGGGAAATTAGAAATAGAAAAAATTCACTGATCACCACCTCAAAGAGATCTTTTGTTATTGCCAAATTTTGAATAGTGGAACAGAGCCAAGATAATGGTAGTAGACTCATCTTTGGCTGATCTCTTCCTGGTTCCCCTTAGGTCAATAAAAGATCAAGCCTCTGAAATGGTTTTGGAGTGATAGAACACACAAATATTTAAAATGTAACAAATTTCTAACAGAACATATTTTGGAAGAACTTCAGAAAAGATCTCTTTCAATTGGGCATGGGGTAACAGTTGGGAGTAGGCACAGCCACAGATGTAACCGGCTCAGAGTAGTATTGCATCCATAAGCACATGGAAAAGGACGGCAGGAGTAGAAGATTCTACTAGGAGGATCTTAGCCAACATATAGTAGCTTTGGCTACTCTGTTCAGAAGCCAGGGGATCAGCAGACTAATTTTGTGACATCTAACACAACCACAACAACAAAGCACAAATAGTGCTTAACATAATGGGGGAATTGGCATTGCTCACCCAGCATGAAACAGAAATCAGTAGCACCTGCCCTAGGTCAGGATAAAGCTACTGCCACATGTTGAAGAAGCTTGAGACACTATCTCCCTTGCCCTAAGAGCAGAATTCAACTTTTGAGAATGAGCTAAATGAACTCTGACCAAGAGATAGCTTTTATGGAGCCAGAAAAATCAGATCTTAAACTCTGAGGTTACTAAAGTCAAATCATCTCCAGATGAAGTGCCAAAGGCTGATATGTATTGTTCTCAATCTTACAACAGGCCTTGGTTTTCTTTAGGTTAAAACTTTTATTTATTTATTTATTTTTTTGTTAATGATAAAAATTATCCATTTTAAATTCCATATTGATATTTATCTTTTGTTTGGTTATAAATTCTGCCTTTAGCCGTAGATCTGGGAAGTAAAATAGTCCACGTTCTCCTAACTTGCTTATGTCATGGTTATTTCTAAATTTTCAACCTATTTTGATTTTAACTTATTATGTAGTGTGAGATTTGTTCTATACCCATTTAGTTTCTGCCAAGCTACTTTTCAGTTTTCCCAGCAATTTTTGCTGACTTCTTGTCTGAAAAGCTTGGATCTTTGAATTTGTGAAACATGAGATTATTATGGCCATGTACTACTGTTTTGTGTACTTAATCTTTTCTGCTGACCCACAACTTTGTTGTGTTTTTTAATCAGTATCAAAATATTTGAATAATTACTGGTATATAATGAAGTCTGAGATCTGGCACTGTAAAGTCAACTTCCTTCATATTTTTTCCCACTGATTCTTTTGATAGTTTTGATATGTTATTATAACAGAAAAATTTTGTTATTATTCCTCAAGCTCTGTAAAATATTCCTGGTAGTTTTATTGGTATGGCAGCGAGTAATTCAATATTAATTTAGCTAAAATTGTTTTTTTATTGAATATTTAAATATAGCTAGATTATGTTGGTCTATTTTTGTAAAAAGTGTTTTGCAATTAGATTTACATAGTTTCTGGGTTTCTCTTGGCAAATAGACTACCAATCATTTTGTATTATCTGTAACTATTATAAATGAAATTTTGTTTCTCTCTCTTGATGCTGTACTTTTTATTAATATATGGAAATGTTTATGATGTAATTAAATTTGTTTTATATTTAGATGATAAAGTTATTAATTATTTCAAATAGTTTATAGTTCATCCTCTATGATTCTCTAAGGTTCAAATCATATCATCTGCAAAGTGGTTTTAGTTTTTTCTCTTAATTTTCCATTTTAATAACTTCATTTTTTTCTTACCTTATTGCTATAAATTAGCATTGGAAGCACACTATTGAATCATAGTGTTCATAATGAGCACCCTTGCTTCATCTCTTATCATTATGAGTAGTCACTGATGTAATTTTAGATAGGTATTACTTATTGTTTCAAGAAAAGCTACCTTTATGTCTTTGCATTCTATGTTTCTAATAGGAATGATTTTTTTTAAAATTAAAATCTTTTTTCTGGATCTATGAAATATTTAAAAGATTTTTGTTTTTACTGACATGGACAACTTTGTTGATAGTATTACTTATGTTGAAGCACCCCTGAATTTTATAATAAATCCCACAAGTTAATCATGTACAAATTTTATTATATATTACTATAATATCCTTGCTAATATTGTATTAAATTTTATGTCATCTTCATCAGGTACATTGTTCTATAGTTTTCTTTCGCTATTTTTTTGTGCTTCCTTGTTTAAGTATCAACTCTATTTCTGTCCCAGAAGATATTGGTAGAATTCCTTGTTTATCTATTTCCCCTAATAGTTTAGATTGGAATTCATTTTTCTTTTAATGTTTGTAAATCCTAGTTCTGTGGATTTTTTTCCCCCTCAGGTAATTCATTTATGACATTTCCAATTTTCTTTTTTCCATTATAATATTCTTTAAGTATCCTACTTCCTCTTTTGTTAATCTAGGATATTGATATTTTGGTAAACATCCTTACATTTCATTTAGATTGTTAAATTTATAGATAATTGAGTAAAATGATTTTTTACTTCAGCAGAAGCATAATAGATTCTGCTTTAGGATCTTATTATTATTATTATTTAATTTGAATGTCTATTTCAAATCCGTTTCTTAAAAACAACATATTGTCAGAAATTGGTTTTACTCAGTTCTGCTGCCAGCATTTTATTTATGAGTTAATCTTATTCCTATTCACAGTTGTAACTACTAATATTTCCCTCCATCCTTTGTTCCCCTTGTTTATCTTTTTGTCTCCTTTTAATTCTTCTCAAAAGTCTGTTTTGCTTCTTAACAGTGCCTCCTTTAATTTGCCCTTTTTTTTCTTTTATTGCATTTCCCTTCTAATGAAGACTACATTGAGATAGATGTCTATACTCAACTGAGTGGGTTTGTTATTCCTTCTTGAGGCAATATCAATAAGAATACTTTTTGTAGTTTCATATAAGTACTGTTACTTTTCTCTTCTTCCTCCTTTTATTTTTTTTCCTGCTTCATCACACATACATCATCCCTTAACAGTGGCTATATCCTACTCATGACTTTCTTTAACCCTAATCATTTGCCAAATATTATTATTTCTTCCACCACAACACCTATCACTTCTGATTACATTTCCTTGTTCATATTACTATAATCTTGATTCAAACTCCCATAACATCTCAGTTGGATTTTTGGTGTTATATTTTATGAAAGAACACTGATAAACTAGAAGTTTAACAACAATTTAGAATAGTCGAGGACTTGAAGATTAAGCCATATACTGATTAGTTGCAAAAGCTTGAAAGGGGGCGGAGCCAAGATGGCTGAGAAGATACACGCCACTGTGTAAGCTCCTTTCTTCCTTCACAACCAACTAGATTTAATCAGCCTCAGAAATAGCGTTGGACTGATAGAATCCACAAGGACTGGAAGCACAACTTACCAGCTGAAGAGAATCTGGAGTTTCAGCAGGAAATGTCAGCTCCCGGGGGGCGGGGGGGGGGGGGAAGAAGAGAGGCCAGCACAGACGGTGGGGTAGTGGCAGACTGCGCCGGTCTCTCTGGGGAGGGCTCTGGGATCAGAGAATCCACTGACATAAAAGAATCTGGCACAGGCTGTTAACTCTTCTCTGCTTATAAAACAGCAGATCAGAGGAGAAATATAAGCCACTTTAAAATTTAAAACTAGATTGGATCTTCCTGGATCCCAGGGGTGACTCAGCAGATCTCAGCACCAGGACATAGGCAATCCAGGCTTTCGCCTCGGGGTAGTTAAGAGATTGAAGAGTGGGCGGGGCGGTAACTCATAGTGCCTGGCTCAGCTGGCTGGAGGCTGTGGAACGGAAGTCCCAGAGAAGCAGAACCTTTGAACTAGGGACCGCAGTTCCTGGCAGACACTTCCAGTTTGAGCGCAGGGGCTTCTCACTTCACCTGCTGCAGACATCCACGCCCCCTGGGGACGCATAGGCTAGGCTTTGAGTCGCCTTTACTGTTCAGTCTCAACCTCAGGAAGCCGCTAAAACACAGCGCCCTCAGGGCACAGCAGTGCTGGTCACCTCTGAGGCACTTCCAGGGAGGGGGTGGGGAACTCTCTCCCAGAGCTCTCTCTTAGCTCAGGCGCAGGGGCCGCTGCATCCATAAGGTCTAGGAGGAAGCTGGTAAAGAAAGAAATAAATAATTTCCTACCCCAGGGACAGACCCCAAAAGATTTTTTAAGTATGAGCAAGAAGCCCAAAAAAACCATAGATTCCTTCTACACAGAGAAAGAGCAGGTATCCAACCCCGAGGTAGTTAACAGCAGAGAGTCAGCAGATAACAACCTAAAGGGGAATGATTCCTACCCCCCATCACATAACTCTCTCCATGAAGAGTCTATTAAAAAGTTATGAGAGTGTGAAGAAAAATGGGGAAAGGAAAGGGAAGCTATGATAGAGAATAACAACGTTCTGAAATTGGAGTTGGAAAAAATAAAGAATTCACAGGAGATGCAGGGAAACAAAATTAGTGAATTAGAAAAGGTAAAAAAATCACAGGAAAATAGGATTTCTGATTTGGAGAAGATAAAAAAGTCTCAAGAAAATAGGATTTCTGAATTGGAGAAGAAAAAAAAGTCTCAAGAAAATAGGATTTCTGAATTGGAAAAAGAAAATAATTCTCAAAAAAAATTAGGGAAATGGAAAAAAAATCAATAGAGCAAAATAATTCATTTCAAAACGAAATTGGGCGTTTACAAAAAGAACTAAAAACTGTGAAAAAAGAAAATAACTCCTTAAAAGTCAGGATGGAACAAATAGAAATGAATGATTCACAGAGAACCCAAGAATCAGTCAAACAAAACAAAAAAAAATGAGAAGTTGGAGAACAATGTCAAATACTTACTGGGAAAATCTATAGACCTGGAAAATAGATCTAGGAGAGATAATTTGCGAATCATTGGACTAACTGAAAACTATGACCAAAAAAAGAGCCTAGATTCTATTTTACAAGAAATTATCAAAGAGAACTGTCTAGAGAAACAGAGGGGAAAGTAGATGATGAAAGAATTCATTGAACTCCTTCTGAAATAGACCCTAAAAAAAGAACACCACGAAATATTGTGGCTAAGCTGCAGAATTACCACACAAAGGAGAAAATCCTGCAAGCAGCTAGGAAAAAAAAAAAAAAAAAAACAAAAAAAAAAAAACAATTTAAATACCAAGGTGCCACAATAAGGGTCACACAAGATCTGGCTGCCTCCACATTAAAAGATAGAAGGGCCTGGAACCTGATATTCCGAAAGGCAAAAGATCAAGGATTGCAACCAAGAATAAACTACCCAGCAAAGTTTAGCATCTTTTTCCATGGAAGAAGATGGTCATTCAATGAAATAGAGGAATTCCATATGTTTCTAAGAAAAAAAAACAGACTTAAACAAAAAATTTTATCTACATCCACAAGACTGAAGAGAAACAGAAAAAGATACACAGAACCCTTGAGAACTGTAACTCTGTTGTGGGTATATAGAAAGTATGCATGGATAATTTGATTTTACTGATATAAAAGAAAAAAAAAAGGAGGGGGTGTAGTAAAGGGAAGGGGGTAGTATCAGAAAAAGGGGAGGGTGTGATAAAAAGAGGGAAACTACATCCCAGGAAGAGGCATAGAAAATACACCATATCTGAGGGAATTTAGAGAAGAGGAGAATCATTGTGTAAATCTTACTCTCATCAGAAGAGGCTCAAAGAGTAAATAATTGTCATATTTATTTTTCAGAGAATTCTCTCTCACCTCATTAAAAGGGGGGAGAGGAAAAGGGAAAAGGAAAAGGCGAATAAGGGAAGGGACATGGAGGGAGGGGGGAGGGATACTAAAAAAAAGGGAGGGCTGTGCATCACAAGGGGGGTCTATAAATTAAATATTGGGGAAGGGGTTTGGGGGGTCAACGGGAAAAGCATAATCTGGGGATAATATGATGGCATTAAATACAGAATTAGTAATCTTAACTGTAAATGTGAATGGGATGAACGCTCCCATCAAATGGAGATGGATAGGAGACTGGATCAAAAATCAGAACCCTACAATATGTTGTTTATAGGAAACACACTTAAAGCAGGGAGATACATATAGAGTAAAGGTAAAAAGTTGGAGCAGAATCTATTATGCTTCAGGTAAAGCCAAAAAAGCAGGGGTAGCTATACTTATCTCAGATCAAGCAAAAGCAGAAGTTGATCTAATTAAAAGAGATAAGGAAGGAAACTATATCCTGCTGAAAGGTAGAATAAATGATGAAACCATATCAACAATAAACATATATGCACCAAGTGGTATAGCATCTAACTTTCTAAAGGAAAAGTTAAGAGAGTTGCAAGAAGAAATAGACAGTAAAAGTATAATAGTGGGACATCTCAACCTTGCACTCTCAGATTTAGACAAATCAAACCACAAAACAAACAAGAAAGAAATTAAAAATTAAATAGAACATTAGAAAAACTAGGTATGATATACCTTTGGAGAAAACTGAATGGCAATAGAAAGGAATATACTTTCTTCTCAGCAGTTCATGGATCCTATACAAAAATTGACCATATATTGGGACATAAAGATCTCAAAATTAAATGTAGGAAGGCAGAAATAATAAATGCCTTCTTCTCAGACCACAATGCAATAAAAGCTACATTCAGTAAAAAGTTAGGGATAAACAGACCAAAAAGTAATTGGAAACTGAATAATCTCATCTTAAAGAATGACTGGTGAAAGAGCAAATTATAGAAACAATTAATAATTTCACCCAAGATAATGACAATGATGAGACATCATACCAAAATCTGTGGGATGCAGCTAAAGCAGTAATAAAGGGAAATTTTATATCTTTAGAGGCTTATTTGAAGAAAATAGAGAAAGAGAAGTTTAACGAATTGGGCTTGCAACTTAAAAGGCTAAAAAAAGACCAAATTAAAAACCCCCAACCAAAAATTAAACTTGAAATACAAAAATTAAAAGGAGAAATCAATACTATTGAAATTTAAAAATCTATTGAATTAATAAATAAAACCAAGAGTTGGTTTTATGAAAAAGCCAATAAAATAGATCAACCTCTGGTAAATCTGATCAGAAAAGAGAAAGAGGAAAATCAAATTGTTAGTCTTACAAATGAAAAGGGGGATCTTTCCACAAATGATTAGGAAATTAGAGAAATAATAAGGAGTTACTTTGCCCAACTTTATGTCAATAAATTTGATAACTTAAGTGAAATGGATGACTTCCTCCAAAAATATAGGTTCCCTAGATTAACAGAGGAGGAAATAAATTGCTTAAATAGTCCCATTTCAGAAAAAGAAATAGAACAAGCTATTAATCAACTCCCCAGGAAAAACTCCCCTGGACCAGATGGATTTACATGTGAATTCCACCATACATTTAAAGAACAATTAGCCCCAATGCTGAATAAACTATTTGAAAAAATAGGTTATGAAGGAGTCCTACCAAACTCCTTTTATGACACAGACATGGTACTGATACCTAAACCAGGTAGATCGAAAACTGAGAAAGAAAATTATAGACCAATCTCCTTAATGAATATTGATGCTAAAATCTTAAATAAGATATTAGCAAAAAGTCTTCAGAAAATCATCCCCAGGATAATACACTATGATCAAGTAGGATTCATACCAGGAATGCAGGGCTGGTTTAATATTAGGAAAACTATTAGTATAATTGACCATATTAATAATCAAATTAATAAAAACAATATGATCATCTCAATAGATGCAGAAAAAGCATTTGACAAAATCCAACATCCATTCCTACTAAAAACTCTTGAGATTATAGGAATAAATGGATTATTCCTTAGAATAATCAGGAGCATATATTTAAGACCTTCAGTAAGCATAATATGCAATAGAAATAAACTGCAACCTTTCCCAGTAAGATCAGGAGTGAAACAAGGTTGCCCACTATCACCATTACTATTCAATATAGTACTAGAAACGCTAGCCTCGGCAATAAGAGCTGAGAAAGAGATTCAAGGAATTAGAGTAGGAAATGAGGAAATCAAACTATCACTCTTTGCAGATGATATGATGGTATACTTAGAGAACCCCAAAGACTCTGCTAAAAAGCTATTATAAATAATTCAGAATTTTAAGCAAAGTGGCAGGATACAAAATAAATCCATATAAATCCTCAGCATTCTTATATATCACCAACAAAATGCAACAGCAAGAGATACAAAGAGAAATTCCATTCCAAACAAATGTTGAGAGTATAAAGTATTTGGGAATCCATCTACCAAATAATAGTCAGGAATTATATGAGCAAAATTACAAAACACTTGCCACAAAAATAAAGTTAGATTTAAATAATTGGAAAGACATTCAGTGCTCTTGGATAGGCTGAGCGAATATAATAAAGATGACAATACTCCCCAAACTAATCTATTTATTTAGTGCTATACCAATCAGACTCCCAAGAAACTATTTTAATGACCTAGAAAAAATAACAACAAAATTCATATGGAAGAATAAAAGGTCGAGAATTGCAAGGGAACTAATGAAAAAAAAGTCAGAGGAAGGTGGTCTAAGTGTACCTGATCTAAAGCTCTATTATATAGCAGCAGTCACCAAAACCATTTGGTATTGGCTAAGAAATAGACCGGTAGATCAGTGGAACAGATTAGATACAAAGGACAAAAAAGGGTACATCTATAGCAATCTAATCTTTGACAAACCCAAAGATACCAACATTAGGGACAAAAACTCATTATTTGGAAGAAACTGTTGGGAAAATTGGAAATTAGTATGGCAGAAATTAGATATGGACCCACACTTAACACCATACACCAAGATAAGATCAAAATGGGTCCATGATTTAGGCCTAAAGAATGAGATCATCAACAGATTAGAGGAACAGAGAATAGTCTACCTCTCAGACCTGTGGAGGAGGAAGGAATTTATGACCAGAGGAGAATTAGAGATCATTATTGATCACAAAATAGAAGAGTTTGATTACATCAAACTAAAAAGTTTCTGTACAAACAATACTAATGCAAACAAGATTAGAAGGGAAGTAACAAATTGGTAAAATATTTTAAAAAGTAAAGGTTCTGACAAAGGTCTCATTTCCAAAATATATAGAGAACTGATCCTGATTTATAGGAAACCAAACCATTCTCCAATTGATAAATGGTCAAGGGATATGAACAGACGATTCTCAGATGATGAAATTGAAACTATTTCCACTCATAAGAGTGTTCCAAATCACTACTGATCAGAGAAATGCAAATTAAGACAACTCTGAGATACCACTACACACCTGTCAGATTGGCTAAAATGACAGGAACAAATAATGATGAATGTTGGAGGGGATGTGGGAAAACTGGGACACTGATACATTGTTGGTGGGGTTGTGAAAGAATCCAGCCATTCTGGAGAGCAATTTAGAAATATGCCCAAAAAGTTGTCAAACTGTGCATACCCTTAGACCCAGCATTGCTGTTATTGGGATTATATTCCAAAGAAATACTAAAGAGTGGAAAGGGACTTGTATGTGCCAAAATGTTTGTGGCAGCTCTTTTTGTTGTAGCTAGAAACTGGAAGAGGAATGGATGTCCATCAGTTGGAGAATGGTTGGGTAAATTGTGGTATATGAAGGTTATGGAATATTATTGCTATGTAAGAAATGACCAGCAGGAGGAATACAGAGAGGCTTGGAGAGACTTAAATCAACTGTTGCTGAGTGAAATGAGCACAATCAGAAGATCACTATACACTTATATTGTATCTAGGTTATATTGTAACACATGTAAAATGTATGGGATTACCTGCCATCGGGGGGAGGGAGTGGAGGGAGGAAGGGGATAATTTGGAAAAATGAATTTAAAAAAAAATTACCCATGCATATGTACTGTCAAAAAAAAGTTATAATAAAAAATAAAACAAATAAATAAATAAATAAATAAATAAATGTTATATTAATATAAAAAAAAAAAAAAGAAGAAAAAGAAAAAGCTTGAAAGGTTAACCTCAGCAAATTAATGAGATAATTGGATTATTTTCATCTCCTCAGAAATTACATTGTTATGCTTATTTCACAAGCCAAACAAGTATGTCTCAACACTGTTGGGAACAGATATTATTGGTATATTAATAATGATAAATCACTAATCAGTATGGTGATTCAAATTATAAATTTTCAGTATAGTTCACATCTCTACCATAATTAGACCATAGAATATATTTAATGTTATGCTAGATAAATGTCTTTTACAAATATTTGGTATCATATCCATATTTCTTTCACAGATGGCATACTACTTCCTGTCAAACATTGAATGTATGTGAAAATAAGTAATGAAAAAAAATTATAAAAAGAATTAAAAACTAATTTGTATGGTTATGGTTAAGATTTGAAGTAACACATTTTGAGTTTTTATTTCACCACATTTGGACTAGGTTGGGATATGTAAGCTTAATATTATTTTTCGTTTGATAATACTTTAGCTTTATTGTAAGAACATTAATTCAATAGAATTTAGTTTAACATAATAGAATATTTTAATATATTTTATTTATTTTACTATATTAGAATATAAAATAATAGTCTAAGAAAATAAAATAGAATTTCATAGAAAAATATCTATTTCAATTGACCAATACATCCATTCTTGGTCCAAGAAAGATCTTCAATGATTAATAAATAAATCTTTTTTTTTTTTTTTTTACATTTAAGCATTACATTTTATTAAAATTATCTGCATGCAATAAAATTGTATTTTTTACCCAAAACACTTTAAATCATAGTGGTGCACCCCTCTATTCATGTAAAATTCTTGGAGAAAATGAAAAACTCACACTCAGAAAAGACAGAATGAATGATAGAGAGTGAGAAACAGGCAAAGAGAAATAGAAAGACACAAAGATTCTCTTGCTTATCAAATCCCAAAAAATTACTTTGCAAAGTTTGGTTCCAAGCCTCCATTTTCCCATTTGAATGACTGTTTGATTGACTTGATTTTTTTTTTTTTAACACATGCACAAAGAATTGTGACTTGATCCTGTCAACAAATAACATTTTCTTCCTTGGGTTTGTTTTATCTACACATATCTATTCCATATTCTATTATGAATTCTCTTCTGTGAAAATTTCCTCCATCAAAATAGAACTGAAATTTTTAGGCTTGATTATTTAATTATGGTAATTGCATCACTTAGAAGTTGAGAGACTTGCTAATGGTCACACATGGGAACAAACCATGTTTTTCTGATTTCAAAACCAGTGTATCTACTCCACTATTATTCTTCATTATGAAGGAATACTTTTACTTTAGTATAGGAAATAATATATGCACAAATATACATGAAGACTCATGAATAAAACATTTTTTTACTGATATAACATAAAAAAGGGAAATAGAAATGGAAAGGGGGTAGTGTAAAATCAAATTATAGATGTGAACTTTCTGTATATCCAACAAAAATACAGTTCTCAAGAGTTTTCTCCTTCTCTTGAGTCCTGTGGTTGGAGATCAAATTTTTTGTTTAGATCTGTTTTTCCACTTAGAAACAACTGGAATTCATCTGTTTCATTAAATGTCCATCTTCTGCCATGGAAGAAAATCCTCAGCTTAGCTGGGTTGTTTATTCTTGGCTGCATTCCCAGTTCTTTTGCCTTTTGGAATATCATATTCCAGGCCCTTTGAACCTTTAAGTTGGAGGCAGCCAGATCTTGCATGACCCTCATTGTGGCACCTTGGTATTTGAATTGTCTTTTCCTGGCTGCTTGTATTATTTTTTCCTTAGTCTGATAGTTCTGAAATTTGGCCACAATATTCCATGGAGTTTTTATTTTTTAGAGTCTTTTTCAGAAGGTGTTCGATGAATTCTTTCAATGCCTATTTTACCTTCTTATTCTATTGTGTCTGGATAGTTCTTTTTGATGATTTCCTAATATCTAGGCTCTTTTTTTCCATCATAATTTTCTGGAGGTCCAATAATCCTCAGATTATCTCTCCTAGATCTATTTTCCAGGTCTGTTGTTTTTCCAAAAAAAATTTTATATTTTTCTCTAATTCTTCTTTTTTTTTTTTTTTTTTTTGCTTGACTGATTCTTGATGTCTCAATAAATCATTCTTTTCAGTTTATTCAGTTCTGATTTTTAATGAGTTAAATTCTTCATTAGCTTTTTTGTATATGTCCAACTGAGTTTTTAAATGAGTTGTTTGGATCCATGGGATTTTTTTTTTTTTTTTTTCATTTCACTATTTTTTTTAGTGAGTTATTTTTTTTTCTAATTCACAAATCCTACATTCTTGGGAATTCTTTATCTTTTCAATTCACAAATACTATTTTCCTGTGATTTCTTTACCTTTTTTAATTCACAAATTATGTTTCCATGCACTTCCTGGGAATTCTTTACCTTTTTTCAATTCACCTTTCAGGAAGTTGTTACTCTCTTGCATAGCTTCTCTTTCCTTTCCCCATTTTTTTTCCTAACTCTTTTTTGATATTTTTAATAGTCTCTTCTAGAAGAGCATTATTTGGCGTACTGTCTGGAGGCTGTTTACTATTAGTCTCTTTTAGGTTGAGAACCTGTTCTCTTTCTGTATAGAAATTTATAATGGGTCACATCCATTTGCCAGATTTCATTGGGTCTCAAACCACGAGGATTCTTCCCTGGAGGGAGTGTAGGAGCATGGAAAGGAAGACAAGCTGTACAGCTTTTTACTATGCTCCTAGCTTCCTCTCTTGTGATTCCAAATTGTAAACGTAAAGCTCGAGCAGCCTGATGATATTTAGAATGAGATTCTTGTGCTTCCTGAAATAAAGGACTACTGGCTAACATGGTTAGAAGGCTATCTGCCTTTGAATTTCCATCAAAAATGGGACCTGGAAGTCCACTATGTGAGTGGACATGCAAGATATAAATCTTGCCTGGATGTTTTCTCACTTGCTCTTGAAGTTCCTTAAAGAGCTGATAAATATTGGAGGCTGCAAATTTTATTTGGGCTGTGGCAATTCTTTGTACTACACCTACTGAATAGGCTGAATCAGTAATTATATTTACGTCTCCTGGGTAATAATCAATAGCTTCTATACAGAAAGAGAACAGGTTCTCAACCTAAAAGAGACTAATAGTAAACAGCCTCCAGACAGTACGCCAAATAATGCTCTTCTAGAAGAGACTATTAAAAATATCAAAAAAGAGTTAGGAAAAAAAATGGGGAAAGGAAAGAGAAGCTATGCAAGAGAGTAACAACTTCCTGAAAGGTGAATTGAAAAAAGGTAAAGAATTCCCAGGAAGTGCATGGAAACATAATTTGTGAATTAAAAAAGGTAAAGAAATCACAGGAAAATAGTATTTGTGAATTGAAAAGATAAAGAATTCCCAAGAATGTAGGATTTGTGAATTAGAAAAAAAAGGGAAGTCACTTCTTTGGACAAGAGTTAACAGCAACTGCCTGGAGACAACGGTTCGTTACAGGAAGAAGAATCTGTCTGAGAGATTTGAGTAGACACAGCAGATCTCTTCCCAGAGAGCGATCCAGCAGCTTCTGGAGACGACAGCTCGCTACAATTGATAGTCCTTTTGATTTTTTTACTCATTTTTAAAAGCCTGTGGTGTCTGCCTTCAGGGCAAGGAGGGTACCAGCTTCCTCTGAAAAGCAGGGATAGGTACCAGCTAGCTAAAGAGAGTGGCCAGGTACAACTGTGCTCTTGGAAAGAATTCCCCATAATACTGGAATAATTACTGTATGTGATTTAGATCTGATTACATAGCTGAGCTGCGGAAGTGCCCAGTGAAGAACCCTGCTCTGCAGATCAGTGACTGGCCTGAGGCTAGAGACTGGGGAATGAGCAGTGAAAGTGTCACTGCCCCAAGCCAAAGCCTCCTGTTGGCTGTGGGTATTAGCAGCTGACTAACAAAGAGCCCCACACTGACTGGAAGTGTCTCTGTCCCAGAAGCACAGTCCCACTGCTGAAGTTCTATTGCCCCAGGCAGAACTCCCCCCTGTACAGATTAGAGGCTGCCCCAGGCTGTGCCCCCCTGCTCTGCAGAATTGCAGTTGCCCAGAGGAAAAGCCTCTTATTGCCGAATGGGGCTGTATAGCTGTGTTGTGGTCTGTGCTGAGTCATTTCCAGTTTTGGGTGGGTCCTGTTAGAATCTGACACTTTTTAAAGTACCCTCTGCCTTTGGCTCTAATTTCTGTGCTGGTCTGCTGTTTTACACCCAAGATAGAGCAATCAGCCTATCCAGAGTCGTCTATGTACTTTTTCTAACCACAGAGGCCAATCCCTCCCTGGTATCCTCTGTTTGCCAGCCTCTCCCACCTCCTGGTTTGCGCTGATCTGCTCAGTACCTTCAGGACAAACCTTTTCTGACTAAATTCCAGATTATCTTCAGTGGATGAGTTGAACTTATAGTCTTAGTAAATTTTGCTAGTCAAGCATTATTTTTGAGGCTGAATTAAATTATTGGTCTTGAGGTATGAGAGGAGCTTAGAAGGTCAAGTGTGCCTTTTCTACCATGTTGATTCCATCCTATCCCACTATTTCTGAACTCATCTGGTGTATTGATTTTTCTTGTTCAGACCTATGTCTCAGCAGTTCAGCTGTGTCCACAATCCTTTATCAGGAGAAGTTCTCTCAGTCTTCCCAGACACCCAACTATCCATGATCTCTGGGAAATAAAATTTCCTGTTGTGCATGTTACTTCTGAACCCAGCTAGCTATAGGAATCCCTGCTTATTATTTTAGAGGAGCTAGCCTGAAACAGTTACACTCCATATTGATTAAAATTAAGTTTGTGGTTTTTATTCTGGTCTTATTGGGTTGTCCCAGCAAGACTCCTGTTCTTCTCCAAGTCTAATTTGTTTTTACTCATTTATATTTCTCCTCAGGTGCAATTCTGTTGTGTGTGTGTGTGTGTGTGTGTGTGTGTGTGTTTGTGTGTGTGTATGTGTGTGTGTGTATGAGAGAGAGAGAGAGAGAGAGAGAGAGAGAGAGAGAGAGAGAGAGAGAGAGAGAGAGAGAGAGAGAGAAATCTGGAGAGCTTAAATTTTAATTTAGTCAAAATTATCCATTTTGTATTTTTTAATGCTCTCTATGTCATTTGGTCATGAATTCTTACCTTCTCTGATGATCCAATAGGTAGATTATTCCTTATTCTAATTTGAGCAATTGATTTATTTTTTTCCTGTTTAGATTTCACTTTATGTGACAAGTGTTTTATAATTGTGTTCATATCCTTATTGGCATTATCTTGGACTCCCAAATATTTTATATTGTTTATAGTTATTTTAAGTGGAATTTCTCCTTCTATATCTTGTTACTGGGCTTTATTGATAGCATAAAGAAATATAAATAATTTATATGGATTTATTTTATATCCTTCAACTTTGCTGAAGGTGTTAATTATCTCAAGGAGTTTTTTTTTTGTTTGTTTGTTTTGTTTTGTTTTTTAGTTGATACTATAGGTTTTTCTAAGATATCATGGTGACATCTACAAAGAGTCACTGTTTTGTTTCCTTTGATTCTATTCGAATTCCTTCAATTTATATTTCTGCTTTTATTGATACAGTAATATTTCTATTACTATTTTAAATAATTGTCATGATAACAGATATCCTTGCATCACCCCCAGTCTCATATTGGAAACAGTTCTCAGTTTTCACCATTACAGATAATGTTTGCTGATTGTTTTTGAAAGATACTGTTTATCATGTTAAGGAATGCTTCCTTTATCCCTGTGCTTTTTTTTTTTTTTTTTTCTTTTTTTTTTTCTTTTTTCTTTTTTTTTTCTTTTTTCTTTTTTTTTTGTTAAGGAGTGCATCTATTGAGATAATTATTTGATTTCTCTTGTTTTTATTTTTTTATTGAAATAGTCAATTTTGTAGTTTTGTTTGAATACTTTAAAAAGGCACATCTAGAATAATCCCACATAGTCAAAATATTCAATCCTTGTGATATATTACTGTGAGAATTTTGTTCAAAATTCACTAGGGAGAATGTTTCTTTAATTTTCTTTTTTTCTGTTTTAGCTCTTTCTAGTTTAGGTATGTGTCATAAAAATGTTGTATAGGATTCTTTTTTGGAGGTCCTATTTTTCCAAATAGTTTATATGATATTGGAATTAATTTTCTTTCAATGTTTGGTAGAATTACTTTGTGAGCCCATCTGACCCTGGTAATTACGTCTTAGGGAGTTCATCATTAGTTTGTTCAATTTATTTTTTTTCTGAAATGGGTTTATTTAGGAATTCTATTTTTTGATTTGTTAATGTAGGTAATTTATATTTTCAAAAATATCCACTATTTTTGCTCCAGTTCTCAAATTTATTGATATGTTATTAAGTAAAATATTTTCCCTTATCTTTTTTAATTTTTAATTATAGCTTTTTATTTACAAAACATTTGCATGGGCAATATTTCAACATTAACTCTTGTAAAACCTTCTTTTCCAACTTTTCCCCTCTTTCCCCCAATCCCTCCCCTAGATGACAGGTAATTCAATACATGTTAAATATGTTAAAGTATATTTTAAATCCAATATAAATATGAGAAAAGCAAGGGAAAATACATAAGAATAATTGGACTACCTGAAAGCTATAACCAAAAAATAACATCTACACAATAATACAAGAAATGATAAAAAAAAAATTCTTGAAGTGATAACACAAACTACTTGGACTCATCCCAAAAAAATACTGAAGAAGGGAAAGGGACTTGTATGTGCCAACATGTTTGTGGCAGCCCTTTTTGTAGTGGCTAGAAACTGGAAAATGAATCAATGCCCATCAGTTGGAAAATTGTTAGGTAAATTGTGGTATATGAGTGTTATGGAATATTATTGTTCTGTAAGAAATGACCAGCAGGATGAGTACAGAGAGGCTTGGAGAGACTTACATGAACTGATACTAAGTGAAATGAGCAGAACCAGGAACATTATACACTTCAACAACAATACTGTATGAAGATGTATTCTGATGGAAATGGATATCTTTGACAAAGAGACTTCAGTTCCAATTGATCAATGATGGACAGAATCAGCTACACCCAGAAAAGGAACACTGGGAAATGAGTGTAAGCTATTTGCATTTTTGTTTTTCTTCCCAGGTTATTTTTACCTTCTGAATCTAATTCTCCTTGTGCAACAAGTTCCATTCTACACACATACATTGTATCTAAGATATACTATAACATATTTAACATGTATAAGACTGCTTGCCATCTAGGGGAGGGGGTAGAGGGAGTAAAAGGAAAAGTCAGAATAGAAGTGCGTGCAAGGGATAATGTTGTAAAAATAACCCAGGCATATGTTCTGTCAGTAAAAAAGTTATAATTGAAAAAAAAGAAGTGAGTACAAGAGGGGAAAATAGAAATAGAAAATACTCCACTGATCACCACCTTAAAGATCCTACAAGGAAAACACATAAGAACATTGTTGCTAAATTTTGAAGCCCCCATAGCAAAGAAAATTTTCCAAGCAACAACAAATAACCAACAAAAATATTCCAAACATTAACAAATAAACAAAATTTCAAATATGCTGAAACAGAACTATAAACTGCCACAATAAACAAACAAACAAACAAACAGGTACTGGAATATTAAATATCAATAATCAAAAGATATAACCCTGCAACCAAAATATTATATTCAATAATACCACTAAGAAGACTGATTTTGGATCAAAATATAGTATTTTTATCTTTTGTTCTTGTTTATTTTTTTCTTTATCTTTTTTGTCTTTTTATCTGATTTTTCTTGTTCAGTGTGATGAACATGTTTAGGTATGTGTTACAAAGGGATCACAGGAAAATAAAAATAGTTACAGCAGTCTTTTCATGAAAATCCTGGAAATACTGGAAACTGAAGGGATGCTCAACAACTAGGGAATGAGTGAACAAACTGATATATGGATGTAATGGAATACTATTGTGCAATAAGAAATGATGAACCATCATATTTCATGGGGAAAAAATCTTGGAAAGACTAGTACAAAGTGAAATCAGCAGAACCTGGAGAACGCTGTACACACTATCAACAACACTGTTTCTTGATCAGCTATGAATGACTCAGCTTTTTTCAGCAATATTGAGACCCAAGATAAGACAAATGACTAAGGAAGGAAAATACTATCAGATAAAGAATTGATGGGTTCTGATTACAGATCATAGTATACTTTTTTCACTTTATTCTTTTTTCCTTTGGAACTTTTTCATCTTTCACAACTTTACCAATATGAAAATATTACATGATGGTACATGCATAACCTATATCAAATTCCCTACCATTTTCCAAAGAGGGAAAGAAAGGGAAGGAGAGATAGCAAAAAAATTTGAACTCAATATCTTGTAAAAATGTATATTAAAAATTATCTTGACATAATTAGAAAAAATAACACTTAAAAATAAAATAAAAGTCTAGAAGGAGATGTGGAGAAATATGAGCATATAAAACATAATTCCAACGTTGGTTAGATGTTTTTATTTTTAAGATCCTTTCCATTTTTTAACTTAATTTTAATTTTTGCAGACTAAATATTGAATATAAGGATGAAATTCACTTGCCATATCATAATGAAAAGAAATAATATGTTTCAATTATTTTTCATGTTTCCATCTATTCAATTGGCCTCCAAAGAGTTGGAAAAATTAAAATGTGATGGATATAATTACCTGAATTACAACTTGGGAACAGTTTAAGTGTTGAGAGAAGCTACCTTCTTAAGATTTTGTTTTGGAAGAAACCATCTGCACCTGGCAGATGAAGCAATAGATGCCAAGAGAATTTGTAGGAAATAAGAAATGGGAAGTCAGACTTTGCTACCTACCACAGTTTTTTGACACATTTCTCTAATGTGATGTAAAATTTGAGAAATTTCTAAGTTTACTTGTGTTTGTTTTTAATTTTGATTGATGCAAAGTTTAGAATAACTACTGACACATAAAAGAGGAGAAAATGCCATTGTATGTAAAATATGTTATTATATTTACCAAAATGAGACCATTTCACTTTTGTCATACTGTTGTTTTAAGGATTTGAATGAAGAAGACAATTTTCCAACATATATTTTGAAATACCAATTTAGAGACCCACAAAATAGTTTTCTCTTCATTGTCTAAAGAATGATGTGAATGGCATCTCACTTAACCCAGAAAAGAATGAAAAGAAGGAACTACAAGGGAATTTCCAAATGCTAACAGGAATGACATATTCAAGAATAGTAATTGTTGACTCCCCCCCACCTTTTTTGGTTATTTCAAACTTCATAATTTTGCTGGAGCTGGAGATACTTTTTTTTGTATTAACTGTATTCCTTAGGTACATACATCTAAATTTCAGTGCATTTTTGACATCTATAAGCAAATGAAATTAGACCATATTTAATCAGTGGACAATGCTAGAGCAAGAAGGAAAATACATAAACATACATACAGGCACACACACAGACAAGCACACAAATGCACATGTGCACATATACAGCATAAACCTGGAATTAGAAGACATAGATTTATGTGTGAACTTGAACCAAAAGACCTGGGTTTGAGTGAATTCTACATCTAATGTTTCTTAGCTGTATAAATATTGATAAATCATAATACTTATCTTGCCCTTCTTTTCTGATAAATATTATATATATATATATATATATATATATATATATATATACACACATAATTATATGACAATATAATTAAAATATAAATTGAAATGGTGGTAGGGGACTATGTGGATAGGGGGCTATCAACTTGCAGAAGATGATATTTCAATTGATTCTTAAAGGAAAGTAGAAGATTCAGGAAGCAGATTGAGGAGGGACACCATGACAAACATGAGTGATAACCAGTAAAACGAAACTGAGTTGGGGGATGAATTTCTCATATTCAAATTAGAACCAATATTCTGGTTTAGTTCCTAATTTTGAGAAACTGAAACATTGGGAAGTCACTTGATTTTTAATCATTTAAACTGTTAAATGCCACAGTAAAATCTGTCCAATGACTGATTGGGAACACAGTTCTCACAGTAGAGAAGGTAAAAGTGTTGACTTGTCCTTATATGTTCACAGTTGAATAGATTTATTGGCATATAGTAATCACTTAACAAATGTTCTGATGATTAAAATCATTTTCAATTATGATATGTTATCATTGTTAATCAATCAACATTTATTCCTATTAGCTCAAGTTACTATGTGGACTTAAAATGAAAACATTAAAATTTTATATTAATTCTAGCATTTTAAAATATGTTTCAATATTTAAGACTTTACCTTCCTCAATAGCTTCAAATGATTGGAATGATAGCATTTTATCACTGGATAGTGTGACAGATACAGTCTGGACTTCTTTAACCAGATCACCCCTCTCTTAAACACTTCCCTTTTAATTATTAAGAAACCCTGTTTTCTAGAGCTTCCAGATCAGAAAGCAATCTGTCCTGAGTTTGGCTCAAGAATAACCTTTGTGTTCACTCTCTGGTTTAATTCTGCTAAAATAAAATCTCAGAATTTTTTATATAGCAGTTGTAGGTGGTCCTTGAAGTCAAACACCTGCAGTAACCACATTGTTTCAAGAAATCTAGCTATGAATAAAACTTGATTCATTGTTGCTGTTCTCTATCATTTTCATAGCTACTGCTCACTGTGTAGCCACTACTATGTTTATAAAGGTTATGCCTTACTAAAGTAGGTAACCTCCTTGAGGACTCTTGGGCATATGTATCTAGTTTCTTTCATCAAGTGAAAAGCAAAAAAAAAAAATTGTTTTATTTCTCATGTGCAGCATTAGCTCTTTGGTTTGTTTTTGTCTTATTTGTATTTATTAAACTATGGTTATGATAATCTATATGAGCTCTTTGGTATTTTCATTGTTAACAATGGACAAATAACCTTTATGACTCTTTGGTCATTTATTCTGAACATTTCATTATGTCTAATCTATCACCCTGATTTTTGTAGAAGAGGAAATTTATTCCTTGAGAGTATCAATGACTTATTCAAAGTTACAGGAAAAAAATTACAAGTTAGTTGCAAAATGAAGTTCTACAACTCCATTCTCTTTGCATCCAGTTCATTGCCTTGGCACTCTGCTATATCTACCTCCAAAAACATGATGTTGTACTTAAAACTCAGAACTCATTTAAGAAGAAGTGTGTACATGATTAAACAAACACACACGAAAATTCAAATCAAATTTTAAAAATCATTTTGAGCAAGAACTTTATATGGAGTAATTTTGTTTGTATGTTAAAGTACTGAAAAAAGAATGAATAGAGGCAGATGTGCTTTTAATGAAGCTAATGATAGAATATGGATGATTTAGCATTGTACATCAATATAATAACTACTATAACAACCCAAGCATGGGAATTGCTGATAAGCAAAAAGGAATAGAAAATAAAACACAAATAGATCAAACAATTAAAAAACCAAAAAACTCCAGAAAAATAACAAAATTTTAGAACAAATAATAATGTATGTGGTTAAAAATACTATTATGCTTCTACTTAAAATTTGTCTTATATTAAATAACTATAAAATATACAATAATGAATGAATAATTCTAGAAATGTGTTATTCATAAATAAGTTTATTGAACATAATTTTAAATCATTCAGTTGATACTATACAAGGTCAATCTGAAATACGGTAATGTGTCTCTGTCAATGTAAAGTGGTGTTAATTGGGTCATGAAAGTGTCACTAGAGAAATAGTTCACTTTGTCACTTTCTGGCCATTTTATTCAAACAATTGTTCAGCACACAAATTTAAATGAAGAAATTTGCTGTAAGAATTTAGTCGGGAGAAATAATTTCTAGATACATATTTTACTTAAAAATCTAAAATTACACATATACATATATGCTTTAACTGGTTGTAATGTTTTGATCCTATCAAGAAAATAGTACCTTTTTACATTTGTTCAATTTGACTATAAACTTCTAAAAACATTAAAATAGTGCAAAAATATGATTGTACTTCCTCAAAACCAGTACAATATCTCTTAATTGTTCTATAGTTCCTTATTCATAAAAAACTCTTCTAATACAACTTTTGTTAGAGTCAGATGCAATGCGAATTGCCCCCCAAAGATTCTAGCTGAGAAACTCCATCACAGAGAGAAAGTAACTGTGCTAAAAACAACTGCAGAATGTTTTTGAGAAATGTAGAAAACATTTAATAGGCTTAAAAAGACATTGGCTCATCATATTCACTTCTCTTATAAGTTACAAAAGTTAACCACAAGGATCATTTTAAGAACAAGTTCACTGTAGGCAATTTAAAAAATATGGAATAAAATTCATTTCATTTCAATAATGGTAAGGAAAATTATCACAACTAGATGGCCCAAGGGTGCTGCCAATGGTATGCAAATGATTTGCTGACAAAGTAAACTGCTTCCCAAAGGGCCCATGAAGATAAAGTCAGCAAGAGTCTATGTATTTTTTTCAAAATGACTATATTTGTGTATTTGTAAGCTTTTTCTTTATATTACAACACATAAATTGGCAAGGGTAATTTGAAAATCTTCCAAAAAAAAGTATTTCAATAAACATTGCAAAATGGGAAATGAAATTGGCCCAAGTTCTGATGAACTCACCTAAAATAAATTGATGTTATCTTGCTATGTATCTAGTAGGGAGATAATATGGATTTGTTGAATTGAAAACTGAACCAAATTGATGGAAAGGAAAAATTTGTCATTAAAATCTATATGTGCAAAAGTTATAGATTTAGAGTTAGAAGGGACATGGGATGGCATATCAAACAACTATTTTTTTTTTAACAGAGATGTTTTCAAATCCCTTGCAATCCAATCTTAGTGATCACTCCATTATGTCACACTCAGAAAGAAGGAGAACAGAAACAAAAGAGGCTTACACTATATGAAAGTGTGTGAGAGACAGAGAGAAAGAGAAAAACAGACAGAAAAAGAAAGAGACAGAGAGATAAACGTAGACAGACAAAGGAAGAGAGGAAAAAAGAGAAAATATCCTCTATGAATTAATTACTAAAATGTTTAAAGAAACAATAGAACGAATGTACCATTTAGACTTAAATAGGAGGCAAATAGAATCTTTCAGCCACTTTTTGTCAAACTTATTTCTTCCAGATAGTGCAACTCATTCATCTCATAAATGAATAGAAAAAAAAAATCACTAAAGAAAATAATTAGTATTTTTCCACTTTGACTTGAGTTAAGTCAGAGAAAAATCTTGATAAAATTATTCTTCTGAACCTGGCATATAGGACAAATCTTTAATCTTCATTAAAAACTATTTTTTAAAATTTATACATAACAACAAAATCAACAATGAAGATTATTTTCTCTACAGGGGCATTCTTTTTAAAAATATATATTTTATTTATTTCTTTATGTACATTTAAAATATTTACCAACTATTTTTAAAAATGATTTTTTGAATCCCTCACCACCTTCCACCTCTATTCTTTCTTTAAGTCAAGCAAGTCGATATCAGTTATGCACTTGAAATACTAAAATACATTTTTCCATGTTAACCATATCATAAAAGAAAACACAGAGTAAAATAATTTAAAAATTTAAAAGTAAAGTATGCTTGATTGTATTTAGAATTCATCATTTCTTTGTCTAGAGGTGGATGACATATTTCATCATGGTTTCTTTGGAATTGTCTTATTTTATTTTCTTCATCAAAGGAACTGATTCTTTAACATCTGATCATCCTTATAGTATTGTTGTTACTGTGTACAATATGTTGCTGGTTCTGTTGAAACCATACTGTTCATGCTTTCTTGTAAGCTCAATAATATTTTATCACAATCATACCATAATCTGTTCTACCATTTCCCTAAGTGATGGACATTTCCTCAGTTTCCAATATTTGCTACCATAAAAAGACTATCTACAAATATTTTTGGTAGAAATGAGTATATCCCCCCTTTTCTTTGCTTTATTTGTGATACAGATCTAGAAATAGCATTAGCAAGTCAAAGTGTTTACTAAGTTTTTTAGTCCTCTGAGCATGGTTCTGATTTGGTCTTGAGAATGTTTGAATCACTTCACAACTTCACTCAGAGTGAATCAATATCTCAGTTTTTCTATACTTCCTCCAACATTTGGAATTTTTTCTTTTCTGTCATGTTAACTGATCTGATACATATAGCATGGCATATCAAAATTGTTTTAATTTGTATTTTTCCAATCAGTAGTGATTTAAAGCATTATTCATGACCATTGATATCACTAATTTGTTCTTTTTAAAACTGCTTTTTTTGTATTCTTTGAGAATATATTTGGAGAATGGCTCTTATTTTATTTTAATATATTTGATTTTATCCCCTCTGTATTTGAGAAATGAGGCATTTATCAAAGTAACTTGCTATAAAAAAGCAAAAACAAACAAGCAAAAATAAAACAAGTTTTCTGTTTTTACTTTTCATTATAGCTATGTGCAATTTTTTGGTTACAATCACAATTATTTATTTTAATTCGTATGTTAGTCTCTATTTCTTGTTTGATAATAAACTCTTCCCTTATTCATAGTTACATTTTTCATGCTTCCCTAATTTACTTATGATATTATCTTTTATTTCTTAATCATTTATCCATTTTGACCTTATCTTATTATATAGTGAGATGTTGCTCTGTGTTCCTTCTAAACTGCTTTTCAGTTTTCACAAGGATTTTTTCTAATGTTAGTTCTTATGCTAAAAGCTTAGTGAGAATTTCTTATTGACTCTGTATTTTACTCTGCAAGTGATTTTATTTTATGACCACATTATGGTCATGCTTTTTACTGTGTATTGTATACCTACTTTACTCTTCTGATCCACTAATCTATTTCTTTGCCAGCACCATTTTTTTTTTTTGATGATTAGCTCTTTCTAATATAGCTTGAAATTCAGAATAGCTAGAATGCCTTCATTCACACTTTTTTCATTGATTCTCTTGATATTCTTTATTGTTTGTCTTTCAAGCTGAATTATGGTCTTATTTTATTTAGCTGTATGAAATAATATTTGGTGTATTGATTAGCATGATACTGGATAAGTATTACTGTAGGCAGAAATGTCATTTTTATGGGTTGGCCTACCCAAAAGCAATTATAATTTTTCCAATTTATATCTGTCTTTATTTTTGTGACAAGTGTTTTGTAATCCCTGGGTTTTCTTGGTAGGAAGTCTCCCAAATATTTTACATTGTCTACTGCTATTTTAAATGGAATTTATCTTTCCTTCTCTTATTTTAAGTGATTTTTTTTCCTTTTTATTAATTTTTTTTCTACTCAGTAGTATTTATTTTTTTCAAATTACATGTAAAAATACTTTTCAACATTTATTTTTTAAAGATTTTGATTTCCATTTTTCTCCCTCTTTTCTTCCTTCCTCCTTCCCCAAGACAGCAAGCAATTTGATACGTTATACATGTATAATCTTATTAAACATATTTCCACTTTAGTCATGTTGTAGAAGAAGAATAAAAATAAAACAGACAAACCAAAAAAAATAACAACAAAAAACCCCAGCAACTTGAAAACAATATGCAACAAATTATATTCAAATTACATAATTCTTTTTTTCCTGAATGTGGCAAGCATTTTTTATCATTAGTCCCTTGGAATTGCCTTAGGTGTTTGTACTGCTGAGAACAACTAAGTTTGTTAAAGCTGATCATTGCACAATATTGCTGCTAATGTGTACAATGTTCTCTTGATTTTGTTCCCTTCATTGATCTTCAGTTGTTGCCAGGTTTTACAAGTTGTGTATAAAAATGTTAATGATTTGTGTGGGTTTATTTCTAATTCTGTAACTTGAAGAACTTGTTGATTATATCAACTAATTTTTTGTTTTCCTGGGGTTTTTATTTTATTTTATTTTTATTTATACCAATTTATTATCTACAAACATCATCTTCATCCAGAGAAAGACTATGGAGACTGAAGTAGATCAAAGCATTGTATTTTCATCTTTTTATTGTTTGTTTACTTTTCCTTTCATGTAGTTTCCTCCCCTCACCCCTTTTTGATCTGAACTTTCTTGAACAACATGACAAATATGGAAATATATTTAAAAGTACTGTACATGTATAATCTATCTCTTGAGGAGGGGAGTGGTAAGAGAAGAAGAGAGAGGGAATTCAAAACACAAAATTTTATAAAAATGAATATTGAAAACTATCTTTACATGTATTAAAAATAAAATATTATTGAGGAAAAATATCACCTTAAATTAGAATCTATTAATCTTAACCTGATACTTAAATTTATATACAAAAGGCTGGCTATAATTCCATCAAATTACTTTAGCACACTCAGGCAGATTTATTAATTTATGGAAATAGCATAGCTATAATACTTTCGGAAGACCCTTGCCTCCCAAAATTATGACTATATACATGTAATTAGAACAATATACTATACACAATCAGAGGGAACAAAATTTATATCTTTCACCAAAGGGGAAGAAGGTTTTATTTTTACATTATGTAAAACTGAAAGTGAATACTTACTTACTAGAAGAAAATTAGCTATCTATGTTGGTGTTTGAAATATAAACTCTCCATTAACGTAAATGAGTCTCTTCATGCAAATTGGATCATTACAATAACAAACTAGTGGAACAATTAAGGCAAGATGGGTTCACACATATGCTTGTTATAAAATAATATTCTTAAATATAAAGAAGACCAGAAGAAAAGGACTTTTTATTTTAATAATAATAGCTTTTTGTTTTTCAAAGTACATGCAAAGATAGTTTTCAATATTCGCCCTTGCAAAATCTTTCAAATTTTTCTTCCTCCTTATTTCCCTTATCTCTCCTCTAGACAGCAAGTAATCCAGTTACTTTATTTACAAGTAAAACAGTTATCCCAAACATACTTCCACATTTATCATGCTGCGAAAGAAAAATCATCTCAAAGGAGGGGAAAATGAGAAAGAAAGAAAAAAAACAAAAAAGCAAAGAACAACAAAAAAGTGAAAATATGATTTGTGCTCTACATTCAGTACCCATAGACCTCTCTCTAGACACTCTCTCCATCCATCCATCCTTCAGGCCATGGAATTGGCCTGAATCTTTTTAATATTAAAGAGCTAAGTACATTACAGTTGCTCATCACATAATTTTGTAGTTGCTGCATACAATGTTCTTTGGTTCAACTCACTTTACTTAGCATAAGTTCATGTAAATCTCTCCAGTCCTTTCTGAAATCATCATGCTAATTGTTTCTTATAGAACAATAATATTCTATTACATTTATGTATCATAATTTATTTAGCCATTCCCCAACTGGTGGACATTCATTCAATTTTCAGTTCCTTGACACTACAACAAATATTTTTGCATATGTGGGTTCTGGAAAAGGAGTTTTAATAAAACTAATTTTTCAGTCTTCCCTGACAAACTCAATATATTTCTGTCATTATGCTGAGTTGAAAAGAGAAATTAAAAAATTAAATTGTTTGCCCAAAATCACAGGACTATTCCTTTGTAGTGATTTCAGACAGTCACTTTCAATTAAAAGCAATAAAACATTAGTTCAATTAATAGGAATTAGTAAAAATAGAGTCTTAATTTTATTTTAAATTTATAAGTAAATATAATTAATAATATAACAGCTAGGTATCACAGTAGATAGAGCACCAGACCTGAAGTCAAGAAGATACATTTTTCTTAAATCCAAATCTAGCTTTAGATACTTACTAGGTCTGTTATCCTGGGCAAATCACTTAATATTGTTTGTCAGTTTCCTCATCTGTAAATGAGCTGGAGAAGGAAATGGAAAACCACTGTGATCTTTTTCACAAAAAAACCTCAAAAGCAGTTACTGAAACCAGGCATATCTTAAACAATTGGATAACAACATATATAATTATAATAATTTTTGAAGTAGATGTTTTTGTTAACAGTCACCTATTTTCTTTTGATATGCAATGAATGGTCAATAATTCTTTGGCAACACTTTTTAGATACTGCAACACATAGCAGTGTGCTACATTGAACCTATTTCTTCTGTCACATTCTAGTTTCCATTTCATATAGATACACAAACTTCACAAATAGGTTCTTTTAAATGTATCTTTTTTACCTAGTTTTGACTCATTACATATTTTGAGAATTTTCCTATGTCATACAAAGTCCATAAATAAGCAATACACATTTGCATCAAGTACTCTGTTATAGATTTCAAGGAAACAGTATTATACATTGCAACTTTGCAAGAACAGAACTAAATGAATAAATGACAGAAATACACAAAGATACTTGCATACATATATGTACACATACACACATGCATATATATATATCCTCAGAGAACAGAAAAACAACAACTTTCTAAGACACAGTAAATGAAAATTGAAACATTTGAAACAATGTATTATATCAAATAGATACACATATACTATACTTTAAAGTATATGATAAAATTATTGACCAATAAGTAGTCAATAGGTCAGTATCTCAGAATATTACATTATATTATATTATATTATATTATATTATATTATATTATATTATATTATATTATATTTATTATATTATATTATATTATATTATATTATATTATATTATATTATATTATATTATGTCATGTCATGTCATATCATATCATATCACATCACATCACATCACATCATATCATATCATATTATATTATATTAATTTCATTACATATAAGTATATATACACATACACACATATGTAAGGGGGGAAATGAGATAAAGAGGATGGTAAAAGTTGTACTCACATTTCTGATGAAGTAATGTCATGAGTATTGTCTTTTGGTTTTGATTTATTTCTGTCCTTAACTAAAAGATGAACTCCCTATGTTTCTCAGAATCATTTTTTAAAACCAAAATTTAAGTCATGGCTAATTTTAGTTGGGATTATAGGAAATTTAGTTGAAATGGAGATTAGAAATTATTTAGTTTACTGTTATTTTATATTTAAGAAAATTTTGAATAGGACTCTACTCTCTAGAATTGATCCAACCATTCTGGACTAAAGTGTTATAAAGCTGTGCATATATTTTAATCCTGAGAATTTATAGTCCAAAGGGCCATAAAGCTTTGCATACACTTTGATGCTATAATATCATTATTAGGTCTATCAAAAATATTTTAAGGTAGAGGGGAAGAACCCACTTGTACAAAAATATTAGTAATAGCAATTTTGTGGTACCTAAGAATATATAGATATAGATATAGATGTAGATAGATAGATAGATGGATAGATATAGATAGATACGTATATTTTATTTCTAAATAATGCATACATAAGTATAATTGAAGGGAGTCCCATCATTTGGGGAATGGCTGAAAAAACTCTGCTTATATTGCATAATAGAATAATATTGCACTTTAAGAAAGGATAAGCAGGATGATTTTAGCAAAACATAGAAAGACTTAAGTGAACTGATGGAAAGTTAAATGAATAGAACCAGTAAAACTTTGTACACAGTAACAGCAATATTGCACAATGAAAAGGCCTGAATGACTTAGATATTCTCAGCAATATAGTTATCTAAGATAACCCCAAAGGAAGAATGATGAAACATGGAATCCACCTCCACAAAAATAATTGATATTGAATGAATACAAAATGAAGCACACTATTTTTACTTTCTTTCTTTCAGTCTTTGATGTTTTTGAGTCTTTTCATACAAAATTGACTACTATAGAAATGTTTTATATGATTGTACATACATACATATATGCAGATATATATCTACATTAAGAAGAGATTGCTTACTGTCTCAGGGATCTGTCTCAGGGAGAGGGGAAGGGATTGAGGGAAAGAGAAAGATAATTTGCAACTCAAAACTTTAAAAATTAAAAAAGTTTTAATATGTAATTGGGAGAAAATATTATTTTTTAAAAAACATAACTAAATTCTAAGGTCACAGTCATAAGACACAGAGGGAAAATTCATCCTTGACATCCCTGTTTGTAAATCTAATACTCTTTTAATTTTTCCACATTGTCTCTCAAGTAATGAAAAAATAACTCTCTTTGATAACCCTCTTTTTTCCAAATAATTATTTACCTATTTGTGATTCCATTGTTTCTTTCTCTTTATTTCTTTGGGATTTTAAGGAATTTTCCCTCTGATAATCATTTATTAAGTACTTTGTGTATAAAACATGATTCTAGATATTGAGGGAGATTCAAAGACTTTAAAATTTTTCTAAGTTATTGATATCAAAAAATATACGAGCAAATTATTTTCTGATCTCAATGCAATTGCTTCTGTATGTTGTTTATCCACAATTTATCATATATATATATATATATATATATATATATATATATATATATATACAGAGAGAGAGAGAGAGAGAGAGTTTGTTGTTATATAATTTTTGTATATAGTTTTGAGCTTAGTTCTTTGAGACCATATACTAGTTTTGCCCTTTTTCTTTTTGCTCTCAGAACTTCGAACAATACCTAGAATACAATAAACATTTAATACATGCTGACTAATTGACTTATTGTTACACTTATTGGAATTGGGGGACCTTGGCAAAAAATTGTAAATCAATTCTGCATGTCTTTACAAATGTGCCGTCTTAACAAGGGATAACATTTCAAGACAATATAATTAATGTTATTAATCTTGTACCAATAAAATGCTTTAAATAATGCCTTTTCTACACAGAAGTATGGAATATTTTTAAACAGAGTAAAGAAAGATAATTTGTGATTATTTTTTTAGAAATTAATCTTCCATTATTAATGGACAATTACCAATAACTGTTTTAAAAACTTTTCTATAACATTTACCTAGTTTTGTCTAAATGTTAACTCCATACATAAAGTGCAATTCATTAAACACAACTACTTTAACCAGACCATATACAAACAATATTGACTTACTTTGGTAAACAATGTTATTACATATTTTGGTCAAAGAATCACTTGAGCTCCCTCAAAATTCCCTTCCATACAACTTTAAACAGCACCTCAAAAAATTTTGAACAGTAAAACCTACAAAAGATTGAGTTTAAGAATTTTTTCTAGCCCAAATCAACATTGAAGGTGAACAGGAAAGATCTACCATGCTTGGGTGAGATTGAAAATCAGCATCAGCTGTTTCAGTAAAGGCAACACCACAGTAAACTACCAGCGAATTAACAACATAGAAAAGGAACTACAAGAGCTCCCTAAAGACAAAGAAAATTCTTGGAAAATTAGAAGTAATCATCTGGAATCTAATGACTTCATGAGACAACACAAAACAATAAGACAAAATAAAAAAAATGAAGACGAAAATATTACATCTCTCGTTGAAAATAGGTTGAGGAGTTATAACAGAAATTATTAAGCTATTTGAAAGCCATGAACAAGAAAAAGAACTTGGACATCAACTTTCAAGAAATTATCAAGAAAAATTGCCCTGTAATCAAACTTCTTTCTAGTCTTATGAGAAAATGCTCCAAATCATTATTTATTAGAAAGATGCAAATCAATGCAGCTCTGCAGTACCACTCAACACCTATTGGACTAATATGGCAGAAAAGGAAAATGACATATGTTGGAAAGGACATGGGGTATTAAGACATTAATGCATGATAAATGCAGTGATGAACAAATTCAAAAAAAATTTTAGAGAAATTTGGAACTATGTACAAATATAAACCATGTATCCCTTAGACCCAACAATGACACTAATAGGTCTATAGCTTTAAGAGATAAAAAAGGAAATATTAAAAGGACCTAAAGGTACAAAAATATTTATGTTTTTTTAGTGGTGATACAGATTTGGAAATCTAGGGTATGCCCATCAATTGAGTAATGGCTGAATAAATTTGTGTTATATGATTGTTATGAAATCCTATTGTGCTATAAGAAATGACAGACAGGATGCACTCAGAGCAATTTGGAACAACTTGTATAAACTGTTGTTGAGTGAAGGGAGCAGAACCAAAACACTATTCAAAGTCAGAGGAGTATTTTACTATGACCAGATGTAACTTAACTAAATTCAGCAATACAAAAAAGCAAGATGATTCCAAAGGACTTATGATTAAAAATAAAATTCATCTCCAGACAAATGTGATTAAATCTGAGTGCAAATTGAAATATATTTAAAAAAAAACTTTCTTCATTTAATTTTTGTAGGTCTTTGATTTCTTTCACATGTGACCAGGATGGAAATATGTTTTACATGACTTTAATGTACACTCTACATTAAATTGCTTGTTTTCTCAGCAAGAAAAGAACTGAGAGAAAAAGAAAAAAAAATTAAGTCAATTTCAAAAAATAAAGAATGCTAAAAATTGGTTTTATTTTTCATTTAATTGTGGAAAATAAAATATTAAGAATGAAATCAGTCCTTATATGCCATTATTAATTTGAAAAATAATTAAGCATCATAATATACTTATTACTATTTGTAAAGAACTTAGATATGTGATTTAGCCCTATTTTATTTTTCATATTAGAAAATAGATAAATTAAAATAATAATGGGTGTGTCAGATTTCAAACTCTAGTCTCTTAATACCTCTTGTCATCTTCCAATTACTTCTATATGTTAAAAACCTCAAAGTGCATTAAAAATGAAGAAGACTAACAGAACACATTTGATTATGTTCAGTCCTAGCTAATAAGAGATATAGAACAATTATCCAATTATCTAGTATAGGGAGTCTACTGCAAATTATCATTAGAAAGCAATTGGACAAGTGGTATCCTTCACAGTGATATAGAGGATTATCATGACCATGTCTGGGGATAGGAATGGGGAGAAGTGAAATATTAATTGTCAGGCAATTAGGTTGTATGAGCCTTGGGAGAACCTTGGGATAGATTTGATCCCTAATCTGCCTTCAAAGAAACTTGCTACTTAAAATAGTTCCACCAACTTTTTTTTTCTTCTATAATGCTACTTCCCATTCAATTCCATTCAATAGATTCAATATAAAGATATATATATATATATGTTAATCCCACTGGATTTGCAGGTGGACATAATACTTTATTATCATATCTTTTTACCAATATGAATAACACTTTCCTTAGACAACCAATGGATCACATCAGATAAGTTTCATAACATGTTAAAAGATACTCACTCTAACAGAAATTTCCTCTACATTATGTTTGACAGCCCTTGTTTGAAATAGTGATATCCAAGTCTTCTCTAACTTTTAAAACAATCTTCCGAAACAAACAAAAAAGTTGTTTAATAGGGATATTTATCTTTGTTGTTTTTTTTTTTTTTTTAATTTTAGAGAGAGTCACTATTGCCCAGAGCAAACCCTAGGAAGTAAAGTAAAGCAGAATAAAGTTTGAATTATGCAGGAACAAATTGGAACAATCAAAAAAAAAAGGAAGCTATGGTGGGTGCTGAGTTTATCTTTCTCAACATTTCTTATTCTGACTCTCAAGAAATCCTCTTCTAAAATCCTTTCCTATTTTTTTAGGTGCTGAGCAATACATAAATCTATTAAGAACCATTATAACATTAGCATAAATGTCTTTTTATTATTTTGCTATCCCTTAGCAGAGAGCAAGGCACTGACTAGTGAGTCTGGACTGTATGACATTGTTTATTTTTGTAACATTCAGAAAATTTCCAGAGTATAGAATACTGGTAGAAAAAACAGTTTCATGGTTAGTGATAAAGAAAATGAAGGTTCAAACATAACTAGGCTAGATGACATAATTAATGTGGATAGTTGGGAAATATTTTACTTCCAATAACAAATTTTGATTGGTTTTTGCCCCAATTAAAAATATTTATTAAGCACATACTTTGTGTAATGCATTATTCTATTCAATTTTTATATATAAAAAAACAAGTACAATAATCCCTTACCTTGAAGAAATTATATTATTTTAAATCAGAAAAATGAAGCATTAATACACATACACATATTCATACATATTTGCATATGTACATATGCAATGCATATGGATGTACATATATGTGTGCATACACATATACACACATGCATGTATATGTGTATATATACATACATGTTTATCTATCTATAGGTTCTGTGTGAGTGTCTGCATATATTTATATTTATATACAAAGAAGAATGAGGAAGGAACACTAACAACTATAGGGATCATCAAAGGACTTACTGCATGAAACAGATTTTTACCTGAGATAGGAAAAAAAAGCTAATGTTATATGCTAATGTTATAATGGTTCTTAATAGATTTATGTATTGCTCAGCACCTAAAAAAGTAGGAGAGGATTTTAGAAGAGGATTTCTTGAGAGTCAGAATCAGAAATGTTGAGAAAGATAAACTCAGAACCCACCATAGCTTCCTTTTTTTTGATTGTTCCAATTTGTTCCTGCATAAGAAATATAATAATATATCAATGGTGCATTCAAGATAAAAGAGAAAACCAGATGCTCCCTGGGTTTTGGGTTCTCTTAGATCACAAATTGTTTACAATCCAAATTTTCTGCTTTTTATCTCCTTTTTCTTCTTTCTAGAAACATATTTGTTTGACACACAAAGCCCTTCGGGTTTTAGGGATTTTTAAAAAATATTTTAAGATTGAGAACCAAGATGGTGATGAAATATACATTCTGAGTTCCCTGAACATATATCTCTAAATAATTTTTTTAAAGTGTATTACACTGAATGGGAAAATGCCATAAAGTGACATTGAGTCATATTTCCATACAAGGGCAGATCAGGAGGGAAAAAGTTAGTTCTGAAGATACTTGGCTTAGTGCCTCCAGGATGATATACAATTTGCATAGGCTGTGGGCCTTGGATGCAGTAGCTATATTAGAGGTGTCAGGAATGCTTAGTACACAAGAATGGTAAGAGGATAGAATCATCAGAAAGAAATTTCAGGGCATATCTGTATTAGCACTGAGTGCAGAATGTGGTGTCATTTGACAACTCCATTACTCATTCATTTCTAGGCAATAGTTACAGGTAAAAATGATGAGTTTGAGTTACAAGGTCTACCTGAGTAAAGAAGAGAGAAGAGCATATCAGTGACCAGAACCATCCCTGAATCTTAGAATTTTTGTTGTACTAAAAAACTTAGACCCCCCACACCTTAGTATTAAAGCAACAATACATAGAAGTCATTCTTCCCTCACTCCAAGTAGTGAGCAGAAATCATTGTTCTTGTCCTCCATTCTTGAAGTGGATCATAACATCCAGGAGGTGATTCTATGATATGTAAGTGAATTGGATTTAAGTGAAGAAAGGCTATGCAAGTTCACCTGCCTCACTTTCCCCTCCAAAGCCATCTGGGTTCAGTGGCAAGAAGATGAGAGATGGCCCTGGTTGCAAGGGGGGACATTTCAAATTTAGATCTTCAACAAGTCTTACATTGACTGTGGCTGTGCCCATTCAGTGATTAAGGTGAAGTAGTAATTGAGGCAAAGAATCTCCTCCTTCACCTAGTCCAAAAAAAAATCTAAATAAACAAATGAATGAACGAATTAATCTGGAAGTAGAAGACACTCAGGGTTTCTGACCAAAGCAGAAATGACTGCTATTTACATTCAATTTGAGTCAATCAGGGCAATTTCAAATAATGACCAGATGTGCCTTGGCGTGGGACCTATTGGTGGCTAATGAGGATCAGACTGGTTAATCTAAATAAACAGTAAATTAATCACTGAATGTGCATGATCTAACTCTAATTGACACTTGTTGAAGAACTTAGTTTAAAAAAGGCAAGATATTTTGCTGGGTACTTGAAAATGTTTTGTTTTATTTTCCTTTCCTGTTTGTCTTATTTCCATTCCGTCTTTTTCTTATTTGGTTTTTAGTTCATTAAATTAAAGAAAATAATTACTGGACTACCTAAAAGTCATAATCAAAAAATAAAAATGTTAAAAATCATATTTGAAAAAATGTATAAAGGACAATTTTCCATGTATCCTAAGCTCAAAAAGAAAAAAAAAAAAATAAAAAAAATTATATCAATCACTTCCTGAAAGAAACTTGAAAATGAAAATCTCTTTGGGTATTTTAGCCAAATCCCAGAGCTTCCAAAGGAAGGAAGACATAATTTAATCAGCCAGAAAGAAATAATTCAAATACTATGGAGCCATAGAGAGAAGCATAAATATTAGTAACTATTATTTTGCAGGAGCAAAGCACTTGAAATATCATATTCTGGCAGGCAAAGAAATTAGAATTAAAAATAAAAGCTATCAGGAAAAGTGAGTAAAATATATCTTTTTTTTTTAATTGTTGGATTATGAACTACCCCAACAATTTTATTTATTTTTAAAATTAATTTTATAATTATAATTTTTGACAGTACATATGCATGATTATTTTTTTTTACATTATCCCTTGTATTCATTTTTCCAAATTTTCCCCTCCCTCCCTTTATTCCTTCCCCTAGATGACAGGCAATCCCATATATATTAAATGTGTTACAATATAACCTAGATACAATATATGTGTGTAAATACAATTTTCTTGTTAAGAATTGGATTCCAAAGGTATAAGTAACCTGGGTAGAAAGACAGTAGTGCAAACAGTTTACATTCAATTCAAAGTGTTCCTTCTCTGGGTGTAGCTGTTTTTGTCCATCATTGATCAGATAAAAGTGAGTTGGATCTTCTTTATGTTGAAGATATCCACTGACATTAGAATATATCTTCATATAGAATTGTTGTTGAAGTATATAGTGATCTTCTGGTTCTGCTCATTTCACTCAGTATCAGTTGATGTAAGTCTCTACAAAGCTCTTTGTATTCATCTTGCTGGTCTTTTCTTATAGAGCAATAATATTCCATAACCTTCATATACCATAATTTACCCAACAATCCTCCAAATGATGGACATCCATTCATATTCCATTTTCTAGCCACTACAAAAAGGGATGCCACAAACATTTTGGCAATACAGGTCCCTTTCTCATCTTTAGTATTTCTTTGGGATATAATCCTAATAACAGCAACGCTGGATCACAAGGTATACACAGTTTGATAACTTTTTGGGCATAGTTCCAAATTGCTCCAGAATGGCTGGATTTCTTCACAACTCCACCAAAAATGCATTAGTGTACCAGTTTTCCCACATCCCCTCCAACATTCATCATTATTTGTTCCTGTCATTTTAGCCAATCTGACAGGTGTGTAGTGGTATCTCAGAGTTATTGTAATTTGCATTTCTCTGATCAGTAGTTATTTAGAACACTCTTTCACATGAGTGGAAATAGTTTCAAATTCATCATCTGAAAATTGTCTGTTCATATCCTTTGACCATTTATCAATTGGAGAATGGTTTGATTTCTTATATATTAGGGTCAGTTCTCTATATATTTTGGAAATGAGGCCTTCATCAGAACATTTAACTGTAAAAAATATTTTCCCAATTTGTTACCTCCCTTCTAATCCTGTTTGCATTAGTTTTGTTTGTACAAAAGCTTTTTAATTTGATGCAATCATAATCTTCTATTTTGTGATCAATAATGATCTCTAGTTTGTCACAAATTCCTTCCTCCTCCACAAGACTGAGAGGTAGACTATCCTCTGTTCCTTTAATCTATTGATGATCTCTTTCTTTATGCCTAAATCATGGACCCATTTTGATTTTATCTTGGTATATAGTGTTAAGTGTGGGTCCATATCTAATTTCTGCCATACTTATTTCCAATTTTCCCAACAGTTTTTTTTTTCCAAATAATGAATTCTTATCCCAAATGTTGGTATCTTTGGGTTTGTCAAACACTAGATTGCTATAGATCTACCCTATTTTTCCTGTGTACCTAATCTGTTCCACTGATTGTCTAGTCTATTTCTTAGCCAATACCAAATGGTATTGGTGACTGCTGCTTTATAATATAGCTTTAGATCAGGTACACCTAGACAGCCTTCATCTGACTTTTTTTTTTCATTAATTCCCTTGAAATTCTTGACTTTTTATTCTTCCATATGCATTTTGTTGTTATTTTTTCTAGGTCATTAAAATAGTTTCTTGGGAGTCTTATTGGTATAGCACTAAATAAATACATTAATTTGGGGAGTATTGTCATCTTGATTTCATATTCACTTGCCCTATCCACTAGTACTGAATGTCTTTCCAATTATTTAAACCTGACTTTATTTCTGTGGCAAGTGTTTTGTAATTTTGCTTATATAATTCCTGACTTTTCTTTGGTAGATGGATACCCAAATATTTTATACTCTCGACAGTTGTTTTGAATGGAATTTCTCTTTGTATCTCTTGCTGTTGCATTTTGTTGGTGATGTATAAAAATGCTGAGGATTTATGTGGATTTATTTTGTATCCAGCAACTTTGCTAAAGTTGTGAATTATTTCTAATAACTTTTTATTAGTATCTCTGGGGTTCTCTAAGTATACCATCATATCATCTGCAAAGAGTGACAGTTTGATTTTCTCATTACCTACTCTAATCCTTTAATCTCTTTCTCTTCTCTTATTGCAAAGGCTAGCATTTCTAATACAATATTGAATAGTAATGGTGATAGTGGGCAACCTTCTTTCACTTCTGATCTTACTGGGAAAGGTTCCAGTTTATCTCCATTACATATTATGCTTACTGACAGTCTTAAATATATACTCCTGACTATTTTGAGGAATAGTCCATTTATTCCTATATTCTCAAGCATTTTTAGTAGGAATGGATGTTGTATTTTATCAAATGCTTTTTTCTGCATCTATTAAGATGATCATATGTTTTTTATTAATTTGATTATTAATATGGTCAATTATACTAATAATTTCCTTATATTAAACCAGCCCTGTATTCCTGGCATAAATCCTACTTGATCATAGTGTATTATCCTGGGGAGATTTTCTGAAATCTTTTTGCTAATATCTTATTTAAAATTTTAGCATCAATATTCATTAAGGAGATTGGTCTATAATTTTCTTTCTCAATTTTCAACCTACTTGGTTTAAGTATCAGTACCATGTCTGTGTCATAAAAAGAGTTTGATAGGATTCCTTCATCCCCTATTTTTTAAAGTAATCTATATAACATTGGGGCTAATTGTTCTTTAAATGTTTGGTAGAATTCACATGTAAATCTATTTGGTCTTGGGGATTTTTTTCCTGGGGAGTTTTTTAATAGCTTGTTCTATTTCTTTTTCTGAAATGGGACTATTTAAGCAATTTATTTCCTCCTCAGTTAATCTAGGAAGCCTATATTTTTGGAGGAAGTCATCCATTTCACTTAAGTTATCAAATTTATTGGCATAAAGTTGGGCAAAGTAACTCCTTATTATTTCTGTAATTTCCTCTTCATTGGTGGAAAGATCCCCCTTTTCATTTGTAAGACTAACAATTTGATTTTCCTCTTTCTTTTTTCTGATCAGATTTACCAAAGGTTTATCTATTTTATTGGCTTTTTCATAAAACCAACTCTTGGTTTTATTTATTAATTCAATAGTTTTTTTACTTTCAATATTATTGATTTCTCCTTTTAATTTTTGTATTTCAAGTTTAATTTTTGGTTGGGGGTTTTTAATTTGTTCTTTTTGTAGTTTTTTAAGTTGCAGGCCCAATTCATTAATCTTCTCTTTCTCTATTTTGTTCAAATAAGCCTCAGTGTGTTCACCCCTAACCTTGTCTGTGTTGGCCTTTTTTTTTTTTTTCCTCCCTTTGGAACCGACCTTTTCTGTTGAAATTCCAGATTCTCTTCAGCTGATAAGTTGTGCTTCTTATCTTTATGGTTTTTGTCAGTCCAGCATTATTTTTGAGGCTGATTTAACGAATTGGTAATGAGGGAAGAAGGGAGCTTACAAATTCGTGTGTATCTTCTCCGCCATCTTGGCTCCACCCTTATTTTCTTCACTCATTTTTATATATATATATATATCTTTTTGTAATTGTCCAGTTGAGGTTTTAAATGATTATTTTTTTCCTTCTATTGAATTTTTTTCCATTTCATCCATTTTATTTTTTAGAGAGCTGTTTTCTTTTTCCAACTCACTAATTTTATTTCTCAAGGATTTGTTTTCTTTATCCACTCTGTCTTTAAATGTGTGGGATAACTTTTCAAGACTCTCTTGCCAAGCTTCCCTTTCCTTTACCCATTTCTCTTCTAGCTCTCTTGTGAGAGCCTTTTTGATTTCCTCTATGAGAGTTTTGTGTATTGAGGAGCAGCTTATATCCCCCTTAGGGGATTCCTCTGGAGACAGTCTGCTTTTAGTCTCTTCAGGGTTTGAAGTCTGCTCCCTAACTATACAGAAACTGTCAATGGTTAGAGCCCTTTTTAATTTTTTGTTCATTTTGTCGGAGTGTGAAGCAAAGAAAACAAATTGAGAAGAGAAACAATTGGGCTGTTTCTGGGCGGGAGGATGGGGCTGGATGGTGTAACAGAGCTTCCTCTACAGATTGTGGGAGACAGCAGCAAGGCACTAACAGGACAGCAATGGCTGCTCACTGCATCTGGTCTCTGAGGCTCTAAGAACACACTGAGTCACTCTGGGTTTGGGTGGAGGTGGCTGGGTCCGAGAGACTCTAGTTTTCAAGGGTTTTTTTCTTTTCCTCTGGTGTTAACACCTTCTCTGCTGCTCCTGGTTTGCTGCCATGAAGGAGTATCCACACTAGGTTAAAGGTCTTTTTGAAGAAATGGCTGAGATTACACCCCTCCCCCTCTGGTCTGAGCAGTGTAAGCTGCCTGCCTTGCTCTTGCTCTTGCTGTTTGCCCTCAGTCTTGGCCCAGTCTCTTTGTCTCCTCCCCCAAGCAAACACAGACCTTTTCTGGCCAATTTCAAGGATGTCTTCTGTTGTGATTATTTGTGTTTTTTTTTTTTTTTGGTTTGTTTTTGTTTTCCAGTCAAGCATTCATTCTTTTTTTTTCTCTTTTTTTTTTTTTTTAATTTTTTATTTTATTTTATAATTATAACATTTTTTGACAGTACATATGCATGGGTAATTTTTTATAACATTATCCCTTGCACTTACTTCTATTCAGATTTTTTCCCTTCCTCCCCCAACCCCCTCCCCCAGATGGCAAGCAGTCTTATATATGTTAAATATATTACAGTATAATTTAGATACAATATATGTGTGTAGAACCGAATTTTTTGTTGCACAGGAAGAATTGGATTCAGAAGGTAAAAATAACAGTTTACATTCATTTCCCAGTGTTCCTTTTCTGGATGTAGCTGGTTCTGTCCATCATTAATCAATTGGAATTGGATTAGCTCTTCTCTATGTTGAAGAAATCCACTTCCATCAGCATACATCCTCGTACAGTATCATTGTTGAAGTGTATAATGATCTTCTGGTTCTACTCGTTTCACTCAGCATCAGTTGATGTAAGTCTCTCCAAGCCTCTCTGTATTTCTCCTGTTGGTCATTTCTTATAGAACAATAATATTCCATAACATTCATATACCATAGTTTACCCAACCATTCTCCAATTGATGGACATCCATTCATCTTCCAGCTTCTAGCCACTATGAAAAGGGCTGCCACAAACATTTTGGCACATACAGGACCCTTTCCCTTCTCTAGTAGTTCCTTGGGGTATAAGCCCAGTAGTAGTATGGCTGGGTCAAAGGGTATGCACATTTTGATAACTTTTTGGGCATAATTCCAGATTGCTCTCCAGAATGGTTGGATTCTTTCACAACTCCACCAACAATGCATCAGTGTCCCAGTTTTCCCACAGCCCCTCCAACATTCATCGTTATTTGTTCCTGTCATCTTAGCCAATCTGACAGGTGTGTAATGATACCTCAGAGTTGTCTTAATTTGCATTTCTCTGATCAATAGTGATTTGGAACACTCTTTCATATGAGTGGAAATAGTTTTAATTTCATCATCTGAAAATTGTCTGTTCATATCCTTTGACCATTTATCAATTGGAGAATGGCTTGATTTCTTATAAATTATAAGTCAATTCTCTGTATATTTTGGAGATGAGGCCTTTATCAGAACCTTTAACTGTAAAAATGTTTTCCCAATTTGTTACTTCCCTTCTAATCTTGTTTGCATTAGTTTTGTTTGTGCAGAAACTTTTTAATTTGGTGTAATCAAAATGTTCTATTTTGTGATCAATAATGGTCTCTAGTTCTCCCTTGGACACAAACTCCTTCCTCCTCCACAAGTCTGAGAGGTAAACCATCCCATGTTCCTCCAATTTATTTATGATTTCGTTCTTTATGCCTAAATCTTGGACCCATTTTGATCTAATCTTAGTATGTGGTGTTAAATGTGGGTCCATGCCTAGTTTCTGCCATACTAATTTCCAGTTTTCCCAGCAGTTTTTGTCAAATAATGAATTCTTATCCCAAAATTTGGGATCTTTGGGTTTGTCAAAGATTAGATTGCTATTTTTATTCACTATCTTGTCCTGTGAACCTAACCTATGCCACTGATCAACTAGTCTATTTCTTAGCCAATACCAAATGGTTTTGGTGACTGTTGCTTTATAATATAGCTTTAAATCAGGTACACTTAGACCACCTTCCTCTGACTTTTTTTTCATTAGTTCCCTTGCAATTCTCGACCTTTTATTCTTCCATATGAATTTTGTTGTTATTTTTTCTAGGTCATTAAAAGAGTTTCTTGGGAGTCTGATTGGTATAGCACTAAATAAATAGATTAGTTTGGGGAGTATTGTCATCTTTATTATATTCGCTCGGCCTATCCAAGAACATTGAATGTCTTTCCAATTATTTAAATCTGACTTTATTTTTGTGGCAAGTGTTTTGTAATTTTGCTCATATAATTCCTGACTCTCCTTTGGTAGATATATTCCCAAATATTTGATACTATCGACTGTTATTTTGAATGGAATTTCTCTTTGTATCTCTTGCTGTTGGATTGTGTTGGTAATGTATAAAAATCCTGAGGATTTATGTGGATTTATTTTGTATCCTGCGACTTTGCTAAAATTCTGAATTATTTCTAATAGCTTTTTAGCAGAGTCTTTGGGGTTCTCTAAGTATACCATCATGTCATCTGCGAAAAGTGACAATTTGATTTCTTCATTTCCTACTCTAATTCCTTTGATCTCTTTCTCGGCTCTTATTGCCAAGGCTAGAGTTTCTAGTACTATATTGAATAGTAATGGTGATAGTGGGCAACCTTGTTTCACTCCTGATCTTACAGGGAAAGGTTCTAGTTTATCACCATTACATATGATGTTTACTGAAGGTTTTAAATATATGCTCCTTATTATTTTAAGGAATAGTCCATTTATTCCTATACTTTCAAGCGTTTTTAGTAGGAATGGATGTTGGATTTTATCAAATGCCTTTTCTGCATCTATTGAGATGATCATATGGTTTTTATTAATTTGATTATTAATATGGTCAATTATACTAATAGTTTTCCTAATATTAAACCAGCCCTGCATTCCTGGTATAAATCCCACTTGGTCATAGTGTATTATCCTGGGGATGATTTTCTGAAGTCTATTTGCTAATATCTTATTTAATATTTTAGCATCAATATTCATTAAGGAAATTGGTCTATAGTGTTCTTTCTCAGTTTTCGATCTACCTGGTTTAGGTATCAGTACCATGTCTGTGTCATAGAAGGAATTTGGTAGGACTCCTTCAATCGCTATTTTTTCAAAATTTACATAGCATTGGAGTTAGTTGTTCTTTAAATGTTTGGTAGAATTCACCTGTAAATCCATCTGGTCCTGGGGACTTTTTCTTAGGAAGTTGGTTAATAGCTTGGTCTATTTCTTTTTCTGAGATGGGACTATTTAGACTACTTACTTCTTCCTCTGTTAATCTGGGCAAGCTATATTTTTGAAGGTATTCTTCCATTTCATTTAAGTTATCGAATTTATCGGCATAAAGTTGAGCAAAGTAGCTCCTAACTATTGTTCTAATTTCCTCTTCATTAGTGGTGAGTTCACCCTTTTCATTTTCAAGACTATCAATTTGCTTTTTCTCTTTCCTTTTTTTAATCAGGTTTACTAAGGGTTTGTCTATTTTGTTGGTTTTTTCATAAAACCAACTCAGTTTTATTAATTAATTCAATAGTTTTTTTACTTTCAATTTTATTAATCTCACCTTTTATTTTTTGAATTTCAAGTTTTGTGTTTGTCTGGGGGTTTTTAATTTGTTCCTTTTCTAGCAATTTTAGTTGTAAACCCAATTCATTGGCCCTCTCTTTCTCTATTTTATGCAGGTAGGCCTGTAGAGATATAAAACTTCCCTAATTACTGCTTTGGCTGTATCCCACACATTTTGGTATGATGTCTCATTATTGTCATTTTCTTGGGTGAAGTTATTAATTATGTCTATGATTTGCTGTTTTACCCAATCATTCTTTAGTATAAGATTATTTAGTTTCCAATTATTTTTTGGTCTATTTTCCCCTGGCTTTTTATTAAATGTTATTTTGATTGCATTGTGGTCTGAAAAGGATGCATTTACTATTTCTGCCTTACTGCATTTGATTTTGAGGTTTTTATGCCCTAGTATATGATCAATTTTTGTATAGGTTCCATGAACTGCTGAGAAGAAAGTATATTCCTTTCTGTCTCCATTTAGCTTTCGCCAAAGATCTATCATATCAAACTTTTCTAGTATTCTATTTACCTCTTTTACTTCTTTCTTATTTATTTTGTGGTTTGATTTATCTAATTCTGAGAGTGCAAGGTTGAGATCTCTCGCTATTATAGTTTTGCTATCTATTTCCTCTTGCAGCTCTCTTAATTTCTCTTTTAAGAATTTAGATGCTGCACCACTTGGTGCATACATGTTTAATATTGATACTGCTTCACTATTGATGCTTCCCTTTAGCAGGATATAATGCCCTTCCTTATCTCTTTTAATTAGATCAATTTTTGTTTTTGTCAAGCATTCATTCTGAGGCTTGTCATGAAGTAAGTTCCGAGAGAAAATGAGGAGCTTAAGCAGCTGTGTCTCCTCACCACCATCTTGGCCAGAAGTCTTGGATTAAATTATCACCTGTCTCTATGGTTTGTTGTTTCACAACTCATATTTTAGGAATAGATTATTTCATTTCCAATTAATTTTTTTTCTATTTTCCCCTAGTCCTTTTATTTTCATGCAATTTTTATTGCTTCATGATCTGAAAAGAACACAATAAAGATTTCTCCCTTTTCGCATTTGAATATAAGGTTTTCCCCCCTAATGTATTATCAATCTTTGTGTAGGTGATACATTTTTTCTAAGAAAAAAAATGTATATTTCTGACTTCATTCAATTTTTTCTAAATGTTTATCATATCTAACTTTTCTAAAATTTTATTTATTTCCTCAACTTCTTTCCTGTTTTTTTTTTGTTTTGTTTTGTTTTGTTTTGTTTTGTTTTTTGATTTATATAGTTTTGATAGGGAGAAATTGAGATTTCCCACTAGCATAGTTTTGCTGTCTATTTATTCTTGCAACTCATTTAACTTCTCCTCCAGCAATTTGGAAGTTTTAGCACTTGGTGCATATATGTTTAATATTGATATTACTTCATTATCTATGGTAATCTTTAGCAAGATGTATTTCCTTCCTTATTTTAATTATATTTATTTTTTGCTTTTGTTTGATCTGATTTTAGGATTGCTACACCTGCTTTTTTTTTTTTTTTCTCAACTTCAAGCTGAAGTAAAATAGTTTCTGCTCCAGTCTTTTATCTTTACCATGTATATATCTCTTTGCAATAAACATGTTTTTTTGTAAACAACATATTGTAGGATTCTGGCTTTCAATCTAGTCTTCTATTCACTTTCATTTTGGTGAATAGTTCATCCCACTTACATTTACAGTTAAAAGTACTAATTTTATTTCCTGACATCCTATTTTTCCTGTTATTCTTTTCTCTCCATTACCCCTTTCCCTCTCACCAATCTTTTCCTTCTGGTACTCATCTTCCTCAATCTACTCTTATCTTTTTCAGCCCTCTTCTCCCTTTCTTATGTCTTTACCATTCTGCTTTTGTCCTCCCTTTTATTAGTCTTTCTCTTTGCTTTCCCCTACTACTTCCCTATATGGTAAGACAAGTTTGCATATCAAACTAAATATGTATGATATTTCCTCTTTGAGCCAAATCCACTGAGATTAAGGTTTCCACAATGTTCATCTCTCTTCCTTCTTTTCCTCGATTATAATAGGTCTTTTTTGCCTTTTTATGTGATGAATTTTACCCTATCTTTCCTTCCCTTTTGTCTTCTTCCAATACAATCTGTTTTTCACCCCTAGTTTTTTTTTTTTTTTTTTAATTTCATCACATTAAAATCAAGTTGTTCCTATACCCTCTGAATATGCCTTGAATAAAGATACTGTTTTCAAGAGTAATACATATCATCTTCAAATTTAGGCATATCTTTTAACCTTTAAAAAAGATAGTTTCTTCTTTCCCTTTTTACCTTTTTATATTTTTTGTAAGTTATGTATTTGAAGATCAAATTTTCTTTTGAGCTCTGGTATTTTTATCAAAAATAATTGAAAATCTACATTTTCATTGAATTCCCATCTTTTTTTCCCTGAAAGAGAATGCTTAGTTTTGCTGGGTAGTTGATATTCAGCTACAGTCCAAGCTCCTTTGCCCTAGGATTCCATATTCCAGGCTCTTCAAGCCTTTAAAGTAGAAGCTGATAAAGCCTGATTGTGGCTCCTCAATATTTGAATTGCTTTTTTTCTGGCTTCTTGCAACATTTTCTCCTTGATCTGATAATTCTGGAATTTAGCTGCAATATTCCTTGGAGTTTTCATTTTGGGATCTGTTTCAGGGAGTGATTGGTGGATTCTATCAATTGTTATTTTATTGTCTGGTTCTTGAAGTTTTCCTTGAAAATTTCTTGAAAGATATTATCTAGGCTTTTTTTTTTTCTTCATGGTTTTCATATAGTAGTCCAATAATTCTTAGATTGTCTCTCGTCTCTCCTGGATATATTTTCAGTTTTTTTTTTTTTTTTTTGTTTGTTTGTTTTTGTTTTTTTCTTTTTCTCCAATGAGGTATTTTAATTTTTTTCCTATTTTTTAATTTGGTTTTGTTTTATTGGCTTTTGATATCTCCTTTAGTCATTCTCTTCCATTTGTCAAATTCCAATATTTAGTGAATTATTATCTTCAATTGGCTTTTTTTGAACTCCTTTTGAATTTAACCAATTATACTTTTAAAGGAATTGTTTTATTAGATTTTTTTTTCCATTTAACCAATCCTATTTTTGAGAAGTTGTTCTCTCTCTCTTTTTTTCATTTTACAAATTCTATTTTTCAAGGAATTATTTTCTTTTTCTATTTTGTCAAATCTTTTTTAAGAATTTTTTTCTAAGTCAATTTCTGTGTTTTCTTTTCCAAACTCTCTTGCAAACCTCTCATTTCCTTTCCCCATATTTTCTTCTAATTCTGTTTAGTGGTCCCTTTGTAATTCTTCCAAGACAGTCTTTTGAGTTGGAGACCGGTTTATATCCCCCCTTAAGGCTTCAGCTGGAGGCATTTTGCTTTTAGTGTAGTTTTGTTCTTCCCTGTCTCCATAATAGCTATCTATAATAAAGAGCTCTTTTTTTTTTTCTCATTGTAAAAATTTAAGAGCTGCTCCTAGGGCACAGAGGATTGTCCTGAGTTTCCTCTACAGGGCAACAGGGGCTTACTGCTGTGCTGGGGCCAGGGCTGGCTGTTGCAGGCTTCCTCCCTATATTTGATGGGCCTGGCCAAATCCTGCCTGTTTTGTTGAGGTTTAGCAACTCATTACTTGCCTTCTGTAGTTGCATTGGAGGTCCCACAACTAGTATACTGACCCATTTGTCTTCTGAAGCAGAACAATGTAGCTAATGCTGCTGTATTTTGACCAAGACTCTTCTAATATATCCCTGGGTGAGGCCTCTCCTTCCTGGGCCTCCCTGCACTATATCTGCACTGGGTCATGTACTCTCCTGTCCAACTGAGACAGACCTTTCCTGAAGTTCTTCCAAGATATCTTCTGTTGTAATTTTGTAACATCCAAATATTTGTGGGTTCTGTCACTTCAAAATTTATTAAGAGGCTTTATCTCATGCAGATTCTGAGGGAAGTTAGGAAAAGTGCCGGCAAAGTCCTTTTGACTCTCTGCCATCTTAGCTCTACTCCCAAATGCTTTCCTTCAAATTCCTTACAGCAATCTGTTATAACTTTTTTTTTTTAATACCTGGTATATATCATATACCTAATTTAATGTACTTCATTGATACTTTTGGATATTAATGTCCCTGAAGAAAATAATTGTTTCACATATCATTTCCAAATTTATAGAACAGATCCTCATAAAGAATAGACACTTAACTAATATGTCTATGTTGTAGTTGAATAGAACTAAACTGAAATAAAATCAAATGCCTGTGTATTGAGTCTTTTGTTAGTCATCTGGCTATAAGAATTTTTTGCTCAAGAATATTTTAACCAATTCCATAAAAGGAATAAATATGATTTTAAAATTTGCTGTGACATTTAAATGAGAAGAATAAATACTGCAGTAGATGATAGTCAGGACATGAAGGATCTCAAAAAGCTTGAATTCAGGGCCAAAATAAATTTGAACAAATCCAGTGAGAATATAGTTCAACATCTAACTTAGGTTCCAAAGAAATTAATGGCACAAACAAAGAATATTGAAGGTTTGGCTTAAAAAAAATAAAGGCAATAATATAAATAATAAAGATTCAATATGGAACAATACAGAAGCAAAACAAACAAAAAAGTATTATCTTAGGCTTATTAATTAGACTTATTATTCTAATACAATTTTATATTTTATATTATAATTTTTCCCAGTTTTAACAAGTATGTATTAAACTTCAGTAGCATTATACACATTGGTTAAAGAGAGAGCAAATTTAAACAATCCCTGATATAGCAGTTTATATTCTACTGGTGTTTAGATAAAACATATACAAAGATAAACCAGGAAAAGTTATTTTCATCAAGGCAATATATACAATTATTTTCATGTAACATAGTACATAGGAATTGGGGTGATAATGCTAGAAGTCCATTGGCCAATAAATGTGTTTTCCTTCATTTCTCTCAATTACAAGCAGATTGTGAGAGAATAATCATTGTCGATACTTTCTTAGAAAGTCTAAAAAGAGCATAAGAGGTCCTGAAAATGAAATGGTAGGGAAAGTATAAATTAGATATCTATTTTTCACATGATAAATGATATCGCTTCATATTCATAGTCAAAAAAAATGCCAAACTTTAAGTTGCACACATTGACCAGGCAGTATAAGCTATAGACTTTAGAACAAAGATTAAGGTGGGACATAGGATGAATCAATCAGGAATTGTGTTTCAGTACAGTTCTAAGCATGAAGAAATTTTGAGATTGATTTTTTTTTTTACATATGCCAAAACAACACAATACTATTTGGTACCTGCACTTTCTAGTAATGTCTCCTTGAAACAAAGGTTTGAATATCAAGGACTTCTGCAAAATCTACTAATCTCTCATTATTGTCTGATGCTTCTTCTTGGACACCTCCATATCTCATACTTTTCATATCTTCAGATATGATGATATCTGGGTCAGCTGTGTTGCAATCCAGAGTAATATTCAATTTCAGATTGAAAATTCATTTTATAAAACCTGTAATGGAATGGACAGTCATGCATGTCTGTAAGGTTTCTATTTTCTTTTGCAGCACAAATTCATTCCTGCTTAACACTTCTTCCATATCCAGGAGCAAATCCAGATCTGGTTTCTTACACTCCTCCTCTAACTCTGTGATTCCCTTCCTTAATTCTTGACTCTGGAAGAAGAATTTATTAACTCTCTTGCTCAGGCCTTCTAAATTGGCTGTCATTTCTGCTTCAAATTTTGATAGATATGCATCTTTCTCCTCATTTACAAATTGTTTAATTTTCTGGAATTGAGACAAAGTGTTCTTTAAATTTCTCTTTTCTCCTCTAGGAATGCAAATTCTTCTCATTAACCACTTGTTGTACAATGTTTTTGGTTTCCTTCCACAAAGCAGACAGAGTTTCATGAAGGTTCTTCCTGAAATTCTCAGCATCCTAATCCATGCAAAAGAGTTTGTTAGCCTCATGCTCCTAGGATAGAGAACAGGACATACAGATTGGATTCTGGTCATCTTCACAGAATAGCTTCTCCAATTTCTGATGTACCTCATACTTGCCATGTCTATCAGGGTATTGCAAATAACAGGGTCTTAGTTTTTTGGCAGGGTTGTCAGTTTACCAAGTTGAACATTGACTTGAAAATCCTGCAGCTGAGAGATAATCCTGAACTCTGGACAGGAGAAAGGGGTCAAGCCTTGCTTCCAGCTGCTACTGAAGCATCTATGGCAAAAACTGTGGCCACACTCAATGGTCACTGGGTTTGTGAAGTATTCCCTGCATATGGAGCAGATGAGCTATTTCTGGAGGTCTTAAATCAGTTCTGAGGTAGAGGTCAGGTTTTGTTGTTCCTTCTGAGATGTTTTCTTCAGCCTCACAGAGCTCTCTATTTTATCTGTTCACAACACAAACAGGGGATCTTCTCTCTTTTTTTTTTTTTTTAACTTCTGGAAATTATAGGTGAGAGGTGAGTGAGGAATGGGCAACAAAGGTAGATGCATATTCCTGAAAAATATTTGACAAGCCCTCACTGCAGAAGTGCTAGTCCTCCCTGTATACACCATTGAAAAAAAAAAAAAAGTACATTTTGGAAAGATGGTTAAGCAGAGCCTAAAACTATAAATAGAAGATATTTGCCTCTCAGAATTCTACTGAATAAATAGGGTAAAACTTCAATTAACCCTAAATAACTCACCAAATTCTCCAAATACACTGATTAACTGAAGTGCTACTTGATTAAAATATATGGGCATACAAACTTATTTTGAAAGCATTATAGTGATAAAAGAAAAAATCCTACCCTCATAGCTCAAAATTATTCATTGTAGATTTCCCCCCACTTCAATAAATGCATTAAATAAGTGCCTTTCATTTCTTGTTTCCCCTCCACACCTCCAAGGAAACAGTTATAAATGCATTAATACAAATTATGTTTGAATAAATTAGTTATATTTGCATTATTAAATCAACTACAGTATATGCAATTTATGTGTTGCTCCTGAATTTCAGACCTTGAGCTTCAATTTTAAAATTAGGAGAAAATTCTATGAATACTCATGCATCTAAGAGTACCCTACTGAATTCACCAGGGTGGGATGATTATTTCTGATTAATGCTTCTAAACTAACTTATAACTGACACCCACCTAATTAATTCCAAATCTTGCTCTCTCTAAATATTTCTGAGGGCAATGCTAACTTAGCAATGTTGACAAAAACTGTGTCTGGTCATATGTATCCCCATTTGAGCATCTGCCATAAAATAAATGAATAATTTACTATGGTAAAGATGTATTTTTTTCAAGTCTATGATTTTATGAATATTTGTAGTGAAATGATAATTCTATGTGATTGCTGTAATTATTTGAATTGCCAAATCCAAGGGATATGCAAAAAATGGAATATTCTTTTCCCATTGAGACTGAAAATTAATATAAATATATGTAATAATCAAGTGTGAGAAAAGACATCTATGTTATTTACCTTATACTCCTAATTCTCACTCCTTCATTTGACACCATTTAGGCCAAATAAATAAAAATAAGTTGCCCGAGGTAAAAAAATTATAAGTAGTAGAAATATAATCTAAATCTGATATTCCTCTGATATCAAATCCAAATTTTTTTTCCACTAGATGGTCCTATGTCTTTCTCCTTGACAATATTGTGTGCAGGCTCTTAAATCTATATCACTAACCTCAAGTGCTATATTTTTATTCATATATTTGGTAGCTATTTTCATTTAAATGCTGTCAACATTTCAAATTAAAAATATATGTGATTTCAATTGGCCTCTTCCTCTGATAGGACTTCTAAAAACAGAAGCTTTTAACTGGTTAGCCTGGAAACAATTAGTGGTTGATGACATGAGATGAGTTTCAGAATCAATTTAGAGTCTAAGGCAGATTGTAAGCAAGAAGCATCTTAATTCATATGATACAATTCTGTGATATAAATAAATAACAATTTCACACATATCACCATATAATGGTTACTTTGATATTCCTGGTGTTAATTCTAGTCATTGTAAATTTTTTTTCATCCCAAAAGATCTTTGAGAGCTGCCACTAACATCGTTCTCACAGTTTTGAAGTGATTATTTTTATTTCTGTATTTACATTAAGCTATTCTACATTGGTTTTTAGTACAATTTTGATATTAATTTTTGTTTTGTTTTGTTTTGTTTTGTTTTGTTTTTCTTTTTGAGACTGAGGTTAAGTGACTTGCCCAGGGTCACACAACTAGGAAGTGTTTAGTGTCTGAGACCAAATTTGAACTCAGGTCCTCCTGAATTCAAGGCTGGTGCTCTATCCACTGTGCTACCTAGCTGCCCCCAGTTTTGATATTAATTAATGGCAAAAAGTCCCTCAGAAAAATCTGAGTAACTTTGTCACCAAAATGTGATATATGCTAGGATACTAAGGATTAGTGGAGAAAGTGACTATCTTTGTTAAATTATTCAGAACAGGAGAGTGAATATCCTCCCATAATTACTATATCTGTTGTTTCCCTTTTTTTCTTCTTGTAGTGGACTGCAGATATTGAGTAACTCTGAGAGAAGTATACTTGAAGCAAAGATACCTACAGCAAGTTATTAACTCACTGTGATTGATGAGATAAGGGTTCTCTAGTTCACATATATATTTAGTACTTAGTATGGTGATGTAATGGTTCTCTAGTTCACATATTTGGTATAGTGTAAAGATGTAATTGTAATAGGGTATTTAAACTGGGGACAAAGTCACACTTGGGAGTAGATTAGTTGAGACTGGCAGATTGGCAGACTGCTAGAGGAGACTGGGTCAGATTGAGAATGGGTCAAACTATGACAGACACAGACTGTGTAAGAGACAATAAAGCCTTTGGACTCTATTCTTGTCTGTTCTCCTGGTATCTATCCTTCTGAGACCAAGGTCCTTATGAAAGACTCTTCAGAAAGCTAGCCTGGACATTACACCTTCCCTTTGATTCTTTCCTGATTTGCTTAAATGGTGATTATGGGGAGTAGAAAGATATAGGCTATCAAAGAGTTTTTTGTTTGTTTGTTTGTTTTTTTGTGTTTTTTTTTTTTTTTGCTTTTTTTGTTTGAGAAAAATGATGATAGTGATGTTTCCTGAGCTTCAACTACTACCAGTTCATTCATTGATTCCTGATTTGATGACTATGTAAAGAGAATTACAATTTATGCCTTTAATAATAATTCAAGTGAGGTTAGTGGATTCCTGGAATCCCTGGAACGTTTTCAAAAAGGCTGTGAGGTTAAAATAATTTTCATAAAATAATACATAGTGAGCTTATTATAATAGCCATATATTTTCTAATAACATATTTGTATGATCTGGAATTTTTCATATATTTCATGTAAAATAACAGAATGCAACAGACTAAATGCAAAAGCAGATGTGAAAATATAGCTATTCTCCTTTAAAGAGATTTGTAAAAATACATAAAAAGGTATCATTTCTTATTAATTTTTTGTGATATACATACATACATATATATGTATACATATGCATATATATGTGTATATATATACATATATATACATATATATGTATATATATATTTGTGTATGTATGTGTGTGTGTGTAAGAACAGAGAGGCAGGGAAAGAGATGTATAGCAATGGCAGAAATTAGATTGACACATTGCTCAAACTAAATAAAAATTATATAGGGAAATCTTAGGCACTAATAGTTAGGACAGAGTGAAAGCTGGATTAGGAAAGAGCTCTTGCAGAGGATATGGAAGATGAATCCTCTTAAAAGAAGCCAGAGATTTTAAGAGATGGCAGTGAATAAGGAGAACATTCCAGACATGAAGCATACACAATGCAAAGAATAGAAAGAGGATAGAATAACCTGAGTGAAGAATAGTAAATACTCTTGAAAGGTTAGACCATTGATGGGAGTTAAGTATAAAAAAAAAAGACAGGAAGAAGCTAAGACTTGGATGACTTTAATTGTTAAACAAAAGGCTTTCAAAATTAGAAGTTTGATGCATAGCATCTTTTCCTGTCTAGATAATTTGAAAATGTATTCAACTGAATTAATGTGAGTAGATTAGCAATGATTTTTTTAAAAGACAAAACAAAAAAAAGAGCTATATATTTTGTCTTAGAGGCAGCCGTCAATGGAGTTTATTGAGTAAATAAAGGTGGCAGGATTGTACTTTTACCTTACACAAACCACTTTGTAAGCTATGAAAAGAGTTGATTTGGCGGATCACTGCTCTTTTTTATTAAATTTTATTATTGGCAATATGCATGGGTAATCTGTCCAATATTGACTCTTGCAAAACCTTTTGTTCCAAAATTTTCCCTCCTTCCCCACATCACCTCCCCTAGCTGGAAGGTAGTCCAATACATGTTAAATATGTTGAAATACATGTTAAATTGTATGCATACATATTTAGACAGTTATTTTGTTGCACAGGAAAAATCATATTAAGAAGGAAGGAAAAGAAAAACTAAGAAAGTAAATGAAATGCAAGCAAATAACCGAAAGAGTGACAATGCTATGTTATGTTCTACACTCAGTTCCCACAGTCCTCCCTCTGGGGGAAAATGACTCTTTTCGTCACTGAACAAGTGGAACTGGTTTGGAACCATCTCATTGTTGAAGAGAGACATGTCCATCAGAATTGATTGTTATAGAAGAAATTGAAATTTTCTAGTCATATAAAAGATAATCCAAGTCATTATTAATCAGAGAAATGCAAATTAAGACAACTCTGAGATACCATTACACACCTGTCAGATTGGCTAGAATGACAGGAAAAGATAATGCAGAATGTTGGAGGGGATGTGGGAAAACAGGGACACTGAGACATTGTTGGTGGAATTGTGAATATATCCAGCCATTCTGGAGAGCAATTTGGAACTATGCTTAAAAAGTTATCAAACTGTGCATACCCTTTGACCCAGAACTGTTGCTACTGGGCTCATATTCCAAAGAAATCTTAAAGAAAGGAAAGGGACCTGTATGTGCAAGAATGTTTGTGGCAGCCCTCTTTGTAGTTGCCAGAAATTGGAAACTGAGTGGATGCCCATCAATTGGAGAATGGCTGAATAAATTGTGGTATATGAATATTATGGAATATTATTGTTGTATAAGAAAAGACCAAAAGGATGATTTCAGAAAGACCTGGAGAGACTTACATGAACTGATGTTGAGTGAAATGAGCAGGTCTAGGAGATCGTTTTGTGCTGCAACTCTATCTTTCCAGAAATCAGCAGGAGTCAGGATCACTAAACGTCTTTATTCTAGATCTTTACCGTCGCCTCCAACGCCAGGTCAGGAGTGCAAGTGAGCGTGAGTTCCACCACCCAAGTTTCTCTTGCTCCTCCCACACAAGTCACTTCCCTCTCTTTGTCTCACCAATCAAGTCAGCACAGAACAGCTGGGGAGGGTCAACCTTAAACAAGTTAATAGGGAATTGTCCAATTGGCAATTAGTCTCACGTGCTTCATCATCCAAGTGCATTGCTCAGTTCTAGCCCTTTACATCTCCCGCTTTCTTTTGTTTTAGACCACAGGAGGTCGCGCCATCCCTGACTTTTCAGGGAGATGAGAACCCCAAAAAGGAGGTGATCACGCCCCCCCTGACATCTCAGGAAGGGAGATGAGAAGCACCAAAGAGAAGTGGGGATTTGCTAGCGGGTTTCTGGATTGAAGGGCCTTATTAGAGACAAGTATGCACAAACCCATCAGCATGGGAGTTATTACACAAGCACATAGCAATAACGCAGAGGCTATTAGTGGTGACTCTCCCCACAGTCAGTGCAGACTCGATGTGGTGTAACAAACAGGAATTGTACATGCAAGTAGTGATATAACAAACAATATAAATCAACATGGTATTGTAAGAGATTTCCAGAAGTCCTAGAAGGAGGGTATGTAAACACCAGACACACATACCCCTTCTTCAGCAACCAAGAAATAGTCCAAAACCAATCTATTGTCCATTGCTTCACTGTTAGGGAATCCAATGATCCCCACAAGTTTTTGAAATCCCACATCAGTCTTTTTATATGTTAGGGAATCCAATGATCCCCACAAGATTCTGAAGTCCAGCAACAGTCTTATGATGCCTCAGAGAATCCAATGATTCCTGAGGACTTTCAGTACTACAATAGTCTTATGATGTCTCAGAGAATCCAATGTTTCCTGAGACTTTGAAGTCCTACAATAGTCTTATGATGTCTCAGAGAATCCAATGATTTCTGAGGATTTTCAAGTCCAACAGTTTTTGATGTCCATGGGTCAAACTCCATAACTGCCAGGTTCTTTCAGTGGTGAGCACAGTCAGCAACGGAACCACCTGATGTTTATTGGGCCTTCTCCTTCGTTTCAAGGGTCTGCTCTGTCTCTCTCCGATGGACAAGGCGAATATGGCTCGTTGGCACCCATCTGATTCCTTCTCCATCTGTAGAGATACAAGCAAACCCTCTCCCCCAAGCAGTTAACCTATCTGGTCCCTTCCATTCACCCCTTTCTGGGTCTCTCCACATCACTTGGCGATTATCTAAAGACAGTGGAGCTGCTCGCACTGGACACTGCCCTTCCGGTGAGTTATAAAACCTGTCTGCTGGAGCCAGTGCATCTTTGTCAAAAATCAAAAAATTAATGGTATAGAGAACTAAATTTAGAAGTTCTCTAGGGTTACCCGTGGCTCCCCCTTTCTTTTGTTTTTGGAGGAGTGTCTTAATATCTCTGTTTCTTCTCTCTACTATTGCCTGCCCTTGAGGATTAAAGGGTATGCCTGTGGTGTGTAAAATCTTATACTGTGCACAAAAGTGTGTAAAATGTTTAGATGTATATGCAGGTCCATTGTCTGTTTTTATTGCTTGTGGCACACCCAAATTGCAAATGCTTGTATAAGGAATTCAGTTACCACTCAGGCTGTCTCTTTTGCTGCTGGTATTGCAAATGTGAATCCTGAAAAGGTGTCTACCACGACATGGATAAAAGATAGACGACCAAAAGATTTATAATGGGTCACATCCATTTGCCAAATTTCATTAGGTCTCAAACCACGAGGGTTCTTCCCTGGAGGGAGTGTAGGAGCATGGAAAGGAAGGCAAGCTGTACAGGCTTTTACTATGCTCCTAGCTTCTTCTCTTGTTATTGCAAACTGCAAACGTAAAGCTTGGGCAGCCTGATGATATTTAGAATGAGACTCTTGTGCTTCTTGAAATAAAGGAGTACTGGCCAGCATGGTTAGAAGGCTATCTGCCTTTGAATTACCATCAAAAATAGGACCTGGAAGTCCACTATGGGAATGGACATGCAAAATATAAATCTTACCTGGATGCTTTCTCACTTGCTCTTGAAGCTCTTTAAAGAGCTGATATATATTGGAGGCTACAAATTTTATTTGGGCTGTGGCAATTCTTTGTACCACACCTACTGAATAGGCTGAATCAGATATTATATTTATGTCTCCCGGATAATAAGCAAGAGCTAGAATGATTGCATACAATTCATTCTGCTGAGTGGACTGAAAAGGAGTTCTGATTATTTTCTTTATAGTTAAGTCACGAGAATACACAGGGCAAATATTATGTTTGGATGCATCTGTAAAGATAGTTGGTCCTTTAAGAGGAACTTTAGAAACCTTTTCTTCAAGAATCCATTGCCAATTATGTAGCAGTCTGGTTATCTTTAATGGAGACCCGTGTGCAAAATTTGGAGCCATGGTTAATAAAATTTGCCACTCTGGGACGGTTTCGCAGCACACATTAACTTGTGCATTAGTATAAAAGGTATATATCTTGTCAGGTCTTGTCCCAGATAATTGTACTGCTCGTTTAATGGCCTTTAATAAAATTCTAGCCACAAGCACTGGTAAGGAATAAGGCTTTGTTCTGGTTGTGCTGGGAGGTTCACCCACTCTATCACACTGTCTCCTTGATGAAGGACTGCTGTGGGGGCCTCTTGTGTAGCAAAAACTGATATTTCCAAGGGTTTTTGAGTGACTCTTTCAACCACATTGGATAAAGCCAGTTCAACTTGTCTCAAAGCCTTTTGAGCTTCTTTTGTAAGCTGGCGTGGTGAATTTAAAGCACTGTCTCCCCTTAAAATGTCATATAATGGTTGCAATTGACAGGTAGTCAAGCCTAGCACGGGACGCATCCATTGGATATCTCCTATCAATTTCTGGAAGTTATTTAAGGTGTTTAGCTTCTCTGTTCTTAAGGAGAGTTTTTGTACTGTAAGCACCTTAGGATATACTTCATATCCTAAATATTGAAAAGGAGCATGTCTTTGAATCTTTTCTGAAGCTATGTGCAATTTATAATTCCTTAGTGTTTCTATGGTTTTTTGTAGACATGCTTCTAACATTTGTTCCTCAGGTGCACATCCCAATATATCATCCATGTAATGTAATAACATTACTTTTGGAAATGCTTTTCTTACTGGACTAAGAGCAGCAGCAACATACATTTGACACATAGTAGGGCTGTTTTTCAATCCCTGTGGCAAAACTGTCCATTCATATCTTTTATAGGGCTCAGCTAAGTTAACGCTGGGCACTGAAAAGGCAAATCTTTTCATATCCTCCTTATCTAGAGGGATAGAATAGAAACAATCCTTAATGTCTATAACCCACAGAGGCCATTCTCTAGGCAACTGAGTAGGAGATGGAAGTCCAGGTTGAAGAGTTCCCATAGTTTCCATCTGTTCATTTACCTTTCTTAAATCAGGCAACATTCTCCATTTTCCAGATTTCTTTTTTACAACAAATACTGGGGAATTCCAAGGACTTAGAGAAGGTTGTAAGTGTCCTTGATCAAGTTGTTCCTGTACTATATCTAGTAAGGCCTGAATTTTATTGTTATCTAAGGGCCACTGTTCTATCCACACTGGTGTATCAATTTTCCACTGGATAGGAACAGGTGAAAGTGTTGGCAGGCCTTCAACAGCAGCCCTGCCTAAAAAACCGAAGTACTCATTTTTAACCCTAATTGTTGTAAAATGTCTCTTCCCCAAAGGTTGATGGGGATTTTTTCAACTATAAAAGGAGTAAAAACTCCTGTTTCACCTTCAAATACCTATCTTAAAGGGGTAGCACTAACTTCAGCTGCTATTGATCCTCCTACCCCAGACATGTAGGTGTCTGCCTTAGTCTTTGGCCAGTGACTGGGCCAGTTGTCACCTCTAATGACTGTGCGATCTGTACCTGTGTCCATCAGTCCTTCTAATGCTATGCCATTTATATAGATGGTGAGCATAGGTCGGTCAGCTGTCACAGCTGCTGTCCAGTATATTCCTGGGTTTTTCTGCTTGGAGTCCGAACATGGGTGACTGTCACCAGGTTGCTTATTAGGAATCTGTATCAATAAACCTGATGCTACTACTTCCCCTGGTTGATAAGTCACACATTGTCTCCCTGTGTTAGTGACTGGGATAGTATCTACACATTCCCCAGTTTCCCATCAGTGTATGAATGAACACTGTCTTGTAAGTACTCTCAGGAGGTGAAATGGTTAAGCCTACTGTGCCTGGAGGCAAGGGATCCATAGGTTGGAGAGGAACAGATTTCACCTCTCCAGGGGGTATCTCAATTGTCCCAGCTGCATACAACTCTATCCTCCCTAATTGTAGTCCCTTTCTCCCATCATGTTGCTTCCTGGCTGACTGATTGTGTAATCCCTTTCTCCCCTCAGATGGCTTCCTGGCTGATTGGTCATGTCTGGGTATTGGACTTGGAGGCATTCTCTGGGTGTGGCATCGGCTGCCATCATGCCCCAAGTGTTTTTTGCTTGGGGCCCTGGAGCTGGGCCCCTCATCCCGTTTCCCTGAATCAGTCTACACTCTGAGGCCCAATGGAGTCCTCTGTTGCATTTTGGACATGGGGTTTTGGGTCTTGTTCTCCCAGCCTGTCTTCTCACTCTGTCTCTATGCCAACATTGAGCTTTCAAATGGCCTACTTTACCGCATTGAAAGCATTGACGAGTCTCTCTGGAAACCCCTTGCCAAAAGGGATCCTGTCTCCCCATGTTGGGATCTTGGGAAGTCTGCACCATAGCCTGGCTATAAAAGGTATTTGTGCCCATTGTGGCACAGCGTCTTATGATCTCCTCTAAAGGAGCATCCTTACGTAGTCCTAGTATAATCCTTCTACAAACCTCATTGGCATTGTCTCTAGCAAGTTGCCTCACCAAAGTGTCTGTTACTTCATTTTCACCATTTGCCTGTATGACAGCTGTCTGCAAACATGCCACAAAATCAGCAAAAGGTTCATTTGGTCCCTGTACAATTTTTGTGTAGGTCTCACCCTTGTAGTTTTTACTGGGAGAGAAGCCCATGCTTTGATAGCAGCAGCAGAAATTTGTTCAAATGCTGTTATGGAGTAATTAATCTGTACCAAAGCGTCTGCATAAGAACCTATACCTATTAGTAGGTCATAGGTGATGGAAGTATTAGCTGCACTTTGACTATTTTGTTGGGCTTGAATTCTACAGAGCTCAGTAAATTCAGAAAACCACAACAAATTTTGTCCAGGTTCTAAGCACACTTTTGCAATGACTTTCCAGTCACTAGGGGTTAAGGTTTCATAAGCCAAATTGTGTATTAACATTTTAGCATAATCTGATGTAGCCCCAAAGACAGTGCAAGATTTTTTCAGGTTTTTAAGGACATCCATATTAAAAGGAGCATATCTTCTACTCTCTTGACCTGCAGAATTATGCTGTTGAATCACGGGAAAAATTTGAAGTTTGAAATCATTATCTACTTCTTTTCCATTTTCAATTGCTTCAATAAGCCCTCTTTCTAATCTAGTTACAGGAGTGGGCAGTTGTTGGGAGGGGGGGCTCTGTGTGGGAGGGGGGGGCGCTGATGAGGTCACCGCCCCTCCCACTACTCCTCCTCCCTCCGTCCCTGAAGGTGGAGTGGATGTGGGCTGATCAATAATCTGCTCTCTAGGTGGGGTTGAAATTTCTTCTGTACAATCAGAGTCTACACACTCAGATTCCTCATTCAAATCCCCTTGCCCTCTGGCAATGTCCTGAGTTTGCCTCTTTTCTATCTTTTGTTCCTCAGGCTTCCTTCTCTGTGCCTTTTTAGAACTCTTCCTTCTTCTAAACTCTTCCTGATAGCTTAAGTCTAATAGAATCAAGTTGTATAGATAAAATACCTCTGGGAAAATTTGACAATTCCCATTTTTTGAGTAAAATTCTTTCATTTCAAGTCCCACTAGCTCTTCCATTTATCTATACGTAGTTTTTCTTCATTTAAGAACCAAGGGGACGTGCGAATCAATGAGTGTAAGAGATTATTCATTTGTGGGATGGGAACAAGTAAACTTTTCTCATCAATTATCTTAATTATATCCTCTATAGCATTGCTAGATGAGGCAGGGGCTGGGGATGGAGCAGGGTCAGCTGAGGCCCAGGATTTACCTAACATCTGCCCCATCTCAGTTACTAGAGATTGCTGATTTAGTCCTTAACAAGGTAAGTTCCTTATTTCTGTTAGAATACTCACCTAATCTCCTGGTCACAGGAGGACTTCGGTGGAAGTAGGGTGCCAGCCACATGTTGGACGCCAAATGCTGGAACTCTATCTTTCCAGAAATCAGCAGGAGTCAGGATCACTAAACGTCTTTATTCTAGATCTTTACCGTCGCCTCCAACGCCAGGTCAGGAGTGCAAGTGAGCGTGAGTTCCACCACCCAAGTTTCTCTTGCTCCTCCCACACAAGTCACTTCCCTCTCTTTGTCTCACCAATCAAGTCAGCACAGAACAGCTGGGGAGGGTCAACCTTAAACAAGTTAATAGGGAACTGTCCAATTGGCAATTAATCTCACGTGCTTCATCATCCAAGTGCATTGCTCAGTTCTAGCCCTTTACAGTTTTGGACTATCTCTTGGTTGCTGAAGAAGGCATGTATGTGTGATTGATGTTTACATACCCTCCTTCTAGGACTTCTGGAAATCTCTTACAATACCATGTTGATTTATATTGTTTGCTATATCACTATTTGCATTTACAATTCCTGTTTGTTACACCACATCGAGTCTGCACTGACTGTGGGGAGAGTCATCACTAATAGCCTCTGGGTTATTGCTATGTGCTTGTGTAATACTCCCATGTTGATGGGTTTGTGCATACTTGTCTCTAATAAGGCCCTTCAACACAGGAACCCCCTAGCAAATCCCCACTTCTCTTTGGTGCTTTGTTGCGAGCTGTCGTCTCTAGAAGCTGCCGGATCACTCTCTGGGAAGAGATCTGCTGTGTCTACTCAAATCTCTCAGACAGATTCTTCTTCCTGTAATGAACCGTTGTCTCCAGGCAGTTGCTGTTAACTCTTGTCCTTAGAAGTGACTTCCCTTCCTGCAGAGAGCCCCGTCAGGCCTGATGTAATGCAGAGAGTCTTCTCCTTGAATCTCCTCCAGCTCTTATCCTTCTCCATGTAGACTCACTTTCCAGGCCCACTGTTGCTTTTTATCCTCCCAGAGAATGGGCGTGGGATAATGCAAGGGCTTCTGGGAAGAACCACTTCAGCCAATGAGCTTGCTCCTTCTATCAAGTCAACCTGAGTTCTCACCTTGTAATTGTCCAGAAAACCTGAATTCTCACCTTGTCACTGTCCAGACAACCTGAGTTCTCACTTAGTAATCCTAACAGTGCTTTTCATCTCCCTTCCTGAGATGTCAGGGAGGGCGTGATTATCTCCTTTTTAGTACTTTCATCTCCCCTCTTGAGAAGTCAGGGGGGGCGTGATCACCTGTGGTCTAAAACAAAAGAAAGTGGGAGATGTAAAGGGCTAGAACTGAGCAATGCACTTGGATAATGAAGCACGTGAGACTAATTGCCAATTGGACGGTTCCCTATTAATTTGTTTGAAGGTTGACCCTTCCCAGCTGTTCTGTGCTGACTTGATTGGTGGGACAAAGAGGGGGAAGTGGCTTGTGTGGGAGGAGGAGGAGAAACTTGGGTGGTGGAACTCATGCTCACTCGCACTCCTCACCTGGCGTTGGAGGCGACTGTAAAGATCTAGAATAAAGACGTTTAGTGATCCTGACTCCTGCTGATTTCTGGGAAGATAGAGTTCCAGCATCTATGCCTACTTTCTACTAAACTAGTTAACAATTTTCCCAGCAGTTTTTTTTTCAAATACTTAATTTTTATCCTAAAAGCTCGGGTCTTTGGGTTTCTCAGGTACTAGATTGTTATAATCATTGGCTATTTTGTTCTGTGCATCTAACTTTTCCACTGATTAACTTCTCTATTTTTTAGCCAGTACCAAATGATTTTGATTATAGCTGCTTTGTAATATAGTTTTACATTTGTTATTGCTAGGCCACCTTTGTTTACTTTTCTCTTCATTAATTCATTTGAAATTCTTGACCTTCTGTTCTTCCAGATGAATTTTGTTGTTAGTTTTTAAAACAATAAGATAGTTTCTTGGGAGTTTGATTGGTACTGCCCTAAATAAATAGATTAGTTTAGGGGATTATTGTCATCTTTATTATATTTGTTCTACCTATCCAAGAGCATGTGATATTTTTCCAATTGTTTAGATCTGACTTTATTTGTGTGGAAAATGTTTTGTAGTATTGCTTATAAATTTCCTGACTTTCCCTTGCTAGATAGATTCCTAAATATTTTATATTATTATCAGCTATTTTAAATGGAATTTCTCTTTGTATCTCTTGGATATTGTTAATGATGTATAAGAATGCTGATGATTTACATGGATTTATTTTGTATTCTGCAACTTTGCTAAAGTTGTGGATTATTTTAAATATGTTTTTAGGTGATTCTCTGGGGTTCTTTAAGTACAGCATCATATCATCTGCAAAGAGTGATAATTTGGTTTCCTCATTACCTATTCTAATTCCTTTAATCTCTTTTTCCTGTCTTATTGCCAAGGCTAGCAATTCAAATATAATATTGAATAGTAATGGTGATAGTGGGCAACCTTGTTTCACCCTAGATCTTGAAAATAGTTCTATTTCCCATTACATATGATGCTTGCTGATGGTTTTAAATAGATGCTCCTGACTATTTTAAGGAAAAGTACATATATTCCTATATTCTGTAATATTTTTATTCAAAATGGGTATTGGCTTTCATCAAATGCCTTTTCTACATCTATTGAGATAATCATATAGTTTTTGTTTGATTATTGATATATTAAATTATGCAAATAGTTTTAATAATATTGAACCAGCCCTGCATTCTCTTCATATAAATCCTTTTTGGTCATGGTGTATTATCCTAGGTATGATTTTCTGTAATCTCTTTGCTAATATTTTATTTAAGATTTTTGCATCAATATTCATTAGGGATATTGGTCTATTCTTTCTCTGTTTTCATCCTTCCTGGTTTAAGAATCAGTACCATGTCTGTGTCATAAAAGCAATTGACTAGAAGTCCTTCATTCTCTCTTTTTTCAAATAATTTATATAGTATTAGATTTAATTGTTTTTTAAATGTTTGGTAGAATTCACATATAAATCCATCTGGTACTGGGGATTTTTTTCTTAGGAAATTGATTAATAGCTTGTTCTATTTCTTTTTCTAAAATGGGACTATTTAAGTAATTTATTTCCTCTTGTGTTGTTCTGGGCAATCTATATTTTGTATGTATTCCTCTATTTAACTGAGGTTGCCAAATTTATTGGCATAAAGTTGGGCAAAGTAACTACTAAATATTGCTCTAGTTTCCTCTTCATTGGTGGATTGTACTCCCTTCTCATTTTTGACACTAAGGATTTGATTTTTATTTTTCCTTTTTCTAATCAAATTTACCAAGGATTTATCTCTGTTGTTGTTTTTTTCATATAACCAAGTCTTAGCTTTATTTATTAATTCAACAATTATTTGTTTTTTGTTTTTTTAGCTTCAATTTGATTGATCTTTCCATTTATTTTTAGACTTTCAAGTTTGATATTTGATAGGAGGGTTTTAATTTGTTCTTTGTCTAGCTTTTTTTAGTTGCAGACCCAATTCATTGATCTTCTCATTCTATATTTTATGCAAATAAAAATTTAGAGATATAAAATTTCCCTGTATTACTGCTTTGGCTGCATGCAACACATTTTGGATGTTGTCTCATTATTATTCTCTTGGATGAAATTATTTATTGTGTCCATTATTTGTTGTTTCACCCATTCATTCTTTAGAATGGGAATATTTAGTTTCCAATTTTTTTTGGTCTATCAAATGTAATTTTTGTTGCATCATGAATTGAAAAAAAATGCATTTACTATTTCTGCCTTTCTGCATTTGATTTTGAGGTCTTTACGTACTAATATATGGTCAATTTTTGTATAGGTTCTATGAACTGCTGAGAAGAAAGTGTAATCCTTTCTGTCTCCATTCAATTTTGTCCAAGGGTCTATCATATCTAGTTTTCTAGTATTTTATTTACCTCTTTAAGTTCTTTCTTATTTATTTTGTGGTTTGATTTATCTAATTCTGAGAGAGCAAAGTTGAGATCTCCCACTATTATAGTTTTGATGTTTATTTCTTCTTGCAATTCTTTTAATTTCTTCTTTAGGAATTTTGATTCTACACCATTTAGCGCGTATATGTTTAATATTGATATTGCTTCATTAACTATGGTACCATTTAGCAACATATAGTTTCCTTCCTTATCTCTTTTAATTAGATCAAATTTTGCTTTTGTTTTATCTGAGATCAGGAGGGCTATCCCTGTTTTTTGTTTTTTTGTTTTTTTACTTCACCTAAAACATAATATTCTGCTCCAGACTTTTACTTTTACTCAATATGTATAATATTCTTCTTTAAATCTATTTTTTGTAACCAACATATTGTAGGATTCTGGCTTTTAATCAAGTCTGTTATCTATTTACATTTTAGGGGAGTGTATACCCTGTTCTCATTTACAGTTAAAACTAATAATTCTGTATTTCCCACCATCTTATTAACCACAAATTATACTTTTCTCTTTCATTTTCCCCTTTACCTCCTCACCGTATTTACTTTCCACTACTATTTGTCTTTTCCCTTCTATTTAGCCTACCTCTTCCCTTTTCCTCATTTCCTTCCCACTTTACTATAAGATGAGAGATGTTTCTGAATGAAACCAAAAATATGTAATATTATTCACACAATATTAATCACCCTCCCTTCTTTCTCTAAATTGTTTTCTTTGTCGCTTTCTGAGATGTAATTATCCTCATTTTTGCCTCCATTTTCCCCCTTTTTTTCTGTTACAATCCCTTTCCTCCTCTACTTTCTTTTTTATAACAGTAAAATCAGATTATACACGTACTATCTATGTATTCCCATAATAGATATACATTTTCGGGGGCGGAGCCAAGATGTTGGAGAAGATACATGTGACCTTGCAAGCTCCTTTCTTCCCTCACAACCAACTAGATATAATCAGCCTCAGAAATAGTGCTGGACTGATAGAATCCACAAGGACTGGAAGCACAACTTACCAGCTGAAGAGAATCTGGAGTTTCAACAGGAATGGTAAGCTCCCAGGGGAGAAAGAAGAGAGGCCAGCCCAGACGGTTGGGTGCTGGCACACTGCGCCGATCACGCTGGGAAGGGCTCTGGGATCAGAGAAGCCACTGAGATAGAGGAATCTGGCACAGGCTGTTAGCTCTTCTCTGCTTATAATACAGCAGTTCAGAAGAGAAATAAAGCCAACTGAAAATTTAAAACCAGATTAAATCTTCAGTGATCCCAGGCGTGACTCAGCAGATCTTGGCACTGTGGGTGTGGCCGACATAGGCAATCCAAGCTTTCACCTGGGGTTACTTAAGAGATTGAAAAGTGGGTGGGGTGGTAACTCATAGTGCCTGGCTTGGCTGGAGGCTGTGGAACTCAACCCTGGGAAGTCCCAGAGAAGTGGAACCTTTGAACTAGGGACCGCGGTTTCTGGCAGACACTTCCCAGTTTGAGCGCAGGGGCTTTCCACGCCACCTGCTGCAGACATCCACGACCCACCGGGATGCATACGCTGGGCTTTGAGTTACCTTTACTGTTTGGTCTCAAACATCAAGGAAGCCGCTAAAACACAGCGCCCTCAGGGCACAGCAGTGCTGGTCACCTGTGAGGCATTTCCACAGAGGGGGTGGGGAACTCTCTCCCAGAGCTCTCTCTTAGCTCAGGCGCAGGGGCCGCTGCATCCATCTGGTCGGGGAGGAAGCTGGTAAAGAAAGAAATAAATAATTTCCTACCACAGGGACAGACCCCAAAAGATTTTTTAAGTATGAGTAAAAAGCCAAGAAAAACTATAGATTCCTTCTACACAGAGAAAGAGCGGGTATCCAACCCCGAGGAAGTTAACAGCAGAGAGTCAGCAGATAACAACCTAAAGGGGAACGATTCCTGCCCCCCATCACATAACTCTATCCTTAAAGAGTCTATTAAAAAGTTAAGAGAGTTTGAAGAAAAATGGGGAAAGGAAAGAGAAGCTAGGATAGAGAATAACAACGTTCTGAAATTGGAGTTGGAAAAAAATAAAGAATTCACAGGAGATGCAGGAAAACAAAATTAGTGAATTAGAAAAGGTAAAAAAATCACAGGAAAGTAGGATTTCTGAATTGGAGAAGATAAAAAAGTCTCAAGAAAATAGGATTTCTGAATTGGAGAAGAAAAAAAAGTCTCAAGAAAATAGGATTTCTGAATTGGAAAAAGAAAATAATTCTCAAATAAAATTAGGGAAATGGAAAAAAATTCAATAGAGCAAAATAACTCATTTAACAATGAAATTGGGCATTTACAAAAAGAACTAAAAACTGTGAATGAAGAAAATAACTCCTTAAAATTCAGGATGGAACAAATAGAAATGAATAATTCATTGAGAACCCAAGAATAAGTCAAACAAAACAAAAAAAAAATGAAAAGCTGGAGAATAATGTCAAATACTTAATGGGAAAATCTAGAGACCTGGAAAATAGATCTAGGAGAGATAATCTGCGGATCATTGGACTTCCCGAAATCTATGACCAAAAAAAGAGCCTAGATTCTATTTTACAGGAAATTATCAAAGAGAACTGTCCAGAGATAATAGAAACAGAGGGGAAAGTAGATGTTGAAAGAATTCATTGAACTCCTTCTGAAATAGACCCCAAAAAATAACACCATGGAATATTGTGACTAAGCTGCAGAATTACCACACAAAGGAGAAAATCCTGCAAGCAGCTAGAAAAAAAAAATAAAAAAAAAATTTAAATACCAAGGTGCCACAATAAGGGTCACACAAGATCTGGCTGCCTCCACATTATAAGAACGAAGGGCCTGGAACCTGATATTCTGAAAGGCAAAAGATCAAGGATTGCAACCAAGAATAAATGACCCAGCAAAGTTTAGCATCTTTTTTCAAGAAAGAAGATGGTCATTCAATGAAACAGAGGAATTCCATATGTTTCTAAGAAAAAAAACCAGACTTAAACAAAAAATTTGATCTATATCCACAAGACTGAAGAGAAACAGAAAAAGGTACACAGAACCCTTGAGAACTTTATCTCTGTTGTGGGTATATAGAAAGGACACATGGATAATTTGATTTCACTGATATAAAAGAAAAAAAGGAGGGGGGTGTAGTAAAGGGAAGAGGGTAGTATCAATAAAAGGGGAAGGAGTGATATATGATGGCAGGAAATACAGAATTAGTAATTTTAAATGTAAATGTGAATGGGATGAACACTCCCATCAAACGGAGACAGATAGCAGACTGGATCAAAAATCAGAACCCTACACTATGTTGTTTACAGGAAACACACTTAAAGCAGGGAGATACATATAGAGTAAAGGTAAAAGGTTGGAGCAGAATGTATTATGCTTCAGGTAAAGCGAAAACAGCAGGGGTAGCTATTCTTATCTCAGATCAAGCAAAAGCAGAAGGGGATCTAATTAAAAGAGATAAGGAAGGAAACTATATCCTGCTGAAAGGTAGCATAAATAATGAAGCCATATTGATACTAAACATATATGCACCAAGTGGTATAGCATCTAACTTTCTAAAGGAAAAGTTAAGAGAGTTGCAAGTAAAACTATAATAGTGGGAGATCTCAACTTTGCACTCTCAGATTTAGACAAATCAAACCACAACACAAACAAGAAAGAAATTAAAAAAGTAAATAGAACATTAGAAAAACTAGGGATGATAGACCTTTGGAGAAAACTGAAGGGCAATAGAAAGGAATATACTTTCTTCTCAGCAGTTCATGATCCTATACAAAAATTGACCATATATTAGGACATAAAGATCTCAAAATTAAATGTAGGAAGGCAGAAATAATAAATGCCTTCTTCTCAGACCACAATGCAATAAAAGCTACATTCAGTAAAAAGTTAGGAGTAAATAGACCAAAAAGTAATTGGAAACTGAATAATCTCATCTTAAAGAATGACTGGGTGAAAGAGCAAATTATAGAAACAATTAATAATTTCACCCAAGATAATGACAATGATAAGACATCATAGCAAAATCTTTGGGATGCAGCTAAAGCAGTAATAAGGGGAAATTTTATATCTTTAGAGGCTTATTTGAAGAAAATAGAGAAAGAGAAGTTTAACAAATTGTGCTTGCAACTTAAAAGGCTAGAAAAAGACCAAATTAAACCCCCCCCACCAAAAATTAAACTTGAAAGAAAAAAATTAAAAGGAGAAATCAATAATATTGAAAGTAAAAAAAAAAAAAAAACTATTGAATTAATAAATAAACCCAAGAGTTGGTTTTATGAAAAAGCCAATAAAATAGATAAACCTTTGGTAAATCTGATCAGAATAAAGAAAGAGGAAAATCAAATTGTTAGTCTTACAAATGAAAAGGGGGATCTTTCCACCAATGAAGAGGAAATTAGAGAAATAATAAGGAGTTACTTTGCCCAATTTTATGCCAATAAATTTGATAACTTAAGTGAAATGGATGACTTCCTCCAAAAATATAGGCTTCCTAGATTAACAGAGGAGGAAATAAATTGCTTAAATAGTCCCATTTCAGAAAAGGAAATAGAACAAGCTATTAATCAACTCCCCAGGAAAAAATCCCCTGGACCAGATGGATTTACATGTGAATTCTACCAAACATTTAAAGAACAATTAGCCCCAATGCTATATAAACTATTTGAAAAAATAGCGGATGAAGGAGTCCTACCAAACTCCTTTTATGACACAGACATGGTATTGATACCTAAACCAGGTCGATCGAAAACTGAGAAAGAAAATTATAGACCAATTTCCTTAATTAATATTGACGCTAAAATCTTAAATAAGATATTAGCAAAAAGACTTCAGAAAATCATCCCCAGGGTAATTCACTATGATCAAGTAGGATTTATACCAGGAATGCAGGGCTGGTTTAATATTAGGAAAACTATTAGTATAATTGACCATATTAATAATAAAATTAATAAAAACCATATGATCATCTCAATAGATGCAGAAAAACATTTGACAAAATCCAAAATCCATTCCTACTAAAAACTCTTGAGAGTATAGGAATAAATGGATTATTCCTTAGAATAATCAGGAGCATATATTTAAGACTGTCAATAAGCATAATATGCAATAGAAATAAACTGCAACCTTTCCCAGTAAGATCAGGAGTGAAACAAGATTGCTCACTATCACCATTACTATTCAATATAGTACTAGAAACGCTAGCCTTGGCAATAAGAGCCGAGAAAGAGATTCAAGGAATTAGAGTAGGAAATGAGGAAATCAAACTATCACTCTTTGCAGATGACATGATGGTATACTTAGAGAACCCCAAAGACTCTGCTAAAAATATATTAGAAATAATTCAGAATTTTAGCAATGTGGCAGGATACAAAATAAATCCACATAAATCCTCAGCATTCTTATATATCACCAACAAAATGCAACAGCAAGAGATACAAAGAGAAATTCCTTTCAAAACAACTGTCGAGAGTCTAAAATATTTGGGAATCCATCTACCAAGGAAAAGTCAGGAATTATATGGACAGATTAGATACAAAGGACAAAAAAGGGTACCTCTATAGCAATCTAATCCTTGACAAACCCAAAGATACCAACATTAGGGACAAAAATTCATTATTCGGAAAAAACTGTTGGGAAAACTGGAAATTAGTATGGCAGAAATTAGATATGGACCCACACTTAACACTATATACCAAGATAAGATCCAAATGGGTCCATGATTTAGGCATAAAGAATGAGATAATAAATACGTCTACCTCTCAGACCTGTGGAGGAGGAAGGCATTTATGACCAGAGGAGAATTAGAGATCATTATTGATCACAAAATAGAAGATTTTGATTACATCAAACTAAAAAGTTTCTGTACAAACAATAATAAGGCAAACAAGATTAGAATGGAAGTAACAAATTGGGAAAATATTTTTAAAAGTAAAGGTTCTGACAAAGGTCTCATTTCCAAAATATATAGAGAACTGACCCTAATTTATGGGAAACCAACCATTCTCCAACTGATAAATGGTCAAGGGATATGAACAGACAATTCTCAGATGATGAAATTGAAACTATTTCCACTCTTATAACAGAGTTGTTCCAAATCACTACTGATCAGAGAAATGCAAATTAAGACAACTCTGAGATACCACTACACACCTGTCAGATTGGCTAAGATGACAGGAATAAATAATGATGAATGTTGGAGGGGATGTGGGAAAACTGGGACACTGATACATTATTGGTGGAGTTGTGAAAGAATCCAGCCATTCTGGAGAGCAATTTGGAACTATGCCCAAAAAGTTATCAAACTGGGCATACCCTTAGACCCAGCATTTCTGTTATTAGGATTATATCCCAAAGAAATACTAAAGAGCCGAAAGGGACCTGTATGTGCCACAATGTTTGTGGCAGCTCTTTTTGTTGTAGCTAGAAACTGGAAGTTGAATGGATGTCCATCAATTGGAGAATGGTTGGGTAAATTATGTTATATGAAGGTTATGGAATATTATTCCTTTGTAAGAAATGACCAGCAGGAGGAATACAGAGAGGCTTGGAGTGACTTACATCAACTGTTGCTGAGTGAAATGAGCAGAACCAGAAGATCACTATACACTTCAACAACAATACTGTATGAAGATGTATTCTGATGGAAGTGGAAATCTTCAACATAAAGAAGATCCAACTCACTTCTAGTTGATCAATGATGGACAGAAATAACTACACCCAGAGAAGGAACACTGGGAAGTGAATGTAAATTGTTAGCACTACTGTTTATCTACCCAGGTTACTTATACCTTCGGAATCTAATGCTTATTGTGCAACAAGAAAATGGTATTTACACACATATATTGTATCTAGGTTATATTGTAACACATGTAAAATGTATGGGATTACCTGCCATCGGGGGGAGGGAGTGGAAGGAGGGAGGGGATAATTTGGAAAAATAAATAAAAAAATAAAGTAAAATAAAAATAATTAATCTTTCTCTGATGAGAAAAAAAATAGATATACATTTTCAAGAGTTTTTTTTTTTTTTTTTTTTTTTTTGTTGTTGTTGTTGTTGTTGTTGTTGTTGTTGTTTTAGCTCTGGTCTTTTCATCAAAAATGAATGGTATTTACCAGTTTCATTTAATGTCTGTCTTCTTTTCTGAATGAAAATGCTCAGTTTAGCAGGTCAATTTATTCTTGGCTGCATTCCAAGTTCTTTTCCTTTCAGAATATCAGATTCTAGGCCCTTTAATCCTTTTAGGTGGGAGCTGCTAGGTCCTGAGTAATTCTTATTGCTCCTCCTCAGTATTTTAATTGGTTCTTTCTGCTGGTGATTTTTCATTGGTCTGATAATCCTGAAATTTATCCACAATATTCTTGGAGCTTTAATTTTAGGGTCTCTTTCAGGAAGTCTTTGGTAAATTCTTTCAATGATCATTTTACCTTCTGATTCTAAGATATTGGTCACTTCTCTTTGATGATTTCCTGAAATGTAGTGTCTAGGCTCTTGTTCTTTTCATCATATATTTCAATGAATCCAATAATTGCTAGATTGTTTCTCCTAGATCTATTTTCCAGATCTACTAGGAAATACCTAATTAGGCATCTCCATTTTTTTCTGCTTTTTCATGTTTTGGTTTTTTTTGGCTAATACTTGTTTCATTGAGTCATTCATTTCTATTTGTTCCATTCTGAATTGTAGTGAATTATTTTCTTCATTTACTTTTTTGCTTCTCTTTGTATTTGTCCAATTGAATTTTTATTTTTTTTAAATTAAAACAGTTATTATAGCTTTTTATTTACAATATATATGCATGAGTGATTTTTCAGAATTGACAATTGCAAAACCTTTTGTTCCAATTTTTCCCCTCGTTCCCCCCCACCCCTTCTCCCAAATGGCAGATTGACCAATACATGGTAAATATGTTAAAGTATAAATTAAATACAATGTATGTATACATGTCCAAACAGTTATTTTGTTGTACAAAAAGAATCGGACTTTGAAATATTGTACAATTAGCCCTTGAAGGAAATACAAAATGCAGGCAGACCAAAATAGAGGTATTGGGAATTCTATGTAGTGGTTCATAGTCATCTCCCAGAGCAAACTGTATTTTAAATGAGTTGTTTCATTCTATGGAATTTTTTCCAATTTTATAAATTTTATTTTTTACAGACTTATTTTCTTTTTCCATTTTGCAAATTCTTGTTTTTAAGGAGTTATTTTCTTTTTCTTAATCACACATTCTATTTTTCTGGGAGTTGCTTTCTTTTTCCATTTTTTGAAATCTATCTTTTAATGTGATTTATGCCTTTTTCAAACCCTCTTGCAAAGTTTTCATTTCCTGTCCCCATTTTTCCTCTAGCTCTTTTTAAAGATTTTTAAAAAAATTTCTTCTAGGAGAGCCTTGTGTGATTGGGACCAGGTTATATCACCTTTTCAGGCTTCATCTGAAGGCAATCTACCTTTAGTCTCCTCAGGGTTTGAAATCTATTCTTCCCTTTCAGTACAGAAGCTATGATCAGAATTCTCTTTAATTTCTTATTCATTAAAAAAAAAAAAAAGTTAAAAAAATTGATCTCCTTTTAGGGTGGGAGGTTTTTCAAGTGGTTGGGTCAATGCTGATTCACAATCTGTGCTGGGTGAGCATCGCAAGTTCCCATGAGATTCTTGAGTTTTGGGTTTCACTATTGATCTTTTGTGTTTGTATTTGATATTTTACAACTTCTCTGCTAATTTACTGGCTTACAACAAGGGCAGAGTGGCCAGCACTGCTGTAGATTCCTCCCTGTAGATTCTCATCCACATGGAGTTCACACTGCCCTGTAGAATGCACTCTGCCCATGGAGTCCACTCTGCCCTGGGAATCTGTGTTGTCTGTCTGTGCTGTTGTTTGTTCTCACCTGTTTCTGTTCAACTGCCTCCTTCCAATTTCCAATGAAACAGACCTTTTCTGGTCTCTTTCCTTCCCATAGATTCTCTGCCACATGGATACTCCACAACCCAGGACTCTGTTCTGTCTGTGCTGGGATTTGTGCTCAGCCTTGAGATTGGCTGCCTCCCTCCCATTTCCAAGTGAAACATACCTTTTCTGCCATTCTTTGATATTATCTTCTGCTGATGATATGTTGCACTCCCAATATTTGTGGTTTCTGCTGGTCCAGAGCTCATTCAGAGGCTGGATTTGCTAATAAGCCTGAAGGTTGTAGAGAAGATGAAAGAGAAAAATGCATAGTGTTTACCATCTTGCCTCCATCTCCAGAAGTTGATTATCACTACTCTTGAGAGGGACATCAGTGAGGATATTATGATAGTGAGTAAGTGGACTGGAAAATGGAAGTTCATATAATATATGCTCTTTCTGATATGAACTCAAATAGAAGCTTGAGGAGTATGCTTCCAGAATTACATAATGGATAAGCAACACATTACTTCCTTTTTCTTTGCATTCAGAAATAATGTCTATTTTTTCACTGTGATCTTACTGTTATTGGTTGTTCTTTGTTCTCTGAAAGGATAGGGAATCTCAGGTTTCAAGGCCTCTGTACTTCCTTATCACACTGTGCATGGCTCCTCATCTGACCTTTACAGACCATGACCTCAGAGAGGTAGTGCCATGAAAGTTAAGTGAATTGGAATTTGAGGGAGGGTTGTGCAAAATGACCAGACTCACCTTCTCTTCTGAAACCATTTGTCTAGGGATCTGGTCTTATAAGAGGAAAGAAGAAGAAATATACTAGAGATTTTATAGCAGTAAAAATGAGAACATTTGATAAGTGATTGACTATATGGAATAAGTGATAATGAAGAATCAAAGTTGAATTAAACTTTTTAATGAAAGTGAGAACATAGATGACTTTAAAGATGTCAGTGTTTTTAGTTTAGAGGAAAGGAAGGGAAGGTATTAGAAGAAATACAATGAGTTCTATTTTTATATGTTAAAGCTGAAATGTCCAATGGGCAGAAAGAACAATGGACTTAGAGGCTATCTGAGTTCAAATTCCAATTTTGAAATATTAGCAAGATCTAAGATTGTAAAGACTTCACTTTGGTAGGTAGCACAGAAATTGTGTGTGTGTGTGTGTGTGTGTGTGTGTGTGTGTGTGTGTGTGTGGGCTTGTGGTCCAACCAATCTGTTTAAAAAAAAATTAGCTCTCTGAGTTAAAATAATTTGAGTAATATTATGCAGGTAGTAGATAGTTATATAACTGCTAAACTATTGATAAAGTTACACTTTTTAGAATTTATTTCATATGCTAATAGAAAAGAATTGGAAATGGCATCAGAAATCAACTAGTCCAATTCTTCATTTTACACATAGAATACCTGAGGCTCATAGAGGTTGTCACTTGACCAGTGGCACAATATAGTAAATGAGATTTTAAATTTAAATATTCTACCCCATATCAGATTCTTTACTCCACTCTAAACAATACTTTGTAATTCTAGTTTTGAAAGATAAAATGAATTATTCTGCATTTTCTTGTTATTCTGTATCTTCCTGTTAATTTAATTTTTATTGATTGTATGATCTTCAAATGTTTCCTAATTCTTTAAAATGTAGAAACCAAAGAAAGGAATTGCTATTCTGTCATTCTGCTATAATTTTACCAATTGGAACAACTGATTATAGAGATAGGAATTAATGTCATGTTGGGAGAAGAGAACCACTACTTTTTAGAATATAAAACTAAAAAGGTTCTGAAAAATTCTCTGAATTCTGATGGAGAACATTTAAAAGGATCAAAAAAGATGGGTAGGATCCCTTCTGTTCTAAAGAAGAATTTGGTCATTTGAAAATGGTATCTTCTCAAGAAAGAAATTCTGAAGACCTGCAAAGAAAAAATTCTAATGAGAAAAATGAGACATTTTTCTAAAGCTAGCGATAAAAATTACAGGAAAGAATCAATTTAGATTATTTTAAAGACATATAAATAATATAAAAATAAGGACAGTTAGAGAAAGATAAATAGAAAGAAGTAGCCTGGTCATGTAACATTAGGGTAAAAGTTCTAAAATGCAAAATCAATTAAGAGAAGTAAGAAATGCTGAGAATAACTTGCTTTTATTAGCTCTATTGGAAAAATAGAAGATTGAGTATAAGAGGCATGAAATAATTAAGCCATAATTGATAATACAAGAAGGCTGCTCAACTTTTATTTGTATATATTTTGTCTGTACTAAAATACAAAGAATAATAATAAGCAAGATACATTAGAATGTTAGAAAAGTTCTAGTGTTTGAAGCTGTTATCAGACTTGAACTATGTTCTAACATTTTATTAAAGCAAAACCAATTGGACCCCCTTAGAAAGTGACAACTGTGATTCCTGAAAACCTATTAATAATCTTTAAAGGTTCCTAAATAAGGGGAAAATGCTGAAAGATTAGAGAAGGAAAAAAGTCCAGATTCTCTAAATAGAGAAGAGAATGGAATGTGCAAATTATAGGTCAAAGGGCTTGACTGATTTTCTTACAAAATTTTAGAATTTATCAATAATGGGATTGTTGCTAAAGTTCTAAAAAAGAAAGAATAAGAATAGTTTTATAATTTTTTTGAACTACAATGATTTCTTTTTCTTTAATTAATGAGCATTTTACCCTTCAGATTCAGTAAGTTGTTTATTTTTGCATATTTGCACTTATGTCACCTTTAACTCTCACTACTTTCAATCTAGGTCTAGCCCTAGATTCCATCTTTATGGTGGAATATGAAAATTTATTCCTGATTATTTCATTTGTATCCAGGTTCTCTCTTTCTTTTTATTTTTTGATCCATTTTCCCCTCTGCTGCCAAACTGATATTTCCAAAACACGATTTTTGACTGTGTCACTTTTCTGCTCAAGAAATTGCAGATTTTCTCTCTTTCCTCTAAGATGAGAAATCAACTCTGGCTCTTTGCTTTTTTTTTTTTTTTTTTTTTTTTTTTTTAACATTCGATATATGCTACTCACTACCTCCAAAACTCTGAACAAGTCAGTTATCCTCCCTATACCTCAATTTCTTCATTTCTAAAATGGAGAGATTGTATTAGTGATTTTGGTTTGTTTTGGTTTGTTTTAGATCTTTTGGAGAACTAGAGATAGGATCCTACCTTTCATATTACTCTTGATATTCCCTTTGTTCACTCAACTGCTTTGCCTTATATTTTGGGCTCAACTTGATATTAACCATTCCATTTTTGTGTTCTTTCATAAGTAATTCCCCCTTATATCTAAAATATCCTTTTTAATTCCATCTGAGGTTTCTTTGAAATCTCAAGTATCTCATTCTATGTAAAACCTCTCCCAATCTTTTCTCTTCTCTACTTTATTATTTCTTTTTTTTTTTTTTTTTTTTTTTTTTTTGACATATAGGATCATTTATTTAGAATTGGAAGGAATTTAAGGTATCATCTAATTCAATCTCCTCATTTTAGAGACTAGGAAATAGACTTAACAAGGTGAAATGGCAAAAGACAGAGTTAAGCTTTAAATCAAGTTTCCCTGATCAGAACTTCAACTAGGATGGAATGACCAGGACTCTGTCCAGAACACCAAAATTTTTTTTTTTAATTTTTTTTATTATATATATATATATATATATATATATATTTTATAATATTATCCCTTGTATTCATTTTTCCAAATTACCCCCCCTCCCTTATTCCCTCCCCCCGATGACAGGCAATACCATACATTCTACATGTGTTACAATATAGTCTAAGTACAATACATGTGTGTGAATATCATTTTCTTGTTGCACAATAAACATTAGAATCCGAAGGTACATGCAACCTGGGCAGACAGATATTAGTGCTAACAATCTACATTCCCCTCCCAGTGTTCCCTCCCTGGGTGTATCTACCTCTGTCCATCATTGATCAACTGGAAGTGAGTTGGATCTTCTTTATGTTGAAGATTTCCACCTCCATCAGAATACATCCTCATACAGTATCGTTGTTGAAGTATACAGTGATCTTCTGGTTCTGCTCATTTCACTCAGCATCAGTTGATTTAAGTCTCTCCAACCCTCTCTGTATTCCTCCTGCTGGTCATTTCTTACTGAGCAATAATATTCCATAACTTTCATATACCACAATTTACCCAACCATTCTCCAACTGATGGACATCCATTCATCTTCCAGTTTCTAGCTACAACAAAAAGAGCTGCCACAAACATTTTGGCACATATATGTCTCTTTCCGCTCTTTAGTATTTCTTTGGGATATAATCCCAGTAGTAGCGCTGCTGGGTCAAAGGGTATGCACAGTTTGATAACTTTTTGGGCATAATTCCAGATTGCTCTCCAGAATGGCTGGATTCTTTCACAACTCCACCAGCAATGTATTAGTGTCCCAATTTCCCCACATCCCCTCCAACATTTGTCATTATTTGTTCCTGTCATCTTAGCCAATCTGACAGGTGTGTAGTGGTATCTCAGAGTGGTCTTTTTTTGCATTTCTCTGATCAGTAGTGATTTGGAACACTCTTTCATGTGAGTGGATATAGTTTCAATTTCTTCCTCTGAGAATTGTCTGTTCATATCCTTTGACCATTTATCAATTGGAGAATGATTTGGTTTCTTATAAATTATGGTCAGTTCTCTATATATTTTGGAAATGAGACCTTTGTCAGAACCTTTGTTTTTAAAAATATTTTCCCAATTTGTTACTTCCCTTCTAATCTTGTTTGCATTAGTATTATTTGTACAGAAACTTTTTAGTTTGATGTAATCAAAATCTTCTATTTTGTGATCAATAATGATCTCTAGTTCTCCTCTGGTCATAAATTCCTTCCTCCTCCACAAGTCTGAGAGGTAGATTATCCTCTGTTCCTCTAATCTATTTATTATCTCCCTCTTTATGCCTAAATCATGGACCCATTTTGATCTTATCTTGGTATATGGTGTTAAGTGTGGATCCATATCTAATTTCTGCCATACTAATTTCCAGTTTTCCCAACAGTTTTTTCCGAATAATGAATTTTTATCCCTAATGTTGGAATCTTTGGGTTTGTCAAAGATTAGATTGCTATAGATGTACCCTTTTTTGTCCTTTGTATCTAATCTGTTCCACTGATCTACCGGTCTATTTCTTAGCCAATACCAAATGGTTTTGGTGACTGCTGCTATATAATATAGCTTTAGATCAGGTACACTTAGACCACCTTCCTCTGAGTTTTTTTTCATTAGTTCCCTTGCAATTCTTGACCTTTTATTCTTCCATATGAATTTTGTTGTTATTTTTTCTAGGTCATTAAAATAGTTTCTTGGGAGTCTGATTGGTATAGCACTAAATAAATAGATTAGTTTGGGGAGTATTGTCATCTTTATTATATTCGCTCGGCCTATCCAAGAGCACTGAATGTCTTTCCAATTATTTAAATCTGATTTTATTTTTGTGGCAAGTGTTTTGTAATTTTTCTCATATAATTCCTGACTTTTCTTTGGTAGATGGATTCCCAAATATTTTATACTATCAACATTTGTTTGGAATGGAATTTCTCTTTGTATCTCTTGCTGTTGCATTTTGTTAGTGATATATAAAAATGCCGAGGATTTATGTGGATTTATTTTGTATCCTGCCACTTTGCTGAAATTTTGAATTATTTCTAGTAGCTTTTTAGCAGAGTCTTTGGGGTTCTCTAAGTATACCATCATGTCATCTGCAAAAAGTGATAGTTTAATTTCCTCATTTCCTACTCTAATTCCTTGAATCTCTTTCTCGGCTCTTATTGCCGAGGCTAGCGTTTCTAGTACTATATTGAATAGTAATGGTGATAGTGGGCAACCTTGTTTCACTCCTGATCTTACTGGGAAAGGTTGCAGTTTATTTCTATTGCATATTATGCTTACTGACGGTCTTAAATATATACTCCTGATTATTCTAAGGAATAATCCATTTATTCCTATACTCTCAAGAGTTTTTAGTAGGAATGGATGTTGGATTTTGTCAAATGCTTTTTCTGCATCTATTGAGATGATCATATGGTTCTTATTAATTTGATTATTAATATGGTCAATTATATTAATAGTTTTCCTAATATTAAACCAGCCCTGCATTCCTGGAATAAATCCTACTTGATCATAGTGTATTATCTTGGAGATGATTTTCTGAAGTCTTTTTGCTAATATCTTATTTAAGATTTTAGCATCAATATTCATTAAGGAGATTGGTCTATAATTTTCTTTCTCAGTTTTCGATCTACCAGGTTTAGGTATCAGTACCATGTCTGTGTCATAAAAGGAATTTGGTAGGACTCCTTCATCCCCTATTTTTTCAAATAATTTATATAACATTGGGGTTAATTGTTCTTTAAATGTTTGGTAGAATTCACATGTGAATCCATCTGGCCCTGGGGATTTTTTCCTGGGGAGTTGATTAATAGCTTGTTCTATTTCTTTTTCTGAAATGGGACTATTTAAGCAATTTATCTCCTCCTCTGTTAATCTAGGGAGCCTATATTTTTGGAGGAAGTCATCCATTTCACTTAAGTTATCAAATTTATTGGCATAAAGTTGGGCAAAGTAACTCCTTATTATTTCTCTAATTTCCTCTTCATTGGTGGAAAGATCCCCCTTTTCATTTGTAAGACTATCAATTTGATTTTCCTCTTTCTTTTTTTTGATCAAATTTACCAAAGGTTTATCTATTTTATTGGCTTTTTCATAAAACCAACTCTTGGTTTTATTTATTAATTCAATAGTTTTTTTACTTTCAATTTTATTGATTTCTCCTTTTAATTTTTGTATTTCGAGTTTAATTTTTGGTTGGGGGTTTATAAATTGGTCTTTTTCTAGCCTTTTAAGTTGTAAGCCCAATTCGTTAATCTTCTCTTTCTCAATTTTCTTCAAATAAGCCTCTAAAGATATAAAATTTCCCCTTATTACCGCTTTAGCTGCATCCCAAAGATTTTGATATGATGTCTCATCATTATCATTATCTTGGGTGAAATTGTTAATTGTTTCTATAATTTGCTCTTTCACCCAGTCATTCTTTAAGATGAGATTATTCAGTTTCCAATTACTTTTTGGTCTGTTTACCCCTAATTTTTTACTGAATGTAGCTTTTATTGCATTGTGATCTGAGAAGAAGGCATTTATTATTTCTGCCTTCCTACATTTAATTTTGAGATCTTTATGTCCTAGTATATGGTCAATTTTTGTATAGGATCCATGAACTGCTGAGAAGAAAGTATATTCCTTCCTATTGCCATTCATTTTTCTCCAAACGTCTATCATACCTAGTTTTTCTAATGTTCTATTTACTTTTTTAATTTCTTTCTTGTTTGTTTTGTGGTTTGATTTGTCTAAATCTGAGAGTGCAAGGTTGAGATCTCCCACTATTATAGTTTTACTGTCTATTTCTTCTTGCAGTTCTCTTAACTTTTCCTTTAGAAAGTTAGATGCTATACCACTTGGTGCATATATGTTTAGTATTGATATGGCTTCATTATTTATGCTACCTTTCAGCAGGATATAGTTTCCTTCCTTATCTTTTTTAACGAGATCTACTTCTGCTTTTGCTTGATCTGAGATAAGGATAGCTACCCCTGCTTTTTTGGCTTTACCTGAAGCATAATAGGCTCTGTTCCAACCTTTTACCTTTACTCTGTATGTATCTCCCTGCTTTAAGTGTGTTTCCTGTAGGCAACATATTGTAGGGTTCTGCTTTTTGATCCAATCTACTATCCGTCTCCGTTTGATGGGATCGTTCATCCCATTTACATTTACAGTTAAAATTACTAATTCTGTATTTCCTGCCATCGTATCATCCCCAGATTATGCTTTTTTCCCTTGACCCCCCTGATCCCCCTCCCCGATATTTAATTTACAGACCCCCCTTGTGACGTGCAACCCTCCCTCTTTTTTTTTTTTTTTTTTTTTTTTTTTAGGATCCCTCCCCCCTCCCTCTAAGTCCCTTCACTTATTCCCCTTTTCCTTTTCCCCTTTCCTCTCCCCCCTTTTAATGAGGTGAGAGAAAATTCTCTGAAAAACAAATATGTTAATTATTTACTCTTTGAGCCTCTTCTGATGAGAGTAAGATTCACACAATGATTCTCCCCCTCACTAAGTTCCCTCAGATATGGTGTATTTTTCTATGTCTCTTCCTGGGATGTAGTTTCCCTCTTTTTATCACTCCTTCCCCTTTTTCTGAACCGACCTCCTTCCCTTTACTACACCCCCCTTTTTTTCTTTTATATCAGTAAAATCAAATTATCCTTGAGTATTTTTTATATACCCACAACAGAGTTACAGTTCTCAAGGGTTCTGTGTACCTTTTTCTGTTTCTCTTCAGTCTTGTGGATGTAGATCAAATTTTTTGTTTAAGTCTGGTTTTTTTCTTAGAAACATATAGAATTCCTCTGTTTCATTGAATGACCATCTTCTTCCGTGGAAAAAGATGCTAAACTTAGCTGGGTAGTTCATTCTTGGTTGCAGTCCTTGATCTTTTGCCTTACGGAATATCAGGTTCCAGGCCCTTCTATCTTTTAATGTGGAGGCAGCCAGATCTTGGGTGACCCTTATTGTGGCACCTTGGTATTTAAATTGTTTTTTTCTAGCTGCTTGCAGGATTTTCTCCTTTGTGTGGTAATTCTGCAGCTTAGCCACAATATTCCGTGGTGTTCTTTTTTTAGGGTCTATTTCAGAAGGAGTTCGATGAATTCTTTCCACATCTACTTTCCCTTCTGTTTCTATTATCTCTGGACAGTTCTCTTTGATAATTTCCTGTAAAATAGAATCTAGGCTCTTTTTTTGGTCATAGTTTTCTGGAAGTCCAATAATCCGCAGATTATCTCTCCTAGATCTATTTTCCAGGTCTATAGATTTTCCCAGTAAGTATTTGACGTTGTTCTCCAGCTTCTCATTTTTTTTGTTTTGTTTGACTGATTCTTGGGTTCTCTGTGAATCATTCATTTCTATTTGTTCCATCCTGACTTTTAAGGAGTTATTTTCTTCTTTCACAGTTTTTAGTTCTTTTTGTAAATGCCCAATTTCGTTTTTAAATGAATTATTTTGCTCTATTGAATTTTTTTCCATTTCCCTATTTTTTTTTTTTGAGAATTGTTTTCTTTTTCCAATTCAGAAATTCTATTTTCTTGAGACTTTTTTATCTTTTCCAATTCAGAAATCCTACTTTCCTGTGTTTTTTTAACCTTTTCTAATTCACTAATTTTGTTTCCCTGCATCTCCTGTGAATTCTTTATTTTTTCCAACTCCAATTTCAGGACGTTGTTATTCTCTATCATAACTTCCCTTTCCTTGCCCCATTTTTCTTCGATCTCCCTCAATTTCTTAAGAGCTTCTTCTAGGAGAGAGTTATGTGATGGGGGGCAGGAATCGTTCCCCTTTAGGTTGTTATCTTCTGAATCTTTGCTGTTAACTTCCTCGGGATTGGGTACCCGCTCTTTCTCTGTATAGAAGGAATCTATAGTTTTTCTAGCTTTTTTGCTCATACTTAAAAAATGTTTTGGGGTCTGTCCCTGGGGTAGGAAATTATTTACTTCTTTACCAGCTTCCTCCCAGACCGGATGGATGCAGCGGCCCCTGCGCCCGAGCTAAGAGAGAGCTCTGGGAGAGAGTTCCCCACCCCCTCCCTGGAAGTGCCTCAGAGGTGATTAGCACTGCTGTGCTTTGAGGGCGTAGAATAGTGAAGACAGCAAGAAGCTCAGCCTATGTGTCCGGGTGGGGAGTGGATGTCTGCAGCAGGTGACGTGAGAAGCCCCTGCGCTCAAACTGGAAGTGTCTGCCAGAAACCGTGGTCCCTAGTTCAAAGGTTCCGCTTCTCTGGGACTTCCTGGAGCTGAGTTCCACTCCCTCCAGCTAAGCTAGGCCGTGTGTGTTGCCTTGGGCCGTATCCACCCACTTGTCAGTCTCTTAACTATTCTCAGGAGGTAGCTGAGGCCACACCCCCTGGTGCCGAGTCTGCCGAGTCACCCCCAGGGTGGGGGGGCGGGGAATCTAATCTGAGTTTTAAAATATTTTGGCTTTCTCTTCTGAACTGCTAAATAATTAGCAGAGAAGAGCTAACAGCCTGTGCCAGATTCCTTTACCTCAGTGGCTTCTCTGATCCCAGAGCCCCTCCCAGCGCAATGGGCGCAGTGTGCCCCTACCCCACCGTCTGTGCTGGTCTTTCTTATTCCTCCCCTGAGAACTGACCTTTCCTGTTGAAACTCCAGATTCTCTTCAGCTGGTAAGTCGTGCTTCCAGTCCTTGTGGTATCTATCAGTCCTGAGCTAATTTTGAGACTTAATTTATCTAATTGGTTGTGAGGGAGTGAGGACGTTCACTGAGTAGTGTGTTTCTTCTCCGCCATCTTGGCTCCGCCTCTCTACTTTATTATTTCTGCCAAATTACCATTTAGTTTGTACATATTTAAATATTCACCTGTGATTGTCAGTATGGCATATTGGATATGATCTACCTTGGAGTCAGGAAGAGCTTGGATAAACTCCTGCCTATGTCATCAGTCACATAGCTTCTTAGTGCCACAGGTAAATAAATCTCCATGACTATAAATCTCAGAGAAGATGCCAATATGTATTGGTAAGACATGCAAGAGTTCTCCATTGCCTGAAAGCATATGTATCACCAAAGATATTTTTTCTGTGTGCATTTGCATATTGTCTTTCCTAAATGAAATGAAACTCCTTGAATACAAGGAATATTTTATTTTTCTCTTTCTATTCTAAATTTCTAGCACATAATCTGACATATTGTAGGTGCTTAATAAATCGTTTTGAATTCATTACTTAGAGTCCTTCGATTTTTTCAGAATTTATCTGTAATGTTTCCTCCTATAGAAAATTTAATATGATTTGCTCAGTTGGTACTCTTTTCCCCTTTAAAATACTTTTAGAAAAACGTTTCTTCTTACTTTTCAATGTATGTGTAGTTTCCTTTGAAAAGAAATAAAACTCCTTTAAAAAATCAACTATTACATTTTCATCTTTATATCACTATTGCATAGCATTGTTTCTAGTATATAGTATGTGTTTGATAAATATTTATTGAATTGAATAAATTAATCAGGAGAATATTGTGACTATAGTTTGCTTAAATTTTTATAGAAAGTTTGACAAATTTGTCCATGTTATTGCTGTGGTAAAGTCAGTGAAATGCAATTAGATATTAATATATTTTGATGCATTTAGAATTCATTAAGTGGCTGTAGCCAAAGATTAGTTATTGATGTTTTAATTTTAACTTAAAAAATAATGATATGCTATGCCCATAGCATTTTTATGTCAATCATTTTTATAGAAATATGTCATATTTTATAGAAATATGTCATATTCAGTTGCAGCTTTGTAAGGAGAGTTAATAAAATGTGTGATAGGACACCAAAATATTTTCATAGGCTAGACTATTGGACCCACCTAACCTAATAAGATGAATATTGATATATACAAAACTAGAGTCTTAAAAACAATTTCATAAATAAGAGTTCTGGTAGATTGGTTAAACATCAATGTCTAAAAAAAAAAGGATAAAGGATTTAGTGGCCTTTCAACTCAATGTGGTAAATATTGTGCTATGGTTACAAACAAAATAATCAAAACAAAACATAAATGTTCCCAAATTATGCAATTTGAACTGCATTAAAAGGCTCATAGTATCCACCATGAAAGGAGTGAATATCCCACCATATTCTGCCTTGCTCTATCAACATACACAGTATTGTGTTCAGATATACATTCAGATATAAGGAAGTCAAATGTGGAGGTAAAAAAAAATCACCCCTGACAACCAAAAGGAGAAATTGAGTCAGCTTCTAAGCCAACAGCATAATTTATTAGAGAAGTCCTCCCTTACAGTAAAGCAGACTCCAAACAACCCTCTTGATCTGAGGTCCCACCTTCCTTCAGGCCTCTATTTTTATAGTGTTACAAGTATGCTAAAAAATAGAACAATATTTCATTGGTTATCATAAAATGGAAAGGCTTAAAAATGCTATGACCAGGGTCACAAAATGCAAGATGCGCAATACAGGAAATATTTCCATTGACTAAATGATCATAAGATGTATGATCTACTCTTCAGGTTGTGCAAAGGAAGATGGCATGCTGATCATGAGATGGATGAGCCATTCCTTGGATTGGGAAAGTGGAGATAGCACATCCTCAAGGACATTTTTTGGAGGGAAATTAGAGGCTTTACAACATACCAGCATAGAATGTGGGCAAAGCAGGATAGAGATGCTTTGTGTCAGCATTCTTATTATACTCTAGATGCACAAGTGGGCCTAATGTCTGAAACACAAACAATTTCTATTATATAGGATGATGACTATAAAACCCTCTATATAAAAAAAATTATTTCTATGTAACTTTTATAACTATGAATTACTTATTATTATACTTACTATTGAATTATTAATTAGATGAATATTATTAAATGGATAATTATTAACAATATTGCTTCCCATAAAACCATAATAGGCTTATTAATACTGATTATAGTTTGAGTAAGAATCCCCAATAAATCAATTTTCTCAACACGGATAATCTGGAAACATTCAATAAAGTCCTCAGTGTCATACTATGTGAAATTTAAATGAAGGAACTGAATATATTTCTCCAGAAAATCAAACAAACTTATAAGCAGGTAGGTACTATTAAATATTTAATGACCAAATCTCTAGGGAAAATAAATATAAAGAAGAAGCACTTTAACATTAAATTTGCATCATTCATATTTTCTCTGTTTTTCTTTGCTAAGTCTAAAGAGTCAACAACAGCAACATCAACAACAAATCAAGGCCTTATTTGTAGTATATGCTGATTTTTGAGGTGTAAATGTTCATGTTGTAAATTTAACAACTATCCTACCAAGCCAGAATGAGCCAGCTGGAAAACACAACTACTTAAATGACATATTTTAGCTCTTCAATGATTCAGTGAATCATTATGTAGAAGAAAAAGACATTCTTGTTCTGCTTGGTACCAAATAGCCAAAGTCAAAACAATGGTTTAAATTTTTTTTTTTTTTTTTTTTTTTTTTTTTTTTAGTGAATGAAGTATAATTTTTTATTCTGTTATTTCTTTTAAGTTGCTATTCACTTTTACCTTTTCTCTAACTACTTGATGGGATTTCTTTTTTTTTTTTATTCATTTTTCTAAATTATCCCCTCCTTCCCTCCACTCCCTCCCCCCGATGGCAGGTAATCCCATACATTTTACATGTGTTACAATATAACCTAGATACAATATATGTGTGTAAATACCATTTTCTTGTTGCACATTCATTATTAGCTTCCAAAGGTATAAGTAACCTGGGTAGATAGACAGTAGTGCTAACAATTTACATTCGCTTCCCAGTGTTCCTTCTCTGGGTGTAGTTATTTCTGTCCATCATTGATCAACTGGAAGTGAGTTGGATCTTCTTTATGTTGAAGATTTCCACTTCCATCAGAATACATCCTCATACAGTATTGTTGTTGAAGTGTATAGTGATCTTCTGGTTCTGCTCATTTCACTCAGCAACAGTTGATTTAAGTCTCTCCAAGCCTCTCTGTATTCCTCCTGCTGGTCATTTCTTACAGAGCAATAATATTCCATAACCTTCATATACAACAATTTACCCAACCATTCTCCAATTGATGGACATCCATTCAACTTCCATTTTCTAGCTACAACAAAAAGAGCTGCCACAAACATTTTGGTACATACAGGTCCCTTTCCACTCTTTAGTATTTCTTTGGGATATAATCCCAATAACAACAATGCTGGGTCTAAGGGTATGCACAGTTTGATAACTTTTTGGGCATAGTTCCAAATTGCTCTCCAGAATGGCTGGATTCTTTCACAACTCCACCAACAATGTATCAGTGTCCCAGTTTTCCCACATCCCCTCCAACATTCATCATTATAGGTTCCTGACATTTTAGCCAATCTGACAGGTGTATAGTGGTATCTCAGAGTTGTCTTAATTTGCATTTTTCTGATCAGTAGTGATTTGGAACACTCTTTCATATGAGTGGAAATAGTTTCAATTTCATCATCTGAGAATTGTCTGTTCATATCCCTTGACCATTTATCAATTGGATAATGGTTTGGTTTCCTATAAATCAGGGTCAGTTCTCTATATATTTTGGAAATGAGACCTTTGTCAGAACCTTTATTTTAAAAATATTTTCCCAATTTGTTACTTCCCTTCTAATCTTGTTTGCATTAGTATTGTTTGTACAGAAACTTTTTAGTTTGATGTAATCAAACTCTTTTATTTTGTGATCAATAATGATCTTTAATTCTCCTCTGGTCATAAATTCCTTCCTCCTCCACAGGACTGAGAGGTAGACTATTCTCTGTTCCTCTAATCTATTTATGATCTCCCTCTTTATGCCTAAATCATGGACCCATTTTGACCTTATCTTGGTATATGGTGTTAAGTGTGGGTCCATATCTAATTTCTGCCATACGAATTTCCAGTTTTCCCAACAGTTTCTTCCGAATAATGAATTATTGTCCCTAATGTTGGTATCTTTGGGTTTGTTAAAGATTAGATTGCTATAGATGTACCCTTTTTTGTCCTTTGTATCTAATCTGTTCCACTGATCTACCGGTCTATTTCTTAGCCAATACCAAATGGTTTTGGTGACTGATGCTATATAATATAGCTTTAGATTAGGTACACATAGACCACCTTCCTCTGAATTTTTTTTTTCATTAGTTCCCTTGCAATTCTCGACCTTTTATTCTTCCATATGAATTTTGTTGTTATTTTTTCTAGGTCATTAAAATAGTTTCTTGGGAGTCTGATTGGTATAGCACTAAATAAATAGATTAGTTTGGGGAGTATTGTCATCTTTATTATATTCGCTCGGCCTATCCAAGAGCACTGAATGTCTTTCCAATTATTTAAATCTGACTTTATTTTTGTGGCAAGTGTTTTGTAATTTTTCTCATATAATTCCTGACTATTCTTTGGTAGATGTATTCCCAAATACTTTATACTCTCAACATTTGTTTGGAATGGAATTTCTCTTTGCATCTCTTGCTGTTGCATTTTGTTGGTGATATATAAGAATGCTGAGGATTTATGTGGATTTATTTTGTATCCTGCCACTTTGCTAAAATTCTGAATTATTTCTAATAGCTTTTCAGCAAAGTCTTTGGGGTTCTTTAAGTATACCATCATGTCATCTGCAAAGAATGATAGTTTGATTTCCTCATTTCCTACTCTAATTCCTTGAATCTCTTTCTCAGCTCTTATTGCCGAGGCTAGCGTTTCTAGTACTATATTGAATAGTAATGGTGATAGTGGGAAACCTTGTTTCACTCCTGATATTACTGGGAAAGGTTGCAGTTTATTTCTATTGCATATTATGCTTACTGAAGGTCTTAAATATATGCTCCTGATTATTCTAAGGGAATAATCCATTTATTCCTATACTCTCAAGAGTTTTTAGTAGGAATGGAGGTTGGATTTTGTCAAATGCTTTTTCTGCATCTATTGAGATGATCATATGTTTTTTATTAATTTGATTATTAATATGGTCAATAATACTAATAGTTTTCCTAAAACTAAACCAGCCCTGCATTCCTGGTATGAATCCTACTTGATCATAGTGCATTATCCTGGGGATGATTTTCTGAAGTCTTTTTTGCTAATATCTTATTTAAGATATTAGCATCAATATTCATTAACGAAATTGGTCTATAATTTTCTTTCTCAGTTTTCAATCGATCTGGTTTAGGTATCACTACCATGTCTGTGTCATAAAAGGAGTTTGGTAGGACTCCTTCATTCCCTATTTTTTCAAATAGTTTATATAGCATTGGGGCTAATTGTTCTTTAAATGTTTGGTAGAATTCACATATAAATCGATCTGGTCCAGGGGATTTTTTCCTGGGGAGTTGATTAATAGCTTGTTCTATTTCTTTTTCTGAAATGGGAGTATTTAAGCAATTTATTTCATCCTCTGTTAATCTAGGAAGCCTATATTTTTAGAGGAAGTCATCCATTTCACTTAAGTTATCAAATTTATTGGCATAAAGTTGGGCAAAGTAACTCCTTATTATTTCTCTAATTTCCTCTTCATTGGTGGAAAGATCCCCCTTTTCATTTGTAACACTAACAATTTGATTTTCCTCTTTCTTTTTTCTGATCAGATTTACCAGAGGTTGATCTATTTTATTGGCTTTTTCATAAAACCAACTCTTGGTTTTATTTATTAATTCAATAGTTTTTTTTTTTTTTTACTTTCAATATTATTGATTTCTCCTTTTAATTTTTTTCTTTCAAGTTTAATTTTTGGTGGGGGGGTTTAATTTTGTCTTTTTCTAGCCTTTTAAGTTGCAAGCACAATTCATTAAACTTCTTTTTCTCTATTTTCTTCAAATAAGCCTCTAAAGATATAAAATTTCCCCTTATTACTGCTTTAGCTGCATCCCAAAGATTTTGCTATGATGTCTTATCATTGTCATTATCTTGGGTGAAATTATTAATTGTTTCTATAATTTGCTGTTTCACCTAGTCATTCTTTAAGATGAGATTATTCAGTTTCCAATTACTTTTTGGTCTATTTACCCCTAACTTTTTACTGAATGTAGCTTTTATTGCATTGTGGTCTGAGAAGAAGGCATTTATTATTTCTGCCTTCCTACATTTAATTTTGAGATCTTTATGTCCTAATATATGGTCAATTTTTGTATAGGATCCATGAACTGCTGAGAAGAAAGTATATTCCTTTCTATTGCCCTTCAGTTTTCTCCAAAGGTCTATCATCCCTAGTTTTTCTAATGTTCTATTTACTGTTTTAATTTCTTTCTTGTTTGTTTTGTGGTTTGATTTGTCTAAATCTGAGAGTGCAAGGTTGAGATCTCCCACTATTATAGTTTTACTGTCTATTTCTTCTTGCAACTCTCTTAACTTTTCCTTTAGAAAGTTAGATGCTATACCACTTGGTGCATATATGTTTAGTATCGATATGGCTTCATTATTTATGCTACCTTTCAGCAGGATATAGTTTCCTTCCTTATCTCTTTTAATTAGATCCCCTTCTGCTTTTGCTTGATCTGAGATAAGGATAGCTACCCCTGCTTTTTTGGCTTTACCTGAAGCATAATACTTTCTGCTCCAACCTTTTACCTTTACTCTATATGTATCTCCCTGCTTTAAGTGTGTTTCCTGTAAACAACATAGTGTAGGGTTCTGATTTTTGATCCAGTCTGCTATCCGTCTCCATTTGATAGGAGTGTTCATCCCATTCACATTTACAGTTAAAATTACTAATTCTGTATTTCCTGCCATCATATTATCTCCAGATTGTGCTTTTTCCCTTGACCCCCTGAACCCCTTCCCCAATATTTAATTTATAAACCCCCCTTGTGATACGCAACCCTCCTTTTTTTTTTTATTATCCCTCTCCCCTCCCTCCACGTCTTCCCTTTTCCTCTCCCACCTTTTAATGAGGTGAGAGAGAATTCTCTGAAAAACAAATATGACAATTATTTACTCTTTGAGCCTCTTCTGATGAGAGTAAGATTTACACAATGATTCTTCCCCTCTCTAAATTCCCTCAGATATGGTGTATTTTCTATGCCTCTTCCTGGGATGTAGTTTCCCTCTTTTTATCACACCTCCCCTTTTTCAGATACTACCCCCTTCCCTTTACTACACCCCCTCCTTTTTTTTTTCTTTTATATCAGTAAAATCAAATTATCCATGCGTACTTTCTATATACTCACAACAGAGTTACAGTTCTCAAGGGTTCTGTGTACCTTTTTCTATTTCTCTTCAGTCTTGTCGATGTAGATCAAATTTTTTGTTTTAGTCTAGTTTTTTTCTTAGAAACATATGGAATTCCTCTATTTCATTGAATGACCATCTTCTTCCATGGAAAAAGATGCTAAACTTTGCTGGATAGTTTATTCTTGGTTGCAATCCTTGATCTTTTGCCTTTCGGAATATCAGGTTCCAGGCCCTTCTTTCTTTTAATGTGGAGGCAGCCAGATCTTGTGTGACCCTTATTGTGGCACCTTGGTATTTAAATTGTTTTTTTCTAGCTGCTTGCAGGATTTTCTCCTTTGTGTGGTAATTCTGCAGCTTAGCCACAATATTCCATGGTGTTCTTTTTTTAGGGTCTATTTCAGAAGGAGTTCGATGAATTCTTTCAACATCTACTTTCCGCTCTGTTTCTATTATCTATGGACAGTTCTCTTTGATAATTTCCTGTAAAATAGAATCTAGGCTCTTTTTTTGGTCATAGTTTTCGGGAAGTCCAATGATCCGCAGATTATCTCTCCTAGATCTATTTTCCAGGTCTATAGATTTTCCCAGTAAGTATTTGACGTTGTTCTCCAGCTTCACATTTTTTTTTTTTGTTTGACTGATTCTTGGGTTCTCTGTGAATCATTCATTTCTATTTGTTCCATCCTGACTTTTAAGGAGTTATTTTCTTCTTTCACAGTTTTTAGTTCTTTTTGTAAATGCCCAATTTCGTTTTTAAATGAATTATTTTCTCTATTGAATTTTTTTTCCATTTCCCTAATTTTTTTTTTTTTTTTTGAGAATTATTTTCTTTTTCCAATTCAGAAATCTTATTTTCTTGGGACTTTTTTATCTTCTCCAGTTCAGAAATCCTATTTTCCTGTGATTTTTTTACCTTTTCTAATTCACTAATTTTGTTTCCCTGAATCTCCTGTGAATTCTTTATTTTTTCGAACTCCAATTTCAGGATGTTGTTATTCTCTATCATAGCTTCCCTTTCCTTTCCCCATTTTTCTTCAAACTCTCTTAACTTTTTAATAGTCTCTTCATGGAGAGAGTTATGTGATGGGGGGCAGGAATCGTTCCCCTTTAGGTTGTTATCTGCTGTCTCTCTGCTGTTAACTTCCTCGGGGTTGTATACCCCCTCTTTCTCTGTGTAGAAGGAATCTATGGTTTTTCTGGCTTTTTTGTTCATATTTAAAAAATCTTTTGGGGTCTGTCCTTGGGGTAGGAAATTATTTATTTACTTCTTTACCAGCTTCCTCCTAGACTGGAAGGATGCAGCGGCTCCTGTGCCTGAGCTAAGATAGAGCTCTGGGAGAGAGTTCCCCACCCCCTCCCTGGCAGTGCCTCAGAGGTGATTAGCACTGCTGTGCCCCGAGGGCGCTGTGTTTTAGCGGCCTCCCTGAGGTTGATTCTGAACAGCAAAGGCGACTCAAAGCCTAGCCTATGGGTCCCGGTGGGGCGTGGATGTCTGCAGCAGGTGACGTGGAAAGCCCCTGAGCTCAAACTGGGAAGTGTCTGCCAGAAACCGCGGTCCCTAGTTCAAAGGTTCGGCTTCTCTGGGACTTCCATTCCACAGCCTCCAGCCAAGACAGGCACTATGATTTACCGCCCCGCCCACTCTTCAATTTCTTACCTACCCTGAGGTAAAAGCCTGGATTACCTATGTCCTGGTGCCGAGATCTGCTGAGTCACCCCTGGGATCAGGGAAGATCCAATCTAGTTTTAAATTTTAAAGTGGCTTATATTTCTCCTCTGATCTGCTGTTTTATAAGCAGAGAAGAGCTAACAGCCTGTGCCAGATTCTTTTATGTCAGTGCATTCTTTGATCCCAGAGCCCTCCCCAGCGTGACTGGCATAGTGTGCCACTACCCCACCATCTGTGCTGGCCTCTCTTCTTCCTCCCCTGGGAGCTGACCTTTCCTGCTGAAACTCCAGATTCTCTTCAGCTGGTAAGTGGTGCTTCCAGTCCTTGTGGATTCTATCAGTCCAATGCTATTTCTCTGGTTTAAATTTTTTAAAAAGACAAATTTAGGCTACATATTTGGGAAAAAAAAAATTATTAATTGTTAGTGTTATCTCAAAGAACAATGAGTTTCCTGAGTAGATTTTAGGTTTTCACCTTTACAAGTAATAATTAAGCAAAAGATGAAAATAACAAATATATTGGAGGATTTTTCATTTTTCATTCAGGTGTGGGTTAAATTAGATCATCTTTCATATTTTTCTAACTTGTATCTCATGTTTCATTTTTCAAATGTAAGATTGATCATTTAGTCAGTATGGATAGACTAATCATGTGAAATTACTAATAGAAAATATTCAATACTTTCAATTAACATCTGGATGAAGAAAACTTTTGATCTTTTAACTAGAGTTCTTTTTAGAATCAATATAATAGAATGTATTCTACATCTAAGTTTGTTTATTGGATGTAGCTTATTGTATAATCATATATTATCTTGGTTTAACTTATGTCTATGATAATCAGGAAAAGAACTGATGAAGAACTTTCCCCAAATGTGTGAGCTGAAAATTTAAACATAGATCTTAATAGAACAGCTTTCTCAAAGAGGAGTTTTCTCATGGATCATATAAAGGCTGTTCTATTTCTTCCTTTTTAAATTGATGTAATCTACAGTTCCAAGTAGGTCACAATATTTCAGGACCTCATATGTTTATTACATTCCACTGTTACATCTCAGAACTCAGAAGTCAAATGGTGGGGACTTAGGGTCTTTCCATCATACCAGAATAGAATGTGGACAAAGCAGGATAGAGATGCTTTGTGTCAGCATTCTTATTGTACTTAAATGCACAAGTGGACCTAATGTCTGATACACAATTTCTATTATATAGGATGAGGACTCTTCCTCTTCAATTTTCAAGATGATAACATTACTTAAAAATTCCACCCTCCTACACAATTTTTGTTTAGAAACGGATCTGATAATTTGCAAATTTAAGGATGCTGATGTTGTCCAATAGCTCTTTTTTCTTTTGCTAGAACGTTGTTTCCTAAGATCACACTACCCAGTAAATATACCTCCTCTATTTCATCCAAGAGCCATGAGTTTAAGATTTCTTTTTTTTTTTTAATGATTTTTGTTGTTTTATTTCACCCCTCTTGGCAACAGAACAAATAATTCAGTTAAAGAATAGTATCTCTTTTTTTCTTTCTCTTTTCTTAAAAAATATTTATTTGAAGCTAAATTCAGAATAAAAAATGGAAAAACAAAACAAAACATTGTCATGTGCTAGCAAAACATCAGGGAGGATTCAAAATGTAACAGTAAATTTCCATTTCAAGAAAATATATAATAATAGAAAAAATTATATTTATGACTATTCATCTTTTCTTTGTTTCCTTATAGGTTATTTTTTTTTTCTTCTCTGTTGTATACTTTTACTTTTTTTTTCCCCTTTCATTTTCCTTCCTCACTTTTGTTTATCCCAAGTAGGTTACAGCTAGGCAAGGATAGATTTATGTACACACACACACATACATTTACACATGCAAAGACATATGTGTTTATGTATATATATATATATGTATGTATATATATATAAGAATATTAACATGGCTGATATATAATGTAGATTTCTGTCAATTGAATCTTTAAGTTTGACTTTGATATCTGTGATTATTAGCTCTCCTTTTTTTATGAAAAATTCTACTCCTCAATGGATAGACCACCAGTCCTGAAGTCAGAAGGACCTGAATTCAAATCTGGCCTCAGACACTAAAATTCTTAGCTGGGTGGAGTTTAAGATTTATTTTACCTTTCTCCAGAAATCTAGGATTCTTCTCTAGTTTCCTTCCCCATACTGTCATTATTTGGTGGAGTGGTTATGCTACCATCCCTTTGAAGTAGTAGGTAGAGATTTGAGAGTCAGGAATATTGTCAGAGGAAGCCATAAAACTTCCTTATGTATGTGTATACAAACATCAATAGGTAGTTCCCTGGGTTAAGGGAGTATACAATGGAATTTATTATTAACAAAATCTTCAATAAGCATCTAGAAAAAGAAGGGACAGCATGGCTTCATCTATGTTACTTCATCCATGTCAGAAAAAAGTCACTTCAAACTAAACTATCATCTCCCTTAAATCTTTTAGTTCCTCTTCTGTTGCATGAAGACTGGTTTATGTTGTGTTTATCACGACTCCCTTTGAAATCCAGATGCATCACACTTAGTAAATATCATTCTGACCTTTTGACCAGCTACATTAATTTATATAAACTGGCGGAAGAGGAGGAGGATACACAGGTTAAGTGGTATATCCTTGTTGAATATTTTTTTTTTATATTTTGAAAATTTTACCTTTGCAAAATTCATAAATTTTAAGTGTTGAACAAAAAATATATCAGATCTTGTAATATTGGACCAAAACAATCATGGGATGGGCTTGAGTTATGTCTCAAGCATTCACATTAATTGAGAGGAAAACTTTTTGCATGTATAATTCTGAAAAGTGAATAAATCAAATGTAATTTACATCTGAACTTGAGATACTCTGCATGATTTGGATATCTTCAAAATTACCCATTGCCTTGCCAATTAAAAAAATTATTAAATAGTACTTTAGTATTTATTTTCTGAGCACACACTTGTATGTTGATGGAGAGAGGCAAACTAGAATTATATCATGTGGAAGAACAGTTAGTAGGGGATTTTAATAAAATCTAAAATGACTAATCCATAAAATAAATGATCTAAACTCTAGTAAGAAAATTTATTGTGCATGTATATGCAAATGGAAGAAGTTATACTGATTTTCCTGATGAAAATTAAAATAAATTAGCAACTGATTAAAAACTACCTCTATAAATATGGAGAGAAAGCAGAGGCATGATTTCCTTGACATATAGAACTCTAATTCCCAATAACCAATATCAACCAATATGTAACCAATATCAACTAATGACCAGAATAAAGATAAGGTGGGAAGCTCTAAGTAGATGTTCAAAAATTGCTCACAAAGGTTAAGAATTGGAGATCAAAGGGATGCCCATTGATTGGGAAATGATTAAACAATCTGCGGTACATGATTATGATAGAATTTTATACTATTATAAGGAATAACAAGCAGGGTTATTTCATGAAAACCTAGAAAGACATTCATGAACTGATGCTTAGTGAAAAGAACAGAAACAGAAGAATATTGTACAAAGTAACAGCAGTATTGTATGATGAAGACTGTGAATTACTTAGCTAATATCATCAATACAGTGATCCTAGACAGTCTCAAAGGACTAACAATGAAATATACTATCTACCTCCAGGGAAAAAAATGAACAGAAGAACATAATTTTTCACTTTCCTTAATTCATTTTTTTTCTTTTTTAAATCTTCTTACACAAAAAGAGTAATATGGAAATATTTCATATAAGTGCATATGTATAATATAGATCTAATTGTTTACTGTCTCTGAAAGGGGGTGAAGGGAAAGATGTAATGTGAAAATCAAAACTTGAAAAAAAGATTAAAATTGTTTGAACATATAATTGAGGAAATTTTAAAAAAATTAAGATTTGGAAAATATTAAAAAGAAATTTCTTATAACATAGAACATTCATTCAATTCTTTCTTCTTTGTTATTTCTAAGAATACAATATTGTCATCTCGAGAATGGTGTGATAAATTACAAGTTTAGTTTTACATTTTTCTTATTTCTATTTTTAGGAGGAAATTATTTAAAAAATCCAGAGCAATCAGAAACATTATCTTCCAAGATCTGGGAAAAACATAGAAATACAAAGTTACTTGTATTCTTCATAGGATAAAAAATGAATACTACATGGTTTAATAACATATGGAGGATGCAATAACATTGTCTTTGACCTGCTAAAAGAGATATATATGCAGGTATTTATTTTGTCAGTTTTTGTATTTTTTATTCATGCCTTAATCTATTTTCTCTTTGCTACTTTAATTTCCTGCCTTTCCTACTTTTTATCCTTACCTTCATTTTTCATTCATCATCATTCATACTATTAATTTCATATGTGAAACTTTTCTTCTTCCATTATTTATCAGCTTTATCTTGTTTCATCTGTTTTCAATTCTATAGCCACTTCCTTTCCCCACATTTTTCTTCATGAATTTTGTTCCTTCTTTTTTGCTGTTTCTGATATCTCAGTGGTAACTACAACTGTGATCGTGGCACCAATCACTAATCAGTCACTAATCTCCCTCAATGAATACTCATGTGTGCATGTGGATAAATATGTATTTGTGTGTATATATATGTGTGTGTGTGTATATATATATATATATATATATATATATATATATATATATATATATATATATATATATATACACACACACACACATACATACACTCATACACATACATATATACACATTTTCTTTCTTTTTTTTTTTTTTTTAAGGCTCAGCATACATTCAGCAAGAAACCCCTCCTGTTTTCCCCTTCCACATTCTTTATCCTCATATATTAGTGATCATTTCCATCTGAGGTTACCTTTCATTTATTATGCATGCATTTTGCATGTACATATTATGTGTATACTATCTCTTTCATTGGAATATACGTTCATGGAGGGCAGAGGTAATGTTTTTGCTTCTTTGAGCATCCTCTATGTTTGGCACATTGTAAGTACTTAATCAATGTTTGATGTCTGACCATCTACTTATTTTCATTTCTTTTTCCTTCAGTTGCTATAGTTATTCTGCCTCTGTTTTAGATATCCCCAGTACCAGAAAACTCATGATTTCCCAATATATATTTTGGAGAGTGTGTTTATTCATATAAGTTGAAAGGAATTTAAAAAGTCATCTAATTTATCCATTCATTTTGTAAAAGAGGCTGAGACTTCAAGAAATTACAGCTTATTTCCAAGGTAAGTGAAGATAGGATTCAAACTTATTTGCTCTATATCTAGAACTCTTTCTTCTGTACCATACTGCATTACAAACTGTTAGTAAAGTTTTTTGAACTCAAAGATGCATACAGGCATATATACACATATATGCATATGTGTGTGTGTGTGTGTACCGATTCATAAACACATACATACATATACCCTTTGGTTTTATGTTACCTTCTTTGGAGTTGTACATTAAGCATAGTAAACATAATCTATTTTTTCCCCAAAATTACAACGTAGCAAATGTTTGGAAAAATCAAGACATGGTACTGATTGTATCTACTATACATTTTTATTTAACTTGAACTAAAATCTCACAATAGCAATGTAAAGTGTATTCCTCCATAATCAATTCAACATGATGCTATTCACAAAAGCTGTTCCAAAATCTTCTCTTTTTTTCCTCTCAAAATCTTCTATAACACTCTCTCCCTCACACTTTGAGCTGAAGACTTTATTTCAGTTTCCTGGAAAAGATAGGATTATGTCTTTAAACTAAGCTTTCTTCCTCCTTACTCTCAGTGTCCGATTTTAAGGCAAATGCTTCAACAGCCATCCTTCCTCCTATTCTTTCCTGTCTCCATTTTTCACTTGTCTCCATACTCTTGTTATTTTTAATCTCCATTTACTGATTCCTTATCTACCACTTGCAAACATGCTCACATCTCCTCTTACTAAAAATAATAAAATCTCATTCAAGCTAATTATTCCTGTTTGCTATCATTTAAATTGAAACTCCTCAAAAAAGTTTTCTAACTGGTTCCACTTCTAAATGTTTTTCAGTATGGTTCCTGACTTCACAATTTAACTGAAGCTGTGTACTTCTAAATCTTTAAACTATCAAATCTAGTGACCTTTTCTCAAGTCTAAGTTTTTTTGACCTTTCTGCAACTTTTGATTCTTTTGGAAACATATTATTCTTTTTTAAAATTAATTTTATAATTATAATTTTTGACAGTACATATGCATGAGTAATGTTTTTATCATATTATCCCTTGTATTCATTTTTTTCCAAATTTTCCCCTCCCTCCCTCTACTCCTTCCCCTAGATGACAGAAACATATTATTCTTTAAATTTGTATAATACTTCTTTCTCTAGTATTACTCTTGCCAGATTGTTTCTTCCGATTCTCCTTATGTTTACTAACAATCATTAGGGGACCCTTTCTGAAGACTTTGGGTCCTCTTTTTTCTGTTTTCTTTAGATATCTTAACTGTTCTCATGGATTCTATTATTATGTTCATGATTATTCTCAGATCTATATTTCCATCATGAATATGTATCTTTTCCATTTGTTTAGCTATAGTCATACATCTCTACTTGTCCTTTGGACAGCAAAACTGCATGTTCCATAGACATTTCAAAAACAACATTTCTAAAATAGAGCTCCTTGTCCATGTAACACTCCTTTCTTCCCAGCTTTATTACTAATGTCAAGAGCATTGCAAGTCTCACAGTTACTGAGACTATCTCCTTTAATGCCTTTATTAACCTTTCATTTTATTCATCCCACAAGTCCAATCCATTATTAAAATTTTGTTGTTTCTATCTTTACAATATATTTAGAAAAAGTCTCTTCTATTCACACAGTCACTTTCTAGTTCTTGCTTTCAGCAGGTCATAACTGTATTATTGCAATAATCCCTCTAATTGATGTTACTTCCTCATGCTCCTACCCATTTTCCATTTATCTCCCAAAATAATTTTCCCAATATGCAGGTCTGAAAATGTCACTCTCCTCTTAAATCCAGGGCTTCCTATTATCATTGGGATCAAATACAAAAGCTGCTGATATTTAAAGCTCTTCACAACTGGTTTTCTTTCTATTTCAGTTTTTTTTTTTTATATTTTCTTTTTCTTCCATGCTCTCTTCTTTCTAGCTACCTACTATGCACATGGGCATGTTTTATGTTTCTTACACATAATATTCTATGCTATGTCTATGTGATTATACATCAGCTATTCCTGTTTGGAGTTTTCATTCTCTCTCAATCTCATTTTTTAATGTAGTTCTACTGAATTATCTCATTTTCTTCAAGGCAAAATTTAAATTCCACTTACTGAAGTAGAATTTCCTCATTTTCACCAACTGCTAGTACATTTCAATGAAAGTTTCCTTCCGTCTATTCTTTATATATCTTGCACATATCTAGTGATGTTTATGTTTTCTTAGGTCCTTGAAGCCATAGAGTATTTTTAGCTTTTTGTACCTCAGTTCTTAGCACAGAGTCTACTCTAGTTCACAACAATGTTAATAAATGCTTGTTATTTGTCTACCTGATTAAGAGTAAATTCTAGATAAATTTTTGAGAACTTGCCCAAAGAATCAGATATGGTATTATTTCTATGGCAACATGTGTTCTAAGTTACAAATCATTGACTTACACTGAACTTTTTTTCAGAGAAAAAATATTTCCTAGTTAGAGGTAATCTGCACTAGATTAGACTATTCCAGAGGCAGTATAGGTGAGAAGAAGGCACATTGAAATCAACCTTAGAGAAAATCTGCATTTGTATCCCAGCTTTCTTCCCTACTACCTATGTGACTTTGGACAAAGGATTTTCTCCTTTTTATCATCACTTCCTTTGTTTGAAAAATTAGAGGTAGAGAAATAAAGGTAGGAAAAAGATCCTGATACTCTAAACCGATGATTCTATGAGCATCTATAATATATAACATAAATATACTATTTATAAAATATATATAATTAAAATACAAAATAATTTTTCACACTTGGCATGTTGCTGAGACCATATTGAAACAATTCAATTTGAGTACCAATTTCATGATTTCTGTATTTGAATTCCCTCAAATAGTAGCTGGCATTTATAAGGCACTTTAAAATTTGCAGAGCATATTGCATGTTAATTTATTTAAGTGTCACAACAACTTTGCTGTATCTTTAACACTATGTGGCTATTATTATCACAGTTTTATAAATGAGAAATGTGAGTCTCATTTAAGTTTAATGATTTTGTCTATAATCACACATTTTGACAATCTATGTATATTTAAGTATTTTACTGTATGCTACACATCTTTTCTAGATGCTATAGATATAAAGGAATGAAAAAATAAATCTTTGCCTCAATGATCTTATATTTAACTGACAACTAGGCACCCAGAAGGGAAGGAGGGCATTTGCATTTATAGAGTGCATACTATGTTCCAATACTTTGGTAAGCACTTTTGTCCCCCAAATATTTCATTTGTTCCTCCAGCAGCTTTGGCTGATGGATATTATTATTTCCATATTACAGTTGAAGAAACTGAGGGTGAGGAGGCTACTTATGAAGTTCTTTGAATATTAGAAATGTGACTTAATATTTGACTTTGGAAATGATAGAGCTATTGGAGTTTATTGAGTGTGTGTGTGTGTGTGTGTGTGTGTGTGTGTGTGTGTGTGTGTGTGTGTAGATATATATTTCAAGTTTGGAGAATTGCATAAACATGATATGCATAGAAAAAATGAAGAAGCCAAGGTTGGAACATAAAAATGCTTGAAGGCTGAAGTATGCTAATATTTTATTTAAACAATATGACATCTATTCCTATTACTTATAGAAATAAGTGGATGATCAGAAGAAAGAACAGTTTTACTATTCTCACTTTTTCTCAAGCATAGTGACACATGAGACTTGTCAAATTACCTGATATTTTAGTGATATGTTACATTCAAGTCTCCCCCCATTACATATATATATATATATATATATATATATATATATATATATATATAAATTTTTTTCAGTTCTAGGTTCTTTTCTTTATTCCCAACTTTCCCAACTACAATTAAGAAATCTCTTGTGAAGGTATGCAAAACATTTCCATAAAAGCAAAGTTGTGGAAAAAAAACAAACAAATAGATCTCCCACTTTAATGAAAATAAAAATCCTCAAGAAAAAATGAGGAGAGAGAGAGAGAGAGAGAGAGAGAGAGAGAGAGAGAGAGAGAGAGAGAGAGAGAGAGAGAGAGAGAGAGAGAGAATTCTCCAGTCTATTCAGACACAAACAATTCCATCTCTGAGTATAGATAGGAATTTTATATCAGAAGTTCTTCGGAGTAGTCACAGATGATTGTACTGCTGAGAATAGCTGGTCATTCGTCAGCATTGCTATTACTTTATATACAGTACATGTCACTTTGCATAAGTTCATGGAGAACTTTTCAGGTTTTTTTTTTCCATCCTGAGAGCATTCTGCTCATTATCTCCCATAGAACATGAATAATAATAACATAATAAACACATGATAGAAACGCACATATTAGTGAGCCATTCCCAAAATGTGTATTCCCTCAATTTCCATTCTTTTTTTTTTTTTTGCACTGCTATGAATAATTTTTGTATACATATGTTATTTTCCTTCCCCTTCCAAATCTCATTTTTTATTCATGGTAAATAGTAGTGTTGTTAGGTCAAAGGATATGCATGAATTTATAATCCTTTGGACACAGATCATATCATTTGATCATTTATCAATTGAGGCATGACTTATTTTTTAATAAAGTTGACTCAGTTTTCTCTATGTTTAAGAAATGAAGCCTTATCAGAGAAATTTGCTTCAAAATTCCTTTTACAATTACTCAGCTTACACAATTATTCTTAAGCTTCAAGGGTTTTGTGCACTCTTTTCTGCCCTGGAGCTGTTAGAAGTGTCCCTGCTCCACTGTAATTGTAATGCCAAGTGTGCTGAATAAACAGAGTTCTGCTTTGCTGATGCTCAGGCCCAGGGATTGGAGCCAGGGATGCATTGACACAGCCTGTGTTGGGACTGAACACTAGACTCCCAATCCTGTTTCCACAGATGCTACTTAATGACCTTCTGAGTCCTTCTTGATGTTCCTCATCGGAGAGATTCAGAAGCTTCTAGCATTACTCATGATTCAGAAGTCCTACCTCACTGATGCTAGGGTCTAGCTGAGTCTGGGAAAAGTGACAGGGTGGGTCAAGGTCAGGGTTAGGATTGGGGCTAGGGCTGTACTGGTGCAGCCTGCACTAGGATCACTTGCTGGGGTCCCACCCTGGTTCCACATACCTTTTCTCCAGACCTTCTGTGTCCTCTTTGGTGGTTCTCAGCTAAGAGGTCTGGAAGCAACCAGTACTGGTGGTAATACAGAGGTTAAACTGGGTCCAGAGACCAGGCTGTGCAGGCAAATCTCTCCACTATAATTTTGAAATTGCTGTTTTATCCATCAGAATATCTCTGGGTGCATCAAAGTAAAACTAATATCCAGACTTCTTTCCTTATGTGTAGAACCACAGAAAATCTCATTTAAAATATACAATTTAACATCTAAGAGAGTTCTAAGTGGTAAATTCCAAGAAATACACAAAAAGTATTTCCCACTATAACATAAGAACTGCTCATTCAAACTATGTTTTGAAGATTCTCTCAGTGGGGGAATGAATCTATTATTTCTTGAGTCATTCTTTCCCATATTTACATGTCTCTAGTTTTCAAGAAGTGCTCTTGTTTATTTAGATTCCCTCCATTATCCAATCTAAATGTATTTCTATAATTTTCACTTTTGTATCTTCCAGGCTCAAAGTAAATAATTCTAATCTTTCTTCTCATTATTTTCATTTTAGTATTTGATTCTTCCAAATACATGCAAGATAGTTTTCAGTATTCAATTTTGCAAAATATTGTATTCAACATTTTTCTCCTTTTCTTCTGCTTTCTCTCTCCAAGACAGCAGTTTGATATAGGTTAAACATGTGCAAATATTCTAAACATGTCTCCATATTCATCCTACTGCACACACACACACACACACACACACACACACACACACACACACACAGTCAGACCAAAAGGGAAAACAAAAAAACAAAAAAAAAACTTTCTCATAATTCTTCACATGATAGACATTTGAATAATTCCAGAACAAGAAGACCGTATGTCCTTCCCACCCCAAATATTCTTGCCAGATTCACTATGAACAATTCCTTCAACTGATCCTCAAATTACATGGATTCAAGACTCTCCATACAAAGCATGGATTATTCTACTTCTGAACAGTTCAAACTTAATCTTCCCTCTTCCACCTTCATTTTATACTCTTATTGTTGTCTTCCTTGGACAAATAAGCCTAATCCCTTCTCCACATGATCATGTTTCATATACTTGAAGACAACTGTCATGTTCCCCTTTAGTCTTTTCTTCTAGAGGATAAAATTACACAATGCCACTAATTGATCCCCATATGGCTAGAGTCAAGGGTATTTCCCATTCAGATTGTTCACTCTGGGTATATTCTAGTTTATCAATGTCCCTCATAAAATATAGCATTCAGAATGTAAAACACATATTCCAGAGAGTTATTAATATTTTGTTTCATCATATAGCTGACTTATATTGAGCTCAAAATCCAGTAAAATACTATATCATCCCCATTTAAATTTCTATCTCAGTGATGTCACTCCAACAGTAGACTTGTGAAATTGTCAAGAAATTTCAAGGGAAATGAAAGATATGTTACATAAATGAAGATACAATTTCTGATTTCACAAAAGGAAAGTAATAAAGTTTTCATGTAGTGTCTGGACTAGCTTTCTGGAGATCTCTCTATATCTGGAGTCTGAGCTCTAGCTCACACACACTCCAGTCTCTTATTTCAAGTCCTCTCAATCCTTAAATACCTTAGTACAATTACATCACTACAGCTCACTGAGCATGTGCCAACTTTAGAACCATTACATCACACTAAGTGCTAAATATATATGAATTAGAGAACCATTATCTCATCAATCACACTGAGGAAATACCCTCCAATAAGTAGGTTTGCTTCAAGTTTATTTTTCTCAGAGTTTCCCAACATCTACAGATCTTTACATTGTCAAATGACATTAATATATAATGATGCTGACTTTCTTGTGAAAATCTGAAGATACATTGAAGTACTATTAATCTAGTATCACATGACTTCTTCTAAAATTGTATGTGTAATCAGAGGAATATGTTAAATACATAATCAATACTATAATCAATTATCAATAATCAATTACTATAACACTTTATTGTTTGATAAACCCATAGTTTCCAGCTTGTGGGATAAGAACTCACTAATGGACAAAAATTGCTGTAACCATAATAATATGTCACAAACTTGAAATAACCCTACATTTCACATCCCATTCCAAAATAAAATCAGAATGGGTTTGTGATTAAGGCATAGAGGGTAATATTATGAGCAGATAAAAAGAACAAGGACTAATTTTATCTATCAGATCTTTGGAGAAAGGAGTCATTTATGGCCACAGGATTATTGAACATTATGATATGCAAATTTCATTAAAAAGTGTTTAAACTCAATTTCTCTTTGTCATAGTTTTCTGTTAGGGCCCAGAACTCTGAACGTGAAACAAAGGATTCTTACAAGGTATTAAGTGGAATTGAGGAGACAATGGTTATCTAGTTTAGCATGGTTCAGAATGACTGATTTAATCTTACAACAAATAATGGTTTCCTAGTGATATTATGATTGGTTTATACTCAGTGTAGAGCATATAAGCTACAAGACTCATCTAGCTTCATTCAGAGGCAGAGAAGACAAAGGACTGGGGTGGGAGCTGAAGGTCTTGGAGACAAGGAGACAGAAATTAATTTCACCTTCAGTCAGGCTCTTGGTGGCCGGCTCAGCTCCTGCATTTTTCTTCTGAGACTAAGACACCAGGAGGAATCTAAGAAAGCTGCCACGCCCCAGGAAGGAGATAGGATTTTGAAAGAGATCATAAAAGAATTGGACATTCAACTCTGGCTGTTCATGTGGTGATTACTCTGACAGAAAAGAAGGCTGCACAGTGACCCCCATGAAAACCGAAGCAGAGAACATTATAGTTTTCCCCTTCAGTTTTGATTTTTTTCTCCCAACCTGACTCCTATTAATGTAAAAAATAATAAATTTACATGTATAACCTAAAATTAAATTAAACTTTAAAAGTATTATGTGTGCAATATGTGTGAAGAGATACAAGGGAGTTATTTTTTTTTAATTTTTTAAATTAAATTATAATTATAAAAATTTTTGACAGTACATATTAATAGGTAATTTTTTTACAACATTATCTCTTGTATTCCCTTCTGTGGCGAATTTTCCCCTACTTCCCTCCAGCCCCTCCCCTAGATGGCAGGCATTCCCATATATATTAAATATGTTATTGTATATCCTACATACAACATATATGTGCAGAACTGAATTTTGTTGTTGTTGTAAAGAAAAAATTGGATTCCTAAGGTAAAAATAACCTGGGAAGGAAAACAAAAAATGCAAACAGTTTACACACATTTCAAAGTGTTCCTTTTCTGGGTGTAGCTGATTCTGTTCATCATTGATCAATTGGAACTGGATTAGATCTTCTCTATGTTGAAGATATCCACTTCCATCAGAATACATCCTCATATAGTATTGTTGAAGTGTAAAATGATCTCCTAGTTCTGCTCACTTCACTCAGCATCAGTTGATGTAAGTCTCTACAAGCCTCTCTGTATTCATCCTGCTGGTTATTTCTTACAGAAAAATAATATTCCATAACATTCATATACCATAATTTACCCAACCATTCTCCAATTGATGAGCATTCATTCATTTTCCAGTTTCTAGCCACTACAAAAAGGGCTACCACATACATTTTGGAACATGCAGGTCCCTTTCACTTCTTTAGTATTTCCTTGAGATATAAGCACAGCAGTAGCTGGATCAAAGGGTATGTACAGTTTGATAACTTTCTGGGCATAATTCCAGATTGCTCTCCAGAATGGTTGGATTCTTTCACAACTCCACCAACAATTCATCAGTGTCCCAGTTTTACAACATCCCCTTCAACATTCATCATTATTTGTTCCTGTCATCTTAGCCAATCTGATAGGTGTGTAGTGGTATCTCAGAGTTGTCTTAATTTTCATTTCTCTGATCAATAGTGATTTGAAACACTTTCATATGAGTGGAAATAGTTTCAATTGAATCATCTGAAAATTATCTGTTCATATCCTTTGACCATTTATCAACTCGAGAATGGCTTGATTTCTTATAAATTAGAGTCAATTACCTGTATATTTTGAACATGAGGCCTTTATCAGAACTTATAACTGTAAAAATGTTTTCCCAAATTCGTTACTTCCCTTCTAGTATTGTTTGCATTAGTTATGTTTGTGTAAAAGCTTTTTAATTTGATGTAATCAAAATTTTCTATTTTGTGATCAATAATGATCTCTAGCTCTCCTTTGGTCACAAAGTCCTTCCTCCTCCACAAATCTGAGAGGAAAGCTATCTTATGTTCCTCTAGTTTATTTATGATTTCATTCTTTATGCCTAAATCATGGACCCATTTTGATCTTATCTTAGTATGTGGTGTTAAGTGTGGGTCCGTGCCTAGTTTCTGCCATACTAATGTCCACTTTCCCAGCAGTTTTTGTCAAATAATGAATCCTTATCCCAAAAAATGGGATCTTTGGGTTTGTCAAACACTAGGTTGCTATAGTTGTACACTATTTTGTCCTGTAAATCTAATGTATTCCACTGATCAACTAGTCTATTTCTTAGCCAATACCAAATGGTTTTGGTGACTGCTGCTTTATAAAATAGTTCTAGATCAGATACAGCTAGGCCACCTTCATTTGATTTTTTTTTTTCATTAATTCCCTTGAAATTCTTGACCTTTGGTTCTGCCATATGAATTTTGTTGTTATTTTTTCGAGATCATTAAAATATTTTCTTTGGAGTCTGATTGGTACAGCACTAAATTAATAGATTAGTTTAGGGAGCATTGTCATCTTTATTATGTTAGCTTGGCCTATCCAAGAGCACTTAATGTCTTTCCAATTATTTAAATCTGACTTTATTTTTGTGGCAAGTGTTTTGTAATTTTGCTCATATAATTCCTGACTATTCTTTGGTAGATGGATTCCCAAATATTTTATACTCTCAACATTTGTTTGAAATGGAATTTCTCTTTGTATCTCTTGCTGTTGGATTGTGTTGGTAATGTATAAAAATGCTGAAGATTTATGTGGATTTATTTTGTATCCTGCAACTTTGCTATAATTCTGAATTTCTAATAGCTTTTTAGTAGAGTCTTTGGGGTTCTCTAACAATACCATAATATCACCTGCAAAGAGTGATAGTTTGATTTCCTCATTACCTACTCTAATTCCTTTAATCTTTTTCTCTGTTCTTATTGCAGAGGATAGCATTTCTAGTACAATATTGAACAGTAATGGTGATAGTGGGCAACCTTGTTTCACTCCTGATCTTACTGGGAAAAGATCCAGTTTATTTCCATTACATATGATGTTTACTGATGTTTATAATATATGATCCTGATTATTCTAAGGAATAGTCCATTTATTGCTATACTCTCAAGAGTTTTTAGTAGGAATGGATGTTGGATTTTGTCAAATGCTTTTTCTGCATCTATTGAGATAATTATAAGTTTTTTGTTAATTTGGTTATTGATATAGTCGATTATGCTAATAGTTTTCCCAATATTGAACCACCCTGCATTCCTTGTATAAATCCCACTTGGTCATAGTGTATTATCCTGGGGATGATTTTCTGGAGTTTTTTTTGCTAATATTTTATTTAAGATGTTAGCATCAATATTCATTAGGGAGATTGGTCTATAATTTTCTTTCTCTGTTGTCAACCTTCCTGGTTTAGGTATCAGTATCTTGTCTATGTCATAAAAGGAATTTGGTAGGACTCCGTGAATCCCTATTTTTTCAAATAGTTTATATAGCATTGTAGTTATTGTTCTTTAAATGATTGGTAGAATTCACATGTAAATACATCTGGTCCTGGGGATTTTTTCTTAGGGAGTTGGTTAATAGCTTGTTCTATTTTTTTTTTGTTTGTTTGTTTTTTTGTTTTTTTCAGAAATGGGACTACTTAGACTATTTACTTCTTCCTCCTTTAATTTGGGCAAGCTATATTTTTGAAGGTATTCTTCTATTTCTTTTAATTTATCAAATTTATTGGCAGAAAGTAGGGCAAAGGAACTCCTAATTATTGCTCTAATTTCCTCTTCATTAGTGGTGAGTTCTCCTTTTTCATTTTTAAGATTAACAATTTGCTTTTCCTCTTTCATTTTTTAAAATCAGATTTACTAAGGGTTTGTCTATTTTGTTGGTTTTTCATAGAACCAACCAGTTTATTAATTAACTCAATATATATATATATATATATGTATATATGTATATATATATATATATATATATATATATATATATTTCAATTTTATTAATCTCTCCTTTTATTGTTAGAATTTGATGTTTCATGTTTGTCTGGAGGTTTTTAATTTGTTCCTTTTCTAGCATTTTTAGTTGTAAGCCAAATTCATTGACCATCTCTTTCTCTATTTTATGCAAGTAGGCCTCTAGAGATATAAAATTTCCCCTTATTACTGCTTTGGCTGTATCTGACATATTTTGGTATGATGTCTCATTATTGTCATTTTCTTGGGTGACATTAATTATGTCTATGATTTGCTGTTACACCCAATCATTTTTTAGTATGAGATTATGTAGTTGGAAACTAATTTTCATTGCATTATGCTCTGAAAAGGAAGCATTTACTATTTCTGCCTTACTGCATTTGATTTTGAGTTTTTTATGTCCTAATATATGATCAATTTTTGTACAGGTTCCATGAAGTGGTGAGAAGAAAATGTACTCCTTTCTGTATCCATTTAGTTTTCTCCAAAAATCTATCGTATCAAACTTTTCTAGTATTATATTTATCTCTTTGACTTCTTTCTTATTTATTTTGTGGTTGGATTTATCTAATTCTGAGAACGCAAGGTTGAGATCTCCCACTATTATAGTTTTGCTTTCTATTTCTTGTTGCAGCTCTCTTAATTTATCTTTTAAGAATTTAGATGTTGCACCACTTGGTGCATATATGTTTAATATTGATACTGCTTCATTATCTGTGCTAACCTTTAGCAAGATATAATGCCCTTCCTTATGTCTTTTAATTAGATCAATTTTTGCTTTTGTTTGATCTGAAATGAGGATGCTTACCCCTGCTTTTTTGGCTTTACCTGAAGCATAGTAGATTCTGCTCCAACCTTTTACTTTATTCTGTATGTATCACCCTGTTTCAGGTGTGTTTCCTGTAAACAACATATTGTAGGATTCTGGCTTTTAATCCAGTCTACTACCTGCTTCCTCTTTATAAGGGAGTTTACCCCATTCACATTTATGGTTAAAATGAGTAATTCTATATTGCTTCCCATTCTGTTAACCCCTGCTTATGCTTTTCTCCTTTCCTTCCCTAATACCTCCCTCCCCAGTATTAAACTTATGAGTACCACTTACTTTTCACAGCCCTCCCTTTTTAGTATCCCTCCCCCACCTTAAAGTTCCTCACATTTTACCCCTTTTCCTCACAATTTCTGCATTCCCTTTCCCTTAGTTTACTCCTTCCCTTTTTACTTTTGCCCTCCCACTTTTCAATGAAGCGGAAGGAGTTTCACCATAAATCGAATAAGCCTATTGATACACACTATGTTCATCACCCTCCTTTCTTTTTCTCAGATATAAGAGGTTATATTTGCTTCTTCATAAGATGTAATACTACCACTTTACCCTTTTTTATGATATAATTTCCTTTCCACCTCTAGTTTCTAGGACAAATTATACATCTGTTCTTTACATATCTTTAGGGCAGAAATATAGTTCTCAAGATTTCTTTTTACCTTTTTAGAAATCTCTTAAGTTCTGTATTTGAAGATCAAACATTTTGTGTAGATCTGGTATTTTCATCAAGAATAGTTGGAATTCATTTGGTTCATTAAATGTCCATCTTCTTCCCTGGAAAACGATGCTTATTTTTGCTGTGTAAGTTATTCTTGGCTGCATACCCAGTTCCTTAGCCTTTCAGAATATCATATTTTAGGCCCTTCACTTCTTTTATGTGGTTGCTGCTAGATCTTGGGTTACACTTATTGTGGCTCCTCCATATCTGAATTGATTTTTTCTAGCAGCTTCCAATATTTTTTCCTTTGTCTGATGGTTCTTGAACTTGGCCACTATATTTCTTTTGATTTTAGGGTCCCTTTCAGTAGGTGATAGATGAATTTTTTCAATGTCGATTTTATCCTCTGTTTCCAAAACATCTGGGCAGTTCTTTTTTTTTGTGGATAGTTACATTTTTTATTAATTTTTATAATTATAACATTTTCTTTGACAGTACATATGCATAGGTATTTTTTTTACAACATTATCCCTTGTACTCCCTTCTTTTCTGAAATTTTCCCCTCCTTCCCTCCACCCCCTCCCCTAGATGGTAGGCATTCCCATACATATTAAATATCTTGTAATATATCCTAGGTACAATATATATGTGCAGAACTGAATTTTGTTGTTGTTGTTGTTGTTGCAAAGGAAGGTTTGTATTCAGAAGGTAAAAATAATCTGGGAAGAAAAACAAAAAAAAACAAAAAAAAACAATGCACACTGTTTACACTCATTTCCCAGTGTTCCTTTTCTGGATATAGGTGATTCTGTCAGTCATTGATCAATTGGAATTGGATTAGCTCTTCTCTATGTTGAAGATATCCATTTCCATCAGATTGCATCCTCATACAGTATCATTGTTGAAGTGTATAATGATCTTCTGGTTCTGCTGGTTTCACTTAGCATTAGTTGATTTAAGTCTCTCCAAGCCTCCCTGTATTCCTCCTGTTGGTCATTTCTTACACAATAATAATATTCCATAACATTCATATACCATAATTTACCTAAGCATTCTCCAATTGATGGACATCCATTCATTTTCCAGTTTCTAGCCACTACGAAAAGGGCTGCCACAAACATTTTAGCACACATAGGTCCCTTTCCCTTCTTTAGTATTTCCTTGGGATATAAGACCAGTAGTAGCACTGCTGGGTCAAAGGGTATGCACATTTTGATAATTTTTGGGCATAATTCCAGACTTTTTCTCCAGAATGGTTGGATTCATTCACAACTCCACCAACAATGCATCAGTGTCCCAGTTTTCCCACAGTCCCTCCAACATTCATCGTTATTTGTTCCTGTCTTCTTAGCCAATCTGACAGGTGTGTAATGATATCTCAGAGTTGTCTTAATTTGCATTTCTCTTATCAAGAGTGATTTGGAACACTTTCATATAAGTTGAAATAGTTTTAATTTTGTCATCTGAAAATTGTCTCTTCATATCCTTTGACCATTTATCAATTAGAGAATGGCTTGATTTCTTATAAATTAAAGTTAATTCTCTGTATATTTTGGAGATGAGGCCTTTCTCAGAACCTTTAACTGTAAAAATGTTTTCCAATTTTTTACTTCCCTTCTAATGTTGTTTGCATTAGTTTTGTTTGTGCAGAAACTTTTTAATTAGGTGTAATCAAAATTTTCTATTTTTTGATCAATAATGGTCTCTAGTTCTCCTTTGGACACAAACTTCTTCCTCCTCCACAAGTCTGAGAGGTAAATCATCCCATGTTCCTCCAATTTATTTATGATTTCATTCTTTATGCATAAATCTTGGACCCATTTTGATCTTATCTTAGTATGTGGTGTTAAATGTGGTTCCATGGGTAGTTCTCTTTCATAATTTCCTGGAAAATAGTGTCCAAGCTCTTTTTATCTCATATTTTTCAGGGAGTCCAATTATTCTCAAATTGTCTCTCCTACATCTGTTTTCCATGTCTGTTTTCTTCCAAATAAGGTACGTGACATTTTTTTCAATTGTTTCATTTTTTGGTTTTGCTTGATTATTTTTTGGTTTCTCCTTGAGGCATTCAATTCTACTTGTTTGATTCTGATTTTCAATGATGTATTTTCTTCATTCACTTTTTTATATCTTTTTGTAATTGTCCGATTGAGTTTATAAGTGAGTTTTTTTCTTCTATGGAATTTTTTTTCTATTTCATAAGTTTTATTTTTTAGACAGTTGTTTTCTTTTTCCAACTCACTAATTTTATTTCTCAATGATTTGATTTCTTTATCCAGTCTGTCTTTAAATGCATGGGATAACTTCTCCAGACTCTCTTGCCAAGCTTCCCTTTTCTTTTTTTTTTTATTAATTTTATAATTATAAATTTTTTGACAGTACATATGCATGAGTAATTTTTTAAAATAATATTATCCCTTGTATTCATTTTTCCAAATTTTCCCCTCCTTCTCTCTACTCCCTTCCCTAGATGACAAGCAATCCTATACATAATAAATGTGTTAGTAACCTAGATACAATATATATGTGTAAATCCAATTTTCTTGTTGCACCATAAGAAGTGGATTCTAAAGGTATAAGTACCATGGATAGAAAGACAGTAGTGCTAACAGTTTACATTCAATTCTCAGTGTTCCTTCTCCAGGTGTAGCTGTTTCTATCCATCATTGATCAACTGAAATTGAGTTGAATCTTCTTTATGTTGAAGATATCCACTTCCATCATAATATATCTTCATACAGTATTGTTGTTGAAGTGTATAGTGATCATCTGGTTCTGCTCATTTCACTCAGCATCAGTTCACTTAACTCTCTCCAAACCTCTCTGTATTCATCCTGCTGGTCATTTCTTACAGAAAAATAATATTCCATAACATTCATATACCATAATTTACCCAACCATTCTCCAATTGATGAACATCCATTCATTTTCCAGTTTCTAGCCACTACAAAAAGGGCTGCCACAAAAATTTTGGCACATACAGGTCCCTTTCCCTTCTTTAGTATTTCTATGGGATATAAGCCCAATAATAGCACTGCTGGATCAAAGGGTATGCACATTTTTATAATTTTTGGGCATAGTTCCAAATTGCTTTCCAGAATGGCTGAATTTTTTCACAATTCCACCAACAGTGCATTAGTGTCCCAGTTTTTCCACATCCCCTCCAAAATTCATCATTATTTGTTCCTGTCATCTTAGCCAATCTGACAGGTGTGTAATGATATCTCAGAGTTGTCTTAATTTGCATTTCTCTGATTAGTACAGATTTGGAACAGTCTTTCATATGAGTGGAAATAGTTTCAATTGAATCATCTGAAAATTGTCTGTTCATATATTTTGACCATTTATCAATTGGAGAATGGTTTGATTTCTTATAAATTAGAGTCAGTTCTTGATGTATTTTGGAAATTAGGCCTTTATCAGAACTTTTAATTGTAAAACTATTTTCCCAATTTGTTACCTCCCTTCTTATCTTGTTTGCATTAGTTTTGTTTATACAAAATCTTTTTAATTTGATGTAATCAAAATCTTTTATTTTGTGATCAATAATTATCTCTAGTTCTCCTTTGGTCATAAATTCCTTCCTTCTCTACATGTCTGAGAGGTAGACTATTTTCTGTTTCTCTAATCTATTTATGATCTCATTCTTTATGCCTAAATCATGGACCCATGTTGATCTTATCTTGGTATATGGTCTTAAGTATGGGCCCATATCTAATTTGTGTCATGCTAATTTCCAGTTTTCCCAACAGTTTTTTTTTCAAATAATGAATTTTTATCCCAAATGTTTGTATCTTTGGGTTTGACAAACACTCCATTGCTATAGCTGTACCCTATTTTGTCCTGTGTACCTAGTCTGTTCCACTGATTGACTAGTCTATTTCTTAGTCAATACCAAATGGTTTTGATGACTGCTGCTTTACAATATAACTTTTGCTAAGGTACAGCTATACCACCTTCGTCTGACTTTTATTTCATTAGTTCCGTTGAAATTCTTGGCCTTTTATTCTTCCACATGAATTCTGTTGTTATTTTTTCTAGGTCATTAAAATAATTTCTTGGGAGTCTGATTGGTATAGCACTAAATAAATAGATTAGTTTGGGGATTATTGTCATTTTAATTATATTCGCTGGGCCTATCCAGGAGCACTGAATATCTTTCCAATTATTTAAATCTGACTTTATTTTTGTGGCAAGTGTTTTGTAATTTTTCTCATATAATTCCTGACTTCTTTTCTTTGGTAGATGGATTCCCAAATATTTTATACTCTTAACATTTGTTTGAAATGGAATTTCTCTTTGTCTCTGTTGCTGTTGCATTTTGTTGGTGATATATAAAAATGCTGAGGATTTATGTGGATTTTTTTTGTATCCAGCAACTTTGCTAAAGTTGTGAATTATTTCTAATAAATTTTTATTAGAATCTCTGGGGTTCTCTAAGTGTACTATCATATCATCTGCAAAGAGTGACAGTTTGATTTCCTCATTACCTACTCTTATTCCTTAATCTGTTTCTCAACTCTTATTGCCGAGGCTAGCATTTCTAATACAATATTGAATAGTAATGGTGATAGTGGGCAACCTTCTTTCACTCCAGTTTATCTCCATTACATTTTATGCTTACTGACAATCTTAAATATATGCTCCTGACTATTTTGAAGAATAGTGCATTTATTCCTATATTCTCAAGTGTTTTTAGTAGGAATGGATGTTGTATTTTGTCAAATGCTTTTACTACATCTATTGAGATGATCATATGGTTTTTATTAATTTGATCATTAATATGGTCAATTATACTAGTAGTTTTCCTAATATTAACCCAGCCTTGTATTCCTGCTATAAATCCTACTTGATCATAATGTATTTTCCTGGGGATGCTTTTGTGACGTCTATTATTTAAGATTTTAGCATCCGTATTCCTTAAGGAGATTGGTCTATAGTTTTGTTTCTCAGTTTTAAACATACCTGATTTAGGTATCAGTACCATATATGTGTCATAAAAGGAGTTTAGTAGAACTCCTTCATCCCCTATTTTTTCAAATAATCTATATAACATTGGGGCTAATTGTTCTTTAAATGTTTGGTAGAATTCACATGTAAATCCATCTGGTCCTGGGGATTTTTTCCTGGGTTGTTGGTTAATAGCTTGTTCTATTTCTTTTTCTGAAATGGGACTACTTACTTCCTCTTATATTAATCTAGGAAGCCTATATTTTTGAAGGAAAGCATCCATTTCACCTAAATTATTAATTTATTGGCATAAAGTTGGGCAAAGTAACTCTTTATTATTTCTCTAATTTCCTCTTCATTGGTGGAAAGATCCCCCTTTTCATTTTTAAGACTAACAATTTGATTTTCCTCTTTCCTTTTTCTGATCAGATTTACCGAAGGCTTATCTATTTTATTGGTTTTTTCATAAAACTACCTCTTAGTTTTATTTGTTAATTAAATATTTTTTTTTACTTTCAATATTATTTATTTCTCCTTTAATTTTAGCATTTCAAGTTTAGTTTTTGATTGGGGGCTTTTAATTTGGTCTTTTTCTAGCTTTTTTAAGTTGCAGGCCCAATTTATTAATCTTCTCTTTCTCTATTTTATTCAAGTAAGCCTCTAAAGATATAAAATTTCCCCTTATGACTCCTTTAACTGCATCCCACAAATTTTTTTTTTTTTTTATGATGTCTCATCATTATCATTATCTTGGGTGAAATTATTTTTTCTGTAACTTGATGTTTCACCCAGTCATTCTTTAAGATGATATTTTTCAGTTTCCATTTACTTTTTGGTCTATTTACCCCTAACTTCTTATTGAATATAGTTTTTATTGCATTGTGATCTGAAAAGAAGACATTTACTATTTCTGCCATTCTGCATTTCCTTTTGACATCTTTATGTCCCAATATATGGTCAATTTTTGTACAGGTTCCATGAACTGGTGAGAAGAAAGTGTGCTCCTTTCTATCACCATTCAGTTTTCTCCAAATATATACCATACCTAGTTTTTTCTAATGTTCCATTTACCTCTTTAATTTCTTTCTTATTTGTTTTGTGGTTTGATTTATCTAATTCTAAGAGTGCAAAGTTGAGATATCCCACTATTATAGTTTTCCTATTTCTTCTTGCAACTCACTTAACTTTTTCTTTAGGAAGTTAGATGCTATACCACTTGGTGCATATATGTTTAGTATTGATATGGCTTCATTGTCTATGCTACCTTTTAGCAGGATATAGTTTCCTTCCTTAACTCTTTTATTTAGATCAACTTCTGTTTTTGCTTGATCTGAGATAATTATAGCTACCCCTGCTTTTTTGGCTTCATCTGAAGCATAATAGCTTGTACTCCAACCTTTTACCTTTACTCTGTATGTATCTCCCTGCTTTAAGTGTGTTTCCTGTAAACAGTATATTGTAGGGTTCAGACATTTGATCCAGTCTGCTATCCAACTCCACTTAATGGGAGAGTTCATCCCATTCATATTTACAGTTAAAATTACTAATTCTGTATTTCCTTCCATAATATTATCCCCTGATTATGCTTTTTTTCCCCTTGTCCCCCCTGAGCTCTTTCCCCAGTATTTAATTTATGGACCCTACTTGTGACGCGCAGCCCTCCCTTTTTAGAATCCCTCCCCCCTCCTTTTAAGTCTTTTCCCCTTTCTTGTACCCTTCCCTTATTACTTTTTTCCTTTTCCCTTTTCCTCTCCCCTCTTTTAATGAGGTTAGAGAGAGGTCTCTGAAAAACAAATATGTCAATTATTTACTCTTTGAGCCTACTCTGATGAGAGTAAGATTCACACAATGTTTCTCCTCCTCTCTAAATTCCCCCAGGTGTGGTAGATATTCTATGCCTCTTCCTGAGATGTAGTTTCCCTCTTTTTATCTTTCCTTTCCCTTTTTCTAATACTATCACCTTCCCTTTCTACTTCCCTTTTTTATGTTATATCAGTAAAATCAAATTATCTATTGGGACTTTCTGTATATCTATAACAGAGATACAGTTCTCAAGATTTCTTTTTACCTTTTTCTGCTCCTCTTCAGTCTTGTGGATGTAGATCAATTTTTTTGTTTATGTCTTTTTTTTTTTTTCTTAGAAACAAATGGAATTCCTCTGTTTCATTAAATGACCATCTTTTTCCATGGAAGAAAATGTTAAACTTAGCTGGATAGTTTCTTCTTGGTTGCAATCCTTGTTCCTTTGCTTTATGGAATATCAGATTCCAGGCCTTTCGATCCTTTAGTGTGGAGGCAGCCAGATCTTGCATGACCCTTATTGTGGCACCTTGATATTTGAATGTTTTTTTTTCCTAGCTGCTTGCAATATTTTTTTCTTTTGTTTGGTAGTTCTGCAGCTTAGCCACAATGACCTGTGGATTTCCTTTTTTAGGGTCTTTTTAAGAAGGTATTCAATGAATTCCTTCAACACCTATTTTCCCTTCTTTTTCTATTATCTCTGGACAATTCTCTTTGATGATTTCCTATTAAATATTATCTAGGCTCTTTTTTTCATCATAAATTTTGGGAAGTCCAATGATCATCAGATTATCTCTCCTAGATCTATTTTTCAGGTCTATAGATTTTCCCAGTAAATATTTGATGTTATTCTTCAGCTTTTCATTTTTTGTTTGTTTGTTTGTTTGTCAATGAATCATTCATTTCTATTTGTGCAGTCCTGGTATTTAATGAGTTATTTGATTCTTTCACATTTTTTAGTTCTTGTTGTATATGCCCAATTGAGTTTTTAAATGAATTATTTTGCTCTGTTGAATTTTTTTTCCATTTCACTAAATTTTTTCTTTTTTTTTTTAATGAGTTATTTTCTTTTTCCAATTCAGAAATCCTACTTTCCTGTGATTTTTTTAACCTTTTCTAATTACACATTTTGTTTCCCTGCACCTCCTGTGAATTCTTTATTTTTTTAACAACTCAAATTTCAGGACATTGTTATTCTCTATCATAGCTTCTCTTTCCTTTCGCCATTTTTCTTCAAACTCTCTTAACTTTTTAATAGTCTCTTTTAGCAGAGAGTTATGTGATGTGGGGCAGATATCATTCCCATTTAGGGTGTTATCTGGAGACTCTCTGTTGTTAGCCTCTTCAAGGTCGGATACACTTTCTTTCTCTGTATAGAAGGTGGCAATCATTCTCTTCAGCTTCTTACACATTGTTAACACTCTGTGGGTAATCTGCCCTTGGGTAAGAAATTTATTTATCAGCTTCCTCCTAGAATGGAGATAGGATGCAGCAATCCTATGACTGGGCTAAGAGAGAGCTCTGGGAGAGAGTTCCTCTCCCTCCTCCCCAAAAATTCCTCAAAGGTGGTTAGCACGGTTGCAATGTGAGGAGTGCCCAGTGAGGAACCCTGCTGTGTGTCATAACAATTGCCCTGAGGTCTAAGGCTGAACTGTGAAAGCGTCACAAACCACAGCCAAAGCCTTCTATGGGGCCGTGGATATTAGCATCTGATGCCAAAAGCCCCTTTGCTTAAAAAATATAGTGTCTTCCCAGAAAACTTGGTCCCTTCTGCTGAGGTTCCATTGCTCTGTGAGTTCTGCTGCTTTTGGAGCTATGCTACTGTCAGAATTCCACTGCCTCAGGCTGAGCTCCACACTATGTGGGAGGCTTCCCCAGGCTGTATCCACTTTTGTTCATGTTCTTATCTACCTTAAGGAGAAGCACAGGACAGCAGTAGGCGGCTGCACAGCCCGTCCTGAGATTGGTGCTACACCACATCCAGATTGGGGTGGATCTAGGGTCTGCTATATATTTTAAATTGGTTGATTTCTCTTCTGATCTGCTGTTTTATAAGCAGAATAGAGCTATCAGCCTGTGCCAGATTCCTCTATCTCAGTGGCTTCAATGATCCCAGTATTCTCCCCAGCTGATTTGGCACAGTGTGCTAGCACCTAGTCAAACCCTGTCTTTTTTTCTTGGCCTTGGAATCAACCTTTTCTGTTGAAATTCCCAATTCTCTTCAGCTGGTAAGTTGTACTTGGAATCATTGTGGTTTTTATGAGTCCAGAGTTATTTTATTTTTATTTAGAAATTTTTTCCACAGTATATATGCATGAGTAACTTTTTTTTTATAATATTAACTCTTGAATTCATTTTTCCAAATTATCCCCCCTTCCCTCCACTCCCTCCCCCCGATGACAGGCAATCCTATACATTTTACATATGTTAAAATATAACCCAGATACAATATATGTGTGTAAATACCATTTTCTTGTTGCACATTAAATATTAGATTCCCGAAGGTATAAGTAACCTGGGTAGATAGACAGTAGTGCTAACAATATACATTCACTTGCCAGTTTTCCTCCTCTGGGTGTAGTTATTTCTGTCCATCATTGATCAACTGGAAGTGAGTTGGATCTTCTTTATGTTGAAGATTTCCACTTCCATCAGAATACATCTTCATACAACATTGAAGTGTACTGAGATCTTCTGGTTTTATTCATTTCACTCAGCATCAGTTGATGTAAGTCTCTCCAAGCCTCTCTGTATTCCTCCTGCTAGTCATTTCTTGCAGAGCAATATTATTCCATAACCTTCATATACCATAATTTACCCAACCATTCTCCAATTGATGGACATCCATTCAGCTTCCAGTTTCTAGCTACTAAAAAAGAGCTGCCACAAACATTTTGGCACATACAAGTCCCTTTCCGCTCTTTAGTATTACTTTGGGATATAAGCCAAATAACAGCAATGCTGGGTCAAAGGGTATGGGCACTTTGATAACTTTTTGGGCATAGTTCCAAATTGCTCTCCAGAATGGCTGGATTCTTTCACAACTCCACCAACAATGTATCAGTGTCCCAGTTTTCTCACGTCCCCTCCAATATTCATCATTATTTGTTCCTGTCATCTTAGCCAATCTGACAGGTGTGTAGTGGTATCTCAGAGTTGTCTTAATTTGCATTTTTCTGATCAGTAGTGATTTGGAACACTCTTTCATGAGAGTGGATATAGTTTCAATTTCATCATCTGAGAATTGTCTGTTCATATCCTTTGACCATTTATCAATTGGAGAATGATTTGATTTCTTATGAATTGGGGTCAATTCTCTATATATTTTGGAAATACAACCTTTGTCGGAACCTTTAACTTTAAAAATATTTTCCCAATTTTTTCCTTCCCTTCTAATCTTGTTTGCATTAGTATTGTTTGTACAGAAACTTTATAGTTTGATGTAATCAAAATCTTCTATTTTGTGATCAATAATGATCTCTAGTTTTCCTCTGGTCATAAATTCCTTCCTCCTCCACAGGTATGAGAGGTAGACTATTTTCTGTTTCTCTAATCTATTTATTTTCTCATTCTTTAAGCCTAAAGCATGGACCCATTTTGATCTTATCCTGGTATATGGTGTTAAATGTGGATCCATATCTAATTACTGAAATATTAATTTTCAGTTTTCCCAACATTTTTTCCAAATAATGAATTTTTATCCCTAATGTTGGTATCTTTGGGTTTGTCAACGATTAGATTGCTATAGATGTACCCTTTTTTGTCCTTTGTATCTAATCTGTTCCACTGATCTACCGGTCTATTTCTTAGCCAATACCAAATGGTTTTGGTGACTGCTGCTATATAATATAGCTTTAGATCAGGTACACCTAGACCACCTTCCTCTGAGTTTTTTTTTTCATTAGTTCCCTTGCAATTCTTGACCTTTTATTCTTCCATATGAATGTTGTTGTTATTTCTTCTAAGTCATTAAAATACTTTCTTGGGAGTCTGATTGGTATAGCACTAAATAAATATATTAGTTTGGGGAGTATTGTCATCTTTATAATATTCACTCAGCCTATCCAAGAGCACTGAATGTCTTTCCAATTATTTAAATCAGATTTTATTTTTGTGATAAGTGTTTTGTAATTTTTCTCATATAATTCCTGACAATTCTTTGGTAGATGGATTCCCAAATACTTTATACTCTCAACATTTGTTTGGAATGGAATTTCTCTTTTATCTCTTGCTGTTGTATTTTTTTGGTGATATATAAAAATGCTGAGGATTTATATGGATTTATTTTGTATCCTGCAGGTTGCTAAAATTCTGAATTATTTCTAATAGCTTTTTAGCAGAGTCTTTGGGGTTCTCTAAGTATACCATCATGTCACCTGCAAAGAGTGATAATTTGATTTCCTCATTTCCTACTCTAATTCCTTGAATCTCTTTCTCGGCTCTTATTGCCCAGGCTAGCGTTTCTAGTACTTTGTTGCATAGTAATAGTGATAGTGGGCAACCTTCTTTCACTCCTGATCTTACTGGGAAAGGTTGCAGTTTCTTTCTATTGCATATTATGCTTACTGACGGTCTTAAATATATGCTCCTGATTATTCTAAGGTATAGTCAATTTATTGCTATACTCTCAAGAGTTTTTAGTAGGAATGGATGTTGGATTTTGTCAAATGCTTTTTCTGCATCTATTGAGATCATCATATGGTTTTTATTAATTTGATTATTAATATGGTCAATATACTAATAGTTTTCCTAATATTAAACCAGCCCTGCATTCCTGGTATAAATCCTAGTTGATCATAGTGTATTATCCTGGGGATGCTTTCCTGAAGTCTTTTTGCTAATATCTTATTTAAGATTTTAGCATCAATATTCATTAAGGAAATTGGTCTATAATTTTCTTTCTCAGTTTTCAATCGACGTGGTTTAGGTATCACTACCATGTCTGTGTCATAAAAGGAGTTTGGTAGGACTCCTTTATCCCCTATTTTTTCAAATAGTTTATATAGCATTGTGGCTAATTGTTCTTTAAATATTTGGTAGAATTCACATGTAAATCCATCTGGTCCTGGGGATTTTTTCCTGGGGAGTTGATTAATAGCTTGTTCTATTTCTTTTTCTGAAATGGGACTATTTAAGCAATTTATTTCCTCCTTTGTTAATCTAGGAAGCCTATATTTTTGGAGGAAGTCATCCATTTCACTTAAGTTATCAAATTTATTGGCATAAAGTTGGGCAAAGTCACTCATTATTTCTCTAATTTCCTCTTCATTGGTGGAAAGATCTCCCTTTTCATTTGTAAGACTAACAATTTGATTTTCCTCTTTCTTTTTTTTTTTTTTTTTTTTTTTTTTGATCAGATTTACCATGGGTTTATCTACTTTATTGGCTTTTTCATAAAACCAACTCTTGGTTTTATTTATTAATGCAATAGTTTTTTTTTTTTTTTTTTTTTTTTTTACTTTCAATATTGTTGATTTCTCCTTTTAATTTTTGTATTTCAAGTTTAATTTTTGGTTGGGGGTTTTAAATTTGGTCTTTTTCTAGCTTTTTAAGTTGCCGGCCTAATTTGTTAATCTTCTCTTTTTTCAAATAAGCCTCTAACGATATAAAATTTCCCCTAATTACTGCTTTAGCTGCATCCCACAAATTTTGCTATGATGTCTCATCATTGTCATTATCTTGGGTTAAATTATTAATTGTTTCTATAATTTGCTGTTTCACCCAGCCATTCTTTAAGATGAGATTATTCAGTTTCCAATTACTTTTTGGTCTATTTACCCCTAAGTTCTTACTGAATGTAGCTTTTATTGCATTGTGACCTGAGAAGAAGGCATTTATTATTTCTGCCTTCCTACATTTAGTTTTGAGATTTTTATATCCTAATATATATAGTCATTTTTTGTATAGGATCCATGAATTGCTAAGAAGAAAGTATATTCCTTTCTATATCCATTCAGTTTTCTCCAAAGGTTTATCATACATAGTTTTTCTAATGTTCTATTTACTTTTTTAATTTCTTTCTTATTTGTTTGTGGTTTGATTTGTCTAAATCTGAGAGTGCAAGGTTGAGATATCCCACTATTATAATTTTCCTGTCTATTTCTTCTTGCAACTCTCTTAATTTTTCCTTTAGAAAGTTAGGTGCTATACCACTTGGTGCATATATGTTTAGTATTTATATGGCTTCCTTATTTATGTTACCTTTCAGCAGGATATAATTTTCTTCCTTATCTCTTTTAAGTAGATCAACTTCTGCTTTTGCTTGATCTGAGATAAATATAGCTACCCCTGCTTTTTTGGCTTTACCTGAAGCATAATAGATTCTGCTCCAACATTTTACCTTTGCTCTGTATGTATCTCCCTACTTTAAGTGTGTTTCCTGTAAATAACATATTGTAGGGTTCTGACTTTTGATCCAATCTGTTATCTGTCTCCATTTGATGGGAGCATTCATCCCATTCACATTTACAGTTAAAATTACTAATTCTGTATTTCCTGCCATCATATTATCCCCAAATTATGCTTTTTCCCTTGACCCCTCTGATATTTAATTTATAGACCCCACTTTTGACGCACAGCCCTCCTTTTTTTTAGTATCTGTCCCTCCTCCCTCCAAGTCCCTTCCCTTATTCCACTTTCCCTTTTCCCTTTTCCTCTCCCCGCTTTTAATGAGGTGAGAGAGAATTCCTTAAAAAAAAATATGTCAATTATTTACTCTTTGAGCCTCTTCTGATGAGAGTAAGATTCACACAATATTTCTCCCCCTCTCTAAATTCCCTCAGATATGGTATATTTTCTATGCCTCTTCCTGGGATGTAGTTTCCCTCTTTTTATCACTCCTTCCCCTTTTTCTGATACTACCCTCTTCCCTTTACTACACCCCACCTTTTTTTTTATATCAGTAAAATCAAATTATCCATGCGTACTTTCTATACATCCACAACAGAGATACTGTTCTCAAGGGTTCTGTGTACCTTTTTCTGTTTCTCTTCAGTCTTGTGGATGTAGATCACATTTTTTGTTTAAGTCTGGTTTTTTTCTCAGAAACATATGGAATTCCTCTATTTCATTGAATGACCATTTTCTTCCATGGAAAAAAAAATGCTAAACTTAGCTGTGTACTTTATTCTTGGCGGCAATCTTTGATCTTTTGCCTTTTGAAATATCAGATTCCAGGCCCTTCTATCTTTTAATGTGGAGGAAGCCAGACCTTGAGTGACCATTATTGTGGCATCTTGGTATTTAAATTGTTTTTTTTTTCCTAGCTGCTTGCAAGATTTTCTCCTTTGTGTGGTAATTCTGCAGCTTAGCCACAATATTCCGTGGTGTTCTTTTTTTAGGGTCTATTTCAGAAGGAGTTCGATGAATTCTTTCAACATCTACTTTCCCCTATGTTTCTATTATCTCTGGACAGTTCTCTTTGATAATTTCCTGTAAAATAGAATCTAGGCTCTTTTTTTGGTTGTAGTTTTAGGGAAGTCCAATGGTCCTCAGATTATCTCTTCTAGATCTATTTTCCAGGTCTATCGATTTTCCCAGTAAGTATTTGACGTTATTCTCCAGCTTTTTATTTTTTATTTTTTATTTTTTTTTTTGTTTTGTTTTGTTTGACTGATTCTTGGGTTCTCAGTGAATCCTTCATTTCTATTTGTTCCATCCTGAATTTTAAGGAGTTATTTTCTTCCTTCACAGTTTTTAGTTCTTTTTTTATATGCCCAATTTCGTTTTTAAATGAATTATTTTGCTCTATTGAATATTTTCCCATTTCCCTAATTTTTCAGAATTATTTTCTTTTTCCAATTCAGAAATCCTATTTTCTTGAGACTTTTTTAACTTTTCCAATTCAGAAATCCTACTTTTTTGAGATTTTTTATCTTTTCCAATTCAGATATCCTACTTTCCTGTGATGTCTTTAACCTTTTCTAAGTCACAAATTTTGTTTCCCTAAATCTCCTGTGAATTCTTTATTTTTTCCAACTCAAATTTCAGAATGTTGTTATTCTCTATCATAGCTTCTTTTTCTTTTCCCCATTTATCTTCAAACTCTCTTAATTTTTTAATAGTCTCTTCTAGAAGAGAGTTATGTGATGGGAGGCAGGAATCATTCCCCTTTAGGTTGTTATCTGCTGACTCTCTGCTGTTAACTTCCTCGGGGTTGGATAGCTGCTCTTTCTCTGTGTAGAAGGAATCAATGGTTCTTTTTTGCTTTTTACTCATATTTTAAAAATCTTTTGTGGTCTGTCCCTGGGGTAGTAAATTATTTATTTATTTATTTACCAGATTCTTCCCCAACCTGATGGATGCAGCAGCTCCTGGGCCTGAGCTAAGAGAGAGCTCTGGGAGAGAGTTCCCAACCCCCTCCCTGAAAGTGCCTCAGAGGTGATTAGCAGGGCTGTGCTGTGAGGGTGCTGTGTGTCCTTGCAACTTCTCTGAGGTTTAAGACTGAACAGTAAAGGCGACACAAAGCCAGGCCAATATGTTCAGTGGGGTGTGGATGTCAGCAGCTAATGTGAAAAGCCCCTGCATTCAAACTGGAAGCGTCTGCCCAGAAACCACGGTCCCTATTTCAATGGTTCTGCTTTCCTGGGACTTCTGTGGCTGAGTGCCACAGCCTCCAGCCAACCAAGGTACTATGTTTTGCCTTGGGCCGTGTCCACCTGCTTTTCAATCTCTTAACTACTCCCAGGTGAAAGCCGGACAGCCTAAGTCGGCCACACCCACAGTGCTGAGATCTGTTGAGTCACGTCCAGATTGGGGTAGTTCTAGTATCTGCCTTTATATTTTAAAGTGGCTTGATTTCTCTTCTGAACTGCTGTTTTATAAGCAGAGAAGAGCTAACAGCCTGTGCCAGATTCTTCTATCCCAGGGGCTTCTCTGATCCCAGAGCCCTCCCCAGTGCAATCAGTGCAATGTGCTATCACCCAACCATCTGTGCTGGCCTTTCTTCTTCCTCCCCTGGGAACTGACCTTTTCTGTTCAAACTCCAGTTTCTCTTCAGCTGGTAAGCCGTGCTTCCAGAACTTGTGGTTTCTATCAGCCCATTGCTATTTTTGAGGCTGATTTAACTAATTGGTAATGAGGGAAGAAGGGAGCTCATAAAATCCCATGTATCTTCTCCACCTTCTTTGCTCTGCCCCCGAGTCCAGCGTTATTTTTGAGGCTGATTTAACTAGTTGCTATTGAGGGAAGATTGAAGCTTACAAATTGGTGTGTACCTTCTCTGCCATCTTGCCTCCTCCCCCAAGCTTCCCTTTTCTTTTCTCATTTCTCTTCTAGCTCTCTTGTGAGAGCCTTTTTGATTTGCTCTATGAGTCTTATGTATCTAGGAGCAGATCATATCCCCTTTGGGGATTCCTCTGGTGACAGTCTGCTTTTAGTCTCGTCAGGGTTTGAAGTCTGCTCTCTATCCATACAGAGGCTGTCAATGGTTAGATCTCTTTTCAATTTTTTGTTCATTTTGTCAGAGAAGAATGAAAAAAAAAAATGACAAGAGAAACAATTGCTTTTTTTCTTGAGGTGTGAATGGTGCTGGATGGTGTTACTGGGCCTCATCTACAGACTGCTGGATACAGCAGTGAGGCATTAAAAGGACAGTGATGGCTACACTGTGTCTGGGCTCTGAGGCTCTAAGAAGAGGCTGAGTCACTCCTGGTTGGGGGTGGGGGTGGCTGGGTCCCGAGAGAAGCTAGCTTTCAGGGGTTTTATTCATTACCTCCTGTGTTTACACCTTCTCTGCTGATCCTGGCATGCTGCCAAGACAGAATATCCACACTGCGGTAAAGGTCATGCCACAGAAACAGCAGAGATTGCACCCCTGTCCCCCTCCGGTCTGAGCAGTGTTAGTTGCCTGCCTTGCTCTCGCTACTTGCCCTCAGCCTGTGCCCAGTCTGTTCGTCTGCTCCCCTGAGCAAAACAGACCTTTTCTGGTGAATTTAAAGGATGCCTTCTGTTGATAATTATTATTTTTTTTCCAGTAAAGCATTAATTCTGAGGCTTGTCACAAAATAAATTCTGAGAGAAAACATGGAGCTCAAGCAGCTGTGTGCCTCCTTTCTGCATTTTCCAGGATCCTTCCTCTCTTGCATTTGGAAGGGATGATAGTTTCCAGAGTTTCTATTCCCTCTTGACTAAAAGTGCTACTTGAACTATAATCCAGAAATTATATATATATATATATATATACACACTGTAATCTCTTTCTGATAAATTTTCAGGTTTCCTTTCCTTTCCCTCTCTGGTAGGAGAGTTCCCAAAGCTACTTCTGCTTCTGTCACTACCAAATCTTTCTACCTCTTGTATTTCTTCCTTTGGCCTTTGGGCCAGCTTCCAATCCCATGTCATAGATCTGTCTGACTGCTCCTCTATGTTTTCTTAGGCTGAAATAATTTCACTCTGACCTTTTGTTCATTCTTCTCCTCCAGAATTTAATTTGAGGTTTGATTTTATCATTACTTAAATGGAATTTTTTTGAGACCTCAGAAGAGTACTATCTCTATTCTGTCATTTAGTTTCACTCCTAGAAGCCTAAGAAAACATTTTTTTCTTAAAAAAATGTAGGACAATTGGATAGCAATATGAAATAAATTTGATTTATACCCACACCTCACATTTTATACAAGTATAACCTCTAGGTGGCTGTATGACTTAAAAGTTTTTGAAAAATTTGCACAGTAAAGTAAAAAGAAAAGGATAAAATTACCTATCTAATGTATAGATAAATGAAAAGGTCAGAATGCAACAAGGAAGATCCCAGTAGACATAATAGCTAGTTTTGATTATAGTGTATGTGTATATAGATAGATAGATAGATATAGATATAGATATAGATATAGATATATAGATATATATGTGTATAGATATAGATATAGGTATATATATATATAGATATGTATATATGTATGTATACATATATACATATCTATATCTATATATATGTATACATACAATAGTAATATATATAGTGATAAAATAAGTAATATAGTTCATTGTCCATAAACAAGTTTTGTATAAATGTAAGATCAAAAGAGAAACACTAGGAAAATCAGTCTTTGAAAAAAAGTTTTTCTCATACGTAATCCCATTTCAGATGCATAGATATATATGAAATGATACATAAAGGAAAGGATTAAATTTATTCAAAATGTTTATTCTCGCCTTATAACAGTTGATAAATTATCTTACAATGGACAGTACTCAAGATGGTGACAACTTCATAGGCATAGGAAAAATGTTTTAATCACTATTATATACTAGATTCTACTTTAGAAATTAAAATATAATGTAACATATGTGAAATGTAGGGTCTTTCAAATGAGTTTGTATCATTACTTTTATCTAAGCATTTTATTTTTTAATTTATTTATTATTTCTATTCATTTATTCAGTATTTTTATTTGATTAACAATACCTTCATGAAGTAGAATACAATTTGTAAATGTATATGATATCAACAACAAAAACATACCAATAACACATTGTTGGAAAAAGTTGAATATAATTTATTTTCTTTGGTAACCTGTTTACTTATTGATCTTAGAGTGGAATCTCATTTTCAAACTAATCATGGTCAAATAACATAATGTCTTTCTTAGTACAGTTTGTCTCCTTTCCTTCCACTTTCTCTTCAGAAGCAGAAGGGATAGCAGAGTTTGCAGGGGCAGGTAAAAAAGGGGGTTAAAGATAGAGGACTGAAAAAAATTATTTTATTTCTCTTTTTCTCTTTTCTTAGAATAACCTTTATGTAGAAATAGTCATCTCCATACCATGATGAAGAATAATTAGAACCTTATGGAAGAATGGGAATGATAATTATAATACTGTTAATTCTTATAACAATTGCAGAAATAATCTTTGTAAATATGATACTGTAATCATAATAGTTCTCTACATAATTTTACATTACACATAATAATATTTTCATATGTAGCAACTTTTATGATCTTCATAGCTACCTTTTAAGATTTTTCCTATAGATATTTTATCTCATTTTACAAATAAAGCTACTGATCCTTGAAGAGGTTAAATGACTTGGCTTTGTAAATAAAGTTAAAGGTTAAAAAGAGAAATGTTAAATTTTGTACTGACATAAATGATGACTTTAACCTAATTAAATGTAGTAATATATTTAACCATCTTATGCCCAAAAGCAGAGTACAATCAAATTGATGAGCAATAGAAAAATAATTCATTAATAATTGGATTTCTAATGATTTATTCAAAACAAATTGGAAATATGTCTCCATTAGTCCTTAGAATCTGGAATCAAGCTATTTTATTTTAGGCTTAATTCTTCAATTTCTTAGTGCTTTCAGAAGCACAATAACATTTTGAAGAGTTAAAACTGATTTATGGGCAATTGGAAATACTAAGCTTGTCTATATCTCTCAAAAATTCAAGATCTTCTGGGGCTATCATTCAACACATCAGGTCAATAAAAGGAGAACACAAAGCCATGTGATTTGTGTGGGAAACTTGGTTTGCCAATTGCATATTAACTATGGGTTTACTTATTTTCTTTTTTTTTTTTAATTTTAACATACACATATGTATATTTGTATTTAAACAAATGCAATTTAAAAAAAAAAGAAAATAAAATAGAAGAAAAAAATCATGCATTCTGCAGAACATCAAAGAGGATTAAACATATGTAGCAATAAACTTCCATTTCAAGAAAACATATATAATAAATGAAGACATTGTACTCCATCTATTCTTTCTTTCCTTGTAGTTTTTCCTTTTGTTCTCTACTATGCACTTTTTACTTTACTATTATATTTTTAATGTTTTTCTTCTCCTCACCTTCCCCATGCAGACTACACTTAAATATGGCTCTGTATGTTTCTGTGTATGCACACATGAAGAAATATATATGTGTGCATGTGTGTATGTATTATATATACACATATATTTATGTTATGTGCATATATATGTATATGCACATAGATACACATACATCTAAAACAATATTAATGTGGCTAATATAATATAAATTTCTCTCCTGATTGAATGTTGTTTAAATTTTACTTTGTGAAAAATCAATAATTAGAGCTCCTATTTAAAAAAAATAAATTCTACTCTTCATCATTATTATTATGTTTGCATATATCTTATTTCCTGCCTTTGCTAACTCTTCTACTTTACTTCTACTTGTTGATTTGCCTTGCTATTAATGTCCCTGCTATTTCCCCATGAATCCTTTCCTTATCTTCTCCCCCACCTTTCTCTCTCTTTCTTTCTGTCTTTCTCTAGACACACACAGACAAACATAAAATACATATACACTTATATGTTGAGGGGTGTATATATGTATGCCTATGTTCCCTCTTTAACCCATTCCCAGTTTTAGTAGCTTTTCAGAACTACCACCCTTCTGAATGACATCTAATTACTTTATGTTTGTTCTTGCTTTTGTACCCCATTCATAAAGCATGATTTACTATTTTTGCCTTTTCCTAGACAGTTTTGCTGTTTAGAATCATATCATACTTAACCCAACCCCCAACCTTTCTTCTGGATTACCCAATTACAAATGTCAATCTTAGGAATATGATTTACATTTTCTTCTTAAAAAAAAACATAAGCAATTTTTCTTTAATCCCTTGAATTTTGTTGTTGTTGTTGTTGTTGTTGTATCTTATATATCAAATTTTATATTGAGTTCAGATCATAATCCTGAAAATCTGTGGGCTCATTAAATCTTTTCCTCATTCAGTACTGTACTTAATTTTTTTGGATATAATATTTTTGCCTGCAACCATAGCTTTTTTGATTGTTGATATCCAGTTTTCTAGGACCTGCAGTCTTTAATTGTAGCACAACCCTGATAAATTCTGTGCAATTCTTATTGTAGTTTCAATATATTTGAATTTTGTGGTTGTTGCTGATGCTTGTAAAATTTTCTCTTTGATCTACTTTTGAAATTTAGCAATGATATTTCTATATATTTTCTAGGCTCCCTAGATTAACAGAGGAGGAGATAAATTGCTTAAATAGTCCCATTTCAGAAAAAGAAATAGAACAAGCTATTAATCAACTCCCCAGGAAAAAATCCCCAGGACCAGATGGATTCATATGTGAATACTACCAAACATTTAAAGAACAATTAGCCCCAATGTTACATAAACTATTTGAAAAAATAGGGGATGAAGGAGTCCTACCAAACTCCTTTTATGACACAGACATGGTACTGATACCTAAACCGGGTCGAAAGTTAATAAAAAGTGAAAATGGGAAATTCTTCCAGTCCAAGAACATTTGGGAGGTTGGAGATATTTATGATAAAAGGGTGAAACCTATAACCTAACTAGAAGAAATGGGGATAGGTGACAACAGAAAAAGCTGTTTCTGCTGCTCTCAAAGTAGAGATGGTAAGATATCCTGGCAATTCCTCAGAATGAAAATACTGGAGATATCATTGCTTTTCCTGGGTAGACAAAAAAGACCAGAAACGATCTCAAAATTCATTATTTAGAATCTTTTTTGGGTCATAATTCAAGCTTAGAGAAAAAAAAAAACAGTTCTATTGAAGACAGAGTAGGATCTGGGAGGAACAGATAATGATTTGGGTGACAAGGGACTAACAAGAGACTAAGGCTCTGAGGAACAGTATCACTTCTGGACAAAGTTCCAAAGTTAATAGGCATGTGAACAGAAAAGCTCAGGATGGCAGAGAACACACTTCCCCCCAGACCACATTAATTTGAAAACAGTGCAAACTTGTTAAAACTCTCAAAACTGTATCTGAAAACAGCAGTGCAGAAAGCTCTGAATCTCTAAACAGTGGCTGTCCCCCAATCCACACAATTACAAAAAGAAAAAAGAAAAAGAAAAAGAAAAATGAACTGATCACAAAAATTTACTATAATGACAGAAAAGTTCAAGACACAAACTCAGAAGAAGAAAGTGAAGTGAACAAATCCTGAACGAAATGGTGTAAATTATATCCAAACCCAACAAAACTTCCTAAAAGGTTTAAATATATTTTAAAAATTAAATAAATGAAGAAAAATAGGTAAAGAAATTAAAATGAATAAAATAAAATGGATTATATTAGTAATCGATTAGTAAAAGAGCTACCAAAACACTAAATAAAGACGTAAAAAGTGACCAAATGGAGGAAAAAAAAAAAAAAAAAAAAGAATGAAGAGCATCCACTAATGAAAATAACTCCCTAAAAAGCAGAATAGGCCAAATGGAAAAGGAAATACAACATCTCATTACAAAAATAATTGAGTGTGGATCCATATCTAATTTCTGCAATAATAATTTCCAGTTTTCCCAACAGTTTTTTTCCAAATAATGAATTTTTATCCCTAATGTTGGTATCTTTGGGTTTGTCAAAGATTAGATTGCTATAGATATACCCTTTTTTGTCTTTTGTATCCAATCTGTTCCACTGATCGACTGGTCTATCTATTTCTTAGCCAATACCAAATGGTTTTGGTGACTGCTGCTATATAATATAGCTTTACATCAGGTACACCTAGACCACCTTCCTCTGAGTTTTCTTTTCATTAGTTCCCTTGCAATTCTCGAACCATTTATTCTTCCATATGAATTTTGTTGTTATTTTTTCTGGGTCATTAAAATAGTTTCTTGGGAGTCTGATTGGTATAGCACTAAATAAATAGATTAGTTTAGGGAGTATTGTCATCTTTATTATATTCGCTCGGCCTATCCAAGAACACTGAATGTCTTTCCAATTATTTAAATCTGACTTTATTTTTGTGGCAAGTGTTTTGTAATTTTTCTCATATAAATAATGACTATTCTTTGGTAGATGGATTCCCAAATACTTTATACTCTCAACATTTGTTTGGAATGGAATTTCTCTTGGTATCTCTTGCTGTTGCATTTTGTTAGTGATATATAAACATGCTGATGATTTATGTGGATTTATTTTGTATCCTGCAACTTTGCTAAAATTCTGAATTATTTCTGATAGCTTTTTAGCAGAGTCTTTGGGGTTCTCTAAGTATACCATCATGTCATCTGCAAAGAGTGATAGTTTGATTTCCTCATTTCCCACTCTAATTCCTTGAATCTTTTTCTCGGCTCTTATTGCCGAGGCTAGAGTTTCTAGTACTATATTGAATAGTAATGGTGATAGTGGGCAACCTTGTTTCACTCCTGATCTTACTGGAAAAGGTTCCAGTTTATCTCCATTACATATGATGCTTACTGACGGTTGTAAATATATGCTCCTGATTATTCTAAGGAATAGTCCATTTATTCCTATACTCTCAAGCGTTTTTAGTAGGAATGGATGTTGGATTTTATCAAATGCTTTTTCTGCATCTATTGGAACAGATTAGATACAAAGGACAAAAAAGGGTACATCTATAGCATTCTAGTCTTTGACAAACCCAAAGATACCAACATTAGGTATAAAAATTCATTATTAGGAAAAAGCTGTTGGGGAAAACTGGAAATTAGTATGGCAGAAATTAGATATGGATCCAAACTTAACACCATATACCAACATAAGATCAAAATGGGTCAATGATTTAGGCATAAAGAATGAGATCATAAATAAATTGGAGGAACATGGGATGGTTTACCTCTCAAACTTGTGGAGGAGGAAGGAGTTAATGTCCAAGGGAAAACTAGAGACCATTATTGATCACAAAATAGAAGATTTTGATTACATCTAACTAAAAAGTTTCTGTACAAACAATACTAATGCAAATAAGATTAGAGGGGAAGTAACAAATTGGGAAAATATTTTTTACAGTTAAAGGTTCTGATAAAGTTCTCATTTCCAAAATATATAGAGAACTGACCCTAATTTATAAGAAATCTAGCCTTTTACCAATTGTTAAATAGTCAAAGGATATGAACAGACAATTCTCAGATGATGATATTGAAATTATATCCACTTATATGAAAGAGTGTTCCAAATCACTACTGAGAAGGAACACTGGGAAGTGAATGGAAACTGTCAGAAATACTGTCTATCTTACCCAGGTTACTTATACCTTTGGAATCTACAATTTAATGTACAACAAGAAAATTGTATTTGCACACATGTATTGTATATAGGTTATATTGTAACAAATGTAAAATTTATGGAATTGCCTGTCATCAGGGGGAGAGGGTGTAGGGAGGGAGGGGATAATTTGGAAAAATGAATACAAGTGATAGTTATAAACAAATTACTCATGCATATATAATGTCAAAAATTTATAAATAAATAAAATTTAAACAAACAAAAAAAAGAAAATAATTGAGGAGACAAATGGACCCACATGTGCAAAAATATAGCAGGTTTTTTGTAGTGGCAAAAAAATGGACAATGAGTAGATGCCCATCAGTTGGGGAATATGTTATAGTTTTTGAAAGTAATGAAATAAGGGGCTGTGGGAAAACTGGGACATTGATGCATTGTTGGTGGAGTTGTGAAAGAATCCAACCATTCTGGAGAGCAATCTGGAATTATGCCCAAAAAGTTATCAAAATGTGCATACCCTTTGACCCAGCCATACTACTACTGGGCTTATACCCCAAGGAACTACTAGAGAAGGGAAAGGGTCCTGTATGTGCCAAAATGTTTGTGGCAGCCCTTTTCATAGTGGCTAGAACCTGGAAGATGAATGGATGTCCATGAATTGGAGAATGGTTGGGTAAACTATGGTATATGAATGTTATGGAATATTATTGTTCTATAAGAAATGACCAACAGGAGAAATACAGAGAGGCTTGGAGAGACTTACATCAACTGATGCTGAGGTGAAAAGAGCAGAACCAGAAGATCATTATACACTTCAACAATGATACTGTACGAGCATGTATGCTGATGGAAGTGGATTTCTTCAACATAGAGAAGAGCTAATCCAATTCCAATTGATTAATGATGGACAGAACCAGCTACATCCAGAAAAGGAACACTGGGAAATGAATGTAAACTGTTATTTTTACCTTCTGAATCCAATTCTTCCTGTGCAACAACAAAAAAAAAATTCGGTTCTACACACACATATTGTATCTAAATTATACTGTAATATATTTAACATATATAAGACTGTTTGCCATCTGGGGGAGGGGGTTGGGGGAGGAAGGGAAAAAATCTGAATAGAAGTAAGTGCAAGGGATAATGTTGTAAAAAATTACCCATGCATATGTACTGTCAAAAAATGTTATAATTATAAAATAAAATAAAAAATTTAAAAAAAAAAAAAAAGAAAGTAATGAAATATTATTGTTCTATAAAAATAATGAACAAGCTGATTTTAGAAAGGCCTACAAAATTTTGTAAAAGTTGATACTGAATGAAACAAGGAGAACCAGAGTTATTTGTTATTTTATTTTATTTTATTTTATTTTTGCTTTGTTTTGTTTTGTTTTTTGCTTTTTGGGGGTCTGCTTCAGAAGGTGTTCAATGAATTCTTTCAATGCCTACTTAACCTTCTGGTTCTATTATCTCTGGGCAGTTCTTTATGATGATTGCCTGTAAAATAGAATCTAGGCTCTTTTTTATCATAATTTTTGGGAAGTCCCATAATCCTCAAATTTTCTCTCCTAGATCTATTTTCCAGGTCTGTCAATTTTCCAAGTAAATATTTCACGTTTTTCTCCAGTTTTTCAATTTTTTGGTTTTGCTTGACTGATTCTTGGTGTCTCAATGAATCATTCATTTCTATTTGTTCAGTCCTGATTTTTAATGAGTTATTTTCTTCATTTGCTTTTTTTTTTTACTTCTTTTTGTATATGTACAATTGAGATTTTAAATGAGTTATTTTGCTCTATGGAATTTTTTTTTTTTCCATTTCACTATTTTTTTTTTTTTTTTTTTTTTTTTTTTTTTTTTTTAGTGAGTTATTTTATTTTTCCAGTTCACAAATCCTATTTCTTGGGAATTCTTTATCTTTTCCAATTCACAAATCTTACTTTCCAGGGATTTTTTTAACTTTTTCCAATTCACAAATTTTGTTTCCCTGCACTTCCTGTGAATTCTTTTTTCTTTTCCAATTCAAATTTCAGGATGCTGTTACTCTCTCCACCCCACTGGAAGTGATTCAGAGCTGGTTAGCACAGGCTAGGCTGAGGAAGTTCCCAGTGAAGAGCCTCTGCTGTGTGGCCTAGTGACTGTCCTGAGGCTAGAGGCTGAACAGTGAAAGTGTCATAATCCCAGGCCAAACCCCCCCCCCCCCCCCAATAGGGCTGTGGATATTAGCAGCTGATCAGAGAATAGCCCTTGCACATAGACCAGAAGTGTCTCTGCCCTGGGAAGCAAAGTCGCTCCTGTGGAAGTTTCCCTGCTGTGGAAGTTCTACTGCCTATGACCGAGGCCCCCACTGTGCAGATAGAGGTTGCCCCAGGCTGTATCCCCCTGCTTTACAGATTCTTAACTGCCCCAAGGAAAAGCCCAATACAGCAGAAGGCAGCTGAATAGCCATGCCACTATCTGTTCTGAGTCACTTCTGGTTTGGGCTAGCTATAAGCAGAGTTTAGTTTCTGGCGTTTTTTAAAGTGGCTTTGATTTCTCTGCTGCTCTGCTCTTTTGCAAGCAGAGTAGAGCAATCATCTCATGCCAGAGTTGTCTGTCTATATAGCTTTTCTAACCCCAGAGACCTTCCCAGCCCGATCTGCACAATATGCTAGTCTAGCTCTATCACTGTCTGCCACTAGTTTTTCCCCCACCCCTCAGGACAGACCTTTTCTGACAAAATTCCAGATTCTTTTAGGCTGGTAAGTTGTACTTCTAACCTTTGTGAGTTTTACCAGTCAAGTACTATTTTTGAGGCTGAATTAAATAGTTGGTAGTGAGGGTAAGAGAGAGTTTAGAAAGTCATATGTTGCTTCTCTACCATCTTGGCTCCACCCCAAGTTATCAAATTTATTGGCATAAAGTTGGACCAAATAACTCCTGCTTATTTCTTTAATTTCTGCTTCATTGGTGCATAGTTCTCCCTTTTCATTTTTGAAACCTATAATTTGATGTTCTCTTTCTTTATCTATTCAGATTAACCATAGTTTATCTATTTTGTTTTTTTTCATAAAACCAATATTTAGTTTTATTTATTGAGTATTTTTTTTACCTTAAATTTTATTAATCTCTTTATTTACAGACAGACTTTCAATTTTGGTATTTGATTTGAGGGTTTTAATTTGCCCTTTTTCTAGCTTTTTTAGTTGCAAGCCCAAATCATTGATCTTTTATTTTATTTTATGCAAGTAGAGACATAAAATTTCCCCTTATTATTGCTTAGTCTGCATCCCATAGATTTTGGTATGATATCTCATTATGTTCATTATCTTGTATTAAATTATTCATTGTGCTTATGATTTGCTGTTTCACCCATTCATTCTTTAGAATGATATTATTTAGTTTCCAATTACTTTTTGGTTTATTTTCCCCTGGCATTTTTTTAAATGTAATTTTTATTGCATTGTTATCTGAAAAAAAATGCATTTACTATTTATGCCTTTCTGCACCTGATTTTGAGGTCTTTATGTCCTAATATATGTCAGTTTATTATTGCAGCTTTAGGAATTTAGATGCTACACCACTTGGTGCATGTGTGTTTAATATTGATATTACTTCTCTGTACGCTTTATCAAGATATAGCTTCCTTTTTGAATCTCTTTTAAATAGATCAATTTTTTGTTTTTGCTTTATCTGAGATCAGGATGGCTACCTCTGCTTTTTTGTTTACTTCACCTGAAGCATAATAGATTCTGCTCCAGCATTTTAACTTTACTCTGTGTGTATTGCCATGCTTTAAATCTTTTCCTTTTATTTTAGAATTCAGACTTTTAATCCAGTCTACTATCAAAGTACATTTTATGGGAGAGTTTGCCCCATTCACAGTTCCAGTTATAACTACTAATTTTGTATTTCCTGCAATCTTATTAAACCCAAATTATACTTTTCTCTTTCCTTTCCCTTTTATTTCCTTCCTAGTATTTTATGTATGAGCACTTCTTGTCTCAAACCGTCTGCCCCTTTTAGAGTCCTCCTTTCTTATGCCTTTTCCCTATATTTAGTCTACGCCTTTCCTTTTTGCCTTTCCCCTCCCACTTTTCCATAAGGTTAGAGAACTTTCTTGGTGAAACCAAATATATCTAATATTCTTTTTTTTTAAGCCAAATCTTACACAAAAGTGCGATTCACACAATATTCATCACCCTGCCTTCTTTCCCTCAATTATAATAGGTTCTCTTTGCATCTTCCTGAGATGTCATTTCTCTCATTTTACCTCCACTTTCCCATTTTTTCCTGTTACAATCCCCTTTCCAACTCTAGGGTTTTTAAAATATTATAACAGCAAAATCAGATTATTCACATATTCTCTATGCACACCTATAACAAAAATAGCTCAATTTATTTATTTATTTTTACCTTTTTATGCTTCTCTTGAGATCTATATTTAGAGGTCAAATATTTTTGTTTAGCTCTGGTCTTTTCATCAAAAATAAATATAATTCACAATTTCATTGAATGTCCATCTTCTATCCTGAAAATAAAATACTTAATTTTAATAGGGTAATTTATTCTTTTCTGCATTCCAAGTTTCTTTGCCTTTTGGAATATCAGATTCCAAGCCTTTCAATCCTTTAAAGCAGAATTTGCTAGGTCCTGAGGGATTCTTATTATGGCTTCTCAGTATCTGAATTGTCTTTTTCTGACTGCTTGTAATATTTTTAACTTGGTCCCAATAGTTCTGAAATTCAGCCATGATATTCCTTGGGGCTTTCCTTTTAGTGTCTCTTTCAGGAGGTGTTCGGTGAATTCTTTAAATGGTCATTTCCCCTTCTGATTCTATGACATTTGGGCAGTTTTTCTTGACTGATATTTTTTGTCTCATTGAGTCATTCATTTCCAATTGTTCAATTCTGAATTTAGTGGATTGTTTTCTTCATTTACTTTTTTAATTATCCAGTTCAATTTTAAGTGATTTTTTTGTTCTATGGTATATTTTTTTCAGATTTCAGAAATTCTGTTTTTAAAGAAGAGTTATTTTCTTTTTCTGTTTCACACATTTTGTTTTTCTGGCAGTTGTTTTATTTTTCCATTTTATCAAATCTATGTTTTAAGGAGTTATATGTGTTTTCCAAACCCTCTTGCAAAGTTTTCCTTTCCTTTCCACATTTTTCTTCTAGCTCTCTTTTGAGATCCTTTTTAGTTTCTTCTAGTAGAATCTTGTGTGATGGAGATAAGGGTTATACCACCTTTCAGGACTTCATCTGAAGACAATTTCCCTTTAGTCTCCTCAGGGTTTGATATGTGTTCTTCTCTTTCACCATAGAAGCTGTCTGTCATTAGAGTTCTTTTTACTTTTTACTCATTTTTTTTAAGTTGGTATCTGCTTTTAGGGCAAGGGAAGTTTTCCAGGCTTCCTCTACAGACAACAGTGAAGTGTGTTGGGATCATGCTGACTCACTCCAGGTGCTGATTGGGCAAGGCCAGGTCCTGTGCTTCACTATTTACCTTTTGTGTTTATGTTGGATGTTTTATAACTTCTCTGCTGATCTACTGGCTTGAAAAAAGGGCAGAGTATTTAACACTGTGGTAGAGTCCTTTCTGTAGATTCTCCACCGCATGGAGTCTGCACCATCCTTCAGAGACCACCCTCCACTTCCAGTCTGCACAGAATGAGCTGGCATTCTGTGCTAGGCCTCCCTCTGTGCCCAACCTAGTCTAGTGCTTCTTGAAATTATCTTCTGCTGTTAATTTGTTGCACTCTCAATATTTGTGAATTCTGCCAATTTAAAACAAATTTAGAGACTTAATTTGGTAATTAGTTGAGGGTTTTCACTGTCATACTAACTCCACCATGTACCCCTCTCCACACACACACACACACACACACACACACACACACACACACACACAAAGTCTAAAGAAAGATTGAGGAAGTAGGATATTAATTGGGACTTGTAGGAATGAAGGGAGTAAATAATTTGAGCCAAGGAGGGAGACTATGTTAAGCATGGTGCAAACAAGAAAAAATTCCTGGAGACAATAGATAGAATATCGAGTTTATGTATAGCCAAGATGCACTGTCACTGGCTCAAAGACTATGCCAGCAATTAGGTATAAGAAAAATGGAAAAATAGCAAGATGCTAAGATATCAAGGACTTTGAATTCCAAAGTGAGCTATTTTTTTTGTTCCTGTAAATGAGAGAAAGCCATTGGGATTAATGAGTATTAACCTGCTCAGAACTGAGTTTTAGAAAAATCATTTTAGTGGCTGAATGGAGGATGGAGTGGTATGGAGATAGATGTGAGCCATGTAGACTCTTGTAGACCAGCAGTCTATTATAATAATCCAGAAATTAAGACTACTATAGGCTTTGCAAATACCTTAGCTATTAGGGGATAGAAGGATGAGACACTAGAATCTAGATTGATACCTGGGTTGCAATCCTGAAGAACTAGTAAAAGGGTGTGCCCTTGATAATTAAAGGAAATTTAGGAAAAAATGTAGGCTTGAATAAATATAGCAAATTATATGTTGAACATATTGAGTTTAATCCATCTACTGAATATTCAATTGAAGCAGCTGGAAATTTGAGATTGGTGGTCAGCAGAGAAAGTAGGGCATGATAGAAAGACTTCAGAATTAAATCTATGATAGTAGATGTGATCAACAAATGAAGTAATACAGGAGGAGAAAAGAAGATAGCCAAGATAAAACTTATAGTCAAGAATTTAATTTGAAATATAATCCAGCAATTGAGATACAGGAGTAGTCTGATGACTAACAGGAAAACTAGAAGGGTGATAAAATGAAAGCCTAAAGTGATGAAGGTACCAAAAAGGATAGATTAAACATTACAAGAAGAATGAAAACTGGGAACAGGCCATTGATTTTGGCAACTAAAAATTCATTAGTAGCTTTGAAGAGAAAAGTTTTGATGAAATGATAAAATCAGCAGTCAGATTATAAGGGATTAAGAAGAGAGGCAAATCAAAGGATATGAACAGACAATTCTCAGATGATGAAATTGAAACTATATCCACTCTCATGAAAGAGTGTTCCAAATCACTACTGATCAGAGAAATGCAAATTAAGACAACTCTGAGATACCTCTACTTACCTGTCAGATTGGCTAAAATGACAGGAACAAATAATGATGAATGTTGGAGGGGATGTGGGAAAAATGGGACGCCGATGCATTGTTGGTGGAGTTGTGAAAGAATCCGGCCATTCTGGAGAGCAATTTGGAACTATGCCCAAAAAGTTATCAAACTGTGCATACCCTTTCATCCAGCAGTGTTACTATTGGGCTTATGTCCCAAAAAATACTAAAGAAGGGAAAGGGACCTGTATGTGCCCAAAATGTTTGTGGCAGTTCTTTTCATAGTGGCTAGAAACTGGAAGATGAATGGATGTCCATCAATTGAGAATGGTTGGGTAAATTATGGTATATGAAGGTTATGGAATATTATTGCTCTACAAGAAATGGCCAGCAGGATGAATTCAGAAAGGTTTGGAGAGACTTACATGAACTGATGCTGAGTGAAATGAGCAGAACCAGAAGATCACTATACACTTCGACAACAATACTGTATGAAGATATATTCTGATGGAAGTGGATATCTTCAACATAAAGAAGATCCAACTCATTTCCAGCTGATCAAGGATGGACAGAAACAACTACACCCAGAGAAGGAACATTGGGAATTGAATGTAAACTGTTAGCACTACTGTCTTTCTACCCAGGTTACTTATACCTTCAGAATCAAATTCTTGATGTGCAACAAGAAAATTGGATTTACACACATATACTGTATCTAGGTTATACTGTAACAAATGTAAAATATATGGGATTGCTTGTCATCTAGGGGAGGGAGTAGAGGGAGGGAGGGGAAAATTTGGAAATCTGGAAAAATGAATACAAGGGATAATGTTATAAAAAATTACTCATGCATACATACTGCCAAAAAATTTTATAATTATAAAATTAATTAAAAAAAAAAAGAAGAGAGGCAAAGGACAGAAAAAGGATGTAGTTACCCCTGATGACCTATTCAAAGAGTTTAATATTTGATATGTTTAGAGGAAATATACATGCATACATGCATACATACATGCTGAATATACACACCCTAGAATTATTTAATGTAATATGAACAATAGCATATACATTATTCTATTATTAATTGTATATTTTATAATATAGTATACATTTTATTTCAAAGACTAGCTAAACATATACATATGTATACATGTCTATATGTTAATATATGACATAATTCTTTTATGTGTACATGTGTGTATATATTCCAAACATAAACTACTCAGCAGGGAGAAGGTAATTTTATAAGGCCAAAAAGACCAGGAAAAGTCTTGGTAGAAGGTGATAATTAAGCTCTATGGCAAAGGATGTTGTTGATTTGAAGAGTAATAATGAACATATTTCAGGTCTGGGAATTACTCAGTATTAAGGCAGGAAAAATGTAAATGAACCTTTTTTGTAAAGGGAATACATGTTGGCTAATGTTGCTAAAGTGTGGAGTGTGAACAAGATAGTGAAATATTGGAATATTAAAAAGGTAAGAAGAGTCAACTTCAAATATGAAATAAAGGACTTAATGTTTTATGCTGGAGATATTAGGATGACATTAGAATTTATTGGCTTATTGAATGGGGGCAACCTGTTTAAATCACTTTATCTCAGAGTGAGGATGGAGCCAAGATGGTGGAGTAAAACCAAGAAGCTGTTGAAGCTGTCCCCCGTTTCCCTCAAAAACACTTGACACCAAGGCTCTGAACAGAGTCTAATGGAATGAAACTATTTTCTAGCTCAAAATAGATTGGAAGAACCTCAAGAAATGTCAGTTTCACTGGGTTGAAAAGAGTGTTCAGTCCAATTCAGTGTCTAGGACAAATAGTGAGATGGTCTTAATCAGAGCAGATCAGGAACTGAGATTTTGAGTCCTGACTCAGTTGTAGAGCAGACCAGTGGGGCAGCCTACATTTTCAACACAGAAGGCAAATTGCCAATCCAGTAAACTAGACTGTTTCTTGGAGAGATCAGGTAGGACTATCCTCTGCTCTGAGCAAGAATCCAAATACAATGAGCTATTAGCAAAATGGTAGCTTGGGAAACCAGGCTATTGATTGGAGAGAGCAGATAGGGTTAACCAAAGCTGAGCAGGACTGTAAACACAAGGGGCTCCTGTGCTCAAAGACAAAGCCTCAGTACTACAGTGAAACTTGAGATGATGCCTCATATAACTCAGGAGTAGAGCTCAACCACAAGTATCCCAAAATAAGAGAAAAAGAGAAAAGAAAAAGAAAATGAGTAAGAAACAGAAAATAACTTTATCCATAGAAAGTTACAATGATAACATAGAAGATCCAAAAAACAATGCAGTAGAAAACAAAATAATCATAGGGAAAATTTCAAAAAGTGATATGAATTAGTCTGAAACTCAAAAAATCTTCTTGGAAGTACTTATAACATTTTTTAAAGGCAAACAAGAGATGTAGAAGAAAAATTTGGAAAAGAAATTAGTAGTATGTAAGAGAGAGTCAAGAGCATGGAAAAGGAAATACAAAAATTATCTGAAGAAAATAATTCCTTAAAAATAAAATTAACCAAATGTAAAAAAAAAGTCACCTGAAAGAAAGTCACTTTTGTAGATATATAGTGGGTTGATTCAAGTGAAGAAATACATGAAAAAAGGAAATTATTAGCAATTACTTACTATTATGTAGTCAGTCAATGAATATAAACACAAACAAACAAAAAAAAAGACAAAAGGAGCTTATATTCTATTAATAGAAAACTACAAAAAAGGAAGCTGAAAACATGTTCTGGTAGGACATCCTTACAGGCATGATAGAGAAGAACATAATGCAACCTATCTAGATATCAAGAAATGTTTTTTTCTTGGCACTCTCTTTAAATGGAAGTTCTGTGAGAACTCATTCCTTTAAAAGGTAGTGTCTTAGGGACAATGTACTTCAAAGATATGAATTACAGAAATAAAGTGATTTTCCAGGATGAAAATTTGGGACATGATGGAAAAGTTCCAAATATAATCTGATAAGAAATTAATTCCCTAAAAAAGAAGTGACATTAGTCTAAAGTTTTATTTGGAAAGAAAGGTTAAATCTGAGAACTACTGGAGAGAAAAATAATACAGGATTTAACAACTGGTTACATAAATGAAGTAAATCAGAGAGAGGAGTTAAAAATAATAGTATTTCTGTGAAGCTGAACAATGATGATGCTATGGACAGCGATTTATAAATTCAAGAAAACGAACTTTGAGGTAATGATAAATTCTGTTTTGTATGTATTCATTTTTAAATATCTGTAAGTTATTAACTTCAAAAGGTACTTGGTTATGTGACACTGGAATTTAGAAGAGAGACTAATCCTGGTTAAATATATCTGGGAATTATTAGCATAGATACAACTGAGTATAGATAAAGTGTAGATGGAAAAGAAAAGAGGTTTTCAAATAATTCCATATAGGGAACACTCAGAGTGAGTAAGCAAGGCATGGATATAAAAATAACAAACGATGCTGAGGAATACATATCTAGATAGAAAGACTTTCAAAATGGAGTCAAAATAGCAATGAGAGAAAATAGTATCCAGGAAGATGATGAAGTCTATAGGATAAAAAATTATAGAGTTTAGGAAGTATGAGCATGGAAAGGATGTAATTCATTTTGGTTATTAAGAGAATATTGGTAATTTTGGAAAGAGCAATCATTTATACCCCATGCATATAAAAAAACAAGAAATATGTTACTTTAGTATATATATTATACTTGCATACAATATATGTTATATAACATATAACTATATGTTTATTAAATATTTTAATGTTATGTAATATATGTATTAGTTATTATATTTATAATTATTATATGCTTCTTTGAAATAACATGAAATATTATAATATTATAGCAATGCAGCCTTGAAATAAATTATTGCATATTAACCCAATGTTATGAGTTTTCAGAATCTTTGATAAGTTGCTTTTTAGTCTCTAATGAATGTATTTACATCAAAAATATTCATTAATTCCAATTATCCCATCTGTTTTAATGATAAAAATTCATAGATTATATTTTCAAGAATCCAAATAACAACAAATTGTGATTCATATCAGCATATGAAAAATTATATTGCTCAATAGTAATTTTTATATTACTCCTTCATGACTTGCCAACCTTATCCCACTTTGGAATTAATGACTAGTTTCTATAATCAGGTTTCCAGAATATTATTTATAATCTCAATTTATATTTTATGAAAACATATAGTACATTTTTTAGAGAAAGAAGTAATAATTAAAGCAATGTGTATTTTTGCAGAGGTTTTTGGAAGTGTTTAGAAAATACTTTCAATAATGAACCATGAAAAACACTTTGGTAGACAGTGAATAGAACCAATTTTAACACTTAATATAAGCCAACAGTATGAGGTTTCTGATAAATACACACATGCATGCTCTCATGTAGACACACATCCACAAACCCAATGAAATGAAAGAGAAGCAAACAAGAAACAATTATAATAGTATCTTATGCTGCATTAAAGAAGCAACAAGGGAGCAAATAATCCAATTGCACTTGGTATTGATTATACTACATCTGGAGCACATCATTTACTTCTAGACATCACATGGTAAAGGAATCTGACAGACTTTAAAATTTCCACAGGAATGTGGCCAAGTTGATGCCCAATCATTCTATTCTTCTCACTTCATGTGTGAGAAAGAGTTAAAAGATGAAATGTTATTTAGTTTGGAAAAGAGAAAATAATTAAAGGGTTGTTGTCAGTCAACAAACGGTTATGCTGTCATTATCTTCCAGTCAAGAGACACACATGACTAGCGAACTTTCTTAACTGATGTGATCCCTAATTGGGGAAAGAGGACAGATGACGAAATTTTAGAGAAAGGCATGGATTATTCAGCCATATAGAAGAAGAATTGCATAAGACACACAAAAAGAAGTGATAAAAGTATCTGAATGAAAGACCTGAGGAAAAGAAAAGTGACACTTAATAAAGATCGTTTTGTGCCTAAAGGATAGGTTTTAGAGGGAGTGATAGCTATAGACCATATTGAAAGAGATGATAAAATTATAATTCAAAAGCCACATATATGATAGATTCAGTAAAAGACTCTAAAGATAAATTTCCAATGTATACAAAAATGTTTTTTCCATAATCACAATATTTACCTATTTTTATTTCCTTAGGGAAATTATAAATTACATACTAGAATACATGTGAAAGCTTGAAAACGTAGATATTTTTATATTTAAATAATATTATGTGTGAGCTTGTCTCTATCAGAAACATTCTCTTATAAAATGGGGCCTCTATTAGTGTACAGAATCACAGAATTTAAGAGCTGGAAAATAATTCAGCAGCCATTTAGTCTCTAGGCAGTTGGAGGTCACAGAGCATGGAAGGCTGGATGAAGTTAGGCAGACCCAATGAAAATTCAGCTTCAGACACCTAACTAGCTTTGTGACCTTGAGCAAATCACATAATATCTGTATAACTTGGCTTTTTCATATGTAAAACGGGAGTAATAATCATGACTATATCTCAGTTGAGTTCTAAGTGTAAAATGAGAATGTCTAAAGCACTTTAAAACTGAGAAACAGTATATAAAATTTAGCTAATAGTAATGTAGCTTATAAAAGAAAAGATTTCTCATAATAACATATCAAGAAATAGATATAAAAGCTCCATTTGAGAACCTACAAAGAGAGGGAAATCATCATCTCTCAAAGCAGAATGTTCCACTTTTTGATGCTATACTAGGCAAGATCATCAATTTTATATTTTGCCCTTCCCTTTTCTTCCTGGTTTTGTCTTTTGCAGGCAAATAGAAAAGTATAATTTCTCCTCTGTTTGTCAGTCCTTCATCAATTTGAAGATGGGTATAAATATCCCATCCTATATTCATTTTAAATATTTTCTTCTCCAAACTAAGTATTCCCATCTCCCTAAAACAATCATCATATGACATAGATTCAAGGATTTTATTCTCCAATGAATACTTCTCAGCTTTTTAGCATTCTTCTTTAATTGTGATGCTCAGAACTGAAAATGAAATTCCAAATATAGTATTATAAGGGGAGATTGAAATAGTATTATGATTTCTCTATTCAAAGAAGCTATGTATTAATGATCCCATATTGGTTCAAATATCATCTTTGTATGAATTATTTCCAATTCTGTAGTCCTAATTTATCTCCTATAGGCTTATCTTTTACCACTAACCTTCATATTTGACATATTGATTTAGATGACCCACTGACTTTTAAATTTTAATAGATACAAGAGAGAAATCACTGTATGTCCAGCTCAAACATTCTTTCTTTTGAATTTCCCTATTATTATTGAGGGTATTACCATCTCCCTCATCAGCCAGGCTTACAATTTTGATGTCATCTCCAACTTTTTATTTGTACTCACACTATATATCCAACCTATTGTCAAATACAGTTGTTTCTATCTTTACAGAATCTCCTATCGATGCCGATTCTCTCCACTTACAAAATCAACATTGAGAAACCTGCTAGCTGTCATAACCTCATATCTGCACTGTTTTAGTAGTCTTCTAATAGTTTTCCTGACTTATGTTTCTCCTTAGAACAGTTCCTATTTACCTTCACTGCCAAATGATCTTTTTTAAAGGGCAGATCTGTCTGTATCTCCTACTGTTCAATAAATTCCAATGACTGCTTATTATCTCTATCAAATATTAAATCCTTTGTTTGGTGTATAAAAGCCTTCATATCCTGGTTCCATATTATACTTTTATAGCTTATTTTTATTATACTTTATGTTCTTTTCAATTCAACAACACTGAATATTATAAATATATGCATATTGGTATATATATATATATATATGTACATATATATATATATATATATATATATATACATATATATATATATATACACACACATATATGCATCTATATACATGTCTATTTGTTGCTATACTATATTTAGATAAAAGTACATTAATGTTGTATCTACATATATAAGAATATAATTATAGTAGATATGTGGATATATCATATATCACTACTGTATAACTAGAGAGTAATCTCCGAGTGATGTTATTAATAATTGGAAAATGAATAAAGAAAAGACAATGGAAAAGGCCTCATACGGAAAATAGAATTTGATTTATGTATTGAAAGAAGTCATGAAAGCCATGTGCCAGAGGTAAGAAGGAAGAATTAAAATTATTTTTTTATTTTATTAATTTTATAATTATACATTTTTGACAGTATATATGCATGAGTAATTTTTTTTATAACATTATCCCTTGTATTCATTTTTCCAGATTTTCCCCTCCCTCCCTTAGATGACAGGCAATCTCATACATTTTACATGTATTACAGTATAACCTAGATATAATATATGTGTGTAAATCCAATTTTCTTTTTGCACGTTAAGTATTGGATTCCGAAGGTATAAGTAACCTGGGTAGAAAGACAGTAGTGCTAATATTTTACATTCAATTCCCAATGTTCCTTCTCTGGGTGTAGTTGTTTCTGTTCATCATTGATTAGCTGGAAGTAAGTTGGATCTTCTTTATGTTGAAGATATCCACTTTCATCAGAATATATCTTCATACAGTATTGTTGTTGAAGTGTATAGTGATCTTCTGGTTCTGCTCATTTCACTCAGCATCAGTTCATGCAAGTCTCTCCAAGCCTTTCTGAATTCATCCTGCTGGTCATTTCTTACAGAGCAATAATAAAGAATTCAAAATTCACTGAGGTGGATTATGGCATGTTAATCAGCAAGAATATTAATATTGTTACATTGTAGATAACATGTATTGTGTTACTAATTGATGCATTTTAAGATTGACAAAAATCTCAATTATTGTAATCTAGCCCATTTCTTCAGTCTTCACAGAGTTGTTTTGAAAATACAAATGGCAAATATGTATCTGAAATCCTGCATCATAATCCTGATCAGTCTATAATCTCTAAGCAAAAAAGTGAGATTAATTTGGCATCATATTTTTAACGAATTCATGTAATCTCCACATCTCCTTTCCAAAGGCCCTACAAACCATATGATTAATAATTAGTTTCCAAAATTATTCAGGTATCTAAGTTACACTCACTGATCTATATTTTGAAGAACCTATATTTTTCCTTGTATAAAAATGAGGACAGCATCTTCCTGTCTCTAATTTAGTTATATATCTATTTTTCCTGATCATTCAAAAACATTCAATATTGTTTGAAGACTATATTTTCAAGTTTTTTTAGTAACTTGGAATATAAATAGTATTTGCCAAGAGTATTAAGCTATTTAAATAGCTAATATGCTTAATCATTAATTTGCTACTTGTACTGTCAGCTATCTGACTTCAACATACTTAAACAGAATGATGTTTTTTCAAATTTGAAACTCATTTTCCTTAACAGAGTATATGTAACAAAGGTTATTTTGCTCTATTTGTCCTCTGTTATCTCACTTATGCAATAATCTATTGATTTTTTTATTTTTCTACTTCATTCAAAAAGCCCTAATATAGTAATGTATTATCTTTAATATTTTACATATGTCTTTTTTATTTTAATATTTTCATTTACCAGATATATGCATGGATAAATTTTACAACATTTACAGTTGCCAAACCTTTTGTTCTAATTTTTCCCCTCCTCCCCCCCCCCCCAGATGGCAGGTTGACCAATATATTACATATGTCTTTTACTGGATGTCATATTCTTGACAATAATTGAAGATTTGGGCCACTTACTTTTTAAGGGCTGATAGATCCCAGCTCTCTTGCTTATTAAAAAAAAAAAAAAAAACAGATCTCAGATAATGTATTAAACAGTTATGAACTTCTCTTCTTCCTATATTATTTCATTTGCTAATCTCACTAATTCACATGTTCAATTATCATTTTTATGTAGATTATTTCCAGATCTCTATATGCATCCCTACTTTCTCCTTCAACTGATTCTTGGATATATCAAATTTATATATCACACAGGCATCCTAAACTCAACATCCAAAATGGAACTGATTATTTTTCCCTAAAATGTTGCTGTCTTCTTAATTTCTTTATTAATGTTTAAGGCATTAGCATCCTTCTAGTTATTAGGACTCAAAACCTACTTGTTAAACTTTATTCCTTAATCTCATTCTCCATATTTTAAATCACTGTCAAATCTTGTCATTTCTAAATTTACAAAATTCCTCGACTTCCAGGCAAGATGGCAGCTTGGAGGCAGACAGCTGCTTGAGCTCCTCGTTTTCTCTCAGAACTTACTTCATGACAAGCCTCTGACTTAATGCTTAACCCAGAAAGAAATCCACAAATAATCACCAAGAGAAGACATCCTTGAAGGTCGCCAGAAAAGGTCTGTGTTTGCTCGGGGGAGGGTCAATAAGACTGGGCACAGACTGAGGGCAGGCTGCCAGAGCAAGACAGGCAGCTCACACAGCTCAGACCAGAGGGGGAGGGGTGAGATCTCTGCCATTTCTGCAATAGGGCTTTTGCCCCAGTGTGGATGCTCCGTATTGGCAGCAAGCCAGGAGCAGCAGAGAGGGTGTAAACACCAGAGGTGAAGATTAAAACCCCAGAAAGCCAGCTTCTCTGAGCCCAGCCACCCCCAAACCCCACCTGGACTGACTCGGTGCATTCTCAGAGCCTCAGAGCGCAGACTCATTACAGTCATTGCTGTTCTGTTAGTGGCTCTCTGATGCCCTACCCCCAGTCTGTAGAGGAAGCCCATTAATACCATCCAGCCCCATTCGCCGCAAAACAGACCAATTATTTCTCATGTCAGTTTGTTTTCTTTGATTCTTACTCTGACAAAATGAACAAAAAATTCAAAAGGGCTCTAACCATTGACAGCTTCTGTGTGGAGAGGGAGCAGACTTCAAATGCTGAGGAGACTAGGAACAGACACTCCCAAGATGTATCCCCTGGGAGGGATATAAGCTGCTCCTCAATACAAAAGAACATCATAGAGGAAATCAAAAAGGCTATCACAAGAGAGCTGGAAGAGAAATGGGAAAAGGAAAGGGAAGCTTGGCAAGAGAGCCTGGAGAAGTCATCCCATGCATTGAAAGACAGAGTGGATAAAGAAATCAAATCATTGAGAAACAGGAATAGTGAGCTGGAAAAGGTAAACAACTCCAAGGAAAACAGGATTAGTGAGCTGGGAAAAGAAATCAGCTCTCTAAAAAATAAAATGGATAAAATGGAAAAAAAATTCCATAGAAGATAAAAACTCAATTGGACAATTACAAAGAGATATAAAAAAAGTGAGTGAAGAAAATACATCATTGAAAATTAGACTGGAACAAGTAGAAATGAATGACTCAAGGAGAAACCAAGAGGTAGTCAAGCAAAACCAGAGAAATGAAACAATTGCAAAGAATGTCAAGTACCTTACCAGAAAGACAACAGACCTGGAAAACAGATCCAGGAGAGACAATTTGAGAATAATCGACTCCCTGAAAAATGGGAGGAAAAAAAGAGCTTGGACACCAATTTTGAGGAAATTATCAAAGAGAACAGCCCAGACATTCTGGAAACAGAGGGTAAAATAGACATTGAAAAAAATCATCAATCACCTACTGAAAGGGACCCTAAAATCAAAATGCCAAGAAATATAGTGGCCAAGTTCAAGAACCATCAGACAAAGGAAAAGATATTGGAAGCTGCTAGAAAAAAGCAATTCAGATATGGAGGGTCCACAATAAGGATAACCCAGGATCTAGCAGCGTCCACATTAAAAGAACGAAGGGCCTGGAACATGATATTCCGAAAGGCTAAGGAACTTGATATGCAGCCAAGAATAACTTACCCAGCAAGAATGAGCATCGTTTTCCAGGGAAGAAGATGGACATTTAACGAAATAAATGAACTCCATCTATTTTTGATGAAAAAACCAGACCTACATAAAAGGTTTGATCTTCAAATACAGAACTCAAGAGCTTTCTAAAAAGGTAAAAAGAAATCTTGAGAAAAAATATGTAAAGAACATATGTACAATTTGTCTTAGAAACTAGAGGTGGAAAGGAGATTATATCATAAAAAAGTGTAAAGTGGTGGTACTACATCTCATGAAGAGGCAAAGGTAACCTATTATATCTGAGAGAAAGAAAGGAGGGAGATGAACATAGTGTGTATCAATAGACATATTCGATTTATGGTGAAACTTCTTCCACTTCATTGAAAAGTGAAAGGGAAGGAGTAAGCTAAGGGGAAGGGAATACAGTAATTTCGAGGAACAGGGGTAAAATAAGGGGAGGATCTTTAAGGTGGGGGAGGGATCCTAAAAAGGGAGGGCTGTGAAAAGCAAGTGGTGTTCACCAGTTTAATACTGGAGAGGAAGGTAAAAGGGAAGGAAAGGAGAAAGGCATAAGCAGGGGTTAATAGGATGGCAAGCAATATAGAATTAGTCCTTCTAACCATAAATGTGAATGGGGCAAACTGCCTCATAAAGAGGAAGCAGTTAGCAGACTGGATTAAAAGTCAGAATCCTACTATATGTTGTTTACAGGAAACCCACCTGAAACAGGGTGAGACATTCAAACTAAAAGTAAAAGGGTGGAGCAGAATCTATTATGCTTCAGGCAAAACCAAAAAAGCAGGAGTAGCCATCCTCATCTCAGATCAAGCAAAAACAAAAAATGATCTAATTAAAAGACATAAGGAAGGGATTTATATCTTGCTAAAGGTTAGCACAGATAATGAAGCAGTATCAATATTAAACATATATGCACCAAGTGGTGCAACATCTAAATTCTTAAAAGAGAAATTAAGAGAGCTGCAAGAGGAAATAGATATCAAAACTATAATAGTGGGAGATCTCAACCTTACACTCTCAGAATTAGATAAATCAAACCACAAAATAAGAAAGAAGTCAAAGAGGTAAATAGAATACTAGAAAAGTTTGATATGATAGATCTTTGGCGAAAGCTAAATGGAGACAGAAAGGAATACACGTTCTTCTCAGCAGTTCATGGAACCTATACAAAAATTGATCATATACTAGGGCATAAAAACCGCAAAATCAAATGCAGTAAGGCAGAAATAGTAAATGCATCCTTTTCAGACCATAATGCAATCAAAATAACATTTAATAAAAAGCCAGGGGAAAATAGACCAAAACAATAATTGGAAACTAAATAATCTTATATTAAAGAATGATTGGGTAAAACAGCAAATTATAGACATAATTAACAACTTCACCCAAGAAAATGACAATAATGAGACATCATACCAAAATGTGTGGGATACAGCCAAAGCAGTAATAAGGGGAAGTTTTATATCTCTACAGGCCTACTTGCATAAAATAGAGAAAGAGAGGGCCAACGAATTGGGCTTACAACTAAAATTGATAGAAAAGGAACAAATTAAAAACCCCCAGAGAAACACAAAACTTGAAATTCAAAAAATAAAAGATGAGATTAATAAAATTGAAAGTAAAAAAACTATTGAATTAATTAATAAAACTAAGAGGTGGTTTTATGAAAAAACCAACAAAATAGACAAACCCTTATTAACCTGATTAAAAAAAGGAAAGAGAAAAAGCAAATTGATAGTCTTGAAAATGAAAAGGGTGAACTCACCACTAATGAAGAGGAAATTAGAACAATAGTTATGAGCTACTTTGCTCAACTTTATGCCGATAAATTCGATAACTTAAATGAAATGGAAGAATACCTTCAAAAATATAGCTTGCCCAGATTAACAGAGGAAGAAGGAAGTAGTCTAAATAGTCCCATCTCAGAAAAAGAAATAGACCAAGCTATTAACCAACTTCCTAAGAAAAAAGTCCCCAGGACCAGATGGATTTACATGTGAATTCTACCAAACATTTAAAGAACAACTAACTCCAATGCTATGTAAACTATTTGAAAAAATAGGGATTGAAGGAGTCCTACCAAATTCCTTCTATGACACAGACATGGTACTGCTACCTAAATCAGGTAGATCGAAAACTGAGAAAGAAAACTATAGACCAATTTCCTTAATGAATATTGATGCTAAAATCTTAAATAAGATATTAGCAAATAGACTTCAGAAAATCATCCCCAGGATAATACACTATGACCAAGTGGGATTTATTCCAGGAATGCAGGGCTGGTTTAATATTAGGAAAACTATTAGTATAATTGACCATATTAATAATCAAATTAATAAAAACCATATGATCATCTCAATAGATGCAGAAAAAGCATTTGATAAAATCCAACATCCATTCCTACTAAAAACGCTTGAGAGTATAGGAATAAATGGACTATTCCTTAAAATAATAAGGAGCATATATTTAAAACCTTCAGTAAACATCATATGTAATGGTGATAAACTAGAACCTTTCCCTGCAAGATCAGGAGTGAAACAAGGTTGCCCACTATCACCATTACTATTCAATATAGTACTAGAAACTCTAGCCTCGGCAATAAGAGCCGAGAAAGAGATTCAAGGAATTAGAGCAGGAAATGAAGAAATCAAATTGTCACTTTTCGCAAATGACATGATGGTATACTTAGAGAACCCCAAAGACTCTGCTAAAAAGCTATTAGAAATAATTCAGAATTTTAGCAATGTCGCAGGATACAAAATAAATACTTGCCACAAAAATAAAGTCAGATTTAAATAATTTGGAAAGACATTCAGTGTCCTTGGATAGGCCGAGTGAATATAATAAAGATGACAATACTCCCCAAACCAATCTATTTATTTAGTGCTATACCAATCAGACTCCCAAGAAACTCTTTTAATGACCTAGAAAAAATAACAACAAAATTCATATGGAAGAATAAAAGGTCGAGAATTGCAAGGGAACTAATAAAAAAAAAGTCAGAGGAAGGTGGTCTAAGTGTACCTGATTTAAAGCTATATTATAAAGCAACAGTCACCAAAACCATTTGGTATTGGCTAAGTAATAAACTAGTTGATCAGTGGCATAGGTTAGGTTCACAGGGAAAGATAGTGAATAAAAATAGCAATTTAATCTTTGACAAACCCAAAGATCCCAAATTTTGGGATAAGAATTCATTTTTTGACAAAAAACTAGGCATGGACCCACATTTAACACCACATACTAAGATTAGATCAAAATGGGTCCAAGATTTAGGCATAAAGAACGAAATCATAAATAAATTGGAGGAACATGGGATGGTTTACCTCTCAGACTTGTGGAGGAGGAAGGAGTTTGTGTCCAAGGGAGAACTAGAGACCATTATTGATCACAAAATAGAATATTTTGATTACACCAAATTAAAAAGTTTCTGCACAAACAAAACTAATGCAAACAAGATTAGAAGGGAAGAAACAAATTGGGAAAACATTTTTAAATTTAAAGTTTCTGATAAAGGCCTCATCTGCAAAATACACAGAGAATTGACTATAATTTATAAGAAATCAAGCCATTCTCCAATTGATAAATGGTCAAAGGATATGAACAGACAATTTTCAGATGATGAAATTAAAACTATTTCCACTCATATGAAAGAGTGTTCCAAATCACTATTGATCAGAGAAATGCAAATTAAGACAACTCTGAGGTATCATTACACACCTGTCAGATTGGCTAAAATGACAGGAACAAATAACGATGAATGTTGGAGGGGCTGTGGGAAAACTGGGACACTGATGCATTGTTGGTGGAGTTGTGAAAGAATCCAACCATTCTGGAGAGCAATCTGGAATTATGCCCAAAAAGTTATCCAAATGTGCATACCCTTTGACCCAGCCATACTACTACTGGGCTTATACCCCAAGGAACTACTAAAGAAGGGAAAGGGACCTGTATGTGCCAAAATGTTTGTGGCAGCCCTTTTCATAGTGGCTAGAACCTGGAAGATGAATGGATGTCCATCAATTGGAGAATGGTTGGGTAAACTATGGTATATGAATGTTATGGAATATTATTGTTCTATAAGAAATGACCAACAGGAGAAATACAGAGAGGCTTGGAGAGACTTACATCAACTGATGCTGAGTGAAACGAGCAGAACCAGAAGATCATTATACACTTCAACAATGATACTGTAAGAGGATGTATGCTGATGGAAGTGGATTTCTTCAACATGGAGAAGAGCTAATCCAATTCCAATTGATTAATGATGGACAGAACCAGCTACATCCAGAAAAGGAACACTGGGAAATGAATGTAAACTGTTATTTTTACCTTCTGAATCCAATTCTTCCTGTGCAACAAAAAATTCAGTTCTACAGACATATATTGCATCTAGAATATACTGTAATATATTTAACATATATTATACTGCTTGCCATTTGGGGGAGGGGGTTGGTGGAGGAAGGGAAAAAATCTGAATAGAAGTAAGTGCAAGGGATAATGTAAAAAATTACCTATGCATATGTACTGTCAAAAAATGTTATAATTATAAAATAAAATTAAAATTAAAAAAAAAAAGATCTAACTGATCATATAACTAAGTACTCTGACTGTACCAAGGAGGGCAGAACAAGCAGAACTCTCTAATCCCATCTGGGAGTTCCTATCCACTGAGATCTCTCGTGATTTAAAATAAACATTTACTTTTTTTACTTTAAAAAAAAAATTCCTCTTTTGCATCCTTTTCTCTCCACTTATGTAGGCACTAACATATTTAAAAGCCTCATTCCTTTTCCCCTGGACTATTTCAATATGTTGTTATGGTCTGCCAGCTTCAGGATTCTTTCTTACTCAATTCCATCATATACTACCTACTAAAGTGATTTTCCTAATGCATAGGATTGATAGTGTCATGCTCCTACTCAACAAAATTCAGTGGCTTTCAATTATCTGGAATAGCAGATATAAAATTCTTTAGCATTGAAATCTCTTTACAATATTCCCCACTCTCACTTTTCTAGTCTTCCTATACTTGACTTATCTCTATGGTCCAATGACACTAGTTTATTTACAGCTCCTTTCCAATAACACATAATTTCCCAATCTTTGCCTTTCTGCTGTATTCTCTAACCAGAAGAAAATGCCTCATTACCTCTATTTCGATTCCTGTGTTTAATTTTTAGCTCACTAGAATATGAGCTCCTCAAGATAAGGTTTGACTTTGCCTTTCTTTGAATGCTTAGAATTTAACATAATGTTAACATAACATAACATATATATATATATGTATATATATATATATATATATATATATATATACATATATATATATATACACATATACACATACATACACACACACACACACACACACACACACACACACACATATATATATATATATATATGTGTGTGTGTGTGTGTGTGTGTGTGTATATAATTTTATTTGTGGACTTGACAGGCTTAAATCAATACTCAGCCATAGATGGGCTTTCCTAGACTAACTACTAAGATCTTCTCATCTCAGATAACCTTTTTATCTACATTGAATGTATCTTGTCTCTTCCTAGTTCTTTGCACACATTTTCTAGTCCACTGGCACATTTTTGCCTTGAAAGCAGAGACTGCTTTTGCATTTTTTCCCCTTGATTTGTTTTGTTTTAGATTACAAATGCTTATCTGAGTAGATAGAACAAAGCAAGCAGAATATAAACAAATGCTTAGCAATTGATAACCTGAAACACACATATGCAAACATATATAAAGTATATGTAAAAACATGTTTAAACACTTAAATGTATGTAAATACACACTCTAGTGCTTATGGAATCAATTAAAATTTTGAAACAAATTTTGAGATACACATACACACATATATATTGACATACAATTCCTGGAGAAGAGCTTGCATCTTAGGAGGAGCAAGTTCACTGGTTGAAGTAATTTTTCCCAGGAGCCCTTGCATTATCCCACACCCATTCTCCAGGAGGATAAAAGAGGGCAGCTCTGAAGGAAAGAGAGGGTTTTGTCTGGACAAGACTTTAGGCTGCTCTCTGCAGGAAGGGAAGTCGGCTCTCTACAGGAAGAAGAATCTGTCCGAGAGATTTGAGTTGACACAGCAGATCTCTTCCCAGAGAGCGATCGGCAGCTTCTGGAGACAACAGCATGTTACAAATTGGCGTCTATAATGTGGGGCAAGGACTTTTACTTATCCTGACAAGGACTTATTCTGATCTCTTCAGAGGAGCTAGCCCAAATCTTCGCATTTAAGGACTTATTCTGAGCCCTTCAGAGGAGCTAGATTGGATCATCGCATATTCACATGTCATGTCATACACAATTTGATGCATATATATATATATATATATATATATACATATACATATACACATACATATATGTATGTGTGTATATATATATATATATATATATATATATATATATATATATATATAAAATACATAAAACATCCCTATAGTACATGTATACATACATAAGTGGAAGTGTATACATACATAATATATAGCACATATCTATAGTATATGCATATATACATACCCATTCAATATGAGTTCTTCTAGAAGCTTAATTTTTTCTTCTCTTTCTCTTCCTCTTCTTCCTCTGCTGCTCTTCCTCCTCCTCCTTCTTTCTTTCTTTCATTCTTCTTCTTCTTCTTCTTCTTCTTCTTCTTCTTCTTCTTCTTCTTCTTCTTCTTCTTCTTCTTCTTCTTCTTCTTTTTCTTCTTCTCTTCATTTGATTTTTACCTACCTAGTATTGGTAATGAGGTTTTTTTGGTTCACCATTGGTCTACTTTCTTGACACTTCTTTCCATTATCTTATTCTGTCTCAAGATCTTATGGTTTCTGTTTTGCTTCCAGATGACTTTTTCATATTACCTTGAAATCCATATTCTCTCCAGTGCACTAAATGACAGGAAAAAAAATTTCCTCATCTTGTAACTTTCTTCTAAAGTAAGAAAGTTACCTTTCAAGCAACACACATAGTTGCTCCAGCATAAAGACAAATATAGCACAAACTCTGCAGGTAACTGGAAGAATTCCTTTTCATTCCACAACTCCTGATTCTAAAATGGAATCATCATTATTTTATTCTTTACAAAATATTCCTATTGCTGTCTACTGTGGAAAACTGCAGCTTCATCACTTGGCAAGAACCAGAAGCCAAAAGAACTCTGGGCTTGGACTCAGAAGATCTGAGCTCGAATGCTCACTCAATCAATAACTATCTATGTGACCTTGAAAATTCAAATATGTTCCCTGAACCTCAGTTTTTTTTTTTTTCCCTTTGTAAAATAGACATAGCAATACCCTAATTCACCTCAGAGAAAATAGGAAGGAGAAACCATCAAAATGCTTGTTAAGACTTCCATTTAAGAAAATTTAAGAATTAAATATAATAATTTCCATAAAATATTTTCAAAGAATAAAAAAGTTATCTGGAAATATGTATACATGTTTATATGTATATATATATATATTTCCAGGTAACTTATATGCTTATATATGCTTATTATCTTTATCTTTAGTAAAAATAAGTGCAAAAAATACAGAGATTTTTAAATTGTTGCCTGTCTTCTGTTTTAACATGTGATTGAGAAATTGGAAGGACTATTTCATTGAAAGACATTTTGATATAGTCTGAGAGATATTCTAAAGAGGGATGGAGTGGAAAACTTGTGCTTGTATTCAATTATTGATGTAGGAAGTATTTTGCCAAGTTTGTACATGGAATCTTTATTTGCAAGCTAAGTATTTGCTACTCAGAATCTATTTTCCCTATGAAGTAATATTAAGTATAGTACACAGGTTTCCAGGGCAGCCCACAAAAATTTGTATAGTTGAACTATGGTTCTTTCACCCTGAAATAGATTAAAAAATAATATTGTTACAAGATTTACTTTTTTTAAATTTAAAAAATGTGCTTTTTGTTTTATTTTTTAGAATATTGGAATTTGAGGAAAATCAGTTTTAATTAGAATTATCTGATGTGATAACTTCTACTGTTTGAGGTGAATCTAAATATTGATGATATAGCTTTAAAATGTCTAATTTTAATTAAAGTATTACGACATTCCTTTTCCTCAATATTAATATAGCAAAATCTTCTTATTTTCTGCTTTCAAAATTAGGATCATTTTGATAAGAAACTCAGAAGAAGTTAACTGGCATAAAAATGTAAGAAAAAGGAAAGAAACAATTTTTACAGTGTATTTGTGAAAAAGACATTGTCTAGGACAAACTATTTTACAACTCTTTTAAAATCATTTCATCCCCTGGCTATATTCTAATGTTCCATTTATGTCTTACTACTCTCTAGATAGTCTACAACTCAGTGACATTGGTTTCCTTGATATATCTCAAATAAGATACTATCTTCTTTACTCCATACATTTTCAATGTGTGCTCCCAATGCCTGGGATTTGTCTACCTCCTTTTTTCTTATTCCTGGCTTCCTGGATTTATTTTTTTTTTAATCTCAGATAAATTCCACATCCTGAACATTGGTCCAGTTACTGTTAGTGCCTTTCCTCTGAGATTATCTCCAAGTTATTCTTGGGGAGGGGGGGAACAATTCAATTCTAAACATTTTTCATAATATAAGAGAAAGAGAAATATAGTTAAAGTATAATTTATTTTCTTATGCAAAGGGGATTTTTTTAATTAGGAAAGAAAAAGTAGGAATCTTTATGGACCTAGATCAAAAGTTTTTGGTTTAAATCTTGCTTTGCCACTGACTGCAGTTTTTATATGATTTTGGGAAGTTATTTAAGTCTTTTCAATTTTTTTTTCATCAAAATAGGGTCTTAAGGGTTTCTTTTATCAGTAAATGACGAGGGAGAAGATAAGGATGATAGCTTGTAAGTCTACATCACTTCAAAGTTTAATGTGCATTATAATTATTATATCATCATAACTTCATAACAACCTTGGAATGAAAATGCTATTATTACCCACAATTTACAGAAGCAGAGGCATGTAGAGATGACTTCCCTAGAGCCACACAATTAGTAAATATCTGGAAAACATATCAACTCAGGCATTCCTTACTATATATCCCATACTATTTTTGTAGCAATATCTAACCATCAGCTCATTCCAAGGGATTACAATGACTAAAATCTGAGTTTTTGGAGTCATTTTGAGTTTTGCTTTAATTAATTTAAAATATTACACATTTTGTACCTGCAACCAAAAGCAGAGATATTTTTTAAACTGGCAGAAAGCACCACTAATCAACATCATAATGTGGTTCTATAGGCTGTCTTGTATTTTAAGGAATATCACATATAACCTCAAAATATTTAGTAACATACTTTCTGAAGTTTAAACAATTAGGCTAATTAGTATAGACACCATTCATGTTCTATTGAACACATTTTGAAGATCAACTCATATTTGATTAAAGTTCTATTAGTCATTATTAGAAGCTTCTTCATGTAAGCAGTGAAAATTAGTTCACTTAGCATATAATTGTGTCCTAATTGAGCAGCAACAGATTCATAAAATTGTTAGTTTTGAGTTTAAAATTACACCTATGTCATCAGTAAAGTTTTCTGTATCACTCATTTTGCTATGAAGCTGTAATTCCTATCTTTTTAGGGTATTATTGTGCTTTTATTTTGTCTCCCATCTAGTTTATTATTAGGTTTGTATAATACATCCTGAAAAAACAAACAACACAAATTATAGTAATAGTAGTTATCATAAAATAATGCTTTATTTGTAGGTATATATTAATCTGTTAAGAAAACTAGGCCCTCAGAAACTATCAGACCATTTGAATTCTGTCTTATTGTACTCAGTCTTATCAAAAGTCATTCCTAGGAGGTGGGATCATAAATGGCCACAGGATAATCAGGTCTCTATAACTTTTCTAATTTCTTTTTGCTAATGTTTTTGGATAAAAAGACTAATTCTCTATTCACTGTGGTGATGGTCTTTGTGTAACTAGCATTTGATTAAAAGGGAATAAATCCTTTAGATATAACTTGGAATATTTCTTATTATAAGAACATTTTGAAAATAAAGAAATTTCTTCTCTACTATTTTGTGGAGACTGACTGAAAAATATAGTTCCATTGCACTACCCCTTCTCTGAGGATATTATAATAAGTTGTCCTGGTGACTTCAAGAACTAGCTCCCCTTCAGGCAGAGTTCAAACGCTCTCTTGGAGAAGGGAAGTTCAGATTCCAGAAATATCTGTTCATGCTTCCTTACCAGTCACATTTAGAAAAACCCATGAGGTGGACATAACACAAAAACTCATGTACATACACACACACACACACACACACACACACACACACACTAGTTTACATAAGGAGCAAAAAAAAAAATCTGTTTAGTTGCTCCATTCCTAAGTTTCTTGAAACATTCATCTGTTACTAACTTCTTAGCACACTGCCTGTTTGTCTTTTCTTTAGGACATAATGGATCTGAATTCAGGGGCTCTTAAATTAAGTTTATTATAACAGTTTTCTTCTTCCCTTTTCTTTTTATCCCTGTTTTTCTCATATGAGATTGGTCAGTAATTTGAAATTTTCTGCCAATATGCTAATGACAATAACAGTGATGTATAAAAATGTCTTCTGAAGAAATTCAAATTTTCCCCCACAGGTAAGATTTTTAGCTATTTGAATCTTAGAAATTTATTCTACCAGTTTTTTAAAAATAATTATTGTAAAAAATAAAATATTTAATTTTTCCATTATCTCTTTTTAAATTGATCAATCCAGTTAAAATCTTATGCCCTGAATAATGTTTTATTCCATTTAGGTTCCTCTTATAGGTCTGACAGAAACAAGTTTAGAGAAAAATTCAATAGTCACAATTTAGAAATGGTAAAGGGTACTTTTCAAAAGAAATTCAAAATATAAAAATCTACCTCTCTGCAATTATTATTGATTTTCCCTAATTATGACAAGTGGTTACATCTATCTCTCCTTCTGTCTATCTATCTATGTATCTATCTATCTATTTATGTATTTATCTATCTATCTATCTATCTATCTATCTATCTATCTATCTATCTATGTATCTATCTATCTATTTGCTATAACATAGGAAACATAGCCCCTGGATAGAGCTTTATATTCAGAAAGGAAAAGGGGAGTGAAGAAAGAAAAAAAGTGAGAGGGAGGAAAAGAGAGATAGAGAAACAATACAGAGGGTGGGAGAAAGGAGGGAAGGAGAAAGATGAAAAGAAGATATGGGAAATAAAAAGAAATAGATAAAGATAACTATGTAGATAGTGGTAGATAGAAGAGGATAAAAAAGAATGGAATGGGGATGGGGAAAGGAACAAATTAAAAAGATAGGCAGACAAAAAAGATAGATCTGTTAGTCAAATATTATATTATTTTTAACTATTTTCATTCTTGAAAATTTTTAGAAGTGAACAACTTGAATTTTAAAGATATCCAAATATAGGTTTTTGTTTTTGTTTTTGTTTGTTTGTTTTTGGAATTTTCAAACTAGTTTTAATAATCAGACTTTTACAATGTTTTGAAAAAAAATAATGATCATTTTTAAAAGGATCAATAGATTTAACACGATATACTGCAGGATCAGTTTCTATCCTATTTTATCTCTATCTCTATCTATCTATCTATCTATCTCTCTATAGGTATAGATACACACACACACATACACACATATATATAGTAGCAGAATGAACGGTGTCTTATGCAACACAGAATTCCCATTAACTCCAATTTAAATAAAACTGACAGTTTTCACTAACTTATATTATGAAAACAATATGTTCTTATACAAAATGATTAAAGTAAAAGTCTATCAATTAAAGTCAGTGGCAATTGTGTACATCTACCTTAGGATATGATTTAAATTTACCTACCAGGATTCACAATAGTTCTTAGTTTCTCACTAAAAAAAAAATCTGTTTGATAACAATGTAATTGACATACATAACCAAATAGAAAAAAGAAGTCATAAGGTCATTATTATTATCCAAAGTTTCTTGAACATAGCTTTCAGTTCATCACTACCATTTTTTCCTTCCTTCCATGAATAATTCTTAGCTGGCATATCTAAGGGGATGAAAACAACAAGAAAAAGGTTATGAGTTATAAGCCTCCTAATATCTCACAAAAATTATATTATAGGGATTGTTTAATTTAAAAACCAAAATAATGTTTATTTTAAAGTATTATCCATACTTTGTACTTTAAAAAAGTATTGAATTTAAAAATAATGAAATATACCACACCCAACTTTACAATTTTGTTTTTTTGTATGTTCAGCCTCTAGCTTTGGATAGAATCTGGCTCTAGATAGAATGTTGTCTCTGATAGATCTTTTAATACCTTTTATTTAAACATATATTAGAAAAATTATATATGAAATTTGTTTCTTTGCTGCTAGCATATTGTTATTACATGTGAAGATTATTCAATCTATGCAAATAGAGTCATTCTCAATATCAGGGCAGGAAAAGTTATTACTGGAAATCTATCAGAATGTCTTTAAAAAATAAATTGAAATATTTCCAAACTCAGAAAAGACCTGGTAAAGTATTGAGTAAGAAATGGAATTCATTATTCCACATTTGGCAATTGTATGATCTATTTCATGGTTATATAAAGTTTCTTACACTACTCCTTATGAATACCCTTATTACTTCAGCAGGCAAATTTATCAATTATAACCTATTGTGATGTCTTATCTATCTATCTGTCTATTTATCCATCTATCTAGAATGAGCACTGGATCCAATGAAATTGTATATGATTTTAAAATCTGTATTTATTTACTCTTAGTTAAACTTTATTTCTGAGAACTTTTGAATCAGAAATTTATAACAGAAAGAGAAAGCATTAATATTAACTTATGTAACAGCACTATTTTGCAGGAAAATAAGAAAAGCAATATCTAAATATGTTATGTTACATTTCCAAGATCACTCACTTTTAGTTAAGTAGCTGGGTCAGAATTTGTGTGCATTTTCTTTGAATGGAAAGACAATTTTTTTGGGGGGGTTGTTTGTTTTTTGTTTTTTTCACTCCTATTCTCTAAGAAACTGTTCTTTTATGTCTTTGGATTATAGCAGTTCTATATATAATAGCAGAACAGATTTAACAAGGAAAGATCAGAACCATGAATTTGATTAGAATAGATATAGATCAAAGTTGTGGACAGCAAAAGCTAATAGTCTCAAGAGATAAGGGTTTTTTTGGCTTGTTTTTACAGAAAAGAGTATATCAGCATCTTAAATTCAACAGAATCCATATCTACAATACATATATTTATAGCTACATATATTTACTAAGAAGACTAAAGTGGAGTTCATATTCTCAGAAACAGTACAGGACGAACCAATGAATATAGGCAAGTCTTTCTTTCTCCCTCTCGTTCTCCCTATCCTTTTCCCACTCCCCTCCTTCCCTTTCTACACAAACACACACACACACACACACACACACACACACACACACACACACACACACACACACACACACCTCATATGATTATCTGACTCTAGGACAAAAATTTTCTGTTTTTATTTAATGATCTCCATTTAATATACTTCCTGAAACTGGCAAATGTTTCTTTGCATGAAGAAACAGATTTCTGCATGTGTTTATTTAACACAACAAGAGGATGGGTTAGTTTTTGAAGGAAGTGGTTATGTTTTATAAGCTGCTTCCAAGAAAATTGTTTTCTCTAAGGATAGAGGATGATCTAGGCCTTGGGGAGAGAGGAATCCAGAACGTTCATAGCAGGATAATAAAAAAATAAGATAGTTGAGTTGTTGTATGATTCGGCAAATGGAAAGATCTTTAAACCCCCCCCCCCAAACAAAACATAAAGTCTAGAAATCCTATTTCTTTACCCAATAAAATATGTGAAAATATAAAAGATGTTCATAGGCATTTTTCCTTTAATCATTCATCTTCTATATAAAATCAAGTTTTTTATCTTTAATCTATTTTGTATTGTCTACTAGTTAATTTTTTAAACACTTTGCAACATGGCCCTACCCTACCTTTCCAGGTTTATTGAACATTATTCCCCACTTCTACACACACACACACACACACACACACACACACACACACACACACACACTGAAATCCCCGTGAATTAGTCTTATATATTTTCCTTATTTAAATACTCTATTACTTCATTCTCTCTCAATTCTTTTACAATGACAATTTCCACTGTGTCTAGAATGTTCTTACTTCTTGTTGTTCAGCTATTTAGTTATGTCTAACTATTCTTGACTCTGTTGACCATAATCTGCATGGGCTTTTCTTGGCAAACCTACTTGTGTGGTTTGCAATTTGCTTCCCCAGTGGATTAAGGCAAACAGAGGAAATGTCTTGTTTAGGGTTACACAGGTAGTATCTGAGGCTGAATTTGAACTCAAGCTCTCTGACTCCGGGTATAGTACTCACTGAGATAAGAAGAAACAGCTCCCTACTTTTACCTTATAGAATTTCTTTCTTCAAGGTTCAATTCAAACTTAAACTTCTACATGAAGTCTTTCATGATTAATACAACTGATATTTTATCTCTTTTTAAAAAAAAAACTACATTGTATTTAACTTCTTTGCATTTGTTTTCTTTATATTTATTCTCAGCATACTTATATATGTACTTATTCTATACCTTGGGTAAAATATCCAGCCCTCCTTCACTTAAATCCAATTCACTTGCATGTCATGACATCATTTCATGGTCCACGTTGAGAACAAAGGACAAACAACAGAATATTACTACTTGCAAGAAAGACATTTCATTTTTTTTAAACATATATATCGCTATCACCAAAAACAATGTCTAGTATATAGTAGATCTACTATGCTAATAGACCATGTGATTAATTTTAAAATCAAGAAATCTAATAGAGAAAACTAAAGTAAAAATGACATGTTATTTATGATTACAAATTAAATGGAAAGGAAAATTTTACTTCTTATTTGATGCTATTTGAACATAAAAATGAAAAAGGCATGGGTTATAAAACAGTTATTCTATGACTTCCCCAAGATTTCTGGAGAAAAGAACATTCGGAATAAAAAAAAAATGTGAAACTATCAAACCTAGGGTAAATTAGTGAGCTGCCTACAGAACAAAAGATGTGGATATATAACCTTATTTCTGAAGAGGTGAAAGGAAGAAAATGGTAAATTAGACTAATTTTTTCCCCTCGACCTTTGCTAGAGAATGAAATTTAGTTTTAGGTCTTATTAATGAAATGAGATATGGGAACCTTTGGAAATTAAGATTTCAGGAATAGAGCTTGTTTAAAAAAAAAAAACTTAAATGAGAATTGGTTGTATTTACTTTGGAGAAGGGAAGGCTGAGAGGCAATGTACAAGTTTCATAGAAAAAATATTTGGATTTAGATTAAACATCTCCTAAATATGTTTTTGGCAGAATTAATGAGGTACTGAAATTCATTGTCAACAGATGTTATATTTTGTCCTTCATTTCCTACTTTTTGTGTGTGTGTGTGTGTGTGTGTGAAAGAACAGACTACCATCTTTCTTCCTGGAGTAATTTAAGTCTTCCCCCAGGTCCTGCTTAGTTTCATAATTCTATAAATTATGTTAAGCATGCATTTTTCATCTGAAGTCACCTGTCCATAATAAATTTTGCCAAGTATGTCCTTCTGCCATTGAATTATCATTCAATTAAGGCTTTATAACATCTTTTAACTTGAAAATAAATAAAATATGTATTCAGCACAATTTATAAGTTGGACATTAAATGAAGATCACAAGATTTTTTTTCCTTGAGGGTCAAGATTAGAAAATATTCTGAAATGAAAAACTTTTGATAGTTTTAAATAAGTTGCCTACAGAAACAAGGGGACATATTTATTAATAGTTAAGCTATGTTGTTGCTTGTTTGTTTGTTTGTCCAAAATTTTGTAAAAACACTAAGGAGCTATATAATAGTTTTAAATTGGACAACATACATATTCCACTGACAAAACACTGTTTTTGACCAGAATTCACTTGTTAGAGATACAATCTGAACAATTTAATGACATTTCAAGAAACAGAATTAACATTTTCCAATTTGGAAAGGAACATTCAGTATCTTCAGATATTTTAGGAATCTACATTAAAATATTAACACTTCATTTTAACTAATGTGGAATGTACTATATACAAAGGTAATAATAAAATATATTATCTCCCAAAATCATGGTTCATACAGTGTTTTCCTAACAACAAACTTTTAAGCAAATTAAGCAAGTATTTTTTTTTCTCATTTTACACAAAAATAACCTAAAGCACAAAACAGCAAAGTGTGCTGGTCAAGGTCAATCAAATAGATAAATTTATGACTGTAAAGCTCATAATGCTTGCTTAATTTTGATATGTTTTTTATATTAAATTAATTTTGACTACATCAGTAGTTGTGATGTCCTGTTGATCTCTCAATTGTAATCCTTCTCTGGGAGGAGATCTCTTTTCTGTTAATCCTTTTCTCTGTGAGGAGAATCCTTTTCTTGGGAGGCTTCTGGAGCCTCCAGCCAGAGCAAAGGTAGAACCTCGAATCCTGGCTCTGAATCTCCTTGAACTTCCCTGAAGTTCTCCTGGGAAGTCTTGTTCTTATCTCAATCTAGACTGTCTCCTTCCAGATTGCAGTCCAAACTCAATGTCCTCAGAGGCAGCCTTGGTGGCTCCTTATATCCTCCTAGAGAATGGGCTTGTGGGTATTCCAAAGGTATAAACTCCTGTAACGGTGTAAACTAAAGGTGTGAACTCTGAGCTAGAGAATTGCCAAGTACCAACATACCACCTAGTAAGAAGCTAACATGTAGTGAATTATATTGTAATTTATAATAAGTCAGGTAACATAACTGGGAGCCTTTATACTTTTTTAACACAGTGTAATGATGTGTTAAGCATTTATTGTTTCAATGTGGATGTGGGTAATCCTATTAGTGGCATTGGTGGAAATGATAATGATATGCTAAACTTTACATTTAATTTTATCACAGTCAAGAACTGGTAGGTAGATCATATCTTTCAGAAGTAGAAAACTGGACTTCCGGTCAAGATGGCGGCAGGGAGGCAGACAGCTGCTTGAGCTCCGTGTTTTCTGTCAGGACTTAATTCATGACAAGCCTCAGAGTTAATGCTTTAGCGGAAAAGAAACCCACAAATTATCACTAACAGACAACACCCTTGAAATTAACCAGAGAAGGTCTGTGTTTGGTCAGGGGAGGGTTGAACTGACTGGGTGCAGATTGAGGGCAGGCAAGCCAGAGCACAACATGCAGCTTACACAGCTCAGACCTGAGGGGGGAGGAATACTATCTCTGCTGTTTCTGCTAAAAGACTTTTAGCCCAGTGTGGATATTCCATCTTGGCAGCAAGCCAGGAGCAGCAGAGAGGGTGTAAACACCAGAGGTGAAGATTAAAACCCAAGAAAGTTAGCATCTCTCGGAACCCAGCAACCACAACCCCCACTTGGAGTGTCTCTGAGTTCTCAGAGACTCAGAGCATAGACACAGCACAGCCATTGCTGTCCTATTAGTGGCTCTCTACTGCCCTACCCCCAATCTGTAGAGAAAGCCCATTAACACCATCCAGCCCCATTGCCCCCCAAAACAGACAATTATTTCTCTTGTCAATTTGTTTTCTTCCATTCTGCTCTTGAGAAAATGAACAAAAAATTCAAAAGGGCTCTAACCATTGACAGCTTCTGTATGGAGAGAGAGCAAACTTCAAATACTGAGGAGACTAAAAACAGACTGTCCCCAGAGGAATCCCCTAAGGGGGATATGATCTGCTCCTCAATACAAAAGAATCTCATAGAGGAAATCAAAAAGGTTCTCACAGGAGACCTAGAAGAGAAATGGGAAAAGGAAAGGGAAGCTTGGAAAGAGAACCTGGAGAAGTCATCTAGAGTGGATAAAGAGATCAAAACATTGAGAAATAAAATTAGTAAATTAGAATAGGCAAACAACTCTAAGGAAAACAGGATTAGTGAGCTGGAAAGGGTAAACAACTGCAAGGAAAACAGGATTAGTGAACTGGATAAAGAAATCAGCTCTCTAAAAAATAAAATGGATAAAATGGAAAAAATTCCATAGAAGATAAAAACACAATTGGACAATTACAAAAAGTGAAGAAAATACATCATTTAAAATTATACTCCAACAAGTAGAAATGAATGACTCAAGGAGAAACCAAGAAGTAGTCAAGCAAAACAAGAGAAATGGAAAAAAAAAATGAAAAGAATATCAAGTACCTTATTAGAAAGACAACAGACCTGAAAAACAGATCCAGAAGAGACAATTTGAGAATAATCAGACTCCCTGAAAAATGTGAGGAAAAAATGAGCTTGGACACCATTTTCGAGGAAATTATAAAGAGAACTGCCCAGACGTTTTGGAAACAGAGGGTAAAGTAGACATTGAAAAAAATCATCAATCACCTACTGAAAGGGACCCTAAAATCAAAATGGAAAGAAATATAGTGACCAAGTTCAAAAACCATCAGACAAAGGAAAAAATATTGTAAGTTGCTAGAAAAAAGCAATTCAGATATGGAGGAGCCACAATAAGGATAACCCAGGATCTAGCAGTGTCCACATTAAAAGAATGAAGGGCCTGGAACATGATATTCCAAAAGGCTAAGGAACTTGGTATGCAGCCAAGAATAACTTACCCAGCAAAAATGAGCATTGTTTTCCAGGGAAGAAGATGGACATTTAATGAAATAAATGAATTCCACCTATTCTTCATAAAAAAACCAGACCTACATAAAATGTTTGATCTTCAAATACAGAACTCAAGAGATTTCTAAAAAGGTAAAAAGAAATCTTAACAACTATACTTCTGCCATAAAAATATGTAAAGAACGTATGTATTATTTGTCCTACAAACTAGAGGTGGAAAGGAAATTATATCATAAAAAAGTGTAAAGTGGTAGTACTACATCTCATGAAGAGGCAAAGGTAACCTATTATATCTGAGAGAAAGAAAGGAGGGAGATGACCATATTGTGTATCAATAGACATATTTGATTTATGGTGAAACTTCTTCCACTTCATTGAAAAGTGAGAGGGAAGGAGTAAGCTAAGGGAAGGCAATACAGAAATTGTGAGGAAAAGGGGTAAAATAAGGGAAGGAAATTTAAGGTGAGGGAGGGACACTCAAAAGGGAGGGCTGTGAAAAGTAAGTGGTGTTCACAAGTTTAATACTGGGTAGGGGGGTAAGAGGGAAGGAAAGGGCAAAAGCATAAGCAGGGGTTAATAGGATGGCAAGCAATATAGAATTAGTCATTCTAACCATAAATGTGAATGGGGCAAACTGCCTCATAAAGAGGAAGCAGTTAGCAGACTGGATTAAAAGTCAGAATCCTACTATATGTTGTTTACAGGAAACCCACCTGAAACAGGGTGAGACATTCAAACTAAAAGTAAAAGGGTAGAGCAGAATCTATTATGCTTCAGGCAAAACCAAAAAAGCAGGAGTAGCCATCCTCATCTCAGATCAAGCAAAAACAAAAAATGATCTAATTAAAAGACATAAGGAAGGGCATTATATCCTGCTAAAGGGCAGCATCAATAATGAAGCAGTATCAATATTAAACATATATGCACCAAGTGGTGCAACATCTAAATTCTTAAAAGAGAAATTAAGAGAGCTGCAAGAGGAAATAGATAGCAAAACTATAATAGCGGGAGATCTCAACCTTGCACTCTCAGAATTAGATAAATCAAACCACAAAATAAATAAGAAAGAAGTAAAAGAGGTAAACAGAATACTAGAAAAGTTTGATATGATAGATCTTTGGCGAAAGCTAAATGGAGACAGAAAGGAATATACTTTCTTCTCAGCAGTTCATGGAACCTATACAAAAATTGATCATATACTAGGGCATAAAAACCTCAAAATCAAATGCAGTAAGGCAGAAATAGTAAATGCATCCTTTTCAGACCTCAATGCAATCAAAATAACATTTAATAAAAAGCCTAGAGAAAATAGACCAAAACAATAATTGGAAACTAAATAATCTTATATTAAAGAATGATTGGGTAAAACAGCAAATCAAATACATAATTAATAACTTCACCCAAGAAAATGACAATAATGAGACATCATACCAAAATGTGTGAGATACAGCCAAAGCAGTAATAAGGGGAAGTTTTATATCTCTACAGGCCTACTTGCATAAAATAGAGAAAGATAGGGCCAATGAATTGGGCTTAATTAAAATTACTAGAAAAGGAACAAATTAAAAACCCCCAGACAAACACAAAACTTGAAATTCAAAAAATAAAAGGTGAGATTAATAAAATTGAAAGTAAAAAAAAAAAAAAAAAACTGTTGAATTAATTAATGAAACTAAGAGTTGGTTCTATGAAAAAACGAACAAAATAGACAAACTCTTAGTAAACCAGATTAAAAAAAGGAAAGAAAAAAATCAAATTGTTAATCTTGAAAATGAAAAGGGAAATCTCACCACTAATGAAGAGGAAATTAGAACAATAGTTAGGAGCTACTTTGCTCAACTTTATGCCAATAAATTCGATAACTTAAATGAAATGGAAGAATACCTTCAAAAAATAGCTTGCCCAGATTAATAGAGGAAGAAGTAAGCAATCTAAATAGTCTCATCTCAGAAAAAGAAATAGAAAAATATATTAACCAACTTCCTCAGAAAAAATCCCCAGGACCAGATCGATTTATATGTGAATTCTACCAATTATTTAAAGAACAACTAATTCCAATGCTATATAAACTATTTGAAAAAAGAGGGATTGAAAGAGTCCTAGCAAATTCATTTTTTGACACAGACATGGTGCTGATACCTAAACCAGGTAGATTGAAAACTGAGAAAAAAAACTATAGACCATTTTCCTTAATGAATATTGATGCTAAAATCTTGAATAAGATATTAGCAAAAACACTTCAGAAAATCATCCCCAGGATAATACACTATGACCAAGTGGGATTTATACCAGCAATGCAGGGCTGGTTTAATATTAGGAAAACTATTAGTATAATTGACCATATTAATAATCAAATTAATAAAAACCATATGATCATCTCAATAGATGCAGAAAAAGCATTTGATAAAATAAAACATCCATTCCTACTAAAAATGCTTGAGAGTATAGGAATAAATGGACGATTCCTTAAAATAATAAGGAGCATATATTTAAAACCTTCAGTGAACATCATATGTAATGGCGATAAACTAGAACCTTTCCCTGTAAGATCAGGAGTGAAACAAGGTTGCCCACTATCACCATTACTATTCAATATAGCACTAGAAGCTCTACCCTCAACAATAAGAGCCGAGAAAGAGATTCAAGGAATTAGAGTAGAAAAAGAGGAAATCAAATTATCACTCTTTGCAGATGACATGATAGTATATTTAGAGAACCCCAAAGACTCTGCTAAAAAGCTATTAGAAATAATTCAGAATTTTAGCAAAGTTGCAGGATACAAAATAAATCCACATAAATCCTCAGCATTTTTAGACACTACCAACACAATCCAACAGCAAGAGATACAAAGAGAAATTCCATTCAAAATATATGTCGAGACTATAAAATATTTGGGAATATATCTACCAAAGGAGAGTCAGAAATTATATGAACAAAATTACGAAACACTTGGCACAAAAATAAAAATAAAGTCAGATTTAAATAACTGGAAAGACATTCTATGCTCTTGGATAGGCCGAGCGAATATAATTAAGATGACAGTACTCCCTAAATTCATCTATTTATTTAGTGCTATACCAATCAGACTCCCAAGAAGCTATTTTAATGACCTAGAAAAATAACAACAGAATTCATATGGAACAACAAAAGGTCGAGAATTTCAAGGGAAGTAATGAAAAAAAAAATTAAATGAAGGTGGTCTAGCTGTACCTGATGCAGAACTGTATTATAAAGCAACAGTCACCAAAACCATTTGGTATTGGCTAAGAAATAGACTAGTTGATCAGTGGCATAGGTTTGGTTCACAGGGCAAGATAGTGAATAAAAATAGCAATATAGTGTTTGATAAACCCAAAGATCCCAAATTTTGGGATAAGAATTCATTATTTGAAAACAACTGCTGTGAAAACTGGAATTTAGTATGCCAGAAAATAGGCATGGACCCACATTTAACAACAGATACTAAGATAAGATCAAAATGGGCCCAAGATTTAGGCATAAAGAAAGAAATCATAAATAAATTGGAGGAATATGCGATGGGTTACCTCTCGGACTTATGGAGGAGGAAGGAGTTTGTGTCCAAGGGAGAATTAGAGATCATTATTGATCACAAAATAGAAAATTTTGATTACACCAAATTAAAAAGTTTCTGCACAAAGAAAACTAATGCAAACAAGATTAGAAGGGAAGAAACAAATTGGGAAAACATTTTTAAATTTAAAGTTACTGATAAAGGCCTCCTCTCCAAAATACACAGAGAATTGAGTATAATTTATAAGAAATCAAGCCATTCTCCAATTGATAAATGGTCAAAGGATATGAATAGACAATTTTCAGATGATGAAATTAAAACTATTTACACTCATATGAAAGAGTGTTCCAAATCACTATTGATCAGAGAAATGCAAATTAAGACAACTCTGAGGTATCATTACACACCTGTCAGATTGGCTAAGATGACAGGAACAAATAACGATGAATGTTGGAGGGGCTGTGGGAAAACTGGGACACTGATGCATTGTTGGTGGAGTTGTGAAAGAATCCAACCATTCTGGAGAGCAATCTGGAATTATGCCCAAAAAGTTATCCAAATGTGCATACCCTTTGACCCAGCCATACTACTACTGGGCTTATACCCCAAGGAACTACTAAAGAAGGGAAAGGGACCTGTATGTGCCAAAATGTTTGTGGCAGCCCATTTCATAGTGTCTAGAAGCTGGAAGATGAATGGATGTCCATCATAAATAAGTGTAAACTGTGAGCATTTTTTGTTGTTGTTGTTTTGTTTTGTTGTGTTTCTCTTCCCAGATTATTTTTACCTTGCAATACAGTCCTTCCTTTGCAACAACAGCAACAACAACATTAGGTTTTGCATATATATATATATATATATATATATATATATATATATATATATATATATATATATATATATAGTACCAAGCATATACTATAAGATATTTAATATGTATGGGAATTCTTCCATTTAGGGGTGGGGGTGGAGGGAAGGAGGGAAAAAATTCGATATAGAAGGGAGTATAAGGGATAATGCTAAAAAAAATTACCTATGCATATGTACTGTCAAAGAAAATGTTATAATTATAAAAATTAATAAAAAACAAAAACAAACAAAAAAATACAATAGTAAAAGTTATACTCTGTATCCTTGTTTCACTGCTGATCTAATTGGGAATAATTTTAATTTATATGATACTTGCTTATGATTTTAGGTAAATGATACTGATTATTTTAAGGAAATCCCCTTTATTTCTATAGTCTCTAGGATTTTTTAATAATAATGGATGTTAGATTTAATCAGATTTTTTTCTGTATCTATTGAGATAATCATATGATTTTAAAAAATTTGGTTATTGATATAGTCAATTATGCTAATAGTTTTCCTAGTATTGGGTCAGCCCTGCATCCCTGATATATATATATATATCTCCTACTTGGTCACAATATATTATCCTGAGGATGACTTTCTGTAATATCTTTGATAATATTTTAGTTAAGATATTTTGCATCAATATTTACTAAGGATATTGGTCTATACTTTTTTTTCTCTGTTTTCATCCTACCTAATTTAGGTATCACAACCATATCTGAGTCCTAAAAGGAATTTTTTTCATATTTTCTGCAAAGAGTGATAATTTGGTTTCTGCATTATCTACTCAAATTCCATTAATCTCTTTTTCTTTTCTTACTGCCACACCTAGAATTTCTAATACAATATTGAATAGTAATTGTGATAATGGTCAACTTTGTTTAATCCCTGATCTTATTGGGAATGGTTCCAGTTTATCCCCATTGCATGTGATCTTTATTGATGGTTTTAAATAGATGCAACTGACTGTTTTAAGGAAAAGTCAATTTATTCCTATACTCTCTAGTGTTTTTTTTTTAAATTAGGAATAGGTGTTGTTTTTATTAAATGTTTGTTCTGCATCTATTGAGATGATCATATTTTTTTTTGTTAATTTGGTTTTTGATATAGTTAATTATGCTAATAGATTGCCTCATATTGAAGCAGCCCTGCATTCCTGGTACAATCCTACTTGGTTTTGGTGTAATATCTTGGGGATGATATTCTCTAATGTCTTTGCTAATATTTTATTTAAGATTTTTGTTCTGGGGGTGGAGCCAAGGTGGGAACGACAACACAGATTTCTCCTAGACCTTCTCCTACAACCTGCAGACTAATTAGTAAATCCAGCCTGAAATTAACTCTGGACTGTCAGAACCCACAAATATTAGGAGTAAAATAAATTAACAACTGAAGATAATTTAAAATATTTCAGAAAATGTCTGTTTCAAATAGAAACAGGGGAAAGGCAGTCAAACACAAGCAGCTGAGCACAAATGCCAGTACAGACAGTGAAGAGGCCCGGGGCAGTGCCAACTCCACAGATGGTACAGACTCCATATGATGGAGAATCTTCAGGGAGGAATCTATAGCAGCAGTGTTGGTTAACTCTGCCCTGGCTGTGAGTCAGTAGATCAGCAGAGAAGTTAGAAAATATTCAACTCAAACACAAAGGTTAATGGTGAACCTCAAAATGACAAAATCTCATGAGAACTGGCCATACCCACCAGGCACTGGGAGTGAGTAAGCTTTGACCCAGTGCAGCTGCAGCTGCTCAAAGAGAAAGCTGCTGCTTATAGGAGAAGCTTGAATAACCTCCCCTGCCCTAAAAACAGACCTTAACTTTTTTTTTTTTTTTTATGAGTAAAAAAATAAAGAGAATTCTGATGATAGACAGCTTCTGTGGTGAAAGAGAAGAATAGCTACCAATCCCTGAGACCCCATCACACAAGGTTCTCCTAGAAGAAATTAAAAAGGGATATTAAAAGAGAGATAGAAGAAAATGGGGAAAGAAAATGATAACTTTACAAGAGGGTTTGGAATAGGCATACAGCATATTAAAAGATAGCTTTGATAAAATGAAAAATCAAAACAATTCCCAGAAAAAGAGAATTTATGAAACAGAAAAAGACAATAACTTGTTAAAACAGAATTTTTGAAATGGAAAAAGAAAATTACTTTTTTTATTAATTTTATAATGATAACTTTTTTTGAAAGTACATATGCATAGATATTTTTTTACAACATTATCCCTTATTCTCCCTTCTGTTTTGAATTTTTCCCCTCCTATGCTCCACCCTCTTCCCGTCCCATGCATATTAAATATCTAATAGAATATCCTAAGTACAATATATATGCGCAGAATCGAATTTTGTTGTTGTTGTTGTTGCAAAGGAAGAATTGTATTCGGAAGGCAAAGAATAATCTGGGAATAAAAACAAAACAAAACAAAAAAAAAAGCTCAAAGTTTACACTCATTTCCCAGTATCCCTTTTCAGGGTGTAGCTGTTTCTGGCCAACATTGATAAATTGGAATTGGATTAGCTCTTCTCTATGTTGAAGATAGCCACTTCCCTCAGAATACATCCTCATACAATATCATTGTTGAATTGTATAATGATCTCCTGGTTCTGCTCATTTCACTAAGCATCAGTTGATATAAGTCTCTCCAAGGCTCTCTGTATTCCTCCTGTTGGTCATTTCTTACAGAGCAATAATATTCCATAACCTCCATACACCATAATTTACCCAACCATTCTCCAATTGACGGACATCCATTCATTTTCCAGTTTCTAGCCACTATGAAAAGGGCTGCCACAAACATTTTGGTACATATAGGTCCCTTTCCCTTCTTTAGTATTTCCTTGGGATCTAAGCCAAATAGCAGCAATGCTGGATGAAAGGGTATGCACATTTTCATAACTTTTTGGGCATAGTTCCAAATTGCTCTCCAGAATGGCTGGATTCTTTCACAACTCCACCAACAATGTATCAGTGAACCAGTTTTCCCACATCCCCTCCAACATTCATCCTTATTTGTTCCTGTCATCTTAGCCAATCTGACAGGTGTGTAGTGGTATCTCAGAGTTGTCTTAATTTGCATTTCTCTGATCAGTATTGATTTGGAACACTCTTTCATATGAGTAGATATAGTTTCAATTTCATCATCTGAGAATTGTCTGTTGATGTCCTTTGACCATTTATCAATTGGAGAATGGTTTAATTTCTTATAAATTAGGGTCAGTTCTCTATATATTTTGGAAATGAGACCTTTGTCAGAACCTTTACTTTTAAAAATATTTTCCCAGGTCTGAGAGGTAGACTATTTTTTTTTTATAATATTATCACTTGTATTCATTTTTCCAAATTATGCCCCCCCTCCCTCTACTTCTTCCCCCTAATGACAGGCAATCCCATACATTTTACATGTGTTACGATATAACCTAGATACAATACATGTGTATAAATACCATTTTCTTGTTGCACAATAAGAATTAGATTCCGAAGGTACAAGTAACCTGGGCAGATAGACAGTAGTGCTAAAAATTTACAATCACTTCCCAGTGTTCCATCTCTGGGTGTAGCTACCTCTGTCCATCATTGATTAATTGGAAGGGAATTGGATCTTCTTTATTTTGAAGATTTCCACTTACATCAGAATACATCCTCATACAGTATTGTTGTTGAAGTGTATAGTGATCTTCCGGTTCTGCTCATTTCACTCAGCATCAGTTGATGTAAGTCTCTCCAAGCCTCTCTGTATTGCTCCTGCTGGTCATTTCTTACAAAGGAATAATATTCCATAACCTTCATATAACATAATTTACCCAACCATTCTCCAATTGATGGACATCCATTCATCTTCCAGTTTCTAGCTACAACAAAAAGAGCTGCCACAAACATTTTGGCACAAACAGGTCCCTTTCCACTCTTTAGTATTTCTTTCGGATATAAGCCCAATAGCAACAATGCTGGGTCAAAGGATATGCACAGTTTGATAACTTTTTGGGCATAGTTCCAAATTGCTCTCCAGAATGGCTGGATTCCTTCACAACTCCACCAACAATGTATCAGTGTCCCAGTTTTCACACATCCCCTCCAACATTCATCATTATTTGTTCCTGTCATCTTAGCCAATCTGACAGGTGAGTAGTGGTATCTCAGAGTTGTCTTCATTTGCATTTCTCTGATCAGTAGTGATTTGGAGCACTCTTTCATGAGAGTGGATATAGTTTCAATTTCATCATCTAAGAATTGTCTGTTCATATCGTTTGACCATTTATCAATTGGAGAATGGTTTGGTTTCCTATAAATAAGGGTCATTTCTCTATATATTTTGGAAATGAGACCTTTGTCAGAACCTTTAGTTTGTTACTTCCCTTCTAATCTTGTTTGCATTAGTATTGTTTGTACAGAAACTTTTTAGTTTAATGTAATCAAAATCTTCTATTTTGTGATCAATAATGATCTCTAGTTCTCCTCTGGTCATAAATTCCTTCCTCCTCCCCAGGTCTGAGAGGAAGACTATTTTCTGTTTCTCTAATCTATTTATTATCTCATTCTTTATGCCTAAATCATGAACCCATTTGGATCTTATCTTGGTATATGGTGTTAATGTGGATCCATATCTAATTTCTGCCATACTAATTTCCAGTTTTACCAAAAGTTTTTTTCCAAATAATGAATTTTTATCCCTAATGTTGGTATCTTTGGGTTTGTCAAAGATTAGATTGCTATAGATGTACCCTTTTTTATTCTTTGTATCTAATCTGTTCCACTGATCTACCGGTCTATTTCTTAGCCAATACCAAATGGTTTTGGTGACTGCTGCTATATAATATAGCTTTAGATGAGGTACACTTAGACCACCTTCCTCTGACTTTTTTTTTTTCATTAGTTCCCTTGCAATTCTCGACCTTTTATTCTTCCATATGAATTTGGTTGTTATTTTTTTCTAGTTTAATAAAATAGTTTCTGGGGAATCTGATATGTATAGCACTAAATAAATAGATTAGTTTGGGGAGTATGGTCATCTTTATTATATTCACTCAGCCTATCCAAGAGCACTTCATGTCTTTCCAATTATTTAAATCTGACTTTATTTTTGTGCCAAGCGTTTTGTAATTTTTCTCATATAATTCCTGACCATTCTTTGGTAGATGAATTCTCAAATACTTTATACTCTCAACATTTGTTTGGAATGGAATTTCTCTTTGTATCTCTTACTGTTGCATTTTGTTGGTGATATATAAAAATGCTGAGTATTTATATGTATTTATTTTGTATCCTGTCAGTTTGCTAAAATTCTGAATTATTTCTAATAGCTTTTTAGCAGAGTCTTTGGGGTTCTCTAAGTATACCATCATGTCATCTGCAAAGAGTGATAATTTGATTTCCTCATTTCCTACTCTAATTCCTTGAATCTCTTTCTCGGCTCTTATTGCCAAGGCTAGCGTATGTAGTACTATATTGAATAGTAATGGTGATAGTGGGCAACCTTGTTTCACTACTGATCTTACTGGGAAAGATTCCAGTTTATTTCTATTGCATATTATGCTTACTGACGGTCTTAAATATATGCTCCTGATTATTCTAAGGAATAGTCCATTTATTGCTATACTCTCAAGAGTTTTTAGTAGGAATGGATGTTGGATTTTGTCAAATGCTTTTTCTGCATCTATTGAGATGATTATATGGTTTTTATTAATTTGATTATTAATATGGTCAATTATACTAATAGTTTTCCTAATATTAAACCAGCCCTGCATTCCTGGTATAAATCCTACTTGATCATAGTGTATTATCCTGGGGATGATTTTCTGAAGTCTTTTTGCTAATATCTTATTTAAGATTTTAGCATCAATATTCATTAAGGAATTTGATCTATAATTTTCTTTCTCATTTTTCAATCGACCTGGTTTAGGTATCAGTACCATGTCCGTGTCATAAAAGGAGTTTGGTAGGACTCCTTCATCCCCTATTTTTTCAAATAGTTCATATAGCATTGGGGCTAATTGTTCTTTAAATGTTTGGTTGAATTCACATGTAAATCCTTGTGGTCCTGGGGATTTTTTCCTGGGGAGTTGATAGCCTGTTCTATTTCTTTTTTTCTCAAATGAGACTATTTAAGCAATTTATCTCCTCCTCTGTTAATCTAGGAAGCCTATATTTTTGGAGGAAGTCATCCATTTCACTTAAGTTATGAAATTTATTGGCATAAAGTTGGGCAAAGTAACTCCTTATTATTTCTCTAATTTCCTCTTCACTGGTGGAAAGATTCCCCCTTTTCATTTGTAACACTAACAATTTGATTTTCCTCTTTCCTTTTTCTGATCAGATTTATCAAAGGTTTATCTATTTTATTGGCTTTTTCATAAAATCAACTCTTGGTTTTATTTATTAATTCAATGTTTTTTTACTTTCAATATTATTGATTTCTCCTTTTAATTTTTGTATTTCAAGTTTAATTTTTGGTTGGAGGTTTTTAATTTGGTCTTTTTCTAGCTTTTTAAGTAGCAAGCCCAATTCGTTAATCTTCTCTTTCTCTATTTTCTTCAAATAAGCCTCTAAAGTTATGAAATTTGCCCTTATTACCGCTTTAGCTGTATCCCACAGATTTTGGTATGATGTCTCATCATTGTTATTATCTTGGGTAAAATTATTAATTGTTTCTATAATTTGCTGTTTCACCCAGTCATTCTTTAAGATGAGATTATTCAGTTTCCAATTGCTTTTTGGTCTCTTTACCCCTAACTTCTTACTGAATGTAGCTTTTATTGCATTGTGATCTGAGAAGAAGGCATTTATTATTTCTGCCTTCCTACATTTAATTTTGAGATCTTTATGTCCTAATATATGATCAATTTTTGTAAAGGATCCATGAACTGCTGAGAAGAAAGTATATTCCTTCCATAGCCATTCAGTTTTCTCCAAAGGTCTATCATACCTAGTTTTTCTAATGGTCTATTTACTTTTTTAATTTCTTTCTTATTTGTTTTGTGGTTTCATTTGTCTAAATTGAGAGTGCAAGGTTGAGATCTCCCACTATTAGAGTTTTACTGTCTATTTCTTCTTGCAATTCTCTTAACTTTTCCTTTAGAATGTTAGATGCTATACCACTTGGTGCATATATGTTTAGTATTGATATGGCTTCATTATTTATGCTACCTTTCAGCAGGATATAGTTTCCTTCCTTATCTCTTTTAACAAGATCCACTTCTGCTTTTGCTTGATCTGAGATAAGGATAGCTACCCCTGCTTTTTTGGCTTTACCTCAAGCATAATAGATTCTGCTCCAACCTTTTACCTTTACTCTGTATATATCTCCCTTCTTTAAGTGTGTTTCCTGTAAACAACATATTGTAGGGTTCTGATTTTTGATGCAGTATGCTGTCCATCTCCATTTGATGGGAACGTTCATCCCATTCACATTTACAGTTAAAATTACTAATTCTATATTTCCTGCCATCATATTATCCCCAGATTATGCTTTTTCCCTTGACCCCCCTGAACCCCTTCCCTAATATTTAATTTATAGACCCCACTTGTGACGCACAGCCCTCCTTTTTTAGTATCCCTCCCCCCTCCCTCCAAGTCCCTTCCCTTATTCTCCTTTTCCTTTTCCCTTTCCTCTCCCCCCTTTTAATTAGGTGAGAGAGAATTCTCTGAAAAACAAATATGTCAATTATTTACTCTTTGAGCCTCTTCTGATGAGAGTAAGATTCACACAATGTTTCTCCCCCTCTCTAAATTCCCTCAGATATGGTATATTTTCTATGCCTCTTCCTGGGATGTAGTTTCCCTCTTTTTATCACTCCTTCCCCTTTTTCTGATACTCCCCCCTTGCCTTTACTACACCCCCATTTTTTATATCAGTAAAATCAAATTATCCCATGCGTACTTTCTATATATCCACAACAGAGATACTGTTCTCAAGGGTTCTGTGTACCTTTTTCTGTTTCTCTTCAGTCTTGTGGATATAGATCAAATTTTTTGTTTGTCTGTTTTTTTTTTCTTAGAAACATATCGAATTCCTCTATTTTTTTGAATGACCATCTTCTTCCATGGAAAAAGATGCTAAACTTAGCTGGGTACTTTATTCTTGGTTGCAATCCTTGATCTTTTGCCTTTCAGAATATCAGGTTCTAGGCCCTTCTAACTTTTAATGTGTAGGCAGCCAGATCTTGTGTGACCTTTATTGTGGCACCTTGATATTTAAATTGTTTTTTTCTAGCTGCTTGCAGGATTTTCTCCTTTGTGTGGTAATTCTGCAGCTTAGCCACAATATTCCGTGGTGTTCTTTTTTTAGGGTCTATTTCAGGAGGAGTTCGATGAATTCTTTTGACGTCTATTTTCCCTTCTCTTTCTATTATCTCTGGACAGTTCTCTTTGATGATTTCCTGTAAAATAGAATCTAAGCTCTTTTTTTGGTCATAGTTTTCGGGAAGTCCAATGATCCTCAGATTATCTCTCCTAGATCTATTTTCCAGGTCTATAGATTTTCCCAGTAACTATTTGACGTTATTCTCCAGCTTTTCATTATTTTTTTTTTTTTGACTGATTCTTGGGTTCTCAATGAATCATTCATTTCTATTTTTCCATCCTGAATTTTAAGGATTTATTTTCTTCATTCACAATTTTTAGTTCCTTTTGTAAATGCCCAATTTCATTTTTAAATGAATTATTTTGCTCTATTGAATTTTTTTCCATTTCCCTAATTTTTTTAGAGAATTATTTTCCTTTTCCAATTCAGAAATCCTATTTTCTTGAGACTTTTTTATCTTTTCCAATTCAGAAATGCTACTTTGCTGTGATTTTTTTTAACTTTTTCTAATTCACAAATTTTGTTTCGCTGAATCTTCTGTGAATTCTTTATTTTTTCCAACTCCAATTTCAGAATGCTGTTATTCTCTATCATACCTTCTTTTTCCTTTCCCTATTTATCTTCAAACTCTCTTAATTTTTTAACAGTCTCTTCTAGGAGAGAATTATGTGATGGGGGGCAGGAATCGTTCCCATTTAGGCTGGTATCTCCTGACTCTCGCTGTCAACTTCCTCGGCGTTGGATACCCGCTCTTTCTCTTTGTAGAAGAATTGATTGTTTTTCTTGGCTTTTTACTCCTATTTAAAAAATATTTTAGGGTCTGTCCCTGGGGTAGAAAATTATTTATTTATTTCTTTACCAGCTTCCTCCCAGACTGGATGAATGCAGTGACTCCTGGGCCTCAGCTAAGAGAGAGCTCTGGGAGAGAGTTCCCCACCTGCTCCCTGGAAGTGCCTCAGAGGTGATTAGCACAGCAGTGCTTTGAGGGCGCTGTGTGTCCTTCCCTGAGGTTTAAGACTGAACAGTAAAGGCAACACAAAGCCCAGCCTATGAGTCCCGGTGGGGCGTGGATGTCAGCAGCTGATGTGAAAAGCCCCTGCAGTCAAACTGGAAGTGTCTGCCCTGAAACTACGGTCCCTATTTCAAAGGTTCTGCTTCTCTGGGACTTCCGGGGCTGAGTTCCACATCTTCCAGCCGAACAAGGCACTATGTGTTACCTTGGGCCATGTCCACCTGCTTTTCAATCTCTTAGCTACCCCCAGGTGAAAGCTGGACAGCCTAAGTCGGCCACACCCACAGTGCTGAGTTCTGCTGAGTCACTTCCAGATTGGGGTGATTCTAGTATCTTGCTTTATATTTTAAAGTGGCTTGATTTCTCTTCTGAACTGCTGTTTTATAAGCAGAGAAGGGCTATCAGCCTGTGCAAGATTCTTCTATCTCAGTGGCTTCTCTGATACCAGAGTGCTCCCCAGCATGATCGGCACAGTGTGCCACCACCCAACTTTCTGTGCTGGCCTTTCTTCTTCCTCCCCTGGGAACCGACCTTTTCTGTTGAAACACCAGTTTCTCTTCAGCTGGTAAGTTGTGCTTCCAGTCCTTGTGGTTTCTATCAGTCCAATGCTATTTTGGAGGCTGATTCAACTAATTGGTAATGAGGGAAGAAGGGAGCTCACAAGATCGTGTGTATCTTCTCCACCATCTTGGCTCTGCCCCGAAAGTAAGAAAATTATTGACTTAATAAATAAACCTGAATTGGTTTCATGAAAAAACAACAAAATAAACAAAAAATTTAGTTATGTTAATTAGAATAAAAAATAAGAATATCAAATTGTTATTCTTCAAAAATAAAAAGGGAGAACTTTCCACCAATGAATAGAAATGAGAGCAATGATTAGGGATTGTTTTGCCCAACTATATGTCAATAAATGTGGTAACCTAAGTAAAATAGAGGAATGCCTACAAAACATAGATTGCCCAGAATAACCGAGAGAAAATACATTATGAAAAAACAGGGAAAGATGTTTGTATCAATATTCATTAAGCATATTGCTTTATAATTTTCTTTCTCTGTTTTAATCTTACCTGGTTTAGGTATTACTACCATGGGTGTGTCATAAAAGGAATTTGGTAGGAGTCCTTCATTCCTTTTTTCAAAGAGTTTATATAGTGTTGGAGTTAATTGTTTGTTAATTTAAATGTTTGGTAGAATTCAGATGTAAATGTATCTGGTCCTGGGGAGTTTTTTGGGGGAGGTGATTAATAGCTTGTTCTATTTCTTTTTCTAAAACGGTACTATTTAAGTAATTTATGTCCTCTTCTGTTAATCTATTGGAATACATAGGAATACATGCAGTGGCTGCTGGAGATCCAACCCAGACCTGCAGAATGCATCTCTTCTTGTGAGAGGATGATACAAGGAGACTGAGGGGCAGTTGATGTTCTCTGACTCTCTCACTAAAAGGCCATTATATTCTATCCTCTTCCCTCTTGTCTCTAATTTATCTCATTCCTAGTCTGCAACACATGTGTCAGCAAAGGCTGCCTTGCAACTTCTTCAGATGTTATGATCCACAACTGTGGAGGCTCTCAGAGAATTGACCTGTCCCTTAACACTGGGCAACCTAAATTTTTGTAGGTCTTCCTCCATTTCATTATGTTGTCAAATTTATTGACAACGTTGGACAAAATAACTCCTAAAAATTGCTCTAATGTTATCTGCATAGATATATAGTTCATCCTTTTCATTTTTGAGACTAATAATTTGATTTTCCTCTTTCCTTTTTCTAATCAAATTAACTGAAGGTTTATCTATTTTGTTGAGTTTTTCATAAAATCAACTATTAGTTTTATTTATTGATTCAATATTTTTGAAATGGGAAAAGGAAAGGGAAGCTTGGCAAGAGAGTCTGGAAAAGTCATCCGACGCATTTAAAGACAGAGTGGATAAAGAAATCAAATCATTGAGAAATAAAATTAGTGAGCTGGAAAAAGAAAACAGCTCTCTAAAAAATAAAATGCAGGAGATGGGAAAAAAATTCCATAGGAAAAAAAAACTCACTTAAAAACTCAATTGGACAATTACAAAAAGATATAAAAAAAGTGAGTTAAGAAAATACATCATTGAAAATTAGGCTCAAACAAGCATAAATGAATGACTCAAGGAGAAACCAAGAAGTAGTCAGGAAAAGCCAGAAAAACGAAACAATGGAAAATAATGTCAAGTACTTTATTTTTTTTAATTTTTTAATTATTATTATTTTTTTAATTTTATAATTATAAAATTTTGACAGTATATATGCATGAGTAATTTTTAACATTATCCCTTCTATTCATTTTTCCAAATTTTCCCCTCCCTTCCCTAGATAACAAGCAATCTCATACATTTTACATGTGTTACAATATAACCTAGATACAATATATGTGTGTAAATCCAATTTTCTTTTTGTACGTAAATATTAGATTCCGAAGGTAAAAGTAACCTGGGTAGATAGACAGTAGTGCTAACAATTTACATTCATTTCCCAGGGTTCCTTCTCTGGGTGTAATTGTTTCTGTCCATCATTGATCAACTACCAAAGCAAATTCAAGATTTATATGAGCAAAATTACAAAACACTTGGCAAAAAAAATAAAGCCAGATTTATATAATTGGAAAGACATTAAGTGCTCTTGTATAGGCTGCGAGAATATAATAAAGATGACAATACTCCCTAAACTTATCTATTTATTTAATACTATACCAATCACACTCCCAAGAAACTATTTTAATGACTTAGACAAAATAACAACAAAATTCATATGGAAAAAAAAAAAAAGGTCAAGAATTTCAAGGGAATTAATGGAAAAAAAATCAAATAAATGTGGCCTAGATGTACCTGATCTAAAACTATAGTATAAAGCAGCAGTCACCAAAACTATTTGGTATTGGCTAAGAAAAAGACTAGTTGATCAGTGGTACAGGTTAGGTACACAGGAAAATATAGTGTACAACTATAGTAATCTAGGATTTGACCAACTCAAAGATACCAACTTTTGTGATAAGAATTCATTATATGGAAAAAAAAAAAACTTTTGGGAAAACTGTAAATTAGTATGGCAGAAATTAGATATGGACCCACATGTAATACCATATACGAAGATAAGATTAAACTGGGTCCATGATTTAGGCATAAAGAATGAGATCATAAATAGATTATAGGAATATAGGATAGTAAGGAAGGAATTTATGACCAAAGGAGAACTAGAGATCATTATTGATCACAAAATAGAAGATTTTGATTACATCAAATTAAAAAGCTTATGTACAAACAAAATTAATGCAAACAAGATTAGAAGGGAAGTAACAAATTGAGAAAATATTTTTAAAGTAAAAGGTTCTGATAAAGGCCTCATTTCCAAAATATATAGAAAACAGACTTCAATTTATAAGAAATCAAACCATTCTATAATTGATAAGTGGTCAAAAGATATGAACAGATAATTTTAAGATGATGAAATTGAAATTATTTATATTCATATGAAAGAGTGTTCCAAATCACTATTGATCAGAGAAATGCAAATTAAGAGAACTCTGTGATACTACTACACACCTGACAGGAAAAAATAATAGTGAATGTTGGAGGGGATATGGGAAAACTGGGACCCTGATGCATTGTTGGTGGAGTTGTGAGAGAATCCAGCCATTCTGTAGAGAAATCTGGAATTATGCCCAAAAAGGTAATAAACTGTGCATACCATTTGATCCAGCAGTGGTAATACTGGGCTTATATCCCAAGGAAATACTAAAAAAGGGAAAGGGACCTGTATGTGCCCAAATGTTTGTGCCAGCCCTTTTTGTAGTGGCTAGAATCTGGAAAATGAATGGATGCCCATCAATTGGAGAATGGTTGGGTAAATTATGGTATATGAATGTTATGGAATATTATTGCTCTGTAAGAAATGACCAACAGGATGAATACAGAGAGGCTTGGAGACACTTACATGAACTGATGCTGAGTGAAATGAGCATAACTAGGAGATCAGTATACACTTCAACAATGATACTGTATGAAGATATATTCTGACTGAAGTGAATATCTTCAACATAGAGAATATCTAATTCAGTTCCAGTTTATCAATGATGAAACAGCTACACCCAGAGAAGGAACACTGGGAATTGAGTATAAACTGTTTGCACTATTTGTTTTTTTTTTTTTTTTTTTTTTTCTTTTCTTTCTTTCTTTTTTTCTCCCCCTAAGGTTGGAGTTAAGTGACTTGCCCAGGGTCACACAGCTAGGAAGTGTTAAGTGTCTGACATCAGATTTGAACTCAGGTACTCCTAAATTCAGGGCTGGTGCTCTATCCACTGCGCCACTTAGCTGCCCCCTCTTTGCACTATTGTATTTCTACCCAGGTTACTTTTACCTTTGGAATCCAATTCATATCGTGCAACAAGAAATTTGGTTTTACACACATATAGTGTATCTAGGATATACTGTACCACATTTAACATGTATGGGATTGCCTTTCATCTAGGGGAGTGAGTAGAGGGAGGGAGGGGAAAATTTGGAAAAGAAGTGAATACAAGGGATAATGTTGTAAAAAATTACCCACGCATATGTACTATCAAAATATATAATTATAAAATTAATTTAAAAAGAATAGTCTGGAATGAAATCAAGATGGAGGAGTTATCAGCTCTCCCAAATTACCTTCCCCCCCCAATTACCTTTTAAACAAATGTAAAATAATGCCTCAAAAAACTTCTGTAATGAAACAAGCAATAAAAAATATGAGTAGAGGGATTTTCCAGTCAACAACAACTCAGCATGTTGAAAGTAACGGTTTGTTTTGCTGCAATGAGAGTATAGTGCATTTTTTGGAAGGTATGGAGGTACAATCCAAAAGCAGATGCCCACTTCAGCAAGTCTGTGCAGGCCTTGGAAGTTGATTAAATTGGTAGCATAATTTATAAAATGAGAAAAAGAAAACTGGTAAGAAGGAAATTACAAGGGATGCTTTATGATATTGGCTTAAGTACTCTATTACATTGGCAATATGGGGATCTGGGTCACAGGATATAATACAGGAAAAGGGGAAGCATTAATACATTACAGATCAAAGAAAAATTCATGGTCAGAGTTCCATGGTAGAAAAGAATGTTTGATGTCTCTGATAGACCAAACCACAGACAAAGGGAACAGTGACCACACCTCTACTGATTAATTAAGCTACCTTAGTGAAACTGAAAATTTATAAGTCCCAGAAATAAGCTCTCAAAATTATACTGTACCACAAAGAGCCTGAAGCTAATAACAATAATCCCTCCCAGCAAGAAGCAGTATAAAATTTTATTATAAATTTAAAAGTCAAGAAATAGCCTGAAAAGTGAATGAAACTATCACTCCCATCTATAACAAAAAGAACAACAAAACCTGACCAAAGAAAGTCACAATGCTGACAATCAATATCAAAAATTCAAAAGGGAACAACAATAAAAAATATAGCTGTATGTAAAGCCTCAAAAAAAGGATAATTGTTTTCATAGCCAAAAATAATTCCTGAAAGAGTTCAAAAATATCTAAAAATCAAACAAGATATATAGAGGAAAAAATTGAGGCAAAAATTTACAAGTGAGGCAAAAGATCATGAAAACTGTCAACAGTATAATAAAAAAGCAAGAAAATATATATTTTTAAAAGTACAAAATTTCATTGAAGAAAACAACTTTTTAAAATGCAGATTTGGCCAAATGGGGAAAAAAAAAGAGGTATAAAAATCATTGGCGGAAATAATTTGTTAGAAATTAGAACCAGCTAAATGGAAGCTAATGATTTATGAAACATCAAGAAAAAAACAAATAAGGCAGTTTTTCTTGACAATGTTTTGAAAGATCATGTCTATTCTCTTTTTATGATTATGGTTTTTATATAGTCCAATAATTTTAAAATTATCTTCTAAAATTATTATTTCAACAAAACAAGAACAAACCAATAAAGAAACAAACAAACAAACAAACAAAACACATTCTCTTCTTCAAGAGACCTTTCCCAGATATTATTTATTTAATTTCCATAGATGCTTAGAGAAACACTGATTCAACTGTATTATTTTGCATTCTTTCTTTATATAAATTTTCATCTAAATATTCTCTTGCTATTATGTGGTAGTAATCTATGTCACATTAGCCTTTTTCAAGCTCCTTCTTAATTACCTTATCATTGTATTTTTTAAATTTTGTGAATTTATTCTACTTATATTATTTTGACAATATTTTTGCCTTATTTAACAAATAAATATATGTTTGAAATGGGAGTAATTATTAATTGTCTCTTCACTTGGTAAGGAGATCAAATGTTTCTTAACTGAGTCAGTGTCTTAGCTCATTTTTCTCAAAATTTTAAATACTGCCTTGTATTTGTAGCCTCTGAAAAACTCCTCACCATGTGGAAATTCCAGTAAAAACAAATTAAAACCATCCCCCTAAACAGAAAAATATCCTGAACTGATCTGAATGTGTTTTAAAGATCTATGCCAGATCTAATCACAATCACAACCTATAATAACTAATATGTATATCCATCCTTATTATATGCCAAGAAATGTGCTTAAGCTTTACAATTATTATTTCATTTGGATCTCCCAACAACCATGGCAGATAGGTGCTATTATTATATCCATTACATATGTGCAAAACCAGAAGCAAATATAGGTTGATTTTCCTAATGTCAAAGAGTAAGTAGTTAAGGCCAGATATGAACTCAAGTGCACTATCTGCTGTGTACATAGCAACCATTAAGATAACAATCTCCTCAGATCATATAAGCCATAATCATTGACTTAACTCCCCCAATTATCCAGTGTATAAAATTGATTCAAAACAAAACCATTTATTGGAATACTATAACAAAATAATACTCATTTATGTGCATCAATTTTATTTATTTATTTTTTTGCAGTCAAGAATGTGGAGTAGCACACATAAAAAAAAATAGTAAACAGTAAGGTCAACATTTTTAGGGTAATCATGCATCTTATTTCAGTCTTTACTCTCATAAATGTCCAAGAGATCAATAAGTAGTCATACAATTTGGGGAAAAAAAAGAAAATCATCAAATTGACATTATAAATGAAAAAAAAAAATTGCAGCTAAATAGATGGATGTCTGTCAAGGTTTTGCCAGGTGGACTAATAAATGCATTAGAAGGACTGATTTCATGTGTCCAAGATTACCAAAGAACATTATACCATGGGATACTTGGGCATCTCACTTTTCAATTCTACTTATAAACACAAGCATAAATCTGTTAAGAAGGATGAAAAAAGTAGAGAAATTCCATGAAGAATTTCAAAGTCAACCTAGACAGTACTTTCTTATTAATTGATTTTTTTTATGGGAAGGTGACAGAAAGGAGCATAATGAAAAATAAATTGGAAAATATGATGTATGATTAAAAGATGAAAGATTTCAGAACTTTTTGGACTACTCCAAAGCCTGGAATATGTTCATTATGACTCTACTTTAAAAAGGAAATTAGTCATTGAGAGTACAAAGTGTAAATAATATTATAAAAAAGTAGAAAAAATAAAATCTCAATGCAAATTAATTTTTTTTATAACTGAAATATGTCTGCCTTCTCATTCAGGTCAATTCAATAGTTAAATCATAGTTTAAAATCATGTCACTCTTTTTTTATAAATTCAAGATCTATTTAGTTTCTATTTCCTGTGCCTAGAATGTTCTTTCCTCTCACCTATAAATCTTAGTTTCCCTGGATTCCTTCAATCCAAGTAAAAAAAAAAATCAGAACTCTTTTTTTGAAAAATGATTGTCATACAAGACAAATTAAAGTCTTCTGATAAAACTTGTCTAAAATATAAATCTGAGGGGCAGCTAGGTGGTGCAGTGGATAGAGTACCAGCCTTGAATTCAGGAGGACCCGAATTCAAATCTGGTCTCAGATACTTAACACTTCCTAGCTGTGTGACCCTGGGCAAGTCACTTAACTCCAGCCTCAGGGGGGAAATATATATATATATATATATATATATATATATATATTTATAAACTGATATATCAATTTTGTTGTTAGAATTACTAATTGATCATGAATATGTATATATTTACATTCAATAATATTGAAAAATTTTTACAATTCCATTAAAAAAATTTAAGCATGTGACCTGTATAAAACATACTGCTAAGAATATGAAATAAAAACACAAAATGATAAATGAAAACAAAGGAAAAGGTCCCTGTCCTCAAGAAGTTTATATTTTAATAAGAGATATGATGGGTTGTTGAATCATTTGGGGGGAAACACATATAATTCATAGAGAAACAATTATTAAACCCAAGAATAGAATCATAATCATAACTTTATAGACTTTATTTGTGAATTTATTTAGCTCTTTTAATGACTTATCTCGAAAATAAAATGTTTCTTTTGTAACCTGGGAAAACAACACCTAAGATTTCACAGTCTTGATAATGTGGTGATAATTTATTTTAATTGATCTGGAAGACAAAGTTAAACACGAAACATGTTAGATGAGTCATTAATTCAATCATGATTTCAGTTACATGTGCTTTAAAAGCATGCAATAAAAGATCAAACAACGCTTGACTTAAAAGTTATTGTCAGAATAAAATAAAACTAAATTTTAAATCAATGGAAATACAATTAATATATCATTGCCTGAATAAATTAAAAGCAAATTTTAAATAATCATAGCAACATTATAATTTCTGTAAAGAATATGCCAACCAATTGATCCATATTTCCAATCACAGTGTTTGTGAATTCCTTGTAAAAATACTCCTTAAATGCTACTAAGCACATTTATATTGTGTTCTCTTCTTTTTGAATGAGAATGAATGCATCTTGATAGCAGAAACTTTTTAACCTGTTTTTTTTTGTTGTTTGTTTTTGTTTTTTATTACCAGAACTTAAGACAGTTTCTGACCCATACTTGCTTACTAAGTCATTTTCAGATATTCATTTATTTATCCATTTGGCCATTCAATCATTCATATCATTATTACAATCACTTATAATTTCTAACTTTCTTAGAAATTTTCATGTTTTAGTTTCTATTCTTGGTTCAGTTCCAAGAATGCTTTAACTAAGCATACCTATTCAAATATAGATTGAGTCAGTATTCTGGTCAGTGTAATGTAAATAAATTAAGCCTTTAACTAAGATTTTACTAAAGATAATGCAAAGAATCAAAATTTAGGATTGAGAGCTTATCCTACTCAGTTGATGTATGTTATTATATAAATATTACACTATACATTTATGTACTACTGTTATTTTATTAATGTAATAAAATTATAAATTCAATAAACTTCTTATAAAAGCTTATATAAATATAATAACTTATCATGTAATCATAATATATATTTTAGTTTTAATGTTTAATATAATTAGAAATCCAATAGAAGTAGCTTCCTTTGAACATGCTTTTAAAATTTTATTATATATTTATAATAAAATGTATACATATGTATATGTAGAATGTATATATATATGTATTATATAATAAATATATTTATTAACTATATATGAGACATTAAAAAATTCCAGGCATATCCTACTTTGCTTCACTTATCTAGCATCTCAAAACCATGCTTTCTAAAATCTAGCCTTTAACATTATTTCCCTTCATCTCACCCTTTTATTTCCCTAAGCTCTGGTGAGTTTTTGCTTGTTCTTCCTCAAACAAGACCTCTATGATACTTCACAACCACTATTTCTTTTTTTTTTATTTTTTTTATTTATTATATTTTTTATAATATTATCCCTTGTATTCATTTTTCCAAATTATCCCCCCCTCCCTCTACTCCCTCCCCCCGATGACAGGCAGTCCCATACATTTTACATGTGTTACAATGTAACCTAGATACATGTGTGTAAATACCATTTTCTTGTTGCACAATAAGCATTAGATTCCGAAGGTACATGTAACCTGAGCAGACAGATTTAACAGACAGTGCTAACAATTTACATTCACTTCCCATTGTTTCTTCTCTGGGTGTAGCTACCTCTGTCCATCATTGATCAACTGGAAGTGAGTTGGCTCTTCTTTATGTTGAAGATTTCCACTTCCATCAGAATACATCCTCATACAGTATTGTTGTTGCAGTGTACAGTGATCTTCTGGTTCTGCTCATTTCACTCAGCATCAGTTGATGTAAGTCTCTCCAAGCCTCTCTGTATTCCTCCTGCTGGTCATTTCTTACAGAGCAATAATATTCCATAACATTCATATACTATAATTTACCCAACCATTCTCCAACAGATGGACATCCATTCATTTTCCAGTTTCTAGCTACAACAAAAAGAGCTGCCACAAACATTTTGGCACATACAGGTCTCTTTCCACCCTTTAGTATTTCTTTGGGATATAAGCCCAGTAGTAGTACTGCTGCGTCAAAGGGTATGCACAGTTTGATAACTTTTTGGGCATAGTTCCAAATTGCTCTCCAGAAAGGCTGGATTCTTTCACAACTCCACCAGCAATGTATTAGTGTCCCAGTTTTCCCACATCCCCTCCAACATTCATCATTATTTGTTCGTGTCATCTTAGCCAATCTGACAGGTGTGTAGTGGTATCTCAGAGTTGTCTTAATTTGCATTTCTCTGATCAGTAGTGATTTGGAACACTCTTTCATATGAGTGGATATAGTTTCAATTTCTTCATCTGAGAATTGTCTGTTCATATCCTTTGACCATTTATCAATTGGAGAATGGTTAGGTTTCTTATAAATTAGGGTCAGTTCTCTATATATTTTGGAAATGAGACCTTTGTCAGAACCTTTACTTTTAAAAATATTTTCCCAATTTGTTACTTCCCTTGTAATCTTGTTTGCATTAGTATTGTTTGTACAGAAACTTTTTAGTTTGATGTAATCAAAATCTTCTATTTTGTGATCAATAATGATCTCTAGTTCTCCTCTGGTCAAAAATTCCTTCCTCCTCCACAAGTCTGAGAGGTAGACTATCGTCTGTTCCTTTAATCTATTTATTATCTCACTCTTTATGCCTAAATCATGGACCCATTTGGATCTTATCTTGGTATATGGTATTAAGTGTGGATCCATATCAAATTTCTGCCATATTATTTTCCAGTTTTCCCAACAGTTTTTTCCAAATAATGAATTTTTATCCCTAATGTTGGTATCTTTGGGTTTGTCAAAGATTAGATTGCTATAGATGTACCCTTTTTTATTCTTTGTATCTAATCTGTTCCACTGATCTACCGGTCTATTTCTTAGCCAATACCAAATGGTTTTGGTGACTGCTGCTATATAATATAGCTTTAGATCAGGTACACTTAGACCACCTTCCTCTGAGTTTTTTTTTTTTTTTTCCATTAGTTCCCTTGCAATTCTCGACCTTTTATTCTTCCATATGAATTTTGTTGTTATTTTTTCTAGGTCATTGAAATAGTTTCTTGGGAGTCTGATTGGTATAGCACTAAATAAATAGATTAGTTTGGGGAGTATTTGTCATCTTTATTATATTCGCTCGGCCTATCCTGTTAGGATTACTAGGTGAGAACTCAGGTTGTCTGGATAGTGACAAGGTGAGAATTCAGGTTGTCTGGACAATTACAAGGTGAGAACTCAGGTTGACTTGATAGAAGGAGCAAGCTCATTGGCTGAAGTGGTTCTTCCCAGAAGCCCTTGCATTATCCCACGCCCATTCTCTGGGAGGATAAAAGAGAGGACACCCCTCCAGAGATAGAAGAAGACTCTGGACTACATCTGGCTTGACGCAGCTCTCTGCAGGAAAGGAAGTCAGCTCTCTGTAGGAAGGGAAGTCACTTCTCTGGACAAGAGTTAACAGCAACTGCCTGGAGACAACGGTTCGTTACAGGAAGAAGAATCTGTCTGAGAGATTTGAGTAGACACAGCAGATCTCTTCCCAGAGAGTGATCCAGCAGGTTCTGAAGACGACAGCTCACTACACTATCCAAGAGCACTGAATGTCTTTCCAATTATTTAAATCTGACTTTATTTTTGTGGCAAGTGTTTTGTAATTTTTCTCATATAATTCCTGACTTTTCTTTGGTAGATGGATTCCCAAATACTTTATACTCTCAACATTTGTTTGGAATGGAATTTCTCTTGGTATCTCTTGCTGTTGCATTTTGTTAGTGATATATAAAAATGCTGAGGATTTATGTGGATTTATTTTGTATCCTGCCACTTTGCTGAAATTTTGAATTATTTCTAATAGCTTTTTAGCAGAGTCTTTGGGGTTCTCTAAGTATACCATAATATCACCTGCAAAGAGTGATAATTTGATTTCCTCATTTCCTACTCTAATTCCTTGAATCTCTTTCTCAGCTCTTATTGCTGAGGCTCGCATTTCTAGTACTATATTGATCACAACCACTATTTCACCAAAAAGAGTGAATACCTCTCTAGAGTTTATCTTGACACATTTCCTTTATTAAAATATGAGGTCTTTCAAATAGGTTGTATTCAAGAAATCTTAAAAGATTCATATGAACTGATAAATAAAATGACCCAAACTAAGAAAATACATACAATGCTGCAGCCGTAATACTGTAACAATCATCAATTGTGAAGAACTTAGTTCCCCTGATCACGAAAATGATCCAAGATAATTCCAAAGGACTTATCATGAAAAATGCTATGCCTTTCCAGAGAGAAAACTGATAAACTCTGGGTAAACTTTTCTTCACCACCTTCTAGTGAAGTTCAATAAAATCCCTAAAGGCAAGCAATTTATTCCTAATAAAAATTATTGTTATTCTTTGTATGGCACTATGTAATATTATTATATTTACTAATTTACACAAATTTATATTTCTTCTACTTGATATATGTATATGTAATATATAGATATTATATATAGTTTGACAATCAGTAAAATATATTGTAATTAAGAATATGTTATCATGTTACTTATAGGAAAATCCCCCAAATACCATTCCTAAATATTGAAGATCTTACATATCATTTGGTTATTTGTATCTATTTGAAATTCCTAGTTATTTTTAAGTAGTCTAACATTTCAGTAGAAATAATGTTAAGTGAAATTTCACTTATTTGAGGTACAGTAGTCTTTATAACAACTCAAAGTTTAAAAATAACACTCCTTTTCTACATTATAGAGTATTGTAGGTTATGTAATTAAGTTCCAGGCATGGAGTGAGGAAGAATCCTCCTCTTACACTCGAGTTAAAATCTGGTTTTAGACACTTGCTAATTGTGTGACTCTATTCAAGTCAATTAATACACATCAGTTCTTCCTTTGTAAAATGAGCTAAAGAAGGAAATGACAAATCACTCCAGTATCTTTGCCAAATAATTTTCCCCAGATAATGTCATGAAAACTCAAATAATACTGAAAGAACTGAATAACTACAAAATATTTTACATAAATTATCCAATTTAAATTTAATAGAAGAAATTTCATTAAATTCACAAAGGAAATGATCTTCAAAGATATCAGGTGATTTCTCATGGTTATACAGCTAAAAAGTCATGTATCTTATTTTAAGTTTGTTGGACATTGAGTTCAATATTTGCTTTACTCTCTCATAATATAATATCATTATTTTAAAACAAAGAAGTCAAGCATAGTAACATAATATTTAATCTACTTACTTCCCCATTCTTTCTTAGTTTTTATTTCAATTGAATTGTGAATATTTACTAAAATATCATTAACATTATAAAAAAGGACTCTACATCATGGTTTACAATAGCTATTTTGAAGTTACAAATGTTTTCTTACCCTTCACTTTAGGATTGTAAAAATTATTTAGTAATCATATATTAATATTATTGATTCCCTTTGTAATCTTATTTATTTTACTTAATGCACATTAAAATATTAGCATGAGAAGAGATCTATGAGCTTCCCACAACTAAAAAAGGTGTTAATTAACAATAAAAAAAAATTAAGATGCCTGGGACTTGGGGAAGAAAAGGAAATATGAATTACTCTGATGTCAGTAAATTGATATCAGTTAATAACTAAAAGCTTTGAAAAGTGTCCAATGTTTCTTGAAATTGATTTGCATGCTGATTCCATGACATTGGAGTTGAAGTAGGTCAACAGAATCTATAAGGCCAGAATTATAGCTAATAACTGCTCTAGAGGGAAATTTCATACAAAGACCAGCATCACTGTAAATATTTATTACTTGTCTACTATATGGACTATAGTGTTCTAGATGCTCAAAATATAAGATAAGAAAATTTTAGCAGCATTGTTAGTAAACTTGAATTGAGCAGTTTTGTTTGAATCTTAGATTTAGAAGGCAGTTGCAAGATTGTTGAAGAGTGAGAGATGAGAAAGTTATGGGTGAAAATTATGTTGACTTTCATCAAGTTTGAATATGAAAGGGAAAGCAAATATCCAACATATGCATATATTCTATTCCCTGATTTTATGATACTTACTGCACTTTACTGCTTCTATGTGATTATAACATGGGAACATTTATTTAAAAGTAGAAAAGAAGGGGAAACCATCAAGTACAATTCTCTCATATTATAGATGAAGTTATTAAAGTCCAGAACTGTTAAATTACAGGTCGAAGAAAACAGCAAGTAACTTGGTGCAAAGTGATTTCTATTTTTATATAGGAAAGATTTTTCAAATGGCATCAGGCTTATTGTAAAGAGTATCAGAAACCTATAGAAATGTAAATAATAAACAAGATTTATCTTGAAGAAATTTGTACTACTATTTCACATACTTTTTAACGTATACTTACTGAGGATATATTTTATTTTTGGGAAGGCATGGGACTACGTTGTTATTAAATCATGTTGAAAGGTTCACTGAAGGCTGATTCCACAATTTTCAATCTGGAGGTATTTGTGTTTCAATATATCCAATAGGGTGAAAAGCAATAGCATGTAAGATCTCAACAAGAAAAGCCAAGACAATAATTTCTCAAAATAAAAATAAGGGAAGATACAAAGAAGAGTGTGAGGAAACAATACCAAATATTAAGGGGATCTTATTTTTGATATATGGCCCAAAAGACCTATCTATCTAGAAGGTGAGGCCAGGTAGGAGTATAATGATTAAGGATGATTTTTTTTTCTGGTGCTGCTTTTTAAGAACTGCAAGGAAAAAAAAAACACCTTTTAATGTTTCACAGGAACAATGCTCTGATGTGTATGGTTAATGTAGCAGCAAATGTCAAAGAAGAACAACAATATTCAGTAAAGGTCTATAATCCTTTTGAAAAACATTTATTAAGTTTTGACTCCATGGACAGGACTATGTTAAGAAATAGGTATAAAAAAGCAAAAAAATTATTGAACTAGACTTAAATTCTGTGATGAGAACTATGAGATTTGATGCTATGTAAAGTTTTGAACATTTTTCAAGTTTGACCTATATGTACTTTTGCATATACATACAGACACAGACACACAGACACACACACACATATGTATATATATATATATATATATATATATATATATATATATATATATATATATATATATATATATATAAAATTCAATATGATCAGGTCATATATTTTGAATTGGATGGGATTTCAAAGGCCACCTACTTGAATCTTCTCATTTATGAAATTATTTGGATAATTCAGCCTCAGTTATCTTACACCTCGAATATCTGAATGATAAATCATATCATTTAGCCCAGTAAAATTCTTAAAGAGCAGGCAAAACAAAACAAAACAAAACAAAACAAAACAAAATAAAACAAAACAAAACAAAAAAAAACTTTGTTCACTGGTAACTTTTAGCTCACTTCCCTATTTTTATCAGTTCTATTCACTGAAGCCTAAACATGTTTCCAGTTGATTCAGTGATATTTTTGCCATTCTCCAAAGCTAAGAATTATTGCTTGCAAAAATCCACATAAGATTGTATTTGAAAACATATGTTATGCTCTATAAACTTCTCAGGAATATAATCTGAAGCAATAAATAAAGTCTGACAGTCAATATTTATGAAGCCTGTGGAAGATTAAAGGAAAAGTATATGGTACTTATGGGGAATATAAACTGATTTTAAAGGCTGCAGTAAAATCTAACATCTAACCTTACTTAAAATCTTTGGAACAATTACATGGTATGCTTTGTATAAGTTCTTAGAATATGTAAAAAATTATTTTATCTTATGCAAATAATTTAATTGTCCCATGAAGAACAAAAGAATGAAGTAATTATAGAAAATGTATTTTTATTTAATTAAATTGAAATCAACAACTTATCCTAAAAACAATTGTAATATTTAGTAAGAATTGTGTAGATACATGATTTTCACTATTAAATTTTGACCATTTCAGTAAAAAGAAACAAACAATAATAAACATAAAACAAGAAGAAAAAGGCTAAGTATAACATCATGATTAGCTTGTGGCAGCAAAGATAAATTTTGAAGTGGAGTTCAATGTAGAAAACTGTGAGTATAATTGTCCCATGTTACAAATGAAGAAAAGGAGTCTTAAAGAGGTATAATAAGTTGCTCATAGTAAATAGTATTTGGTGTTTAAGGAAAACAGTTCTTATTTCTTCTTTTTAATTTTTTTTTATTAATTTCATAATTATAACATTTTTTGACAGTACATATGCATAGGTAATTTTTTACAACATTATCCCTTGTACTCCCTTCTGTTCTGAATTTACCCCTCCTTCCCTCCACCCCCTCCCCTAGATGGCAGGCATTCCCATACATATTAAATATGTTATAGCATATCCTAGGTACAATATATATTTGCAGAACCAAATTTTGTTGTTCCTGCAAATGAAGAATTGGATTCAAAAGGTAAAAATAACCTGGGGAGAAAACAAAAAATGCTAACAATTTACACTCATTTCTCAGTGTTTCTTCTCTGGGGGTAGCTGATTCTATCCATCATTGGTCAATTGGAATTGGATTTGCTCTTCTCTATATTGAAGATATCCACTTCCATCAGAATACATCCTCATATAAGTATTGTTGTTGAAGTGTATAATGATCTCCTTGTTCTGCTCATTTCACTCAGCATCAGTTGATGTAAGTCTCTCCACCCCTCTCTGTATTCATCCTGTTGGTTACACCTCTTATTACTTCTAATTCCAACATTGCTTCATAGAAAAGTAGATGAAATATGATTGGGGTTGTATAGATATAGTGAGTAATATGAGGACAATTTTATCCCAGAGTAAGTATTTTAAAATTGCTTGGATCATCTCATGAAGAACAGATCCCTATTTTGTTGCACCAGAATAATTATATACATATGATCCATTTTCTCTTGAAATAGTTAATTTTTTTTAATCAAGTAAGAAGGGTAGAAGAAAAATTGGTAAAGGAAATGATAACTGTGTAGGAGATTATGAAAAAAAGTCAACTACTTGGAATAGGAAGCACAAAAATTGACTGAAAAAATTCTTAATATTTGTTAGAATGGGGGGAAAAACACTGAAGAAAATAACTTCTTTAAAAGTAGAATTGACCAAATTGGGGAAAATTGTACTGAAGAAAGCAACTCTTTTGAAAGTAGAACTGGCCATATGAAAAAGAAGGGAAAAAAAGGTAACTGAAGAAAATAATTTATTAAAAATTAGAATAGAGTTAATGGAAAGTAATGAATTAAGGAGACACCAAGAATAAGTCAAAAAGTTTTTATTTTTTTAAATAAAAAAAATGAATTAAATGTAAAATATTTTATTGATAAAACAACCAACATGAAAAATAACAGATCTAGAAGAGATGATAAGAAATATTGGACTAGGAAGCTCTCTAATTCCCTTTCTACCAACTATTTAATTCAGACTCCAAAACAGCACTTGACTGGTAAAAGCCACAAAGATTGGAAATATAAAAATTTACCAGTGGAAGAGAATATGGAAAATCACCTGAAAAAGTTTGACCTGAGGTTCTGGGAGTAGGCCAATGCAGAGCAGGGATAGAAACAGGAGTGGGGTAGCCTCTAAGGTTGGAAAGTTAACATAGAGCTCTCTACCATAGCCTGACTGCTTTGCTTTGGTGGTGGAGTAGTGGACCAGCAGAGAAGTTGGAGCCTGGGGTAGTGGGTACTCTAAGGGATGCCAAAGTCCCAAGAGGATCAGGCTGCACTCACCCAGGACCGGAAGTGACTCACGCAGACCATAACACAGCTCTTCACAGCACTCTGCAGCAAGGGGCTCATGGTGGGGGGCAGTCACACAAAGCAGGGGCACAGCCCAGGGCAGCCTCTCATCTGTACAGTGAGGGGGTTGGCCTGAGGTAGTGGAATTTCTCCAGTGGAGCTCCTCACAGGGCACTTACACAGCCAGGCCCATGATTCCCAGGCATACCCACTTCCATGTGGAGCTCTTTCCAGAGCCTTCTCGCAGCTCTGCTGTTCCTTGTAGCCCATTGAGAGGACAGATACTGTCCATAACCCCATCCTTGCTCTACAGAGGAAGCTGGTAATCTCCTTGCCCTGAAGGCAGAACCTGAAGGATTAAAAAAAAAAAAAAAAAGAAAAAGAATAAGAAAAAAAAAAAAAAGAAAAGAGCAAAAAAATGAAGAAAATGATTGACAGCTTCTATGCAATAAAAGAGCAGATTTCCAAACCTGAGGCTATTAATAGCTCCAAATAATGCTCTCCTAGAAGAAATTATTAAAAATTGAAGAGAGAATTAGAAGAAAAATGAGGAAAGGAAAGAGAAGCTATACTAGAGAATAACAATGTCCTGAGATGTGAATTAGAAAAGGTAAACAACTTCCTGAAATGTGAATTGGAAAAGATAAAGAATTCACAGGAAGTGCAGGGAAACAGAATTAGGGAGTTGGAAAAGGTAAAGGAATCACAGGAAAGTAGAATCTATTAATTGAAAAAGATAAAGAATTCCCAAGAAAGTAGGATTTGTGAATTGGAAAAAGAAAATAACTCACTAAAAAACAAATTTAGTGAAATGGAAAAAAAAATCCATAGAGAAAAAGAACTAATTTAAAAATTCAATTGGACACATACAAAAAGAAGTAAAAAAAGCTAATGAAGAAAATAACTCATTAAAAATCAGAACTGAACAAATAGAAATGAATGATTCAATGAGACACCTGGCACTCTAACCTGGCTCCCTAACCTGGGGTAGCTGCTAAGAAGTTAACAAGTCAGGGCATTATGTGAGTAGGTATAATAAAGGCTTTCAAGATTACATGTGGCTGTCCTTGAGTGTGCCCCCGGTTATTAAACTATAGATTCAAGAAATCATGGCCAGAGACCTTTGAAGGCCTCAAGAGGAGGCAAGCCAGGTAGATTTGACACTGCAAAGGTCAGTGGTCAAAGGTACTCTGTTGGGCATAGGATAGACTAGTAATTGTAACTGCCAGGTCAAGAAAAAGCAAAAAAAAAAAAAAAAAAAAAAAAATCTGGAGAAAAATGTCAGTTATCTACTTGCCAAAATGACAGACCTGGAAAATAACCTGAGGATTACTGGACTAATAGAAAATTATGATGAAAAAAAGAGCCTAGATACTATTTTACAGGAAATCTCAAAGAGAACTGCCCAAAGGTAATAGAACCAGAAGGTAAAATAGGCATTGGAAGAATTCATCAAATACTTTCTGAAAAAAACACCCCCCAAAACAAACAAACAAACAAACAGACATACAAATAAATAAAACCAAAACAAAACAAAAACAACAACAACAAAAAAAAACAATAACAAAAACAAACAAAAAAACAAAAAACAAAAAACAAAAAAACTCCACAGAACATTGTGGCCACATTTCAGAACTATCAGACAAAGAAAAAATATTACAAGCAGCCAGGAGAAAACAATTCAAATACCAAGGTGCCACAATAAGGGTCACTCAAAATCTAGCTGGCTCTACATTAAAGGATCTAAGGGCTTGTAATCTGATATTCTGAAATGCAAAAGAACTTGGAATATAGTCAAGAATATACTACCCTGGGGGCAGAGCCAAGATGGCAGAGAAGATATAGGAATACTTCTAAGGTCCCTTTTATACTCAATACCAACTAGTTAAATAAGCCTCAAAATAACTTTGGACTGATAAAAAACACAAAGATTACAAGCACAACTTAACAGCCAAAGTGCATCTGGAATTTCTTCAGAAAAGGCCGGTCCAGACAGGAGGAAAAAAAAAAAAAAAGACCAGCACAGACAGGGTTAGACTAAAGGCTAGCACATTGTGCCAAACTGGCTGGGGAGGTCTCTGGGGTTAGTAAAGCTAACTGAGATAGAAGAATCTGGCATAGGCTGATAGCTCTACTCTACTTGTAAAACAGCAGATCAGAAGAGAAATCAAAGCCACTTTAAAATAAAACAAACAAACAAATAAACAAACAAAAATGCCAGAACCTATAATTACCCCAAATGGGAAGTGACCCAACACCGACCTCGGCACAGCTGTGGAGCCACCTTCTTCTGTCCGGGGTTTTCCTTAGGGGAGTTAAGAACTGCACAGTGGGGAACACAGCCTGGGGCAGCCTCTAATTCACATAGTGCGGGGCTAATCATGAGTTCACCAAAACTCTTATATCAGCAACTGTGATTTCCCAGCAGAGACTTGTGGTTTGAGTGCAGGGGCTTTTCTTGGGTCAGCTGCTAATATGCACCACCCCACAGGGGCAATTGGCCTGGGCTTGTGATGCTTTCACTGTTCAGGCTCTAAGCTCAGGGCAGTTTCTAGGCCACACAGTGAGGGTTCTTCACTGGGCACTCCCTGCAGCCGTGCTAACCACCTCTAAGTCATTTTTGGTGGGGGAGGGGAACTCTTAGACCCTTCACAAGACTGCTGCATTCCATCCAATCCCCATTCTGTGAGGAAGCTGAAAAATTTCCTACCCAAAAGGCAGACCCCACAGATTCTTAATAATGAGTAAGAAATTGAAGAGAGTGATTGACACTTTCTATACAGAGAAAGAATGGGTATCCAACACCGAAGAGGCTAACAGCACACAGTCTCCAGATAATACCATAAAAGGGAATTATATCTGACCCTGTCACATAACTCTCTCCTAGAAGAGACTATTAAAAATATAAGAGAGTATAAAATATTTGGGAATCCATCTACCAAAAAAAAGTCAGGTATTATATGAGCAAAATAACAAAACAATTGCCACAAAATTAAAGTCAGATTTAAATAATTGGAAAGACATTCAGTGCTCCTGGATAGGCTGAGCGAAAATAATAAAGATGACAATACTCCCCAAACTAATCTATTTATTTAGTGCTGTACCAATCAGACTCCCAAAAAGCTATCTTAATGACGCAGAAAAAATAACAACAAAATTCATGTGGAAGAATAAAAGGTCGAGAATTTCAAGGGAACTAATGGGAGAAAAAAAAGTCAGATGAAGGTGTTCTAGCTGTACCTGATCTAAAGCAATATTATAAAGCAGCAGTCACCAAAACCATTTAGTATTGGCTAAGGAATAGACGAGTTGATCAGTGGAACAGATTAGATACACAGGACAAAATAGGGTACAATTATAGCAATCTAGTGTTTGACAAACCAAAAGATACCAACATTTGGGATAAGAATTCATTATTTGAAAAAAACTGTTGGGAAAACTGGAAATTAGTATGGCAGAAATTAGATATGGACCCACACTTAACACCACATACTAAGATAAGATCAAAATGGGTCCATGATTTAGGCATAAAGAATGAGATCATAAATAGATTAGAGGAACAGAGGATAGTCTACCTCTCAGACCTGTGGAAGAGGAAGGAATTTATGACAAAAGGAGAACTAGAGATCATTATTAATCACAAAATAGAAGATTTTGATTACATCAAATTAAAAATCTTTTGCACAAATAAAACTAATGCAAACAAGATTAGAAGGGAAATAACAAATTGGGAAAATATTTTTACAATTGAAGATTGTGATAAAGGCTTCATTTCTAAAATATATAGAGAACTGACCCTAATTTATAAGGATTCAAACCCTTCTCCAGTTGATAAATGGTCAAATGATATGAACAGACAATTTTCAGATGAAGAAATTGAAACTATGTCCACTCATAGGAAAGAGTGTTCCAAATCTGTACTGATCAGAAAAATGCAAATTAAGACAACTTTGAGATACCACTACATACCTGTCAGATAGGCTAAGATGATAGGAAAAGATGATGATGAATGAAGAAGGGGATGTGGGAAAACTGGGACACTAATGCATTGTTGGTGGAGTTGTCAAAAAATCCAGCCATTCTGGAGAGCAATTTGGGACTATGCCCAAAAAGTTATTAAACTGTGCATACCCTTTGATCCAGCAGTGCTATTACTGGGCTTATATCCCAAAGAAATACTAAAGATGAGAAAAGGACCTGGATGGGTCAAAATGTTTGTGGCAGCTCTTTTTGTAGTGGCTAGAAAATAGAAAATGAATGGATGTCCATCAATTGGAGAATGGTTGGGTAAATTATGTTATATGAGTGTTATGGAATATTATTGCTCTGTAAGAAATCACCAGCAGGATGAATACAGAGAGGCTGAGTGAAACAAGCAGAACTAGGAGATCATTATACAATTCAACAACAATACTATATGAGGATGTATTCTGATGGAAGCAGAGGTGTTCAACATAAAGAAGATCCAACTCACTTCCAGTTGATCAATGATGGACAGAAACAGCTACACCCAGAAAAGGAACACTGGAAAATGAGTGTAAACTGTGAGCATTTTTTTTTCTTGTTGTTTATATTCCCAGAATATTTTTACCTTCCAAATACAATTCTTCCTTTGCAATAACAACAACAACAAAATTCGGTTCTGCACATATATACTGTACCTAGGATATACTAAAAGATATTTAATATGTATGGGAATGCCTGACATCTAGGGGAGGGGATGGAGGGAAGGAGTGGAAAAATTCGGAACAGAAGGGAGTACAAGGGCTAATGTTGTAAATAAATAAATTAATTAATTAAATTACCAAAAAAAAAAAAAAAATAGAGAGAGAAGAAAAGGTAGCATAGACAATGAAGGTATATCAATATTAACCATATATGCACCAACTGGTATAGCATCTAACTTCCTAAAGGAAAAGTAAAGAGAGTTGCAAAAAGAAATAGACTGCACAACTATAATAGTGGGAGATCTCAACCTTTCACTCTCAGAATTAGATAAATCAAACCACAAAACAAATAAGAAAGAAATTAAAGCGGTAAATAGAACATTAGAAAAACTAGGTATGATAAATATTTGGAGAAAACTGAATGGTGATAGAAAGAAGTATACTTTCTTTTCATCAGTTCATGGAACATATACACAAATTGACCATATATTGGGACATAAGGTCTCAAAATTAAATGCAGGAAGGCAGAAATCGTAAATGTCTTCTTCTCAGAATACAATACAATAAAACCACATTCAACAAGAAGTTACAGGTACATAGACCAAAAAGTAATTGGAAACTAAATAATCTCATCTTAAAGAATGACTGGGTGAAACAGCAAATTATAGAAACAATTAATAATTTCACCCAAGATAATAACAACGATGAGACATCAAACCAACATTATTGGGATACAGCTAAAGCGGTAATAAGGGGAAATTTTATATCTTTAGAGGCTTACTTGAATAAGATACAGAAAGAGAAGATCAATGAATTGGGCCTGCAACTTGAAAAGCTAGAAAAAAAAGACCAAATTAAAAACCCCCAACCAAAAACTAAACTTGAAATTCTAAAATTAAAAGGATAAATCAATAATATTGAAAGTAAAAAAAAAATATTGAATCAATAATAAAACCAAGAGTTGGTTTTATAAAAAACCCAATAAAATTGATAAACCTTTGGTAAATCTGATCACAAAAAGGAAAGAGGGAAATCAATTTGTTAGTCTTAAAAATGAAAAGGGGCATCTTTCCACCAATGAAGAAAAAATTCTAGCAATAATAAAGAAATACTTTGCCAACTTTATGCCAATAAATTTGATAACTTAAAATATGGATGAGTACCTCCAAAAATATAGGCTTCCTAGATTAACAGAGGTGGAAGTGAACTGCCTAAATAGTGCCATTTCAGAAAAAAAGATATAGAACAAGCTATTAACCAACTCCCTAAGAAAAAATCCCCAGGACCAGATGGATTTATGTGTGAATTCTATGAAACATTTAAAGAACAATTAGCCTGAATGTTATATAAACTATTTGAAGAAATAGGGGATGAAGGAGTCCTACCATACTTATTTTATGACACAGACATGGTACTGATACCTAAACCAGGTAGGTTGAAAACTGAGAAAGAAAACTATAGACCAATCTCCTTAATCAATAGTGATGCTAAGATCTTAAATAAGATATTAGCAAAAAGACTTCAGAAAATCATCCCCAGGATAATAAACTATGATCAAGTAGGATTTATACCAGGAATGCAGGGCTGATTTAATATTAGAAAAACTATTAGTATAATTTACTATATTAATAATCAAATTAATAAAAAACATATGATCATCTCAATAGATGCAGAAAAAAGCATTTGATAAAATACAACATCCATTCCTACTAAAAACACTTGAGAGTACAAGAATAAATGGACTTTTCCTTAAATTAATCAGTACCATCTATTTAAAACCATCAATAAGCATCATATGTAATGGGGATAAACTGAAACCATTCCCAATAAAATCAAGAGTGAAACAAGTTTGCCCACTATCACCATTACTATTCAATAATGTATTAGAAATGCTAGTCTCAACAATAAGAGTCAAAAAAGAGATTAAAGGAATAAAAGTATGTAATGAGTACATCAAATTATCACTCTTTGCTGATGATATGATGGTAGACTTAGAGAAACCCAGATATTCTAATAAAAAGTTATTTGAAATAATTCACAACTTTAGCAAAGTTGCTTGATACAAAATAAATCCACATAAATCCTCAGCATTTTTATACATCACCAACCAAATGCAACAGCAAGAGATAAATAGACAAATTCCATTCAAAACAACTGTTGAAAATATAAAATTTTGGGGAATCCGTCTACCAAAGAAAAGTCAGGAATTATATAAGCAAAATTACAAAACACTTGCCACAAAAATAAAGTCAGATTTAAATAATTGGAAATACATTCATTGTTCATGGATAGGCCGAACAAATATAATAAAGATGATAATACTACCCAAATTAATCTATTTATTTAGTGTTATAATAATAAGAATCCCAAAAAACTATTTTATTGACTTAGAAAAAATAACAACACAATTCATATAAAAGAACAAAAGGTCAATAATTCCAAGGTAAATAATGAAAAATAATTCAGATGAAGGTGGTCTAGTTGTACCTCATCTAAAGCTATATTACAAAACAGCAGTCACCAAAACCATTTGGCATTGGCTAAGAAATAGAATAGTCGATCAGTGGAACAGGTTAGTTACACAGGACAAAATAGGGTACAACTATAGCAATCTAGTGTTTGACAAACCCAAAGATACCAACATTTGGGATAAGAATTCATTATTAAAAAAACAACAACATCAAAAAAAAACTGGAAATTAGTATGGACAAAAATTAGATATGGACCCACACTTAACATCATATATAAAGAGAAGATCAAAATGGGTCCATGATTTAGACATAAAGAATGAGATCATAAATAAATTATTATATCATAGGGTAGTCTACCTCTCAGACTTATGTAGGAGGAAGGAAGTTATGACCAAAGGAGAACTAGAAATCATTACTGATCACAAAATAAAATATTTTGATTACATTAAATTAAAAAGGTTTTGTACAAACAAAACTAATGCAAACAAGATTAGTAGGGAAGTAACAAATTAGGAAAATATTTTTACAGTTAAATGTTCTGATAAAGCCCTCATTTCCAAAATATCTAGAGAACTGACTCTAATTCATAAGAAATCTAACCATTCTCCAATTGATAAATGGTCAAAGGATATGAACAGACAATTTTCAGATGATGACATTGAAACTATATCCAATCATATGAGTGTTCCCAATCACTACTGATCAGTGAAATACAAATTAAGACAACTCTGAGATACCACTACACACCTGTCAGATTGGCTAAGATGACAGGAAAAGGTAATGATGAATGTTGGAGGGGATGTGGGAAAACTGGGGCACTAATGCATTGTGGAGTTGTGAAAGAATCCAGCCATCCTTGAGAGCAATTCAGATAGAAGTGGATATCTTCAAGAAAGACAAGATCTATTTCAGTTCCAGTTGATCAGTGATGGACAGATTCAGCTACACCCAGGAAAATTGGGAAATTAGTGTAAACTGCTTGCATTTTTTTTCTTCCCAGATTATTTTTACCTTCTGAATCCAATTGTTCTTGTACAACAAGAAATTCGGTTCTGCACACATATATTGTATCTAGGATATACTATAACATTTAACATGTATGGGATTGCCTGTCATCTAGGGGAGGGGACGGACGGAAGGAAAGCACATTTGTAATAGAAGAGATAATGTTGTAAAAAATTACCCATGCACATGCACTGTCAAAAAGGTATAATTATAAAAATTAATAAAAATTATGAAAATAAAAATATAAAAAAAAAAACACAGTATGCTCCTTGACTTGAAAATGATTTGATTCTGTGAAACACTCTGGGCAGCTCTCTTTTATGATTTCTTTTACCTCAAAATAGCATTCAAAATGCCTTGCAGGAAACCTATTGCTGAGTGAGGGTGATGTCTAAGCATGGGAAAATTTATCCCAGAAGAATGAGGAAACAAGAACATTTTGGTCATGAAGAACTTGTTGAGACAGCTAAGACAACAAGGCCATTCATTTTTTACTGTGCCAGTTATCTTGACTTTTGTCTTTCCATTGAATTCTAATGAAACAGTGAGATAGACAACTGTGTGAAACTCTACCCCACTTAAATGCAATTTGTGTACAAATCAAAATATTAACCCGTGATGCCATTGGTCCTGTTGAAAATTAAGGAGAAAGAACTGGTAATATATAAACACAGTTTCAGGGATTAAATCCTTCATGTAGGGTTTTTCCTCTTACTACAATTGAATTCGATATCTTTTTTAATTTTTAAAATTTTTTTATTTTTTTATTAATTTTATAATTATACATTTTTGACAGTATATATGCATGAGTAAATTTTTATAACACTATCCCTTGTATTCATTTTTCCAGATTTTCCCCTCCCTTCCTCTACTCCCTCCCCATGTGTTACAGTATAACTTAGAATATCTCTTTTTTAATTCAGTCATATTAAATGATGCATGGTATTCTTGTTCTTAAAAAAATACAATTTTTCTACTATCTTCTTTTTTCTAGATTATAGTTTATTTTGTTTTTCTTTTTAACACATCCATTTTATTTTCCTTACTTAAAGCTATTATAAAATTAGCTATTGTTTTTAATTCCAAAGTTAAGGTCCATATTATATTAATAAAAGTGTCTTCACTGACAATATCAATGATGATGAATTAATTGGGTTGCACACTATACCTGTTAGGTAGATTATAGACATTATCATATGCCTGGTGGGAGTTTAATTTGTTTACTAATATGAGTCAAAATCACTCTTTCAGGACAGGTAATTTGCTAAATGGTTCTGTGAAAGAGTCAATTTCTTTCATGTGAATGAGCATTATGACGACAATAAGATCAGGCTCAATAATTGCTATGATCTCTGAAGTGATACAGAATCATTTAGAATGGAAAAATGTCTTATATTTCAGGACAGAAATAAAATTTTTGAAGCAAAATAAAGCTGTGAGAAAGAATATTAAGTCAATCTGACGACTGCATAGGTGGACCAAGTAGCATACTTGAAATGCCACTGATGGAAAATATAATTAAAGAGGGAAGCAGAGAGTCAGTGGCTCCCATTGAGTGACATTATCTATCTATCTATCTATCTATCTATCTATCTATCTATCTATCTATTTATCTAATAATCACATATAAAAAAAAGAATGAGAACAGAGAAAGTGAGAGATCTGTTAGACTCAACTATTGTTTTTGTCCCCAATCACCATTTGTAATAACCTGATTATTCTAAAATTTCCCACTTCTTAAGTTCTCTTTAACTTATTAAATCTTTTCTTTTATGTTTTTTTTTTGGAGGGTAGTTAGGAGGTGGAATACATCAAGTTTATCTATGAGACATCTGCATAACACTTTCATAATTGTAGGAAGAGTAATTTCTCAATACTTTGCCAACGGACAGAATTAATGAGAATTTTGAAGGGGAGAGTTGGTCTTATATCTAGCTTCCAGCAAAGCAAAATTCAGCTAGGTTCAAACAGAGGAAGATTCCCAGAAATGAGAGCAAGCTATGGGATGAAGTAAAAATGCTTTTAATGAGTATATATTTGTTTAAACATAGTTTTACTAATTATTTTTAGTGTATACCTCAATAAATATATATATGCACATATATATATGTATACCTCTCTCTCTCTCTCTCTCTCTCTCTCTCTCTCTCTCTCTCTCTATATATATATATATATATATATATATATATATATATATATATATATATATGAGGTATGTACACACACATACAGACATATACATATACATATACATACACACACACACACATATATATATATATATATATATATATTTCCTTTTCAACAAAAATCTCATTTTAAGAATGTAGCCTTCATCTTTCCTGTAAACATTAGAAGTTACTTCTTTTTCCTTTGTTATCCTTTTAGACATAAAAAAAAAATTATTAATATTCATTTCTTTTTAAATTTTGAGATCCAGGGATAGCTAGGTAGTGCAGTGGGTAGAGCATCAGCCCTGAAGTCAGGAGGACCTGAGATCAAATCTCTTCTCAGACACTTAACACTTCCTAGCTATATGACCCTGAGCAGTGACTTAACCCCAATTGCCTCAGCAAAAAATAAAAATAAATAAAAAATAAATTTGAGTTCCAAACCATCTTTCCCTCTAACCCTAACTTATTTATTGAGATATTTGATATCTATTTGTTATTCATGTAAATTCATGCACAACATATTTTCATATTAGCCAAACTTTTTTTAAAAGTAAGAAAAATATAATAAAAATAATGTTCTAATCTGCACTCAGATCTCATCAACTTTTATATAGATAACTTTTTTTTTTATCATGAATTCTTTCTAATTGTCTTGAATCATGGTATTGCTCAGAGTTACTAAGTCTTTCATAGCTGATTATCATAATATTGCTGTCATCACAAAGGGTGTTTTGTTCATTCTGATCACGTTAATTTCCACCAGTTAATCCTTGTTATAGCCCTGTAGGACTAACCAGATTTTTTTTTCTGAAATCATGCCCTTTATCATTTCTTTCAGAACAATTACATTCAATCACTTTCATATACCACAATACATTGATTCCCTCAATTGAAGGGAATCTCCTTTATTTCTGTTACCACAAAAAGAGGTGTTATTTTTGTACATGTCAGTTCTTTTCTCTTTTCTCTGATTTCTTTGTGATATAAGATGTGGAATTGCTGATTAAAAAGGTATCCATATGCTTATATTCTTTGGAGCATTGTAACAAATTGTTCTTTACTACTCCACCAATAATGTAATAGAATACCTATAATTCCAAATTATCTCTAGCATTCGAGATTTTACTTTCTGTCATCTTACTTAATTTGATAGGCATGAGATAGTTCCTCAGAGTTGTTTTAATTTACATTTTTTAAAGTGATTTGTAGCATTTACCCCCATCAACTACTGATAGCTTTGATTTCTTCTTTTGAAAATGCCCTGTACATAGCCTTTTGGTATTTATCAATTGCATAAGGATTCTTATTTTTGGTATACATTTGTCTAATTTTCCTGTATATTTAAAAAATCAAACCTTCATCAGAAAGACTTGTTATAATTTCCATCAGCCTCCCCTATTTTTCTGATTTATTTCTAATTTTGTCTTTATTGGTTTTGTGTGTACAAAAATCTTTTACATTTCATACCATCAAAATTATCCATTTGACGCCATGAACCTCTCTGTCTATTGCTTAATTTTAAACTCTTCACTTATCCATAGATTTTACAGGTAAATTTCCCCCCCCCATGCACTCTTAATTTGATTATGGTATTATTCTTTATAACTAAATCACATACTTATTTTTGACCTTATTTTGGTATATACTATCATATTTTCATCTGTGCCAATTTTCTGAAAGTTTGTTTTAGAATGTACTTTTTGTGTTAAAATTTATAAGATAATTTACTGAAGATATAGAAAATTTTTTGTTGTTTTAATAAAATATAATAAAATCTTTAAATTAGAAATCCATGATTTGCTCTTGATACATTTTCTAGAAAGTAATTCATTTAGAATTACTTTAGAAAAGGATGGATAGAATTTTCAATTACAAAAACCTTGTCAACATACATATGTTTTATGTATATATATATATATATATATATATATATATATATATATATATATATATATATTCATATATGTTATGAAAGGGGTTATAGGAACCACAAGCAATTGATTACTACTTAGATACAACTCAGCTTGCTCGAATACATGTCTTCCATAATCATCAGTTGTTTGTAAAAGAGGGGAGAAATGTCACTTCATATCATATTGCAATAATTGTAGTCTTAGAATTATTTTTCCTTCTCTGAGCTTTGTCTTTGGAAGATAGGCAATATCATTCTTTTCTAGCCATTCCTCTTAATGGGAGAAAGGAGAAAAGAGGGAGAGAATTTGGAATTAATTTTTTAATGAATGTTAAAAATCTTTTTAATTGAAATTGGACAAATGATTCAAATGAAGAGAGAAAGAGACAGATACAGAGAGTCAGAGAGAGACAGTGACAGACACACACACACACACACACACACACATACACTGTGATTATTGATCAAAGAAAATGAGACCCCATATGGGGTGGGAGGAAGAGGGATGCTAGAATGTACATTTTAAGTTAATTAGCATTCAGCATATAAAAATTCGACATAAATATGTGACCACATACTGTTTTTCTTTCTTTAATTTATCTTTAAAAGCGCAGAATTTATCACTTGCAAAACTGTAATGAAAGTGTTGTGGTTTCTATTAATTTTATGTTTCAAAAAGTATGTTATCTGGGGGGAAAATAGTTGCATGTTATGTAACCCATGATACCAAAGATTATTTTTTCGATGTGATAACATCGTAAATCAACACCAGTTGTCATTTCCTCACTGAAACACTACCATTACTTATGACCCACCATGACTATTAAGAACTATACTATTACATAGTATTATATACTATATATTTGAAATGATTGTGCTTAAGTAAGGTCCTATTCCACAGATTTGCTATTATTGATACCATTTTAATTATTATTATTATTATTTACTTATATGACTTTAAGTTTGGACATTAAGCTCAAAGGTAACTGATTAACATTTTTAAAGAACACATTATGATTGTAGCTTTTAAAAATATAGCGATTAACAACATTCTTTTTAAGTCCTTTTAAAGGAGAGGCAGTTGCCTTTTTGTTTTTAGTATATTATAAATATAAATATATATATATATATATATATATATATATATATATATATATATATATATATATATATATATATATATATTTAAAATACTGTGAAATTGAAGCATTATGAAGTTTAGGGGAAAAAAGCATAGTAAGAATTAATGAATTAAGCAGAAAATTTTAGACAATGAATTTGTACATATTATAATTTATACATTGATAAATAGACTTTGTTTTACCTAGGTCACTGAAACAATGCATAGCTTTGCCTGGAACTGTGTATATTTAGATGTTTGATATGTAGGTGTTTGTATATTGCAAAAATTTCAAATGGCATTTTCTTGATAAGGATAATACAACAAAATAGATAGCAAATTAAGGATAACCTCTGGTCATTAGTTATTAGTAATTACAGGAATCATAATACCAAAGTGAGAACCTTTGTATTGAGAGATATACTAAAGGCTATTCTGCTGAATTCATTAAAAGATACAGGGAGGATAAAGACATTCAGGAGGTGACACAACACTAGGATATTGTACTTTGCTATCACACTATTAAGTTCATTTTAGAGTTGAAGCTCCTCTAGGAGAAAAATCCTAGTGGTCTAATTGCATACTACATATCCATTAGAGCAGAAGCAAAGAGATATTATTAAGTCAGAAACATTCAACAATTCACTAACAGGGCATGTGATGTAGAAAGAAAAAGAACTACAGCCAATAAGTTCAATTTTTTTTTCTTTTTGAAAGCAAGTTAATTTAAATGTTACCTCTTCAGCAAATCTATAATAAGACAATAAAAGTGATTCTTTTTCTATGGAAAACATTTTCTCAAAGAAAAATTGTTATATGGAGCAAAAGAAGATTTCATCCAAAAAACCCTAGAAGTATCTAGCAAGTAAATGATTCAATGTTAAGTAATGCATCTAAGGTCAGGTATAGCCTATTGGAGGACAGGAAATGGAAGGGAAGTTGTATGCTTAACTTTCATATTTTTGTAGCCAATAATTTGCATTATTTCTCTCTCTATGATATGATAATTAGAAAAATCTAGTCTCCTGCTAAAGAGAATTTATTTGTAAACTATTTAGAAGTTAAATACTCAGTCTCCAGAGATCTGCCATTTAATCCTATTTATTTTTAACTAGTGAATATCACAGAACTCAGTAGGAAAAAAAAAAAAAAAGGTCATAGTTTAGGGAAAAAATAGCCAAAGAAATATAAAAAGTAAAAGACATGCATAGGAGTAGAAAGGGAGAGTACTATTAATCAAATATAAGTTAATGAATTATATGGATCATCCTGTTCATTCAAATTACCTACTCTTTGTAATATTTCACCAAGTATTTCTCTGACTAGAAACAATTTCAAGATCACCATTCCCATACATGCAACTAAAATCAACAATGTAGGTCTATAACAGATTTTATGGTCATCTAGTATCTCTCTTTTATTTTAAAGATTAAGAAAACGAGTCTTGGAAGAGTGATATAATTTTTCAAGTTGACACACATAGGAAAAAAAAATGGGATTTGAGCTCTGGATTCCAAAGCAAGTGTCATAAAGTATCCACTCCAAGGTGAAATATCTACTATAGTTAATATTCCTATTTTGGCAATTTTTAATTAGGGTCTCAAGGTGTCTATCTTTTTAATAGAAAATACAAAGACTCATAAACATTAAGAAATTAAGCCAATGAATGGAAATATGAATGATGTAAATAATCACCTAAATATGTTTGCATTAAAAATTGAACAATTTTATTTAAGGTATGTGTGTATAAATTATATTATAAAAATTACTTTCTGTATTTGCACTTCTAAATGTTTATATATTCAAAAATCTCAGGTAAGATTTGCCTGCAGATTAAGGTCATTCAGTATTCTTAGACTTTGCTAACAATCTTCCAATTTACTTTAATCAGCCCTGCAGATTTTCCATCAAAACCATATTTTCAAAATATGCTGCCTTGATGAGTTGATTTTTGGCCACCTTTTTAAAATAATTTGGGAAAATGTATTTAACATTGCAAATATGTATTTTATCACCTTCAGGATTCATCATTCTCTTGCTGATAAATTACATTATTCAATAATAAAAGTATATTGTTTTACTATGGTATATTCCAGTGAAGTGTGTGTGTGTGTGTGTATGTGTGTGTGTATATGTTGTGTAGATTAGATGATTGATTTATCAGTTGTCAATCAGGCAAGTCCAGTTATTTTCTTATCTCACATTATTATCACAGGCAAAATAACAAAATGAATTTTCCAGTAGTCTTGATAAATTAAATGATGATGGTGATGAAGTTGATGATGATAATGATAATGATGGAAGCAATAACAACAACATTTATATGACACTATATCGCAAACACCATACTAAGCAATTATCTCATTTAATCTTTCAACTATGACAGTGGGATAGGTGCTATAATTATTCTCATTTTACAGATAAAGTTAAATAACTTGGCCAAGGTCACATAAGGAGTAAATATGTGAACAAAGATTTCAATTCAGATCTTTCTGACACTAGGCCTGAGATTTTCACTGCACTACCTAGATGAATTAGAGAATCTAAGAAGAATTGTATATTTTAATGTTTCAACTCTCTATATTATCTTTAATTTTTCCCCTTCCTTCATTTTCTCCCTTCAATTACTTTTGAGACTAGTGACTATAAATCTATTCTAGATTAAAACTTCCTTTTTACAAAGATTGCCATAAATATTGCTAGTATAAGCTTAAATTGACATTCACTTATATAACTATAAAAGCCTTTTTAATTGATATGCTTTCATTTAATCTGGCTCCTATTCAATCTATTTTTCTAACTATTCCCATATTGCTCTTCCAAACATGCAATTCTAGTGATGCTACTTTTCTACTCAAAATTCTTGAAAGATCTTTGTTATCTAATAAATAAATTCCTTGATCTGACTGTCAGGAATCTCTACAACAATATATCTCACATTAACTTCTTTTCTTTCTCTACTCCAGAAGTCTGCATATCAGCAAAACTATATTATTTGCTCTTTGATACATATCTAGTGCTATATTATCATTTCATGCATTATATTTCCTCAGGTTTAGTTCTTTATTTCTTTGTTAAAATGTTTTCTGAGATTTCAAGAAATGCCCTTAGTAGTGACTTTCTTGACTTATCTCAATAGTCCTTCTGTTGGGCAGCTAAGATATTGTGGTCTTCAGAAAAGGGAGCAACTCTTTCATAGGCTATGTTTTTAGAAACCATTTTAATTTTGAGTCTATTCCCCTTAAGAAGAAAAATGGTAAAGGGAAAAGGATGCTTTTTGAGGTATATGTTTATACTTATTTTCTATAATGATATGATGATATCTATTTTTTCTTTTATAAGCTAATTTACTCTGTAAATTACTGTTTGTAAACAGAATGTACTTAATGCCATCAAAACATTAAGAAAGGTAGACAAGTATAATTATAACATTTCATTCTATGTATAAACAATAGTCAATAAATATTTTAAGTTAGTACTATGTGTCAGGCACTATGTTAATTTGATGAAAAGGAAGACAATGGTTGCCCTCATGGAGATTACAACATAATGGGGGGAAAGATGGTACAAAAGGGGCTGACAGTGCAGGGTAAGAAGTTAAAGAAGTGCTAGAGTAGTTGCTCATGGTGAAAAATAAAGTAATGTATGAACTGAACTTTCTACCTAAAAGGAAGCTTGAAAGTTCATGATTTCAGCCTCTAATCAAGGGACTCAAAAGTAGTGATAAGATTTATTACCAAGTCTTATGGAATGGTTCAAAATGAGGTTTTTATAATAATGAGCTTCTTTGGGACATGATAGAAAATAGTCCTAAAATAAGGTAACCAGATAAGAAATTACACTTCAGAACAGAACTCTCTCCATAATGGAATTTTATAAATTATTTTTTTTTATAATTCAAAGAGTACCTGGTATTAATTTCTAATTATTAATCTTTGAATGATTTTTCTATTAATCAACATTTCCAAACTTCATGAGTTCCATTCTAGTGATAATTCTATTATTTCCTATAAGCCATGAAGATACCATTTAACAAATTGCTATTTAAATGGTATTTTATGCTGAATTATATTGATAAGAATTTTGAAGAATTCCATTTATTGGTATTCTTATATTTATGTTCAGAATATTCTCCTTTATTTCACATAGAAAATAGCTGGCAACTTTTCAACTGACAATGATAATAAAATAGAAATTCTGTCTAAAAAGTTAAGTCCCCTTAAGTTTCTGGTCAATACAACATTTTTATTCAGTCATTTTCATCTCATGCGTTTATGTGCACAAAATAGTCTCATTTGTTCTGATAACTTGCTTAAGAAAATATTGGGCATCACAAAAGTATTATTATAATTACATAAGAATATTATTTGAAAGTTTAATTACTTAATTGCCCCTTATACTTATTTACTTTTATGAATTTTGTAGTTTATTTTATTAAAATTTTGCAAAACAATAAACTTTATATATAATATATGTGAAAGTTTCTAGATGGTACTCAGAATGTTAATTAGAAGAGGAAGTATTCTTATTTAGATTATTTAACTAGCTTATTTATCTAAATTTCATTCATTTTTTGGGGGGAGGGGACAGGGGAAAACCATGTAAGGGCTAGTTTATGCATCAAAACCTCATTCATTTAATGACCTAAGTTAACAAATCTTTGTCAATAAAATCTAAAAATCGGGCACCCCAAGTTGGAAAAGATTGAAAGGATTATACAACACTAACAATGGGGAGGCAGAGCATTATGTATCCCTGGAGTTAAGGGGTTCTTTGCTACAGTGAAAATAAAGTTATCACTATGTCTTGTTGCCTCTAGGAGCTAAGAGCTAGCATGATCCTTTAGAAGGGGAAAATTAGCCTGTTAAAAATGGAATACATCCTAGCTCCTATAATCATTAGCATAATGAGGGATCATGACTGGCCCATGCACATGAAACCTGAGTGAAATATCCCAAAACAAAAACAAGGATATCCACAATAATTAAATGTATTAATAAACATGTATTGCCATCATGCCAAATACATGTTTGTATTGCCATTTTCACGATTATAGTGCAGCTTCATTCACATTCTAAAAAATGAATAGTATTGATGTTGATGATGATAGTAGTGGTCATGATGATGGTCCTGGGCATGTTGATAATGATGATGAATAGCTCATCATTGTTTGATGGAGTGCAGACAGAAATACTCCCAGGAAAATTGTTTTATGCATATTAATCTATAGAACAATAATAGAAACAATATAGAATAATCTATAGAACATAAGTGGATAAAATAATTGAATTTTTGACTGTTGAATAAATTACGACACCATTAACTCATCTTCATTAAACTTAGAGAAAATAAGTTCATTGTAAATAAATACAGTTACTGATAGGATAATGGGTATACCATGTACCTCATTCTATCCTTACAGGTTATTGATTTCTTCCTAGAAATCTCTGTATTTATTCACTATATTTTATTTCATTCGAGTCAAGAATACTAGTAATTGCTATGATTAAATTTATCTAAAATATTCTTATATTTTATCAGTATTAATACTGGACAATATGTACAGCACATCGGTTTATTTTTTTGTTTGTTTGTTTTTATCTGTAGACTGTTTTATTATATTTTAAACAGCTTCTTATAGTTCTAATTCTAAAAATATTTAAGAGTGATATTCTATAGCTATTAGCAATTTTCCATCCTTTCCATCAAGCTTTCATTTCAGGGTATGGACAAAGAGCCCTTTTTCTTTTTCTTTATTGAGTTTTCCTTGGTAAGAGCTTGACATTTGCATATTATTTCAGTTGGCCTAAATAGTCAAGCTTAAAGTCTGTGTTTCTGTCTTTTCTCAACATATTTTAATAGTTCTGGCACTTTACAATCATTGATGTAACATTCTAATAATGAGAGACATTATTTAATGTCTCCTTCAATGGTCATATAATTTAACATATCCAAGTAAGAAAGTGTTTTATTATGATTTTCTACAAAACTTAGAAATCATGCTGCATTCTACTTAGTGTAGAAGATAACTGGTTTAAATAAGATATAGATTTGTCCTGTAGAAGGATACTATTTTGATCTTTTTGATAGATATTGACTATTTTTTTTCTCAAGGAGAATGTTTTATCTGAGAAAATGTTGCTAAATAATTTTATCACATATATTAAAAAATCCATTTTATTTTCTGTCATGCTTTTGTTTATTTTTTGCAATTTTTTTGTTTATTTTATTTAGCCATAAACTTTATCAATTAGAGTTCTTATTGTAGCAATAACTACAATATATGTGCTTGTATATAGATCATGAAATGATTTTTATATTTAGTGTTGTGATAGAATATGTTTTTTGGTAATAGTAGATTACTTGTGTTTAGAATTATTCTTTTGGTATGCTTCATCTATTATATATGCTGTCAAGTTAAGAAAAGTAATCCATTCTAAGTAGACCTTATTTTTCAAACATTTTTTACACCAGAATTGTTTTTGTAAACATTTTGTTTTTATATGTTTTATGTTTGTTTTGTATATGTTTTATGTATCTAATATATCTGGAGCATCTTGGAAAGGAAAAGTTTGCAATAAAGCATAGCTCTTTAATTTTCTGCTCAGGATTTGACAAGTTTTTTTTTTTTTTTTTTTTTTTTTTTGTTTATACCTTTGGTTACATCTAGTTTTTGCTGAGGAGTGAAATTATTGCTTATTACTGTCATATTTTGTTAGGATATATCTTGTATGTCTTGGTGTCTAGATCTCACTTGTTCGCCCCCCCCCCATATGAAACCATTTCTTTTAATTGAATGACATATTACAAGCATGAAATAAAAGTGTTCACATTTTTAATCTTCATTCTGTTTAATATGAATTTGTGGTGTGTTCACATTAATGACTAATACCATCTAAGGTGAATAATTTCTCAGAATAGCTTGATTTTCTATAGTTACAAAAAATGGAGCACAAGTACACCTATTATCATCAGTCTGAAGTTAATCAAGAGGATTTCTATCAGGGAAAGGCTAACAACCTATGCTGACCTGTGTCTTTGTTTCAGGGATTGTTGAATCACATTTACTAGAATCTTAATCTTATTAGTTGTATCAACAAAACACAATTCTTCAATGTTTCATAGTTTCTGCTAGGCTTTCAAAATTAGGATATTAATTTCAGGCAATATAAAATCTCTGCTGAATATAATTTTGTTTGATGTTCTCCTTTCCATTTTCTAAGCACATCTTAGAATATATTTCTATATCCATTTATATGGATTAATCATTAAGATCATTAACATCTCATATAAAAATTGTTTTCACTGTCTTATAGGGTTCTCTAACAGAATGAATGAATTTTTGGACAGGCCATTTATATTTTTATATTTAAATTTTTCTAGCAACTAAAATTTACATATCAATCACTTTAAATTATTAGTATTTGATGTGTCTACACTTTCACTCAAAATGTATTACTAATTATTAACATTCAAATATAAACAAACAACTAAATCAGTATTCTTTAGTATTTCATTTTATTATTTCAAACAATTGTTTGCTCTCTGACTTAGTTTAAAATAAGACATAATATTGATTTTTTTAGGTACAATAAACAAGCCTTAATTAACATGTACTGGATTCCTCAGAATAGTTTCAACAAGAACAGTTCTTTAATCCTGAATAAATTTTTGGTAGAATTAAACTTTTTTAGCAAAGAACATTATGAATCTCTATTTGTAACAGGATCAATGAGATGTGCAGAGGATAGAGAGCTTGGCCAAGAATCAGGAAGACCTGCGTTCAAATATGGTGTCAAACATTTATTAGCTGTGTCATCCTAAACAAATATCTTAATCTTTGTTTGTCTCAATTTCCTCATTTGTAAAATTAGCTGAAGAAGAAAATGCAAAATTATTTCAGTATCTTTGACAAGAACACTCCAAATGGGGATCATAAAAGTCAGATACAACTGATACAGATGAACAGCAACAACAACAGTTTATAAACATCATATACCTCTGGAAAACAAAAAAAACAAACAAACATGTAGATACAAAGCAAATAAATATTTATAGAAATGTTTTTCTTTAAGTGGGAAAGATTGTCTACAAGAATTTATAATCAAAACAGAAATATATTCATCCAACACAATTCTGAATCCAAGACAACTTACGAGAAAAAATGATACCGACATCCAAAAAATAATTGATGAAATCTGAATTCAAATTGAAGAATATCTCTAAAAAAATTTGTGGTATTATTGTTTAAGAAGTGTGTTTTATTTTTCAACATGACTAATATGGAAATGTTTTACATGATGCCATATATATAATCTACATGAAATTGCTGCTTTCTTTAGAGGGAGGGATTCACAGAAATTAAACTCAAAACTTAAAAGAAAGGAATGTTAATTTTCACATATAATTTTAAAAATATAAATTAAAAGTTAATTTAAAGTAAAACAAAAACAAAGTCGTTTGAGGAAAGAATATTATTCTCAGAAAATATTCCTAAGACAAAAAAAAATTAGAGAATTATTTTTAAATAAAATGATCAAGTCAACTATCTAAGAAATTTACACTGGGAAAATCATCTTTTATTTATTTATTTATTTGTTTGTTTGTTTATTTATTTATTTGATTTTTACAAGACAGGGATCATGTTATTTTCCAAAAAGGTACAAAGCACTGGGAGAAAAATAATCTTCACATGCAAAAAAAAAAATGTAATGGTCTGGGCTCTACCTAGTTATTAGCAAATTCTTTTAAAATGGAAAAAAAAGACATCTTTAAAGAATGTTTAACATGCTTTTATATATAGGTAGTCATTTAAGCATTAGCCTTTTATCTGAAAAAAAAATGATTGTGGGGGTTAGAAATGTATATTGAATATTTAATCCAGTTTTAAATTGAATTGGATCTTATGATTTTTAAAGAGCATTTATTAGAATTAAGGACTGGAAAGGTCAAATACATTTGTAAAAGTGAAATGGAATAATTTCCTATTTACTCTCTGATTAAAAAAAAAAGTTAATTTCAAGCCATTTGAATATAGTAGACTTGTGGGCTTTGGGGAAATCCATTGAAATTGGTTTCTTAGTGAAATGGGAGTATTTGAATAAATTGAGAAAGATTACATAAAAGAAACTTTATTTTCTTTTGATCAAATTTACAGCTCATAAAAAGTGTGAGGTAGATAAACCTTACTTCTGAAATTGCATAATTATTCACAGATGACCAAAGAAAGTCCTCTCATATAACTACATTTGTGTATTCCTAATAACTTTCCAATTCCAGTTAAAATAGAACCTATAAGAGTCAAAAATGGAAGATTTTTAAAAGTTGAAGAAATATTCAAGTAAAGTGGAACTATGTTAAGGATTCCTTAACATCTGAATAATTAATATCTTTACTGTAATTTTTTCTCAATATCATTATTATTATTTTGCATTCTAAGAAATAAATTGATATTCTAATAAAGGTATAAATATTCCCACTAATTTTCATTTGGTACTCCAAACAATTTTAGACTCAGTGTAATTTCATGGATAAAAACTCTGGGGAAAGGCAGGGGGTGGGGAAGATTTATTTTATGTATATCCATAAACAATCATTGGAAGTCTTTATAGGGACCAAAACTTGTATATCATGATATTTTAATTTTTTTTTCTTGTTTTTTTTTTTTAATTTTTTTTTATTATATATATATATATTTTTTTTATAATATTATCCCTTGTATTCATTTTTCCAAATTACCCCCCCTCCCTTATTCCCTCCCCCCGACGACAGGCAATACCATACATTTTACATGTGTTACAATATAGTCTAAGTACAATACATGTGTGTGAATATCATTTTCTTGTTGCACAATAAACATTAGAATCCGAAGGTACATGCAACCTGGGCTGACAGATATTAGTGCTAACAATTTACATTCCCCTCCCAGTGTTTCTTCTCTGGGTGTATCTACCTCTGTCCATCATTGATCAACTGGAAGTGAGTTGGATCTTCTTTATGTTGAAGATTTCCACTTCCATCAGAATACATCCTCATACAGTATCGTTGTTGAAGTATACAGTGATCTTCTGGTTCTGCTCATTTCACTCAGCATCAGTTGATTTAAGTCTCTCCAACCCTCTCTGTATTCCTCCTGCTGGTCATTTCTTACCGAGCAATAATATTCCATAACCTTCATATACCATAATTTACCCAACCATTCTCCAACTGATGGACATCCATTCATCTTCCAGTTTCTAGCTACAACAAAAAGAGCTGCCACAAACATTTTGGCACATATATGTCTCTTTCCGCTCTTTAGTATTTCTTTGGGATATAATCCCAGTAGTAGCGCTGCTGGGTCAAAGGGTATGCACAGTTTGATAACTTTTTGGGCATAATTCCAGATTGCTCTCCAGAATGGCTGGATTCTTTCACAACTCCACCAGCAATGTATTAGTGTCCCAATTTCCCCACATCCCCTCCAACATTTGTCATTATTTGTTCCTGTCATCTTAGCCAATCTGACAGGTGTGTAGTGGTATCTCAGAGTGGTCTTAATTTGCATTTCTCTGATCAGTAGTGATTTGGAACACTCTTTCATGTGAGTGGATATAGTTTCAATTTCTTCCTCTGAGAATTGTCTGTTCATATCCTTTGACCATTTATCAATTGGAGAATGGTTTGGTTTCTTATAAATTATGGTCAGTTCTCTATATATTTTGGAAATGAGACCTTTGTCAGAACCTTTCCTTTTAAAAATATTTTCCCAATTTGTTACTTCCCTTCTAATCTTGTTTGCATTAGTATTATTTGTACAGAAAATTTTTAGTTTGATGTAATCAAAATCTTCTATTTTGTGATCAATAATGATCTCTAGTTCTCCTCTGGTCATAAATTCCTTCCTCCTCCACAAGTCTGAGAGGTAGATTATCCTCTGTTCCTCTAATCTATTTATTATCTCCCTCTTTATGCCTAAATCATGGACCCATTTTGATCTTATCTTGGTATATGGTGTTAAGTGTGGATCCATATCTAATTTCTGCCATACTAATTTCCAGTTTTCCCAACAGTTTTTTCCGAATAATGAATTTTTATCCCTAATGTTGGTTTTTTTGGGTTTGTCAAAGATTAGATTGCTATAGATGTACCCTTTTTTGTCCTTTGTATCTAATCTGTTCCACTGATCTACCGGTCTATTTCGTAGCCAATACCAAATGGTTTTGGTGACTGCTGCTATATAATATAGCTTTAGATCAGGTACACTTAGACCACCTTCCTCTGAGTTTTTTTTCATTAGTTCCCTTGCAATTCTTGACCTTTTATTCTTCCATATGAATTTTGTTGTTATTTTTTCTAGGTCATTAAAATAGTTTCTTGGGAGTCTGATTGGTATAGCACTAAATAAATAGATTAGTTTGGGGAGTATTGTCATCTTTATTATATTCGCTCGGCCTATCCAAGAGCACTGAATGTCTTTCCAATTATTTAAATCTGATTTTATTTTTGTGGCAAGTGTTTTGTAATTTTTCTCATATAATTCCTGACTTTTCTTTGGTAGATGGATTCCCAAATATTTTATACTATCAACATTTGTTTGGAATGGAATTTCTCTTTGTATCTCTTGCTGTTGCATTTTGTTAGTGATATATAAAAATGCCGAGGATTTATGTGGATTTATTTTGTATCCTGCCACTTTGCTGAAATTTTGAATTATTTCTAGTAGCTTTTTAGCAGAGTCTTTGGGGTTCTCTAAGTATACCATCATGTCATCTGCAAAAAGTGATAGTTTACTTTCCTCATTTCCTACTCTAATTCCTTGAATCTCTTTCTCGGCTCTTATTGCCGAGGCTAGCGTTTCTAGTACTATATTGAATAGTAATGGTGATAGTGGGCAACCTTGTTTCACTCCTGATCTTACTGGGAAAGGTTGCAGTTTATTTCTATTGCATATTATGCTTACTGACGGTCTTAAATATATACTCCTGATTATTCTAAGGAATAATCCATTTATTCCTATACTCTCAAGAGTTTTTAGTAGGAATGGATGTTGGATTTTGTCAAATGCTTTTTCTGCATCTATTGAGATGATCATATGGTTCTTATTAATTTGATTATTAATATGGTCAATTATATTAATAGTTTTCCTAATATTAAACCAGCCCTGCATTCCTGGAATAAATCCTACTTGATCATAGTGTATTATCTTGGAGATGATTTTCTGAAGTCTTTTTGCTAATATCTTATTTAAGATTTTAGCATCAATATTCATTAAGGAGATTGGTCTATAATTTTCTTTCTCAGTTTTCGATCTACCAGGTTTAGGTATCAGTACCATGTCTGTGTCATAAAAGGAATTTGGTAGGACTCCTTCATCCCCTATTTTTTCAAATAATTTATATAACATTGGGGCTAATTGTTCTTTAAATGTTTGGTAGAATTCACATGTGAATCCATCTGGCCCTGGGGATTTTTTCCTGGGGAGTTGATTAATAGCTTGTTCTATTTCTTTTTCTGAAATGGGACTATTTAAGCAATTTATCTCCTCCTCTGTTAATCTAGGGAGCCTATATTTTTGGAGGAAGTCATCCATTTCACTTAAGTTATCAAATTTATTGGCATAAAGTTGGGCAAAGTAACTCCTTATTATTTCTCTAATTTCCTCTTCATTGGTGGAGAGATCCCCCTTTTCATTTGTAAGACTATCAATTTGATTTTCCTCTTTCTTTTTTTTGATCAAATTTACCAAAGGTTTATCTATTTTATTGGCTTTTTCATAAAACCAACTCTTGGTTTTATTTATTAATTCAATAGTTTTTTTACTTTCAATTTTATTGATTTCTCCTTTTAATTTTTGTATTTCGAGTTTAATTTTTGGTTGGGGGTTTATAATTTGGTCTTTTTCTAGCCTTTTAAGTTGTAAGCCCAATTCGTTAATCTTCTCTTTCTCAATTTTCTTCAAATAAGCCTCTAAAGATATAAAATTTCCCCTTATTACCGCTTTAGCTGCATCCCAAAGATTTTGATATGATGTCTCATCATTATCATTATCTTGGGTAAAATTGTTAATTGTTTCTATAATTTTCTCTTTCACCCAGTCATTCTTTAAGATGAGATTATTCAGTTTCCAATTACTTTTTGGTCTATTTACCCCTAACTTTTTACTGAATGTAGCTTTTATTGCATTGTGATCTGAGAAGAAGGCATTTATTATTTCTGCCTTCCTACATTTAATTTTGAGATCTTTATGTCCTAGTATATGGTCAATTTTTGTATAGGATCCATGAACTGCTGAGAAGAAAGTATATTCCTTCCTATTGCCATTCAGTTTTCTCCAAAGGTCTATCATACCTAGTTTTTCTAATGTTCTATTTACTTTTTTAATTTCTTTCTTGTTTGTTTTGTGGTTTGATTTATCTAATTCTGGGAGTGCAAGGTTGAGATCTCCCACTATTATAGTTTTACTGTCTATTTCTTCTTGCAGTTCTCTTAACTTTTCCTTTAGAAAGTTAGATGCTATACCACTTGGTGCATATATGTTTAGTATTGATATGGCTTCATTATTTATGCTACCTTTCAGCAGGATATAGTTTCCTTCCTTATCTTTTTTAACGAGATCTACTTCTGCTTTTGCTTGATCTGAGATAAGGATAGCTACCCCTGCTTTTTTGGCTTTACCTGAAGCATAATAGGCTCTGTTCCAACCTTTTACCTTTACTCTGTATGTATCTCCCTGCTTTAAGTGTGTTTCCTGTAGGCAACATATTGTAGGGTTCTGCTTTTTGATCCAATCTACTATCCGTCTCCGTTTGATGGGATCGTTCATCCCATTTACATTTACAGTTAAAATTACTAATTCTGTATTTCCTGCCATCGTATTATCCCCAGATTATGCTTTTTTCCCTTGACCCCCCTGATCCCCCTCCCCGATATTTAATTTACAGACCCCCCTTGTGACGTGCAACCCTCCCTCTTTTTTTTTTTTTTTTTTTTTTTTAGGATCCCTCCCCCCTCCCTCCAAGTCCCTTCACTTATTCCCCTTTTCCTTTTCCCTTTTCCTCTCCTCCCTTTTAATGAGGTGAGAGAAAATTCTCTGAAAAACAAATATGTTAATTATTTACTCTTTGAGCCTCTTCTGATGAGAGTAAGATTCACACAATGATTCTCCCCCTCACTAAGTTCCCTCAGATATGGTGTATTTTCTATGTCTCTTCCTGGGATGTAGTTTCCCTCTTTTTATCACTCCTTCCCCTTTTTCTGAACCGACCTCCTTCCCTTTACTACACCCCCCTTTTTTTCTTTTATATCAGTAAAATCAAATTATCCTTGAGTATTTTTTATATACCCACAACAGAGTTACAGTTCTCAAGGGTTCTGTGTACCTTTTTCTGTTTCTCTTCAGTCTTGTGGATGTAGATCAAATTTTTTGTTTAAGTCTGGTTTTTTTCTTAGAAACATATAGAATTCCTCTGTTTCATTGAATGACCATCTTCTTCCGTGGAAAAAGATGCTAAACTTAGCTGGGTAGTTCATTCTTGGTTGCAGTCCTTGATCTTTTGCCTTACGGAATATCAGGTTCCAGGCCCTTCTATCTTTTAATGTGGAGGCAGCCAGATCTTGGGTGACCCTTATTGTGGCACCTTGGTATTTAAATTGTTTTTTTCTAGCTGCTTGCAGGATTTTCTCCTTTGTGTGGTAATTCTGCAGCTTAGCCACAATATTCCGTGGTGTTCTTTTTTTAGGGTCTATTTCAGAAGGAGTTCGATGAATTCTTTCCACATCTACTTTCCCTTCTGTTTCTATTATCTCTGGACAGTTCTCTTTGATAATTTCCTGTAAAATAGAATCTAGGCTCTTTTTTTGGTCATAGTTTTCTGGAAGTCCAATAATCCGCAGATTATCTCTCCTAGATCTATTTTCCAGGTCTATAGATTTTCCCAGTAAGTATTTGACGTTGTTCTCCAGCTTCTCATTTTTTTTGTTTTGTTTGACTGATTCTTTGGTTCTCTGTGAATCATTCATTTCTATTTGTTCCATCCTGACTTTTAAGGAGTTATTTTCTTCTTTCACAGTTTTTAGTTCTTTTTGTAAATGCCCAATTTCGTTTTTAAATGAATTATTTTGCTCTATTGAATTTTTTTCCATTTCCCTAATTTTTTTTTTTGAGAATTATTTTCTTTTTCCAATTCAGAAATTCTATTTTCTTGAGACTTTTTTATCTTTTCCAATTCAGAAATCCTACTTTCCTGTGTTTTTTTAACCTTTTCTAATTCACTAATTTTGTTTCCCTGCATCTCCTGTGAATTCTTTATTTTTTCCAACTCCAATTTCAGGACGTTGTTATTCTCTATCATAACTTCCCTTTCCTTGCCCCATTTTTCTTCGATCTCCCTCAATTTCTTAAGAGCTTCTTCTAGGAGAGAGTTATGTGATGGGGGGCAGGAATCATTCCCCTTTAGGTTGTTATCTTCTGAATCTTTGCTGTTAACTTCCTCGGGGTTGGACACCCGCTCTTTCTCTGTATAGAAGGAATCTATAGTTTTTCTAGCTTTTTTGCTCATACTTAAAAAATGTTTTGGGGTCTGTCCCTGGGGTAGGAAATTATTTACTTCTTTACCAGCTTCCTCCCAGATGGGATGGATGCAGCGGCCCCTGCGCCCGCGCTAAGAGAGAGCTCTGGGAGAGAGTTCCCCACCCCCTCCCTGGAAGTGCCTCAGAGGTGATTAGCACTGCTGTGCTTTGAGGGCGTAGAATAGTGAAGGCAGCAAGAAGCTCAGCCTATGTGTCCGGGTGGGGAGTAGATGTCTGCAGCAGGTGACGTGAGAAGCCCCTGCGCTCAAACTGGAAGTGTCTGCCAGAAACCGCGGTCCCTAGTTCAAAGGTTCCGCTTCTCTGGGACTTCCTGGAGCTGAGTTCCACTCCCTCCAGCTAAGCTAGGCCGTGTGTGTTGCCTTGGGCTGTATCCACCCACTTGTCAGTCTCTTAACTATTCTCAGGAGGTAGCTGAGGCCACACCCCCTGGTGCCGAGTCTGCCGAGTCACCCCCAGGGTGGGGGGGCGGGGAATCTAATCTGAGTTTTAAAATATTTTGGCTTTCTCTTCTGAACTGCTAAATAATTAGCAGAGAAGAGCTAACAGCCTGTGCCAGATTCCTTTACCTCAGTGGCTTCTCTGATCCCAGAGCCCCTCCCAGCGCAATGGGCGCAGTGTGCCCCTACCCCACCGTCTGTGCTGGTCTTTCTTATTCCTCCCCTGAGAACTGACCTTTCCTGTTGAAACTCCAGATTCTCTTCAGCTGGTAAGTCGTGCTTCCAGTCCTTGTGGTATCTATCAGTCCTGAGCTAATTTTGAGACTTAATTTATCTAATTGGTTGTGAGGGAGTGAGGACGTTCACTGAGTAGTGTGTTTCTTCTCCGCCATCTTGGCTCCGCCCCCATGATATTTTAATTTATTAATCATTTGGAATGAAACAATTCTATTTTTAAGCCTTTGCTAATCAACCTTAACACTTTCAAAATCTTTTAATAACAGCTTTGCCTATAATTACCACACAACATTGATCCTATTCACTAAAAGCGCAACAATTCTATCAAATCTTTGAAATGTATCATCTTTATCCACAGTTTTCTCTTTCTCATATCTTTACTAAATGCTAATGACTTCTTTCTTTTCAGGAAACCATGTTTCCCTATCTCTCATTTATTTTCTTCTACTGATTATAATTTAATGCAGCATGTATTGAGGCCCAGAAAATTTGACCTGACTGACAAATATAAACAAATTGTATTAAAGTTATCAATATTCATATGGAAGAATATTTCTATATATCCTACAAGTTTTATATTTTATTTGGAAAAGTTATTTGTCTGATTATGTTTAATACTCATCACAAACCCACCTTCTGTTTCCTTGATAAGGGTTTTTTTTGTTTTTTTTTTTGTTTGTTTGTTTGTTTGTTTTTCCCAGCATGATTATGCTTAGACATTTGAAGGTAGCACATACATAAAAGGTCCTGGTTTTCTGAGGAATATCTAGCAAAAAATTGTCACTAGATGTCATTTTATAGAATCTCATTTTTGGGTAGAACCTTAAAGACATCTCAAACTCATGCCTATGATAATAACAACAGAACTCTTTTATCCCATTAAGTATTTTCCAGCTTCTATTTGAATGCTATCAGAAGATGGAATTCATTATTTCCTAAGGAGATCCTTTACATTAGGAAAATATTAATTATAAGGAAGTTTCTCTCTTATTTGGTATATTGTCGTCATCATCATCACTTTTGGTTTTATTTAAGTCAATATCTATTTCTATAGATCCTTCTATCTATATTTGTATAAACCCTTCATCCTTCAACACTGGTTTGTTCTGTTGTTACAAATTTAAAAAAAGGTTTTTCCTCCTTCAGATAATGGACATTTACATATATAAAACAAACAACCAGAACATTTACAAAGAAGCAGAACATTTTCTTTTTTATTTAGCCTTAGAATCCACAGGGGGAAAAAAAAAGTACATTATTCTTCTTTAATATCTTGGAGTGAGATTGATGACAGAAAGATAAGGATATTCATTTATTTTCTCTTAAGACCTATCCTTTGTCACTTGTATGAAAAATAGAATTGTTGAATTCAGTAGGGATATTATAAAGGAGACATTTCCTCAGATATTCATTAGACAACCTATCTTAGGAAGTCCCTTCCAACTCTGAAATCTTTTGATTATTTGGGTGGGTAGAGGGGCAAGGAAAGTGGGTGAATGTGCTTCCTTTCTCCACCAGAAAACTTAAATTGTAAGTTTTGCTAAAATATATGTAGGAATGAAATCATTTAAATATAGGCCATTCATGACCTAAGTAATCCTTCTCACTCTTCTCCATTTCCCTAATGACTCTGCTGTTAGACAGATCTGAGATTTAATTTTTATGTTGACTTAAAAGGGATCCACTTTCTGTTTTGTTTCATGCCTCCATTATTTACTATAAGGATAATCTAAATAAGGCTTAAATATAATTTAAATCTATGTTTCTCCTTATGTAAATAAAAAAGGCTTCCATTCCTGCCTAGGTCCTATAGACATATAGACAGATAGATAATTATTTAGATAGATAGATAGATAGAAAGCAAGCTTATAACAAGATAGATCACTAACTAAAAAGATGTATGAGACTTTTGGCAATCCATCATTATTTGGGAATATATGAATCACTCAGCCAATTAGACAATCCATTGAAAATAAAAATACTTTACCTTGGTAAATGTAATCATCTATAAAGGTCATAAGTAAATCATGTTTTATCCTGGTTTTAGACCTCAAGAATCAGATAAATTCTCTTTCTCTCTCTCTCTCTCTCTCTCTCTCTCTCTCTCTCTCTCTCTCTCTCTCTCTTTTTTTTTCTTTAAATTTATTGATTTGGGGAGAATTTTCTCCTTCAAGTTAATCTTCATTTCTATGCTTAACTCAAATTTAGGAAATCTCAATTTCTTGAAAAACTCAAAGTTATCACATGAAGTAATTTCAAAGCCAGAAATATATATTCTCATATCTTATAGATTCTGATTAGACCAGAAAATGAAACCCAAATTGTAATGTGCTGTTGTCTCCAGAAGCTGCCAATCGCTCTCTGGGAGGAGATCTGCTGTGTCAACTCAAATCTCTCAGACAGATTCTTCTTCCTGTAGAGAACCATTGTCTCCAAATAGTTGCTATTAACTCTCGTCACATCAAGCCTGGTCTAAAGCAGAGACTAACTTTTTCTTCCAGAGCTGCCCTCTTTATCCTCCCAGAGAATGGCCGTGGGATAATGCAAGGGCTTCTGGGAAGAAGTACTTCAACCGATGAGCTTGCTCCTCCTAAGCATGCAAGCTCTTTTCTAGGAAAGGCCCGAACTAGAGAATTGTCAAGTACCAACTTAGCACTTAGTAAGAACCTAAAACCAAATGAAGAAAAAGGTAGCCAAGAATTAAAGTTCAGTTACTTCCTTTTCAGTATTATCAGAATAGCCACAGACAACTCCTCTTGAAACTCTCCTACTCTTCATTATTTTTCTTTACCACTTGCCAGAGGATTTGAGACAGGGACAAATGTTTGTTCCCCTTGCTGCTCATCAAACTAACCCCCCCAAAAAATAAATCTCAAAAATATAAAGAGGGGAAAATAGTGCATGAATCACTTTTTATAGACCAAGGAGAAATATTTCTTCTAATGAGTCCATGACTCTCTTTTATATCACCAATTGTTTTGGAGGCAATACTGATCATATCAATTTAATAAGAGTATAGTTTGTATTGTTAGGAAGAATTAAGGTGGATTTATGCCTATCACAATGGAAGACAATATTTCAACAAATATGCATGTGTTATAATTTTATCAGATATATTGGAGAATTCACCACAAATTTATCAAAAGCTCTAGGGTCATTCCATATATTTCAAGTAATCACATTTAATTTTATATATGGATAAGAAGATTATAGCGTATGGCATGTAGGATTCTATGTATTGCCCATATTCTGATCAAGGTCTTAGATGGGAAAGTACACACAAAAGAATGCACTTGCAAGGGAGCAGAGACTCTTGTCATAGTTGCACAACAATGAGAAAATGACTGTGATTCCTTTTTTTAATTTTTTAAAATTAATTTTATAATTATAAAATTTTTTGCCAGTACATATGCAGGAGTATTTTTTTTATAACATTATCCTTTGTATTCATTTTTCTAAATTCTCCCCTCCCTATAACAAGTTATTGTCTCCAGAAACTGACAATCGCTCTCTGGTCTAGAGGAGAGACTTCTTCCTCCAGAGAGCCACCTCAAGTTGGTCCAAACAAGACACTCTCTATCTCTCCAGTGCTGCCCTTTTTTATCCTCCCAGAGAATGGGCATGGGATAATGCAAGGGCTTCTGGGAAAAATTATCCCAATGTCCATTAGTCTCACCTTGTGTTAGGAAATCCAATGATTCCTGCTGGTTTTAAAGTTCTTTAACAATCTTCTTATTAGCCATGTTCTTTCAGTGTCAGATGTTTCTTAGATTTTCTCCTTTGTTTTGAGGTTTTTCTCTTTTTCTGTCTATCTCTGATGGACAAGGTTAATACAACTCATTGGCACCCATCTGATTCCTTCTCCATCTGAAGAAATACAAGCAAACCCTCTCTCCCGGGCAGTTAACCTATCTAATTACCTTCTATTTACTGATTTCTAAATCTCTTCTCATCATCTGACAAGTACATTGGAGTTGTTTGCACTGGACACAGCCCTGTTGCTTTAAAAGGCCTGTATTCTCCCCAAGTATAATCCATTTTTGCAAACCGATTACCTTTTGGCTGACTTATCATGTCTTAAAATTCTCTGGACTTAACTTCAGCTGTGATCATGCCCCATTTGGGGGGCTGAAGCTGGGCCCTACCTCTCATTTCCCTGAGTCAATCTACATTCAGAGGCCCAGTGGAGACCCTTGTGACATTTTGGACATGGAGTTTTAGGTCTTCTCTCACCCTGTCTTCTCACTGTATTTCCATATCTACACTGAGCTCTTAGATGTCCTATTTTCCCACATTGAAAACATTGCCAAGTTTCGTCCCTTGCCAGGAGGGACCCTGTCTTTCCACGTTCATCATAGCCTGGGTATAAAAAGCATTTGTTCCAACTGTAGCACAGCATCTTATGATCTCCTCTAAAGGAGCATCTTTGTCTAATCCCCATATAATTCCTTTGCAAATCTCATTGGCATTTTCCTTAGCCAGATGTCTGGTCATTATTTCTATAGCTGCATTTTCTCCAATAGTTCTTTTGACAGCAGTTTGCAAACGTCCCACAAAATCTGCAAAAGGTTCATTGGGACCTTGCTCTATTTTAATGAAAGCTTCTCCCCGATCTTTCTGTCCAGGGAGGACACCCCAAGCTTTTATTGCAGCCTTAGCAATTTGCTCATATATTTTCATGGTATAATTAATCTGTTCTGAATTCTCTCCATACTGACCTTCACCAGCTAAGTGCTCAAAAGTGAATTTTGTGTTAACTCCTATTTCCAAATTGCATCTGACTTGGATTATACATAATTCATGAAACTCCGCAAGTCATAACAAATTTTGTCCAGGTTCTAGACATGTCTTTGCTGTGGATTTCCAATTATTCGAGGTTAGGACTTCATAAGACAAACCATCTAGTAACATTTTAACATAAGCTGATGTAGCCCATAAAGGGTACAACCTTTTTTCAAGTATTTAATTTTATTCAAATCTAAAGGTTCATATCTTCTTTTTTTATGACCTACAGAGTCAATATCTTCAATCACAGGATATGCATGTATAAAATCACTTATATCCTGTCCTTCTCTCTTAGCTTTAACCAATGCTTTTTCTAATCTTGCCATAGTCTTAGGGCTACTTCACAGGCAATTCTGTTTGTGTTTCTGCCTCTTCCCTTCTCCTTTTTGTTCCACCCCTGAAGGGTTAATTGAGGGAGGAGATGAGAAATGCTCCTGTTCCTCAGAATTGTACTTAACTTCATTGTTATCTGATTCATCCTTTTCACCTAGTTTAGTTGACACTTCCCCATTTTGCTTCTTCTTCTCTTCCTTTAGAATAACAAAATTTAAAGCCATTTCGATTAAATTGTAGGTATGAAGTGTATCTTTGGAAAATGAGTTTGGTCTGTAATTGTAGTGTTCACCATATTGCTTTCCTACTAATTCCCATTCATCTAGATCCAATTCTTCTTCCAGAGAAAAACAAGGACATAGGATCTTCACAGTTCTTAAAAGTTCAGTAATCTTCTCCAAAATTATAATCAATCCTTGGCTTTTCATAACCTTGATGATGCTCTCTAAACATTTTCCTTGAACAGAAGGTGTTTGCCCTATTTCAAAATAAGAGATTGCTGGACAAGTTAAGTTAGCCATAAATAAGTTAAGGTCCTTATTTGTTTATTAGAATGCTCACTTAATCTTTAACAAAGTTTCCTTGTTACTCACGTTTCTGGGTCAGACAGACTGATATCTGGATTGGAGGTTTTTCCACTGGAATCAGGATCGTGTCTGTCCCTGTTTGGGTGCCAAATTGCAATGGTCCGATCTAGCTCCTCTGAAGGGCTCAGAATAAGTCCTTGAATGTGAAGATCTGGACTAGCTCCTCTGAAGGGTTCAGAATAAGTCCTTGTCAGGATAAGCAAAAGTCCTTGCCCCATGTTGTGGATGCCAATTTGTAATGTGCTGTTGTCTCCAGAAACTGCTGATCACTCTCAGGTCTAGAGGAAAGACTTCTTCCTCCAGAGAGCCGACTTAAGTCTGGCCCAGACAAGACTCCCAAACTTTCAAGTGCCACTCTCTTTTATGCACCCAGAGAATGGGCGTGGGATAACGCAAGGGCTTCTGGGAATTACTTCAACCAATGAACTTGCTCCTCCTAAGAATACAAGCTCCTCCCAGGAGGTCACAGAAGTAAAACTCCCAGGAAAAGGCAGGAACTAGAGAATTGTCAATGACCAACTTAGCACTTAGTAAGAACTTATCATCTCATTTTCTCATTAGCACTTAGTAAGAACCTAACACTTCCCTACCACTAATCCCTCCCCTAGATGATAGGCAACCCCATGCATATTAAATGTGTCACAGTATAACCTATATAAAATATATGTGTGTAAATCCAATTTTCTTGTTGCACATCAAGAAGTGGATTCCAAAGGTATAAGTAACCTGGGTAGAAAGACAGTAGTTCTAAAAGTTTACATTCAATTCCCAGTGTTCCTTCTCTGGATTTAGCTGTTTCTGTCCATCATTGATCAACTGGAAGTGAGTGGGGTCTCTTTTATGTTGAAGATATGCACTTCCATCAGAATATATCTTCATACTGTGTTGTTGTTGAAGTGTATGGTGATCTTCTGGTTCTGCTCATTTCACTCAGCATCAGTTCATGTAAGTCTCTCCAAACCTCTCTGTATTCATCCTGCTGGTCATTTCTTGCAGAACAAAAATATTCCCTAAACTTCATATACCATAATTTACCCAACCATTCTCCAATTGATGGACATCCATTCATTTTCCAGTTTCTAGCCACTGCAAAAAGAGCTGCCACAAACATTTTGGCACATCCAGGTCCCTTTCCCATCTTTAGTATTTCTTTGGGATATAAGCCCAGTAGTAGCACTGCTGGAACAAAGGGTATGCACAGTTTGATAAGTTTTTGGGCATAGTTCCAAATTACTCTCCAGAATGGCTGAATTCTTTGACAACTCCACCAACAATCCATTAGTGTCCCAGTTTTCCCACATCCCCTCCAACATTCATCATTATTTGATCCTGTCATCTTAGCCAATCTGACAGGTGGTATCTCAGAGTTGTCTTAATTTGCATTCCTCTGTTCAGTACATATTTGGAACATTCTTTCATATGATTGGATATAGTTTCAATTTCATCATCTGAAAATTGTCTATTCATATCTTTTGACAAATTATCAATTAGTGAATGGTTTGATTTCTTATAAATCAGGGTTACTTCTCTATAGATTTTGGAAATGAGGCCTTTATCAGAATATTTAACTGTAAAAATACTTTCCCAATTTGTTACTTCCCTTCTAATCTTGTTTGCATTAGTTTTGTTGGTACAAAAGTTTTTATAATTTGATGTAATCAAAATCTTCTATTTTGTGATCAGTAATGATCTCTAGTTCTCCTTTGGTGATAAATTCCTTCCTCCTCCACAGGTCTGAAAGGTAGATTATCCTCTGTTCCTCTAATCTATTTATGATCTCATTCTTTATGCCTAAATCATGGACCCATTTTGATCTTATTTTGGAATATTGTGTTAAGTGTGGGTCCATATCTAATTTCTGCCATACTAATTTCCAGTTTTCCCAACAGATTTTTTTCAAATAATGAATTCGTATCCTAAATGTTGGTATCTTTGGATTTCCAAAGAATAAATTGTTATAGTTATACCCTATTTTGTCCTGTGTACCTAAGCTGTTCCACTGATCAACAAGTCTATTTCTTAGCCAATACCAAATGGTTTTGGTGACTGCTGCTTTATACTATAGCTTAGATCAGGAACAGCTAGATCACCTTCATCTGACATTTTTTTTTCATTAATTCTCTTGAAATTCTCGGCCTTTTATTCTTCCATATGAATTTTGTTGTTATTTTTTCTAGGTCATTAAAATAGTCTGATAGTCTGATTGGTAAAGCACTAAATACATAGATTAGTTTGGGGAGCATTGTCATCTTTATTATATACATTCAGCCTATCCATGAGCACTGAATGTCTTTCCAATTATTTAAATCTGACTTTATTTTTGTGGCAAGTGTTTTGCAATTTTGTTCATATAATTCCTGACTTTTCCTTGGTCGATGGATTCCCAAATATTTTATACTCTCGACAATTGTTTTCAATGTAATTTCTCATTGTACGTTTTGCTGTTGCATTTTGTTGGTGATGTATAAAAATGCTGAGGATTTATGTGGATTTATTGTGTATCCAGCAACATTGCTAAAGTTGTGAATTATTTCTATTAACTTTTTATTAGAATCTCTGGGGTTCTCTAAGTATACCATCATATCATCTCCAAAGAGTGACAGTTTGATTTCCTCATTATCTACTCTTATTCCTTTAATCTCTTTCTCAACTCTTATTGCCAAGGCTAGCATTTCTAATACAATATTGAATAGTAATGGTGATAGTGGGCAACCTTGTTTCACTCCTGATCTCACTGGGAAAGGTTCCAGTTTATCTCCATTACATATTATGCTTACTGACGGTCTTAAATATATGCTCCTGACTATTTTCAGGAATAGTCCATTTATTCCTATACTCTCAAGTGTTTTTAGTAGGAATGGGTGTTGAATTTTATCAAATGCTTTTTCTGCATCTATTGAGATGATCATATTGTATTTATTAATTTGATTATTGATATGGTCAATTATACTTATATTTTTCCTAATATAAAACCAGCCCTGCATTCCTGGTATAAATCCTACTTGATCATAGTGTATTATCCTGGGGATGATTTTCTGAAGTCTTTTTGCTAATATATTATTTACCATTTTAGCATCAATACTCATTAAGGAGATTGTTCTATAATTTTCTTTCTCTGTTTTCCACCTACCTGGTTTAGGTATCATTACCATGTCTGTGTCATAAAAGGAGTTTGGTAGGACTCCTTCATCCCCTATTGTTTCAAATAATTTATAAAACATTGGGGCTAGTTGCTCTTTAAATGTTTGGTAGAATTCACATGTAAATCCACCTGGTCCTGGGGATTTTTTCCTGGGGAGTTGGTTAATAGCTTGTTCTATTTCTTTTTTTATGAAATGGGACTATTTATGTAGTTTACCTTCTCCTCTGTTAATCTAGGAAGTCTATATTTTTGGAGGTAGTCATCCATTTTAGTTAAATTATCAAATTTATTGGCATAAAGTTGGACAAAGTAACTCTTTATTATTTCTCTAATTTCCTCTTCATTGGTGGAAAGATCCCCCTTTTCGTTTACAAGACTAACAATTTGATTTTCCTTTTTCCTTTTTCTGATCAGATTTAGCAAAGGTTAATCTATTTTATTGGCTTTTTCATAAAAGCAACTCTTAGTTTTATTTATACATCGAATATTTTTTTTAATTTTTGTTTTTGTTTTTTTATTTTACTTTCAATATTATTGATTTCTCTGCTTAATTTTGGAATTTCAAGTTTAGCTTTTAGTTGGGGTTATTCATTTAATTTAGCCTTTTTCTAGCTTTTTAAGTTGTAGGCCCAATTCATTAATCTTCTCTTTCTCTATTTTATTCAAGTAAGCCTCTAAAGATATAAAATTTCCTCTTATTACCGCTTTAGCTGCATCCCAGTAATTTTGGTTTGATGTCTCATCGTTGTCATTATCTTGGGTGAAATTATTAATTGTTTCTAGAATTTGCTGTTTCACCTAGTCATTCTTTAAGATGATATTATTCAGTTTCCAATTACTTTTTGGTATATTTAACCCTAACTTCTTATTGAATGTAGCTTTTATTGCATTGTAATCTGAGAAGAAGGCATTTACTATTTCTGCCTTCCTGCATTTAATTTTGAGGTCTTTATGTCCCAATATATGGTCAATTTTTGTATTGGCTCCATGAACTGCTGAGAAGAAAGTATACTCCTTTCTATCACCATTCAGTTCTCTCCAAAGATCTATCATACCTAGTTTTTCTAATATTCTATTTACCTCTTTAATTTTTTCTTATTTGTTTTGTGGTTTGATTTATCTAATTCTGGGAGTGCAAGGTTGAGATCATCTACTATTATAGTTTTGCTGTCTATTTCTTTTTGCAACTCTGTAACTTTTCCTTTAGGAAGTTAGATTCTATACCACTTGGTGCACATATGTTTTGTATTGATATGGCTTCATTGTCTATTCTAACTTTTAACAGGATATACTTTCCTTCCTTATCTCTTTTAATTAGATAAATTTCTGCTTTTGCTTGATGTGAGATAAGGATGGCTACAATTGCTTTTTTGGCTTCACCTGAAGAATAATAGATTCTGTTCCAACCTTTTATCTTTACTCTGTATGTATCCCCCTGCTTTCAGTGTGGTTCCTGTAAACAACATATTGTAAGATTCTGACTTTTGATCCAGTCTGCTATCTGCCTCCACTTAGTGGAAGAGTTCATCCCACTCACATATACAGTTAAAATTACTAATTCTGTATTTCCTGCCATCATATTATCTCCAGATTACATTTTTAATCACTTGACCCCCCTGAAACTTCCCCAATATTTAATTTATAGACCCCATTGTGACACGCAGCCCTCCCTTTTTAGTATCCCTCCCCCCTCCTTTTGAGTCTCTTCCCCTTTCTTGTACCCTTCCCTTATTCTCCTTTTCCTTTTCCCTTTCCTCTCCCCCCTTTTAATTAGGTGAGAGAGAATTCTCTGAAAAGCAAATATGTAAATTATTTACTCTTTGAGCCTACTCTGATGAGAGTAAGATTCACACGTTTCTCTCCCTCTCTAAATTCCCTCAGATGTGGTAGATTTTCTATGCCTCTTCCTGGCATGTAGTTGCCCTCTTTTTATCTCTCTTTTCCCTTTTTCTGATACTATCCCTTTGCCTTTACTGCTTCCCTGTTTTATGTATATCATTAAAATCAAATTATCCAGGTGGACTTTCTGTATATCCACAACTGAGATACAGTTCTCAAGAGTTCTTTTTACCTTTTTCTGCATCTCTGGCATCTTGTGGATGTAGATCAAATTTTTTGTTTAAGTCTGTTTTTTTTTTTTTTTTTTTCTTAGAAACAAATGGAATTCCTCTGTTTCATTAAATGACCATCTTCTTCCATGGAAGAAAATGCTAAACTTAACTTGGTAGTTTATTTTTGGTTCCAATCCTTGTTCTTTTGCCTTTTGGAATATCAGGTTACAGGCCCTTTGATCCTTTAAAGTGGAGGCAGCCTGATCTTGAGTGACCCTTATTGTGGCACCTTGATATTTGAATTGTTTTTTCCTACCTGCTTGCAATATATTTTCCTTAGTTTGGTAATTCTGCAGCTTAGCCACAATGTACCATAGAGTTATTTTTTAGGGTCTTTTTCAGAAGGTGTTTGATGAATTCTTTCAATGCCTATTTTCCCTTCTGTTTCTATTATCTCTGGACAGTTCTCTTTGATGATTTCCTGTAAAATAGAATCTAGGCTCTTTTTTCATCATAATATTCTGGAAGTCCAATGATCCTTAGATTATCTCTCCTAGATCTATTTTCCAGATCTATAGATTTTCCTAGTAAATATTTGACATTATTCTCCAGCTTTTCATTTTTTTTTTTTGACTCGTTTCTTGGTTTCTCAATGAATTTCTATTTTTTCAGTCCTGCTTTTTAATGAGTCTTTTTCTCCCACATTTTTTAGTTCTTTTTGTATATGTACAATTTAGTTTTTAAATGAATTATTTTGCTCTGTTGAATTTTTTTTTCCATTCACTAATTTTTTTAGTGAATTATTTTCTTTTTCCAAATCACAAATCCTACTCTACTTTCTTTATTTTTCACTGTTTCACAAACCAAATTTTTAGTTTATTGGAATTTCCTTTTTAGTGTCAAAATGAAAATGAAATTAAACTATTGAACTGTAAGTAGGAAGTATTCAGAGGATATAGCTTCTGTAAGCTATATGTTCAACTATACATTCAACTTATCTGACAATAAATTCACTTTAGTCCAATATCTGAAGTCCAAATCAAGGCAGAACTTCTCTAGGTTATGGGGCTAGTCTTTCAGACTCCAGTCAAAGTCTCTTAGAACTTTGACCCAAGAAGGGGATTATTTGATGATATCTTGTTTTAGTAGACTAGCAGAGTCAAGGCAGGAAGACTGATTTCAAAAAAGAACCAGGACCTCAGATACCAAGTCAGATACCTGTCCAAATTCATATTCCATATGGAATTTCCCTCTTACTCTCACGCACTTTTTAACATTCTTTTGTATATTATCTTTCTCCATTAGACTGTAAGTTCCTTGAGGGAAAGGATTTGTTAGCACTGCTGTGCTGTGGAGAGTGCCCAGTGAAGGACCCCTGTTGTGTGATCTAATGAGTGCCCTGAAGTTTAAGTCTGAACAGTGAAAGCATCATAAACCCCAGCCCAAGCCTCCCGTGGGGACATGGATATTAGCAGCTGATGGGAAAAGCCCCTGTGCTTAGTCTGGAAGTGTCTGCCCAGAAACCACAGTCCCTGCTTCAGAGGTTCTGCTTCTCTGGGAGTTCCACTGCTGCTTGCATTCCACTGCCTCAGGCTGAGCCCCACACTATGTGGATTAGATGCTGCCCTGGGTTGTGTCCCCCACTGTTCAGGTTCTTAACTGCCCCAAGGAGAAGTCCCAGAGAGCAGAAGGCGGCTGCACAGCCATGCCGAGATTGGTGTGGTTCTAGGATCTGGCTTTATATTTTAAAGTAGCTTGATCTATTTTCAGATCTGCTGTTTTTATAAACAGAGTAGAGCTTTCAGCCTGTGCCAGAGTCCTCTATCTCAGTGGCTTCTCTGATCCCAGAGTTCTTCGCAGCCCATTTGGCACAGTGTGCTAGCTCTTATTCCAATCTTGCCCGTGCTGATCTTTTTTTTTTCCTCCCCTTGGAACTGACCCTTTCTGTTCAAATTCCTATTCTCTTCAGCTGTAAGTTGTGCTTCTAATACTTGTGCTTTTTATCAGTCCAACGTTATTTTTGAAGCTAATTTAACTAGTTGGTATGGAGGGAAGAATGGAGCTTACAGATTTGCTTGTATCTTCTCCACCATCTATCACTGTGATTCCTAATGGAACAAAATACAGACCAGTAATCCAATCTCTGCTCAGATTACCTGAAAATTTATAGACACCTCAGAGATAACTCTTAAAAGAGCAACATAAAAAATTAATACTTGGGACAATGCTTCTTGCACAGAAGGAATATAGCCCAAACTTAACATAAAGTCAAAAAATGAGAAATAGGATGGGAAAATGAGCAACAATAACAACAACAACAAAGACCATTATCATAAAATTTTACCATGGTGACAAGGAAGATCAAAACACAAATTAAGAAGAAAATAACAAAATCAAAATTGTTACATCCAAAGATACAAAGAAAACTGAATTATTCTTAGGTGCAAAATGTATTCTGGGAAGAGTTCAAAAAGGACTTTGAAAATCAAATAAGTGACATAGAGGAAAAATTGGAAAAATAATTGAGAGTGATTAAAAAAAATGAAAAAAAAAGTTTCTAGATGAGTAAAAAAAATTCCAAATTAAAAAAAAATATAACACCTTAGAAAGCATATATACCTAATAATATATATATATATATATATATATATATATATATATATATATATATATAGAAAGCATTATACTTAATAAAAAAGAGAAAAAAAATCACTGAAGAGCAAATCTTTTTAAAAAATCAGAATTGAACAACTGGAAAGAAGATATAGAAAATTCACTGTAGAAAAGAACTCTTTAAATTATACACTCAAAAAAAAAGTATAAAAGATCATTACAGAAAAAAATTGCTTAAAATTTTTATTTGAGCAAATGAAACTAATGATTCCAAAAGACATCAAGAAATAATAAAACAAAATCAAAAGGATGAAGGAAATAGAAGAAATAAGGAAAATCTCATCGGAAAAGCAATTGATCTGGAAAAAAAAAATCAAGGCAAAATCATTTAAGAATTAGTGAACCACCTGAGAACTGTGATCCAAAAGAGAGGGAAAAAAAGACATCATATTTCAAGAATTATCAAGGAAAATTGCCTTCATATTACACAAATGAATAAAATAGACATTGAAACAATACACTGATCATATCCTCAAAGTGATTCAGAAATGAAAACTCTTAGGAGTTCCAGAGCTTTCAGGTAAAGGAGAAAATATCTCAAACTGATAAAATAAATAATTCAAATATGCTGAAGCCACAGTCAGGATTAAACAGAATATAGTAGCTTTTATATTAATAAATCAGAGGGCTTGAAATATGATATTCTGGTGAGAAAAAGAGGTAGGATTACAACCAAATATCTTACCTATACAGGAAAATGGAATATATCCTTCAAAAGAAGACTTGTGTGAACTTATGCAAGAAGAAGTGACAGAATCAGGTAAACAATATATATAACAGCAGTATTGTATGTATATTAACTATGAATTAATCGTCTATTTTCAGCAATGTATTCTGGAAAAGTAATGATAAAAATTATCTTTCTCTTCAGAGAAAGAAATGAAGGATTCTGAATGCAAATTGAAAGATACTTTTCTTACTTTTTTGTATTTTTTTTAGGATTCTTTCACAAATATGGCTACTTTGGAAAAATGTTTTGCATGACTGAACATTTTCAACCTCTATCTGTCTTCTCAATGAAGGATAGAGGAATAAAATTTGGAACTCAATATTTTAAAAGAAATGCTAAAATTATTTTATATGTAATTGGAAATATTTTAATTAATAAAATAAGGCAGACTAGCTTTTTAAAGATATACATCTGTTTTCATGTGCAATATTTTCAAGATTTCATTTCATTCATTCTTAGTCTTCACAGACTTGCTAAGAGGGAACAACTTGTGAGGCCAATTTACCACAATGTACAGGAAATATGAAGTTTATTTTTTTCAGACTAAACTGAACATGAGGAAATAGCAAAAGCTTGTCAAAAACTCACTGTTTATGTTAATAGAGGTCAGTGGGACACAGTAGAGTAGTTAATTAGGGTGCTCCTACATGCAAGGAAGTGCAAAACAGGTCTTAAATTTTTAATGCTATTTCCAATGAATCTTAATCGATTCTAATTTAAAAGTTGTCAAGGCACACATCATCTGAACCATTCTAATCTCTCCTTATGAATGAGGAGAATACAATCCATGAAATTATATGTCATGTTTTGGATATAGGTTTAATTATTTTCAATTACTTTCATTATTCCTGAATCTTTTATGCTTATCACCATGTAAGGCCTTCAATATGGTACCTACCATAGTGAGAGATTAGAGATATCAATTTGCCTCAGTTTCTGCAACTATAAAATGAAGATAATGATAGTACCTACTTCCTACTATTGTTGAGAGGAACAATAAAAAAAAAATGTAAAGAGCTTAGTATGCTTCCTGGCACATTTTAAGTACTATGTAATCATTACTATCATAGTTATTATATTACTATAATAGAACATAGGGTTTTTTAAAAGTAGATGTTTCATAAATACATTCTTCAATGAGTTCATCTACCTAATTCAACTATGAAATCTGGCAATTTCTCTTTTAAAGGTTTAGACTTACTCATTGAGCATTTCTTGTTCATAAGTACTTCAGGTGTTTTGGTGAATATTGGAAGCTGTTTCATCTTCTTTCATATAAGCATAGCACAAAATTATAGATTCTAAGCTAATCTGCATTGATCAACATCTGAATTACGAAACTGTGGAAAACTTTTCACATAATATTGTGTTATCCTCATATAGAAAGAATAACAGCAATCCTTTCATTAAATCATATTATTTGATAGATGACAAAACAGAGGTCTAGGAAGGCAGTTTCACTTGTTCAGGATCACAGAGGTTGTTAACATCAATAGTACTATTTGAATTCAGATCATCTGTTCCAGAACTGGTTGATTTTCCACTCTGCCTGCCTATAAGAAAACATGTACATCTACTTTATAAAATATTAATTAAAGAAACATTATCCACAGGATAAGGACTATCATACTGACAGTACATGTTCTCTAATTACTGAAAATTTACTTGTCCCTCTGCACTTAAGCAAGATATAACTTCTTCATATATGTGAATTTTTATAATATTACACATTTTTGTTTATGTGCCATTATCTTTTCTCCATTATAAGTATTGTCTAGATTTTTATATTCAGAGTCTGACTTTTAAAGACTTAAAAATAATTTTGGCAATGTGGATTGAGTTACTAAATATGGCTTCAAATAAAGGAAAACCTGAACATTGGCTCTAGTGAATGGGATCTTAGTAAAAAGTATGTCAGGTCACTGTTTGCAAATTGCTGGAATGACTACTGCTGATTCTCAGTAGATCACTTGGTAACTATTTTAATTAATTTTCGATATTGTATAATTCATTAGATTGTGAGTCCCTGGACATTGATGAATTATTTTATCTTTCTTTTTATCCCAAGCTAAGCATGGTATCTGGCACATAGGAAATACTTCTAATATGCCAAATGGAATATTTGATAGAATGAGGTACCTATAGTCAGGAAGATCTGACTGACCAAATCCAGTTTCAGACACTTATTATCTGTGTGACCATTGACAAATAACTTCAACTCTGTTTGCTACAGCTTTCTCATTGTAAAATGGGGATAATCTTTGTACTTACCACATAGGATTGTTGTGAGGATTAAATGAGATAATAATTGCACCGGGCACATAGTAATTGCTCCATAAATGTTAGCAGTTTTTATTATTTTAATTGATTTATTTTATTTTGGCATAACTTTTATTTTTCTCATATATCCTTTCCTTCTTTTCTAACAGTGAATTATTTTTGTAACAGATATAAAAAAGGAAGATTTTAAAATTTGTTCACCAACATCTAGTATGGTTGTTTTGCCCCACCACAGTCTACACTTCTATATTTTTACAAAGAAAGGAATAAAGTATATTTCCTTAATAGTCTTCTTTATAGTTAAGCATGATTATAATCCAGACTCTGATGATGAAATTATGTGCAGTAATTATAACTGAGTGGAAAAATGATAGAGAGACACAGGAACAACACAACTGTTGGTAAGATTTTTTAAAGTTTACACATATTAAAAAATAAATGTCTCATTGAATGTAGAAAAAGAACTCATTTTATAATACCCAATTTGCTTACATCATGACTATATTGTTGCTTCTATTTATATTGCAGCTATAGTGATTAATGATTTCTTGGTTCTAATTATTTTTTTTTGCATCAGTTTGCACAAATGGTCCCATCACCTTGTATTTCTCATATTATTTATCTCTTGAAATACAATACGCTTTCATTATATGTGTAAAGAAATTGGTCTTTCATAGACTAAACAACAATAAAGGGCAAGTTGTAAAACTGACTGAAAATTTGGCCATGCCAGATGATATCTTAATGAAGTACAAATGAGAATGTTAAGTAAATCAGAAAGAAAACAATTAGTGGATATAGGATACATCACTTAGAGATATCATTAAAGAAATCATCATTAAATCTAAAAGACTAATTAAAAGAGGAACTTATCTTCAGAATGCCCAGTTAAAGAATGTGTGGAACTTTAAAAACAAAAGAAAGAAATAAGAAATCATATGGACTAGAAATAAAGGCAGGTGTAAGCATCACAGAGTTGGATCGTAATCTCTTAAAACAATCGTACTTGGAAAGGGGAAGGCACTTAAAAGGAGGTAGGAGGATACAAAAAAGGGAGGTCTGTGAGTCACAAGTGGTCTATAAGTTACATATTGGGAAAAGGGCTCAGAAAATCATCCTCAGGATAATACACTATGATCAAGTAGGATTTATACCAGGAATGCAGGGCTGGTTTAATATTAGGAAAACTATTAGTATAATTGACCATATTAATAATCAAATTAATAAAAACCATATGATCATCTCAATAGGTGCAGAAAAACATGTGATAAAATCCAACATCCATTCCTACTAAAAACGCTTGAGAGTATAGGAATAAATGGACTATTTCTTAGAATAATCAGGAGCATATATTTACAACCATCAGTAAGCATAATATGCAACAGAAATAAATTGGAATCTTTTCCAGTAAGATCAGGAATGAAACAAAGTTGCCCACTATCACCATTACTATTCAATATAGTACTAGAAATCCTAGCCTTGGCAATAAGAGCCGAGAAAGAGATTCAAGGAATTAGAGTAGGAAATGAGGAAATCAAACTATCACTCTTTGCTGATGACATGATGGTATACATAAAGAACCCCAAAGACTCTGCTAAAAAGCTATTAGAAATAATTCAGAATTTTAGCAAAGTGGCGGGATACAAAATAAATCCACATAAATCCTCAGCATTTTTATATATCACCAACAAAATGCAACAGCAAGAGATACAAAGAGAAATTCCATTCCAAACAAATGTTGAGAGTATAAAGTATTTGGGAATCCATCTACCAAAGAAAAGTCAGGAATTATATGAGAAAAATTATGAAACACTTGCCACAAAAATAAAGTCAGATTTAAATAATTGGAAAGACATTCAGTGCTCTTGGATAGGCTGAGCGAATATAATAAAGATGACAATATTCCCCAAATTAATCAATTTATTTAGTGCTATACCAATCAGACTCCCAAGAAACTATTTTAATTACCTAGAAAAAATAACAACAAAATTCATATGGAAGAATAAAAGGTCGAGAATTGCAAGGGAACTAAAGAAAAAAAGTCAGATGAAGGTAGTCTAGGTGTACCTGACCTAAAGCTATATTATATAGCAGCAGTCACCAAAACCATTTGGTATTGGCTAAGAAATAGACCAGTTGATCAGTGGAACAGATTAGATACAAAGGACAAAAAAGGGTACATCTGTAGTGATCTAGTCTTTGACAAACTCAAAGATACCAACATTAGGGATAAAACTTCATTATTTGGAAAAAACTTTTGGGAAAACTGAAAATTAGTATGGGAGAAATTAGATATGGATCCATATTTAACACCATATACCAGGATAAGATCAAAATGGGTCCATGATTTAGGCATAAAGAGGGAGATAATAAATAGATTAGAGGAACAGAGGATAGTCTACCTCTCAGACTTGTGGAGGAGGAAGGAATTTATGACCAGAGGAGAACTAGAGATCATTATTGATCACAAAATAGAAGATTTTGATTACATCAAGCTAAAAAGTTTCTATACAAATAATACTAATGGAAACAAGACTAGAAGGGAACAAATTGGGTAAATATTTTTAAAGTTAAAGGTTCCGACAAAGGTCTCATTTCCAAAATATATAGAGAACTGACCCTAATTTATAAGAAATTAAACCATTCTCCAATTGATAAATGGTCAAAGGATATGAACAGACAATTCTCAGATGATGATATTGAAATTATATCCACTCTCATGAAAGTGTTCCAAATCACTACTGATCAGAGAAATGCAAATTAAGACAACTCTGAGACACAACTATACACCTGTCAGATTGGCTAAGATGACAGCAACAAATAATGATGAATGTTCCAGGGCATGTGGGAAAACTGGGACACTAATACATTGTTGGTGGAGTTGTGAAAGAATCCAACCATTCTGGAAAGCAATTTGGAACTATGCCCAAAAAGTTATCAAACTGTGCATACCCTTTGATCCAGCATTGCTGCTATTGGGCTTATATCCCAAAGAAATACTGAGGAGGGGAAAGGGACCTGTATGTGCCAAAACATTTGTGACAGCTCTTTTTGTAGTGGCCAGAAACTAGAAGATGAATGGATACCCATCAACTGGAGAATGGTTGGGTAAATTATGGTATATGAAGGTTAGGGAATATTATTGCTCTGTAAGAAATAACTAGCAGGAGGAATACAGAGAGGCTTGGAGAGACTTACATCAACTGATGCTGAGTGAAATGAATAGAACCAGAAGATCGCTGTACACTTCAATGCTGTATGAAGATGTATTCTGATGGAAGTGGATATCTTTAACATAAAGAAGATCCAACTCACTTCCAGTTGATCAGTGATGGACAGAACTATACCCAGAGGAGGAACACTGGAAAGTGAATATAATCTGTTAGAACTACTGTCTAACTACCCAGGTTACTTATCCCTTTGGAATCTAATACTTAATGTACAACAAGAAAATGGTATGTACATATATATTGTATCTAGGTTATATTGTAACACATGTAAAATATATGGGATTGTCTGTCATCAAGGGGAGGGAGTAGAAGGAGGGACGGGATAATTTGAAAAAATGATTACAACGAATAATGCTATAAAAATTACTCATGCATATATAATGTCAAAAATGTATAAATAAAATAAAAAAGAGGTAATAAGGGGAAATTTTATATCTTTAGAGGGTTATTTGAACAAAATAGAGAAAGAGAAGATTAATGAATTGGGCCTGCAACTTAAAAAGCTAGAAAAAGACCAAATTAAAAACCCCCAACCAAAAATCAAACTTGAAATACAAAAATTAAAAGGAGAAATCAATAATATTGAAAGTAAAAAAAAAACCTATTGAATTAATAAATAAAACCAAGAGTTGGTTTTATGAAAAAGCCAATAAAATAGATAAACCTTTGGTAAATCTGATCAGAAAAAGGAAAGAGGAAAATGAAATTGTTAGTCTTACAAATGAAAAGGGGGATCTTTCCACCAATAAAAAGGAAATTGGAGAAATAATAAGGAGTTACTTTGCCAAACTTCATACCAATAAATTTGATAACTTAACTGAAATGGATAACTACCTCCAAAAATATAGGCTTTCTAGATTAACAGAGGAGGAGGTAAACTTCATAAATAGCCCCATTTCAGAAAAAGATATAGAACAAGCTATTAATCAACTCCCCAGGAAAAAATCCCCAGGGCCAGATGGATTCACATGTGAATTCTACCAAACATTTAAAGAAAAATTAGCCCCAATGTTATATAAATTATTGAAACTATAGGGGATGAAGGAGTCCTACCAAACTCCTTTTATGACACAGACATGGCAATGATACCTAAACCAGGTAGGTGGAAAACAGAGAAAGAAACTTATAGAACAATCTCCTTAATGAATATTGATGCTAAAATGGTAAATAATATATTAGCAAAAGGCTTCAGAAAATCATCCCCAGGATAATACACTACGATCAAGTAGGATTTATACCAGGAATGCAGGGCTGGTTTAATATTAGGAAAAATATAAGTATAATTGACCATATCAATAATCAAATTAATAAACACCATATGATCATCTCAATAGATGCAGTAAAAGCATTAGATAAAATTTAACACCCATTCCTACTAAAAACACTTGAGAGTACAGGAATAAATGGCCTATTCCTGAAAATAGTCAGGAACATATATTTAAGACCATCAGTAAACATAATATGTAATGGAGATAAACTGGAACCTTTCCCAGTAAGATCAGGAGTGAAACAAGGTTGCCCACTATTACCATTACTATTCAATATTGTATTAGAAATGCTAGCCTTGGCAATAAGAGTTGAGAAAGAGATTAAAGGAATGAGAGTGGGAAATGAGGAAATCAAACTATCATTCTTTGCAGATGATATAATGGTCTACTTAGAGAACCACATTGATTCTAATAAAACATTATTAGAAATAATTCACAACTTTAGCAATGTTGATGGATACAAAATAAATCCACATAAATCCTCAGCATTTTTATACATCACCAACAACATGCAACAATAAGAGATACAAAGACAAAATCCATTCAAAACAATTGTCGAGAGTATAAAATATTTGGGAATCCTCTACCAAAGAAAAGTCAGGAATTATATGAGTAAAATTACAAAACACTTTGCCACAAAAATAAAATCAGATTTAAATAATTGGAAAGTTATTCAGTGCTCATGGATAGGCCGAGCGGATACAATAAAGATGACAATACTCCCCAAACTAATCTATTTCTTTAGTGCTATACCAATCAGACTCCCAAGGAACTATTTAATGACCTAGAAAAAATAACAACAAAATTCAGATGGAAGAATAAAAGGTCGAAAATTTCAAGGGAATTAATGAAAAAAAAAAGTCAGATGAAGGTGATCTAGCTGTACCTGATCTAAAGCTATATTATAAAGCAGCAGTCAACAAAACTATTTGGTATTGGCTAAGAAATAGACAAGTCAATCAGTGGAACAGATTAGGTACAAAGGACAAAAAAGGGTACAACTTTAGCAATCTAGTGTTTGACAAACTCAAAGATACCAACATTAGGGATAAAACTTCATTATTTGGAAAAAACTGTTGGGAAAACTTGAAATTAGTATGCCAGAAATTAGATATGGATCCACACTTAACACCATATACCAATGTAAGATCAAAAATGGGTCCATGATTTAGGCATAAAGAATGAGATCATAAATAGATTAGAGGAACAGAGGATAGTCTACCTCTCAGACTTGTGGAGGAGGAAGGACTTTACGACCAAAGGAGAACTAGAGATCATTATTGATCACAAAATAGAAGATTTTCATTACATAAAACTAAAAAGGTTTTGTACAAACAAACTAATGCAAAGAAGATTAGAAGGGAAGTAACAAATTGGGAAAATATTTTTAAAGTTAAACGTTCTGCTAAAAGCCTCATTTCTAAATTATATAGAGAACTGACCCTAATTTATAAGGAATCAAACCATTCTCCAATTGATAAATGGTCAAAGGTTATGAACAGACACTTCTCAGATGATGAAATTGAAACTATATCCACTCTAATGAAAGTGTTCCAAATCACTACTGATCAGAGAAATGCAAATTAAGACAACTCTGAGATATCACTTCACACCTGTCGGATTGGCTAAGATGACAGGAACAAATAATGATGAATGTTCCAGGGCATGTCGGAAAACTGGGACATTGATGCATTGTTGGTGGAGTTGTGAAAGAATCCAACCATTCTGGAGAGCAATTTGGAACTATGCCCAAAAAGTTATCAAACTGTGCATACCCTTTGATCCAGCAGTGCTATTACTGGGCTTATATCCCAAAGAAATACTAAAGATGGGAAAGGGTCCTGGATGTGCCAAAATGTTTGTGGCAGCTCTTTTCATAGTGGCTGGAAACTGGAAAATGAATGGATGTCCATCAATTAGAGAATGGTTGGGTAAATTATGGTATATGAATTTTATGGTATATTATTGCTCTATAAGAAATGACCAGCAGGATGAATACAGAAAGGTTTGGAGAGACTTGCATGAACTGATGCTGAGTGAAATGAGCAGAACCAGAAGATCACTATACACTTCAACAACAATACTGTATGACGATATATTCTGATGGAAGTGGATATCCTCAACATAAAGAAAATCCAGCTCACTTCCAGGTGATCAATGATGACAGAAACAACTACACCCAGGGAAGGAACATTGGGAATTGAATGTAAACTGTTAGCAATACTGTCTTTCTATCCAGGTTACTTATACCTTCAGAATCCAATTCTCAACATGCAACAAGAAAATTGGATTTACACACATATATTGTATCTAGGTTATACTATAACATATGTAAAATATATTGGATCGCCTGTCATCTAGAGGAGGGTGTAGGGCGACGGAGGGGAAAATTTGGAAAAATGAATACAAGGGATAATTTTATATAAAAAAATTACTCATGCATATGTACTGTCAAAAAATTGATAATTTTAAAATTGATAAAAAAGAGAAAAAAAAAACAATTGTACTTGGGATGATTATTAGTAGGAAATGTCTAGATGATTACTGAAACAATCTTCCTCTCTCTTCCCACCTTCTTGCAAAGAACTTGAGTTATATCTCTCTTTGCACTCTCTCATGGAAGCTTGAATCTTTTCCCTCTAAACATAGGATACACTCATTTACTTTTATTTTTTACCTATATTAATTTTATTTTTTGAAATAGCATTAATTACAAATCTTTTCTAAATTGAATAATCTTGGTGGAAGTGAAATTTAAGGAATATAATTAAGAAGAAAATCTCCCTAGAGAGAAATATAAATAAAACTACCACCGTGTATTTTTATCAGAAATGACAGAATTGTGTGCTAAATTTTTTTCAGTTATTTTAACAATTTTTGTCTTCATTTAGGTTTGTGAAAGACTAGATTAATAGAATTATAAATCTTTTGATATTTTCTCCCAAAATAAATTCAGTGGAAAAATGATGAAGGGAAAATTGGAATGTTTGAATATCCCACTTACCACAGCAACTCACCATCACACATTCATGTTCCATAATTGGCTTAGCTAATTTCTGATCAGTGAACCTCTATTTTGTTTCCTTTTCCCTTGGATGAATTTTTTTCAAGCCTGGCATCCAGTAGTTTTAAATATACATTCAAAAGCAATTACTTCGTTTCATATGTTCTCATTTATGCGTAATATTTCCTAGCCAAAGTGTAAGATGGAGCATCCCTATATCTTCCTCTACCCCTTCCTTTATATTATAATTCTACTCCTTAGATGAGAACAAATCTAGTAACAGTGAACAATAATTTTATACATTATGTCCTGGGTTAGTGGATTAGGGGTCTTTGGGTTTATAAAACACTACATTGCTATAGTTATTGACTATTTTATCTTGTGAACATAACCTATCTCACTGATCAAGTAGTCTATTTCTTAGCCAATACCAAATGGTTTTGGTGACCTCTGCTTTACAATATAATTTTAAATCAGGTATAGCTAGGCTACCTTCATTTGATCTTTTTTTCATTAGTTCCCTTGAAATTTTTGTCCTTTTGTTCTTCCAGATGAAATTTTTTATTATTTTTCTAGGTCAATAAAATAGTTTCTTGGCAGTCTGATTGGTATAGGACTAAGTAAACAGATTAATTTAGGGAGTATTCTCATCTTTATGATATTCACTCAACCTATCCAAGAGCACTTAATATTTTTTGAATTGTTTAGATCTGAATTTATTTGCATGGAAAATATTTTGTAGTTTTGCTCATATAGTACCTGACTTTCCTTTGACAGATTCGTTCACATATATACTATCAAGAATTATTTTAAATGAAATTTCTCTTTGTTTCTCTTGCTGTTGGATTTTGTTTGTGTTGTATGAAAATGTGGAGGATTTATGTGTAAACATGCAACTTTTCTAAAGTATTGGATTATTTCAAATAGCTTTTTAGTAGAATCTCTGGGGATCTCTAAGTCTACCATCATAAAATCTTCAAAGAGCAATAATTTGGTTTCCTCATTATTTATTATAATTTCTTTACCTCTTATTGCCAAAGCTAGCATACAATATTGAATAGTAATGGTGAGAGTGGGCAACCTTGTTTCACTCCTGATGTTATTAGGAATGCTTCCAGTTTATCCCTATTACATATGATGCTTACTGCTGGTTTTAAATAGATGCTACTATTTTAATGAAAAGTCCACTTATTCTTATACTCGCTAGTGTTTTTAATAAGCATAGGTATTGGGTTTTATCAGATATTTTTTCTGCATCTATTGAGATAATAATATGTTTTTTTTTGTTAATTTGTCTATTGAAATAATCAATTATGTTAATAGTTTTCCTCATATTGAACTCATTCTGCATTGGTGATATTAATAGTACTTAGTCATGGTGTACTAGTGGGCATGATTTTCTGTAATCTTTTTGCTAATATTTTCTTTAAGGTTTTTACAAAAATGTTCATTAGGAGGATTGGTTTATAATTTTTTTTTTCTGTTTTTCTCCTACCTGGCTTAGATATCGGTACCATGTCTATGTCATAAAAGGAATTTGGTAGGATTCCTTCAATCTCTATTTTTTCAAATAGTTTATATAGGTTTGGAATTAATTGTTTTTTAAATATTTGGTAGAATTAACATGCAAATCCATCTGATCCTCAGGATTTTTTCTTAGCAGTTGATTAATAGCTTGATCTATTTCTTTTTTTTTTAAAGTGGGACTATTAAAAATAAATACTTCTTCCTCTGTTAATCTGGGCAACTTATATTTTTGAAGTTATACATCCATTTTATTTCAGTTATCAAATTTATTGGCATAATGTTGGGCAAAGTAACTCCTAATTATTGCTCTAATTTCCTCTTCATTAGTGGAATGTTCTCCCTTTTCATTTTTAAGGATAACAATTTTATTTTCCTCTTTCCTTTTTCTAATCAAATTTACCAAGTGCTTATTTATTTTGTCTTTTTTTTATGGAACAAACTCATAGTTGTATTTATTACTTCAAAACTTTTTTTTTTAAATTTACTTTCAATTGTATTAATTTCTTCTTTTATTTTTAGAATTCTGAGTATAGCGTTTGATTTGGTGTTTTTAATTTGCTCTTTTTCTAGCTTTTTAAGTTGCAAGCCAAATTCATTGACCTTCTCTTTCTGTATATTATGCAAGTAGGCCTTTAGAGATATACCATTTCCCCCTTATTACAACTTTGGCTGTAATCCACACATCTTGAGATGTTGTCTCATTGATGAGGAGTAAACTGAGGTCTAAACTGAGATGGGTCAGTTCCTTTTCTCTTTCTCTTTCCTTCCCCAAAGTAACCAAGGGCAGAGTCAGCAGCAAAGGAATTTGCTACTTAATGCTGTATGGAAACAAAGTCTTTATTGATAGTAAAGGGATAGACAGGCATTTGGCCTTCAGGAAGACCCAAACTGCCTGCAAAGGAGGATGTCAGTTGATGGGCATTGGCTGGTATACACCAAATGCAAAGGTTTCATTTTTCAGCCTTCTTTATATACATAACTAGAGTCATCAAAACAAGGTTTGCACAGAGATGTTATCAAGAGGATCTGGAGATATTTGTCAATAATACAAGAATTCTCTGTTGTTGTAAATAAGCCAGGAATTTTCTTATTATTGTAAATAAGACAAAAATTCTCTTTTGTTATCTCCTTCAGTCTCTCCCCAGAAAGGAATTTCAGATCATTAGAATGGGGGCTGAAAACCAAAACTAGCCCAAAGGAAGTTGGAGATTAAACAAGGAATATCAAAGGGGGCTATTGCCCCCAACATTCCCCCCTTAAGCAGTTAACTTAAATTCTTTTAAGAAAAAAAATTTTAGGGGGCACAGTGTCTCTAATGTGAGGCAGGGTTGGAAGATTTTCTCCAAGGATCTTCAGAGTAGCGGGGTGCCCTCGTCTTGTTCCCCCCTCAAGCAGTCACCTACAGATGCATGTGGGAATAGGGGCGATGAACTCCTCTTTAACTGCTTCGAGCTGACAAGGGTTATAGAGATTTGGGGTTCATGCCAGGAGGTGAGGCGTGAGGTGTGGGAGATGGCAACAGGCCTCTAGGGGGTGTCCCGGTCAGTTGTCCTGTCAATTGTCTCCAGGCTGAAGTCCAGCTGAGAATCCAAAACTTGAAGCCTACAGAAAACAGATCTCAGGAACAGATTAAAAGTTGGGTGTCATCCAGAATAGAGATGGTGACACCTGGAAATGGGGAAAAATCTCAGATCCCCTCTGTGGGCTGCTGCTAAAATTCTAATGGCCCATCAATTAAAGAGAAGTAGGAGAAAATGCTTAGAAAATCAAAGCTAATCTCCCACACTGTCTTAGGATAACAACAATAGTTACAGTTTTAACAACTTCCTACACAGTAATAAATAACCCAGATAAGGTTTATCAGTCATTCATCAATCATTCCCAAAGTCCTCCACAATAGCCCAAAGTTCCCTAGAAGCAGGGTTTAGTCCATTGTCTCTTCTAAAGCCAATGCTGGCTAAGATATGATTGGAAGTTCCTGAAGAACTGATCTGCATTCCATGCAGAGGGTGGGTCTGCTGTGCTCTCAGTCAAAGCTGATCAAAGCTGATCTAGGCCCCATAAGGAAGTCTATATCTGTAATTTGACCAAATTTGGTTAGTTTACAGGTCTGGCTGTAACAGCAATTAGGTCTCACAAACTTCTGTTAATTGTCCTCTTATCATTTAAAACCCTTAAAAAACAAAGCACAAATATCCAGTAGCAGATAAATGACTAGGCAAAAAACTTATTTGCCCAAGTATTTAAGATACATAATTGCATATAATACAACTGAAAATAGCAAGGCACGACATAATTGAATTGCATTAGCAATAGAAATCAGTTACATGAGGAAAAACTGTAAAAACATAACTATAACATGAGCAGTTAAAACTCAACTTCCAATCAATTGTCCCACTAACTGCCAGAGGGTGGAGCTTTTAAAACTCTCAAAAAGCATTAATTAATTAACTAATTAACTTTATGCTCAAGAAAATTTTCATTCCCAATAATAGATGCCATTCATCAGATTTCTGATAAATTCTAAACAAATATTTATCATAACCTTATATATATAACAGTAAGGAATTTGTCTCAATAATTTTACAACTTAAACAATTATCATATTCAAATAGATGTTTCATAAATGAGCATTTTGCTTTTAAAATACCCAATACATAGAAAAATATCCCAAATTGCATATTGTCCTTAACAAAAATTATTATTTTTGAGTCTCTTTAAATAATTTCAGGATGACCCAATATAATCTTTAAACTTATATATTTTAAACTTATACAGAATATCCAAATACCACATACAAGAATTCAAGAAGTTTTTAAAATAGCAACTAAACTTTTCACATTTATGACTATATTTCACAAACAATAAAACCCATTTTATATCAAGAAACAAATATTCAATCAATTAACCTAAACTTCAATACTTTTTCCTTCAAAACCTGTAAGATTCACACTGTATAGAGTATAAACCGAATCAAACAAAACAAATTCTTTCTTTCTGAAGGTTTGCCTAACAGCAATTAGCAAATCTCTCTTTAGCAGTAAATTCATCAATATTCAAACAAATTCCAAGATCTTGTACTCAGAAAAAACAATCTTGTATGCAAAGACTATAGCCAAATTATATTTCCAATAATCAAATGGTTTTCTACTGCCTGAGTTTCCATCAGATGAGGGTTTATAGCCTTTCCTCAAGCAGGCTCTAAAGACTGCTTTAAGGGAAAAACAAAACAAAACAAAACAAAAAAAAACAAACAAACAAACAAAAAAAACTTTCTAGTCACTTTAAAATAGCCAAGTTCCACTCACTTACAAATTAGTACAACAGGTTAAAATTTTAAATCACAAATAACTAACCAATTCCCCATTTTTTTTAATTTTTTATTATATATATATATATATATATATATATATATATATATATATATATATATATATATATTTTATAATATTATCCCTTGTATTCATTTTTCCAAATTATCCCCTCCCTCCCTCTATTCCCTCCCCCCGATGACAGGCAATCCCATACATTTTACATGTGTTACAATATAGTCTAGGTACAACAAATGTGTGCAAATATCATTTTCTTGTTGCACAATAAACATTAGAATCCAAAGGTACATGCAACCTGGGCAGACAAATATTAGTGCTAACAATTTACATTCACTTCCCAGTGTTTCTTCTCTGGGTGTAGCTACCTCTGTTCATCATTGATCAACTGGAAGTGAGTTGGATCTTCTTTATGTTGAAGATTTCCACTTCCATCAGAATACATCCTCATTCAGTATTGTTGTTGAAGTGTACAGTGATCTTCTGGTTCTGCTCATTTCACTCAGCATCAGTTGGTTTAAGTCTCTCCAGGCCTCTCTGTATTCCTCCTGCTGGTCATTTCTTACAGAGCAATAATATTCCATAACCTTCATATACCACAATTTACCCAACCATTCTCCAACTGATGGACATCCATTCATCTTCCAGTTTCTAGCTACAACAAAAAGAGCTGCCACAAACATTTTGGCACATATATGTCTTTTTCCGCTCTTTAGTATTTCTTTGGGATATAATCCCAGTAGTAGCGCTGCTGGGTCAAAGGGTATGCACAGTTTGATAACTTTTTGGGCATAGTTCCAAATTGCTCTCCAGAATGGCTGGATTCTTTCACAACTCCACCAGCAATGTATTAGTGTCCCAGTTTCCCCACATCCCCTCCAATATTCATCATTATTTGTTCCTGTCATTTTAGCCAATCTGACAGGTGTGTAGTGGTATCTCAGAGTGGTCTTAATTTGCATTTCTCTGATCAGTAGTGATTTGGAACACTCTTTCATGTGAGTGGATATAGTTTCAATTTCTTCCTCTGAAAATTGTCTGTTCATATCCTTTGACCATTTATCAATTGGAGAATGGTTCGGTTTCTTATAAATTAGGGTCAGTTCTCTATATATTTTAGAAATGAGACCTTTGTCAGAACCTTTGTTTTTTTTTTTTATATATATATTTTTTATAATATTATCCCTTGTATTCATTTTTCCAAATTATCCCCCCCCTCCCTTTATTCCCTCCCCCCGATGACAGGCAATCCCATACATTTTACATGTGTTACAATATAGTCTAGGTACAATACATGTGTGTGAATATCATTTTCTTGTTGCACAATAAACATTAGAATCCGAAGGTACATGCAACCTGGGCAGACAGATATTAGTGCTAACAATTAACATTCACTTCCCAGTGTTTCTTCTCTGGGTGTAGCTACCTCTGTCCATCATTGATCAACTGGAAGTGAGTTGGATCTTCTTTATGTTGAAGATTTCCACTTCCATCAGAATACATCCTCATACAGTATTGTTGTTGAAGTGTACAGTGATCTTCTGGTTCTGCTCATTTCACTCAGCATCAGTTGGTTTAAGTCTCTCCAGGCCTCTCTGTATTCCTCCTGCTGGTCATTTCTTACAGAGCAATAATATTCCATAACCTTCATATACCACAATTTACCCAACCATTCTCCAACTGATGGACATCCATTCATCTTCCAGTTTCTAGCTACAAAAAAAAGAGCTGCCACAAACATTTTGGCACATATATGTCTCTTTCCGCTCTTTAGTATTTCTTTGGGATATAATCCCAGTAGTAGCGCTGCTGGGTCAAAGGGTATGCACAGTTTGATAACTTTTTGGGCATAGTTCCAAATTTCTCTCCAGAATGGCTGGATTCTTTCACAACTCCACCAGCAATGTATTAGTGTCCCAGTTTCCCCACATCCCCTCCAACATTCATCATTATTTGTTCCTGTTATTTTAGCCAATCTGACAGGTGTGTAGTGGTATCTCAGAGTGGTCTTAATTTGCATTTCTCTGATCAGTAGTGATTTGGAACACTCTTTCATGTGAGTGGATATAGTTTCAATTTCTTCCTCTGAAAATTGTCTGTTCATATCCTTTGACCATTTATCAATTGGAGAATGGTTTGGTTTCTTATAAATTAGGGTCAGTTCTCTATATATTTTGGAAATGAGACCTTTGTCAGAACCTTTGTTTTTAAAAATATTTTCCCAATTTGTTACTTCCCTTCTAAACTTGTTTGCATTAGTATTATTTGTACAAAAACTTTTTAGTTTGATGTAATCAAAATCTTCTATTTTGTGATCAATAATGATCTCTAGTTCTCCTCTGGTCAAAAATTCCTTCCTCCTCCACAAGTCTGAGAGGTAGATTATCCTCTGTTCCTCTAATCTATTTATTATCTCCCTCTTTATGCCTAAATCATGGACCCATTTTGATCTTATCTTGGTGTATGGTGTTAAGTGTGGATCCATATCTAATTTCTGCGATACTAATTTCCAGTATTCCAAACAGTTTTTTCCCAATAATGAATTTTTATCCCTAATGTTGGTTTTTTTGGGTTTGTCAAAGATTAGGTTGCTATATATGTACCCTTTTTTGTCCTTTGTATCTAATCTGTTCCACTGATCTACCGGTCTATTTCTTAGCCAATACCAAATGGTTTTGGTGACTGCTGCTATATAATATAGCTTTAGATCAGGTACACTTAGACCACTTTCCTCTAAGTTTTTTTTCATTAGTTCCATTGCAATTCTCGATCTTTTATTCTTCCATATGCATTTTGTTGTTATTTTTTCTAGGTCATTGAAATAGTTTCTTGGGAGTCTGATTGGTATAGCACTAAATAAATAGATTAGTTTGGGGAGTATTGTCATCTTTATTATATTCGCTCGGCCTATCCAAGAGCACTGAATGTCTTTCCAATTATTTAAATCTGATTTTATGTTTGTGGCAAGTGTTTTGTAATTTTTCTCATATAATTCCTGACTTTTCTTTGGTAGATGGATTCCCAAATACTTTATACTCTCAACATTTGTTTGGAATGGAATTTCTCTTTGTATCTCTTGCTGTTGCATTTTGTTAGTGATATATAAAAATGCCGAGGATTTATGTGGATTTATTTTGTATTCTGCCACTTTGCTGAAATTTTGAATTATTTCTAGTAGCTTTTTAGCAGAGTCTTTGGGGTTCTCTAAGTATACCATCATGTCATCTGCAAAAAGTGATAGTTTAATTTCCTCATTTCCTACTCTAATTCCTTGAATCTCTTTCTCGGCTCTTATTGCCGAGGCTAGCGTTTGTAGTACTATATTGAATAGTAATGGTGATAGTGGGCAACCTTGTTTCACTCCTGATCTTACTGGGAAAGGTTCCAGTTTATTTCTATTGCATATTATGCTTACTGAAGGTCTTAAATATATATGCTCCTGATTATTCTAAGGAATAGTCCATTTATTCCTATACTCTCAAGAGTTTTTAGTAGGAATGGATGTTGGATTTTGTCAAATGCTTTTTCTGCATCTATTGAGATGATCATATGGTTCTTATTAATTTGATTATTAATATGGTCAATTATATTAATAGTTTTCCTAATATTGAACCAGCCCTGCATTCCTGGAATAAATCCTACTTGATCATAGTGTATTATCCTGGAGATGATTTTCTGAAGTCTTTTTGCTAATATCTTATTTAAGATTTTATCATCAATATTCATTAAGGAGATTGGTCTATAATTTTCTTTCTCAGTTTTCGATCTACCTGGTTTAGGTATCAGTACCATGTCTGTGTCATAAAAGGAGTTTGGTAGGACTCCTTCATCCCCTATTTTTTCAAATAATTTATATAACATTGGGGCTAATTGTTCTTTAAATGTTTGGTAGAATTCACATGTGAATCCATCTGGCCCTGGGGATTTTTTCCTGGGGAGTTGATTAATAGCTTGTTCTATTTCTTTTTCTGAAATGGGACTATTTAAGCAATTTATCTCCTCCTCTGTTAATCTAGGGAGCCTATATTTTAGGAGGAAGTCATCCATTTCACTTAAGTTATCAAATGTATTGGCATAAAGTTGGGCAAAGTAACTCCTTATTATTTCTCTAATTTCCTCTTCATTGGTGGAAAGATCCCCCTTTTCATTTGTAAGACTATCAATTTGATTTTCCTCTTTCTTTTTTTTGATCAAATTTACCAAAGGTTTATCTATTTTATTGGCTTTTTCATAAAACCAACTCTTGGTTTTATTTATTAATTCAATAGTTTTTTTACTTTCAATTTTATTGATTTCTCCTTTTAATTTTTGTATTTCGAGTTTAATTTTTGGTTGGGGGTTTATAATTTGGTCTTTTTCTAGCCTTTTAAGTTGTAAGCCCAATTCGTTAATCTTCTCTTTCTCTATTTTCTTCAAATAAGCCTCTAAGGATATAAAATTTCCCCTTATTACTGCTTTAGCTGCATCCCAAAGATTTTGATATGATGTCTCATCATTGTCATTATCTTGGGTGAAATTGTTAATTGTTTCTATAATTTGCTCTTTCACCCAGTCATTCTTTAAGATGAGATTATTCAGTTTCCAATTACTTTTTGTCCATTTACCCCTAACTTTTTACTGAATGTAGCATTTATTGCATTGTGATCTGAGAAGAAGGCATTTATTATTTCTGCCTTCTTACATTTAATTTTGAGATCTTTATGTCCTAATATATGGTCAACTTTTGTATAGGATCCATGAACTGCTGAGAAGAAAGTATATTCCTTTCTATTGCCATTCAGTTTTCTCCAAAGGTCTATCATACCTAGTTTTTCTAATGTTCTATTTACTTTTTTAATTTCTTTCTTGTTTGTTTTGTGGTTTGATTTGTCTAAATCTGAGAGTGCAAGGTTGAGATCTCCCACTATTATAGTTTTACTGTCTATTTCTTCTTGCAGTTCTACTAACTTTTCCTTTAGAAAGTTAGATGCTATACCACTTGGTGCATATATGTTTAGTATTGATATGGCTTCATCATTTATGCTACCTTTCAGCAGGATATAGTTTCCTTCCTTATCTTTTTTAACGAGATCTACTTCTGCTTTTGCTTGATCTGAGATAAGGATAGCTACCCCTGCTTTTTTGGCTTTACCTGAAGCATAATAGGCTCTGTTCCAACCTTTTACCTTTACTTTGTATGTATCTCCCTGCTTTAAGTGTGTTTCCTGTAGACAACATATTGTAGGGTTCTGCTTTTTGATCCAATCTGCTATCCGTCTCCGTTTGATGGGATCGTTCATCCCATTTACATTTACAGTTAAAATTACCAATTCTGTATTTCCTGCCATCGTATTATCCCCAGATTATGCTTTTTTCCCTTGACCCCCCTTATCCCCCTCCCTGATATTTAATTTACAGACCCCCCTTGTGACGCGCAACCCTCCCTCTTTGTTTTTTTTTTAGGATCCCTCCCCCCTCCCTCCAAGTCCCTTCACTTATTCTCCTTTTCCTTTTCCCTTTTCCTCTCCCCCCTTTTAATGAGGTGAGAGAAAATTCTCTGAAAAACAAATATGTTAATTATTTACTCTTTGAGCCTCTCCTGATGAGAGTAAGATTCACACAATGATTCTCCCCCTCACTAAGTTCCCTCAGATATGGTGTATTTTCTATGCCTCTTCCTGGGATGTAGTTTCCCTCTTTTTATCGTTCCTTCCCCTTTTTCTGAACCGACCTCCTTCCATTTATTACGCCCCCCCTTTTTTTCTTTTATATCAGTAAAATCAAATTATCCTTGAGTACCTTTTATATACCCACAACAGAGTTACAGTTCTCAATGGTTCTGTGTACCTTTTTCTGTTTCTCTTCAGTCTTGTGGATGTAGATCAAATTTTTTGTTTAAGTCTGGTTTTTTTCTTAGAATCATATAGAATTCCTCTGTTTCATTGAATGACCATCTTCTTCCATGGAAAAAGATGCTAAACTTAGCTGGGTAGTTCATTCTGGGTTGCAGTCTTTGATCTTTTGCCTTACGGAATATCAGGTTCCAGGCCCTTCTATCTTTTAATGTGGAGGCAGCCAGATCTTGGGTGACCCTTATTGTGGCACCTTGGTATTTAAATTGTTTTTTTCTAGCTGCTTGCAGGATTTTCTCCTTTGTGTGGTAATTCTGCAGCTTAACCACTATATTCCGTGGTGTTCTTTTTTTAGGGTCTATTTCAGAAGGAGATCGATGAATTCTTTCCACATCTACTTTCCCTTCTGTTTCTATTATCTCTGGACAGTTCTCTTTGATAATTTCCTGTAAAATAGAATCTAGGCTCTTTTTTTGGTCATAGTTTTCTGGAAGTCCAATAATCCGCAGATTATCTCTCCTAGATCTATTTTCCAGGTCTATAGATTTTCCCAGTAAGTATTTGACGTTGTTCTCCAGCTTCTCATTTTTTTTTTTTTTTTGTTTTGTTTGACTGATTCTTGGGTTCTCTGTGAATCATTCATTTCTACTTTGTTCCATCCTGACTTTTAAGGAGTTATTTTCTTCTTTCACAATTTTTAGTTCTTTTTGTAAATGCCCAATTTCGTTTTTAAATGAATTATTTTGCTCTATTGAATTTTTTTCCATTTCCCTAATTTTTTTTTTGAGAATTATTTTCTTTTTCCAATTCAGAAATTCTATTTTCTTGAGACTTTTTTATCTTTTCCAATTCAGAAATCCTACTTTCCTGTGTTTTTTTAACCTTTTCTAATTCATAAATTTTGTTTCCCTGCATCTCCTGTGAATTCTTTATTTTTTCCAACTCCAATTTCAGGACGTTGGTATTCTCTATCTTAGCTTCCCTTTCCTTTCCCCATTTTTCTTCAATCTCCCTCAATTTTTTAAGAGTTTCTTCTAGGAGAGAGTTATGTGATGGGGGGCAGGAATCGTTCCCCTTTGGGTTGTTATCTGCTGACTCTCTGCTGTTAACTTCCTCGGGGTTGGATAGCCGCTCTTTCTCTGTATAGAAGGAATCTATAGTTTTTCTAGCTTTTTTGCTCATATTTAAAAAAATATTTTGGGGTCTGTCCCTGCGGTAGGAAATTATTTATTTACTTCTTTACCAGCTTCCTCCCAGACCAGATGGATGCAGTGGCTCCTGTGCCTGAGTTAAGATAGAGCTCTGGGAGAGAGTTCCCCACCCCCTCCCTGGAAGTGCCTCAGAGGTGATTAGCACTACTGTGCTTCAAGGGCGTAGAATAGTAAAGACAGCACAAAGCCCAGCCTATGTGTCCGGGTGGGGCGTGGATGTCTGTAGCAGGGGACGTGAAAAGCCCCTGTGCTCAAACTGGAAGTGTCTGCCAGAAACCGCGGTCCCTAGTTCAAAGGTTCCCCTTCTCTGGACTTCCTGGAGCTGAGTTCCACTCCCTCCAGCTAAGCTATGCAGGGTGTGTTGCCTTGGGCCGTATCCACCCACTTGTCAATCTCTTAACTATTCTCAGGTGGTAGCTGAGGCCACACCCCCTGGTGCCGAGATCTGCTGAGTCACCTCCAGGGTCAGGGGAAAATCTGATCTGAGTTTTAAAATATTTTGGCTTTCTCTTCTGAACTGCTAAATAATTAGCAGAGAAGAGCTAACAGCCTGTGCCAGATTCCTTTACCTCAGTGGCTTCTCTGATCCCAGAGCCCTTCCCAGCGCAATGGGCGCAGTATGCGAGCACCCAGCCGTCTGTGCTGGCCTCTCTTCCTCCCCTGGAAACTGACCTTTTCTGTTGAAACTCCAGATTCTCTTCAGCTGGTAAGTCGTGCTTCCAGTCCTTGTGGTATCTATCAGTCCTGTGCTTATTCTGAGGCTGATTTATCTAATTGGTTGTGAGGGAGTGAGGACCTTTACAGAGTCGTGTGTTTCTTCTCCGCCATCTTGGCTCCACCCCCTTGTATGTCCCCCATTTTTTTTTTTAATCCTTGTTCTTAAAACTCCTATTTCCTCCCAGATTTCATAGAGAATTTGAGAGGGTGTGGTGATTATTTAGAGATTTTAATCAGAGAGAATTGGGCTCCTAGTTTTCCTTTATCAAATTCCTACCCATCAATAGGCTAGAATAGGAAGGGATAGTTGGAAACATGAGTTCCTCAAGCCAGCAAGGCAGGGTGGGGTTTCCAAACAATTTTTTCCTTCAATTCCAGGACCTTGGGGGGGGATGGGCAAGAAGGATCTGAATGGAGGAGTAGAACAACAGAGGCTTCCCTTATAAAAACAAAACAAAACAAAACAAAACAAACAAACAAACAAACAAACAAAAAAAGATTGGCATACCTGCTAAGTCCAAATTTATCCAGGGCAGCATGGCTTTGCTGATAGAAGAAGGTGGGCCTGGTCCAGGGGCATACCACCTCAAATCTGGAGAGGCCTGGGGGGCAAGGTTGTAGTCCATGGTCTTTTCCTTCTCTGGGCAGTCGCTCTTACAGTGTCCTTCCCATTGGTACTCAGGGTAAGGGCTAGAGCCTGCAGGCAATTCCTCACCCAGTGGCAGAATGAATCTGAAGCACAAACTTTGGGGCCCATGGAAAATAGCAGTAGCCAGAACCTGCGCCTGCTGTCTGCTCTTTACTCCGACCCTTCTGTCCACCTCCCAATCCCTATATAACCCAAAGATGACTTTTGATAATTAAGTCATGGAATTTTGGGATTCTAGAGCCAATTTCTGCAGATTTATTCTTCTATCTGGGGAAGACGAATTGAAAAAATGCATGGAAATGACAGCAATCCCCTCTAGAAAAGTGGGGTGCAGGTTAGTGAATTTTCTAATAGGATTCTTATCAGCTACTTGCATAAACTTCTCATAATCTACCTCCATTTTATTTCCCTTTTCCATTCCTTCAATGGGACAGGTTAAAAGATGATCCCTCATCTCTGTATCCCCATTCCCCTCCTCTCTGTTACCATTCCCCTCTTCTATGTCCCCATTCCCCTCTTCATAGTTCCCCCCCAGAATTAGTGAAGGGAATAATAGCAAGGGCCCTTGACTGGTACCTCCCAGTCATGTTAGCCACAAACCTGGGCATTAGCTCCCAGATCATTCTTATCTCCTGTATTGTGCTATAAGAAGAGATAACATCTCCCCAGGACAGATAGCTCTGAAAAGGAACTGCTGTAAACTCCTCAATAAGTTTTATTATGTGGGAAAAATCCCAAGAAGGGAGGGACCTTTGCAATCTAAGTGTTTCCCCCAAAGAGCTGGCCATTTCTCTTGGGAGGCAAGGCTAAGAGATAGCTAAATCAAAGTCCTGGGCCTCAGCTGTAGTAAGAGTCAGGCTATGTGGGAGGGGTAGGAGGGTGGAGGCTCTGGGACAGGGAAACCTGATTAGGAGACTGGAGGGAGCTGGGTGAAGATGAAGGATCTCTGCTTCTAGCATCAGAGAATTCCCAGAGTCCGGCTCTGGGATTAAGTTAGGAGGGTCCTGCTGGAGGTCAGTGTCTCTCCCCAGTTCCACCTCAGTAAACTTAGGCAGAAACATCCTGCAAGTTAACCGCGATTTGGGATACCTATAGAGGGCCTAGAAAGCTTGTACGTATGCAACTTCTGACCATTTGCTGTGTCTTCTGCAATATAGATCTAATTCCCTAATAGTAGAGAAAATAATAAATCTGTTAACAGGCCATTGCTCCCCTTAGTCCAGTGGATAGAGGGGCTACACTGCATTGCAGAAGTGAATAAGACTTTTTAATTTGAAATCCTTGAGGCCTAATTTTTTTCTCTTTGTCAAGAGATATCCCAGAGGTGAATCTTTAGGGATGGAGGAGAAGAGTTGAGCCATTTTTACCACTATACAAGCCCAAAAATTTCCACTTTTATAGTGCAACTTGATCAGACATCTCTGTCAGGTTCCACAAATAATCTCTTGCCTGTACAGAACAAATATTTGTCCAAAATCAGAACTCACTTCACCTGGCATCCCTAGGTCAAACGATTCCCAGAGCTATTTCAGCTCCCCGAAGTTTAAAACCACTATTTTCCCCGGTGTTTTTGTTTTAATCTGCCCATGCTTATAAAAGGGAGAATTTGCAGCTTACCTCAGTAAAATTACCTCAAAAGATCAGGCCACCAAATGATGAGGAGTAAACTGATGGGTCAGTTCCTTTTCTCTCTCTCCTTCCTTCCCCAAAATAACGAAGGGCGGAGTCAGTAGCAAAGGAATTTGCTACTTAATGCTGTATGGAAACAAAGTCTTTATTGATAGTAAAGGGATAGACAGGCATTTGGCCTTCAGGAAGACCCAAATTGCCTACAAAGGGGTTTGTCAGTTTATGGGCATTGTCTGGTATACACCAAATGCAAAGGTTTCATTTTTCAGCCTTCTTTATATACATAACTAGTCATCAAAACAATGTTTGCACAGAGATGTTATCAAGAGGTTCTGGAGGTATTTGTCAATAATACAAGAATTCTCTGTTGTTGTAAATAAGCCAGGAATTTTCTTACTATTGTAAATAAGACAAAAATTCTCTTTTGTTATCTCCTTCAGTCTTTCCCCAAAAAGGAATTTCAGATCATTAGAATGGGGGCTGAAAACCAAAACTAGCCCAAAGGCAGTTGGAGATTAAACAAGGAATATCAAAGGGGGCTAAAGCCCCCAACATCATTATTGCATTCTGTTGGGTGAAATGTCTATGATTTGCTGTTTCACCCAATTATTCTTTAAGATGTGATTATTTAATCTCCAATTATTTTTTAGTATATTTTCCCCTGGATTTTTATTGAATGTTATTTTATTGCATTATGATCTGAAAATGATTCATTTACCATTTCTGCCTTTCTGCATTTGAATCTGAGGTCTTTATGTCCTAATATATGGTCAGTTTTTGTATAGGTTCCATGAACAGCCTAGAAGAAAGTGTACTCCTTTCTGTCTCCATTTTGTTTTCTCCAAAGATGTATCATACATAACTTCTAGTGTTCTATTTACCCATTTAACTTCTTTCTTTTTTTTATTTTTTGGTTTGATTTTTCCAGATCATATAGAGCAAGGTTGAGATCTCCCACAATTATAGTTTTGTTGTCCATTTCTTCTTGCAGCTCTCTCAATTTTTCCTTTAGGAATTTTAATATTATCCCACTTTGTGTATATATGTTTAGTACTGAAGTACTGATATTGCTTCATTTTCTATGCTGCCCTTTAGCAAGATATAGTGCCTTTCCTTATGTCTTTTAATTAGATCAATTGTTCCTTTTTCTTGAACTGAGATCAGGATGGCAATAGATTCTGCTCCAACCTTTTACCTTTACTCAGTATGTATCACCCTGCTTCAAGTGTGTTTCCTATAAGCAACAAATTGTAAGATTCTGGCTTTTAATCCAGTCTGCCATCTGCCTCTGCTTTATGGGGGGGGGGGGTTTACCCATTCATATTTATGTTTAAAATGACTAATTATGTATTTTCTACCATCTTGTTAACCCCAGATTATGCTTTTCTCTTTCCTTTCCACCATTAGGAGACAATCTGCTTTTAGTCTCATCAAGGTTTGAAATCTGCTCTCTTTTAGTATAGAAGCTATAGATAGTTAGAGCCTGCTTTGCCTTTTTACTCATTTTACCAATAATAATAATAAAAAAAAAAGTTGCAGTTCTGCTTTTGGGGCAAAGTACAGTTACTGAGCTTCCTCAACAGAAACAGGAGGTAGCATTGAAGCAGCAGTGGGACAGCAATGGCTGTGCTAAAATCAGAGGCTGCATTGGGATCAGCAATGGGTGTGGCCGGGTTCCCAGAGACTCTAGTGTTTTAATGTTATAGTCTTACCCTCTGTGTTTATAGCTTCCCTCCTTATCTATTGGCTTGCTGCCAGAGCATAATTGCTGACCACATGGTAGAGTTGTCCCCACAGATTTCAGCTGGTGAAAAGCACACCCCATCCCTTTTTGGTTTGCACAGTATGAGCTGTTTCCTGTGCTCTGACTGCCTATCTGCTTGAGTTTGTGCCTAGCATAGCACCATTCCAGCCTCACATATGAACAGAAACAGTCCTTTTCGGGGGAATTTTGAGATTATCTTTGGTTGGTGATGTGTTATACTCTCAATATCCATGTGTTTTTACAGTCAAGCACTAATTCCTAGGTTGAATTTTGTAAAAAATAGTTTGAGTCTAAAGGAGAACTGAGAAAGAAGTGTGTGTCCTCTCTGCCATCTTGTCTCCTCCCCTAATTTATTAAAAAAACAAAAAAAAATATTAAATACCTACTTAGGAAAACAAAAGACCTAGAAAACAGATCTAGAAGAGATAATCTAAGGATTATTGGATTCCCTGAAATATATGATGAAAAAAGACCCTAGGCTCTATTTTCAGGAAATTATCAAAGAGAACTGCCCAGATGTTATAGAAACAGAAGGTAAAATAGACATTAAAAGAATTAATTGATTAGCTACTGAAAGAGATCCCAAAATCATGTGGCCAGCAGAACATCAGGGAGGATTCATGATCTATAGCAACAAATTACCAATTCAAGAAAGTACATATGTATATATATATATATATATGAAATTATATTCACAAGTGTCAATCTTCCATTTCCTTTTATATTGTCCTTTGTTTTTTTTGTGGAACTTTTTTACTTTATTCTTTTCCCCCTTTTATCCCCCCACTATCCCCAAGTAAGATATAATCTTGAAAAAAAAATATATATATATACATATATATATATATATATACATATATATATGTATATATATACATACATATATATATACATATACATATATGTATATATATGTATATGTATATATATATGTATGTATATATATATATATATACACACACATATATATGTGTATGTATATATATCCCTCCCTCCACATATTTTTCCTATCCCTGCTGATATTTTGCTTTAACTTTCCTTCTCACCCATGTATACCTTCTTTTTCTTTTTCCTGAATCCTTTGCTTTCCTTCCCCATCTGCCCATCCCTCCCCTTATATTTTTTTTCTTGATTACATATATATGTGTATATATATGCTGTTGCCTATTTAACTCATTCCCAATGTGAGTAGGTTTTCAGGAGTGTGAGTTTTCCTCTCTTCTCTAATGCCTCTTATCTATTTTTCCTCTGTATCTCCTTTGTATAACATAATTATTATTTTTACTTTAATTCTGGCTCAGTCTTTCTTTTGAGCTATCCTGCTGTTGATGTTGATCTTTTATATATACATACATACACACATAGTATAAAATCCTATGTAACAACAACAACAAAATTCCATGTTGAGTTCCTTGAAATTATTCTTTGATATAGACTCTTATGTGTTAAATTTTCTACTGTTTGGTTTCGATTGATATAAAGTCCTGAAAATCTACAAATTCACTGACTATCCATTTTTTTTCGCGTTTAATAATATAGATGATTTTGCTGGTTATGATATTTTAAGCTTCAAACTTAACTCTTTTCATTGACAGTACATATGATTCCAACACCTGCAGTCTTTTATTGTGGCTGCTGCTAAATCCTGCTCACATTTAATTGTCGCTCCAACATAGTTTTTCTTATTTCTTGAAAAAATTTTTCTTTGACCTAAGGGTTTCAAAATTTGGCAATAATATGCCTGTGTGTTTTTCACAAAGGATATAATTGAATTGATGATCAGTGATTTTTTTTTCTATTTATACTTTCCCTTCATGTTCTATCATTCTAGAACCAATTTCCTTTGATTATTTCTTGCATTATTGTGCAATGTCTCGACTTTTTTTTTTTTTTTGACACATCTTTCACAGAGTCAAAATATTTTTATATTTAGTTCTCTTTTTTGAACTATTCTCTAGATCTGTCATTTTTTCTTATGAGATGTTTTACTTTCTGCTCATTTTTTGGTAGTTTGTTTAATTTTTTTTTTTGTCATAATCTTCTTGGGCTTTTTTATAGTTTTTTTTTTTTTTTTTTTACTTTTCCCTCAATGTCTCTAATTAGATTTTTAAATTCTTGGCGGAGCCAAGATGGCGGAGAAGAAACACACGACTCTATGAATGTCCTCACTCCCTCACAATCAATTAGATAAATTAGCCTCAGAAATAGCCCTGGACTGATAGATACCACAAGGACTGGAAGCACGACTTACCAGCTGAAGAGAATCTGGAGTTTCAACAGAAAAGGTCAGTTCCCAGGGGAAGAAGAAGAGAGGCCAGCACAGACGGCTGGCTGCTAGCATACTCTGCCGATCGCACTGGGAAGGGCTCTGGGATAAGAGAAGCCATTGAGATAAAGGAATCTGGCACAGGCTATTAGCTCTTCTCTGGTAATTATTTAGCAGTTCAGAAGAGAAAGCAAAAATACCTTAAAAACTCAGATAGATTAGATTTTCCCCGGACCCTGGAGGTGACTCAGCAGATCTCGGCACCAGGGGGTGTGGCCTCAGCTACCACCTGAGAATAGTTAAGAGATTGACAAGTGGGTGGATACGGCCCAAGGCAACACATACTGCCTAGTTTAGCTGGAGGGAGTGGAACTCAGCTCCAGGAAGTCCCAGAGAAGCAGAACCTTTGAACTAGGGACCGTGGTTTCTGGCAGACACTTCCATTTTGAGCACAGGGGCTTTTCACATCACCTGCTGCTGACATCCACGCCCCACCGGGACGCATAGGCTAGGCTTTGTGCTGCCTTTACTGTTCAGTCTCAACCTCAGGGAAGCCCCTAAAACACAGCGCCCTCGGGGCACAGCAGTGCTAATCACCTCTGAGGCACTTCCAGGGAGGGGGTGGGGAACTCTCTCCCAGAGCTCTATCTTAGCTCAGGCGCAAGAGCCGCTGCATCCATCCAGTCTGGGAGGAAGCTGGTAAAGAAGTAAATAAATAATTTCCTACCGCAGGGACAGACCCAAAAAGATTTTTTAAATATGAACAAAAAAGCCAGAAAAACCATAGATTCCTTCTACACAGAGAAAGAGCAGGTATCCAACCCCAAGTTAGTTAACAGCAGAGAGACAGCAGATAACAACATAAAGGGGAACTATTCCTGCCCCCCATCACATAACTCTCTCCTAGAAGACACTATTAAAAAATTAAGGGAGTTTGAAGAAAAATGGGGAAAGGAAAGGGAAGCTATGATAGAGAATAACAATGTCCTGAAATTGGAGTTGGAAAAAATAAAGAATTCACAGGAGATGCAGGGAAACAAAATTTATGAATTAGAAAAGGTTAAAAAAAATACAGGAAAGTAGGATTTCTGAATTGGAAAAGATAAAAAAGTCTCAAGAAAATAGAATTTCTGAATTGGAAAAAGAAAATAATTCTAAAAAAAATTAGGGAAATGGAAAAAAAATCAATAGAGCAAAATAATTCATTTAAAAACGAAATTGGGCATTTACAAAAAGAACTAAAAATTGTGAAAGAAGAAAATAACTCCTTAAAAGTCAGGATGGAACAAATAGAAATGAATGATTCACAGAGAACCCAAGAATCAGTCAAACAAAACAAAAAAAAATGAGAAGCTGGAGAACAACGTCAAATACTTACTGGGAAAATCTATAGACCTGGAAAATAGATCTAGGAGAGATAATCTGCGGATTATTGGACTTCCAGAAAACTATGACCAAAAAAAGAGCCTAGATTCTATTTTACAGGAAATTATCAAAGAGAACTGTCCAGAGATAATAGAAACAGAAGGGAAAGTAGATGTGGAAAGAATTCATCGATCTCCTTCTGAAATAGACCCTAAAAAAAGAACACCACGGAATATAGTGGTTAAGCTGCAGAATTACCACACAAAGGAGAAAATCCTGCAAGCAGCTAGAAAAAAACAATTTAAATACCAAGGTGCCACAATAAGGGTCACCCAAGATCTGGCTGACTCCACATTAAAAGATAGAAGGGCCTGGAACCTGATATTCCGTAAGGCAAAAGATCAAAGACTGCAACCAAGAATGAACTACCCAGCTAAGTTTAGCATCTTTTTCCATGGAAGAAGATGGTCATTCAATGAAACAGAGGAATTCTATATGTTTCTAAGAAAAAAAACAGACTTAAACAAAAAATTTGATCTACATCCACAAGACTGAAGAGAAACAGAAAAAGGTACACAGAACCCTTGAGAACTGTAACTCTGTTGTGGGTATATAAAAAGTACTCAAGGATAATTTGATTTTACTGATATAAAAGAAAAAAAAGGGGGTTGTAGTAAAGGGAAGGAGGTCGGTTCAGAAAAAGGGGAAGGAATGATAAAAAGAGGGAAACTACATCCCAGGAAGAGGCATAGAAAATACACCATATCTGAGGGAACTTAGTGAGGGGGAGAATCATTGTGTGAATCTTACTCTCATCAGGAGAGGCTCAAAGAGTAAATAATTAACATATTTGTTTTTCAGAGAATTTTCTCTCACCTCATTAAAAGGGGGGAGAGGAAAAGGGAAAAGGAAAAGGAGAATAAGTGAAGGGACTTGGAGGGAGGGGGGAGGGATACTAAAAAAAAAAGGGAGGGTTGCGCGTCACAAGGGGGGGTCTGTAAATTAAATATCGGGGAGGGGGATAAGGGGGGTTAAGGGAAAAAGCAAAATCTGGGGATAATATGATGCCAGGAAATACAGAATTAGTAATTTTAATTATAAATGTAAATGGGATGAACGATCCCATCAAACAGAGACGAATAGCAGTTTGGATCAAAAAGCAGAACCCTACAATATGTTGTCTACAGGAAACACACTTAAAGCAGGGAGATACATACAGAGTAAAGGTAAAAGGTTGGAACAGAGCCTATTATGCTTCAGGTAAAGCCAAAAAAGCAGGGGTAGCTATCCTTATCTCAGATCAAGCAAAAGCAGAAGTAGATCTCCTTAAAAAAGATAAGGAAGGAAACTATATCCTGCTGAAAGGTAGCATAAATAATTAAGCCATATCAATATTAAACATATATGCACCAAGTGGTATAGCATCTAACTTTCTAAAGGAAAAGTTAAGAGAATTGCAAGAAGAAATAGACAGTAAAACTATAATAGTGGGAGATCTCAACCTTGCACTCTCAGATTTAGACAAATCAAACCACAAAACAAACAAGAAAGAAATTAAAAAAGTAAATAGAACATTAGAAAAACTAGGTGATAGACCTTTGGAGAAAACTGAATGGCAATAGAAAGGAATATACTTTCTTCTCAGCAGTTCATGGATCCTATACAAAAATAGACCATATATTAGGACATAAAGATCTCAAAATTAAATGTAGGAAGGCAGAAATAATAAATGCCTTCTTCTGAGATCACAATGCAATAAAAGCTACATTCCGTAAAAAGTTAGGGGTAAATAGACCAAAAAGTAATTGGAAACTGAATAATCTCATCTTAAAGAATTTCTGGGTGAAAGAGCAAATTATAGAAACAATTAACAATTTCACCCAAGATAATGACAATTATGAGACATCATGCCAAAATTTTTGGGATGCAGCTAAAGCAGTAATAAGGGGAAATTTTATATCTTTAGAGGCTTATTTGAAGAAAATAGAGAAAGAGAAGATTAACGAATTGGGCTTGCAACTTAAAAGGCTAGAAAAAGACCAAATTATAAACCCCCAACCAAAAATTAAACTTGAAATACAAAAATTAAAAGGAGAAATCAATAATATTGAAAGTAAAAAAAAAAAAAAAAAACTATTGAATTAATAAATAAAACCAAGAGTTGGTTTTATGAAAAAGCCAATAAAATAGATAAACCTTTGGTAAATTTGATCAAAAAAAAAGAAAGAGTAAAATCAAATTGATAGTCTTACAAATGAAAAGGGGGATCTTTCCACCAATGAAGAGGAAATTAGAGAAATAATAAGGAGTTACTTTGCCCAACTTTATGCCAATAAATTTGATAACTTAAGTGAAATGGATGACTTCCTCGTAAAATATAGGCTCCCTAGATTAACAGAGGAGGAGAAAAATAGCTTAAATAGTCCCATTTCAGAAAAAGAAATAGAACAAGCTATTAGTCATCTCCCCAGGAAAAAATCCCCAGGGCCAGATGGATTCACATGTGAATTCCACCAAACATTTAAAGAAAAATTAGCCCCAATGTTATATAAATTATTTGAATAAATAGGGGATGAAGGAGTCTTACCAAACTCCTTTTATGACACAGACATGGTACTGATACCTAAACCAGGTAGATCGAAAACTAAGGAAGAAAATTATAGACCAATCTCCTTAATGAATATTGATGCTAAAATCTTAAATAAGATATTAGCAAAAAGACTTCAGAAAATCATCTCCAGGATAATACACTCTGATCAAGTAGGATTTATTCCAGGAATGCAGGGCTGGTTTAATATTAGAAAAACTATTAATATAATTGATCTCAATAGATCAATAATCATCTCAATAGATGCAGAAAAAGCATTTGACAAAATCCAACATCCATTCCTACTAAAAACTCTTGAGAGTATAGGAATAAATGGACTATTACTTCGAATAATCAGGAGCATATATTTAAGACCTTCAGTAAGCATAATATGCAATAGAAATACACTGCAACCTTTCCCAGTGTGAAACAAGGTTGCCCACTATCACCATTACTATTCAATATAGTAGTAGAAACGCTAGCCTCGGCAATAAGAGCCGAGAAAGAGATTCAAGGAATTAGAGTAGGAAATGAGGAAATCAAACTATCACTTTTTGCAGATGACATGATGGTATACTTAGAGAACCCCAAAGACTCTGCTAAAAAGCTACTAGAAATAATTCAAAATTTCAGCAAAGTGGCAGGATACAAAATAAATCCACATAAATCCTAAGCATTTTTATATATCACCAACAAAATGCAACAGCAAGAGATACAAAGAGAAATTCCATTCCAAACAAATGTTGAGAGTATAAAGTATTTGGGAATCCATCTACCAAAGAAAACTCAGGAATTATATGAGAAAAATTACAAAACACTTGCCACAAAAATAAAATCAGATTTAAATAATTGGAAAGACATTCAGTGCTCTTGAATAGGCCGAGCGAATATAATAAAGATGACAATACTCCCCAAACTAATCTATTTATTTAGTGCTATACCAATCAGACTCCCAAGAAACTATTTCAATGACCTAGAAAAAATAACAACAAAATGCATATGGAAGAATAAAAAATCGAGAATTGCAATGGAACTAATGAAAAAAAACTTAGAGGAAAGTGGTCTAAGTGTACCTGATCTAAAGCTATATTATATAGCAGCAGTCACCAAAACCATTTGGTATTGGCTAAGAAATAGACCGGTAGATCAGTGGAACAGATTAGATACAAAGGACAAAAAAGGGTACATCTATAGCAATCTAATCTTCGACAAACCCAAAGATACCAACATTAGGGATAAAAATTCATTATTTGGAAAAAACTGTTGGGAAAACTGGAAATTAGTATGGCAGAAATTAGATATGGATCCACACTAAACACCATATACCAAGATAAGATCAAAATGGGTCCATGATTTAGGCATAAAGAGGGAGATAATAAATAGATTAGAGGAACAGAGGATAGTCTACCTCTCAGACTTGTGGAGGAGGAAGGAATTTATGACCAGAGGAGAACTCGAGATCATTATTGATCACAAAATAGAAGATTTTGATTACATCAAACTAAAAAGTTTTTGTACAAATAATACTAATGCAAACAAGATTAGAAGGGAAGTAACAAATTGGGAAAATATTTTTAAAAAACAAGGGTTCTGACAAATGTCTCATTTCCAAAATATATAGAGAACTGACCCTAATTTATAAGAAACCGAACCATTCTCCAATTGATAAATAGTCAAAGCATATGAACAGACAATTCTCAGATGAAGAAATTGAAACTATTTCCACTCATATGAAAGAGGGTTCCAAATCACTACTGATCAGAGAAATGCAAATTAAGACAACTCTGAGATACCACTACATACCTGTCAGATTGGCTAAGATGACAGGAACAAATAATGACGAATGTTCGAGGGGATGTGGGGAAACTGGGACACTAATACATTGCTAGTGGAGTTGTGAAAGAATCCAGCCATTCTGGAGAGCAATTTGGAATTATGCCCAAAAATCTATCATACTGTGCATACCCTTTGACTCAGCAGTACTACTTCTGGGCTTATATCCCAAAGAAATACTAAAGAGCGGAAAGAGACATATATGTGCCAAAATGTTTGTGGCAGCTCTTTTTGTTGTATCTAGAAACTGGAAAATGAATGGATGTCCATCAGTTGGAGAATGGTTGGGTAAATTATGGTATATGAAGATTATGGAATATTATTGCTTTGTAAGAAATGACCAGCAGGAGGAATACAGAGAGGCCTGGAGAGACTTAAATCAACTGATGCTGAGTGAAATGAGCAGAACCAGATCACTGTACATTTCAATGCTGTATGAGGATGTATTCTGATGGAAGTGGAAATCTTCAACATAAAGAAAAGCCAACTCACTTCCAGTTGATCAATGATGGACAGAGGTAGGTACACCCAGAGAAGAAACACTGGGAAGTGAATGTAAATTGTTAGCATTAATATTTGTCTGCCCAGGTTACATGTACCTTCGGAATCTAATGCTTATTGTACAACAAGAAAATGATATTCACACACATGTATTGTATCTAGGCTATATTGTAACACATGTAAAATGTATGGGATTGCCTGTCATCGGGGGAAGGGAATAGAGGGAAGGGGGGATAATTTGGAAAAATGAATACAAGGGATAATATTATAAAAATATATATATAAATAAAAAATTATTAAAAAAATAGATTTTTAAATTCTTTCTTGAGTTCTATAAATTCTCTCTGGTCAGGGAGCCATTTCATATTATTATTTGGGATATAAGTTTTGTTTTTTAAAAGATGAATCCTGGTCTTCTCTTTTCCCATAGTAAGTTTCTATGGTTAAGTTCTTCATTGTTAGTTCATTTATTTTTAATAAGAAGAATTAATGTAAGCACTTCTAAATCATGGAGTTAAAGGATGGTATCTCTGGCTTCACTTCAGCTATCCCTTTGACCAAGAACCCCAAACCAAAAACTCCAACCTTCAACAAGTGCCCACACCCAGAAGCATTCCTGATCCACTACTTCTACACTCATGGGAATACTAATTCCTTTTCTCCTAGGACCCTTTTTTTCAGCATAGCTGAATCTGGAGTTGCCAATTACTCAAATTTCCTTTAGACTTCCCAAACTCAAACCCTCAAGTCTTCAAATATTTTAGGAGGGAAATTTTTTGTGGTTCCCGCTGAGGATCCTGCTACTACCCAGCTAGCCCAAATGCTTCCCACTTGGTATTACTGCTGAGGTAACCTGGACGTATTTGCACTTTATATGGATTAATCCCCAGTCCAGAGTCTTTCTTCAGATTTTCTTGGGTTGTACCAGGAGAACTACTATTCTGCTACAAGTGTTCCGGATTTTTCTCCAATTTATGTGAGGAACAAATTTGTTATATTTGTGGAGGAAATCTAAAGAGTTTGAAATTTGCCAACAAAATCCCTCTTCCAGAATCTTCTCCACTCTACACTTGTTCAAAATTAAAGGAGGGTTCATTCACAATTTAAGACTTGATCATATTCTTTTGCACTACTTGGAATAAACCTCTACACTTTCCTAGTTGTTCTTTAAGAATGGAAATAACTTTTTCTTAAGATTCAATGCTTTTCCTATTCATTTCTTCATTCTCTGAATACTTTGCTATTTATCACCAATGCTTTATTATATGCATTTAACAAATGAATACCTAATGTTGGCTTGTATACCACTGTATTTATCACATGTATTTTAATGGATGATCTTTCAGTATCCAGAAGTCAAATGTAAGAATTTTGAAGGTAGGGATATGGCATGATAGAAATTGTTGGAATTAAAATTAAGAAACCAAGGAGGATACATTCAGATTTAGTCATAAGAATTGTGAATTATAGAGAGTTAGAAATCCAACTCTATCATTTATTACCTGTATCCCTCAGGTTCCTAAAATCTAAAAAAATAAGGAGTTGACTTCAAATTCCATAAGTCCTAAATATATGGTTCTGGGAAATATATTTCAGATCTAGAACAAGTTTTTTAGGCATGTTGTATAATATATTGAAGTTTCAGATTTCTTGTTTGAAAAATGTTGATGAATATAATATGCTTTTACTGGGAGCAAACCTCAATGTACTCTATAATATGGGCATACTGTTCAAATACACAGAATGAGTTCATCTCTATAAAGAGAATTTATTGTTGAAAGTAACTCCTTAAATGTTTATTTAATAAGTGAACACAGGAAGCCAGGTGGCATAATGGGTAGAATGTTGTGCATAAAATTAGCAACATCTAAGCTCAAATTGATATTCAGATAAGTAGTCAGTTGGTGTAACTCTGGAATAGCCAATTAGCCTCTTCAATTAATCCTTTATTTCCTCATCTGTAAAATGGGAATAATGTTACCTAACCTGAAGAGTTGTGAGAATTAAATGAAATATCTGTAAAGTGCTTAGCATACTGCTTGGCACATAGTAGGTCCTACATAAATGTTAGGTATAATTATCAATGATTATTTATTATTACTTTGTGCCAAGGGCTATGCTAAGCACAGGAGATCAAAATTCAAAAACAAGACAGTTTTATCCTTCAATGAATATACATTGAAATGAAGTAAAAAACTGAACCCTTTGGATAGTGGTTGTCTAAGAATAGATTTAGAGTTCACAGCAGTCAAAAAGCGAATAAAACAATAGATTAGTTTATTGATATATCATAGTAGTATGAAACTTTATCCCCATTCTCAGAGAAAAGATAGAAAGATGAATAAGGAGGGAATTCTGCCAACTTTATTCTTCTCTTTTCTAAAACTTTTGTCGTCTTTCTAAGTTTTATGAAGACAGTTAAAAAAAAAAAAAAAGAAGGTGAAGATAAAACTGCATGTTACTATGATGTATAGTGGTCTAATTCCTTAAAGTCATGATCTCTAGTGGTCCAGTTTGAAGAGTGGAATAAAAGCATAATGATATGTGACAGGGCAGAACATGGCCAAAGTAAATACATAATAGAAATAAGAAATAATGTATTTCATAGTATTATTTCCAATTCTTTTTTCCACTTAAAGGAATAGAAGAAAATATGGGCATATACATATAATTATAAATCATATCAATATCTAATATATAAGCCTTACAATTTTTTCCACTTTTGAAATGTACTTTTTGCATATACATATGTGTATGTTTATGCATATGTGAGTGCTTGTATACATATCATATGCCCATTTTTCTTCATTTAAGTCTTGGATGTTCTCCTGGAACTCATCATTAGCTGTATAAATTCATCATCCTACAATATCATACAAACTTGGAACTTTAACTCTGGGTCCCCTCTTCTCTCTGTTTGGAAAGGGTAGAGGACAAACAGTGTAGAGTTTCTATCAGACTCCCCATTTAAGGAGAAAGCCCAGGGCAATTATGTCATTTCTCAACTTGTTGCAAGAATTTATCATTCCTCTTTGTCTAGTACCCTTCCTATTTCTCCACTTCATTCCATTGCTTTTCAGCTTCTTTTTATGTTCTGTGTTTCCCTAATATATTGCAAACACATTAAGCACATGTGCTGTCTTTGACTTACTTTATCCCCAGAACTTAACACATTCTTTGGTGTATAACAAACACTTAATATATGGTTATTGACTATTATTCTCTGTGTGTATTTCTTGCTCTCTTCATTTTTTTCTTTATCTTTCTCTGTATGTACATACATACATATGTAAATATAAGTATGTGATTATGCATATGCATGTGTGCCTGTGCCTTTATAGAAGTATGTATGTGCATATATATGTATATATATACATATATACAGACATGCATATTTATATATGGTTCATACTAGAGGAAAAATTAGGTATTTTCAAACTCTATGTCTATGATATTTATGACCTACTTAACAAATGCTACCTTAAGTCTATATGCTGTGAGGAGTGGTCAGGAAGGAATATTTTCAACTCTAATATTTTATGATTCAATTTAGCTTTTGTTTTTGAATGAAACATGATTTTTAAAATTTCTAAATGATTCCTCCTTTCATATATCTATATTACTTTCAGATAAATATTCATTTCTAAAAATATTTGTATATCTATCTATGTATATATGTACATACATGCATATATAAGTAGATATATATGCATTAGATAGGGAGGTATATATGCAAATTATGTGTGTGTATGCAGACATATATATGTGTGTGTGTGTGTGTGTGTGTGTGTATGTGTGTGTACAAACGTATCTATATTAAATCTATATGAATATATTCATGTATGTAAATGTAGAGCTTGAAAAGACCCCATAATTCCTCTAGTATAGATCCTTCTTTAACAGATGAAATAAAAAAGGACACAAAATAGTTTTTGGAAAAATGGGTGGAAGATTGATAGTATAAAGCTTTCATTGTAGTAAAAAGCCCTTGTATTAAATTATTAATGTCAATTTAGAAAAGGCAGCTTTTCTTAAGGAGCATATGAGTTAAAAAGTCACCCTTATCTCATTTCCTTTAGATACCCAGAAGTTTGAATCATTAATAAGTGAAGGAAAGTATTATTTCTTCATTTAAATTTCTAGTTAATATTATGGGTCAAGTAAGCCTAAAAAAGTATTTCTATAACCCAGAAAAGATTTAATTTGGAGGATTATTTAAGGAGGATTTGAATATAACTGCAGCTGAATTGTAACTATCAACTTCATTCTATGACTGTATTTTCCATGATCTTTGGAGAACAGGAGCTATGATATTGAGGTTCCATATTTTAAACTATGAAATTTAAATTTAAATAGAACTTTGTACTTTCAAAAGTTCTCCTACTAACTTTTGTTTGTGATCCCCAAAATATCCAGTTTTGTTCTTTGCTGAATCTTTGGCCTTTCTGTCTAATTTTAAGTTCCTACTAGAATCCCATATTTTACTGGAAGTTTTACCCCACACTTTTTAATACTAAGACCTTAATGTTGTTAATGATTTTTTATTTATCTTGTGTATAATTTATGTTGTTGCAAATTGTCTCACATTTTAGATTTGAGGTCAAGAACTGTTTTTTCCTTTATATCTCCAGAGATTAGTCCAGTGTCTGGCACATAGTAGATACTTAAAAATTGATTGATAGGTCATCTGACTGTACTGTCAACCTAGAAATTTTGTATGCATATTTTTCCTGGTTTGGTTTGTTTCTGGACTAAGTCAATTAGTTTTCATAGATCAGTCTTATTTATATAACTTAACCAAGACTGTAATCGCTTGATATATATATATATATATATATATATATATATATATATATATATATATATATATATATATATATACATACACATACATATATATATATACATACATATATACATATATATACACATATATACATATATATGTGTATATATATGTGTGTGTATGTATATGTATATATATATATACACATACATATACACACATTTATGTCAGATTATATAGATATAGATAGACATATCTATATCTATATATCTGAGACAAATTCATAGACAATTTGATCATGATCAACATTTCAGGATATCTTAAAACCTGAAAACCCTTTTGTTTTTATTGTGATTTTTCATAATAAAGGGAATTTTGAAAATAAATATGATGTTGAATTCAACAAGACTACAAATATGCTTACAATCTTGTTTATATACATATAAATACATACTCATAAATACACATTGACATGCATATGTGTTGAGAGTCAGAGACAGAGACACAGAAACAGACAGATAGACAGATAAGAGAAAGAGAGATTATGTGTGCATGATATTTCCATCCCAGAGAAATTTAAGGTCCTTGAAGTCAAGGATTGCTTTTCTTTATATTCTCAATATAATGATAATAATATAGTAATTACTTAATATATGCTTGTTTAAAGTCAACACACAACAGGTTTATTTAAAGCAAACAATAACCACAAAGAACAATATGTACTCATACAATGTACTTAGCAAAGCAATTGGTGAAGTCCCTTAGGTGAACCCTATTTCCCTCACTATGAATATGACTCATATCTAGTGAAGTCCCTTCTTTATGAGAAGGACTAGTTGAGAACTTAATTTTTTCTCCTTCTATAACTGAAGTAGAAATTTATAAACTTTTGAATGACAATTCACATTAAGAGAAGAATTGTATCATTCTGAATTGGATATGGTAATGTGATGTCATTATGATCCCTACCACCAAGTATATAGACATTTGATGGCTATGGTACTCCTGGATCAATGTTACCCTCACAGGCATTCTACATCATTAAGATCAGCATGGGAGCATTTCTTAGGCAGCTAACTCAGTTTTTATGTTTGTATCATATTTGTTATCTTGGCAATCAAAAATCTAGATTTTAATCCAGATTGCCCTTTCTGCCTACTCTTCTCAGTCATATATCTATGTATGAAGTCTTTTAGAAATTATGTAATAATACCATAGTTCTTTACAAATCTCCAAAAAGAGCCACCAATACACATAAAAATCTCTGGCTTCCAATAATTCTTTAGAAATGTGATGTTTATGGAAGCCCATCAATTAGAGAATGGCTAGGTAAATTGTGGTATATGAATGTTATGTGAATGTAAGGAATGAACAGCAGGGTGATTTCAGAGAGGTCTGGAGAGACTTACATGAACTGATGCAAAGTGAAACGGGCAGAACCAGGAGATCATTATACACTTCAACAACAATACTATGAGGATCAATTCTGATGGAAGTGGCTATCTTCAACAATGAAAGAATCCAAATCAGTTCCAATTAATCAGTAATGAACCAGCTACACCCAGTGAAAGAACACTGGGCAATGAGTGTGGACAACAACATAGCATTTACAATCTTTCTGTTATTGTTTGCTTGCATTTTTGTTTTTATTCCTTGTTTATTTTTACCTTCTTTCTAAATCCGATTTTTCTTGTGTAGAAAGACAACTGTATAAATATGTATACATATGCTGTATTTAACATATACTTTAACATATTTAACATATATGGGACAACTTGCCATCTAGGGGAGGAGGTGGACAGGAGGGCAAAAGTTGGAACAGTTTTTGCAAGGGTCAATGTTGAAAAATTGCCCATGCATATGTTTTGTCAATAAAAAGCTATAAAAAAGAAATATGATGGTTATTGTTTCCACTGTCTCAGAGCAAGCACCTATTTACTGATCTGATCCTAACTGACCAATGCATTTGATGGGCATTTCGAAGCATTTGTATTTGTCAACTGACAACTTTGTCATTGTACCTAATTAATACTTTTAAAATTTTTAATTCATGCTCTTCTAATGTCTTATAAATGCAAAAAATTCAGATAAACCCATATTTACAGGCTGTTACAATAGTTATAATTATGTCACTCCTCATATTTCCTATGAGTCACTACAAAATGGCAAAAACAGATTCCTTGAGGTTTTTGTTTAAATTTGGAGATCCAATAGTATATGCTCATACTTCATGTTGAGCACTCTTTCCAAATTCAGGTTAATATTTAAAACGCTTCTGAATTTTATGAAAACAATATTGCAGTTTGATTAAGAGAAATATATTATTGACCTAAAATAAAACTGCACTTGGAGGTGAAAGAACATAATCTGCTATTTCTGGTAGTAGTTAATTGAGAAATTCATTTTAGATATTATTTCAAGAATACAGAGAATCAAAAACCTCTTGGTCTTTAAATGTGGTAAAATAATAATAATAATAATAATAATAATAATAATAATAATAATAATAATAATAATAATAATAATGCCTAATGTTTGGGAGTTTTTAGTTAGAAAAAAATATGCTTTTAACCCTTGGTATAACAAAATACTTTCTTTTTCAATTGATGATGTTTTAAAGATGCTGTTTCTTTTGAGCTAAAAAAATTATCTGCTATTTGGTATTTTGCATTTAATCATAGTTCAGATACTTTGAAGCAGAAGTATCAGTGTTAAGAAATATTTCTTTATATTCATTGTGATATGCTTAACACAAGGTCAGAAATCAATAATGACAATATTGCAAAGGCATCCTCATGCTGGTAAATGCAACATGAACTATAACTATTTTCAATGGAAGAAAGCCATGGGGGAGGTTGTAATAATAAAAAACAAACAAACAAACAAACAAACAAACAAAAAACAAACAAAAAACTTGAAGCCTTTGCTTCTTGAAACAATTCAGTCTTCCCACAGACTTTGCTATGATTTCATCATTGCTACTACTCTATTCAGAGAACCATAAAAATATGATACTGTATCTAGCATTGTAGAAAACAGAATGAAGCTCAATAGTATCTTAACATCATAGTAATTCCAAAAACAAATGCACTTATCTCATGCTTCCTCTTGTTAGAGATCATGTCTTGAGTAGTTCTACTGATTTTCAATTGTGACAAAACAAAGTCAAGTTTAATGAAGACCTTCCCTAAGCTAAATGTTTTAATATGAGCATAACTGTATTCTCCATTGGTTGTTGTCCTTCATTCTTGAAGAGGATCAAAATGACATCATTATGTTAAGAGTTGAGTTACAGTGTGTTCAGCTATATGTGATCAGTCCAATACAAGATCACAATGTTCTTCCACAGGGTTGGCACAAATAGTCCCTATGAATATTTGTTGTTTACTCTCTAGATTTGTGCATCTTGTGTTTCTTCTGAACTAATTTAATTCTGCTTTGCTAATAGAGCACAACACCTGCTCTGATGAGAGCTGGTCATGTTGTGCAATCATGTATCAGTGTTTCCCATGCGTACCTTATTATTATTATTATTATTATTATTATTATTATTATTATTATTTTACCACATTTAAAGACCAAGAGGTTTTTGATTCTCTGTATTCTTGAAATAATATCTAAAATGAATTTCTCAATTAACTATTACCAGAAATAGCAGATTATGTTCTTTCACCTCCAAGTGCAGTTTTATTTTAGGTCAATAATATATTTCTCTTAATCAAACTGCAATATTGTTTTCATAAAATTCAGAAGCGTTTTAAATATTAACCTGAATTTGGAAAGAGTGCTCAACATGAATATATATATATATATATATATATATATATATATATTTTTTTTTTTTTTTTTCCTGACATTCTTGTGAGTTCTTGCTCTGTGTGAGTTCTCCATAAAATAATCCTTTTAGCAAACATACATTTTGCATTTGAACAATGTGGCTAACCCAGTGGAGTTTTGTTTTCTTCATCTCCAGTAAGGTTGAAATAGTTGGTAGTTGGCTGTAGAAAGGACCTCAGTATTTGATATCTTATCCTAACAAGTGATCTTTAGAATCTTGCTACGACAATTCAAATGAAAGTGATTCAGTTTCTGGCATGGTGCTGGTGTATAGTGTCTATGTTTTACAAGCGAACAACAATGAGGTTAGTACAACTGATACTGTAAACCTTCAGTTTTAGTAGTCAATCTAATACCTCTCCTCTTCCACACTTTCCTTCACAACCTTCCAAACAATGAGCTAGCTCTGGCAATATGTGTCAATAATTATCAATGTGAACATCTTTGAAAAATGTATAACATTTGTAGATCTGACCTTTGATATTTTCAATTATGAGGGTCTGTGAAAATTATGTCAAAATTTGGTTGACCACTGAAATTCAGCAGTATGTCAATTTCATGCTGGCATGCGTACCTGAGTTCTAGATAATGAACAATATTCTTGAGTTTTCTTAGTCTTCAATGGAGTTAAACAAGAATGTGTGCTTGCTCCCATGCTTTTTAGCATGACTTTCTCAGCCATGTTGTCAAATGCTTTCAATAAGGACGAATATGGAATCAAAGTCAGCTTCCAGTTAATTGTTCTTTAAATGTTTGGTAGAATTCACATATAAAAACATCTGGTCTTGGAGATTTTTTTCTTAGGGAGTTGATTAATACCTTATTCTATTTCCTTTTCTAAAATGGGATTATTTAACTAATTTACTTCTTCCTATGTTAATCTGGGCAACCTATAATTTTGATGCATTCATCCATTTCATTTAAGTCATCAAATTTATTGGCATAAAGTTGGGCAAAGCAATTCCTAATTATTACTCAAATTTCCTCTTCATTAGCAGAAAGTTCTCCCTTTTAATTTTTAAGACTAACAATTTGATTTTCCTCTTTTCTTTTTCTAATCAAATTTACCAAGTATTTATCTATTCTGTTATATTCACAGAACCAATTGTTAATTTTATTTATTAATTCAATAGTTTTTTTTTTTCACTTTTAATTTTATTAATCTCGCCTTTTATTTTTAGAATCACAAGTATAGTTTTTGATTGGGGGGGTTTCATTTGCTCTTTTTCTAGCTTTTTTAGTTGCAAGCCTAATTCATTGATTTTCTCTTTCTCCATTTTATGCAAGTAAGCCACTAGAGATATAAAATTTCCCTTTATTACCATTTTGATTGCATCCCACTCATCTTGATATGTTGTGTCATTATTGTCATTCTCTTGGGTGAAATGATTAATTGTGTCTATGATTTGCTGTTTTACCCATTCATTATTTATGATGAGATTATTTAGTTTCCAATTATTTTTAGTCCATTTTCCCCTTGATTTTTATTGAATATAATTTTTATTGCATTGTGATTTGAAAAGGCTGCATTTACTATTTCTGCCTTTCTGCATTTGAATTTGAGGTCTTTATGTCCTAATATATGCTCATTTTTGTATATGTTTCATGGATTATAGAGAAGAAAGTGTACTCCTTTCTGTCTCCATTTAGTTTTCTCTGAAGATCTATCATACCTAATTTTCTAATATTCTATTTACCTCTTTAACTTCCTTCTTATTTATTTTATGGTTTGATTTATCTAGTTCTAAAAGTACAAGATTGAGATCTCCCACTATTATAGTTTTACTGTCTAATTCTTCTTGCAGCTCTCTTAATTTCTTTAGGAATTTAGATGTTATTTCACTTGGTGTATATATGTTTAGTATTGATATGGCTTCATTATCTATGCTGCCTTTAGCAAGATGTAGTGCCCTTTCTTATCTCTTTAATTATATCAGTTTTTGCTTTTGCTTGATCTGAGATAAGGATGGCTACCCTTGCTTCTTTGAGTTCACCTGAAGCATAGCAGATTCTGTTCCAACCTTTTCCCTTTACTCTTTATGTATCACCTTGGTTCAAGTGAATTTCCTGTAAACAACATATTATAGGATTCTGGCTTTTAATCCACTCTGCTATCTACCTCTGCTTTATGGGGGGGGTTACCCTATTCACATTTATGGTTAAGATTACCATATTCTATATTTCCTGCTATCTGTTAACCCCAGATTATACTTTTCTCTTTCATTTTCCCCTTACCCCACTCCCCAGTATTAAATTTATAAGCACCACTTGCCTCACATAGCTCTCCCTCTTTAGGATCTCTCCTTCCCCCTTAGTGTTCCTCCCTTTTTCTAAACCTTTCCCTTTCAATTTCTTTAATCCCTTCTATTTATCCTACCCCTTCCCTTTTCACTTTTCTCATAGCACTTTTCAAAGTGGTGGGAAAAGTTTCTCTGTAAACAGAATACATGGAATAATTTCTCTTTGAGTCAGTTCTGATGAGAGTAATATTCACACTTATCCCATTCCTTTCTTTCCTTCAGATATAATAGATTTTTTTGTCTCTTTGTGAGATGCAGTTTCCCTTTTACCTCCACTTTTTCCTTTTTCTGCTACAATTTCCTTTCCAACTCTAGATTCTTTTTTATATTATAACAGTAAACCAAATTATACATGTATTCTTTATGTTTACTCCAAACAGAAATACAGTTCTTAAGAGTTATTTCTACCTTTTTATTTGTTTAGCTATGGTTTCTTTATCAGAAATATATGCAATTTACCTTGTTCATTGAATGTCCATCTTCTTCCCTGGAAGAAAATGCTCAGTTTAGCAGGGTAGTTTATTCTTGGCTGCATACAAACTTCTTTTGCCTTTTGGAATATCAGATTCCAGGCCCTTTGATCCTTTAATGTGGAAACTTCTAGATCCTGAGTGATCCTAATTGTGACTCCTCAGTATTTAATTTTTTTTTTCCCTGAGGCTGGGGTTAAGTGACTTGCCCAGGGTCACACAACTAGGTAGTGTTAAGTGTCTAAGACCAGATTTGAACTTGGGTCCTCCTGAATTCAGGGCTGGTGCTCTATCCACTGTGCCACCTAGCTGCCCCCATATTGCTGGAATTTAGCCACAATATTTCTTCGAGTTTTAATTTTGCAATCTCTTTCAGTGGATGAATTCATTCAAAGTCTACTTTAACTTCTTTTTCTATGACATCCAGGCCGTTCCCTTTGATGTTTTCCTGCAAAATAGTGTCTAGGGTCTTTTTTTTTTCATCATGTATTTCAGGGAGTCCAATAATACTTAGATTGTCTCTACGAGATCTATTTTCCAAGTAACTTGATTTCCCCATTAGGTATTTTAATTTTTTTTTTTTTTTGGTTTTGCATGACTGATTATTGTTGCTTTATTGAGTCATTTATTTCCATTTGTTCAATTCTGAATTTTAGTGTGTTATTTTATTCATTTAACTTATTTTTTTTAATTCTTTTTTGTATTTGTCCAATTGAATTTTTGAATGAGTTGTTTTGTTCTATGGCATTTTTTTTCATTTCACAAATTCTGTTTTTAGGGAGTTATTTTCTTTTTCCATTTCAAAAATTTTGTTTTCAAGAAGTTATTTTCTTTTTCTGTTTCACAAATTCTGTTTTTCTGGGTGTTGTTTTCTTTTTCCAGTTTATCAAATCTATATTTTAATGAGTTATATGCTTTTTCCATATGAAGATGTCTATTTTGTATTGCCTTTTCCAGATTCTCTTGAAAGGTTTTCATTTCCTTTCCCCATCTTTTCTAAAGCTCTCTTTTAAGATCCTTTCTAAGTTCTTCTAGGAGAGCCTTGTGTGATTGGGACCAGCTTCATCTGGAGACAATCTGCTTTTAGTTTGCTCAGGGTTAGAAATCTGTTCTTCTCTTTCTCCATAAAATCTATCAGTTGTTATAGTCCTCTTTACTTTTTTACTCATTTTTTAAAAAGTTAAGGTCTATATTTTGGGCAGGAGAGGTTTTCCGAGCAACCGCAGTTGTGCTGGGTCAGTGCTGATTCACTTCTGGTTCTGGCTCTACCACATAAAGTCATTAGCAATGCCCCAGGGCTCTGTGTTGTCTGCCCTGATGTCTGTGGTCACAATCTGTTAAATCATCCTGAGACTGCACTGCTCTAGGACTCTGAGCTATCTGTGCTGTCATTTGTGGTCAGTAGCTGGAGCCTCATTTTCTCTCTTTCACTTCCAATTGAAGCAGACCTTCTCTGTCTGCTTCCTCCCACAAACTCTGCCCCGCGAAAGTTGCACAGCCAAACTGAGTCTGTTCTAACATGGGGCCCTACTCTGTCTGTGCTGGCATTTGTGGTCAGCTGTTTGTGCTTCACTGACTGTCTTCCGTTTCTGATCGAAACAGATATTTTCTGGTATGTTTCCTACCACAAATTATCTGTGGGAGACACTGAGCTATCTGTGATGGAGTTTGTACTGATTGCCCTGGCTGCCTCCCTCCCATTTCCAATTGAAACAGCCCATTTTTGGTGATCTTTGAAATTATTTTCTGCTGATAATTTGTTGCACTCCCAATATTTGTGTGTTCTGCCTGTCCATAGCTAAATCAGAGGCTGGATTTTATAATTGTTGTGAATGTTGTAATTATGATGTCAGAAATAAATACGTATCATCTCTACCATCTTGGCTCTACCCCTGGAAGAGCAACTGTGCTATTTGTCAAAAGCTTTTTTCTGCAACACTTGAAATAATTATATGATTTCTGTTGACTTTCTTACTTATGTGTGTAATTGTATTGATACTTTTCTTAATATTAAACTAAAACTGCATGTCTGGCATAAGTCCCATCTTGGTCATAGTAAAAAGAAAAAAAACAAAACAAAACAACAACAAAAAAAAAACATCTTCATTACATTTATCACCTATTTGGTATGGATAAACTATCTGTATCTTAGTAGCTAAAATTCTTGAAATGCTAAAACTAAAGAAAAAGAAGTCATCACTAGTCTATCAACAATTCCACTAGCCTGTTTCTTATAACCAAAGGAAGACTTCAGGGAATGAAAACAAAGTCTTTCCTGATTTGATAAACCACGTACCTTTCTTTTCCTTAGATAGCCTTTCAGAATAGAAGGTCAGTAATATTAATTCTAAATGTCCAATGGTACAGCCTCTTTCTCTTTTCACTAGAAGGCTAAAGGGTTAGTTATAGCATTTGCCAAGATGGGAATCACTCTGTCATATTGTTTGCTGGGTTGGAGAGTGGAAAATGGAAGCAAAGGAGAAAAAAATAATTTGTAACTCAAAATCTTGTGGAAATGAATTTTGAATCTATCTTTACATGTAATTGGAAAGATAAAATATAATTGAAATTAAAAAAAAAACAAATTGGGTCAATGATGTATATATAAAATATGTTAATGTATAGAAATTAAGCAATTATGAAATGGATTATCTGTCAGATTTATGTATTAGGGAAGAATTTAGGACCAAAGAAAACATAGAGAATATTACAAAATGCAAAATAGTTAATTTTATTGTATAAATTAATATTTTAATTATTAATTTAATTTATTATGTAACTTTTTTTTTGTATGAACAAAGCCATTAAACCAAAATCATAAGGAAAAAATAACACTGGGTAGATATTTCACTGCAAAACTTACCAATTAGGCCTCATTTCTCAAATATATAGAGAATTGAGTCAAACTTATAAAAATACAAGCCATTCTCCAATAGATAAATGGCCAAAGGCTATGATTAAGCAGTTTTCAGACAAAAACAATATTATTATCAATAGCTATCTTAAAATGCTCTTAAACACTATTGATCAAAGAAATACAAATTATAAAATCCTGAAATATCACCTTATACCTATCAGAATGGCTAAGATGACAAAACTTTTTTTTAAAAAGTGTTGAATGTTGGAGGGCATGTGGGAAAACCAGGGTCCTAATGTGTTTTTAATGGAGTTGTAAATTGATCCAACTATTGCATTTGAAGTGCTTATGCTTAAAGGGCTTTAAAACTGTACCTGTCCTTTCATCCAGCACTACCACAAATAGTTTTCTATCCCAAAGACATCAAAAACATCCCCAAGGAAAGGTATTAATTAGCGACAGTATTATCTATTTTATTTATTTCCATTTTTTTTCTTTTAATAGCTTGTTTAAATAAGTGAAGTTTGGACTGTTTTAATTGCTTACTGTGACTTCTCATATTTATCACCTTTTCTTTCTTGCTAATTTTTGTTCGATCTAATTTCAAATATAAACAGGTGACTTTGAAATGATTCTTACATTGGTTTCCTATTAAGATTTTTCACCTTTCTATATTCAGAACTTAACCTTTTTTTTCCCTAAAATAAATCATTATCCATAATATTGAGACTTGAGGATTCTGAGTAATTTGCAGGATTTTTACTTTTTTCCATTTTCCATATCTGAAGCAAGTTTGGTTAGATATGCATAAACAAATCTTTAAGATTTTTCACCTTTCTATATTCAGAACTTAACTTTTTTTTTTCCTAAAATAAATCATTATCTGTTAGGTTCTTACTAAGTGCTAATGAGATAATGAGATATTAGGTTTTTACTAAGTGCTAAGTCGGTACTTAACAATTCTCTAGTTCTGGCCTTTACTGGGAATTTTACTTATGAATTCCTGGGGAGGAGCTTGCATTCTTAGGAGGAGCAAGTTCATTGGTGAAGTAATTTTTCCCAGAAGCCCTTGAATTATTCCATGCCCATTCTCTGGGGGGATAAAAGAGGGCAGCACTCAAAAGATAGAATCTTTGCTCTAGGCCAGACTTGAGGCAGCTCTCTGGAGGAAGAAGTCTCTCCTCTAGACCAGAGAGAGATCAGCAGTCTCTGGAGACAACAGCATGCTACATATTGGCGCCCAACGTGACGCAAGGACTTTTGCTTATCCTGACAAAGACTTATTCTGAGCCCTTCAGAGGAGCTAGCCCAGACCTTTGCATTTAAGGACTTATTCTGAGCCCTTCAGAGGAGGTAGACCAGACCATCGCAATTTGGCACCCGAACAGGGACAGACACAATCCTGATTCCAGTGGAAAAACCTCTGATTCAGATTCTAGTGGAAAAGACTTTCTGATGCAGAAATAACCGTGCATAATAAGGAAACTTTGTTAAAGATTAAGTAATCGTTCTAATAGACAAATAAGTAACTTAACTAGTTGAGGGCTAAACCAGCAATCTCTTGTAGCTGAAATGGGGCAGATGTTAGCTAAAGACAATACCTCGACCTCAGCCAACTCAGCCCCAGCCCCAGCGGCAGCCTCAGTTCCACCCCCAATCAGAAGTGGTACTATAGAGAGTATAATTAAGGTAATTGATGAGCAGAATATACTTGTAACCTGGGTACAGATTGCTAAACTCTTGACTGCATTAAGATGCACGTCTTCTTGGTTTTTAGAGGAAGAAAAGATAGATATAGATAACTGGAAGCTAGTGGGATTTGAAATGAGAGAATTTCACTCAAAAAATGGGCCTAGTTCAATTTCTGAAGAGGTATTTTATATCTACAACATAGTTCAATTAGCCTGAAACTATTGTGCAAGTTGTAGGAGAAAGAAAAGTTTTAAAAATGAACAGAGGAGGATGTGTGAGGAAAAAAGGAAAGATCAAGATCTTGCCCAAAAGCAAAAGGGATTTAAATGAGGAATTAGGGTATGATGACTCTGATTCTCTTGAAGAAGCTTCAATCCCTCCTAGAGAGCAGATTATTGACAGGCCCACATGAACTCCACCTTCAGAGGTGGAGGAAGAAGGAGGAGGGGAAGAGGCAGAAACACGAACAGACATGCCTGTGAAGCAGCCTAAGCCTATGACAAGATTAGAAAAAGAATTGGTTAAAGCTAAGAGAGAAGGACAGGATATAAATGATTTTATACATGCATATCCTGTGATTGAAGAGATTGACTTTTTAGGTCATAAAAGGAGAAGATATGAACCTTTAGATTTGAATAAAATTAAAGATTTGAAAAAAGGTTGTATCATTTATGGGGCTACATCAGCTTATGTTAAAATGTTACTAGATAGTTTGTCTTATGAAGTCCTAATCCCGAATAATTGGAAATCCATAGCAAGGACATGTCTAGAACCTGGACAAAATTTGTGATGGCTTGTGGAGTTTCATGAATTATGTAAAATCCAAGTCAGGTGCAATTTGGAAATAGGAGTTAACACAAAATTCACTTTTGAGCACTTACCTGGTGAAGGTCGGTATGGAGAGAATTCAGAACAGATTAATTATAACATGACAATATATGAGCAAATTGCTAAGGCTGCAATAAAAGCTTGGGGTGTCCTCCCTGGACAGAAAGATCGGGGAGAGGCTTTCACTAAAATACAGCAAGGTCCCAATGAACCTTTTGCAGATTTTGTGGGACGTTTGCAAACTGCTGTCAAAAGAACTATTGGAGAAAATGCAGCTACAGAAATAATGACCAGACATCTGGCTAAGGAAAATGCCAATGAGATTTGCAAAGGAATTATATGGGGATTAGACAAAGATGCTCCTTTAGAGGAGATCATAAGATGCTGTGCTACAGTGGGAACAAATGCTTTTTACACCCGGACTATGATGAATGTGGAAAGACAGGGTCCCTCCTGGCAAGGGACTTCTAGAGAAACTCGGCGATGTTTTCAATGTGGAAAAATTGGACATCTAAGAGCTCAGTATAGATATGGAAATACAGTGAGAAGACAGGGTGAGAGAAGACCTAAAACTCCATGTCCAAAATGTCACAAGGGTCTCCACTGGGCCTCCGAATGTAGATTGACCCAGGGAAATGAGAGGCAGGGCCCAGCTTCAGCCCCCAAGTGGGGCATGATGGCAGCTGCAATTATATCCAGAAAATTTTAAGATATGATCAATCAGGCAAAAGGCAATCAGAAGGAAGAAAGGGATTGAAATTAGGAAAAATGGAGTTGTGTGCTTGAGAGATTCCTGAGATACTCCCTGGGGAAGTGAAATCTGTTCCTGTTGAGCCTATGGATCCTTTGCCTCCAGGCACAGTAGGCTTGACCATTTTACCTTCTGAGAGTGCCTACAAAATAGTGTCCATCCATACACTGATGTGGGAAACTGGAGAACGTGTAGCTAATATCTCAGTCACTAACACAGGTAGACAACGTGTGATTTATCAACCAGGAGAAGTAGTAGCATCAGGCTTATTGTTACATACCCTCTAATAAGCAACCTGGTGATAGTTGCCTAGATTCTGACTCCAATGAACAAAATCCAGGAATATATTGGACAGCAACTGTGACAGCTAACCGACCTATGCTTACTATTTATATAAATGGAATACCATTTGAAGGATTGGTAGACACGGGTGCAGATTGTACAGTTATTAGAGGTGCCAATTGGCCCAGTCACTGGCTAAAGATTAAGGCAAGAGACCTACATGTCTGGGGTAGGAGGATCAATTACAGCAGAAGTTAGTGCTAGGCCTTTGAGATGGATATTTGAAGGTGAAACAGGAGTTTTTACTCCTTTTGTGGTTGAAAAAATCCCCATCAATCTGTGGGGAAGAGACATTTTACAGTAGATAGGATTACAAATAAGCACTTTGGCTTTTTAGGCAGGGCTGCTGTTGAAGGCCTACCTGCACTTTCACCGGTTCCTATTCAATGGAAGACTGATTCACCAGTGTGGGTAGAACAGTGGCCCCTAAGAAGTGATAAAATTCAGGCCTTATTAGACATAGGGAATGAACAACTTGACCAAGGACATTTGCGGCCTTCTCTAAGTCCTTGGAATTCCCCAGTATTTGTGGTGAAAAAGAAATCTGGAAAATGGAGGATGTTAACTGATCTAAGAAGAGTAAATGAACAGATGGAAACTATGGGAACTCTTCAGCCCGGATTTCCATCTCCTACTCAGTTGCCAAGAGAATGGCCTCTATGGGTTATAGATATTAAGGATTTTTTCTATTCTATCCCTCTAGATAAGGAGGATATGAAAAGATTTGCTTTTTCAGTGCCTAGTGTTAATTTGGCTGAACCTTATAAAAGCTATGAATAGACAATTTTGCCACAGGGAATGAAAAACAGCCCTACTATGTGCCAAATGTATGTTGCTGCTGCTCTTGATCCATATGCTCACCTCTATATGACATTTTAAAGGGAGACAGTGCTTTAAATTCACCACACCAGCTTACAAAAGAAGCACAAGAGGCTTTGAGAAAAGTTGAACTGGCTTTATCCAATGTGGTTGAAAGAGTCATTCAAAAACCCTTGGAAATATCAGTTTTTGCTACAAAAGAGGCACCCACAGCAATCCTTCATCAAGGAGACAGTGTGATTGAGTGGGTGAACCTCCCAGCACAACCAGAACAAAGCCTTATTCCTTACCCAGTGCTTGTGGCTAGAATTTTATTAAAGGCTATTAAGAGAGTAATACAATTATCTGGAATAAGTCCTGAAAAAATATATACATTCTATACTAAAGCGCAAATTAATGTATGCTGTGAGACCATCCCAGAATGGCAAATTTTATTGGCCACAGCTCCAAATTTTGCACATGGATCTCTATTAAAGATAACCTGGCTACTATATAATTGACGATAGATTTTTGAAGAAAAGGTTTCTAAGGTTCCTCTTAAAAGGACCAGCAATCTTTACAGATGCCTCCAAAAAAAATATTTGTGCTGTATACTCTCATGATTTAACCATAAAGAGAGTAGTCAGGACTCCTTTTCAGTCCACTCAACAGAATAGATTATTTGCTATCATGGTAGCTCTTAATCAGGAGACATAAATATAATTACTAATTCAGCCTATTCAGTAGGTGTAGTACAAAGAATTGCCACAGCCCAAATAAAATTTGCAGCCTCTAATATTTATCAGCTCTTTAAGGAACTTCAAGAGCAAGTGAGAAAACATCCAGGCAAGATTTATATCTTGCATGACAACTCACATAGTGGACTTCCAAGTCCTATTTTTGATGGAAATTCAAAGGCAGATAGCCTTCTAACCATGTTAGCCAGTACTCCTTTATTTCAGGAAGCACAAGAATCTTATTCTAAATATCATCAGGCTGCTTGAGCTTTACGTTTAAAATTTGGAATAGCAAGAGAGGAAGCTAGGAGCGTAGTAAAAAGCTGTATAGCTTGTCTTCCTTTCCACGCTCCTACACTCCTTCCATGGAAGAATCCTCATGGTTTGAGACCCAATGAAATATGGCAAATGGATGTGACCCACTATAAATCTTTTGGTCGTCTGTCTTTCATCCACGTGGCAGTAGATACCTTTTTAGGATTCACTTTTGCAGTGTCAACAGCAAAAGAGACAGCCCAAGTGGTCATTGAATTCCTTATCCAAGCATTTGCAATTATGGGTGTGCCACAAGAAATAAAAACAGATAATGGACTTGCATATAGTTCTAAACATTTTGCGCACTTCTGTGCACAGTATAAGTTATTACATACTACTGGAGTACCTTTTAATCTGCAAGGTCAGGCAATAGTAGAGAGAAGAAACAGAGGCATTAAGACACTCCTCCAAAAACAAAAGAAAGGGGGAGCCACAGGTAGCCCTAGGGAACTTCTAAATTTAGTTCTCTATACCATTAATTTTCTGATTTTTGACAAAGATGCACTGGCTCCAGCAGACAGGTTTTGTAACCCATCAGACAGGCAGTGTCTTGTACAAGCAGCTCCACTGTCCTTAGATAATCACCAGGTGATGTGGAGAGACCCAGAAAGGGGTGAATGGAAGGGACCAGATAGGTTAACTGCTTGGGGGAGAGGGTGTGCTTGTATTTCTCCAGCAGGAGAAGGAATCAGATGGGTGCCAACGAGTCATATTCGCCTTGTCCATCAGAGAGAGACAAAAAAAGAGAAAGACCTCAAAACAAAGGATAAAATCTAAGAAACGTCTGACACTGAAAGAGCATGGCTAATAAGAAGACTGTTAAAGAACTTTAAAGCCAGCAGGAATCATTAGACTTTCTAACACAAGATGAGACTAATGGACAATGGACTTATGGACATTTACAAATTTTCAATTTATGATTATTTGATCATGTTATTTGTTACATACTACTAGCATGTAGTATGTTATTATGTTACTGTGTGTTTATGTAATCTATGTAATTATGTGTAATGCCTCCCATACTGATGGATTTATGTTTCAAGGTCATGACCACCCTATGTTCTAAATATATATATATGCATGTGTATAACATATATACTTTTATATAAAATATAATGTATTTCTATATACACATATATGCATATATGTATATGTGTGTGTATATATATGTATATATATATATATATATCAGCATATATAAAAACAAATTAACCATTATAAGTAATATAGTCCTTTATCCTCTCCAATCATTTACTTTTGGTCATATTCTCCTCTTTCTATACTTTTTTCATATGATAATGTCATCTTATTTCTCATCAAAGCTAACCTCTCTACTTGTTGAAATAATGCCATTTTATCACAGTTTTTCAGGTAAATTTTCTCCTTTGTCAATAGTATTTATCTTTTCCAGGCCATTAAATTTATTGCATACTTTACAAAGAACTATACTAGATGCTAAAAATAACATATCTTTGTGAATTATGTTTACTAATTGTATCTATTGAAACTACAGTAGAGGCATTGTATATATAATTCCATTAAAGCCTCGTTTCTAATCATTTTCAGAGAAAAATATTGATCATATTATATTATTAGACATAAACTATTTTTAAAATTATGGGAGATGTTTATTATTTAGATTTTTGTTTACTAACTTTCTAAATGTATTCTTCCATTTTCTTTTATTTATCTATTTAAGTCCTTATAAAATAAAATGCAGTTGCTTTTTTCCAGCCACTGTTTTTGCTTAATTTAAGTTGCCCTCTCAAAAATTTCAAAACAACCTACACTTCTGAAACATATTTTTTTTTATTACACAGCACACCAGAAATTTAGAGGTAGATTATTATAATAGAAAAATATATTGTAAGACAAAATAAAATATAACCTGTTATTACTTTTCTTTAATTAAAGAAATGCTAATTTAGAAAAAAATAAAAAGTATACTCAATATATAATTATGCTCTCAAAGCTCAATTTTCCCTTAGTCAAATATGTGTGTGTGTGTGTGTGTGTGTGTGTGTGTTTGTGTGTGTGTATGTGTGTGTAATTTATATCATCTGGAAATTAAAAAGGTTTTGTATTTTTATAAACTTCTCATAGCATCCCCCAAACCATTTCTTCTTACATAAAACAGTTTTAAGACTATTCAGTCTGACATTATCTTTAATATGTGCACAATAATATTCAAAAAAGATATAGCTGGAGGCATAGGAACTATAATTCTTCTTCTAGGCACCTTCATCCAAAGCTGCTTCATGTCAATTTTTGAAGCAATCTTATATACACATAAAGTCAAATATCATAAAAACAATCACAGAGACTGAAATTTTAGCAAAGACTTAGAATTGTCCTATCAAATTATCAGCCCCTGGTTTGGAAGTAGAAAGAGCGGGATTTCAGCAAAGGTCTAGTGTTACTAGAGTTAACCAGGTCTCGGATGTCACTTAGAGTGCCAAAAACAAGGAACTTATACAACAGAAGTGATGCAGAATTGAGTCCCTGTTTTAGTGGAATATTTTCAGTGTGTTCATTAGCCCTGCAAATCTGTAACTATTGAACTGTTTTGTTCAGTTGTTAGTCCAGTCTAATTTCTAGAGACGAGTGTCTTGTATTCCATGCTGTCTTCAGCTTCAGCTGCCATGTGTTTAGAGAGATAACACTACAACACTTTCACCTGCCATAACTTATTAAGTCATGGGATTCAACAAAGATAGAGGTCTAACTACCTGGTACATGAGGTTAATGAAATATCTTTGTCTACTAATGCCAAGGATTCAGAGTTTTATCCCTTCTCTTTAGCTACCTCTTTTTATATTATCTTCTCCACCTCCATCTTTTCCTGAGAGATGGGAATAAAGGAAAATAAGGGTAAGGAACAGAAAAAATATTAAAATTTGGACTAGAGAAAAGGAGGAACTCATGGCAGATAGACTATATGTTCCCTACATATCTAATGAAAACGAGTTACAAAGGAGAAAATGAGAGTCTGAGCAAATCATACCACTGTAATGATAAGATTCTATTTTTCCCATCTTCTACCTTCCCATCTTTTACTTTGCTCTGAGAATACAAAGAAAGACAAAAATTAGCAAAAAAGAAAAAGAAAATGTCCTTATTTTCAGAGAACACATATTCTGCTAGAGAAAACACCATGAAAACAACTCTGTACAAACAAGATGTGTATGTTATACATTAAGTATAATCTTAGAAAGAAAACTTTAAGATTGAGAAAGACTAGTTGAAAAGCTTTGAGGCTTGAACAAAGCGACGGAAACTAGAGTTGAGGCAGGAAATATTTCTAGGAATTGGGCCAATTAATGGCCAATGAAACTGACTATAGTCAGGAGAAGGAAGTATTAGAGAAAAAAAAAAAGTATCCCTGAATCACTGAATGTGTAGAAGAGAATAAGGAATAAGAAAACTAGAAATTTAAGAAGAGATTAAAAAGGGGGTAGGAAGGAGGCCATGAAAGGCTTTAAAAACAGAGTTTCAATAGTGTTTCATTGTTTAATATTTGATTTTGGATGCAATAAAGTTGAATTAATGAGTGAAAGGTTGGGTGGCTTGTTCAGACTTAGGCTTTAAGAAGACAAATTTGATAGCTGAATGGAATAGTGAGTTGTTTAAAACAGAGACACCAATTCTCATTCTTTTTTGTCCTAACATTAGATGGTAAGAGATTATACCAAAGGGTGTCAGTAACAGGATTTTTAAAAGGCAGTATATTACCCATGTTTTAAGAAAGTACATTTGTTATTATTTGAAAACTGATTGATGGGTGGAGAGAATATGAAAAGTTGACCAAGACAGTTGAGCCTGGGGAAGAGGGGATACAAACAGTTACAAAAAAGTTATGAAGAGGTGATAAAGTTAGGGAGAAAGATAACTAATACGGTTTTGGATGAGTTGAGTTTAAGATGTCCACCATGAGGAAACAACTTTATAATAGGCAATTGGAGAAGCAAAAGAAAAATTTGGGCTAGACAAGTAAATTTGAGAATCCTTGGCATAAAAATGATAGTTGAATCCATGATAACTTATTTGTTCATCAAACAAAATAATGTTGAAGGAGAAGTGAAGAGGAATGAAGTAAGGAATTGCAACAGAACCAGGAGAGAAGAATGTTGAAAAACTTGCAGAAAAGAAATGTTAAGAAGGTGATTAACAGTGAAAAATATGAACCATTTCACAAACATCTGTGTAAAATAATCATGTACTTACTTTTCTCACTTTCCTCTTATGAAAAATTGTATACTAATACCCATTCTATGCTGACAAGATTGTTGTGATAATAACATTTAATAATGTACAATGAAGCATTTTATTAATCCTTCAATCTGGGTAAATGTGACATTGTTATCATCATTGCTGCCATTAAAATTGTATTAATAATAAATTTGTAAGAGAAAAGTAGAATAAGAGCTTTGTTAGGATTACTTTGAAGCTGTCTTTTGAGATGGTGTGAGAAAAAGCACCATGTTTGTAGTCAAAAGGTCTTTGTTTTGAGTTTTGCCACTTGCTACAGGTAATATATAATTAATATCTGTGGATATTTATTTCTTTAGAAATGAGAGCAATGTACCAGATAACCTAAAAAGTCTCTACCAGATGATAATTTATACCTTTTATATGATTTATTAAAATAAAGTTAAAGCAATTTTATGTCTCAAAATTCTAATTATAATTTTTAATTAAAATCCAACATTTTCCAAAATTTATTTTGAGTTGGAAAAGATGAAATATTATATTTTATTGATATGGACCAATAATTTTCATTTTTTTTTTCAGTTTATTATACTAAAAAATACAATTGTGATTGTTTTCTTCTGGACCAAACAAATTATAATAAATCAGAAATAATGAAACAATTTGGAATGAAATCCTGTCTTTTGGTCAGAATCTCCTTAATTTAGACTATGCTATAGGACAAAGCCTCATGAAAAGTTACTGCTTTGTACTTTACAACATCTATTTTCTATATAATAGAATGTTGGGGCTAGAAGAAAGCTGAAAACTTTATTTAGTTCAATTCTTTCCCTTACAGATGAAAAAAAATCAAGCCCTAATGAGAGTGTAATCTGAACCCAAATCACAGATTCAAAAGTTGAACTTGGATCTCCTGAATGATCTTCATTTCACATTCTCACATTTGCCAAAACCTACTTACTTCAATAGATTGTACCAATATATTATCTATCCTAAAGGTGCCAGGTTGTCTATTGCATTTTTCATGTAAGCAGTAAAAATTAATAGACAAATCAAAATTGTCTCTTTTCTATTTCGTTTATTCTTTAATTTATTATATCAGAGATTTGATAGCTGTTGAGCTGCTGTGTGCTGAGATACCTAATTACTCTTTGCACATCTGCATCTAGGGTGCTAAATATCATATAATACGAGGATTTTTGTTCTAAAAATAATCTTAGGTATTATCTAGCCCAGTTCTAAAATTCACAGCTAAGAAACGAAAATGCTGCGATTAAATAATTTCTCACTAGTCATTTAATTATCAAGGAATTGAAACAGATTATGCCAGTTGGTTTTTGTTTGTTTGCTTGTTTGTTCTTAAATTCTCAGGCAATAGCTTATCCATCAATGGCGGACTTAGAAACAGCCTTACATGACAGCTTGTTGATTCAATTTTAACATGATGAAAACTTGAGTTTCCTGAATTCCATTAAGTTTTTCCACATTTACAACTGTCAGCAAAGAATTCAAACTTTCCTCTTAACAAATCCATTACTCATTTACTCTATTTGTATTATATTAAAAATAAACAGGCTAGGTACTAACAATATAAAGCTGAAAGCTAAGATAAGTATACGTATATATATATATATATATATGTATATGTATATATATATATATGAATGTACATATATAGATGTATATTCATCCATATCCATATATCTGGATATACATACATATCCATGCATAAACATATATTAATAAATATAAATATGTTAAATATATACTTTATATATACATATGTGTATACATCCAAGTTATATCTAGGTTATATGTATATATGTATGTACATCCATATATGTGCATATGTGTCTATATACATATAAACATTTCAAAGCTCAATTCTTTCTACTAGGACAAAAATGCTCCTTATACTTACTCACACATTTGAATCAAACAATTTAGAAGTACCTACCACTAAAAAGCTTTCCTAATTCCCCCAGGCTATAGTTTACCCTTGCAAATTGTTTTTATTCATTTTGCTGCAGAGGTGATAAGGCATAATGGATAGAAAGTCAGTCTCAAATTAGTTGAAGACTATATTCAAACCCTGTCTCTAATATTTATTAACTGTATGAATGATCTTAAGCAAAACATATTGTCTCTCAAAATGCTAGGCAACTCTGTAAGATTTTAAGTAGCAGAAAAGGTGCTGCACCCCCTTTTTTTTCATAAAGGGATTAGTGATATTAGTGAAATCAGAGGTATGGTCCTTATTACTTGTACTTAACCTGTATAGCTATTTCTATCTCATCCTCCATCCAACCTCCCAAGCCAATCTATGCTAATCAAGTGCAAGGACAATTTAATTTTTATCTTTACACCTCCTACCACAGTGCTAAAACATAGTAAGAGGTTAAGAAAAATGTGATAAATTGAATTTTTAAATATCTTGTCCAATTCTTTCATATTATAAGTATTTCCCTGGCAGAGTGTTTACTGAGACCTAATAAATAAAATGACTTGATCAGTGTAGTAAGAACCATACCCATATTTCCTAATGACAAACCTAGGGCTCTTTATACTACTCTATCATGCTCCCTACCTTTTGGAAGCTATTTTACACACACACACACACACACACACACACACACACACACACACACACACGCACACATACAATAATGGCATTAAAGGACTTAGAGGGCTCCTTTGCATAAGTGATGTGATCATAGAATGTCAACAACAATTGAGATTGTTGTTCAGGAAAAAATAAAGTGTGATTTTCTCTTCTAGTAAGCATTAGAGATTCCTTGCAAAAGATGAGCACTGCCCTGGGTGGAAGGTAAAATGAAGGAAAAGAGCTAATAAACTCCTGAAATCCTGCTGAATGTCCAAAAGATTACATTTACTCTTCAGGACTGTCACCTTTTGTTGTTATTTTCATTTAGAATTTGAGAAAAAAGATGACCTGTAACATTTTCATAGCCTAAGCTACTGGAGTAGCTTGAATTGACTCAGAAGAGTTGGTTGTTAAAAATTTAGTGTAAAAATTTATACCTGTTCAAATTAGTGTTACATTTATTATTTTGTTTACATGAAATTTATGAAAACAATAGTGAAAATTTTGAATGATGTAGATTCCATATGAAATATGCTGAATATTTTTTCCCTGCGTGCTATAGTACTGTGTGCACATTACATTGCTCCAAGGACAGTGTCAGCCATATAGTAGGTAGAATGTTTTTGGGTTAGATTGAATGATGCAGATATTTAGAAAGTAGAAGCTCCTCTCAGTCAAGGTGACCTAATATAGTTACTATGTAGAGCAGCTTATTTCATTTATTTAGCTAGTTATTTACCTTATATGTTGTCAAGATATTAACCCTAGAGTAGTTTCAAAAAAAAAGATATTTACTTTTAAATAATTTGTGCATTAGCATTAATTTGCCAACTTTTGAAAATTGTACTCTGCACAGAGAACTTATCATATAGCCATTAACAGAAAATGTAACCAGCTCTCAGTGAGGTGCTCCAGTCATGTCACCATCAATCTGAATAAACAAGTCCTTAAAAATCCTTCTGCAGGAGTGGGTAAATGTGCCTTCACAATACATGTAACAAAAAGTGCTCTATCTATATGCAACTTAGATCCAAACATTAGGAAAGCAATCTGGTACACAGGAAAAGAAAAGACATGGAGTCAAAACTTATCTCTAACACATACTTACTGCCCATGTATCTTATGAGTTTTAGTACTCCATCTACTATTTTCCTCCTTAATTCTGAATTTTAAAACACTTTCACATATTGATTATTATGTGGGATTCTAGATAGAAGGAAAGAAAAAACCAAACAAACCAACCTGAGAAGTATTTTGTTAAATGCTATTAGCTTTTTAAATTTTATTTATAATTTTTGATAGTATATATGCATTAGTAATTTTTTATAACATTATCCCTTGTATTCATTTTTCCAAATTATCCCCTCCCTCCCTCTACTCACTCCTCTTGATGACAGGCAATCCCATACATTTTACATGTGTTACAATATAACCTAGATACAATATATATGTGTGTAAATACCATTTTCTTGTTGCACATTAAGTATTATATTCCAAAGGTATAAGTAACCTGGGTAGATAGACAGTAGTGCTAACAATTTACATTCACTTCCCAGTGTTCCCTCTCTGTGTGTAGTTGTTTCTGTCCATCATTGATCAGCTGGAAGTGAGTTGGATCTTCTTTATGTTGAAGATATCCACTTCCATCAGAATACATCTTCATACAACATTGAAGTGTACAGCAATCTTCTGGTTCTATTCATTTCATTCAGCATCAGTTGATGTATGTAAGTCTCTCCAAGCCTCTCTGTATTCGTCCTGCTGGTCATTTCTTACAGAGCAATAATATTCCATAACCTTCATATACCATAATTTACCCAACCATTCTCCAATTGATGGACATCCATGCTATTAGCTTTTAATCAACAATTGAATTTACAGTGTTCACAAAGGAAGGCTTTTCACAGCCTTGATGGGATATTAGCAATGCTTCCAGGCTATATATTTTATATGTAATCCTATAAACTGAAGGTAGTGCACTAGTTCTAAACTTGCTTTCATTAAAACTTCTCAACTAATTAGAAAGTCACTACTAATTCAAAGTCCTGCATTTAACCTCTGTGCTTCACCAAAAACAAACAAACAAACAAACAAAAAAACACAACTATTTAATTGATGATAACACTCTGTATCCAAGCTCAAACTACTGATTTAAAGTGAAGAACTTTTAAAACTTTTTTAAGGTATAAAATAGGGGAAAACTCAGCTTCAGGGTTTTTAGTTGATCTGAGGCTACTATCTCTCTCAGCATTACACTATCAGAGTCTGTCAGATTTTATGTTTGACTTTTTTGGATTTATGAACTGATCTTCTGGTGGACAGCTTCTATTTTCAGCTATGAGTCAGGGAGAGCTTAAAAGAAGATCTTTAGGTCTGGCTAATCTGACATCTGCATCTCTTCGAGAAGTTATTACTTGGTTAGAACACCAAAGTTTCTTTCTAAATAATGTATCAGTTAAGGAACTACTTCATTCCAGAAGGTGATAGCTTTCTTTTTCTAGGATTCAGATAACTGAAGGCCCAGAAAAGAAAGATAACTAAGCATGGAATGTTAACTGGGGTGAGTGTCATTGGAGCTCTTTCCATCTGAAATGTCCAGGGTGGTCTAGGGATCTACCTAATTTGAAAATGTGCATCCTCATAAAATCAGATTATAGGATCACTAAAAATATTCCCCCCCCCATCAGGAAATATTACTCATCTTCCTGTTAATCTGTCTTAAATAAAAAGTTTGACGAAGCTTCTCTGTGACAAAGTTAGTCCGTTGAAAAGTTGCCTTGAATTCCTCTAGGCCTTCATAAATGCTTCATTGAGAAGTATGTTGCAGTGTCATTAAGAAATTATGCTTGTAAGGTTCCTCCAACTTGGAATATAAGTAAGAGAACTGTGTCTCCTTGAATTAAAAGCCCTGGGACTCAAGTTGTTTCAAAAGTCAGTGAAATTACAGGGAAAGTAAACTCTTAACATTTCAGTAATTCTTTATATTTAATTGATTAAATTGGTGCACTTATTGAGAATATCCAAAGTGAAGGGAAGTCTGGTGACTTTGGCCATTTGGTAGCCATATCTGTGCATATTTTTGCTTCTTACTACTATCTACTTGTTTGTTGAATCAATTGAAAAAAAATTCCAGATACTAATAAGAACTAGACATAAAAAGAGAGGCAAAAAAAGAAGTTGTAGAAACAAAGGGAGAGATAAATATGTAAATAGTATATACAAGACATATAAAGGAAGTAGAAAGTAATCTCTGAGGGGGAGGTACTATCAACTGGACTAACCAGGAGGATCTGCAGAAAAAAGTATATTTTGAGTAGAGCCTTGAAGAAAGGTAGGGAAACAAAGAGGTAGCAGTGTAGAGAGAAAGAAATGCAGATAATGGGGAAAAATTGTGAATATTGGGAGATAGTATAAATGATGATCTACATTGTATATTGCTTTTGAATTTTGCAAAAAACACTTTTACATCTTTTTGGATTCTTGCTTTTATCCTTTGAAGCTTGTAGGGCATACATAATCATGTATGCTTGTTGGGTAAATTAAGGCAAGTGAATAACAACTCTGTATGAAATTTCACAGCAAGTTATTTGCATAACACAAAGTATACTGGATTGCAAATATGCATTTTTCTTTTCTTTTTTGTTTTTTTTTTCCAGCTATGCCAGTATATTTCTAGCTAGAAGGGAGCTCTGTTCTTACATATCCATTTTAATGATAGGAAAACTGAAGCTGAGAAAGGTAATACAACTTACCCAAGTTGACATTGGTAGTAAATAGGTGATCTGTATCAAATCCTGTTTTTTTTAATCAGTTATTATTTCTTTCTACCATAACATTATATTTGCTCAATTCATAATCATTATTCTTAGTTAATCAAAAATATTTATTAAGTGCTTACTATGTATCAATCACTATTCTAAGTTCTGGGGGGAAAAAAAAAAAGCAAAGAAAAACAAAACAAAACAAAACGAGCTCCTGATTTTAATGAGCTCACAGTCTAAAGGGGGAGTCAACATGAAAACAATTATGTACAAAAAGCTCCTTACATGGTTAGTTATTCAAAAGAGGGATAAATTAGAAAAAGAGATAATCAGAAGAAAGATGACACTAGAATTAAGAGAGATCAGGACAGATCAGTTTTAACTTGAACTTGAAGGAAGTTAAGAAAGCCAGGGTTTAGAGATACAGTAACAAACAGATTTATATCTATAATCTATCTATCATTTATCTATATCTATCTATTTTTTCTTTACATTTCAACTAAAACTACATTATTTTCAGTTCTTTTTACTTTATGCTCAGACAAAAGAGTCTGTTAGCTTCTTTTATGACACCTCTTCTGCTCTCCAAATTATATCCAGCCACCCCAACAATTCTCCTAAAATAATAGTTTAACAGCAATATTTCTTTACCTAGAAATGTTATGTTACTGATTCAGTAAAGTTCAAGTTCTTTATCCTAGTATTTTATATTCTCTATCATGCTAATATTACTTTTCACTTTTTTTCCCTATCTCCATGAACAACCTAGGAGACACAGTGGACAGAATATTAGGCTTGAAATTAGGAAGACTCCTCTTCGTGAATTTACATCTGCCCTCAAACACTTATTAGCTGTATGATTCAGGATAATACAGTTAACTCTGTTTACTTCAGTTTCTGCAAAGGAGGTAGTAAAATGGCAAACCACTCCAGAACTCTTGCTAAGAAAATCCAAAAAAGGGTCATGAAGACTCTGAAATGATGAAACATAAACTACAACTTTATCTTCTATATTTTTCCTTGTTGATTCACTTTCTTTCATAATACAGCTTGTGGTTTTCTATATCTATGTATTTGTTCACAGTATTCTTTTTACCATAAAAAATGTGTTCCTAATATTTGCTTATCCAAATTTCACTAAGTCTTCAAGGTCCAGCTGTAATGTTACCTCTTGTTATAATATGGATTGGGTTTAATGAAGGGGTCATTTTAGATATCATTTTAGAGATTACTTAGCAGAATTACTGATGAATTTGGGAAGGGTCATGAAAATGTGCTCTGGACACTAAAAGAGAATATAATCCTAGCCATAGGCCCATGATACAGGTGAAAGGGGTAACCAATTCCTCTCGTTATGTTTACCCTAAATTGCAAATATATTACTCATATCATACATTTATATACTGTCGTTCCATATTCCCCTCATCTCTATCATTTTATATCAGATATGTTCTAGGTACAGTTCAACTAGGAAATTATTGTTTTGGTGTAACAGTGGATGGAACACTATTAGACTTAATACTTACTAGCTCTGTGACTTGAAAAATTACTTAATCTGTTTTATTGATTCAGAACTGTCATTTCTAAAATGGGGATAATAGTAGCATCTACTTCCTAAGTTATTATAATAATGAGTTTAAAGCACTCTGCAAACCTATAACACCTTATACTTGCTAGCTGTTATTATTATAATACCCCATGCTCTGTAAAGGTTTTATTATTTTCCTGTGAAAGAAGTAATCCCTCTCATTTAAACCCTTAAAACACTTGTTCCTATATTACTGTTAGAGTACTTAATGTTTACTGATGTATTATATTTACTTTGCCCAACTCTCCTCTCCACATATTATCTGCCACAGCACCTAATGTATGCCTTATACAAAATATCATTTATATTTTCTAATGAGATCTAAATATCACTTATTGGCTGTCTAATGCATATAAGACAAACTACTGTGTTCTAGGGATACAAAGAAAAGGGAAAAATGTCTTTGCTTTGAAGGAACATATTTTATTTTGTCATAATGTAATAGATACATAGATAACTATCTGCATGATGATTTGAGGAGGCACAAAGGATTAGAAACTAGAAATAATTAGGATAAGCTTCCCATAGAAAAAAAGTACATGATTGGAATTTTGGATAGAATGAGATTTTAAAAAGTAGATGGAAAAAGAGAGTGCAATCAGGAGATTCATGAGGTAACCTGTATAAATTATGGATGTCTCATATTAAAGAAAAATATTCATTTTTCTTTATATATCTGATGTCAAGAGCAATGATGGGTATTAAAAGTAAGTTAAAGTCAGGATGTGAAAAGCTATGTAAAAACTAAGCTGAAGAGTTTGTATTTCATCCTAAAAACAACAAAGAGACATAGAAGATTATTAAGTAGGGAAGCATCTTGAACAGACCAGATAAATTGGAGAGAGGGGAGATTGAAAACCAGGAATTAAATTAGGAAGCTATTGCAATAGTTTAGATAAGAGGTGATGGGGGTTTGAATCAATGTACTGATTTGTTATAGGAGAAAAGAAACTAATGTCAGGTATTGTAAAAAGTGGAATTGCTTAGATATTACTTAGATATAGGATTTGATGGAAGGGAAAGAATACAGCACATGTTAGAGATGAACTTGGGTAACTGGAAATATAATGGTGTTAGAAGATGAAAGAATACATAAGCTCTGATTTTTCTAAGAATTGCTGCCATATAATTATAATTTATTTGTTTTTTTTTCTTTGGGAAGAAATAATTGGTTCACTTATATAATGTCTAATACTTTACTATTGGATTTTTGACTTTTTCTCCCTAAGCAGCAAACTAGGACATCATGTTCTGACAAGAGATTTATTAATGTCAAATATTGTAATAAATTATTTGAGTAAATGATACTGTGAAATATATTTCAATTCAATGTAAAGAATACTTTTTTAATAATTAAACTATGAAAATGCATTAGTTTGTTCAATATATAGAGTCTATCACTTGATGTTTTCAAACAGAAGCGGGGTTACTTGTTGTTAGAGTTATAGAGTGGTTTCATGCAGACAACTAAAAAGGCTCTCTCAGAATCGAACATTTACTGACTTTCCAATTTCTGATCAAAAATTTCAGCTTTTTTTTTTTTTTTTTTGAGGTAAAGATTGTATGTATGTGTGGAGTCTTGATTTATTACAAAGTCTTGTACAATGTATAATCTTAAAGAACTATGAAAACTGTTAGTGAAATGAAGAGGCCTTGTCATGTGATCTCATTTAATGTCATAGCAAATCATAGGCCATCAAACATATGTTGCAATTTTTAAACACTTAGTTCCTCCTGGGTTTCCATTTCTTGAAGTTATGACCTTAAGAAAGTATTTACAGAATGTATTGGAATAGGTTAAAATGATCATAATTTTTGGTATTAGAGGACTAGGCTTAAAATTATAATCTTGGATAAGCCAATGAACTTCTTTTCACTTAAGTTTTTTCTACTGTAAAAATATGGAGATATTATTATGAGCCCTCTGAAGTATTTTCTTTTTTTTTTTTTTTAAGAGAAATATTTTTCTATATTTCTAAGGAATGATTTGTCCAAGTAAGTGGCCAGCTAGTAAGTATCTGAAGCAAGATTTGAACTCGGGGCTATCCTGACTCCAAGTTTAACCCTCTATTTACTGAGTTGGTATATGCCTTTAAGAGTCTTTATTTATTCTTTATGTCTCTGCCCCATGACAAACATTTCCTTTTTTTTTTTTTTTGATTAATAATTTTTATTATATATATATTTTTATAATATTATACCTTATATTCATTTTTCCAAATTATCCCCCCCCTTCCTCTATTCCCTCCCCCCGATGACAGGCAATCCCATATATTTTACATGTGTTACAATATAGTCTAGATACAATACATGTGTGTGAATATCATTTTCTTGTTGCACAATAAACATTAGATTCCGAAGGTACATGCAACCTGGGCAGACAGATATTAGTGCTAACAATTTACATTCACTTCCCGGTGTTTCTTCTCTGGGTGTAGCTACCTCTGTCCATCATTGATCACCTGGAAGTGAGTTGGCTTTTCTTTATCTTGAAGATTTCCACTTCCATCAGAATACATCCTCATACAGTATTGTTGTTGAAGTGTATAGTGATCTTCTGGTTCTGCTCATTTCACTCAGCATCAGTTGATTTAAGTCTCTCCAGGCCTCTCTGTATTCCTCCTGCTGGTCATTTTTTACAGAGCAATAATATTCCATAACCTTCATATACCATAATTTACCCAACCATTCAACAACTGATGGATATCCATTCATCTTCCAGTTTCTAGCTACAACAAAAAGAGCTGCCACAAACATTTTGGCACATATATGTCTCTTTCCGCTCTTTAGTATTTCTTTGGGATATAAGCCCAGTAGTAGCGCTGCTGGGTCAAAGGGTATGCACAGATTGATAACTTTTTGGGCATAATTCCAGATTGCTCTCCAGAATGGCTGGATTCTTTTGCAACTCCACCAGCAATGTATTAGTGTCCCAGTTTCCCCACATCCCCTCCAACATTCATCATTATTTGTTCCTGTCATCTTAGCCAATCTGACAGGTGTGTAGTGGTATCTCAGAGTGGTCTTAATTTGCATTTCTCTGATCAGTAGTGATTTGGAACACTCTTTCATGTGAGTGGATATAGTTTCAATTTCTTCCTCTGAGAATTGTCTGTTCATATCCTGTGACCATTTATCAATTGGAGAATGGTTCGGTTTCTTATAAATTAGGGTCATTTCTCTATATATTTTGGAAATGAGACCTTTGTCAGAACCTTTGTTTTTAAAAATATTTTCCCAATTTGTTACTTCCCTTCTAATCTTGTTTGCATTAGTATTATTTGTACAGAAACTTTTTAGTTTGATGTAATCAAAATCTTCTATTTTGTGATCAATAATGATCTCTAGTTCTCCTCTGGTTATAAATTCCTTCCTCCTCCAGAAGTCTGAGAGGTAGATTATCCTCTGTTCCTCTAATCTATTTATTATCTCCCTCTTTATGCCTAAATCATGGATCCATTTTGATCTTATCTTGGTATATGGTGTTATGTGTGGATCCATATCTAATTTCTGCCATACTAATTTCCAGTTTTCCCAACAGTTTTTTCCAAATAATGAATTTTTATCCCTAATGTTGGTTTTTTTGGGTTTGTCAAAGATTAGGTTGCTATATATGTACCCTTTTTTGTCCTTTGTATCTAATCTGTTCCACTGATCTACAGGTCTATTTCTTAGCCAATACCAAATGGTTTTGGTGACTGCTGCTATATAATATAGCTTTAGATCAGGTACACTTAGACCACCTTCCTTTGACTTTTTTTTCATTAGTTCCCTTGCAATTCTCGACCTTTTATTCTTCCATATGAATTTTGTTGTTATTTTTTCTAGGTCATTGAAATAGTTTCTTGGGAGTCTGATTGGTATAGCACTAAATAAATAGATTAGTTTGGGGAGTATTGTCATCTTTATTATATTCGCTCGGCCTATCCAAGAGCACTGAATGTCTTTCCAATTATTTAAATCTGATTTTATGTTTGTGGCAAGTGTTTTGTAATTTTTCTCATATAATTCCTGACTTTTCTTTGGTAGATGGATTCCCAAATACTTTATACTCTCAACATTTGTTTGGAATGGAATTTCTCTTTGTATCTCTTGCTGTTGCATTTTGTTAGTGATATATAAAAATGCCGAGGATTTATGTGGATTTATTTTGTATCCTGCCACTTTGCTGAAATTTTCAATTATTTCTAGTAGCTTTTTAGCAGAGTCTTTGGGTTCTCTAAGTATACCATCATGTCATCTGCAAAAAGTGATAGTTTGGTTTCCTCATTTCCTACTCTAATTCCTTGAATCTCTTTCTTGGCTCTTATTGCCGAGGCTAGTACTATATTGAATAGTAATGGTGATAGTGGGCAACCTTGTTTCACTCCTGATCTTACTGGGAAAGGTTGCAGTGTATTTCTATTGCATATTATGCTTACTGAAGGTCTTAAATATATGCTCCTGATTATTCTAAGGAATAGTCCATTTATTCCTATACTCTCAAGAGTTTTTAGTAGGAATAGATGTTGGATTTTGTCAAATGCTTTTTCTGCATCTATTGAGATGATCACATGGTTCTTATTAATTTGATTATTAATATGGTCAATTATATTAATAGTTTTCCTAATATTAAACCAGCCCTGCATTCCTGGAATAAATCCTACTTGGTCATAGTGTATTATCCTGGAGATGATTTTCTGAAGTCTTTTTGCTAATATCTTATTTAAGATTTTAGGATCAATGTTCATTAAGGAGATTGGTCTATAATTTTCTTTCTCAGTTTTCGATCTACATGGTTTAGGTATCAGTACCATGTCTGTGTCATAAAAGGAGTTTGGTAGGACTCCTTCATCCCCTATTTTTTCAAATAATTTATATAACATTGGGGCTAATTGTTCTTTAAATGTTTGGTAGAATTCACATGTAAATCCATCTGGCTCTGGGGATTTTTTCCTGGGGAGTTGATTAATAGCTTGTTCTATTTCTTTTTCTGAAATGGGACTATTTAAGCAATTTTTCTCCTCCTCTGTTAATCTAGGGAGCCTATATTTTTGGAGGAAGTCATCCATTTCACTTGTTATCAAATTTATTGGCATAAAGTTGGGCAAAGTAACTCCTTATTATTTCTCTAATTTCCTCTTCATTGGTGGAAAGATCCCCCTTTTCATTTTTAAGACTATCAATTTGATTTTCCTCTTTCTTTTTTTTTATCAGATTTACCACAGGTTTATCTATTTTATTGGCTTTTTCATAAAACCAACTCCTGGTTTTATTTATTGATTCAATAGTTTTTTTACTTTCAATATTATTGATTTCTCCTTTTAATTTTTGTATTTCAAGTTTAATTTTTGGTTGGGGGTTTATAATTTGGTCTTTTTCTAGCCTTTTAAGTTGTAAGCCCAATTTGTTAATCTTCTCTTTCTCTATTTTCTTCAAATAAGCCTCTAAAGATATAAAATTTCCCCTTATTACTGCTTTAGCTGCATCCCAAAAATTTTGGTATGATGTCTCATCATTGTCATTATCTTGGGTGAAATTATTAATTGTTTCTATAATTTGCTCTTTCACCCAGTCATTCTTTAAGATGAGATTATTCAGTTTCCAATTACTTTTTGGTCTATTTACCCCTAACTTTTTACTGAATGTAGCTTTAATTGCATTGTGATCTGAGAAGAAGGCATTTAGTATTTCTGCCGTCCTACATTTAATTTTGAGATCTTTTTGTCCTAATATATGGTCTATTTTTGTATAGGATCCATGCACTGCTGAGAAGAAAGTATATTCCTTTCTATTGCCATTCAGTTTTCTCCAAAGGTCTATCATACCTAGTTTTTCTAATGTTCTATTTACTTTTTTAATTTCTTTCTTGTTTGTTTTGTGGTTTGATTTGTCTAAATCTGAGAGTGCAAGGTTGAGATCTCCCACTATTATAGTTTTACTGTCTATTTCTTCTTGCAGTTCTACTAACTTTTCCTTTAGAAAGTTAGATGCTATACCACTTGGTGCATATATGTTTAGTATTGATATGGCTTCATTATTTATGCTACCTTTCAGCAGGATATAGTTTCCTTCCTTATCTCTTTTAACAAGATCTACTTCTGCTTTTGCTTGATCTGAGATAAGGAGAACTACCCCTGCTTTTTTGGCTTTACCTGAAGCATAATAGGCTCTCTTCCAATCTTTTACCTTTACTCTGTATGTATCTCCCTGCTTTAAGTGTGTTTCCTGTAGAAAACATATTGTAGGGTTCTGCTTTTTGATCCAAACTGCTATCCGTCTCTGTTTGATGGGATCGTTCATCCCATTCACATTTACAGTTAAAATTACTAATTCTGTATTTCCTGCCCTCATATTATCCCCAGATTATGCTTTTTCCCTTGACCCCCCTGATCCCCCTCCCCGATATTTAATTTACAGACCCCCCTTGTGATGCACAACCCTCCCTTTTTTTTTTTTAGTATCCCTCCCCCCTCCCTCCAAGTCCCTTCACTTATTCTCCTTTTCCTTTTCCCTTTTCCTCTCCTCCCTTTTAATGAGGTGAGAGAAAATTCTCTGAAAAACAAATATGTTAATTATTTACTCTTTGAGCCTCTCCTGATGAGAGTAAGATTCACACAATGATTCTCCCCCTCACTAAGTTCCCTCAGATATGGTGTATTTTCTATGCCTCTTCCTGGGATGTAGTTTCCCTCTTTTTTCATTCCTTCCCCTTTTTCTGAACCGACCTCCTTCCCTTTACTACACCCCCCTTTTTTTCTTTTATATCAGTAAAATCAAATTATCCTTGAGTACTTTTTATATACCCACAACAGAGTTACAGTTCTCAAGGGTTCTGTGTACCTTTTTCTGTTTCTCTTCAGTCTTGTGGATGTAGATCAAATTTTTTGTTTAAGTCTGGTTTTTTTCTTAGAAACATATAGAATTTCTCTGTTTCATTGAATTACCATCTTCTTCCATGGAAAAAGATGCTAAACTTAGCTGGGTAGTTCATTCTTGGTTGCAGTCCTTGATCGTTTGCCTTACGGAATATCAGGTTCCAGGCCCTTCTATCTTTTAATGTGGAGGCAGCCAGATCTTGTGTGACCCTTATTGTGGCACCTTGGTATTTAAATTGTTTTTTTCTAGCTGCTTACAGGATTTTCTCCTTTGTGTGGTAATTCTGCAGCTTAGCCACAATATTTCGTGGTGTTCTTTTTTTAGGGTCTATTTCAAAAGGAGTTCTATGAATTCTTTCCACATCTACTTTCCCTTCTGTTTCTATTATCTCTGGACAGTTCTCTTTGATAATTTCCTGTAAAATAGAATCTAGGCTCTTTCTTTGGTCATAGTTTTCTGGAAGTCCAATGATCCGCAGATTATCTCTCCTAGATCTATTTTCCAGGTCTATAGATTTTCCCAGTAAGTATTCGACGTTGTTCTCCAGCTTCTCATTTTTTTTTTTTTTGTTTTTGTTTTTGTTTTGTTTGACTGACTCTTGGGTTCTCTGTGAATCATTCATTTCTATTTGTTCCATCCTGACTTTTAAGGAGTTATTTTCTTCTTTCACAATTTTTAGTTCTTTTTGTAAATGCCCAATTTCGTTTTTAAATGAATTATTTTGCTCTATTGAATTTTTTTCCATTTCCCTAATTTTTTTTTGAGAATTATTTTCTTTTTCCAATTCAGAAATTCTATTTTCTTGAGACTTTTTTATCTTTTCCAATTCAGAAATCCTACTTTCCTGTGATTTTTTAACCTTTTCTAATTCACAAATTTTGTTTCCCTGCATCTCCTGTGAATTCTTTATTTTTTCCTACTCCAATTTCAGGATGTTGTTATTCTCTATCAAAGCTTCCCTTTCCTTTACCCATTTTTCTTCAAACTCCCTTAATTTTTTAATAGTCTCTTCATGGAGAGAGTTATGTGATGGGTGGCAGGAATCATTCCCCTTTAGGTTGTTATCTGCTGTCTCTCTGCTGTTAACTTCCTCGGGGTTGGATACCCGCTCTTTCTCTGTATAGAAGGAATCTATGGTTGTTCTGGCTTTTTTGTTCATATTTTTAAAAATCTTTTGGGGTCTGTCCCTGGGGTAGGAAATTATTTATTTACTTCTTTACCAGCTTCCTCCCAGACTGGATGGATGCAGTCATTCTAGCACCTGAGCTAAGATAGAGCTCTGGGAGAGAGTTCCCCACCCCCTCCCTGGAAGTGCCTCAGAGGTGATTAGTACTGCTGTGCCCCGAGGGCGCTGTGTTTTAGTGGCTTCCCTGAGGTTGAGACTGAACAGTAAAGGTAGCACAAAGCCCAGCCTATGCGTCCCGGTGGGGCCTGGATGTCAGCAGCAGGTGATGTGAAAAGCCCCTGTGCTCAAACTGGAAGTGTCTGCCAGAAACCACGGTCCCTATTTCAAAGGTTCTGCTTCTCTGGGACTTCCTGGAGCTGAGTTCCACTCCCTCCAGCTAAACTAGGCAGTTTGTGTTGCCTTGGGCCGTATCCACCCATTTGTCAATCTCTTAACTATTCTCAGGAGGTAGCTGAGGCCACGCCCCCTGGTGCGGAGATCTGCTGAGTCACCCCCAGGGTCCTGGAAAATCTAATCTATCTGAGTTTTTAAGGTATTTTAGCTTTCTCTTTTGAACTGCTAAATAATTAGCAGAGAAGAGCTAACAGCCTGTGCCAGATTCCTTTATCTCAGTGGCTTCTCTGATCCTAGAGCCCTCCCCAGCGGAATCGGCACAGTATGCTAGCACCCAGCCGTCTGTGCTGGCCTCTCTTCTTCCTCCCCTGGGAACTGACCTTTTCTGTTGAAACTCCAGATTCTCTTCAGCTGGTACGTTGTGCTTCCAGTCCTTGTGGTATCTATCAGTCCAGGGCTTTTTCTGAGGCTTAATTTATCTAATTGATTGTGAGGGAGTGAGGACGTTCACAGAGTCGTGTGTTTCTTCTCCGCCATCTTGGCTCCGCCCCCCTGAAGTATTTTCCTACCTCAGCCAATATTCTTTTCCTTCTACTTTGTTAGCAAAAATAAGTACTTCATTATATAATAGTTGGGCATTAGAAGTAAAGCTTGTACAACATAATTACACAATTAGATTATATAAGAAGTATTGATTGATCATTTAAAAAAAAAAAACATTCAAGGATTTTTGTAAGGTGTCAGTAGCCGCATGTAATTGAACTTTCTATTGAGTTTTGGAATATTTAGCTACTTAGCAAATAAATACTATTTTCTTTTTATACTAATACCAAATTAGATTTTGTTGCCAGATTATAATTAGGATCAAGATATATGAGATTCCATGTGTGAATCATTGTACTTTTTTTTTTTTTTTTTTTTTTTGGCTATGGACTACTCTTTTAAAAATAAATATTCCAGTACATAGATCAAATTATCATTCTCCTATCCCTCTCCTCCCTCTAAGACAAAAATAAAACAAACCAAAAGAATAGCAAACATTCTTCCTGTGCCTCCTAAATATCAGTTATTATTTTTGCTTGTACTTTGTTTAACCTTATATAATGCTTTCACTATAACATCCAATGACATAGCACCAAATTTATGCTGATTTGACCCAAGCGATATAGAAACACAGTTCTAGTACACACAATAATCAGTGATTCATTTGTTCCTTATGATTCTAGGCCTTTGGAACATCTTCTACTTGATGTACAAAATGATCAGAAAATGAAAAGTATGTATCCAAGGAATTACTGCTTTTTCCTTGATCCAAAAGAAACTTCATCTGGGGATGTCTAAACAGATATAGCAGAGCTCTTCCGAAGCTAGATTTTCCAATTTCTAACTATTAGGGTGTTTTGTCTACCCTGAATCATTCATTTCCACCTCATTATTTTTCTTCTTACATATCTTTCTGCTTATAGAACACTGTCACCTTTATCTGACCTTAGAAAATGTTACACAGTCACACTTGGAATCATGATCTTGATTACCAAGGATAATCCTTGATAGAAAATGTTATATTCTTTGATTTCTTTACCCTAAATTTAGATTATTGGTTTGGGAAGGAAAGGTGAAGATAATAGGAAGGTAAAGATTTAAACTATATGGATCTTGAAGACCTTTCAGAGTCCCATGTGTTAACTCTGAGGCCTAGAGGAAGATATTAAATGTGAAAGTCCTTTAAAATATATCTGTTTGGGGGCAGCTAGTTGGTGTAGTGGAGAGAACACCAGCCCTGAAATCAGGAGGATCTGAGTTCAAATGTGACCTCAGACACTTAACATTTCCTGTGTGACCTTGGGCAAGTCACTTAACCTCAATTTTTGCCTTAGAAAATATACCTATACATATATGTGTGTGTGTGTGTGTGTGTGTGTGTGTGTGTGTGTGTGAAAGAGTGTTTGTGTATGTATGCATGCATCTGTTTTGATCAGAGAAATGCAAATTAAAACAGCTCTGAAGTGCCACTATATACCTCTCAGATTGGCTAACATGACAGGAATATGTAATGATAAATATTAGAGGGTATATGAAATATGAAAAAAAAAAACTGGGACACTAATACATTATTGGTATAGTTGTGAACTGATGCCACCATGGAGAGCAATATGGAACTATGACCAAAGGGCTATCAAACTATGCATACCCTTTGATCCAACAGTGCCTCTACTGGATCTGTATCCCAAAGAGATCATTTAAAAAGGAAAAGCACCACCACGTGCAAAAATGTTTGTAGTAGCTCTTTTTGTAGTAGCAAGGAACTGGAAATTGAGTGGGTGCCCATTAGTTGGAGAATGGCAGAATAAGTTATGGTATATGGAATATTATTGTTTTAAAAGAAACGATCTGCAGATTGATTTCAGAGAGACCTAGAGAGACTTAAATGAACTGATGCTAAGCGAAGTGAGTAGAACCAGCAACAACAAAACTATGTGACAAACAATTCTGATGAACAAGGCTCTTTTCATTGATGAGGTTCACACCAGTTCCAAAAGCTTTGTGATGAAGAGAACCATCTGCACCCAGAGAAAGGATTGTAGGGGCTGATTGTAGATCACAATATAGTATTTTAACCTTTTTTATTTGCTTGCTTTTTGTTTTCTTTCTAATTTTTTTTTTCCTTTTTGATCTAACTTTTTGTGCAGCATGTTAGTTGTGGAAATATATTTAGAAGAACTGCACATGTTTAACATATATTGGATCACTTGCTATCTAGGGGAGAGAGAGGGGAAGGAAGGGAGAAAAATTGGAACACAATGTTTTGCAAGGGTGAATATTGAAAATTTTGTTTGCATATATTTTGAAAATAAAAAGGTTATTATTTAAAAATATATCTGTTGATAAGTTAAAGGTACTTAAAATGTTAGGTTCAGGGATGTCAGACCCAAAAGTTTATTAGGGTTATATACCATTGTTGTAAAGTATCTCAAAAGTATTTGTAGGAATAGACCTCCACATCAAAGGATAACAATTTATGATACTTCTAGGAGCAGGCTATATCAATAAGGATTTTGTTTTGTATGGAAAGGGGGTACAAATTAAGTTTTAATTAGGGAAAAATGACCTGAGTGGGATGGAGAAGTTGGCATCATATGTTGGCTTTCTGATTGGATACAATAATGGTGGAGTTAATGAAGTTAAAACAATTCAGCTAAGAATTATATCAGAGGCTTCAATCTAATGTGAAGGACTGTCTTAAAGATTCCTAAATTATAGAAAGACCCAATTAAGATCAAAAGGTTAAGATGATCAGCACCCCTCTTTACCTACCTTAGGAGCAGCTTTGGCTGTAAAATTCAGACTTTCTCCTAATAATGCCACTCCTTGCTATATTGCTGAACTCTCCAATATCTAGGATACCATCCTCATCAGTAGTATTAAGGGAGCAAAAAGGCAAGGTACTCTGAAGGACACTAAAAAAAATACCTGTGCCCTTCCTCAAGTTAAGGCTTAGAAGAAACTTTGAGACATCAAGTAAACTCATTTTATTTTCTGCTGCCTGTAATCCTTTCTCTGTTTCTATTGGTAGTATGAAATGTTTACTCGTGGATAGGGCAAGTCATAAAAGTACAATCTGGAATATCTAAGTAATAATGTCCTCCACAACACTACATCATGCTAGTATTAGACTAGATTTGTACAAAACCTGTTAGTATTAAGCAGGCTTTGGAGAATACAGATTATAATGATGTACTAGACTACATTGTAAGTGGTCTGTAATACTCCTGATGTTCTGCAATTCTAAGACATCAAAGCTAGTATAATTATTCCAAAACATTGAAGATCTAACAATCAGGGAGAGGAAGCTTTGTGTTGGGTCAGTAGGAAAAAGTTTGGTTAAAGGAAATATGAAAAACTAGAAAGGGACCAGATTCAGATTCAAAGCTGGTTTACTTATAATCAATAGAATCTAGCACAAATCACTGAACCTCTCAGGCCTCGATTTCCTTATTTGTATGCATAGAGAACAGTGATTTGTTGGGGGGAAGGGATGCAGAACTGTGCCACTTAACCTGCTCCTCTTTTGGGCTTTCTCCAAACTGATTTGCATAAGAAACAGGGGCATTATGGGCATTGAAAGGAATCCCTTTACCATTGTTCTGGCCAGTACTTCTTCAGAATTGCTCAGTGTAATCCCTGGCATGATTTGAAGGAGAAATAGGCTAGTGGCCAAGAGACATACTATAAGCTAAAAGGAATTTCAGATAAAAACCTCAGATAAGAATTTACAGTATCCTATGTAATGCCGGCAAAAGAAAATTTGCTCAAAATGCCTGCTTAAAGAGTTCATAAGAATTCAGAAGACAAACTTTCAAATGCTGAAGAGTTAGTTGCTAGGAGGGGCTGAACTACAATAGAAATTTGCTAAAGACATCTCCAGGGGCTTAGGATGTAAAAATACTGGCAGAATACTCCCTAAGAGGCCTTCAGAGATACTGAAAATTTGGAGACACTTAAAAGTAAGTAGGCTTAGCATCCCAGAACACTAATGGATGGGTTTTACAGAGAAGATCATGAGAGACTGTTCAGACTGGAAAATAAATTGCTTTATGATATTGCTTGAGGAGATTGGTAACTGCAAAAATCACATGCATTTTCTGATGTTCCTTATTGACTCAATGTTTATCTTTTCTCACTAGTAATATATTAAACTGTGGCAGAATTTAATCCTGTGATATGAATGAAATTTTACAATAAATAAGATGATGTTGTTCTTTTTTGGTGTTATTTGTTATTGTTGACATCTTTGTTATTATCTAGGCATGTGAATTCACTAGTATATGTAGCTTTTGGTGAGGAACTAAACATTGTTAATTTTTCTACACCAGAGAGTTTCAGTCTCTTGCCCAGAGTCCCACAGCCACTTTGTATCAGAGCAAATCTTCAGCCCAAGTCTTGTTGCCTTTGAAGCCTACTCTCTCAACCATGACATATACGTTTTATTATTATTTTCGCTTTGAAAATAATGTGTAATGCCACAGTCTCCTTGAACAGCCCTACCTCAATCATTCTGCCCTAAACTTCAGGTTATCATACCACCCTTTCCTCTTGATCATCAGAATAATTGATAAGGATAAAAGATCTTATATTTTAGAATATCAGATGCTGCTCCCCATCCCAATCTATTAGGATATCAGATAACTTTCCACATCAGAATATCAGATAATCTTCCCATCTCAGGTGCTTCCCCATTATGTTGTCCCTATCCACTCCCCATTATGTCATTGTTTCTGACTCCTTATAAAGAATCTCTATACCCCACATTCCAGACTAGATACTTGGAGGTGAGAGTTCGATCTAGTCAATTGACTTACTCTCCAATAAATTAAATTATTATAACTCTCTAACTCTATCTCACCTCAGTTTCTATGCATTACAATGTATCCACTATTCAAATGGTAAAAGCAACAAATCAATAAGGACTCATTAGTAATGCTTTTAAGTGTCTGTCAATTAGTCAATAAATATTTATTAAGCAACTGTCAATGCTAAGTGCTTAGTGCTGAGAACACAAAATCAAGAAAAACAAAACAAATCAAAATATAAACAATTCATTGCACTTAAAGAGTTCACAATTTTTGAGGCTGTATACATTGTCCCAACCCACAATGAGCCTTGACCCTGTGGTATCATTCAAGTGGACATTTGTCAAGAGAGGAGGGAGCATTTCTACTTGTAAAAATAAAAAGGCTACCTAAAATCTATAAACATGCATCCTCCTTTGCTGATATTGTTAAGTTTCCTATTCCCCCAATATATTGATCAAAAGTCTTATTAGATATTGTACACATATTATCACATAGATTTAATATATTTATATATATATATATATATATATATATATATAGCAATAGTATATAGTATATTAATATATTTTATGCTTAAATACATGTATATACATATATAACAATTATATATGTAGGTAGAATTATGTATGTATTTAGATATATGTATTTATGCAAATACACACATCTATGTATATATGTATGTATGTATGTGTGTGTATACATATATGTCTATGATGTGTGTAATGAAGATACCAGATAATAGTAGACACCAAAAATTGGAATTTGGTCACATTAAGAATTCACCTTGTCTATTTTCCTTGGCAAAAAAGTTGATTTATATGGGGGAATAGATTACAGACAAAAGGAAGGGATACAATAGATACCAGGAATGGTAAATGTGAACTGGAGTGGGAGAGCATAAGAAAGATAAGCTCTTCAGTGGAAATCATAGTTACCCAATAGAAAGGGAGCATCCCATGAGACATGTCCCTTAGCTAGCAGACATAATCCTGAAAGGGATTTAGCACCCTAAAAAGAGTTAGTTACCTGTAAGAAGGAGAAGTAGTTTTGGGAAGCATAGTGAAGTTAGGAAAGATACAATGTGGCATGGGGGAGGGTTAAGGATAAAGATACCATGAGGTGGTGTCATGTGATGGCCCATAGATTTATAGGGAACATTTAACCTCAGGGACAAGATTGGGATTTTTTGACAGGACATGACAAGGTGTGACTGCCTGAGAGAATTACACAGGGTGGGTTTCAAGAGTTTGATATAACTTGTATTTCTGACCAGAAAACATCCTTTGAGGGTGGGATCATAGAACTAAACTGATCTCTATCAGTGTCTTCTTCCTCTTGCTTGCTTCAAGGATCAATTCTTTAGTTTCTCTCTGTTCAACACACCAATCAGGATCTCATCATATACATACATGTATGTGTATACACATATATTTCTTATACTAGAATGGAGTCAATGTTGTCTATCCATAGCAGGCAGTAACTAATTCTATGATCATCGGTATAGACTCAGATCCTTAATCTCTATAAGTGAGATAATAAAATAATAATTTAGTACACATTTCAGAGAGTAATTGTGAATAAATATTTCTGTAAACTTTCATACTATATATACATGATACAATTATTTAGTGAGAAACTGGAAAGTGATTTTAATTTGGCACTAGAGGATCTTGTTTTAAAGTTTGCCTTTGCCATATAATATTTGTGTGATCTTGGACAACACACTTATACACTTATAACTGTGGTTTCATTATTTGTAAAGTAAGAATTTTTGATAACATGATCTTGAAAATGACATGTAAATATCAATATATGACCCCATAGACTGAAAATGCATATGTTTGCATGCAATTCAATCTCTAGCTCTTTCTAAATTTAGCCCTGTTAAAGTAAACTGAACAATTTTTTTTAATTTTTCACAAATTAGAATTGTCTATATGCTCTTTAAAAAGTCAATATACAATATAGAACAATATTTTTTATTAATTTTATAATTATAGCATTTTTGACAGTATATATGCATAGGTAATTTTTTCCCAACATTATCCCTTGTACTCCCTTCTGTTCTGAATTTTTCCCCTCCTCTCCACCCCCTCCCCTAGATGGCAGGCATTCCCATATATATATTAAACATGTTATAGTATATACTGGGTACAATGTATATGTGCAGAACCAAATTTTTTGTTGTTGTTGTTGCAAAGGAAGAATTGGATTCAGAAGGTAAAAATAACCTGGGGAGAAAAACAAAAAATGATATCAGTTTATATTCATTTCCCAGTATTCCTTCTCTGGCTGTAGCTGATTCTGTCCATCATTGATCAATTGGAATTGGATTACTCTAGAACAAGTTTTAAAAGAATGCCATCATGCCAATAACATGTGGTACTTTTACAAAACCAAATTTTTATCCATCATTTCAGTCAATAAATATGTTTTGAAAAATATCTAATATATGCAATTTATTCTCATCTATAAGGAGTTTAAAGGAAACTATTGTAGCTCCTGGCTTCAAAAACTTAATAATGCAACAGGGAAGATTGATGTGTACCCAGATAGGTTTAATAAAAGACTGCTAAATCTACCACTGACTTTCCATATTCTACCTCAAAAAATGATTTTCTCAACCTTTGTTTTTTCATATTTCAAAAAGTAACAGGCCTTCGCATATCTACATCTGTTCCCAAAGTATTCTCTTTGTCCCAACTGAGTAAGGCATTACAGAAACTTTGTCATCAAATTCTATAATCACTATATTGTAATTTATTGGACAAATGTTAAATTATTTCTTGTGCAAATCCAGTTAGCTATGAAACATTTTATTTATCCAGTCTTCTGCTGTCACCAAGCAACTTGCTTTCTTTCCTCTGTAGTTTTATGCTACTTGTAAGACTAGACTTATATTGCCTTCTTAAGCATGTCTGAATCTTTTCCCATCCAAACCTGAAACAGAAAGAGACCAAAATTAGACTACATTCTCCTGTGTTTCCTTTTTTTTATTATTTTTTTTTTATTTTTATTTTATTTTTATTTTTTTTTTAATTTTTTATTTTATTTTATAATTATAACATTTTTGACAGTACATATGCATGGGTAATTTTTTACAACATTATCCCTTGCACTTACTTCTATTCAGATTTTTTCCCTTCCTCCCCCAACCCCCTCCCCCAGATGGCAAGCAGTCTTATATATGTTAAATACATTACAGTATAATTTAGATAAAATATATGTGTGTAGAACCGAATTTTTTGTTGCACAGGAAGAATTGGATTCAGAAGGTAAAAATAACAGTTTACATTCATTTCCCAGTGTTCCTTCTCTGGATGTAGCTGGTTCTGTCCATCATTAATCAATTGGAATTGGATTAGCTCTTCTCTATGTTGAAGAAATCCACTTCCATCAGCATACATCCTCGTACAGTATCATTGTTGAAGTGTATAATGATCTTCTGGTTCTGCTCGTTTCACTCAGCATCAGTTGATGTAAGTCTCTCCAAGCCTCTCTGTATTTCTCCTGTTGGTCATTTCTTATAGAACAATAATATTCCATAACATTCATATACCATAGTTTACCCAACCATTCTCCAATTGATGGACATCCATTCCTCTTCCAGCTTCTAGCCACTATGAAAAGGGCTGCCACAAACATTTTGGCACATACAGGACCCTTTCCCTTCTCTAGTAGTTCCTTGAGGTATAAGCCCAGTAGTAGTATGGCTGGGTCAAAGGGTATGCACATTTTGATAACTTTTTGGGCATAATTCCAGATTGCTCTCCAGAATGGTTGGATTCTTTCACAACTCCACCAACAATGCATCAGTGTCCCAGTTTTCCCACAGCCCCTCCAACATTCATCGTTATTTGTTCCTGTCATCTTAGCCAATCTGACAGGTGTGTAATGATACCTCAGAGTTGTCTTAATTTACATTTCTCTGATCAATAGTGATTTGGAACACTCTTTCATATGAGTGGAAATAGTTTTAATTTCATCATCTGAAAATTGTCTGTTCATATCCTTTGACCATTTATCAATTGGAGAATGGCTTGATTTCTTATAAATTAAAGTCAATTCTCTGTATATTTTGGAGATGAGGCCTTTATCAGAACCTTTAACTGTAAAATTTTTTTCCCAATTTGTTACTTCCCTTCTAATCTTGTTTGCATTAGTTTTGTTTGTGCAGAAACTTTTTAATTTGGTGTAATCAAAATGTTCTATTTTGTGATCAATAATGGTCTCTAGTTCTCCCTTGGACACAAACTCCTTCCTCCTCCACAAGTCTGAGAGGTAAACCATCCCATGTTCCTCCAATTTATTTATGATTTCGTTCTTTATGCCTAAATCTTGGACCCATTTTGATCTAATCTTAGTATGTGGTGTTAAATGTGGGTCCATGCCTAGTTTCTGCCATACTAATTTCCAGTTTTCCCAGCAGTTTTTGTCAAATAATGAGTTCTTATCCCAAAATTTGGGATCTTTGGGTTTGTCAAAGATTAGATTGCTATTTTTATTCACTATCTTGTCCTGTGAACCTAACGTATGCCACTGATCAACTAGTCTATTTCTTAGCCAATACCAAATGGTTTTGGTGACTGTTGCTTTATAATATAGCTTTAAATCAGGTACACTTAGACCACCTTCCTCTGACTTTTTTTTTCATTAGTTCCCTTGCAATTCTCGACCTTTTATTCTTCCATATGAATTTTGTTGTTATTTTTTCTAGGTCATTAAAATAGTTTCTTGGGAGTCTGATAGGTATAGCACTAAATAAATAGATTAGTTTGGGGAGTATTGTCATCTTTATTATATTCGCTCGGCCTATCCAAGAACATTGAATGTCTTTCCAATTATTTAAATCTGACTTTATTTTTGTGGCAAGTGTTTTGTAATTTTGCTCATATGATTCCTGACTCTCCTTTGGTAGATATATTCCCAAATATTTGATACTATCGACTGTTATTTTGAATGGAATTTCTCTTTGTATCTCTTGCTGTTGGATTGTGTTGGTAATGTATAAAAATCCTGAGGATTTATGTGGATTTATTTTGTATCCTGCGACTTTGCTAAAATTCTGAATTATTTCTAATAGCTTTTTAGCAGAGTCTTTGGGGTTCTCTAAGTATACCATCATGTCATCTGCGAAAAGTGACAATCTGATTTCTTCATTTCCTACTCTAATTCCTTGGATCTCTTTCTCGGCTCTTATTGCCAAGGCTAGAGTTTCTAGTACTATATTGAATAGTAATGGTGATAGTGGGCAACCTTGTTTCACTCCTGATCTTACAGGGAAAGGTTCTAGTTTATCACCATTACATATGATGTTTACTGAAGGTTTTAAATATATGCTCCTTATTATTTTAAGGAATAGTCCATTTATTCCTATACTCTCAAGCGTTTTTAGTAGGAATGGATGTTGGATTTTATCAAATGCCTTTTCTGCATCTATTGAGATGATCATATGGTTTTTATTAATTTGATTATTAATATGGTCAATTATACTAATAGTTTTCCTAATATTAAACCAGCCCTGCATTCCTGGTATAAATCCCACTTGGTCATAGTGTATTATCCTGGGGATGATTTTCTGAAGTCTATTTGCTAATATCTTATTTAATATTTTAGCATCAATATTCATTAAGGAAATTGGTCTATAGTTTTCTTTCTCAGTTTTCGATCTACCTGGTTTAGGTATCAGTACCATGTCTGTGTCTAGAAGGAATTTGGTAGGACTCCTTCAATCCCTATTTTTTCAAATAGTTTACATAGCATTGGAGTTAGTTGTTCTTTAAATGTTTGGTAGAATTCACCTGTAAATCCATCTGGTCCTGGGGACTTTTTCTAAGGAGGTTGGTTAATAGCTTGGTCTATTTCTTTTTCTGAGATGGGACTATTTAGACTACTTACTTCTTCCTCTGTTAATCTGGGCAAGCTATATTTTTGAAGGTATTCTTCCATTTCATTTAAGTTATCGAATTTATCGGCATAAAGTTGAGCAAAGTAGCTCCTAACTATTGTTCTAATTTCCTCTTCATTAGTGGTGAGTTCACCCTTTTCATTTTGAAGACTATCAATTTGCTTTTTCTCTTTCCTTTTTTTAAATCAGGTTTACTAAGGGTTTGTCTATTTTGTTGGTTTTTTTCATAAAACCAACTCTTAGTTTTATTAATTAATTCAATAGTTTTTTTACTTTCAATTTTATTAATCTCACCTTTTATTTTTTGAATTTCAAGTTTTGTGTTTGTCTGGGGGTTTTTAATTTGTTCCTTTTCTAGCAATTTTAGTTGTAAATCCAATTCGTTGGCCCTCTCTTTCTCTACTTTATGCAAGTAGGCCTGTAGAGATATAAAACTTCCCCTAATTACTGCTTTGGCTGTATCCCACACATTTTGGTATGATGTCTCATTATTGTCATTTTCTTGGGTGAAGTTATTAATTATGTCTATGATTTGCTGTTTTACCCAATCATTCTTTAGTATAAGATTATTTAGTTTCCAATTATTTTTTGGTCTATTTTCCCCTGGCTTTTTATTAAATGTTATTTTGATTGCATTATGGTCTGAAAAGGATGCATTTACTATTTCTGCCTTACTGCATTTGATTTTGAGGTTTTTATGCCCTAGTATATGATCAATTTTTGTATAGGTTCCATGAACTGCTGAGAAGAAAGTATATTCCTTTCTGTCTCCATTTAGCTTTCGCCAAAGATCTATCATATCAAACTTTTCTAGTATTCTATTTACCTCTTTGACTTCTTTCTTATTTATTTTGTGGTTTGATTTATCTAATTCTGATAGTGCAAGGTTGAGATCTCCTGCTATTATAGTTTTGCTATCTATTTCCTCTTGCAGCTCTCTTAATTTCTCTTTTAAGAATTTAGATGCTGCACCACTTGGTGCATACATGTTTAATATTGATACTGCTTCACTATTGATGCTTCCCTTTAGCAGGATATAATGCCCTTCCTTATCTCTTTTAATTAGATCAATTTTTGTTTTTGCTTGATCTGAGATGAGGATGGCTACTCCTGCTTTTTTGGTTTTGCCTGAAGCATAATAGATTCTGCTCCACCCTTTTACTTTTAGTTTGAATGTCTCATCCTGTTTCAGGTGTGTTTCCTGTAAACAACATATAATAGGATTCTGACTTTTAATCCAGTCTGCTAACTGCTTCCTCTTTATGAGGCAGTTTGCCCCATTCACATTTATGGTTAGAAGGACTAATTCTATATTGCTTGCCATCCTATTAACCCCTACTTATGCTTTTCCCCTTTCCTTCCCTTTTACCCTCCTATCCAGTATTAAACTGGTAAACACCACTTTCTTTTCACAGCCCTCCCTTTTTAGGATCCCTCCCCCACCTTAAAGATCCTCCCCTTATTTTATCCCTTTTCCTCGAAATTACTGTATTCCCTTCCCCTTAGCTTACTCCTTCCCTTTCACTTTTCAATGAAGTAGAAGAACTTTCACCATAAATCGAATATGTCTATTGATACACGCTATGTTCATCTCCCTCCTTTCTTTCTCTCAGATATAATAGGTTACCTTTGCCTCTTCATGAGATGTAGTACCACCAATTTATACTTTTTTATGATATAATCTCCTTTCCACCTCTAGTTTCTAAGACAAATTGTACATATGTTCTTTACGTATTTTTTTGACAGAAGTATAGTTCTCAAGATTTCTTTTTACCTTTTTAGAAATCTCTTGAGTTCTGTATTTGAAGATCAAACCTTTTATGTAGGTCTGGTTTTTTCATCAAAAATAGATGGAATTCATTTATTTCGTTAAATGTCCATCTTCTTCCCTAGAAAACGATGCTCATTCTTGCTGGGTAAGTTATTCTTGGCTGCATACCAAGTTCCTTAGCCTTTCGGAATATCATGTTCCAGGCCCTGCGTTCTTTTAATGTGGACGCTGCTAGATCCTGTGTTATCCTTATTGTGGATCCTCCATATCTGAATTGTTTTTTTTCTAGCAGCTTCCAATATCTTTTCCTTTGTCTGATGGTTCTTGAACTTGGCCACTATATTTCTTGGCGTTTTGATTTTAGGGTCCCTTTCAGTAGGTGATCGATGAGTTTTCTCAATGTCTATTTTACCCTCTGTTTCCAAAACGTCTGGGCAGTTCTCTTTGATAATTTCCTCGAAAATGGTGTCCAAGCTCTTTTTTTCCTCCCATTTTTCAGGGAGTCCGATTATTCTCAAATTGTCTCTCCTGGATCTGTTTTCCAGGTCTGTTGTCTTTCTGGTAAGGTACTTGACAGTCTTTTCAATTGTTTCATTTCTCTGGTTTTGCTTGACTCCCTCTTGGTTTCTCCTTGAGTCATTCATTTCTACTTGTTCCAATCTAATTTTCAATGATGTATTTTCTTCACTCACTTTTTTTATATCTCTTTGTAATTGTCCAATTTTGTTTTTATCTTCTATGGAATTTTTTTCCATTGTATCCATTTTATTTTTTAGAGAGCTGATTTCTTTTTCCAGCTCTCTAATCCTGTTTTCCTTGGAGTTGTTTACCTTTTCCAGCTCACTAATCTTGTTTCTCAATGATTTGATTTCTTTATCCATTCTGTCTTTGAATGCATGGGATGACTTCTCCAGGCTCTCTTGCCAAGCTTCCCTTTCCTTTTCCCATTTCTCTCCAGCTCTCTTGTGAGAGCCTTTTTGATTTCCTCTATGAGGTTCTTTTGTATTGAGGAGCAGCTTATATCCCTCCCAGGGGATACATCTGGGGACATTCTGTTCCTAGTCTCTTCAGCATTTGAAGTCTGCTCCCTCTCCACACAGAAGCTGTCAATGGTTAGAGCCCTTTTGAATTTTTTGTTCATTTTGTCAGAGTAGGAATCAAAGAAAACAAACTGACAAGAGAAACAATTGGTCTGTTTTGCGGGGGATAGGGCTGGATGGTATTAATGGGCTTCCTCTACAGACTGGGGGTAGGGCAGCAGAGAGCCACTAACAGAACAGCAATGACTGTACTGAGTCTGCGCTCTGAGGCTCTGAGAACGCACTGAGTCAGTCCAGGTGGGGGTTGGGGGTGGCCGGGCTCTGAGAGACGCTGGCTTTCTGGGGTTTTAATCTTCACCTTCGGTGTTTACACCCTCTCCACCGCTCCTGGCTTGCTGCCAAGATGGAGCATCCACACTGGGGCAAAAGCCCTTTCACAGAAACGGCAGAGATCACACCCCTCCCCCTCTGGTCTGAGCTGTGTGAGCTGCCTGTCTTGCTCTGGCTGTCTGCCCTCAGTCTGCGCCCAGTCTGATTGACCCTCCCCCAAACAAACACAGACCTTTTCTGGCGACTTTCAAGGATGTCTTCTCTTGGTGATAATTTGTGGATTTCTTTCTGGGTCAAGCATTAAGTCAGAGGCTTCTCATGAAGTAAGTTCTGAGAGAAAACGAGGAGCTCAAGCAGCTGTCTGCCTCCACGCCGCCATCTTGGCCAGAAGTCGTCTCCTGTGTTTCCTACTACCATGCTGGTAAAATCCCAGTAAATAAAAATGTTTACTTGATGGTTCAATTTAATCTACCAAACACTAAAGTATTAGCATGATAGAAGTAGAACATGATAGAGTGTTTAAATCAGAATCAAGACTTGCAACATTTGATAGTTGTATGATAAAGAATGGAATTTTTTATTTTTTTAAAATGTTTTTTAATGTTTTATTTGTTTGCTTTTTATTTCTGATAAAACTTCTGGTTCCTCGTCTTCTACATGGAAGTTAAAAACTAAGATAGTGCTTGAATATAGTACTTTAAAGCCATAATTTACTATTAACATAATTGGAATAAAATATAATGTTCTTTCACCTTAAGTGAAAAAAAAAATCAAAGTTATAACATAGTTCAGATTTGTTGTTGTTTGTCATTTGTGCTCAAAAAATGACCAAAATGACATCACAATGCTGGGGTCAATTTTAGAAGGTTCTACCATAGATTTGACACAAATAGTCTATATAAATATTTGGAAGGGAGATGTCTCTAGTAAAAAGCTTAGATTTATGTTAGCATTGTAAGCCTTACAAAATACTTCACATGCATTTTCTCATAATTTAACTTAGAGATAGATGCTATTGATATTTGCATTTACTCAAGTAAGAGGGGCGGGGGGGCAGGTTTAAGTAAACTGGCCAGGAATACATAGGACTTAAATGTTTCTAGTCTAGAAAAGTTTAAAACTGAATCTTCCTGATTCCCAGTCTAGTGTTCTGGGATCACATTGGCAATGTCATACACATATTTTTTCACATTTTTATGCACTATATCATTGTCAAGTATTATCCTTTCTTAATTGAGTATTATAAAGCATTACAATAAGTTAATGGGATATCTACCGACCTCATGTAGATTAATATTTTACTGGAAAGATAATTTCTTTTAAATTGCTCAATTTCTCTCTCCATAACATTTAATAAGTCAAGTCAACACCTTTTTTTTTTTTTTTTTTTTTTTTTAATTAAGCCATTATTATGTCACAGACACTGTGTTTGATTCTGGAAATACAAATAAAAACTAAGAGAGAGATAGGCTCTCTCTTTAAGTAATTGGAGTTGGGAGAGCAATGTAGTGTTGCTGGTCTGTACTTTTTCTTAAAATGCAAATTATGGAAAAAAAAAAAAAAAAAACTTAGCAATGAGAAAAGGGGTCAAGAGAGGAGGAAAAAATATTCCAGTATGAAAAGGAGAGAAAGGACTTGGTCCTGAGACATATTGGTGAAAGCCACAGTCAAAAAAGAAATCTGGTAAGAAGTGAAATATGGAATGAACTTTTTTCATGTGTTTTGTTTTTGCATCAGTGTTTTGCTATCAGTGGCATTGTTCTACTTTTTAAAAGCTTTTTTCACACTCCCAGACATTTCAATTTATATTGAACAGAACAGTTCTTAAATAAAAATATGTATTTGAAAGAAACTTCATGATGTATGCCCATTTTTATATATGCAAGAGAAAATGTGGTTATGTCTCATTTTTAGAACTTGATCCATGTTAGGTTCTTACTAAATGTGAATGAGATAATGAGATATTAGGTTCTTACTAAGTGCTAAGTCGGTACTTGACAATTATCTAATTCTGGCCTTCACTGGGGAGAAGCTTTAATGCTTAGGAGGAACAAGTTCATTGGTTGAAGTAATTTTTCCCAGATGCCCTTGCATTATCCCATGCCCATTCTCTGGGAGGATAAAAGAGGGAAGTCACTACTCTGGACCAGAGTTAACAGCCAACTGTCTGGAGACAACGGGTTCTCTACAGGAAGAAGAATCTGTCTGAGAGATTTGAGTTGACACAGCAGATCTCCACCCAGAGAGCTTTCGGCAGCTTATGGAGATAACAGCACATTACAAATTGGCGCCCCACGTTGGGCACCAATGAACTTGCCAATGAACTTGGGCACCAATGAACTTGCTCCTCCTAAGCATTCAAGCTCTTCCCCAGGAATTCACAAGTAAAAACTCCCAGTAAAGGCCGGAACTAGAGAATTGTCAAGTACCAACTTAGCACTCAGTAAGAACCTAACAGATCCATATGCTTTTTTTTTTTTTTTTTTTTTTTTTTTTTTTTCCTGAGGCTGGGGTTAAGTGACTTGCCCAGGGTCACACAGCTAGGAAGTGTTAAGTGTCTGAGACCAAATTTGAACTCGGGTCCTCATGAATTCAGGGCTGGTGCTCTAACCACTGTGCTACCTAGCTGCCCCGATGCATATGCTTAATTGTAAAATTTCTATTTTTATATTTTGAAGCCTTGTTAATTGAATGACATCAGTTCCAATTTGGATTCAGGTTCAATTTAGATTAGAAAGTCTCTTTGATCAATCAATAGTTATAGACTAGAATTCTCTAAAACAAAATGCTTTGCATAAACAAAATGAAAAATATACAGTGTAATCAATTAAATTTAATTGTAATAGTCCACATTAACAAAAATAAATTTACTTCCATATATTGTCAAGATAACTTTTCATTCAGTTTTTTTTCTCCATCAATATCCTCTTTGTATTCATTTCTATTCATGTTTTCTCCTCACAGTCTTTTTATAGAATATTTAATATCCTAAATGCAAAAAGAAATAATGCTTAGCCCTGGATTATATAATAATTCACTTTTTAGATTTTTCTAATGTAGTAAATTAAAACATCTTTTCTCCAAAGAGGTTCTCTTTCCCGCACTCTTAAATGTCACTGTCCTAAAGTTAATATTAATCTTAAATGTCAGTCTGGCAGTCTATTTCCATATATATAATATGTATTCTTAAATACATATATACACACATACAATATATTTACATATATGTACACACATATGTACACACATTCACATACACATATGTGTATATACATATAAACAATGATCTGTCTCTATATTCATATGAAATCACGATGGGAGAGTGAAAGTTGGGTAAGGAAAAAAGCTACTTGAGCATTATAATAAGAATTAGTACTTCAGAAACTAAATAAAATACTTAACCAGATAATCAAAGAACAAAGATACAATAACGCTAAAGAAATCTCACTTTGACAGCATGACTTGCTCAGTAACTCATTAAAAAAAAAAAAAAAATGTCTTTATAACTCAGTAGCCTTCTCAATAAAATGAGACCTTTTCAGTCTAGCCATCTATTACAAAGATGAGGTCTAAGTGAATAGGTGAATTTAAGTGTCTTAACAGGTTATTAGTGTCAGATTGCTAGATAATGCTGATATTTTCAATTTAAAGTAAAGACTTCTTTTCTAATCTTCATTTTTGCTCACATTGAAAAAGATAGTAATTTGAACTGAAAGAAGTATTAAACTGAAACACGGATAAATTAGGTTAGATAAGAACATTTCTCAACTGTAAAGATGATTAAAGATGGCAACAAGTTACCAATTTAAGGCTTTTAAAATAATCCTATTACATGGTTTCTGCACTGACTGTTATTTGGTTACAGAAGACTAGACCATAAGACATCAATCAACTGGGGTGGGGTTGGCACAGGACAATGGATTTAGAGGACATAAATAGCACTCAGCTTCCTTTATTAGGCAAGGACAAAAAAACAACTCTAAACTATGCAAAATAGAGCTTAATGCACTAAAAGTTCTAAATTATAATAGGAATTCAAAAATGAAATTAAGATCTTCCCGTCTCTCCGCATCTACTCAATTTAGGCCTATTTGATCTTAATACAATTGCTGGGTTTTTTGGTCCCAGATGTGAAAGTTATAGTTATAGGTCTGACAATCAACAAATCATTATTATTTACCTGTTTTACGTGGATATTACTATTTTAAACTCTTTGATAGTATGAAAGTATAAACTGCCTTTTGCTTTTTTCATTGGCTATAAAATAATTAGAGAAATATGTAAGCTAAGCTATTTTAATGCATTAAGTCTCAGTAGCTTAAGATTGCATTAAGATTTTTGGGACATGCTATTTCAGCAAAACACATTTTCAGAGGTCTTCTATCTCTTTGATCACATATAAGAATTGAATCTATTTATGTACTAGAATATTTGTTCTGGTTTTTCTTCTCTGATATATATATATATATATATATATATATATATATATATATATATATATATATATATATATATATATATATATGGTAAAAAACAAAAAGAAACAAATATATATATGGTAAAAAACAAAAAGAAACAAATAAACCAAAGCTTGTTTTGCACTTTTGTTTTATCTTGAAAAATGTGGAAATTAGAAGTTCCTTGGAATGTTACAAGCCTTGCTTCATTGTCCTAACCCAGCTAGAGATACCTAATTTTTCACACCATTTAACAGATTAATCCAGCTCACCTGAATGCTTAGCCTCAAAGCATGTTAAGCAATCTGCTGTAAAATGGAATACTTCAGGAGTACTTCACAGATTTTCTCTATGCTAACTAGGCACTTGAGAGACATTTTTAGTATACCTAGAATTCCCTTGACTACATGTCAATCAGATGTGGAAAATGGCTTCTTAAATCAGTGTCTCCCCTTTCTCCCCCTTAAAAAGCATAACCTCTGTCACTGAGAAAGTTATAAATACATACTGAAAAATCTGTAAACCACTTAACACACCTGGAAGATTGTGCATAGAGTAAAAAAAAATCCATTTCTGTGTTAATGACTGTACTATCTCAATCCTCCCTTAAATCTACCCATGGCTCAAAGGAAAAAAAAAAATGTTGATTTATTTGTAATCTTTTCTGATTTGCTTGAAATAATTTATTTTAGGTCATCCCTTATTTAGTTTAAGAATAATTTAATTTTATCTCCTATATAGAGAGGTATTTTAAAATTACTCTTTCAGGATATGAATTAATTATTTTTTATTCTGTATCATTCTAATCTCAAATCCAAGTATGACACTGATCAAGTCTTTTATATGTAAGGATTGATCTTTTATACAACTATTCATGCTATAATGTTATAAAGACAATCTAGAAAGACTCCTGCTATTATATATTCAGCAGACATACTACATCTAGTTTTTGTTCACCGCTTATTGAGAAACAGCTTATAAAACATCATTCTATACTTCTGTTAAAAGCCTGAAGATATTTTAATTTGAACATTAAACATTGGAACAATATTACTTATCCAGTGAAAGTAAACACTTCCTCTCTACTACATATCAGACAATGAAACAAGATTGCTGTATGCCTTGAAGCATTCACAACCTCACAAATCTGCCAGGGGCCTATGATAGTTAATATTCACAGAAAGGAATGATTCACTTTACCCAAAATATTTCCCACTTTAAAAATTGATGCAAAATGAAATATATTTACCTATGGAAGCCTATTATTAAAAAATATAGACATGTTCTCATAGAGGTGGGTGACAAACCCATGTAATCTCTGGTCAAAATGAATGTCATATTTTATAATACAACAACTCTTTGCCCACTCCCACACTCCAATCCATACTTGTAAAACTCATTTTGTAAATGGTTGATGTTATATATACCCTTAAGACTGGATTCATAGGAGGGGACAGAGAAAAGATGGCAGAGCAGATACACTCAAATTTATAAGCTCCCTTCTTCCCTCATTACCAATTAGTTAAATCAGCCTCAAAAACATCCCAGGAAGAGGCATAGAAAATATACCACATCTGAGGGAATTTAGAGAGGGGGAGAAACATTGTGTGAATCTTACTGTCATCAGAATAGGCTCAAAGAGTAAATAATTGACATATTTGTTTTTTCAGACAATTCTCTCTCACCTCATTAAAAGGGGGGAGAGGAAAAGGGAAAAGGAAAAGGGGAATGAGGGAAGGGACTTGGAAGGAGGGGGGAGGGATACTAAAAAGGGAGGGCTGGGTATCAAAAGTGGGGTCTATAAATTAAATATTGGGGAAGGGGTTCAGGCGGGTCAAGGGAAAAAGCATAATCTGGGGATAATATGATGTAAGGAAATACAGAATTAGTAATTTTAACTGTAAATGTGAATGGGATGAACTCTCCCATCAAACAGAGACAGATAGCAGACTGGATCAAAAGTCAGAAACCTACAATATGTTGTTTACAGGAAACACACTTAAAGCAGGAAGATACATACAGAGTAAAGGTAAAAGGTTGGAGCAGAATCTATTATGCTTCAGGTAAAGCCAAAAAAAGCAGGGGTAGCCATCCTTATCTCAGATCAAGCAAAAGCAGAAGGATATCTCGTTAAAAAAGATAAGGAAGGAAACTATATCCTGCTGAAAGATAGCATAAATAATGAAGCCATATCAATACTAAACATATATGCACCAAGTGGTATAGCATCTAACTTTCTAAAGGAAAAGTTAAGAGAGTTGCAAGAAGAAATACACAGTAAAACTATAATAGTGGGAGATTTCAACCTTGCACTCTCAGATTTAGACAAATCAAACCACAAAACAAAATAAGAAACAAATTTTAAAAGTAAATAGAACATTAGCAAAACTAGGTATGATAGACATTTGGAGAAAACTGAATGATGATAGAAAGGAATATACTTTCTTCTCAGCAGTTCATGGAACCTATACAAAAATAGACCATATATTAGGACATAAAGATTTCAAAATTAAATGAAGGAAGACAGAAATAATAAATGCCTTCTTTTCAGATCAAAATGCAATAAAAACTACATTCAATAAGAAGTTAGGGGGTAAATAGGCCAAAAAGCAATTGAAAACTGAATAATATCATTTTAAAGAATGACTGGGTGAAACAGCAAATTATACAAACAATTAATAATTTCACCCAAGATAATGATAATGATGAGACATCATACCAAAATCTGTGGGATGCAGCTAAAGTGGTAATAAGGGGAACTTTTATATCTTTAGAGACTTATTTGAACAAAATAGAGAAAGAGATTAATGAATTGGGCCTGCAACTTTAAAACCTAGAAAAAGACCAAATTAAAAACCCCCAATCAAAAATCAAATTTGAAAAACAAAAATTAAAAGGAGAAATCAATAATATTGAAAGTAAAAAAAAAAACTATTGAATTAATAAATAAAACCAAGAGTTGGTTTTATGAAAAAGCCAATAAAATGGATAAACCATTGGTAAATCTGATCAGAAAAAGGAAAGAGGAAAATCAAATTGTTAGTCTTACAAATGAAAAGGGGGATCTTTCCACCAATGAAGAGGAAATTAGAGAAATAATAAGGAGTTGGTTGCTCAACTTTATGCCAATAAATTTGATAACTTAAGTGAAATGGATGACTTCCTCCAAAAATATAGGCTTCCTAGATTAACAGAAGAGGAGATAAATTGCTTACATAGTCCCATTTCAGAATGGTCCCTATATCTTTTAATAGAACAAGCTATTAATCAACTCCCCAGGAAAAAAATCCCTAGGACCAGATAAATTTACATGTGAATTCTACCAAACATTTAAAGAACAACTAGCCACCATGTTATATAAATTATTTGAAAAAATAGGGGATGAAGGAGCCTTCCAAACTCCTTTTATGACACAGGTATGGTATTGATACCTAAACCAGGTAGATTGGAAACTGAGAAAGAAAACTATAGAACAATTTCCTTAATGAATATTGATGCTAAAATCTTAATAAGATATTAGCAAAAAGACTTCAGGAAATCATCCCCAGTATAATACACTATGATCAAGTAGGATTTATGCCAGGAATGCAGAGCTGGTTTTATATTAGGAAAAGTATTAGTATAATTGACCATATTAGTAATCAAATTAATATGATCATCTCAATAGATGCAGTAAAAGCATTTGATAAAATCCAATATCCATTCCTACTAAAAATGCTTGAGAGTATAGGAATAAATGGACTATTCCTTAGAATAATCAGGAGCATATATTTACGACCTTCAGTAAGCATAATATGCAATATGCATAATATGAGATAAACTGGAACCTTTCCCAGTAAGATCAGGAGTGAAACAAGGTTGTCCACTATCACCATTACTATTCAATATTCTATTAGAAATGTTAGTCTCGGCAATAAGAGTCGAAGAAAAGATTAAAGGAATAAGAGTAGGTAATGAGGACACCAAGTGTTACTCTTTGCAGAAGATATCATGGTATACTTAGAGAACCCCAGAGATTCTAATAAAAAAGTTATTAGAAATGATTCATAACTTTAGCAAAGTTGCTGGATACAAAATAAATCCACATAAATGCTCAGCATTTTTATACATCACCAACAAAATTCAACAGCAAGAGATACAAAGAAAAATCCCATTCCAAACAAATGTTGAGAGTATAAAATATTTGGTAATCCATCTACAAAAGAAAATTCAGGAATTAAATGAGCAAAATTACAAAACACTTGCCAAAAAAATAAAGTCAGATTTAAATAATTGGAAAGACATCCAGTGCCCGTGGATATGCCGAACAAATATAATAAAGATGACAAACATCCCCAAACTAATCTATTTATTTAGTGCTATTCCAATCAGATTTCCAAAAAACTATTTTAGTGACCTAGAAACAATAGCAACAAAGTTCATATGGAAAAATAAAAGGTTGAAAATTTCAAGGGAATTAATGAAAAAAAAAAAGTCAGATGAAGGTGGTCTAGGTATACCTGATCTAAAGCTATTTTATTTAGCAGCAGTCACCAAAACTATTTGGTATTGGCTAAGAAATAGACCAGTCGATTAGTGGAACAGATTAGGTACAAAGGACAAAAAAAGGTACATCTTTCGCAATCTAGTGTTTGACAAACCCAAAGATACCAACATTTGGGATAAATATTCATTACTTGAAAAAAACTGTTGGGAAAACTGGAAATTAATATGGGAGAAATTAGATATGGACCCACACTTAACACCATATACCAAGATAAGATCAAAATGGGTCCATGATTTAGGCATAAAGAGGGAGATAATAAATAGATTAGAGGAACAGAGGATAATCTACCTCTCAGACTTCTGGAGGAGGAAGGAATTTATAACCAGAGGAGAACTAGAGATCATTATTGATCACAAAACAGAAGATTTTGATTACATCAAACTAAAAAGTTTCTGTACAAATAATACTAATGCAAACAAGATTAGAAGGGAAGTAACAAATTGGGAAAATATTTTTACAGTTAAAGGTTCTGATAAAGGTATCATTTCCAAAATATATAGAAAACAGACCCTAATTTATAAGAAATCAAACCATTCTCCAATTGATAAATGGTCAAAGGATATGAACAGACAATTTTCAGATGATGAAATTGAAACTATATCCACTCATATGAAAGAGTGTTCCAAATCACTCCTGATCAGAGAAATGCAAATTAAGACAACTCTGAGATACCACTACACACCTGTCAGATTGGCTAAGATCACAGGAACAAATAATGATGAATGTTGGAGGGGATGTGGGAAAGCTGGGACACTAATACATTGTTGGTGGAAATGTGAAAGAATCTGGCCATTTTGGAGAGCAATCTGGAACTATGCCCAACAAGTTATCAAACTGTGCATACCCTTTGATGCAGCAGTGCTACTACTGGGCTTATACCCCAAAGCCCAGAGAAATACTAAAGAGGGGAAAGGGACCTGTGTGTGCCAAAATGTTTGTTGCAGCTCTTTTCTGAGTGGCTAGAAACTGGAAGATGAATGAATGTCCATCAATTAGAGAATGGTTGGGTAAATTATGGTATATGAAGGCTATGGAATATTATTGCTCTGTAAGAAATGACCAGCAGGATGAATTCAGAAAGGCTTGGAGAGACTTGCATAAACTGATGCTTAGTGAAATGAGCAGAACCACAAGATCACTATACACTTCAACAACAATACTGTATGAAGATGTATTCTGATGGAAGTGGATATCTTCAACATAAAGAAGATCCAACTCACTTCCAGCTATTCAATGATGGACAGAAACAACTACACCCAGAGAAGGAACACTGGGAATTGCATGTAAAGTATTAGCACTAATGCCTATCTACCCAGATTACTTACCTTCGGAAATTCAATACTTAATGTGCAAAAAGAAAATTGGATTTACACACATATATTATATCTTGGTTATACTGTAACACATGTAAAATGTATGAGATTACCTGTCATCTAGGGGAGGGAGGGGAAAATCTGGAAAAGTGAATACAAGGGATAATGTTATAAAAATTACTCATGCATATATACTGTCAAAAATGTATAATTATAAAATTAAGAAAATAAAAAAATAAAAATAAAAAAAATCACAGGGAAAAAAAAGACTGGATTCATAGGATGCATAGTATTTTTTTGCTTGCATATCTTTTAAATAAGGATACCGATGGATGTTCTTTATGAAGAGAAATTGTATTTATCAGAATTCTGTGAGAAGACTGAAGCCTTAACCTTGTCTTACTCATCTTCCAACAACATACAGAATACTGTGAACTTTCTTCTTTTAAAGTGATGCTTTTTAAATATATTATTGTTATTTCTTGTCTCACTCCCAAGTAGAAACATCCCTGGTAGAATATACATTACTAAGCAAAAAGAAAACATCAGCACACTGATTAAATTTGAAAATTCCATTCGTGTAATTTACTGCTTTCCTGAGAAAGGGAAAGCATGCTTCATCAATCATTTGAATTCATGTTTACTCACAGAAATCATCCAAATTCTGGAATATTTTTTTTTGCATTATTTTGTTCATTTGTAAATTGTTCTTCTAGTTAGCTTAAATTCTTAAGAAAATATTGCTCTATAGTTGTGACTATAGATAAAGTTCCTTTCTTACAGTAAATACGGCTGGAATAATTGATACTGACTGCATACCTTTGTGAAGGATGTAGAAGATCCTTACCCAAAATGACTATGCAGAGATCACTCAGTAGAAAGCAGAAAGGTTGTTTATTAATAAATTCTCATGAGAATGAGCAATTCCACCATGAGGAAGGAAAGAGAAAAAAAGCTAAATATTTAGTAAAGATATATAGCTTTTATAGGCTCAGTTACAAAGGATTACATCATAAATTGAGAAATAGGTGTCCTCTCCCTTAATTGAATGTTAAACATTGGTGCCAAAGGCAGATTAGAACAGAATGCTTTGTTTCCCTGGTTCAGAGAGGAATCATCAATCAGACCTTTAAACTTTAGATTACTGAGCTGACATCACTTAAACTAATCATCTAAATATTGATAACATTGAACAAGGATAAATGTCATCATCTCTGGTTAAGTAAATGTGTTTATTGTTGGGCAAGGCTCAAGTAAATATGGGTCTGCACATATTACACAGGTCATAGGGGAAACACAGAAATAATAAAAATAAAATACAGAAAAATAATTCATATATCCTTGTAAGTTATTCACCTTATTTCTCTATTCCACACATCTTTCTGATGTAAACATCATATCAACAGGTGGTGTGTTGAAGACTGATGTTCATTGGACTAAAGATTTAGAGCTCACACAAACTTTTTACAGGATATCTATTTTAACCCTTTCATTTTACATGTAAGAAAAATGAGGTTGCAGGACATAAATGGTAGAAGTAGAATTTCAAACTGCATCCTCTGATGGGTAAAGTCTGTTCACCATATATGGTGCCTGCAAAAGTCTGAGGTATTAACCTTTCCTCTACTATTTGCATTTTAATGAGTGATTGGAAACTATAAAATCCATAAGGACATATACTTTGAAGAATACTTTTGTAGACTAGTGGGATCAGGTAACTTTTCTTATGTTTTACTTCTTTTCTACCTGTAAATCCCGATTTAATGATTTTTTTTAATAAAGTATACACTCATGCTCCTTAATTAACCAGTCAAAATTTTAAATATGAGATATATAATGCCCTATCACTCCCCTTAGGCAATTCTCTAATATAACAACTCTGAGACTACATAGATATATGAACATTTAGGAGTTTCATTACTTAAAATTCAAAGCAATTTGAATTCCAAGCTCAAATGAGGACAACTACAGAAGGAAAATGTGCAAAACCTTGCAGAAACTTCTGGCTAAGAGAGTCACTAAGATCCAAAATGTCATCAGGCCATAATATTGGGGTTTGTGGGGATTCCCTAATACTGGACTTTTGGATCAAGGTCAGAGATATCACAAAAGAATTTGAATGCTTAGGAAATTTCCAAGACATAAAGAAGAGTTTTATTATAATTGTAATACTAATTAAAATGAGCTAAATTCCAAAAGAGGAAATTAGCAAAAAGCAGGAAGCAAGAAAATAAATTTATAGGGATTTTGGAAGCATATATTAAAGTACAGAGCAGGTTAAATGACATTGGGGTATACATGGTTGGTGGGAAGTTTGGTAATGGAGGATTTTTTTCCTCCAGTGACCCCTGCCTCTTTCTTGTCTCCTGAAACTAAAAAGTACTAATTTTCTGAATCCAGGTGTGAAATACCAGCCAGAGTTTTGGATGATGAACCAGACATCCTTAAAGGTTAGCTTATAGAATAAAGATATCAGGCCCTATTCCCTAACTTTGACACACATTCTCTGTGGTTGTGCTACATCATTCCCAATAAGGTGACTACATCATTTTCAAAATTAGGTTGTCTTGGATTTCTTGAAAGTTTTGGGGACTTTACTGATATTGAGGTTTCTACTACATCATTCCCAACTCAAACAGTGCTTAAATTCATTTGGGATGAAGGGATAGAGGTCTCATATTCCAGATGGCATGAATCAAGGTTCAGCATAAAAGGGGACATAAAAAGTATTGGGATCTCTACTACTATATTAATAATTCATCTATGGAAAAAGAAGGGAACTACTACATCAAACATCATCTGTGGAGAAAGGAGGCTCTTAGCCTAATTATAAGAAGTGTTGAGGATGCTGAATCTTCTCAGCAGTTAACTACTGCTCTATTTATTTTTTCAAAAGAGGTAGGAACTCAGGGCAAAACCTCTTCATAAGGGAATGCCCTCTATTGTACATAAAAGGGAGTATATTCCTTTACCTAAAATGATTATAAGATTATAAAAAAAACATAGTGTACATTTTTTTCACTTAAAATTATACATATATGTAAATACACACACACACACACACACACACACACACACACACACACACACAAAATCAACAAGCCTCCAAGTCCCCCAAAATCAATTGCAGTGAAATTTAGTATTACATAACATTTCCTGATTGAAAATTTTGAATGAGTTATTCAAAATTTAAAAAAAAATAAGTGTACAGCATTTTGAATAAGATTTTTTGAATACTAAACAGTGTTTTAGATAGGTCTTCACATGTGCCTACATAGCAAGTCAAATCAATAGACATTGTTAAAGCATCTCCTATGTGTCAAACTCTGGAGGTACAAAGAAAAATAAAGGACCTCATCTGCTCCCAAGGTGTTCACATTTTAATGGTGGAGATAACATTCAAATAGTTATGAATTAGAAAATAATTATGAATTATTAGAATATACAGTATAAAGAAGAATTAATCAGCAAAGGAAAGTCAATAGCAGTAAAGTAATTGCAAAGACTACTCCTAGGAGATTGTATCTTATCTGTGACTTCAAAGAAGTCAAGGAAATCAAGGCAGAGAGACAAGGAAGAAAAAATTTTCAAATATAATAGAAAGTCAATGGAAACACCTGGAATTGGGAAATATAGAATCATACATTGTAGGAAAAATAAATCAAGTCTCATTGAAACACAGATGGGATTGGGCAACACGGGATTGAGCAAGGTGTCAAAAGGCTAGCAAGGTAATAAAAGTCTTTGAACACTAAACAGAGTATTTTATTTTTGGTTGTAATATGAAGCCCCTTAAGTTTATTGAATGAGTTTGGGAAATATAATATGTGAAGATCAACTTGATGTCTATAATATATTGTGTATATGTGTGTGTAGTTATCATACACATATATATATACACACACATAGGTATATAAACATCAAACTATATATAATATGTTATTGCCATCAAACACCATCATTATTATTATCATTCATTCTTCTTGAGACCATTAGGAGGAGAGCATTAAATTTCATAAGATAAATGCATATAGTCACTTAAAATAGGCATCTTCTTCCAAAATCAGATTAAAAATCTGGCTACTTATTAATCCTTTATTAATCTTCTACCTTCTACTTACATTCCTTTATCTTTACTTCTTTCACCAATATCATATTCATTACCGTGGAGAGCAAAATTCAATTGCAAGTCCCTACATGCTTGGACTCAGATGTCCTGTGTTTCTGTCAGATTTCTTGCATACCTGATTGTAAAGAATAAGCATTAAACATTTCCCTGAAGATCAACTAACTAAATCTAACCTATGAAATGTATATATGAAACTTATCATGAAAACATAACTGTAACTAAAAAACGTGAAGTCATAACAAAACAACATTAACAACAACAACAACAACAACAACAACAACAACAACTACTACTACTACAAAAACAGGTTTAAAAACCTGGTTTTGAATCAAACTGATGATATAAAACAGAGCATTTAAACTCTCAGTTCTCCAGATATCTCTAACACTCTTTAGATTACAAAATGATCCCTTTCTATTTTGTTATCATGTGAAATTATCATTAAACAACGAATTCCAGGGTTTACAATGTCTAATACCTCTGCATTCAAAGAATGCAGAATGATGATAGGTATAGGTGCTAATGTATATACAATATATATATATATATATATATATATATATATATATATATATATATATATATATATATATATATATATATATATTGTATTGGTTACCTTTTGAAGTTTACCATATAATGAGGTTTCAATAATGGTGTGGTGTGAAGAAAGAGGGCAGAGGGGAGTTGTGGATGAGATTGATCAGTTATAAGAAAAGTAAGTTACAAGAGAGATTAAGATCAATAAACAAAAGAGGTTTAGAAAAAGTTATTTAAGAAATTCAAGAAAGAAAAGCATGAGTTTCATAATGAAAGGTCTCATTGAGAAGATGAGGGCTTTGAAAGAAGTAACAAGAAGGTAGAGATAGAGCTGTATGTGGGAGGGAAACATTTTATTTCTGGTGTGAATGGGAATTGTATAAGTAAAGGCCAAGAGACAATGATGAATGTATGAGAAAATGGCAGGTGAATAAAATAATAAAATGATGGTATAAAATGAAGTTGAATAGATTGCAACTAGTTTTAAAAAGAGTGCATATAATACCAATGTATGCTTATCTGAGTAGGTGGTGAATCACTGAGGAAATGTAAATGGATATATAATCTAATAAGGCAATGCAATAGAAAATTCCTCAGGAACAGCATGGATAATGGAGTTGGGAGTGGTAGGAAGGGAACTTGTGAGGCTATTACTAAGTTCTAGGTAAGAAGAGAATCAAAAAGAATTCTTTCAATATTTAGGTCAAGCCCAAGTAAATAGACAATAATATATTTCATTAAATTAGTATTTTCAAATGCAGAGAAACCTCTTCTCAAGATAAGATAAAACATCCATTATCTTGGAGAGTGTCTTTAAGAAGTAAAGACTACTGTCTTTCTTGTAATAGAAGTAATTGCCCCTGAAATGGTATTCTTAGCATTAGAGGGCCCTTTTTGTCTACATATACATAATACTTACAGGAATGCATCTTCTAATCTCAGAATTTAATCACAAAAAAGTTTCACAACATAGCATAATTATAAAGATATGACCACTTCCTAGTGATCCCTATGTGAAATATGAGTAGGTACCTGGACAAATTATAAGAAAGAAGTGAAATAGAGAACTAAAATGATAGGTCACTTTATTGTTAGAGGAATTTAGCTCCAAAGGTTGTGCATAGAAATATGAATCTACAGAAAGATAACTATCATTGTGGAGCAGAAAGTGGGGAAGAACCAGCAGAACAGAGAACTGTAACAAGGAAATGACAAAGTTTCCTTGAGCAAATGAGGTACGAGGAATATCAGACAGAGAGAAGCTACATGCCCCTTCTTTACATTCTTCAAAAGACCCCAAGACTAATCTTGTATTTACTTTGTCTTCTTGGTTCCCATTATGGAAGACTAGACCTTGTCCTTTTGAGCAGGGGGATGCGGGGCAGAGCTGATGGGGAAAATATGACCTGCCCAACACACACACACACACACACAAACACACACACACACACAAACACACACACACACACACAGGAATAAGAATTCTTTGAAATTATATAACAGTTCTGAGACTTTTTCATCATAGAAAATAAGAGTTGAGTACTCTAAGGAGAGAGCAGTTTTTTTAACTTACCTAATTTTTGAGACACATGTCTCAAAAGAGCACATGTCTGGTAAGGATCACCAGAAGAAAATGGTAGTAAATCCCATGAGTACTCTGGGAGATATGTTTTAAATAACCTGATAAAATCAAGAAATATCTCATGTCTTCCCAGGGCATACATAGGTGATGAACAAAATCCCCTTAGACCTTCTGATTAAATGACCACACCTATATTTGCTGGTTCACAAAGGTACAAAAGAAAGAAAAAACCCTACTGAGTACAGTTTAGGGATTATGAAGTTCTGGGAAAACAAGGACTTCAGTTGTAGTTCATCTAGTCAGGAGAAATTTGATTTCATTAATTCATTTGATTTCCTATTAATCACTTGTATTCTGTCCTTTCTAGCCCAAAGGATTTTCCTCTTTACAGAGAAAACAGAAATTAAAAAAAAAAAAAACAAACCTTTCTGTATTATCTGACATAATTTATAACTTGTTCATTCATATTAAACAGCCCCTTATCATTCCTTTAATTCTCCAGTTTTCCCCAATACAGTAAAACATTGTTCACTTTAGTTTTTCTCATCAGCTTCAGAATATATTGAAAATTAGCACTCCTGACTACAAGTAAATTATTTCATGCTAAACGTTTGTATTTATTCTTTATTTGACTTTGATTCTAATTTTTGTGCAACTTAAAAATTTTAAAGGTACTTTTTGTTTTTACATTACATTTAATTTCTGGATTTTTCCTCCCTTTCTAATTTCCAAAAAAGTTTTGCTTTTAATGAAGATTTAAAAAATTATATCTAGCATTTATGTATCATTCTAAGAATTCTAAAGTTCTTTATTAATGTTGTCTCATTTTACCCTTATCAAATCAGCAAAACCAAGCAGCTTCTCATGACATCTGAAATCATAAACAATATTTCATATTCCTCAGTTCTAAAGTGAAGAATGCTCACCACAAATATACAGCATTCAGTTATGTTTACTATTTTTCCCATTTACCTAATCATTGTGTATATTGTTTTCTAGGTTTTCCTATGATTGTCTGAATTTTTTCATATTTATCATTTCTTCTAACAGTAATGTTCCACTGAATTGTCTCACAAAGTGACACACATTGTTCAGACACTTCTCAATGAGTACCCTTTTTTTTTTCCTACTTTTTTTCATGCCACATACAAAAGAAATGGTGCTATGGATATTGGGGAAGTTTTCTTTGTTTCACTGATCTTTTTATATGTTAACAATATCATCACTAGGTCAGATTATGATTTAGTCAAATTGAAATCCTAGTGAACTCTCTTTTGATTATATCACCTTCATTAGCTATTGGCTAAGTATTTAGTTATTATCAAAAATAGCTTTGTTTTCATCTTCTGAAAACTGCCTGTTTATAGCCTTTGGTCATTTATCAACTAGAGAATAGCTTATTTTGTATAAGTTTGACTCAGTTCTCTATATATTTGAGAAATGGTTCTTCATCAGAGAAATTTGTGGTGAAGTCCTCTCTTCCTTCCTTCCTTCCTTCCTTTTTCCTCTCTCCCTCCTTTTTTTCCTTCCTTTCTTCACTCCTTTCTTCCTTTCTTCCCTCCTTTCTTTCTTTCTTCCCTCCTTTCTTCCTTTCTTCCCTCCCTTCTTCCCTTCTTCCCTCCCTTCTTCCCTCCTTTCTTCCCTCCTTTCTTTCTTTCTTTCTTTCTTTCTTTCTTTCTTTCTTTCTTCTTTCTTTCTTTCTTTCTTTCTTTCTTTCTTTCTTTCTTTCTTTCTTTCTTTCTTTCTTTCTTTCTTTCTTTCTTTCTTTCTTTCTTTCTTTCTTTCTTTCTCTAGGTTTTCACCTTCCTTCTAATTTTGGTTGTATTTTTAATAGAAACATTTAAAATTTGAGGTAGTTAAAATTATCCATTTTACTTCTCATGATCTGCCTTATCTCTTGTTTGATCATATTTCCCTTGTTCATAAATTTGATAGAAATATTTTTCTATGCATCCCTAATTTACTGATGTCTAAATACTTTATCCATTCTATTTTAACTTTGGTTTACAAGTGTAAAGGGATGGTCTATGCCAAGTTTCTGTCAATTTTACTTTTCAATTTTAACAGCAATTTTTGTCATATACTGAGTTTTTATTTCTAAAGCTTGAATCTTTCAGTTTTTAAACACTAGATTACTGTGATCATTTGTGTTTTGTGTACTTAATGTATTCCAATGGTAGAGCTATTTCTTAGACAATATTGACTTGTTTTGATGACTAGCACTTAGTAATATAATTTGAAATTCAGTATTGCTAAACTGTCTTCATTCACATTTGTTCGATGATTTCCTTAATAACTTGACCAATTCTTATAGATGGATTTTGTTATTCTTTTTTATAACTCTACAAAACAATGCTTCATAATTTTGGTTGGTATAACACTGAATGAGTAAATGAGTAATGAGTTTAATTTCAAACCCACTAAAAGCTGATTTCCAGTCTAATCATTCATGTAAAACTGCTTTCTTCTAAGTTATTAATAATATCTCATTTGAAAAATCAAATCTCTTTCTTAAAATTCTGATACTTTTTAAACAATCACAATCATTGAAATTATTAGAGATAGCTAAGTGGTACAGTAATAGAACTCTGGGTCCAGAGCGAGGATGTCCTAATTTGAAATCAAGCCTTAGACATTTCTTATCTCTCTGACCATTCCTTGATCACATTTACTCCTGAATATTCTTCCCTCTGAAATTTTGTGAGGTTTTGTGTGTGTGTATGTGTGTGTGTGTGTGTGTGTGTGTGTGTGTGTGTGTGTGTGTGTGAGACTTCTCTCCTACTTTTCATTTTACCAGTAATACTGCTCTTCTATATTTCCTTCCATGGGTCTTTTTTATGTTTTTCCTAATAAGTCTTACTGTTTCCTAAGAATCTTCTCTGTGTTCTTTTAATCCTCTGTTCTTTTTCAATTGGTGAATTCAGTTCCCATTTGTTCAATTAGCAACTCTATGTTACTCATTACCAACTGCATTTCAATCATGTTGGACCATGTGTCTCACAGGAATCTCAAACTTTGCCTGTATAAAGCATAGCTCATCTTTCCCTCTAAACACACTCCTTTACCAAAAGTCACTATTATGATTAGCAACGACATTTTACTATGTTGGCAAAACTCACCATTGATGAATTAATCCTTTAATTATTTAGTTATATCTTTAATTTTGTAAGGATTTTTTTTTGTGTGTGTGTGTGTGTGTGTGTGTGTGTGTGTATTCAAATGACTGCTGTGTACCTTTTGTAAGTATATAGTTTATAAACTCCATGATCACTTTGAATAAAATTTCTTTTTCTTTTTCTCAACTTTCTGTTGATAACACACAGACATATCTATTATTTATATGGATTTATTTTGCATTATACAATACTGTTTAATTCATTCATTGTTTGAATTATTTTAAATTGAAGCTTATGGGTTTTCTAAATAGTATCTTCATAAATGATACATTTGTTGCATCTTTTCTTATGATTTATTCCTTTCATGTATTTATTTTGCCAGATAAATGGCCTTTTGAAAACTATTACCAACAATGGTTATATTGGATAATATTGAATTTTTGATAGATTTCAGAGGACTCTAAACTTTCTCTATTATATATTACCTATATTACTTTCCATATAAAGGTAAAGAGTTTTAAAAGAAAAGAATGGACTTCTGGCCAAGATGGCTGTGTGGAGGCAGACAGCTGCTTGAGCTCCAGGATTTCTCTCAGAAGTTACTTCATGACAAGTCTTGAATTAATGCTTGACCGGAAAAGAAACCCACAAATAATCACCAACAGAAGACATCCTTGATATTCACCAGAAAAGGCCTGTGTTTACTTGGGAAGGGAACAAACAAACTAGGCACAGACTGAGGGCAGGCAATGAGAGTGAAGCAGGCAGCTAACACAGATCAGACCAGAGCGGGGAGGGGTGCGACCGCTTCCATTTCTGCAAAAAGACTTTTACCCTAGTGTGGATATTCCATCTTGGCAGCAAGCCAGGAGTAGCAGAGAAGGTGTAAACACCAGAGGTAAAGAATAAAAGCCTAGAAAGCTAGTGTTTCTTGAGACCCGGGCACCCCCACACCCACCCGGAGTGACTCAGTGTGTTCTTAGAGCCACAGAGCACAGATGCAGCAAGCAGCCATCTCTGTCCTGTTAGTGCCTCTCTGCTGACTCCCACAGTCAGGAGAGGAAGCCTGGTAACACCGTCCAGCCCCATTCTGCCCCCCCCCCCCCGAAATGAACCAATTTTTTCTCTTGTCAATTTGTTTTCTTCAATTCCCCGCTGTGACAAAATGAACAAAAAAAAAAAAAAAAAAAAAAAAGCTCTAACCATTGACAACTTCTGTATGGAGAGAGAGAGAGAGAAAGAGAGAGAGAGAGAGAGAGAGAGAGAGAGAGAGAGAGAGAGAGAGAGAGAGAGAGAGAGAGAGAGACTTCAAACACTGAGGATAGTAAAAGCAGATTGTCTCCACAGGAATCCCCTAAGGGGGATATGATCTGCTCCTCAATACATAAGACACACATAGAGGAAATCAAAAAGTCTCTCACAAGAGAGCTAGAAGAGAAATGAGGGGGGAAAAAAGGAAGCTTTGCAACAGAGTCTGGAGAAGTTATTCCATGAATGAAAAGAGTGGATAAAGAAAACAAATCATTGAGAAATAAAATTAGTGAGTTGGAAAAAGAAAACAGCTCTCTAAAAAATAAAATGGATGAAATGGAAAAAAAAATCCATAAAAGATAAAAACTCAATTGGACAATTACAAAAAGATATTAAACAAGTGAATGAAGAAAATACATTGTTGAATACATCGTTGAAAATTAGAATGGAACAAGTAGAAATGAATGACTCAAGGAGAAACCAAGAAGTGGTCAAGCAAAACTAGAAAAATGAAACAATGGAAAAGAATGTCAAGTACCTTATTGGGAAGATAACAGAGCTGGGAAACAGATCCAGGAGAGACAATTTAAGAATAATCAGACTCCCTGAAAAATGTGAGGAAAAAAAGAGCCTGGACTCTATTTTCCAGTAAATCATCAAAAAGAACTGCCCAGACATTTTGGAAACAGAGGTTAAATAGACATTGAAAAATTCATTGATCACCTACTGAAAGGGACTCTAAAATCAAAACAACAAGAAATATAGTGGCCAAGTTCAAAAACCATTAGATGGAGGAAAAATATTGGAAGCTGCTAGAGAAAAGCAATTAGGATATGGAGGAGCCACAATAAGGATAACTCAGGATTTAGTAGCAAGCACATTAAAAAAAAAATGAAGGGTCTTTAATATGATATTCCAAAAGGCTAAGGAACTTGGTATGCAGCCAAGAAAAACTTACCCAGCAAAAATAAGCATCGTTTCCCAGGGAAGAACATCCACATTTAATGAAAATAAATTAATTCCATCTATTCTCAATGAACAAATCAGATCTACATAAAATGTTTGATCTTCAAATACAGAACTCAAGAGATTTCTAAAAAGGTAAAAATAAATCTTGACAACCATATTTCTGACATAAATTATGCATGTATATAAGTTATACATGTATAGTTTGTCCTAGAAACTAGAGGTGGGAAGGAAATTATCATAAAAAAGGGTAAAGTGGTGGTACTATATTTCATGAAGAGGCAAAGGTAACCTATTATATCTGAGAGAAAGAAAGGAGGGAGATGAACATAATATGTATCAATAGACATATTCGATTTATGGTGAAACATATTCCACTTCATTGAAAAGTGAGAGGGAGGAGTAAACTAAGGAGAAGGCAATAAAGAAATTGTGAGAAGAGAGTAAAATGGGGGAAGAACTTTAAGGTGAGGGAGGGATATTAAAAAGGGAGGGCTATGAAAGGCAAGTGGTGCTCACAAGTTTAATACTGGGGACAGGGGTAATAAGGAAGGAAAGTAGAAAAGCAGAAGCAGGGGTTAACTGGATGGCAAGCAATAGAGAATTATTCATTATAAACATAAATGGGAATGGGGTAAACTCCCTCATAAAGAGGAAGCAGTTAGCAGACTGGGTTAAAAGCCAGAATACTACTATATGTTGTTTACAGGAAACATACCTGAAACAGGGGGATACATTCAGAATAAAAGTAAAAGGGTGGAGCAGAATCTACTATGCTTCAGGTGAAGCCAAATAAGCAAGGGTATCCATCCTCATAGGAAATCAAGCAAAAAAAGAAATTGATCTAATTAAAAGAGATAATCAAGGTCATTATATCCTGCTAAAAGGTAGCATAGATAATGAACCAATATCAATATTAAACATATACACTACAAGTGGTGCAGCATCTAATTTTTTTTTCATAAAAACTGCAAGCAGTAATTTATTTATTTTTTATTTTTTTTAAATTTTATTATTATTATAAAAATTGCTGACAGTACATATGCATGAGTAATTTTTTTATAACATTATCCCTTGTATTCATTTTTCCAAATTTTCCCCTCCCTCCCTCTACTCCTTCCCCTAGATGACAGGCAATCCATACATTTTATATGTGTTACAGTATAACCTAGATACAATATATATGTGTAAATCCAATTTTCTTGTTGCACGTTAAGTATTGGATTCCGAAGGTATAAGTAACATGGCTAGATAGACAGTTGTGTTAACAGTTTACATTCAATTCCCAGTGATCCTTCTCTGGGTGTAGCTGTTTCTGTCCATCATTGATCAACTAAAAGTGAGTTGGATCTTCTTTATGTTGAAGATATCTACTTCCATCAGAATATATCTTCATATAATATTGTTGTTGAAGTGTATAGTGATCTTCTGGGTCTGCTCATTTCACTCAGCATCAGGTCATGTAAGTCTCTCCACATCTCTCTGTATTCATCCTGCTGGTCATTTCTCAAAGAGCAATAATATTCCATAACCTTTATATACCATAATTTACCTAACCATTCTCCAATTGATGGACATCCATTCATCTTCCAGTTCTATCCACTATGAAAAGAGCTGCCACAAATATTTTGGCACATATAGCTGCCTTTCACAACTTTAGTATTTCTTTAAGATATAAACCCAGTAAGACAATGCTGGATCAAAAGTTATGCACAGTTTGATAACTTTTTGGGCATAGTTCCAGATTGCTCTCCAGAATGACTGGATTCTTTCACAACTCCACCAACAATGTATTAGAGTCCCAGTTTTCCACATCCCCTTCAAAATTCATCATTATTTGTTCCTATAATCTTAGCCAATCTGACAGGTGTATAGTGGTATCTCAGAGTTGTCTTAATTTGCATTTCTCTTTTCAGTAGTGATTTGGAACACTCTTTCATATGAGTGGATATAGTTTCAATTTCATCATCTGAGAATTATCTGTTCATATCCTTTGACCATTTATCAATTGCAGAATGGTTTGATTTCTTATAAATTAGGGTCTGTTCTCTATATATTTTGGAAATGACACCTTTATCAGAACTTTTCACTGTAAAAATATTTTCCCAATTTGTTACTTCCCTTCTAATCTTGTTTGCATTAGTATTGTTTGTACAGAAACTTTTTAGTTTGATGTAATCAAAATCTTCTATTTTGTGGTCAATAATGATCTCTAGTTCTCCTTTGGTCATAAATTCCTTCCCCCTCCACAGGTCTGAGATGTAGACTATCCTCTGTCCCTCTAGTCTATTTATGAGCTCATTCTTTATGTCTAAATCATGGACCCATTTTGATCTTATCTTGGTATATGGTGTTAAGTGTGAGTCCATATCTCATTTCTGGCATATTAATTTCCAGTTTTCACAATAGTTTTTTTCAGGTAATGAATTTTTATCCCAAATGTTGGTATCTTTTGGTTTGTCAAACACTAGATTGCTATAGATGTACCCTTTTTTGTCCTTTGTACCTAATCTGTTCCACTAATTGACTGGTCTATTTCTTAGCCAATACCAAATGGTTTTGGTGAATGATACTATATAATATAGCTTTAGATCGGGAACACCTAGACTATCTTCATCTGACTTTTTTTTTTTTTTTTCATTAATTCCCTTGAAATTCTCGACATTTTATTCTTCCATATGAATTTTGTTGTTATTTTTTTCTAGGTCATTAAAATAGTTTCTTGGGAGTCTAATTGGTATAGCACTAAATAAATAGATTAGTTTGGGGAGTTTTGTAATGTTTTTTTTTTTTTTTTTTTTTTTTTTTTTTTTTCGCTCAGCCTATCCACGAGCACTGAATGTCTTTACAATTATTTAAATCTGACTTTATTGTTGCGAAAAAGTGTTTTGTAATTTTGCTCATACAATTCCTGACTTTTCTTTGGTAGATGGATTCCCAAATATTTTATACTCTCGCCATTTGTTTGGAATGGAATTTCTCTTTTTATCTCTTTCTGTTGCAATTTGTTGGTAATGTAGAAAAATGCTGAGGATTTATGTGGATTTATTTTTTACCCATTAACTTTGCTAAACTTGTGAATTATTTCTAATAACTTTTTATTAGGATCTCTGGGGTTTTCTAAGTATACCATCATATCATCTGCAAAGTGTGACAGTTTGGTGTCTCATTACCTACTCTTATTCCTTTAATCTCTTTCTCGACTCTTATTGCTGGGGCCAGATGCTAAAATCTTTAAAAAAATATTAGCAAAAAGACTACAGAAAATCATCCCAAGTGAAATACACTATGACCAAGTGGGATTTATACCAGGTATGTTGGGCTGGTTCACTTTTAGGAAAACTATTAACACAATCGACTATATCAATAACCAAATTAACAAAAAAACATATGATCATTTCAATAGATGCAGAAAAAAGCATTTCATAAAATCCAATATCTATTCCTACTAAAATAATTGAGAGTGTAGGAATACATTGTCTAGTCCTTAAAATAATAAGGAGCATATATTTAAAACCGTCAGTAAACATCATATGCAATGGCAATAAACTGGAACCTTTCCCAGTAAAATCAGGAGTGAAACAAGGTTGCCTACTATCACCATTACTATTCAATATTGTACTAGAAACACTAACCTTGGCAATAAGAACCGAGAAAGAGATTTAAGGAATTAGAGTAGGAAATGAGGAAATCAAACTATCACTCTTTGCAGATGACATGATGGTTTACTTAGAGAACCCCAAAGACTCTCCTAAAAAGCTATAAAAATAATTCAGAACTTTAGCAAAGTTGCAAGATAAAAAACAAATCCACATAAATTCTCAGCATTTTTATACATTACCAATAAAATCCAACAGCAAGAGATACAAAGAGACATTCCATTCAAAATAAAGGTCAGTAGTATAAAATATTTGGGAATATATCTACCAAAGGAAAGTCAGGACTTATATGAGAAAAATTACAAAACACTTGCCACAAAAATAAAGTCAGATTTAAAAAATTGCAAAGATATTAATTGCTCTTTGATAGGCCGAGTGAATATAATCAAGATGACAATATTCTCTAAACTAAGCTATAAATTTATTGCTATACCAATCAGAATTCCAAGAAATTGTTTTAATGACCTAGAAAAAAATAACAACAAAATTCATATGGAAGAACAAAAGGTTGAGAATTTCAAGGGAAGTAATGAAAAAAAAAAAGAATCAAATGAAGGTGGCCTAGCTGTACCTGATCTAAAGCTATATTATAAAGCAGCGGTCACCAGGTGGCTGGATACAAAATAAACCCACATAAATCCTCAGCATTTTTATACATCACCAACAAAATGCAACAGCAAGAGATATAAAGAGAAATTCCATTCAAAACAAATGTCGAGAGCATAAAATATTTGGGAATCCATCTACCAAAGAAAACTCAGGAATTATATGAGCAAAATTATAAAACACTTGCCACAAAAATAAAGTCAGATTTAAATAATTGGAAAGACATTCAGTGCTTGTGGATAGGCCGAGCAAATATAATAAAGATGACAATACACCCCAAACTAAACTATTTGTTTTGTGCTATACCAATCAGACTCCCAAAAAGTTATTTTAATGACTTAGAAAAAAAGTAAGAACAAAATTCAGATGGAAGAATAAAAGGTCGAGAGTTTCAAAGGATTTAATAAAAAAAAAAGTCAGATGAAGGTGGTCTAGCTGTACCTGATCAAAAGCTATATTATAAAGAAGCAGTAACTGAAACCATTTGGTACTGCCTAAGAAATAGACTAGTCGATCAGTAGAACATATTAGATACACAGGAAAAAAAATAAGGTACAACTATAGTGATCTAGTTTTTGACAAACCCAAAGATACTTACTTTTGGATATGAATTCATTATTTGAGAAAACTGTTGGGAAATCTGGAAATTAGTAATGCAGAAATTAGATATGGACCCACACTTAACACCATATACCAAGATAAAATCAAAATGGGTCCATGATTTAGACATAAAGAATGAGCTCATAAATAGATTAGAGGAACAGAGGATAGCCTACCTCTCAGAACTGTGGAGGAGGAAGGAATTTATTACCAAAGGAGAACTAGAGATCATTATTGATCACAAAATAGAAGATTTTGATTACATCGAATTAAAAAGCTTTTGTACAAACAAAACTAATGCATACAAGATTAAAAGTGAAGTAACAAATTGGGAAAATATTTTTACAATTAAAGGTTCTGATAAAGGTCTCACTTCCCAAATATATAAAAAACTGACCCTAATTTATAAGAAATCAAACCATTCTCCAATTGATAAATGGTCAAAGGATATGAACAGACAATTCTCAGATTATGAAATTGAAACTATATCCACTCATATGAAAGAGTATTCCAAATAACTACTGAAAAGAGAAATGCTCATTAAGACAACTCTGAGATACCACTATATACCTGTCAGATTGGCTAAGATGACAGGAACAAATAATGATGAATTTTGAAGGGGATGTGGAAAACTGGGACTCTAATACATTGTTGGTGGAGTTGTGAAAGAATCCAGTCATTCTGGAGAGCAATCTGGAATTATGCCCAAAAAGTTATCAAACTGTGCATAACTTTTGATCCAGCATTGTCTTACTGGGTTTATATCCCAAAGAAATACTAAATTTGTGAAAGGCACCTATATGTGCCAAAATGTTTGTGGCAGCTCTTTTCATAGTGGCTGGAAACTGGAAGATGAATGGATGTCCATCAATTGGAGAATGGTTGGGTAAATTATGGTATATGAAGGTTATGGAATATTATTGCTCTGTGAGAAATGACCAGCAGGATGAATACAGAGAGATGTGGAGAGAATTACATGACCTGATGCTGAGTGAAATGAGCAGAACCAGAAGATCACTATACACTTCCATAACAATATTGTATGAAGATATATTCTGATGGAAGTGGATATCTTCACATAAAAAAGATCCAACTCACTTTTAGTTGATCAATGCTGGACAGAAACAGCTATACCCAGAGAAGGAACACTGGGAATTGAATGTAAACTGTTGGCACTACTGTCCTTCTAACCACGTTACTTAAACCTTCAGAGTCCAATACTTAATGTGCTACATGAAAACTGGATTTACACACATATATTGTATCTAGGTTATGCTGAAACACATGTAAAATATATGGAATTGCCTATCATCTAGGGGAAGGAGTAGAGGAAGGGAGTGGAAAATTTTGAAAATATGAATTCAAGGGATAATATTATCAAAAATTACTCATATGTACTGTCAAGAAAAAAATTATAATCATAATATTAATAAATAAAAAAAAACTTAATTGGACATATACAAAAAAAGTAAAAAAAAGTAAATGAAGAAAATAACTCATTTAAAATCAGAACTGAACAAATAGCAATGAATGTTTAATTGAAAAACCAAGAATAAATCAAGTAAAACCAAAGGAAAAAAAAATAAGAAAGTGAAAAGCCAGAGAAAAAAGTCAAATATTTACTTGGAAAATCAATAGACATGGAAAATAGATCTGGGAGAGATAATATAAGGATTATTGTACTTCCAAAGAATTATGATGAAGAAAAGTTCTATTTTACAGGAAATCATCAAATAGAACTTCTCAGAGGTAATAGAACCAAAAGGTAAAATAAGCATCGAAAGAATTCATCTAACACCTTCTGGAAAATACCCTAAAAAAATACAATTAAAAAAAAATCTCCACGGAATATTGTGGCCAAACTTCAGAACTATCAGATTAAGGAAAAAAATATTACAAGCAGCCAGGAAAAAAAAACAATTCAAAACCCAAGCTGCCACAGTAAGAGTCACTCAAGGTCTGGTTGCCTCTATATTAAAGGATAGAATGGCCGGGAATCTGATAATCCAAAAGGCAAAAGAATGTGGAATTCAGCCAATAATAAACTCCCCAGCTAAGCTGAGCATTTCCTTCCATGGAAGTAGATGGACATTTAATGAACAGATTAATTTCATTTATTTCTAAGGTAAAAACCAGATCTAAACAAAAAAAAAAAAAAATGATATCCAACCATATGATTTAAGAGAAGCAGAAAAAAGTAAAAGGACCTCTTAAGAACTGTATTTCTGTAGTGGATATACATAGAGATCACATGTATAATTTTATTTTACTGATATAACAAAAAAAAAGTAGAAATGGAAAGGGAATAGTGTCAGAAAACAGGAAAAGGGGAGATAAAAAGAGGGAAACTCCATCCCATGAAAACGCAAAGAAAACTTATCATATCTGAGGGAATTTAGAGAGGGGTAGGAACATTGTGTGAATCATCAGAATTGGCTCAAAGATAAAATAATAGACATATTTGTTTACAGAGAATTCTCTCTCACTTCATTAAAAAGGAGGAGAGGAAAAGGGAAAAGGAAAAGACTAATAAAGGAAGGTACAAGAAAGGGCAAGGAATTTAAAGGGAAGGAGGAGGGATACTAAAAAGTGAGGGCTACATGAAGCAAGTGGGGCCCATAAGTTTAATACTAGGCAAGGGGTTTTGGCGGGGAAGAAAAAAAAGCATAATCTGGAAATAATATGATGACAGGAAATATAGAATTAGTAAATTTAACTGCAAATGTGAATGGGATGAGCTCTCCCATTAAGCAGAGGCAGATAGCAGACTGGATCAAAAGTCAGAACTCTATACTATGTTGTTTATAGGAAACATATTTAAAGCAGGAAGATACATTTAGAGGGAATTAATGAAAAAAAATCAAATGAATGTGGTCTAGCTGTACCTGATCTAAAACTATATTTTAAAGCAGCAGTCACCAAAAACATTTGGTATTACTTAAGAAATAGAGTAGTTAATCAGTGAAGTAGGTTAGGTTCACAGGACAAAATAGTGAACAACTATAGCAATCTAGTGTTTGACAAACTCAAAGATCCCAACTTTTGGAATAAGTATTCATTATTTGACAAAAACTGCTGAGAAAACTGGAAATTAGTATGACAGACATTAGGCATGGACCCACCCTTAACACCACATACCAAGATAAGATCAAGATGGGTCCATGATTTAGACATCAAGCATTAGATCATAAATAACTTAGAGGAACATAGGATAGTTTATCTTTCAGACCTGTGGGAGAGGAATTAATTTATGTCCAAAGAAGAACTAGAGATCATTTTTGATCACAAAGTTGAAAACTTTGATTATATCAAATTGATAATTTTTGGACAAACAAAACTATTGCAAACAAGATTAGAAGGGAAGTTATAAACTGGGAAAATATTTTTACAGTTAAAAGTTCTGATAAAGGACTCATTTCCAAAATATATACAGAACTGACTCTAATTTATAAGAAATCAAACAATTCTCTAATTGAGTAATGGTCAAAAGATATGAACAGACACTTTTCATATGATGAATTTGAAACTATTTCCACTCATATGAAAGAGTGTTCCAAATCACTATTGATCAGAGAAATGTAAATTAAGATAACTCTGAGATACCACTACACATCTGCCAGATTGGCTAAGATGACAGGAATAAATAATGATGAATGTTGGAGGGCAGGTGGGAAAACTGGGACACTGATGCATAGTTGGTGGAGTTGTGAAAGAATCCAACCATTCTGGAGAACAATCTGGATCTATGCCCCAAAAGTTATCAAATTGTGCATTCCCTTTGATCCAGCAGTACTATTATTGGGCTTATATCCCAAGGAAATACTAAAGAAGGGAAAGGGACCTGTATGTGCCAAAATGTTTGTGGCAGCCCTTTTTGTAGTGGCTAGAGACTGTAAAATGAACAGATGCCCATCAATTGGAGAATGGTTGGGTAAATTATGGTATATGAATATTATGGAATATTATCGTTCTGTAAGAAATGACCAACAGGTTGAATACAGAGAGGCTAGGGAGAGACTTACATGACTGATGCTGAGTGAAATGAGCAGAATTAGGAGATCATTATACACTTCAACAATGATACTGTATGATGATGTATACTGATGGAAGTGGCTATCTTCAACATAGAGAAGAGCTAATCCAATTCCAATTGATCAATAATGGACAGAATCAGCTACACCCAGAGAAGAGACATTGGGAAATGAATGTAAACTGTTAGCATTTTTTGTATTTCTCCCCAGGTTATTTTTACCTTCCCAATCTAATTCTTCCTTTGCAACAACAAGAACAAAATTTGGTTCTGTCCATATATATATGCATATATATATATATATATATGCATATATATATATATTTTTTTTTTTTACCTAGGATATATTAAAACATATTTAATATGTATGGGAATGCCTGCCATCTAGGGGAGGGTGTGGAGAGAAGGAGGGGAAAATTCAAAATAGAAAGGAGTACCAGGGATAATATTGTAAAAAATTACCTATGCATATGTACTGTCAAAAAATGTTATAATTATGAAATTAATAAAAAATTTAAAAAAAGAATGCTGATCTTTTAAAATATTTTAAAGTGTTCATATAATTAAAATTTTGAATTATTATTTGCTATTAGCATTTTTGTTCATTATATTTATAGAGTTTTTCTTATGTTAAATAAATATGTGATTCCATGTATAAAGCTATCTTAGTCATTATATAATTATTGTAATGTTTTAATGTTATTAGCAGCCTCTTTCATATATTTCATGTTAAAATTCAAAAGGCTTTTTTTGTCTACACTGGAGTTTCAATTTTTTTTCTATTTGAATTAGAAATCAAGACCATGTTTATATCACAGAAATCGTGTGGAAAGATTTTCTTCAACTTCTATCTTTCTCAAAGTGAATGTTAGAATTCACCTGTAAATATATTAGATCTTTGAACCACCTCTGGAAATTTATTTATGGCTTCTTTGATTTCTTGTCTGGTATATCAGGTTACATTGTAAAATCTACTTCTAGTTTTAGCAATTTCTTTCTTTTTTTTTTTTTGATACTTTATTTTTTAATTAATGTTATAATTATAACTTTTTTTTTACACAATATATATGCATGGATAATTTTTTACAACATTATACCTTGCACTTACTTCTGTTCCAAATTTTCCTCATCTTCCTTCCACTCCCTCCCCTAGATGGCAGGCAGTCCTATACATGTTAAATGTGTTATATTATATCTTAAATATAATATATGTGTGCAAAACAGAATTTCTTGTTGCACAGAAAGAACTGGATTCAGAAGGTAAAAATAAGCAGGGAAGAAAAACAAGAATGAAAACAGTTTACACTCATTTCCCAGTGTTCCTTCTCTGGGTGTAGCTGATTCTGTCCATCATTTATTAATTGGAACTGAATTAGATCTTTTCTTTGTTGAAGATATCCACTTCCATCAAAATACATCCTCATATAGTACTGTTGTTGAAGTGTATAGTGATCTCCTGGTTCTGCTCATTTCATTCATCATCAGTTCATGTTAGTCTCTTAAAGCCTCTCTGTATTCATCCTGCTGGTCATTTCTTACAGAAAAATAATATTCAATAACATTCATATACCATAATTTACCCAACTGTTCTACAATTGATAGGCATCCATTCATTTTCCATTTTCTAGCAACTACAAAAAGGGCTGCCACAAATATTTTGGCACATACAGGTCCATTTCCCTTCTTTGGTATTTCTTTGGGATATAAACCCAGTAGGAGCACTGCTGGATCAAAGGGTATGCACAGTTTGATAACATTTTGGGCATAATTCCAGATTGCTCTCCAGAATGGTTGGATTCTTTCACAACTCTACCAACATTGTATCATTATAATCTGTTTTTGATATTCCCATATATAAATGTAAAAAATAGTTTTGGGAATTTAATATTTAATCTTTTAAACAGTATATTTTTCTTTTTAATTTTAACACAATTTTATTTAGCTCTGTATTTTAAATTTGATTAAATAACTATTTTGTCAGTTTTTAAAATTCTTCTTAATGTAATTTAATGTTTCTTTTTAACATTTCAGTTTTATTAATCTTTTATTTGTTTTAATAAATGATAAAATAATATTATTTAATTTAATTATTTATTAAAATTTCCCTAATTTTTTTGAATTTGTGAATCATCTTTAGTTTTAGATTCTTACAGTTTTTCCAGGTTTAAGTTCATTAATCTATTCTTTGATGTTTTTGTTAATGAAAAACCCCATATTTCTACAAATGTTATATTCATGTATATACACATATATGAGAACACAGATGTGTATGTATAGACATGTTCACATACATAGGTAGATGGATATAGATATAACTTATAATCTACATCTGTAATGTTCTTGTTTGGTTTTTCAGGTGGTCTTGGGCCAGCCTTCTTTTCAGAAGATTAATCACCACAAGAACAGCCAGGGGTTAAAATCCAAAGTCTTTATTATCTCCTTTGTGTAATGCTCACCTAGCTCTTTCCTGACCTCCAGAGGGCCCTTGGTTTCAGTGGAGAAAATACAGGAGGAAAGGCAAGCCACCACAAAGCTAATGAGGATTGAAATGAATCTTTCTGAAACCAAGGTCTTGAGCTCCTGCCTCCAGTCTGTTTGTCTTCTCTGGCTCTCTCTCTGATCTTCTCAGTCCCCCAGGAGAGCCACCAGGAGCCTGACTGAAGATGGAATCAATCTCTCTCCTTGGCTCTGACCCTAATTTATATGCTCTACCCTGAGTATAAACCAATCATTATATCACTAGGAAATCATTATTTGTTGTAAGAGTAAATCAATCATACTGAATTTAGACCACTATTAATCACCATGCTAAACTAGATTACCATTGTCTCATCAGTTCTACTGACAACACCTTGTAAGAATCCTTGTTTCAGAGTTCTGGCCCATAATATCCATCCATCTATCTATCCATTTGTGATAACCCTGAATCAAACAAGTCTATTGGCACATTTTCCCAACAATATATGGTTACATTTTATCTCTGTGTCATATTTTGTTAATTCTCAAAATATTTCACACTTTGTCATTATTATTTTCATGTATGTTATGATGATCTGCCATTGGTGAAATTTGATTTTACTATTGTAATTGTTTTGAAATGCTACAAATCATACACATATAAAAAGGACAATTTATGTTGTATATATTCTGATTATTCCACCTACCAACCATCGACTATCTGTTCTTCTCCTCTGTCCTCACTATTACCGGATTCACAACAGTAGTGAAAGTAAGCCAGTTAATAAATTTGCAAATACTTTTAACTGTTTAAGTCAAAGGAACAGTCCTACATTTTTCTTTTAAATAAAAGCTAATGATGAAGTTTAATGAGAGAAGATTGTCTAAATCTGCGATAAACTAAAACCCAGGTCTCTTGTACCAAACAGCAAAGAAAAAATTCTTCAAGAAAATTAAAAGTATATTCATGAGCAGTAAAGTATGTTTAGAGCATGTATACACACATATCTTTATATGTATATAACTATATACTTATAACTACAAATCTAAATATATATATAACTATATAAGTATTATATGATTATCTATGTGTATATATGAAATAATACTACAGGGTTAGGGGAAGAAACAAGATGCTAAAGGCAGAAACTTGCCCAATCTCTTCCCTAATGAATCCAAATTTTAGTGTCAAAACACTCAGAAACACAGAGTAGAACATTTTCCAGCCAAAATCAACTTAGAAGGACAGCAGAAAAGGTATGGGAGTCCAGCTTGCAGTTCCAGTGAAGGCTGCTTCAATATAGCCCTTGCCCTGGCCCAGTTCTTGCCCCATACCAGTAAAACAAAAGCAGATCTAGGATTCAGCACTCTTGATTCAGCAACAGTACTGGTGGCTTCCAGATTGTTCACCCAGAAACATCAAGAAAAATTGGAAATTAAACAGAAAAGATCTGTGTGAATGATGAGAGCTGTTTTTGTTTTAGCAAAGTATATCTTATAGCTATAGCTGAGATACTCCTAACAATTCCAGGTCAGAAAAAAGATCCCTAGACAGATGTCTAAAAACAGCTGCACAAAATCTCTAAAGCTTGGGAGAGTTCACTCTCTACCCTGGAAAAAAATTGAGTATAGGTAGACAGAGGGCTAGGTATGATTTGAATATGAAGGGATAATATCTAAAAACAAAATGATGAAATTGAGGGGTGAGAGAGAAATGTACTAGGAGAAAGAGAAAAGGAAAAGAGAAATGGTGTAAAATGATCTGTCATTAAAAAAAAGCCAAGAAAAAAAAGCTTTTATAGTGGATGAGTGAAAAAAACAAAACAAAACAAAACAAAACAAAACAAAACAAACAAACAAACAAAAAAACAAAAGAAATTGGCTCAAAGAGGAAAATATATACACACTCAACATGAGTATAGAAATCTCTCTTCCTCTGCAGGAAAACAGAAGGGGAATAGGATGTGGGAAGAGGAGAAAATGATAAAAGAGAGGGCATAGTGAGGGAGAAAATTGTCAGTAGTAAAACACATTTGAGACACTTTTGAGGGTGTACAAGGTGAATGAAGAGAGAGAATAGAATAAATGGGTGTGAAATACAGTTAGCAATAGTAAGATTGTAAAAAAGAATTCTGAAGCAAATTTATTTTATAAAATCTCATTTCTCAAATTTATGAATAATAAGAGGTATTCCCCAAGTGATATATGATCAAAAGATATGATCTATGTCCAAAGGGCTATAAATTCATATATATCCTTTGACCTACTAATATTCCTACTAGGGATAAATACCAACAGAAATTAAAAAAAAAAAGAAAAAGAAAACCCTTATGTACAAAAATATTTGTAGCAGTTCTGTTCTGAAGGTAAAAAACAAAACAAAACAAAACAAAGAAACAAACAAAAACCTGGAAAATCTTCCATAAACTCAAACAAAGTGAAATATACTTCATACAAAGTAATAACAATGTTCTGGAATGACCAGCTGTAAATGAGTTTGCTACTCTGCCATAACCAGAGAAGAATTTAATTGTCTTTCCCTCTCTATCTGTCTCTCTGTCTCTCTTTGTTTGTTCCTCCATTGATCTTGATCCAAATGACCAACATAACTGTCACTCTGATTCTTGGATTAAGTTGCTAGGAATTATCTATTTTACCAAACTCTCTTTTTTCCCCTTCTCCTACATCTTTATTTAATTTATAATTTTTTAAAAGATGTGTTTCATATGGATTCATATTTCAGTTCAAAAGTTTATACTAGTAAGTCTCTCTCTCTGTCTCTGTCTCTCTTTCTTTTTCTCTCTCTCCCTCCCTCTCTCTCTTAAGTTAATTTTCCTGAGGGTTTTTTTAATTAGGGTGAAAATCTATTTTCTTTCACATGACTTTTATTAATATGTTTTCAATAACTTCCATATATGGATTCTTAATGGAACTGGAGGTGGGAATAATGGAGAGAATCTGGAACATATAAGTTTTAAAAACAAATGTAAAAAAAGGTTTTAAATGTAACTAGGGAAAATATACACCAAATAAATTAAAGTAAAATAAATACTCCATAATACACTTAACACATTTCAGTATTGTGAAAATAAAGCTTCTTAAACTGTGATTCATGATCCCATATGGAGTCACATGACTGAATGTGAAGTCATGAAACAATGACTTCCTATCAGTAAATAATTGATTTGTATACCTATTTTATATAACTATATACCAAAGGGATTGTGAGTCGAAAAAGTTTAAGAAGCCCTAGTATAACTTTTTACTTGCACTGAGAAACCAGCAAATTCATATGACTTACTAGATTGTAATATTAATTTTATTGTGATAGTTTGGAACAAAATTCACAATATCTCCAAATCATGCCTATACCTCTGTTTTAAAATTGTGATGTGTTTACCGAATTCCTCATTTATTTCTGATTTCTATCCAAATAGCTTGAATGTATACCAAATGAAAAAGAACTTAATTTTGTTTGTTCCTCCATTGATCTTGATCCAAATGACCAACATAACTGTCACTCTGATTCTTGGATTAAGTTGCTAGGAATTATCTATTTTACCAAACTCTCTTTTTTCCCCTTCTCCTACATCTTTATTCAATTTATAATTTTTTAAAAGATGTGTTTCATATGGATTCATATGTCAGTTCAAAAGTTTATACTAGTAAGTCTCAGTTACAACTGTGAGGTCAAATTTTAATCCTTAAATTTAAACACCTGATTATCTTTCTTATTTTGTATAATTAGTATATAGACATTTGAGGTCATGGGATTTGTTATTGATCCCTTATTAGATTTTGTTGCCTGTTAATCCAAGATATCCTTGCCAATATTCATATTTAAAGATTTTAATTATATTTATGATATGTAGTTTGATGGACAAACTGGAGAATTTCTTATTTATTTTTAGTTAAGGTCCTTTATTTTTTGTTTCATGTTGCTTTTCTTTTTAGGAGTTTGCAAGGTTTAAATTAAATATATCCTTATCAGTATTTACTAGATACACTTCATTCCTTAATTTTTTTTATCCTTTAATTTTAAACCACGGTAAAGAAATCAATAATTAATTCTCTGACATCACCTTCTTAATCACAAAACATGTGGATCTGTACAACTGGATTGTTATATATACTTTAAGAAGACACCAGAGCTAAAGAAATAATAAGTTTTATAGTAGCTTTTTGTCATCATGTTTTATTTTTATTTTCAAGGATTCTCTTAGTATAATTGCTACTATGTAGAGTTCCACAATTTATTTATTTATTTATTTTTAAAATTTTTGGTGATGGACTTAAAAAGTTTGTGGCAAAGATTTCAAATCAATTTTCCCATTCTATTTTATAGCACCCTCATATTTGATTTAATAGAAAACCATTAAACTGATTTGCAAATTTTAATAAAATAACTAGTACCTACATAGTGCTTTATGAAGTACAATGTAATGCAAAGTATTATGTCACTTAATTTTCACAACAATCCTTTTATAGAGGAGGAAACTTGACTAAGATCACACTGCTGGTGTTTCTGAGGCAGCATTTGATCCCAGGTTCTCATGATTTTAAAGCAACTATACTTTCCACTGTGTTGCTTAACTTATTCATGAAATAAATAGTGATTCTGAATTTCATTTAAAAAATTAAATAGCAAAACATTTAGTAAATAATTGCTATTACTAGGTTCTTACAGTTGGGATGGGGATGCTTGAAATTGTGGTTTTATTTTCACAATTAAGTACTTCTTCAATTGTTCACATGCACTTCAGTAAAAGTTCCATGCAGCCTTCATAATCACATGCCTCGATGGAGATATCAGTTAGTTCCCCACAAGGCATTATGTTATTTTTCAGAAATTGAGAGATTACATTGTTTTATGTACTGGTGGATAACTTTGGTTAAGACTGGTCAAAGAGCAAGAGGTGAAGAAATCAGGAAAGTAAAAAAGTAAAAACTCATGTGCTTTCTGGTAATTTGGCCAAATATTGTTTGCTAGAGGTTTTCTAAACAAGACATTTTATTTTATATGTATAGTCCTGAAATTACAGATCCCAATTTTGATACTTCTGGAAAGATTATTCAATTAAGTTTTGTATGGCTTTGTTCCTGAAAAAAAAGCAAAATAAAAATAAAAAATTAGAACAAATAATCTCTAAAATCTCTTCTGCTCTAAATTCTGTAACCCCATGATCATTCTATATCCCCATGATCATAAACCAAATAAATATAATCCATGTTCTCCTTGACGTCCTTTTAAATGCTAGACTCTTATGATGTTCCTATATCAATCCTTACTTCTCCTCCCAACTCCTGAGGCATCTCTTCTCCAGATTAAAAATGTTTAGTTCTTTCAGTATGTTGAATTATTTTGTGGGCTTTTCATATAGGGATTAAAACATCTTCTATGATGCCAAATCCAGTGTTTCTCCTCTTAATAAGTCAGAATCCCATTACTATTTTAACTACAGAAAGAATTTTTTCTAGCATATTTTAAAATACAACTGAATTTTAATTAATATTTTCTTTTTCTTACACTACATGTAAAATATTTTAGTATTTTTTTCTAATATTGAATTTCAAATTTCTCCTTCTCTTTTTCTCCTTCTTTTACTCCCATTAAGAAGGCAAGAAAGTTGCTATGGGTTGTACTTGTGTAGTAATGGAAAATACCTTTTCTCATTAATAATGTCATGAAAAAACAGATATAAAAAAAGAAAATTTTTAAAATGTGCTTGGATCTGCATTTGGACTCCATCATTTGTTTCTAGATATGGATAGCATTTTCCTCATAAGTCATTTGGAATTATCATGGATAATTGTATTGTTTACAATAGCTAAGTTATAGACAATTCTCAGACGAAGAAATTGAAATTATTTCTAGTTATATGAAAAGATGCTCGAAGTCATTATTAATCAGAGAAATGCAAAATAAAACAACTCTGAGATACCACTACATACTTGTCAGATTGGCTAGAATGACAGGGAAAGATAATTCAGAATGTTAGAGAGGAAATGAGAAAACAGGGACACTGACACATTGTTGGTGGAATTGTGAATACATCCAGCCATTCTGGAGAGCAATTTGGAACTATGCTCAAAAAGTTATCAAACTGTGCATACCCTTTGACCCAGCAATGTTACTACTGGGCTTATATCCCAAAGAGATCTTAAAGAAGGGAAAGGGACTTGTATGTGCAAGAATGTTTGTGGTAGCCCTCTTTGTGGTTTCCAGAAACTGGAAACTTAGTGGATGCACATCAATTGAAGATTGGCTGAATAAATTGTGGTATATGAATATTAAGGAATATTATTGTTTTGTAAGAAATGACCAACAGGTTGATTTCAGAAAGGCCTGGAGAGACTTAGATGAACTGATGCTGAGTGAAATGAACAGGACCAGGAAATTGTCGTATACTTCAACAACTATACTATACGATGATCAATTCTGATGGATGTGACCGTTTTCAATAATGAGATAAACCAAATCAGTTCCAACAGAACAATAATGACCTGAACCAGCTACACCCAGCAAAAGAACTCTAGGAGATGATTATGAACTACTACATAGAATTCCCAATCCCTCTAATTTTGTCGGCCTGCATTTTGGATTTCCTTCACAGGCTAATTGTACACTATTTCAAAGTCTAATTCTTTTTGTACAGCAAAACAACTGTTTGGACATGTATACATATATTGTATTTAATTTATACTTTAACATATTTAACATGTATTGGTCAACCTGCCATCTGGGGGGCAAGGAGGGGAACATTAGAACAAAAGGTTTGGCAATTGTTAATGTTGTAAAATTGCCTATGGATATATCTGGTAAATAAAAACTATTAAAATATAAAAAAATAGCTAAGTTACTTATTGTTGATCATTGTACAATATTGTTGTTACTGCCTAAAATGTCCTCCTGATTCTGCTCATTTTATTTTGCAAGTGTTCATGTAAGTCTTTCCAGGTTTTTCTGAAAGGATAAAGCTTGTCATTTTTTTTAAATAGCCCCACAACATTCCATATATCACAAATTGTTCAGCCAATCACCAATTGATGAGCAGACCCTTAAATTCCAATTATTTGACACCACAAAAAGAGTTGCTATTAATATTTTTGCACATATAAGTTCTTTGCCTTTTATTTTTTTAAATTTCTTTGGAATACAGACTTAGTGGTATTGCAGGTCAAAGCATAAGCAAGCATGATTTCATAGCCCTCTGGGCATAATTCCAAATTGTTTTACAGAATGTTTGAATCATTTCACAACTCTATCAACAATGCATTAATTACAGCATTTTCCTCACATCTTAGCCAAAATTTGTCATTTTCCTTTTCTTTCATATTAGCCAATCTGATAGATGTAAGGTGGTACTTCACAGTTATTTTAATTCACATTTATCTTATTAATAATGATTTAGAGCATTTTACATGACTAGATATAATTTAGTTTACTTCTGAAAAACTGCCTATTTATATTCTTTGACCATTAATCAATCTCAAAATAGTTGTTATTTTGATAAATTTGACCCAGTTCTCCATATAATTGAGAAATAAGGCCTTTATCAGAGAAAATTGCTACAAATTTTTACATCCATCTTTACTATGTATTTCCCTCCATCCAAATTCCCACCCTATTTATCCTCCCCTCTTTTCTTTTATCTTTGAAAATATTTTGCATCTGACAACCACCTCCTCCAATTAGTCTTCCCTTATATCAATAATTCTTTTCTCTTATTCCTTTTCCCTCCTACTTTCCTATAGAGTATGAATTGGGTATGTATATTATTCAGTATTTGAGCCAATTCTGATGCAGCAAGTTCATGTGCTCCCTACTATTTCTGTCCTTTTTCTGTCCACTGTTAAAGTTGTTAAAATACATGAGTTAATTTATCTCATTCTACCTTTCTATTTAGCATTCCTTTTCATTACTCCAAATTATATTTATTTTTAGATAATTATTACATTATATCCAATTCATATTCATATCCTCTGTCAAGATACACTTCTTATAAAAGCCCTAATAATAAGCACATTCTTAGGATTTACAAGTATCACCTTGCCATGGTGATATATATATATATATATATATATAGTTTTTTTTCTTGAATCCCTTATAGATTTTCTTAAATGTTTACTTTTTATAGTGTTTCTCTTTTTCCTTTTATTTGAAAATCAAATTTTGTATTCAGCTCTTTTTTCTTTTTCAGAATTGCTCAAAAATTCTCTATTTCATTGAATATTTATCTCCATACCCCATTCCCTAAGGATTATACTGAGTTTTGCTGAATGGGTCATTCTTGATTGTAATCCTAGATCCTTTTCCCCTATAGAATATCATATTCTATGATAACCTTTGATATAGAAGCTGTTAAATCTCATGCTATCCTAATTATAGCTCCATGATACTTGCCTTCTCTTTTTCTGGTTGCCTGCAATATTTTATGTTTGGCATGAAAGCTCAAATTTGATGATAATATTCCTGGGAATACTTTTTTTGGAGATCTCTTTTATTAGATGATCATAGATTTTTTTTCACTTTCTTTCTCACCCTCTGGTTCTAGAATATCAGGAGAATTTTCCTTGACAATTTCTTGAAAAATATTGTCTAGGCTCTTTTTTGCATGGTGGAGGGTGGAGGAAGTGGCATTTCAATAATTCTTAAAATGATTTCTCCTGGATTTGATTCATGGGTCACTTGTTTGTTCCAATGAGATTGTTCAAATTCTCTTTCTTTTTTTCATTCCTTTGATTTTCTTTTCTTTTCTTTCTTTTCTTTTTTTTTTTTTTTTGATCTTTCTACTTTTTTCCCCCTAATTTATAAGGAATTACTTTCTTTAGTGAGCTTTTTATGCAATGTATTAGTACTGCTTTTTTCATTTGGTAAATTTTGCTTTTTTTTTTAAAGAATTGTTCTTTTGGGGGTGGAGCCAAGATGGCTGAGAAGAAACACACAACTCTGTGAACGCCCACACTCCCTCACAACCAATTAGATAAATTAAGCCTCAAAATAAGCCCTGGACTGATAGATAACCACAAGGACTGGAAGCACGACTTACCAGCTGAAGAGAATCTGGAGTTTCAACAGAAAAGGTCAGTCCCCAGGGGAGGAAGAAGAGAGGCCAGCACAGACGGCTGGGTGCTAGCATACTCTGCCGATTGGGCTGGGAAGGGCTCTGGGATCAGAGAAGCCACTGAGATAAAGGAATCTGGCACAGGCTATTAGCTCTTCTCTGCTAATTATTTAGCAGTTCAGAAGAGAAAGCTAAAATACTTTAAAAACTCAGATTAGATTTTCCCCGGATCCTGGAGGTGACTCAGCAGATCTCGGCACCAGGGGGTGTGGCCTCAGCTACCACCTGAGAATAGTTAAGAGATTGACAAGTGGGTGGATACGGCCCAAGGCAACACACACTGCCTATTTTAGCTGGAGGGAGTGGAAGTCAGCTCCAGGAAGTCCCAGAGAAGCGGAACCTTTGAACTAGGGACCGCGGTTTCTAGCAGACACTTCCAGTTTGAGCGCAGGGGCTTTTCACATCACCTGCTGCAGACATCCAAGCCCCACCGGGACGCATAGACTGGGCTTTGTGCTGCCTTTACTGGTCAGTCTCAACCTCAGGGAAGCTGCTATAACACAGCGCCCTCGGGGCACAGCAGTGCTAATGACCTCTGAGGAACTTCCAGGGAGGGGGTGGGGAACTCTCTCCCAGAGCTCTATTTTAGCTCAGGCGCAGGAGCCGCTGCATCCATCCAGTCTGGGAGGAAGCTGGTAAAGAAGTAAATAAATAATTTCCTACCCCAGGGACAGACCCCAAAAGATTTTTTAAATATGAGCAAAAAAGCCAAAAAAAACATAGATTCCTACTACACAGAGAAAGAGCGGGTATGCAACCCCGAGGAAGTTAACAGCAGAGAGACAGCAGATAACAACCTAAAGGGGAATGATTCCTGCCCCCCATCACATAACTCTCGCCTAGAAGAGACTCTTTAAAAATTAAGGGAGTTTGAAGAAAAATGGGAAAAGGAAAGGGAAGCTATGATAGAGAATAACAACGTCCAGAAATTGGAGTTGGAAAAAATAAAGAATTCACAGGAGAGGCAGGGAAACAAAATTTATGAATTAGAAAAGGTTAAAAAAAACACAGGAAAGTAGGATTTCTGAATTGGAAAAGATAAAAAAAGTCTCAAGAAAATAGAATTTCTGAATTGGAAAAAGAAAATAACTCTCAAAAAAATTAGGGAAATGGAAAAAAATTCAATAGAGCAAAATAATTCATTTAAAAATGAAATTGGGCATTTACAAAAAGAACTAAAAACTGTGAAAGAAGAAAATAACTCCTTTAAAGTCAGGATGGAACAAATAGAAATGAATGATTCACAGAGAACCCAAGAATCAGTCAAACAAAACAAAAAAAAAAAAAAAAATGAGAAGCTGGAGAACAACGTCAAATACTTACTGGGGAAATCCATAGACTTGGAAAATAGATCTAGGAGAGATAATCTGCAGATCATTGGACTTCCAGAAAACTATGACCAAAAAAAGAGCCTAGATTCTATTTTACAGGAAATTATCAAAGAGAACTGTCCAGAGATAATAGAAACAGAAGGGAAAGTAGATGTGGAAAGAATTCATCGATCTCCTTCTGAAATAGACCCTAAAAAAAGAACATCAGGGAATATAGTGGCTAAGCTGCAGAATTACCACACAAAGGAGAAAATCCTGCAAGCAGCTAGAAAAAAACAATTTAAATACCAAGGTGCCACAATAAGGGTCACCCAAGATCTGGCTGCCTCCACATTAAAAGATAGAAGGGCCTGGAACCTGATATTCCGTAAGGCAAAAGATCAAGGACTGCAACCAAGAATGAACTACCCAGCTAAGTTTAGCATCTTTTTCCATGGAAGAAGATGGTCATTCAATGAAACAGAGGAATTCTATATGTTTCTAAGAAAAAAACCAGACTTAAACAAAAAATTTGATCTACATCCACAAGACTGAAGAGAAACAGAAAAAGGTACACAGAACACTTGAGAACTGTAACTCTGTTGTGGGTATATAAAAAGTACTCAAGGATAATTTGATTTTACTGATATAAAAGAAAAAAAGGGGGGTGTAGTAAAGGGAAGGAGGTCATTTCAGAAAAAGGGGAAGGAATGATAAAAAGAGGGAAACTACATCCCAGGAAGAGGCATAGAAAATACACCATATCTGAGGGAACTTAGTGAGGGGGAGAATCATTGTGTGAATCTTACTCTCATCAGGAGAGGCTAAAAGAGTAAATAATTAACATATTTGTTTTTCAGAGAATTTTCTCTCACCTCATTAAAAGGGGGGAGAGGAAAAGGGAAAAGGAAAAGGAGAATAAGTGAAGGGACTTGGAGGGAGGGGGGAGGGATACTAAAAAAAAAAAGAGGGAGGGTTGTGCGTCACAAGGGGGGTCTGTAAATTAAATATCAGGGAGGGGGATCAGGGGATTCAAGGGAAAAAAGCATAATTTGGGGATAATATGATGGCAGGAAATACAGAATTAGTAATTTTAACTGTAAATGTAAATGGGATGAACGATCCCATCAAACGGAGACGGATAGCAGATTGGATCAAAAAGCAGAACCCTACAATATATTGTCTACAGGAAACACACTTAAAGCAGGGAGATACATACAGAGTAAAGGAAAAAGGTTGGAACAGAGCCTATTGTGCTTCAGGTAAAGTCAAAAAAGCAGGGGTAGCTATCCTTATCTCAGATCAAGCAAAAGCAGAAGTAGATCTCCTTAAAAAAATAAGGAAGGAAACTATATCCTGCTGAAAGGTAGCATAAATAATAAAACCATATCAATACTAAACATATATGCACCAAGTGGTATAGCATCTAACTTTCTAAAGGAAAAGTTAAGAGAATTGCAAGAAGAAATAGACAGTAAAACTATAATAGTGGGAGACCTCAACCTTGTACTCTCAGATTTAGACAAATCAAACCACAAAACAAACAAGAAAGAAATTAAAAAAGTAAATAGAACATTAGAAAAACTAGGTATGATAGACCTTTGGAGAAAACTGAATGGCAATAGAAAGGAATATACATTCTTCTCAGCAGTTCATGGATCCTATACAAAAATAGACCATATATTAGGACGTAAAGATCTCAAAATTAAGTGTAGGAAGGTAGAAATAATAAATGCCTTCTTCTCAGATCACAATGCAATAAAAGCTACATTCCGTAAAAAGTTAGGGGTAAATAGACCAAAAAGTAATTGGAAACTGAATAATCTCATCTTAAAGAATTTCTGGGTGAAAGAGCAAATTATAGAAACAATTAACAATTTCACCCAAGATAATGACAATGGTGAGACATCATACCAAAATCTTTGGGATGCAGCTAAAGCAGTAATAAGGGGAAATTTTATATCTTTAGAGGCTTATTTGAAGAAAATAGAGAAAGAGAAGATTAACGAATTGGGCTTACAACTTAAAAGGCTAGAAAAAGACCAAATTATAAACCCCCAACCAAAAATTAAACTTGAAATACAAAAATTAAAAGGAGAAATCAATAATATTGAAAGTAAAAAAAAAAAAAACTATTGAATTAATAAATAAAACCAAGAGTTGGTTTTATGAAAAAGCCAATAAAATAGATAAACCTTTGGTAAATTTGATCAAAAAAAAGAAAGAGGAAAATCAAATTGATAGTCTTACAAATGAAAAGGGGGATCTTTCCACCAATGAAGAGGAAATTAGAGAAATAATGGAGTTACTTTGCCCAACTTTATGCCAATAAATTTGATAACTTAAGTGAAATGGATGACTTCCTCCAAAAATATAGGCTCCCTAGATTAACAGAGGAGGAGATAAATTGCTTACATAGTCCCATTTCAGAAAAAGAAATAGAACAAGCTATTAATTAATTTACTCCCCAGGAAAAAATCCCCAGGGCCAGATGGATTCACATGTGAATTCTACCAAACATTTAAAGAACAATTAGCCCCAATGTTATATAAATTATTTGAAAAAATAGGGGATGAAGGAGTCCTACCAAACTCCTTTTATGACACAGACATGGTACTGATACCTAAACCAGGTAGATCGAAAACTGAGAAAGAAAATTATAGACCAATCTCCTTAATGAATATTGATGCTAAAATCTTAAATAAGATATTAGCAAAAAGACTTCAGAAAATCATCTCCAGGATAATACATTATGACCAAGTAGGATTTATTCCAGGAATGCAGGGCTGGTTTAATATTAGGAAAACTATTAATATAATTGACCATATAAGGATATGAACAGACAATTCTCAGAGGAAGAAATTGAAACTATATCCACTCACATGAAAGAGTGTTCCAAATCACTACTGATCAGAGAAATGCAAATTAAGACCACTCTGAGATACCACTACACACCTGTCAGATTGGCTAAGATGACACGAACACATAATGACAAATGTTGGAGGGGATGTGGGGAAATTGGGACACTAATACATTGCTGGTGGAGTTGTGAAAGAATCCAGCCATTCTGGAGAGCAATCTGGAATTATGCCCAAAAAGTTATCAAACTGTACATACCCTTTGACCCAGCAGCGCTACTACTGGGATTATATCCCAAAGAAATACTAAAGAGCGGAAAGAGACATATATGTGCCAAAATGTTTGTGGCAGCTCTTTTTGTTGTAGCTAGAAACTGGAAGATGAATGGATGTCCATCAGTTGGAGAATGGTTGGGTAAATTGTGGTATATGAAGGTTATGGAATATTATTGCTCTGTAAGAAATGACCAGCAGGAGGAATATAGAGAGGCCTGGAGAGACTTAAATCAACTGATGCTGAGTGAAATGAGCAGAACCACAAAATCACTGTACACTTCAACAACAATACTGTATGAGGATGTATTCTGATGGAAGTGGAAATCTTCAACATAAAGAAGATCCAACTCACTTCCAGTTGATCAATGATGGACAGAGGTAGCTACACCCAGAGAAGAAACACTGGGAGGGGAATGAAAATTGTTAGCACTAATATCTGTCTGCCCAGGTTGCATGTACCTTCGGATTCTAATGTTTATTTGTGCAACAAGAAAATGATATTCACACACATGTATTGTATCTAGACTATATTGTAACACATGTAAAATGTATGGGATTGCCTGTCATTGGGGGGAGGGAATAGAGGGAGGCGGGGATAATTTGGAAAAATGAATACAAGGGATAATATTATAAAAATATATATATATATATAATAAAAATTATTAAAAAAAAAAGAATTGTTCTTTTTCAGTGGACTTAAATACTTTTATTAATTTTTTTTTTTTAGCCATTTGGCTTATTCTGTTTTTTAAATTGTAATTTCTGCAGTATTTTTATGCTTTATCAAATTCTTGATTCTTTTCATTAGTTTCTAGCATCGCTCTCATAATTCTTTTCCCAATGTTTCCTCAACCATTCTTATTTAATTTGTAAAATGCTTTAAACACACACACACACACACACACACACACACACACACACACACACACACAGAGTCATACACACATACACATACATTCTGGAGTTCTTTTTGGTCCTGAGACCAAGTCACACTTTTCTTTGAAGCTTCTTTCTTTCTTTTTTTTTTTTTTTTTTTTGAGCCTGGCGTTAAGTGACTTGCCCAGGGTCACACAGCTAGGATGTGTTAGGTGTCTGTCTGAGACCAGATTTGAACTCAGGTCCTCCTGAATTCAAGGTTGAAGCTTTCAGTGTAGCAATTTTAACTAAGTTATGTTCTTCAAAGTTTGGGTTTTGCTCTTTCCTATTAATACAAAAAAACCTTCTGTGGCTGGGATCTTGTTTTGTTGTTTGTAATGTTCTCTGGTTTGGTTTTCTTCCCTTATCATAGGTGTGAATCTTATATAACTATATTAAGTACTAAGTACTTGTACTGAATTAGAGAACTATTAAGCACCATGCTAAATTAGATAACCATTTTATTTATCAATCCCACTGACTTAACACTTTGCAAGGATCCTTGTTTCAGAGTTCTGGCCTATAACATTTGTTTATTTTATAACCTAATTGATGTTAAAGTTGGGTTTTGCTTCCAAAGTGGGAGGGGCATTGACCTAGGATTTACGTATTTTTATGCAAGTGTTTTCAGAGATAGTCTTGAGGATCTGAGAGTTTTCAAGTACTCCAATTTAATACAATTTTAGGAATACTTTATTTACTATTCTCCTGGCCTGTGCTTTGATCTATGAGTGACCACAAACACTCTTTTCTGTCTTGGAACTGTGACTAACCTCCACTTTCCTACAGCTAAAAACCTTTGTGTGCTAGTGCTCCTCTTCACTCCAGATGTAACGTATGACTGGAATCCAGATCACTGTATGGACAATACAAGAGTCCTACCCACACTACCAGCAAAGAGAGCCCCATGATCTCCTTCTATTTAAACCCATTACTCTCTCTGAGTGAGAATTCCAGAAGCCTCTGCTGCCATGTCAGATTCAATTGCCTTTTTCGTCTGCTTCAAGTTTGCTTGGCCTGAAAAACTGCTTTACTTGGTCCTTTTGCCGGTTCTGGTACTCCAGGATTTATTTTGAGGCATTATTTTAATTATGTGGAGGAGAATTTGGGGAAGCTCAAGGAATCCCCTGCCTTTTTTCCTGACATATTAGTTTCAGAAAGAGCACCCAATTTACAAAAACAGGATGCCAATTAATCATATCTACTCTGTGCCATTTTATAAAGTCTTCCCCTTCATAAGAAAATGAATATTGTTTGAAAATAATAATAATAGCATAGCTGTACATGACTTAAATTTTATATTGTAATACATATGCATTATCCCACAGAAGAATTATAATAATTTATAAATGATAAAAATGACACTAAGAAGTTGTGACCTTCATATTTGCAATAGATTTCAGCTTCCAAACTGTAGTTTTTCTAAAAGTCATGGGAGTTGATTTCAGATATAATTAGGTCAAAGGGTAAGGCTCAATCTCTCTAGTTGTTATAATTTCTGGTGGCTAGAGGCTATAGTGACATGACTTTTTGTTGACTCAAGAGCAGAGCACAAAATGTCAAGTTACTCGCCTACCCCACCATCCTACATCCAATCAAAAATCTTAAAACTTTCAAATATCCTAAGTCCATAAGAGTCACCACATCTTGCCTTGTTAAACAGAAATATTTCAGTATGAAAATGAAGTGGAGAATATTATTCTAGTAAGGTGACTGTTTAGTTTCCTTTTTAAGTATAATTTTTATGCTATGACTAAGAAAAAAAAAATTGCCCTGGCTGAAAGTTTCCTATACTATTTGGGTATTGGACCTAAACTAACATAGGACCATTCCAAAGAAACCTTAGCTCATGACTTCACGGTCATTGAAATATCAAAAATATCATTTTAGATTTCTATTTCCAGTTTTGGTACTTTGACTATTTTATATTTGTATTACATTTTACATTTTATTGAGTAGTATTTGATATTTAATTAAGATATTTAATTATATTTAAGATATTTAATTATATTTCTATACTATTCATAGTTAATTATTCTTGTTAAGTTTTAATTTTAATAAATTGTTCTCTTTGTCTTTATATCTCAGTGTTTCTTTTTCTCTGTTTCTCCTATTTTTTTGCTTCTGTTTCTGTCTTAATCTCTTTCTCTGTCTCCCTATCTCTGACTCTCTTTTTCTTTTATTTTCCACCCCTTCCTTCCTTCATAAGATAAAAGTTTGAAATGATTTGAATTGATTTCATAGTTTCTATATGTATGTATATATATATATATATATATATATATATATATATGTATATGTACATGTATGACAACTGATTCTTTTCTAATTTTTAAGATTTATTTGTGCTTCTATGGTTTTGTAATTTTATTTGAAATTCTAGGTATTTTTAAATTTTATGGTCAATTTATTAATCCTCTCTCTCTCTCTCTCTATATATATATATATGTGTGTGTGTGTGTGTGTGTGTGTGTGTGTGTGTGTGTGTGTATATATATAATTCAATTATACTTTCAGATACACACACATATATATATGTATATATATATATATATATATATATATACACATATATATACACACATACATATGTATGTGTGTATATATGTAATATGAGGGCTAATTTAGCTGTATTTCAAAAGATTCTGCATATTGCATGTATTATGATTTCAGAAGTCTTCTCGTCAAATCTCAAAGATCAGGGAAAGAATGTACCCTCTTTGTGAAGAATGTTTCTATTTACCACTTGATTTAAAGAAATTCAGAAGACAAATGTGAAAATTCTTTCCATTTGTATTTTGAGTGAGCCATCCCATCAGTGAGTTTGAAAAAATGTCTAGGCTTTGCAAAAATTTCTAGACATAGTTTATACAATTATGCGAGTCCCATATATTTGAGTTTTTATAAGGCCTTATTTCTTTATAATAGTTAAAGTAGTTATTATCCTTCCTTAACATAATGGCTCTTAAAGAAAAATAATACAGAGAAAAAAGAATTGGATTCATAATATGTGAAGTAAGATATACTATGTTTATTCTGATTGAACCTTTGAATGACTTCTAATGAAAAAATAAACAATGTAATCATGTTAAATCACCTCCAAAAAACTCACAAACAATGAAAGCAGAAACAATAAAAATTATACAATATTCAACAAGAAAGCAATACGGTCTACAATTTTACAGCAAGAAAATTAAATTTAAGAGGCCACAGAACTTTGTTTACCTCACTTGAATTGTGCAAGTTACATGTTGCAGATCTCAGTATATTTTATCTCTTTGAATAACCAACTCTTTGAAACATTTTTGTATTTGACAAAAATAAGTCTTTAATGAATACCTATTATGGTGTGCTAACCTCAAATTGTAAATAACTTTTTATTTGGATTTACCCTTCTGGGACTCTTAGTACAGAAATGTAATTCTAATGTAATAATATCAATACTATAAAAAAAGAAAAAAAAATGGCTTTATTTTATTAACTGTCTGAATCTTTTCCTGCTTATTTTATTTGTTTACCTTAGTGCTTACCCTACTGCCATATATAGACCTATATTCTGGGAATGTTTATATTTTCTAAGCTTCTCATGACACTAGCATTTTATGCTACTAGACTGCTACCTGGACAGGTCACTTCATAATAAAATAATTCATTAACTTCAGACCCACTTAGATTGAATGTAAAATCAATAGTCTTTAAGTTTTTAATTTGGGGGATGTGATGAAGTTGGGAAAGCCTTGAGATAGGGTCTTCCTTGGTGTGCAAATTACTTCTACTGATGAAGCATAACAATCTATGTACAAATTGGTTGATAGTGTCTTGAAGCTTGGAGAAGCTGAATTATTTTTCTGTGGTTATATAGTGTTGGGATTACTAGGTGAGAACTGAGGTTGTCTGGATGGTGACAAGGTGAGAATTCAGGTTTTCTGGACAATTACAAGGTGAGAACTCAGGTTGACTTGATAGAGGGGGCAAGCTCATTGGCTGGGGTGGTTCTTCCCAGAAGCCCTTGCATTATCCCACGCCCATTCTCTGGGAGGATAAAAAGAGACAGCACTGGGCGCAGAGGGCAGATCGGCCTGAAGAAGGATAAGAGTTGGAGGAGATTCAGAGATAGGATTCAAGAGAAAGACTCTCTGCATTACATCAGGCCTGACGGGGCTCTCTGCAGGAAGGGAAGTCACTTCTAAGGACAAGAGTTAACAGCAACTACATGGAGACAACGGTTCATTACAGGAAGAAGAATCTGTCGGAGAGATTTGAGTAGAAGACACAGCAGATCTCTTCCCAGAGAGCGATCCAGCAGCTTCTAGAGACAACAGCTCACTACAGTTGGCGCCCAACGTGGGGCAAGGACTTTTGCTTATCCTGACAAGAGGAGCTAGACCAGACCTTTGCAATTTGGCGCCCGAACAGGGACAGACACAGTCCTGATTCCAGTGGAAAAGCTTCCGATCTAGATCTCAGTCTCTCTGACCCAGAACCGTGAGTAATGAGGAAACTTTGTTAAAGATTAAGTGAGCGTGCTAATAGATAAATAAGGAACTTAACTTGTTAAGGGCTAAACCAGGAATCTCTTATAGCTGAAATGGGGCAGATGTTAGCTATATTCAATCCCTGGACCTCAGCCGACTCAACCCCAGCCCCAGAAGCAACCTCAGCTCCACCCCCATTCAGGAGTGGTACTATAGAGAGCATAATCAACATAATTGAGGAGCAGAGTTTACTTGTAACCTGGGTACAGATTGCTAAACTCTTGGCTGCATTAAGACACACATCCCCTTGGTTCTTAGAGGAAGAAAAGATAGATGTAGATAAATGGAAGCTAGTGGGATATGAAATGAAAGAATTTCAAGCAAAAAATGGGCCTCATTCAATTTCTGCAGAAGTATTTTATATCTACAACATAGTTCAATTAGCCTTAAACTATCAAGCAAGTTGTAGGAGAAGGAAAAGTTCTAAAAATGAACAGAGGAGGAAGTGTGAGGAAAAAAGGAAAGATCAAGATCTTTCCCTAGAGCAAGAGGATTTAAATGAGGAATTATGGTATGATTCTTTTGAAGAAGCTTCAACCCTGCCTAGAGAACAGATTATTGACAGGCCCACATCAACCCCACCTTCAGAGATGGAGGAAGAAAGAGGGGAAGAGGCAGAAACACAAACAGAATTGCCTGTGAAGAAGCCTAAGCCTATGACAAGATTAGAAAAAGCATTGGTTAAAGCTAAGAGAGAAGGACAGGATATATGTGATTTTATACATGCATATCCTGTGATTGAAAATACTGACTCTGTAGGTAAAAAAAGGAGAAGATATGCACCTTTAGATTTGAATAAAATTAAGGATTTGAAAAAAGGTTGTACCCTTTATGGGGCTACATCAGCTCATGTCAAAATGTTACTAGATGGTTTGTCTTATGAAGTCCTAACCCCGAATGATTGGAAATCCATAGCAAGGATATGCCTGGAACCTGGAGAAAATTTATTATGGCTTGTGGAATTTCATGAATTATGTAAAATTCAAGTCAGATGCAATTTGGAAATAGGAGTTAACACACAATTCACTTTTGAGCACTTGGCTGGTGAAGGTCGGTATGGAGAGAATTCAGAACAGACTGATTATACCATGACAATATATGAACAAATTGCTAAGGCTGCAATAAAAGCTTGGGGTGTCCTTCCTGGACAGAAAGATCGTGGAGAGGCTTTCACTAAAATACAGCAAGGTCCCAATGAACCTTTTGCAGATTTTGTGGGACGTTTGCAAACTGCTGTCAAAAGAACTATTGGAGAAAATTCAGCTACAGAAATAATGACCAGACATCTGGCTAAGGAAAATGCCAATGAGATTTGCAAAAGAATTATATGGGGATTAGACAAAGATGCTCCTTTAGAGGAGATCATAAGACGCTGTGCTACAGTGGGAACAAATGCTTTTTACACCCGGACAATGATGAATGTGGAAAGACAGGGTCCCTTCTGGCAAGGGACTTCTAGAGAAACTCGGCAATGTTTTCAATGTGGAAAAATTGGACATCTAAGAGCTCAGTGTAGGTATGGAGATACAGTGAGAAGACAGGGTGAGAGAAGACCTAAAACCCCATGTCCAAAATGCAACAGAGGACTCCATTGGGCATCAGAGTGTAAACTAATTCAGGGAAATAGGATGAGGGGCCCAGATCCAGGGCCCCAGGCTAAAAAGACTTGGGGCATGATGGCAGCTCATGTTACACCCAAAGAACCTTTAGAAGGCCAGGACTCTGATTTAATCAATCAGCAGAGAAGCAATCACATGGCAGAAAGGGATTACCCAATCAGTCAACCAAAAGGCAATCAGATTGCAAAAATGGATTACACTTGGGGAGAATACAGGCCTTTTAAACCAACAGGGCTGTATCCAGTGCAAACAATTCCAATGTAATTGCCAGATGATGTGGAGAGATCCAGAAAGTGGTGAATGGAAGGGACCAGATAGGTTAACTGCCTGGGGGAGAGGGTTTGCTTGTATTTCTTCAGCAGGAGAAAGAATCAGATGGGTGCCAACAAGTCATATTCGCCTTGTCCATCAGAGAGAGACAGAAAAAGAGAAAGACCTCAAAATAAAGGAGAAGATCTAAGAAACATCTGACACTGAAAGAGCATGGATAATAAGAAGACTGTTAAAGAACTTAAAAACCAGCAGGAATCATTGGACTTCCTCACACAAGATGAGAATAATGGACAATGGACTTATGGACATTTATAAATTTTCAATTTATGATTATGATTATGTTATATACTTCTAGCATGTGTTATGTTACTATGTTACTATGTGCTTATGTAATTTATGTAATTATCTGCAATACTTCCCATATTGATGGATTTATGTTTCAAGGTCATGACTGTCCTATGTTCTAAATCAAAAGAAAGGGGGAGATGTTGGGATTACTAGGTGAGAACTGAGGTTGTCTGGATGGTGACAAGGTGAGAATTCAGGTTTTCTGGACAATTACAAGGTGAGAACTCAGGTTGACTTGATAGAGGGGGCAAGCTCATTGGCTGGGGTGGTTCTTCCCAGAAGCCCTTGCATTATCCCACGCCCATTCTCTGGGAGGATAAAAAGAGACAGCACTGGGCGCAGAGGGCAGATCGGCCTGAAGAAGGATAAGAGTTGGAGGAGATTCAGAGATAGGATTCAAGAGAAAGACTCTCTGCATTACATCAGGCCTGACGGGGCTCTCTGCAGGAAGGGAAGTCACTTCTAAGGACAAGAGTTAACAGCAACTACATGGAGACAACGGTTCATTACAGGAAGAAGAATCTGTCGGAGAGATTTGAGTAGAAGACACAGCAGATCTCTTCCCAGAGAGCGATCCAGCAGCTTCTAGAGACAACAGCTCACTACAATATAGATAATATATGCTAGAAATAAAACTAAAGCAGAGGTCTTCTTGCCCTTTTAAAACATGAGTGCAATAGTGCTATAGCAATATTCCAGTGATATTTGCATCTGTATACTGACTTATTGAAAAATGTATAAATCTAGATGTTAAAGACAAGGAAAGTCATTTTAGGCTGAAATTCAAATTTTATGTACTCAGTGATGTACTTACTCTCAGGAGCCATATTTTTCTCTGCATATAGTAGTACTCAATTGTCATATCTTTTAAAGAATGTGCAACAACATATTCAGTGGGAGACTGGATTTTAATAGCATATTTAGAAAGAAGAACTGATCATGGAAACATGGAAAAAGAAAGATTTTGTCTTTCATTATTCAGTTGTAATTTCTTTTTTCTTTATTTCTTTAGCTCAGATTCTATCATTTTCCCCCTGTACAATACGTTCTAAGTAAAGATAGTAGATTTATATTCACATAAGTAGATAATAACTATCATTTCTAGCAATTCTAAATTCAAAATTAGGGACTGATCAACATGAGATCCATTTATCAGGTCTTCAAGTGAGCTTGAAATCATTAACATTTTTATCTCAATAGTGAGAGCTCTCATCTTTCTTTCTTAATTCAATAACATTCTCCCCATATTGTTCTCTTTTCTTTATATACTATTTAACTTTTTAAAATGTTCTAAAATGATATCACAAGGTTATTATTATAATTATTTTCCTAAAATGTTCATAATATTTAAAAATGCATTTTTATATCTAAATATTTTCCACCAATTTTGAAAGTTTTTAAAGTATAAATTTTGTGGTTTAAACCTTCTAGTAATTATTTGGCCTTCACACCTTTCATATTGCATCCAGTCCTAAAAAAAATGATTGTTTTTAGAAAAAAAATATTTTCTATCTTGCTTTTTGCTTAAAGTTGCTAAATGAAGATTAGCGAATTAATTCTGGCTCTCTTGCTGGTGTTTATATATAAACATGTATATGTCTATATATAGATGTATATATATATATATATGCATATATATAAATATATGTATATACATGTATATGTTTCATTATTACATCACTGTCTTCAGATACAATACACATGATGTAACATCTTCAGTGATCATTACCACATTGTATTTTACAAATTCTAGAGAATGATTTAGCTGATTTAATATTAATATTAATGTTTAAGCCTGACCATGTCTAAGAGTTATACAAATAAGTTGCTACTATTAGACATCTGTAGAAGGAAAGATCATTTCTAGTTTACAGAATTAAGAATTAAGAAAGGAACCATCATGTAAATAAATCATTGAAAAAATGAAAAAAGGATTTATTTAACTCTTACTATATATAGAGCGTTCCTCCAATGCTGCAGATACTAAAAAAATCAAGAAAAGTTCTTATTCTCAAGAATCATACATTCTAATAGAGATATAGAGATGACACATATAGAAGTTTTTAGCTGCAAGTCAGACAGCTTCATTGATCTCTAGGATGCAACAGAAAGGCAGATTATAATACATAGATTAATTTCCATTGACACATACATATACATTCATGGTACTGAATGATGTCACAGAAGGAAGATGATAATTTCCTTCAATATCTTAGAAAACAGCCACTAAACAGAGAAGTAAAGAATAGATTTTAAGAAATAAAAAAAATGGATTTTTTTTTCATTTTGAGTATGTGAAGTAAAAAAATAAAATAAAATAAATGCCAAAGACAATGACTAATAATGAGTAGCTCAGTATTGGAATCTGTTATGATTATAGCTACATATTATTATTATTATTATTATTATTATTATTATTATCATAACCCATTTCTGCTGGACATTTTGTACCTTGTGAGACTACTACCATTCTGCATCCCTAAGATTCAGAAATTCAAAATGGACACGCATTTGGCATTTTTCTTTCCTTTACTCTTCATATAAAAACCAATTTGTGTGCATACATGTGTACATACATATATATGCATGTAATATATATATATATATATATATATATATATATATATATATATATAGTATGTATATATATATATACACACACAAATATATGTACATATATGTCTAGATCAGAATTTTTTTTTCCTGAGAGCTGCTAATATACTTAAGGTTAGTTGATGTTTTACTTTTTCTCAGCAGATTATATTTCTCTAATTATTCAAATGACCAAGAGACTATAATATTAAAGCCAATTGTGTATACTCTCTCTATTTAAGAAAAATAAGAAAAAATATATGAAATATAACCTTGAATCATTTTCTCCAATGTTTCTCCCACATTTATTGAAATTGTTTAATATTTTAATATATATGTAGTTATGTGCATCACTGTTTATTGATCTGTTAAATATTAAAATCAAATGAGGAATGAAATTAGAAGAAGTTTGCACAGATAAAGTATTTTTTGGTTCATAGATTATGCCCCATAAGAAAAACAAATATTTGGATTACTCATGTCAATGACTACATTCTACAAGTGGTCCTATTTCAAATTGTCACTCTATTTAATAAGTATAGAATTTTAGAACACTATTCAATCTTCTAACTCAAATGCATAGTCCTTTGAAATCAGATGCACTACAAAACAGGTTCATGTCCATGTATAGAATATAGTGACCATGTACAGAATATGAAATGTAGTTGAACTGACAATGAATTGATATTCTTTTTAATTAGATTATATGATTTTGCTTAGTTATATGAATCTCTGATCCTAATATATGACTTGCCTCTTTTTCCAGTTTATTATATTTTCCCTTGATTTTTAACCTCCTTAGTCAAGAAAACCATCCAGCTCCTCTAAATGCCAGCTGACATAAACCTGGACTCTTAATTTTTCTGTTCAGGCTAATATTTATAATTAAATTTACTACTATCTGCTAGTCTTATCACTTTTATACTAGTGACCTATCTTTATTAAAAGCTAATATATTTGGCATAACAAAAGCAGGTATATCAGGAAGAAAAAAGGTCAGTATATAGCTTGTAGTACATCTCAACCCAAAATTCAGAAACAAACAAATATGAGATAGGTCATCAAATGATATTCAGATTATCTGCTAATAATGACCAGAGATCAAAGTCCTTGGGCTAAGATCACACAATTACTGGAACACTTGGATACAAAGTCAAGATTAATATCTTATTTTTTTAGTTCTTTGATGGATACTTTTTTGGCAGATGAATACTTAACATAACTTTTTTTTTTTTTTTTGGTGGTGAAATGGCTTTTTTCATGTCAGTATTCTCCTCTGAAGATGAACTCAGGTCTTCCCTATTCTCATAGTAAATATTTATTGTTGGGCTCTTTCTATTTTGCCAGCTCATTTACTTATTCATTCATTCATTTATTATTTGTTTTTGTTGTTGTTTATTTATTTATTTGTTTGTTTGTTTATTTATTTATTTATTTCAGTTTGTGATTATAATAAATCTAGTCCTGTGAATGGTGCCTTTGACCTCAGATATTCCTTCAGATTTTCCCTATGGCCAGAATCCCAAACCAAGAACTTTAAGTGCCCACAGTCAGCATGATACTTGCTCCACAGCTTCAGCACTCAACTAGAGTGTTCTGGTTGCTTCTTGTCTAGGGCCATGTCTCAGCAGCTCATCTGGGCCTGGTGTTTCTTATCTACAGAGATTCCATCAATCTCCAGCTATCTAATTCCTAATTCCTAAACTCTATAGGAGGTGAAAATTACTGTGGCTGGGGCTGAGACAACTTCTTATTCTATCTACCCCTAGGTGTCTCTGCTTGCTGTTCTAAGGGAAATTGGCTGGAAATATTTATACTTGATATAAAGTATATCACTGGTCAAACCTCTAATCTGGTTTCTTTCTTCAGATGTTCTGTGATAGTCCCAGGAAGATCTTTGTTCTGCCCCAACTCTTATTTATTTATTCATTTATGCATTCAATCATTCATGTATTTAATGTCTACACCATATTTATTTTGAGGTCCAGTTTTGTCTTATTTGTGGGGGAAATCTGGAAAGCTTGGAAATTTCTGACCTACTCTGCCATCCTCCCAGAACTCTCCCTTAAATACATATATATATATATATATATATATATATATATATATATATATATATATATATATATATGTGTGTGTGTGTGTGTGTGTGTGTGTATATATATATATATATATATGTATATATATATATATATGTATATATATATATAAAGGAACTACTCCTGAAAGGAGAAATTGACTATTATTTTCCATTATATCAATAACCCACTACTGACCCTGTAGCCCACTAAGCCAGTCTATGAAGGACATAGCTGAAAGAAAAGATTGCTGTAATCTTTCTAGAACACATTTCTTGATTTTGGGCAGGATTCCACATCAATTAAGAGAATTTACTTCTGTTTGGAGTGTAAATAGATAAGAATTTAGGTGAATTATTGCCCTTAGGGAATAAACCAATGTCCTTATACCCCTCCATTGGGAGTTTAGAGTGACCCAGTTTTTGAGAACACCAACTAGGGGGTCTGGGTAGTTCCATCTTCCTCTGTCCAGATTGCTGAAGGAGGCTGAATCTCAGGATCAAACAACACTAACATTCTTTGCAGAAGGAACTGAAAATTTTTTAGCATGCCTCCTCATTTAAATGTCCATCCATAGAGATGATTTTAACTGTCAGGGATATTTCAAAAAATATATATATATTTAAGGTATACACACATATGTAGTCTACAATGTTCAAGATGATTTGCTGAGTTTTGCAATTATTTGATACTCATAATAATGTTGGTGTTGTTATTTCCATTTTACATAAGTAGAAAATAAATCATACAAAGATTAATTGACTTTCCCAGAGTCATGCAGCTTTGAACTTAGAAGTCTTCCTGACTATAAACTCTACCAGAAAACAAGGGGTAAGGAGACAGAAAGTATTTGTTGCTGAGTCAGTATTTGGAAATGGCCAGGAAAATAAGGCCTTACTACTAATATTCAAAGTAAGGTGAAAATTTTGAGGTTAGGGAGAGAGTTGATTTTAATGATCATGGGGAAGTAAAATTGCTGAAATATTCATAAACCAGAAATTTGTATCATGGCAACAGTTCAGATTTAAAAATGCACAAAAAAAGGCATAATGGACAACAGTTCAGTGATAAATCATTAAAATTCTCCATAAAATTAGTAGTGGACTATAAAGTAAAAGGTTTAAACAAATGAAACTCATTCCTTCTAACAAAGTTCATACTTAGTTTATCCACTGGACATTCCTTTAAACACAAAGCAAATCTAAGAAGCTCTATCTATCTGGAAAGAAATATAATTATACAATTAGAAAACTACAGCTCAAAACCATCTGGGAATCTAATCTCTTCCTGCCAATGTTCAGTTTGCCATTTTTTTTCAAGCCAATAATTTTGTAAAAAATACAATTATTCTTTAAGACAATTCATTCAGCAAAGTAAAAGTACAAGCTTTATATCCTTGGTACTCTAGGGCATGTTTTATGTTTTCAGAAATAATTTAAATGTATTGAATAAGGATGGGATTTTCCAAGATTGAATTTCTGATCATGATATGATTTAATGAATTCTAAGTATCCTGGCCACAAAAAATCGCTGTGTTTTCCTGCCATTTATGGAATTTTCCTTTTAAGTAAAGAATATATTTGAACATTTTCTTTGAAAAATTCAAAGATTAGCATACATATATATATATACGTATATATATATATATGTACATACAGACACATACATAGACATAGACACTTGTATACATATACATATATATGGTATATAATCTGAATGATTGCTTCTTGATAAGCTTCTAAAGAGATAGAGAAAAACATATCAAGAGCAGGAAATGTAGGACTAAATCCAAAATGTTAGCAAAAAGCTTTAGAAATATCCTCACAATAATGGGATATAGGTACTTACTCTTATTATTCCCATTTTTTTCAGCTATTGAAACTAAGTAAAACAGTGTTAATATGATTTGCCTGGGTCACACAGGTAATTAATGAAAGAGGCCAGATTTGATCTCAAGTCTGACTTTCTGACTATATCCACTTAGTTGCTTAGTTGCCTCCTATTTTTCCATAATATTTTAAAGAGATAAAGAGAAAGACAAAAATCCAGTGAGCCAGAAGTAGGCCAAGAGAGAAAGATATGCACATAAAGACAGAGAAAAACACAGTAGAACAAGACCTGGCATCAAAGTTAGAAAATCCTATGCTCAGTTCACAACTCTAATATATAGCAGTTTATTTATTTCAGACAAAGTAAAGCCATCTCTTGGTTCCCACTTGCAATTCTCTAAGAGACTATAAATGGTAAGGATATTACTGATCTGTATTATCTGAAGAATTCTTTCACCTTGAGATCTTGACATCACAGATCTGTTTAAAAAAATACCAACAACAACTAGTCGATCAGATTTTCTGTCATGGATGAAGTTCATGCAAAACTGAAAAATGGAAATCAATAAATACAACAAGGTATTTATTTTACCAATTTCCTACTTACTTTGGGTTTCAATCTTCCTTTAGCTAACATTTTCTACTCTATTTTCCTTGGGAGATAATAGAAACAAAACAAGATTTACATATTATAACTAATGTAAGATATGATCTATGAAATGATTCATAGTTGGAAATATTTCAATCAATAGAGATAACAACAAAAATATTTCAGGTGAAAAAATGATCGGGATAGATATTCAGAGATAGGAAAATGAAGGTCTCTTGTTTTGAAAAATGACTATTGTTCCATTATTTTAACTGGTGTCTAATGCATGTTCAGAGAACATAGTACAGTTTGAAAAGACAGGGATGGATCTGCTCATAGAGTCTCATTAGTATCATATAAAATACATAACAATTCTTTAAGTGATTTTTAATTACAAGTAATTTAACTTTGAATATGAATTTAATTGCATATTTAGATCAACTTTAAGTCATTTATTATTGTGTATTTTCATAATAGGTAGAGAAATGACCTATATTTCCATAAAAGTGCCTTATTTTGCCCAAATTAAAAACTTGGTAATTGATCCCACAAATCCATTAGAGATATTTCAAGTGTTGTTCTATGATTACACTGAAATTCTATTGGTTTTAAAATGAGTGATATTTTCGAGGATCAAGGAAACATATTAGCATTTCAGGTCAACAATGTCATTAATTATGACAATTATAAAGAATACATAAGATCAGAAGAAGGTAAGGACAAGACAGAATTCTTTTTAAAAAACAATGTATTAATTACCAAGAGTCTGTCAATTAAAAACTTTACATATACACAATAGACTACATCCAAATGTGGTAATATTTATTCTTTCATTTACACATTAACAATTTCCATATTTACACAGTGTCATGTAAAGAACAGTGGATCAGTGATCAAAACATGGATTTAAAACCGAGCTCTTCCTTTTTTAAGTTTTATGCTTTGAAAAAAAAAGTTATTTAATCACTCAGCTTTAGCTTCCTGATTTTTAAAGAGTAACTTGTATTATTTAGTCTCTAAGGGTATTACTAGCTCTAACATTTCATGATTGTGTAATTCTGAGGAGGAAGATCAGAGACAAAGGACCAGAAAGAGTCTAATAATGTCACATAGAATCTTAAAGAAAAAAAAAAAGCCATCTTGTATATTTTATAATTTTAACAATGCTTAACTGGAAATACTTCTAAAACATTCTTTCCAGCTAATCCCAGATTTGAAGTGAGAATTATGCTCATTCATTTTTAAACATTTTTAGGAAATGTCCCCTTTCTCTAGTAAATGAAGCCTTTGAATTTATCAGATATTATATTACTATTTTCTTTTTTAATTGATTATTTCTAATTTATCATGTATACAACTTGTTTGCTTTCATGCTGACTCCTACTGTATGCTCAATTAGAACAGTGAGTGCATTTTGCCTTTTTATGTACGCACAGCATTTAGCTTATGTATTATATGTATTTATGTTTATTTGCTTCTGGATGTAGTGGAACTAAGTTGGTCCTCTGGATCAATTTTTCTAAATTTTATTTGGCAACAAATAATTTTCAAGATTAATATATATATATATATATATATATATATATATATATATATATATATATATATATATATATATATAATAAAGAGATTTGAGATTTGGTAGAAAGCTGGTATAGATCAAGATGTAAGGTTCTCATTTCCTTTCCCTCTCTACATATTTCTCTTCAGAATATCGATTTTTGTTTGTTTGTTTGTTTGTTTGTTTGATTTGTTGCTCATGAAAAAATTCAATTTTTCTAACTCTTTAAGGTAACCCTTTGGTAGATTAATGTGTCATCAAAGAAATAAATAAAGTTTGAAAAGCAGGTTTTGTGGTGGTAGTTATATAGTTTTAATGTGATTCTTAGAAACATATAGAATTCCTCTGTTTCATTGAATGACCATCTTCTTCCATGGAAAAAGATGCTAAACTTAGCTGGGTAGTTCATTCTTGGTTGCAGTCCTTGATCTTTTGCCTTACGGAATATCAGGTTCCAGGCCCTTCTATCTTTTAATGTGGAGGCAGCCAGATCTTGGGTGACCCTTATTGTGGCACCTTGGTATTTAAATTGTTTTTTTCTAGCTGCTTGCAGGATTTTCTCCTTTGTGTGGTAATTCTGCAGCTTAGCCACTATATTCCGTGGTGTTCTTTTTTTAGGGTCTATTTCAGAAGGAGTTCTATGAATTCTTTCCACATCTACTTTCCCTTCTGTTTCTATTATCTCTGGACAGTTCTCTTTGATAATTTCCTGTAAAATAGAATCTAGGCTCTTTTTTTGGTCATAGTTTTCTGGAAGTCCAATAATCCGCAGATTATCTCTCCTAGATCTATTTTCCAGGTCTATAGATTTTCCAAGTAAGTATTTGACGTTGTTCTCCAGCTTCTCATTTTTTTTGTTTTGTTTGACTGATTCTTGGGTTCTCTGTGAATCATTCATTTCTATTTGTTCCATCCTGACTTTTAAGGAGTTATTTTCTTCTTTCACAGTTTTTAGTTCTTTTTGTAAATGCCCAATTTCGTTTTTAAATGAATTATTTTGCTCTATTGAATTTTTTTCCATTTCCCTAATTTTTTTTTTTTGAGAATTATTTTCTTTTTCCAATTCAGAAATTCTATTTTCTTGAGACTTTTTTATCTTTTCCAATTCAGAAATCCTACTTTCCTGTGTTTTTTTAACCTTTTCTAATTCACTAATTTTGTTTCCCTGCATCTCCTGTGAATTCTTTATTTTTTCCAACTCCAATTTCAGGACGGTGTTATTCTCTATCATAGTTTCCCTTTCCTTTCCCCATTTTTCTTCGATCTCCCTCAATTTTTTAAGAGCTTCTTCTAGGAGAGAGTTATGTGATGGGGGGCAGGAATCGTTCCCCTTTAGGTTGTTATCTGCTGATTCTCTGTTGTCAACTTCCTCGGGGTTGGATACCCGCTCTTTCTCTGTATAGAAGGAATCTATAGTTTTTCTAGCTTTTTTGCTCATATTTAAAAAAATGTTTTGGGGTCTGTCCCTGGGGTAGGAAATTATTTACTTCTTTACCAGCTTCCTCCCAGACTGGATGGATGCAGCGGCCCCTGCGCCTGAGCTAAGAGAGAGCTCTGGGAGAGAGTTCCCCACCCCCTCCCTGGAAGTGCCTCAGAGGTGATTAGCACTACTGTGCTTTGAGGGCGTAGAATAGTGAAGACAGCACGAAGCCCAGCCTATGTGTCCGGGTGGGGAGTGGATGTCTGCAGCAGGTGACGTGAGAAGCCCCTGTGCTCAAACTGGAAGTGTCTGCCAGAAACCGCGGTCCCTAGTTCAAAGGTTCCGCTTCTCTGGGACTTCCTGGAGCCGAGTTCCACTCCCTCCAGCTAAGCTAGGCAGTGTGTGTTGCCTTGGGCCGTATCCACCCACTTGTCAATCTCTTAACTATTCTCAGGTGGTAGCTGAGGCCACACCCCCTGGTGCCGAGTCTGCTGAGTCACCCCCAGGATCGGGGGAAAATCTAATTTGAGTTTTAAAATATTTTGGCTTTCTCTTCTGAACTGCTAAATAATTAGCAGAGAAGAGCTAACAGCCTGTGCCAGATTCCTTTACCTCAGTGGCTTCTCTGATCCCAGAGCCCTTCCCAGCGCAATGGGCGCAGTGTGCCCCTACCCCACCGTCTGTGCTGGTCTTTCTTATTCCTCCCCTGAGAACTGACCTTTCCTGTTGAAACTCCAGATTCTCTTCAGCTGGTAAGTCGTGCTTCCAGTCCTTGTGGTATCTATCAGTCCTGAGCTAATTCTGAGACTTAATTTATCTAATTGGTTGTGAGGGAGTGAGGACGTTCACTGAGTCGTGTGTTTCTTCTCCGCCATCTTGGCTCCGCCCCTTTAATGTGATTCTTAATAGTGTTCTGCCAAGAAAGCTAAATGGAGACAGAAAGGAGTATACTTTCTTCTCAGCAGTTCATGGAACCTATACAAAAATTGATCATATAATAGGGCATAAAAACCTCAAAATCAAATGCAGTAAGGAAGAAATAGTAAATTCATCCTTTTCAGACCATAATGCAATCAAAATTACATTTAATAAAAAGCCAGGGGAAAATAGACAAAAATAATTGGAAACTAAATAATCTTATACTAAAGAATGATTGGGTAAAACAGCAAATCATAGACATAATTAATAACTTCACCCAAGAAAATGACAATAATGAAACATCAAACCAAAATGTGTGGGATACAGCCAAAGCAGTAATAAGGGGAAGTTTTATATCTCTACAGGCCTACTTGCATAAAATAGAGAAAGACAGGACCAACGAATTGGGCTTACAACTAAAATTGCTAGAAAAGGAACAAATTAAAAACCCCCATACAAACACAAAACTTGAAATTCAAAAAATAAAAGGTGAGATTAATAAAATTGAAAGTAAAAAAAAAAAAAAAAAAAAAAAAAAAAAAACTATTGAATTAATTAATAAAACTAAGAGTTGGTTCTATGAAAAAACCAACAAAATAGACAAACCCTTAGTAAATCTGATTTAAAAAAGGAAAGAGAAAAAGCAAATTGTTAGTCTTGAAAATGAAAAGGGAGAACTTACCACTAATGAAGAGGAAATTAGAACAATAGTTAGGAGCTACTTTGCTCAACTTTATGCCGATAAATTCGATAACTTAAATGAAATGGAAGAATACCTTCAAAAATATAGCTTGCCCAGATTAACAGAGTCTAAATAGTCCCATCTCAGAAAAATAAATATAACAAGCTATTAACCAACTCCCTAAGAAAAAGTCCTTAGGACAAGATGGATTTACATGTGAATTCTACCAAACATTTAAAGAACAACTAACTCCAATGTTATGTACTATTTGAAAAAATAGGGATTGAAGGAGTCCTACCAAATTCCTTTTATGACACAGACATGGTACTGATACTTAAACCAGGTAGATCGAAAACTGAGAAAGAAAACTATAGACCAATTTCCTTAATGAATATTGATGCTAAAATATTAAATAAGATATTAGCAAATAGACTTCAGAAAATCATCCCCAGGATAATACACTATGACCAAGTAGGAATTATACCAGGAATGCAGGGCTGGTTTAATATTAGGAAAAACTATTAGTATAAGTGACCATATTAATAATCAAAATAATAAAAACCATATGATCATCTCAATAGATGCAGAAAAAGCATTTGATAAAATCCAACATCCATTCCTACTAAAAACGCTTGAGAGTATAGGAATAAATGGACTATTCCTTAAACTAATAACAAGCATATATTTAAAACCTTCAGTAAACATCATATGTAATGGTGATAAACTAGAACCTTTCCCTTTAAGATCAGTAGTGAAACAAGGTTGCCCACTATCACCATTACCATTCAATATAGTACTAGAATCTCTAGCCTCCGCAATAAGAGCCGAGAAAGAGATTCAAGGAAGTAGAGTAGGAAATGAGGAAATCAAACTATCACTCTTTGCAGATGACATGATGGCATACTTAGAAAACCCCAAAGACTCTGCTAAAAAGTTATTAGAAATAATTCAGAATTTTAGCAAAGTTGCAGGATACAAACTAAATCCACATAAATCCTCAGCATTTTTATACATTACCAACACAATCCAACAGCAAGAGATACAAAGAGAAATTCCATTCAGAATAATGGTCGATAGTATAAAATATTTGGGAATATATCTACCAAAGGAAAGTCAGGAATTATATGAGCAAAATTACAAAACACTTGCCACAAAAATAAAGTCAGATTTAAATAATTGGAAAGACATTCAGTGCTCTTGGATAGTCTGAGCGAATATAATAAAGATGACAATACTCCCCAAACTAATCTATTTATTTAGTGCTATACCAATCAGACTCCCAAGAAACTATTTTAATGACCTAGAAAAAAATAACAACAGAATTCATATGGAACAACAAAAGGTCGAGAATTTCAAGGGAAGTAATGAAAAAAAATTAAGTGAATGTGGTCTACTTGTCAATCTGGTACCAAACAATAACAAAATGAGGTTTAGCCTGGGACCTATTGGTAGACAATCAATGAGACCAGAGCGGTTTTGGTTCTTAAGAATAAATCTAAGCTTTAAATCCTTAAATATAACTGAGCACAGACATCCACCTCTTAGGCTCTCTTCCTTACTCTCTCCCCTCACCCTTTCCCTCTCTTTTATCTAACCCATCTAAAGTGGGACATTTTATCCCATTCCTATCTCTCTTTTATCCTATCCCTCCTCCTTATCTCTTTACCCTCAATTATTTTTTTCTTTTTTTTTTTATTTAAAAGACTTTTATATCCTTCTAAATATACATGAATTGTTCCCTCCTTAAACCCACTCTGGATGAAAGTAAAGTTCCAGAACTACTAGCCTTCCTTTCCCATCTAATTTTTATGTCAATTCTTCCTCTTGCACTTAATTTGTATAAGATCATTACTCTTTTCACTTTTTTCTACATAGTTCTTCTTTTTTAGAATTACATCAAACTCAACTATGCCAATCCTTATTTCAAACATCCAATTGATGTGAACTGACTATATCCCCTTGTTAGGAAGAAGCCCAAAACCTGTTCATATAGAATAATGTGAAGTCAGAATCTATTGTTAATTCATCCATCTTGTCCCAATATAGTTAGAATTTTTAAAGACAACCTTTGATAGAACCTTAATGGAACTAACTTAGGTTTCCCAGACTGTCTTATTACCATAAGTTAAGACAACCAAAATGTAAACTCTATCAACTATAATTGCATAGAAAAAGAAAGTTACCTTTCCCAGACTCTTGACTGGCATATCTTTAAACAGATCTGGGACCTGATCTGCTAGGTGCATTCAATCTGGATGTTTGATTTCACCTATCTTTGAGCTCCTAGCACTTCTCTCTTACCTTCCCTCTTGAGCCTTTGCACCTGAGAAACCCCCAAATCTACATTTCCACTACAAAACATCTACTTATGATGAAGATCTTTGCTAAATTCACTTTAGGATTAAGCCCACTATGAGATTATTCTTTTTTTCCTCCTCATAGTGCCTAATGACACCTTTCTACTTTAGCTAATGCTGGTTAGTCTGCTAAACTCCTCTATGAATGTAACTTGCCAGTCAATAGCAGGCTTAGGTCTCATGGAATAATCCTTTACTGGGTTTTTCCAAATTCCTTTCCTTTTAAACAATATGATTTTTAAATTCTATTTCATATTTGCCACTGATAATGCCTATTTTATCTGTAAACTCCTCTCCCAAATAAAACTTTCTTTTGGCAAAGAGAATAGCCATTGTGAATTTGTCATGTGTTTATTTCAAATTAGGTATTGCTACCTCAGCCTCTTCATAATTACCAATAATTTAGACATATGGTTTATATCTATAGGTATAAAAGATAAATTGTTTGTATTTATTAGTTTGTCTATTGTAATGTATTTGATATATATCTTACATTCCTCCTAGAACTTATATGTCAAATTAATTATAACACATATGTCTGTATAGGTACAATTTATACATTAATATGTATTTACCAATTTTAAATTCTTGTTTGTTCATTTTTGCTAGATATTTAAAAGAAATAAGTATAGGAAATTACAAATTGCTTCATGTAACTCCACAAAACATGATTATCTACCTAGACTTTATTTCTTTTTGTTAAAGCTTTTTATTTTCAAAACATATGCAGAGATAGTTTGACAACACTGATCCTTGCATAGCCTTGTGTTTCAGATTTACTCCTTCCCCGCATTCCCTCTCCTAGATGGCAAGCAATTCAATATATGTTAAATCCAATATGTATAAACATATTTATACAATTCTCTTTCTGTACAAGAGAAACCAGATCAAAAAATAAAAGAAAGTAAATGAGTAAGAAAACAAAATGCAAGCAAACAACAACAAAAAGACTGAGAATGTTATGTTGTGATCCACACTCAGTTCCCATAGTCCTCTCTGGCTCTCCTCATCATAAGATCATTGAAACTGGCATCATTGTTGGAAAAAGTCATATTCTTCAGAATTGATTGTCTGCATTATTACTTCTTTAATAGTATTTTATTTTTTCCCAATTATGTGGCAGGACAATTTCTGTCATTCATTTTTACAAAATTTTGAGTTACAAATATTTCTCCCCCTCTTCTTCCCTTTTTCCCACACCGTTTTCCAAAAAAAAAAAAAAAGTAGGCAATTTGATACAGGTTATACATGTGCTATTTGTACAACATATTTCCATATCAATCACAGTAAAAGAAGATCAAAAGAGAAAAAATGAAAAAGAATATAGTAAGTGACAAAGTAAACTTCAGTCTGAATTCAGAGTCCATTCCTTCTTTCCCTGGATGTGGATACCATTTTTTTTTTTTTTTTTTGTGAGTCCTTTGCACTTTTTAAAAATTATTGATGAATATCATCATAGTCATACATCACAACTTATTCAATCATTTCCCAGTTGATAGGCATCCGTTCAATGACCAATATTTTGCCTTGGCTACTATAAATATTTTTTACATATAGTTCCTTTACCATGACCCTTCTTTTTAATGATCTTTTTGGGATACAAAGTTAATGGTAGTATTGCTGGGTCAAAGGCTATGTGTAGTTTGATTGCTCTTTGGGCATAGTTCCAAATTGTTCTCCAGATTGGTTGGATCACTTCACAACTCTGCCAAAAGTACACTAGCATTCCAATATTCCAAATATTTTTCCTTTTTTTTTTTTTTTTTTTTGGTCATATTAGTCAATGATACTCAGTAGTTTTAATTTGCATTTCTCTAAACAAAAATGATTTGGAGCACTTCTTCATATGTCTATAGATAGATTTGATTTCTTCATCTGAAAATTGTTTGTTCATATCCTTTGACCACTTATTAACCAGAGAATAGTTTGAATTAATTAACATCTTGAATTGTCATGCTAATGACTGCCATGTGCCATGTGTTGGTGTATATCTCTGGTGCTATACTGGAGCACAGTGCACCTCAGCTGTTGTTTAAGGCTATACTGAAGGTTCTTGAACCATTTTTGGAGCTGGAGTCTGCCAGTTCCCTTGGCTATGCTGAGGTACATTGGGGGGTTAGGAGGGGGTTCTGGTGTTGGCATTTTCTGCCATAGGACATTGGAGTTCAGGAACTCTTGCTGCCTTACTGAGATGGGCTTGATGCTGTTTTACTGGTATACTGGTATATTATCCTTTTATCTGAATGAAACAGATCTTTCTTAGTGATCTTCCAAGTTTCTTGAGCTAAAAAATTATTTCCTCACATTTTTTTTTTTCTGATTCTACTATTCCAGGATTTCTTTGAAGGTTCTTTTTTGTTGGAGATGAATATGAATATATATGGAGAATAATTATGGCACTTCACTGCTTACTATTACATTTTGGCTCCCAAAATCTACTTATATTTATAATGAGTTACATGGTATTTAAGGAAAGCCAAAACTCCCTATGATACAGGTAGAATAAATTTTATATATATATTTATTTAAATTATGATAAAATTGATAAAAGGCAAGGGACAAGAGTGACAGGGCAAGCTTCTAGGGGAAATATAGCAATAATAATTTTAAGGTTCCCTGACCTTTGAGTGCTTCTGTTCTAACAATCTGTCAATGATTCTAAAATCTTCTGGCCTTAGATAATCCTATAAATGTTGTTGCCTGTCAGATACATATTCTGCTGGTCACTGATAACTAAATTCTTAAGACTATTCCTCAAGTCTACCTCTAGACCATTAAATGAGCATATCAATGACATGAAGAATTGGATAAATTTGTCTCCTTCCTGGTCCTTTGTTAAATTTGCTAAAGAATTACTAAATTCTTTTGAAACTTAGGCAGCTTCAATTGGCTTTACAATTACAATAAACTTTGCCCCTTTACTTGGATGTGGGTTGAAACCTGCAAATTCTTTTCCACACCTCATGACACCATTATGTGAACTCAAAACATTCGGGGTCCTTTTTAAACTTCAACATTTCTTGGCCCTGTACAAAGAGAATTTTGCCTCCACTGGCTTGATTCCCTCCTTGTCAAGGTAATCTTTCTATTTTTTTCTCCCTCAATCTTACAGTTGGACCACCCTAAACAACTGGGAGAAGGCTTGTCTGGGTCATCATGATCTCTACCCTCAGCAAATTTTCGTTGACTGGGGACACTTGGTAATTCTTGCAATTTTCAGTAAAGTTCTTAGGGAAGCTTTGCCACCTTTCCACCTTCTCTGGGATGCCAGAAGAGACAAAGTGCTATCAAATTCATGAGGTTTGAATCCCCTCAATTCCTGGTGGTGATTAGGTTAGTGGCAATGAAAGATTTGTTTAAAAATCACCTTTTAATTGGCTTCAGGTTTAAAGTGAAATAATTCATTTATTCCTGAATTATTAATTTCAAAATGAAAGTTTAGTGTTGGATAGAAACCAGTTTGCTAAGAAACTGATTTCTATAGTGGCAGGGTCCTATTGGGAAAAATAATTTTATACTAAGAATCAGTGGACAGGGTTCTAGCAAATTGCTTGGGCCTTCTGCAAGGAGTTGATTTTAAGGTAACCTATTATATATGGGTATCTTGGTGGGGGCTGAGACAGCCCCAGCTGACAATGAGAGCAGAGTCTCCCTTCAGAGACATGGTTTCATGTGGTTTTCAAGGGAAATTGGGAGAGCTTGAGTAGCTTCCTACTGGTCCTGTATCCAAAAGACATCACAAAAAAAGTGAAAATAATCCACATGTACAAAAATATTTATAGCAGCTCTTCTTAAGGTAGCAAAGAATTGAGAATTGAGAGAATGTCCATTAATTAAGGAATGGCTGAACACATGAATATAATGGAATTTTAGTGTCCCACTAATACATTGTTGGTGGAATTGTGAAAGAAACCGGCCATTCTGGAGAGCAATTTGGAACTATGCCCAACAAGTTATCAAACTGTGCATACCCTTTGATCCAGCAGTGCTACTACTGGGCTTATATCCAAAAGAAATACTGAGGAGGGGAAAGGGACCTGTGTGTGCCAAAATGTTTGTAGCAGCTCTTTTCGTAGTGGCTAGAAACTGGAAAATGAATGGATGTCCATCAATTGGAGAATGGTTGAGTAAATTATGGTATATGAAGGCTATGGAATATTATTGCTCTGTAAAAAATGACCAGCAGGATGAATTCAGAAAGGTTTGGAGAGACTTACATGAACTGATGCTGAGTGAAATGAGCAGAACCAGAAGATCACTATACACTTCAACAACAATACTGTATGAAGAGGTATTCTGATGGAAGTGGATATCTTCAATATAAAGAAGATCCAACTCACTTCCAACTGATCAATGATAGACATAAACAACTACACCCAGAGAAGGAACACTGGGATTTGAATGTAAAATATTAGCACTACTGTCTATCTACCCAGGTTACTTATACTTTCAGAATCCAATACTTAACATGCAACAAGAAAATTGGATTTACACACATATATTGTATCTAGGTTATACTGTAATACATGTAAAATGTATGAGATTGCCTGTCATCTAGGGGAGGGAGTAGAAGGAGGGAGGGTAAAATCTGGAAAAATAAATACAAGGGATAATGTTATAAAAAAAAGTACTCATGCATATATACTGTCAAAAATTATAATTATGAAATTAATTAAAAAAGATTAAAAATATTTTAGTATCCCAAAAGAGATAATAAACAGGCAGATTTCATATCTGGAAAGAATTCATCAACTAATGCTGAATTATGTGAGCAGAACTAGGAGAATATTATGTACAGTAAAAGTCACATTGTGTGATGATCAACTGTGATAAACTTATCTCTTTACAACAACATGGTGGTCTAAGACAATTCCAAAAGACTTGTGATGGAAAATGACATCCACATACCCCCCTCTTTTTTTCAATTCTTCTTTCACAATATGATTATTACGGAAATATGTTTAACATGGCTGTACGTGTATAACCTATATCAGATTGCTTGTAATTTTGAGGAATGGGGAGGGAAAGTAGGCAGGGAGAAAAATTTGGAAGATTTCTCAACCATTCAACCTGTATAAAATCCTACTTTTATTTTTGTTTTTAATTAGGTTCCTATCTTATTTGTGTTATTCACAAAATTTTTGAATGTGTGCTCTTAATCCCATTCCCCTCATAAACTATTTTTAAATTATGCAATTTTGCATGAAATGACCTTTTATGAAATCAAAATATAGCAGAACTGGCTGTGCTTTATGTTTATATGTCCATATATAGTTTATCTTCCAACCAGAAAATTTTAAGGTCCTTCTGGTCAAGGACTACTTTGCTTGTGTTTCTAGCACCTCACATAGGGTTTTGTACATAGTAGAAAGTAATTAAAAGTCTATTGCATTGAATTGAAATCATTCTACTCCTTTGGAATCATTAGATTATTTCCTAAATAATCATTAGTCGTCCATTTAATATATTATGATTATGAAAATAATTAAAATTAATTCCGTGGCTATTTTTAAGGGGAAAAATTGTTCATTAAGATCCTATATTTGCCATTGTTCTATGTACTTCACAAGTATTTTAGTTTGACTTGTATGACATACAGGAAAGATAAGGGTTATTATTGCCTTCATTTTTATAGTTGAGTTCCTTTTTATAACTGAGGCAGAGGCTAAATAACTTGACCCAATTCCCTTCTTTTTTTTCCCCTTTTTGAAAATTAGAATGTTTTGACTTCTTCAATCCTGAGATCCCTCTCTAATTCAAACTAATCTTTCAGAGGTCACCAATAATGATGCACCACATACCTGTTCTTTCAGTTCCAAGGACATTGTATATGTTGGGAAAATGATATCTATATCTATCTATCTATCTATCTATTTTCCAATCAATCAGTCAATACTTGTTTATTAAGTGCTTAGAGAGAGATACACAAAGTCATCAGCTTCACTCTCTGTTCCATAGTTATCAAAGTTCAGTGGCGAGACAAAAGTCAAGAAGAACAGCAGTGGTCCAGGATTCAATGGATGACATTAGCATCTTTGATGTCTGATCATGATCTAAGCACTCCATAATGCCTGCTTCAGTTGCTTTCATGGACATTGGAATACATTTCTCTCCAGCACTCATTCCACTCACATACTTAGAGTAGATATTTTCCTATCTGACAAACACTTTTAAAACCTTTTGTTTGGATTACCCTCTCTGTGGAGTTTGGTGTTTGGTACATTCATACTACAGATTCTTGGAACCACAAGTAAGAGTTGAATGAAGGTAAAATAACCAAAAGAGGATAAACATCCCTGAAAAGGTCTCTGAAAGCCCTCACATAATCACTGGGAATTATCATTTACACTGTGTTAGACACTGTGCTAAACACTAACTTAAACATTTGAAGTTCAAATTTTCATCTCTTATTATTCCTCATTTATTTAATACTAACTTTTTAGTAGTCAAATGTCTCATATTCTTTCCACTAAGAAAATCATTCTGAGCAGGAAATAAAGAAAAAAAAAAAAAGAAATGGATCTACTCTATCTTTTTAAAAGTAGAAGTCCTTTTTGTGATGTATGTTATTTGATCCTTCTATTTACTCACTCTAGATATTAAAACTGATATTTTCTTAAATTTCTTAAGAAAGCAAATTGTAAGATTTAGTAATAAAAATCCTATTGTTCTATAATTGTGCCTCATTTTCTATGATTTTTTAAAAACTTGACCTTGAATGTATCTTTTGTATATTCTTGTTGTTGTTAGTATATAGTTAGCCATTGCTCAGAAGTTATTATCCACACCTTCAGAAACAAAATACCATTACTCCCACCCCATCCCTATAAATTCAGTTGCATAAATTTGGTGGTTAATTTAATATACATGTAGTATCCACAATATAAAATATTCAAAAAAAGAATAAGGACTTTTATTTTGTCTTTGTATTCTCAGAACTTTGCACACAATATTCACTTAAATACTTATTATTTTTATGTTGTTACATTATTCTGTTGTCTCTACTCACACAACTGCAACTGTAACTCAAGCTCTTATCCTTTCCTGCTAGATTATTCCAACAGCCTTATAACATGTCTCTCTGGCTCCCTCTTTATTCAATCCTTTATACCAAAGTCAAAATAATTTTCCTTAAGCTCAGTTTTGATCATGCTAATTTCTTACTAAATTAATTTAAGTGACTCTCTATTGTTTCTCATATTGACATAGTTATTTATATTTTAGACTCTTATACAACCTGTCTTAACTAATTGGTTATTAATTACTTTCCTTCATTCTCTCATCCAGGCAAACTATTTTCTTTATTATTTATGCAGTATATGTATGTGCATATACAGAATTCAATATGTGTGTATGTCTTTGCGTATATTTGTACCTATTTATTCATATAAATGTATGTGTATATAGATACAAATACCATGCCCTTCTCCAATTAAAACTTCTTTTTTTGTAAACTTTGTAAACTTCTTTCAAGTCAGCATTTTTCATTCTTCCTGCCTTTATCCCTGGCTACTAGTATAGTGCTGACCACATAGTAATAGACATTGAATGCTTTTTGATTATTTTTTTTTGCTGTTTATTGTTGTGCCAATCAAATTTCTTGACTCTATGCCCAGTGCTCTTTCAAGTGTGCCACAAATGGGAGACCATAATAATATCTTTAAATAGCTCCTCAAAGTTTAGAAAGATAAAGTCCTTTTCTCACACCAATCTATGCACTAGTAGACCTTTTGTTATCATGATTTTACAGGTAAAGAACTTGATTTTTTAAGTTGTTATTTTTCCATTTTCCAATAGCTAATGAATGTTAGCAATGAAAAGGTTTGTTAAATTTCCATTTTAGATCTTTACACTATGTTCAACATTTTGCCCTTGTACTGGATTGTCCCTCAAGTAATTCTTATTCACCCATTCTAAACCGGGGACTTTTTGCATTTGAGATGATGGTAAAAACTGTTAACCTGTTGAAGTCATCTACCAGGTGCATTGGTCTATGAAAACTTCAATTGGGAGAAGACTATAAAAGAGGCAACCCTTGGGGAAAATGGGTGGGGGGAATCTTTTGATGACTAAGAAATAGGAATATAGTCAAATGTAGGATACTGCTTATATTCATGAAAGACATTTAAAAATAAGAGACAAGTATTCATTTATACCCAAAGAATAAAACCTTGTATTCCAGATAATGAGGATAATTTTAATACAGTAACACAATCTTTTTCTATGGAATGTAGAACAATTGTCAAAAACACCCATTAAAATATTTCCCCAAATTTACAATGATGGACTATTCCACTCAAACTTATCCAATCATATTCTCCTTGGAGCTTTAACAAATTGAAAATAATTTTCAGATCCACACTTTCATCAGCAGACACTGCCAGCACCTTCTAAATTAATGTCACAATTTTGCCAAAGATTAGGAAGTAATAAGCTAAATATTAGAGTCCTATAAAGATCTTGGTGAAAACCCAGGTGTTACTGTTGAAAGCAATTAATGATAAAATACAAAATATGTATCTTACGTGTAGAGCAGAATGCTTTGTAAATTAGAAGAAACTTCATTATACACTTAAATTAATATATAGCAAGCAATTCCACATTGGGAAAAGCAATTACATCTGTCACATTATTCACAAGACAGTGATGCATGCATGTCAGCATCTGTTCTAGTAGTTGAAAGGATTATTTATTGAGACTTCAAAAATAAATTTTCACCTTCACCAACAAAAACAATAGAAAGTATAACAGTGTCAAGATATTTGAATATGTAAATCCTTTTGTAAATTATAAGGTAATCATTTGATCAAATTGTTTTGTTTGTTTATTGTTGTTCTTTTCTCCAGGGAATTTTTATGGTGATTTGCTTGTTTAGTCATATGGTCTCTACTATAGTCAAAATCCATTAGGCTGCGTTTATCTGTCTTAGTCATCTATGTTCTACCTCCCTGAAATGACACCATTTCCTTTATCTTTTCCAATATTTGGTCATTTCATTTCTGGTAACCCTACTGCCTAAGGAAGGAATATACTATTATGACAATGTAGATGATCAAAAAGAAATGTGAGGAAAAATTTGGCTTTTATGTATTATGTACTATGTGCATCTCTGAACTTCTAGCCAAATAAACCCTTCCCTCATCAAAAAGAGTTCTGATTAAAAAGCTTTTTAATCAGAGGGGTTCTGAGAAGCCCTCAGGCTTAGCAGATAAATCCTCCTAATAATAGCTTTTTAAAAAATAAATAACTTACATCACAGCAGTTCCAATCTAGCCAGAGAGATCTTCCTAAGGGGAAATAATTAATAGGTTTGCCAATTTTGACTATTTTGGAGAGGCTGAGATTTGCTATTCTATCTGAGTAGGAGGGAGATAGTACTGTTTTTATTCCATAATGCCAAGGAAAATATAGGCAAAAGATGTATCCCAGATATAGAAGACAGACGATTCAGATTTATGGCTGACACCTGTTCTTTGTAATTGAAGATTTTTTTTTTTACCCAAAAGTTTAAAGTTCCCTGAAAATTTTCAGGATATTTCTAAAAAAAGAAATTTGATTCATCTAGCAACAATATTGAATTTCAGATGTTAAAGTGTATTTCAGAACATTTGAAGTATCTCTTCATATATAACATGCTATGTCATGTAAAGACTTTGCAAACATAAAATGATATATCTTTCACATCTTCATTATTATTATTATTATCATCATCTTCATCATGATCATCATCATCATTATCACTTTATCTTTTCATCTTTTCTCCTCTAATGAAGTTATTATAGCCCAAGAAATCAATTACTATTTTGCCATCATAATTTTTAACATTACCCAGAAAATATTACCAAATAAACTGTCTGAATGTTATGATTGATTAAATATATTAAAACATAAGCTTCTCTTCTCTTTAGAACTCCAATTGGAGACATGACAAGTATATACACCTACATATAATTAATAGCTATTGGCAATTAATCTTTGTACCTACATATGATTTTAATTCCTTGAAGTATATCTCTATATTCCAAAACTTTTAATTTCCTACATGAGAATACAAATATTCAATATATAATCAATAAAATTTCATCAAATTTTTAATTAGATTGTATGCACGTACACACACACACACACACATACACACACACGGGCAGCAACTAGTTCTGTGAAAATATCCAGCATACCACGCACTCACATATTATCTAAAATAATGTCAGGATTCCCCTACCAAAATCACCTCTTTCTTTTTTTACTCTTCTTTTTTTATTATTAGGAAACCCATTTTTTCTGAACTAAGGCCCAGCAAACAATCTATACCCTGAGCATAAGAACCACGGTTCTTAGAGCTCACTTGCTCCAGCTCAGCTGCAGTAAAATACCAAAATTATTTCACTTCAGCCTCAGTTAGTCTGTAAGCTTTGACAAGCACCTTCAGGACCCATGTTCTGGTCATGAATTCCTGCTATGAATCAAACTTTCTCATTGTTGCTGTAACCTGTCATTGTCAGAGCTACAGCTTACTGCTGTATTGAGTATTGAGAATTGTCCACACTTAAATCCATCTAGGTGTTAGAAGAAGCCCTGGAAATTTGTTTAATTTCCCCCCATCAAAGTAATAAAGAAATCATTTTGATTGTGACCAATGTTAGCTCTTTAGTTTTATTTTATTTTTCTGAATTAACTGTAGTTGTGATAACCTGCGAGCTATTTGGTATTTTCAGAGTTAACAACAGTACATAACTTCTATGACTGATCATTTATTTTCAGAGTTAGCAACAATAACAACATTAAAGCATCCCTGTGTTATTATATCTTTGATGCTTTTATTATTTTTACCTTTGCAAAATCCTATAAGGAAAACATAATATGTATTTTTTTTTAAGAAAAACACTAGCTTCCTCATGATTGCAATCCCACTTTAAAACTGTAAACTGTTTTGTTGTAGTTGTTATTGTTTTGTTTTATTTTTCCTATTTAGTTTTCTTTCCAGGATACTATGCTATCTCCCTGTCATCTCCTATAGATGCTTATGTTTGAACTTGTAGATTACCTGAAAAAAGAATAACTTACAATCTTCTGTTTTTCAAGGAAGGTTAAAGTTATGAGAAAAAATTAATTATTGTATATATTATATATATATATATATATATATATATATATATATATATATAATTCCTGTTATGTGTTAAACATTAGTTAAACATTAGTAAGTGCTGGGAACATAAAAAAGCAAAGGGAAATGAGTCCATGCTTTCAAGGAGCTCATAGACTAATGTGAGAGGAAACATAATAATTAAGTACCAACAAGATCTATATAGGATAAATTAATGCATTCTGTTGGGGAAGGCACTAAAATAAGAGTTGTGGTAAAAACTATAGAATGATAGTAATCAAAAGCACGACACACAGATGATGTGATTTTAACAATCTTCAATAACTACACACGTTTTTAAAAATCATTTTAATCATTTTACCTGGGAAATAATACACCAAGAATGAATAATTGCTAATGTTTATTGCTAGAATATATACAATATCCTGGGTTCTTTTATTTAATGACCCAGTTACCTATATTTGCTTCCCCCATTTACAAAGACCTTTTCTCAGTTTGATTGCTTATCCAGTTAATGCTATTTGAATAATTAAAATGTGGAGAAAGTTTGTATGCCCAACAGATATAGAAATAAATGTTAGACAATTATCATCTTAGATTAGAATTAGGAATGAACATATTTAAAAGTAATCTCTAGAAAATTAGAGTACAAGAATGCTGGAAAAGCAACACCTAATTTAATTAGCATATCCATTGCATCTCTGTCCTACATGCCCATATCCTAATCACCTAATGGAAATCAGGGAGGGAGAGTAGTAGAAATGTAAACATACTTTTCTATGTGTTATCTCCCCATCATCCCTGTGCTCTATTTATCCACATGACCAATGAACATTGCTAATACCTAGAATCAAAGATGAGAAAAATAAACATACAAAAAAATAAATGGATAATCAGATAAATGAATTGAAATATATTAGCTAAAAGGGCTAACACATAGACAGTGAATAGGAGTTTGGACTAGAAATCACTGTTTTGTTATCTTTATTTTCTTTTTGGCATGAGAGCTCTGAAATTTGACTATAATATTACTAGATGTTTTTGTTTGGGGGATCACTTTTAGGAGGTAATCAGCGGATTCTTTCAATTATTATTTTACCCCCTTGTTACAGAATAACAAGAGGTCTTTTGTCATTTTTATTATTATTTTTTTTTAATCATGATTTTCAGGTACCCTAATAGTTCTTAAATTTCTCTCCTGGCTTAATTTTCCAGATCAATTATTTTTCTAATGGGATATGTTACAATTTTTCTATTTTTCATTTCATTATATTGGTTCTTAATATCTCATAAAGTCTTTAGTTGCCACTTATCCAATTCTCATTTTTAATGAATTCTTCACTTCAGTGATTTTTAAAATCTTTTTCCATTTGGCCAATTCTATTTTTCAAGGCATTTTACTCTTCATTAGATTATTGTGCCTCTTTTACTATTTAGGCTATTCTGTTTTTTAAAGGGTTATTTCCTTCAATATTTTTGTGCCTTCTTTACCACACTGTTGAATCGTTTTTTCTTGTTTTCTTGCTTCATTTTTATTTCTCTTCTTCTACCTCTTTTGCTTAATTCTTAAAATCCATTGTAAGCTCTTCCATGGCCTGAGACCAATTCATATTTTTCTTGAAGTTTTGAATGCAGTAATGTTTATCTTCTTATATTCTTCTGAGTGTGAATTTTGATCTTTCTTGTCCTTAAAGAATATAATTGATCAGGGGCAGCTAGGTGGCTCAGTGGATAGAACACCGGACCTGAATTCAAATTTGACCTCAGACACTCAACTTCGGCCTAGCTGAGTGACACTGGACAAGTCACTCAAGTCACTTATCCCCAATTGCCTCAGCAAAAAACAAAACAAAACAAAACAAAAAACAAATAGAGTATAATCAGTCAAATGGTCAGAGAGTAATTCCTTTTTTTATTGTCTTCTGAATTTGTGTTTTGCCTGTCACCATAGCAATTTTTTCAGGACATTTTTCCGTTGTTTATTTTTTTCCAGCCTATTTCTTGACTTTATAATTATATGCTAAAGTGGTTCTTTGCTTCCCTAGTAGAGGAGACATTGTCCCAATCTCCGATTTTTTATGCAGTTGTTTTTGGAAATAATTCAGGGAACTTTAAGTTTTTTTAATTTTTTTTTCTTCAAGGTGTTATGATCTAATAATTTAATAAATTAAATTTAAAATTAATTTTAAATAATTTTAAATTAAATTAATTTTAAATAAAAATATTAAATCTAAATTTAAGATATTATTCAATATATTAATCTAAAATTAATAAATTAGTTAGATTAATAAATTAAGGCACTTTCCTTAAGGGAAGAAAATTAAAGGTAGACTATGCTTGTAGGAGCTGAGTCACCATTATTAAGTAGGTTACAAATATGATCATGTGGAGGAATCAGCCTAAAGTGGAAACAGCTCAATTTGGGGGAGATAGGAAAGGATTTGTATTATTTTGAGACAATGTAAGATGGGGAATGGATGATCCATGGGGAACAGAAATGTGTGATGGATGAAGAACTCCAGAAATTAGGCACTGAGTTCTTGGTAATGAAATAAATACAATGACACAGAGCCCAAAGCACATTTTTATACAACAAGATAAGAAGGATGGATATGAAGTCCGGAGCAAGATTTTGAATCTATAGCTTCTATTCAAGGTTCCTCTTGAGCTGATCAAGTTTGGTTCTGTGATTTCTGGCAGCTTCAGGCATGTCCAAATTTAGCTAGAGTTTGCTTGCAAATGTCAAGCAGTTCTGAGCCCCAGAATTCCTTCGAATTGCCTGATTGGTGTACATCTCCATTGTCCTAATTCCATATCCCCAGTATGTTTTATTGGGAAATAGTCATTACAGAGCCAATATTGACACTATTGTCAATGCTCGGGTCTGTTAAGAGATCCCAAGCATTCTTGTGTTTCCTACAATTGTGACCATCTTCCCCGATTCCCTGTACTTTGGTGTACTAGTGTTCTTCCTCAGTCTGGGACTGAGACCTTGTATTGAGAACCACATCTGAGAATGAATAATGAAACAGAGTCCTGTTCCATGTTCCAGCAAAGGGATCCCTATAATCTTCTTCTGCCCAATTGTCCCATCTTCTTACTGTCTGTATCCTGAGAGATACAGAAAATGTCACTATTGCCACTGATCCAGTCATTCTCAAGGGCTACTGTTAGTTTTTATAATGATAGAACCTATCCTGAATTGCACTTTACTCTCACTCAGGTTCAGACATTTCCTGCTACCCTTCTAAGCTGCCTTGGGCTGAAGACTTGTTTTACTTCTGTGGGTTCTCCAATTCCAAATTATTTTGAGTTGTTATTTGAACTTTTTTAGAGGGAGATAAGGTAGAGCTCAGGTGAGTCCCTGCTGTTTATAGTCATTACATTTAATCACAATTATTCTAACCACTGCTAATCTCAGCCATTTTTTTTTCCACTTAGCATCCTCTTTGCCCCCTTTCAATTTTATTTTTCTTATAAATTCTATCATGCTTCAGTGCTTTCACATTCAAGAAAAATGATGTTTTGTAGACATTATCTGTCCATCAAGAGACCATTTTCTCCCATTCACCAAAATGACCAATCCCAATGTATTATATGAAATATGCATCTTTTCTTGCCCTCTTCTTAGTTATGCATGTTTATTGTTGTGTGTTAAAAGAGTGGTGTATTTGTTGCCAAAGATAACTTTCTACTAAACGACTTGGTTATTTCTGAACATGTCTACCCCAGAATATTAACTACTATACAACAAAATTTTTAAAAATTCTACATTGCCACAATGCAGAAACCCAAGTTCACCAGAATTCAAAAAAAAAAAAATGAGCTGATAAATAACCCCTACAGAGAGTCTGAAAATCATAAGCAGATATCAAGAACATACAAACAGTTTTCCAAACTCCTATACAGAAGTGCCTGTATAATGCCTTTAAATAAAGGAATAAAGTTTATAAAATTACTTTGAATGGTATCATGCTCTCCCACAAGTATTCAATATAATTCTAGAAATGGGGATTATAACAAAATTAAAAAATAAAATCAAAGGAATTAATATCAGCAAAAAGTGCGAAAATAAATCTCAATAGATTATATGATGAAACTAATAGTCAATATTATTTAGATAAAAATAAATTTAAAAAATAAAAATTCCTCAATATTTATATACATAAAATAGTTAATAGCAGCCCACATTCACAAGTGTAAGCCCCCAAAGAGCAAGAGTTCTGCTTTCAAGATACTGTTGGCTCTGCATTCCATCATAGTTCACATACTCTCATTGATATATTGGCATTTAGAACTCACCATGAAAACATAATTATTTCAAAGCAAAGGCAGTTCAAGCAATAGCATGATAAGAAATTCAGCAATAAGGCATTTTCCCCACAAGTAGAAATATTCTTCCACAAATATGTGCAACATCTTGAAGAAAAGTGGTCATACTCCAAGAAGACATATGCAGATGCCTTCATATAAGCCACATATGTAGCCAAGGCCAATCTCCAGTGCTATTGGCTAATGGGGTCTTCTAGAGATATCCCACTGTTCATGCCAGACTTGCTTCTTCCCAGTCTTCTGGCATCTGTCCAGTGCTACCAGAAGAGATGCTTTTCCATTAATTGTTGTACCACTGAATGCCATGCCCTGGGCAGTCATTCTGAGTGATGCTCTGCTGGATGCCATTTTATTGGCTCTGTGGCTACAAATTTTTAATTCCTTCCCATAAGTTTCTCATTCAACTTAAACCTTTGGAAGCCCTTCATAGTGAGAAGGGAGGAGAGAAGGAGGAGTGAAGACTCCTAGAATATTTTTACCTTAAAGCTCATAGATATTTTCTTATAACTGCTTGTTTAGACAAGAAATAATTGTTTGGCTTCTATTAGGATTTGCTATTATTTTTAGCCTTTCATTACCAACAGGAGGCTTTTAAAGAAGGTACCACAATCTAAATGACAAAAATTAAGATCCACCTAATTTCCATGAATTCATTATTTTTTTTTTAGCATTCCTATATATATATATATATATATATATATATGGCTATATATCTATATGTACACACACATTACATATATATATATATATATATATATACATATATACATATTTATTATGTTTTCTTTTTTATTAATTTTTATAATTATAACATTTTCTTTGACAGTACATATGCATAGGTAATTTTTTTTTTTACAGAATTATTACTTGTACTCCCTTCTGTTCCGAATTTTTCCCCTCCTTCCCTCCACCCCCTCCCCTAGATGGCAGGCATTCCCATACATATTAAATATCTTATAGTATATCCTAGGTACAATATATATGTGCAGAACTGAATTTTGTTGTTGCTGTTGCAAAGGAAGGATTGTACTTGCAAGGTAAAAATAATCTGGGAAGAGAAACAAAACAAAACAAAACAAAACAAAAACAAAACAAAACAAAACAAAAAAAAAAAAAAAACAATGCTCACAGTTTACACTCATTTCCCAGTGTTCCTTTTCTGGATGTAGCTGATTCTGTCCATCATTGATCAATTGGAATTGGATTAGCTCTTCTCTATGTTGAAGATATCCACTTCCATCAGAATAGATCCTCATACAGTATCACTGTTGAAGTATATAATGATCCCCTAGTTCTGCTCGTTTCACTCAGCATCAGTTGATGTAAGTCCCTCCAAGCTTCTCTGTATTCCTTCTGTTGGTCATTTCTTACAGAACAATAATATTCCATAACATTCATATACCATAATTTACCCAACCATTCTCCAATTGATGGACATCCATTCATTTTTCAGTTTCTGGCCACTATGAAAAGGGCTGCCACAAACATTTTGGCACATACAGGTCCCTTTCTCTTCTGTAGTATTTCCTTGGGATATTAGCCGAGTAGTAGCACTGTTGGAGCATAGGGTATGCACAGTTTGATAACTTGTTGGGCATAGTTCCAAATTGCTCTCCATAATGGCCGGTTTCTTTCACAATTCCACCAACAATGTATTAGTGGGATAGATATGATATAGTGGGATATATATATATATATATATATATATATATATATATATATATATATATATATATATATATATGCTTATATAGCCACAAATATATGTATGTATGTATGTATACACACCAAGCTGGGAACCTGAGTCCCTTTAGTTGAAGTCTTCACCCTTCATAGCTTAAAATCATTATTTCATATATCTCCTAACTTTTAATTGGACATTTTATTGTTATATTTTATTTTTACATTACTATATTTCCTATAATATCACTCATTTCTTCTCCTTTCCTTCTTTCTGTTCCTCTTTCTCCTCTAAGAGAACCATCTCTAATAATAAAAAAAATTAAAAAGAGAGGAAATATTTCAATATCAACCAACTTTGATATTTCATGTGGAATATTACATATATAATTCCTTACTTTTCCAAAAAGGGAGAAACATTTTATATATATTTTTGGTGATAAATCTGGTCTTTATATTTTTCAAATGTTTCAGTTTTGTTATTTTCATTTGTATTCAATTGTTTTATTGCCTTACTTTGCTTTCTTTTATTTCATAACATCTAATTTTTATATACCACACATTTTCCATTTTTTAACCTCTGAATCATAGATTAAATTTCAGGTATTCATTTGCTTCTTCTTCTTTAACTTGTATCTCTACCACCTGGAATATGATAAATTTTAATAAATCCTGGTTGATTAACAAAAACTATGAAATACATCTAGGCTTCATGTTCCTGGCCTCTCATTTATATAAATAAAGAGATTTAGAAATTAAACAAAAAATATAATATTCTCTGGTCATTATTTTGGTTTTCCAATCCTAAAATCAATTTTATTGCTTAAAACTATCCCCTGCCCCTGCAAAAACAAATAAATAAATAAATAAAGACAGAAATAAACAGGAAAAAAAAATCAGAGAACCAAAAAGATTTGGCTAGTTCTGTCTTTCTTGAAAAATGGTCATATCCCCATTCCCCTACTCCCATCCTTCCCCCAAATTCTGGTGTTTAATATAGTAAAAAAAAAAAAAAAAAAAAAAAAAAAAAAAAAAAAAAAAAAAAAGGGATAAACAGCAAAGAAAACATTTTTTCAGGACTTTCTAATGAACCATTTTATTGCTCTAATAGGTTTTGTCGGTCTTAATTTCTTGGAAATGTATTTAACCAAAACAATTTCTTTCCTAGCTATACTATGTAACGTTCTTGAATTTGAAAATATTCATTTTAAAGGACAAGGACAAGACTCGAATTAAATAGTTATATTGAAAATACTGTCTGTAAAGGAGAACTTCAGGAAATATCCTTGTTGATTTAATGAAAATTTACCAGGGTCAAAGAAATTCAGTACACCATAATTACATTTTCTTCCTAAAAAGGGTTTATATGGTTTCTGAAGTGTCCTTCAAGTTATTTTTTTTGTACTGAATTTTATAGCAACATAGTCAAAAATGCCCTTAAACAGTGAATCTGTCTCATCTCAAGTAGTTATTTCTATAGCCAAAACTCTCTTTCCTTTCTTCCTGTCATTTCTACAATTGAATTTTTAAAAAATCTTTTTGGATACTTTTGCCAATTTTCTCAATGTATTTGGCAATATTTTTTTCTGCAGATCCATCACTATGCATATCATTATTACCTATTACTATTTTTTTTGCTGATTTTTCTTTTCCTATTTAATTCCACTAACGAACTGTCAACCAGTTATAACCTTTTTTCATTATTTAACTTTCTTTTTGTTAAATATTGATGTTACTGATGTTTTCCCCTCTTACTCATGTGTCTTTTCATATTGGTCATCATGGAATGATGATTTTTTTTTTTTTTTCTGGAATTGCTGTGCCTCACTCTTGAATGTGTTTTGATAATTTTTAGGTTAATATTTTAAAAGATACTTAAAAATTTATTTGAAAGCCAAATCCCCCAAGACAAGGTTTTTAAAATCATTACTATTTGTTATTTAGATTATGTAAACTTTCTCAGAATTGAAGTACCAAATTGTCCTGGTATTTTTATATATCAATGTCTCTAAATTCAAGTCATCCGTGCCTTTTTCTTATTATGAGATTTTTATCTATCCTCTTCCAAAAATCTCCTACAGAAGTACTATCTTATAGAAAATATTTCATAGTTATTTTAGAAACATAGGGCTCTCAGTATAGCATAAGGTCCAACTTCTTCCTTTGGCTACATGTCTTCACATATTTTACCATATTTGTGTTCATGATAGATGAGACAATATTTTTGAAAAGCTTAGCACAGTGTCTGTCAAATTGTATAGGACAGTGTTGATCAAATTATGGGATATTTCTTGCATTGATATTTAATTTATACCACTTCCCATGCCCAGTTAATCATTGATAGGACACAACATATTCTCTTTTGGCAAAGTTAAAAATATGATTTATAAACTAGTGGTAGAAGTGGTGTTTAATGAGATGGCAGTTTAAGTTTGAGAATGAAATTTGTGTTTTGAGAAGTGAAGAAATTCATGGTGAACACAGACATAATTTAATTATGTTCTGATTCTGTAGGGAGCACAATAGTTTGAATTTCTTACTTATTTAATCATATTCATAAAAATAAACTTATAGAATTTTAAACTTTTTGACTTACTGGTGAGATTCACACTATTGCTACAAATAATTATTTCTGAGTAGGTCAATACTAATGTGTGGAATGTGGGGTGGGAGTGGGTGAGTGGATGAGTGGGAGTGGCCCACCCTGTTCCTTCCCCCCCCCACACACATACACACACATACATTAAGTGAATTTTCCCACATTAAATGATCTTTTCTAATTTCAGGTTATCTAAACTTCTCTACATATTATTCTCTATACCCTTAATTTGTTTCTTTCATACAATAGTCTTTTAAAAATATTTGGAGCATTGATAAATGTTCAAAGGATATGAATAGCCAATTTTCAGATGACGAAATTGAAACTATATCTAGTCATATGAAAAATGCTCCAAATAATTATTGATCAGTGAAATGCAAATTAAGACAACTCTGAGATACCACTACACACTTGTCATATTGGCCAAGATGATAGGAAAAGATGACAAAATTTGGAGGGGATGTGGAAAAACTGGGACACTAATGCATTGTTGGTGAGTTGTGAAAGGATCTAACCATTCTGGAAAGCAAGTTGGAACTATAATCAAAAAGGTATCAAACTCTGCTTACCCTTTGATCCAGCAGAATTACTACTGGGCTTATTTCCCAAAGAGATATTAAAGAAGGGAAAGGGACCTATATGTGCAAAAAAGCTAGATATTGGAAACTGAATAGATGCCCATCAATTGGAAAATGGCTGAGTAAATTAAGATATATAAATGTTATAGAATATTATTGTTATGTAAGGAAATGACCAGCAGGATGAATATAGAGAGGCTTGTAGAGACTTACATGAATTGATGCTAAATGAAATGAGCAGAACCAGGAGATCATTATACACTTCAACAGCAATACTGTGGGAGGATCAAATCTGATGGAAGTGGCTATCTTTGACAATGAGAGGATCCAATTCAGTTCCAATTGTTCAGTGATGGACAGAATCAGCTACATCCAGAGAAGGAACACTGGGAAATGAGTGTGGACCACAACATAGCATTTGCACTATCTCTGTATTTTGCTTGCATTTTTGTTTTTCTTCCCAAGTTATTTTTACCTTTCTAAATCTAATTTTCTTGTGCAACAAGACAACTATATAAATATGTACACATATAATGTATTTAACATATAATTTAACATGTTTAGCATGTATGAGACTGCCTGATATCTAGGGGAGGGAGTTGAGGGAAGAAGGGGAAAAGTTGGAACAGAAGTGCTTGCAAGGGTCAATGTTAAAAAAAATTCCCCTGAATATGTTTTGTCAATAAAAAGCTGTAATAAAAAATTATATTTGGAGCCCTGTGTATAGAGAAGCATGGGTAAACATAGCCAAGGCATCCAATGTTGACTCAATTATACAAAAGATAATTTCGCTTATTCATAGCAAAGTGATCAAAAATCCTGTAATTAAATAAAAGTAGCAAAATCTGATATTATACATAAATTAAATATGGGAATATTTACATGAAGAATAATATTGTTTCTTGTCTTCATAATTGTGTACCCCAAATATTCCAAGTACCTGACACAACTGAAAATTAGTCATTTCCTTCATTATCATACTCATGGCCTAAAGCAATTATATCCACAATACCACATATACAAAATGGGAGAGAATAGAGACAGAAAAGGGAAAATAAAAATATACTTCTCAAAGTATAGAATCAAAGAACAAACATGTACCAATTATGCTCTACTAAATAACTTCTGAAGATAGGAACTTTTAATAGAAAATATCAATTTAAGGAAAATAGTCAAATCAGTTTCATTTTATATCAATGTTGGAAAATGCCAGAGAAGAATCTGGAATCATACTTTCTATAGAGGAGATAAAATTCTACAACGCTTAGCAATGTTAACTGTTATTACTCATCAGTTGTAGAAATTACCTTTGAACTGTGGAAGAAATTGGTATTCCAGTTTCGTTTACAATATCAATACTTGTACTTTTAAAATCTCATTCTTGAATATTTTTATCTATGCTTAGAAGCTGGCTCTTACCCACTGCTGAGGTGAAAACCATGATGCTAGCAGCCTATATAGCACAGTACAATGATCTTTGTGCAGAAGGTAGACCAGCTATCTTAGATCCTGAAGTGTTTTTTTATATATTTTTTCTTTGTTTTCAACCCTATAACAGTTTTCCCCCTTTTCCTTTCCTCCTTTAACATTCTGGAGACAGAGAAGGGGGGAAGATCAGTCAATCATGTGGCCAAAATTCATTCATTCAAAGCTTATTTATAACATTTGATTACTATGTGCCAGGCATTGTGAAAATCACTAGTGATGTAAATACTAACTAAAATGAAACCATCATTGCCTTCAAGAAACTTATATTCTAATGAGGGAAGACAAGATCTAAATGAAAAACTTAAAAGCAAAGGAGAGGTACTGGAGGAGAGATTATTTTGGGATCTTTCTCCAAGATTGAGGTTCTGAGAAGAATTCTTTAATGGGAGGATGGATGAGCCATCCTAATTAATAAGGATGCATGATCTGAAAATAATCAGGAAAATAAAGTGTTAAAAATCTGAAGCACAGGGTCAGCTAGGTGGCACAGTAAATAGAGCACCAGCCCTGAAGTTAGGAGAATCTGAGTTCAAATCTGGCCTCAGACACTTAACACTTCATAGCTGTGTAACCCTGGGCAAATCACTTAACCCCAATTGCCTTGCCCCCCCCCAAAAAAAAAATCTGAAGCATGTTGGTTGTAATTCATTGGCATTTCCTCTGTGATTTTACTAAAGAAAAATATGTATACCTTTAGAATCAAGGAGCTCCTACGAATACTACCAAAGGATCTCATAGGATCCCATATTTATTACTAGAAAGGTCAGCTAGTCAAACAATTTAATTTTACGGATAATAAAACAAAGATCACTAACATTATGCAAGTTGGCAAGGTCACATTAATGACTTTTAAACTTTATTTCCCTCAATATTTTCAGGTAAATTTATATTTTCTGTTAACATTTGATTAGTGTCATTTTCCCCTTTGCTTTTGGAATACATGGGACTAAAACTCAAATCATCACAAGCTAGATCTACATTGTTTTTTTTCAACCCCGCTAAATGAATGATAAAAGTGATGTTGAATATTGATTTTTTTTTTCCACAAACCTTTTCTTTTCCTTGAAGCAGCAGACACTACTATGTTATCTTAAAGGTCAGACATGAGTTTCTCCTATGAGTCATCCCTGTTCTGTTTTTTAACTGATGATTTTACAAAACAAAATAAACAATTATTATAATGAGATACAACATAGACCAGGCTATAAATTTAATCACAATATATGGTAAATAACAGATAATAAATAAATGTCTTTGAAATAAACATTTAAAATGTAGAAGTGTTATATCATTAGTCTTTTACTTTCAAGTCTATTTACTTCTATCCTACACATAACAGATCTATTCAGGTCTGTACTACAGGTTGCTTTTTTTTTTTTTTTTTTCTTTTTCCCTTCTTTTTTTTCATTTTATTCATGATAGTATATTATTGTTTTGTTTTATTACTAAACTTTTCAAATGGTCATGTTATGCTCCCACCCATCTTTTCTTTTCTTTCTAATAATTCACTCTTTAATTTATTATAAATCTTTCTTCTCCATCATTTTATGGAAAGTGTTTTCTCCAAATCAATGTATTCAATGACATTTTATCAATCTTCATTCACTATACCTTTTTTTTTATTTTTTCTCCATCCCATTCTTTTTTACATTCTCTGATTCTGTACTTTCTATATTAAGATATCTGATTAATATCCTATTATTTTTCTTTCTGTGTCACTTAGAAATAAAAATCAAATTAAAATTGTAATTAATAAAGCAAATTTAAATAAAAGACAGTGATATTTAACAATATAATCTTAAGAGAATAAAGAACAGTGAATACATAGATTAGAAAATATTATAATCTTCAGCAACATATATTGAATGTCTAGATGCAACTTAAGCAATTCTTAAAGAAAAAATTTTATCTTTGAATATCAAAGAAAGACACATGCATTAATCATAGTATTGAAAATAGAAAATTTTAACTCCCAACTACAAAAACAGAATTTTTAAAATCAATAGAGATAACCAAAATCTAAAACAAAAATATATTGATGAATCAAATATTTGTTTCAAAAAGGAAATTAATCAGTGCACCAATATACTCACATATCAATGATATCAGCTAATTTAATAGACTTTTTAAAAAAAGAAATAGTATGAAATATTTTTGAAAATACTATGAAAATAAAACATATAAAGAGGGAATCATGAAGGAGCACATATAATTTTTAGAAACTGGTTTAGCCATCAATATGATAGTGAAGGATTATGGATAATTTTAAATTTTATCAAGTACATAAGGCATTTATTCACACAATTATAGTGATGGTAGTTAATTCTAGGCAAATTGGACTGCTGGTTTTCCAAAATACCAATTCAATCTCTATGTATATGCCTTTCTACAGTAAGTGCTCACTTAAAATTGTAACATAATTCCTCTTCGTATCTATCCCATAATATTTTTAACTTTCTTCAAAACACAGGGGTTTTTGAATCCCTGGATTATTAATATTTTCATTTTTCAGAAATTGTTTTATTTCTATTTATACACATGCTCATTAGTATATGAGTTTCTTGAAGAAAGACTGTTAAGTGACTTTATCTCTAGCACCCAGCATAATGCTTTGTACATAACTACTACATACATGAGTTACTATAGTTGTTAGTGGATTATTGATGGTACATTTTGAGGTTTCAAAGTAAAACTAATTGAATGTCCCTAAACACTTTTTTTTTTTTTCTATAATAGGAAAAAACTTGGAATCTGGCTATCAAAATGTAAAAGCTTTCACTTGGCTTAAAGACCGCTGTCAGGTGACCTAGGTGGCTCAGTGGATAGAGAACCAGCCTTGAATTCAGGAGTACCCGAGTTCAAATCTGGTGTCAGACACTTAACACTTCCTAGCTGTGTGACCCTGAGCAAGTCACTTAACCCCAGCCTCAGGAAAAAAAAAAAAAAAAAACTCTGTCATTTCTATTTTATTTATCTTTAAAATCTGTTTGGTACTAAATAGATAATCTTTCTAAGTTTCACAACAATTAAGAAAATTTCCATTTGAAATTAAATTAGCAGGTTTGAAACATAATTTAAAATGATTCATGATTTAACTTCAGTCATTTTTAGATATACTTTTAGATACAGTTTTATTAGAATTGTGGTTAAAGTTGTAGAAATTAATGCCTTTTAAAACAATTATTGACTTATCATATGATTACTTTAAATTCAATAAAATATTAAAATGTATTTATATAGGCAATTACACACAATATGTAATATACTGATTGTACTGTTGCACATTTTGTTCTACACACACACTAAATACATTTATCAAATGAAATTAGATTTTCTTTGAGATACTAAACTAATTAGAATGATTTCAAAATGGAAAGCAGAATCATTGTTTTAAAAGAAAATATGAATGAAACGGAGACAAAAGATGAATTTTCAAATAGAAATGCATCATAGTTAAACTAAGTAAGATAAAGCATATTTAATTAGACCCATTACAAGAGAGGTAGAATTAATAAAAGCTTCAGAAGCCTTTACTATAGTAACAATTAATTGTGTTGTTATTTTGCAAGTTGGCTCCTTGTGAAAGATTAGACTTAAAAAGATTTGCTTCTTTTCTCCAGAGTTAATTTTATTGTGATAAGAGAGTATATAGAACAGAACACACTAAAGTGGCCATTAAGAAAAAAAGAAAAAAAAAAAAAAAAAACTGCTTGCTGATTAAAGGAGAAAGTTTCCTGTGGTTTTGGTAAGCTGAATAAATGATCAAGATGTATTTTGATCATGTACAGGTTTGTAGCCATGAACATGTAATAAAACTCTCTATTTTTTTCCTCATCTGCAAAATGGGAATGATTAATGTTGAGGGGTGAGACACCCTAACAACATTTGGGAGTCCCCAGGTGGGTATCACAGGTTTTGAGAGACAATTCACAGTTTCAGTCTGCTATTTGGTTGGCAAAAAAAAAAAAAAAAAATTAAAAAAGCGTTTATTGACACTGATTAATTCTATCTCAATGGGCTAGGTTACTGATTAGGAAGATAATGGGTATATGGGTTACAGAGTTCAATTTTATTTAGCTTTCTATGACTCGAGGGGCTAAAAAGCAACCTCAAGAGGAATTAAGGGAGTAATCTCCAGGACAGTAATGGGTGGTTCTTATTCCCCAGGCCACGATCCCTCAAATGACTTGAAGGTGAGGATTATTTTAGGAGTTTCCCAAAGCCAGGTGAAAAGAGTGTGGGAAGGGGTTGTAAGTAGATTCAGGTTTTCTTTTCCAGACCCTCCAACAAAGATCAACAGACCACAGATTCCTATTACATCAGTTAATACCAACCTCATTTAGGTTTATTGAAATGTTGAATAAGAAAATTATGCATTTTAAACAAATTAGAATTTTAAAACAAACATATACATAAATACATATGCATATACACAAAATGTCTATTTAGATAATATTAAATTAACAAGTAATTATTAACTTGTGATCAATTCTGATCTTCCTATTTTTGTTCAATCAATCTCTGAAGAATATGACTGAGTTATGAGTTTACTCTGAACACCTAAGGCAAATGCTCATTATCTAATTTGCCCATGTGGGACCTCACTCAACTGAGAAACCTGATTTCTTATTGGAATATAAAGAGAATTCAGTCTAGGTCAGTCCTTTGCCTGAGGGAAGGAAATACTGTCTTTGATCCCCTCTATTAGAGTTTAGAACAACCAGAGGCATGAAGAAGAAAACTAGCCAGAGATCCAGGTGAAAAACATCTTCCCTTGTCCAGATTGTTGAAGGTTCTGAATCTCGTGATCTTCTCATTTTCATCAAGAAGTGGTAAAGACTTTTAGCAAATTTCCGCATTAAATGTATACCAATCAAGGTTGAATTTCACTTCTCAGAGGAATTCCCTGTCAGAAAGTACACACTAAATTCAAGGAGGCTCACTTGGCTTCTTAAATTACTAAAACCACTTAAATTTAGTATTAGTTAACTGAGAAACTAGTTATTAATTACATTACCTTTAATTATAATTATCTGGAAACTCTCAAAGGCTGTATCTAAATATATATATATATATATATATATATATACATATACATATATATATATACACAAATATATATCTATAAATAGATAAATATATAACATAGCATATTATATATAGTATATATGATATATGTAGTACATATAATATATCATATATAGTATATTATATGTAGTATATAGTATATTATATGAGAATACTCAGGAATAAAGTCCAAAGTCTTTATTGTCTCCTTCAGTCTTCCAGTCTGAACCAGTCTCCCCCATAGTTCAGGAGGCAGGACAGCCACCAGGAGGATAGTCAAAGATAGAATGTCTGTGGCTGACTTCGTCCTCAGTTTAAGTACCCTATTACAATTACATCAACTGTAGAACTATTATGTCACTATGCTAAGTACTAAGTATATGTAAACTAGATAAGCACTGTATCATCAATTCCATTGAGTTAATACTTTGTTTCAAGTATATTTGTTTCAAGTATACTTTTCTGAAGTTCCTCTCTCTCTCTCTCTCTCTCTCTCTCTCTCTCTCTCTCTCTCTCTCTCTCTGTATATGTATATATATATATATATATATATATATATATATATATATATATATATATATATATATATATATATATATATATATATATAATTTCATACAAAGTTTTGTCAACTCGAAAGAAATGACCAAAGACTCTCATAGGTTGTGCAACTGCTGTTAACTCTGACACTACCAAAGAACTCATACACGTTATTACAACCACCATTAAATCTAAGAAGTAAGGTGTAATAAAAATTATGGAGAAAGAAAATTCTAAAAAAAAAAAAAAAAAAAAAAAAAACAATAGGAGAAAAATTAAAATTGTAAGTAGGTTAAAACAAAATCTTCATTATTGATTTTCCTACTAGAATTTACTAGAATACTTTCAGTGATTTCAAAAGATACATTTTCATCCTAATATTTTTATTAAACTATAAAAAAGCAATGTTTATATCAACCTCTTCAAAACTCCTTAAAAGACTGAAATAGAAGAGTAACAGGATATTTGTCAAATTTCTTTCTAAAATCATATAAAAACATTCTTACAAATGTGTGGGAATTTGTAAGAATTTGTGGGACAGGTGCTAGACCCCCTTTCCCAAATTAACTAATCAGATACATCTTCAGATACAAAGAGAAATAATTTATTTTATCCCTGCAGGGAGAGGCCCAACACACCTAGAAGGCAGCCCAGCTCCCATCATATGCTTGACCTGACAAGCAGAAAGTAGAACCGATTAAATAGGAAAAGATCCAGGCCTTTTCATTGGATACTATCTGCTTCCTGGAGTCATGTCACTTCCTGCATCCTGGCTTTGGGCTTAGGGATCATGTGACTTAGTCCCAAACTGAGAAAACTTTATACAATCAGTTCCATTCAGTCCCCCCTCTTTTTCATCCATTTGAAGATTTCTCAGCCCAATATGTATCTTCCACAGACCCCTAGAACCTAGTCCCACCTTCCATCAATATACAATATAAAAGGCTCTAGGCAGATTAGCTTTCAGGATCCTAAAAAAAATTGGCCTGATCAGGGCTTGTTAAGGTTGTCTGCTTCCTCTTCTGGTGAGCAAAAGGGAAAGTGGGAGTGGCCCCAAATGCTTAGACAAAGTAGGCCTTTAGACAAAGAAACTCTAACTCCAGGAAGCAAGAGTTAAAAATTATATAGCAGCAACCAGAGAATCCTTCAGGGCTAGGCTGCAAATCAGACTATCATCTATAACTTGTATTGTGCCACTGACCACTTGTTTTGATTACAGAAATTTGTTATAAGAGAACAATTCAGGGACATGATTAGTATCAAACTGGTTCTTCCAGTCTTGACCTGAGAGTACATATAGGGTAAAATATCCTTAACAGAGTTTATTTCAGGTAACTGTAGTAACTGAATCAGAAGGATCCTGCCTTTAGCAGAGGCCAAGATCATCCTTCTAATTCCATCCCAGATAATAACTTCCACCTGTAACAATTTCTTCTGATTAGCTTGTAGCATATTCCTTTCAGATGGTGAATCACTGGCTTACCTGAATTTACAACTCCAAATAAATATCAGCTGCAGTGGCAAGAGATTTTATCTATAGCAATTTTCATTAATCAAAGTTTCAGATGAATTTAACTCTCAAGGATCACAATAAGAAATTCATAGCATTTTTTTTAATGTCTGAATAGATAGTATTAAGTTCAATATTACACAAATCATTTTGCTTTTAAAATGCCCAATACATAGAAAAATTCTAAATTGCATATTATCCATAACAGAAACATGTTCAAAGAGACAAAGGCAAAAACTATTATTCTCAGAGTCCCTTTAAATAATGGGTACAACTTTATGATAACTTAATAAATAATAACTTAATACTTGTGCAGAATACAGAATATCTTAATTTTACATAAAATAACCTTATTGGAATTAACAATTTCTTTATTTTATTTTATTTTTTTTGGCTGAGGCAATTGGGGTTAAGTGACTTGCCCAGAATCATACAATTAGGAAGTATTAAGAGTCTGAGGCTAAATTTGAACTTGCATTCTCCTGACTTCAGAGCCAGAGTGTTCTATCCACTATCTATCTAGCTGCCCCAATTTCTTCATTCTTAAAAAAAAAAACAAAACATGTTATATCAACTTCCTCCAATTGAAGAGTCTCTACAAACTTTTTGGAAATAGCCCTTTAGACTTATCAAATCAGATTAAAATTCTGCTCTAAGTTTTTGTTATTATATTTTGTAAATAAGGAGGGTATTATGCATTTAGATAAACATTAAATAATTTGCTGAAGACAGATGGACAACTTAGTAGAAATAAATTATTTTCAGAAAACTTGCGGTTCCAACAAGCCTCTTAGTGCAGCTATAGATTTGAAAAATAAAAACAAAACATTCAATTATTAACACCATGTAAATATAATTATTAACACCATGTAAAGAGCTGACAAAATTTTAAGGCATAAAAATACCCAATATACTTTTATAAAGCAACATACTATCTAATTAGGGGGACACAAATGTGACCTCCCCTAAGTTAAGCTACTGGAACTTTCTTTTAATAACCTATATTTTAACTTAAAATCAAATCAAATACAGCTTTAAATTCCCAATAATATAAACCTGCTTTTACTATTGTATCTCAAATAACAAAATTTCATTAAACTGATTGAGCATAGTTTCTTTCTCTCCCTCTTGTCCCATGTGTCCCTGATGCAGTCACAGAATGAGGAAGGGGAAGAAAGAGACTCTTTACTCTATGCACTATCCTCCTCCTCCAGAATGCCCCAATGCACTATCCTCCTCCAGAATGCCCCAATTTAATTGAATTGCTATGCAATCTTGAAATGGCCAGTTGCCAAATTCCCAATCATTATTCTCAATGGACTTTCCTGCAGTTTCAATTTTGAGTTGGAGTCTACAGGAAAGTCAGGCAGTTCTCTTTTTAGCAAATTCTAGCTCATAGAACAGACAGGACAAAGGACACAAACAGACAAAAATTACATGGAAGAGAAGCACTGTCCTTCCCCACACACAATAGAAATATCCAAATGCACTTCTTTTTTTTGTTGTTTTTTGTTTTTTGTTTTTTTCATTTCTTTTTCTGCTCTGAAGATTTGAGTTGAACTGCCCCATCTCAGAGCATCCAATCTCACAGCCTGATCTCCTGTAATACAGGTGACTCTGCACATCAAGGCTGGGAAGGAGTTTCCTACCTTCCCTGTTAACCCCAGAGAGCTGCAATCCTATGTTGCTAACAAAACCTCCTTCCTGGCTCACCTCTTCCCAGGGCCCACACCATCTAAGGACAGTCCAAGGACATTAGCAGACAGTGCCCCAATGGATTACACATGCATAAATTACCTGGCTCACTCTTACCTGAGCTTCCTCATCTTCAGAAGCTTGTGTGCTTTTCTGTTTGTATCTCAGTGTCTCTTCTAAGCCCATCCATCACAGAGAAGGAGGCTGAGAGTCTGATCTCAATAATGGTCAGAGAAAACCCAACCTGGCACCTGCTTTGAATCAGTATCCCAGCCATTTCTCTGAAAAGGCACAGATCCCATGCTAACCCCTCATAAACTGTGTGGGACGGGTGCTAGACTCCCTTTCCCAAATTAACTAAATTAAGACATCTTCAAGTACGAAGAGAAAGCATTTATTAGAACCTGCAAAGAGAGGCCCAGCACATTCAGGAGGCATCCCAGCTCTCACTATGTGTTCCACCTGACTAGCAGGAAGTAGAACTACTGGTAAAATAGGAAAAAAAAAAAAAAAAAAAACAAAAACAAAAAAAAAAAACACCCTTTTCACTGGATAGTGTCTGCTTCCTGGGGGTCACTAACTTCATGTGACTTTCTGCATCCCAAGGCTTATTTTCTGGTTCTGGGAATATGTATCATGTAACTTAGTCTCAAACTGAGAAAACTTCCAACCCATTCACAAAAATATATTTCTTATAAGATGACAAAAATCATGTGTGTCAGGATAAGATCTATATAATATATATTGTTTGCTTTTTGAATTGTGAAAAGCATGGCTTCCATTTCATTTTTTAAATTTTTAATATTTTTAAAAACATTCAATACTTTAACTTTTTAAATTTCAATATGTCTTCTTAATTATTAAAGAGTGAATATTTTGTCCTACTTTGCAATAATTCACAGAACATTAAATGTAACAAAATTATATGATAGCAACTTGCCCTGGAAAATGTCTGCCTTTTGGGAGGAGTTTCTTTTGTTTTGTTTTTTGTTTGTCTTTAATACAGAGCAACGCTGTTGATGCTGCTGTGATGAGGATGATCACTAAAACTATTAGAAGTCTAAGTATGAGTGTTAAAAAAAGTTTCTTTCTCATGGGAATGAGTGCACAGTCTCTGACTCACAAAGCATGGTTTTAGAGAGACACACCCACACTCAAAGGACATTCTCCTTTTATTTCCCAACAGGAGCTTTCCTCCATAATCCCCTGGCTCCTTTCCCCATTGGCTGAGGTTTCTTAAAATATATATATATATATATATGGTAAGAAAGCCTGAAGCTATCAAATGTTTAACAGAATAGGGTGTTTCCCCTCTCAAACCTGTCCCTTCTCCAAGGAGCTTTCATTCTAGAAAGGGAAGATAATTTTGGAAACCAGAGAGACAAAGAATAAAAGGTGCTTTTCAAGTTTTAGGCCACCTTCCCTGACTATAAAACCAAGTCCCTTCCCCTCAGGAGCTTACCTTCTTTTGAATGTCATAACCTCCATCCCAGACCCTCTGTGAGTTTCGATTTTCTAATTTTCGTTTCTCCAATTTAATTTTTATACTGTGGAAACCAAATCTATTTCTCCTTAGTATCTCTCACCCCACCACCCGGCTATCCTAGCAGTAGCTAAGACTTGCATATTTTACCTTCATAAAATTTCTCAAATATTTCCCTTCTTTCTTTTGAGAGTCCCCCAACTCTGATTAAGTCATCTCACCATCTCACACCTGAACTATTTTAATAGCCTGCTGTTGAGTCTATTCCCACTTCAATTCATTCTATATCCAAGCATCAATGTAACTTTTTAAGGTAATAGGTCTGAGCACTTAACACCCAATTCCCCCCATAATAAACTCTAGTGGTTCTTTATCATCTTCAGAACAGAAACAAAGCATTCAGGTGTTCAAGCCCTTTTATCTTTATGACCAAGCCCCCACCCGCAAACCCCTTCTATCATCTAGTATTATTATATATTACTACTTATTAATTCTATATGATTCAGTGACACGGACCTTGTGGCTATTCTATTAAGAAAGCACCAAGTAAAATCCCTTCTATGATCAGAAGCTCTTCTCATCCTTCAATTACCACTTTATTCTACTTATTGTTTGTTTCAATTTCTTTAATTATATGTTCTTTGAGAACAGAAATTGCCTTTTGTGTCTTGTACACTTAAAATTCGGCACTTTTGACTAAATGAATGGCTGAATATGTGCCCAACTGGCTATAAGTCAGTTCAAGTCATTGCACATTAACTAATGTGCCTTACATAATAGTAAGAGATAGGAATCCAAATAAAAAAGAGAAATAAAGATAGTCTCTAGACTATCTCAAAGAGTTTATATTCTAGTGGTAGAAGATTATACACAAAAGGAAGTTGTAAAAGAGTAGTTTAAGAGAGCATGGTAGAATAATTGAAGATCACAGAAATTAGATAGCCTAGAAAAAAATGAAAATGTGGTTGGTCTGGGTGTGCTCCTTAAAAAAATGTCCTGGAAAACGCAAACAAAATACTAGACTTCAGGGATGTAAGATACTTTTCATACATAAAGTCCAAAGTGGAATGAGATTACAGAATAAATAAATTTCTAATGATTCATACATAAAATCTGGGGGACAGTCCAAACAGCAACCTGGAAAATAGTTCATTTTTCTTACTGTCAAATTCATTCATTAAAAAATCAATTTGTTTTCTTTTAATGATATATTTCTTACATTTAATGATGTATATATATATATATATATATATATATATATATATATATATATATATATATATATATAACTTTTTCACTGGAAGACATAGTAAACTTTTAATAACAGTATCAAAGAGAAAAAATTATTACAAATTGCCTTCAGGATGTTTGCTTAATTTCTTCATATTTTACAATCATGTTCTTTTTTTTTTAATTTAATTTTAATTTTATTTTATAATTATAACTTTTTTTTGACAGTACATATGCATGGATAATTTTTTACAACATTATCCCATGCACTTACTTCTATTCAGATTTTTTCCCTTCCTCCCCCAGATGGCAAGCAGTCTTATACATGTTAAATATATTACAGTATATTCTAGATATAATATATGTGTGTATAACCGAATTTCTTTTTGCACAGGAAGAATTGGATTCAGAAGGTAAAAATAACAGTTTACACTTATTTCCCAGTGTTCCTTTTCTGGATGTAGCTGATTCTGTCCATCATTAATCAATGGGAATTGGATTAGATCTTCTCTATGTTGAAGATATCCACTTCCATCAGCATACATCCTGGTAGAGTATCATTGTTGAAGTGTATAATAATCCTCTGGTTCTGCTCATTTCACTTAGCATCAGTTGATGTAAGTCTCTCCAAGCCTCTCTATATTTCTCCTGTTGGTCATTTCTTACAGGACAATAATATTCGATAACATTCATATACCATAATTTACCCAACCATTCTCCAATTGATGGACATCCATTCATCTTCCAGCTTCTAGCCAGTATGAAAAGGGATGTCACAAACATTTTGGCACATACAGGTCCCTTTCCCTTCTTTAGTATTTCCTTGGGATATAAGCCCAGTAGTAGTATGGCTGGGTCAAAGGGTATGCACATTTTGATAACTTTTTGGGCATAATTCCAGATTGCTCTCCAGAATGGTTGGATTCTTTCACAACTCCACCAACAATGCATCGGTGTCCCAGTTTTCCCACAGCCCCTCCAACATTCATCGTTATTTGTTCCTTTCATCTTAGCCAATCTGACAGGTGTGTAATGATATCTCAGAGTTGTCTTAATTTGCCTTTCTCTGATTAATAGTGATTTGGAACACTCTTTCATATGAGTGGAAATAGTTTTAATTTCATCATCTGAAAATTGTCGGTTCATATCCTTTGACCATTGATCAATTGGAGAATGGCTTGATTTCTTATAAATTGAAGTCAATTCTCTGTATATTTCGGAGATGAGGCCTTTATCAGAACCTTTAACTGTGAAAATGTTTTCCCAATTTGTTACTTCCCTTCTAATCTTGTTTGCATTAGTTTTGTTTGTGCAGAAACTTTTTACTTTGGTGTAATCAAAATTCTCTATTTTGTGGTCAATAATGGTCTCTAGTTCTCCCTTGGACACAAACTCCTTCCTCCTCCACAAGTCTGAGAGGTAAACCATCCCATGTTCCTCCAATTTATTTATGATTTCGTTCTTTATGCCTAAATCTTGGACCCATTTTGATCTAATCTTAGTATGTGGTGTTAAATGTGGGTCCATGCCTAGTTTCTGCCATACTAATTTCCAGTTTTCCCAGCAGTTTTTGTCAAATACTGAATTCTTATCCCAAAATTTGGGATCTTTGGGTTTTGCAAACACTAGATTGCTATTTTTATTCACTATCTTGACCTGTGAACCTAACCTATGCCACTGATCAACTAGTCTATTTCTTAGCCAATACCAAATGGTTTTGGTGACTGTTGCTTTATAATGTAGTTCTAGATCTGGTACAGCTAGACCACCTTCACTTAATTTTTTTTTTTCATTACTTCCCTTGAAATTCTCGACCTTTTGTTGTTTCATATGAATTCTGTTGTTATTTTTTCTAGGTTATTTAAATAGTTTCTTGGAAGTCTCATTGGTATAGCACTAAATAAATAGATTAGTTTAGGGAGTATTGTCATCTTAATTATATTTGCTGGGCCTATCCAAGAGCATTGAATGTCTTTCCAATTTATTATTAATTTATTAATTATTTAAATCTGACTTTATTTTTGTGGCAAGTGTTTTTTAAGTGTTTTTTGTAATCGAAGAAAACAAACTGACAAGAGAAACAATTGGTCTGTTTTGTGGGGGATGGGGCTGGATGGTATTAATGGGCTTCCTCTACAGACTGGGGGTAGGGCAGCAGAGAGCTCCAAGGCTCTGAGAATGCCCTGAGTCAGTCCAGGTAGGGGTTGGCCAGGTTCCGAGAGATGCTGGCTTTCTGGGGTTTTAATCTTCACCTCTGGTGTTTACACCCTCTCTGCTGCTCCTGGCTTGCTGCCAAAACGGAATATCCACTCTGGGGAAAAAGTCTTTTTGCAGAAATGGCAGAGATCGTACCCCTCCCCCTCCAGTCTGAGCTGTGTGAGCTGCCTGTCTAGCTCTGGCTTGCCTGCCCTCAGTCTGCACCCAGTCTGATTGACCCTCCCCCGAGCAAACACAGACCTTTTCTGGTGAATTTCAAGGATGTCTTCTCTTGGTGATTATTTGTGGATTTCTTTCTGGGTCAAGTATTAACTCCGAGGCTTGTCATGAAGTAAGTTCTGAGAGAAAATGAGGAGCTCAAGCAGCTGTCTGCCTCCACGCTGCCATCTTGGCTGGAAGTCTACAATCATGTTCTAATTGTCTTACTGTCAGCTATCATTTCTGTTCATAATAATAGTAAGAAAGAAACTTTGAAATGTATTCATTGACAATTGAGTTTCCATCTCAGTAGCTGGACAAATTCATTTCATTCTACAGAAACCATAGAGATTTCAGAATATTTACAATTAATTATTGACCAATTAGTATAATCTCTTTTTGAGGTTTTTGAGCGACCTCAAAAGGTTGGGATTTTCAGACTGGTGTGGTGAGGTGTCTCAAAAGAATTTGCATGCTTGAATCCATATCCAAATCAAGGGGCAAAGTTTATTGTAATTGTAATGTCAATTGAAGCAGGCTAAGTTCTAAAGAATTTATCAAAGGACTGGGGGCAAGGAGACAAATTCATACAGTTCTTCAGTCATTGATAAACTAATTTTGTGGCTTAGAAGTAGAACTGAGGAGTGGAATTAGAAATTTGGTTATTATTGACCAGCAAATTGTTTCTCTGACTGTCTGCAATCTTTGTAGGACTATTGGAGGGCCAAAAGACTTTACATCACTGACAGATTGTTAGAACAAAAGCACCCTAAGATTGGGGAGACTTCAGGATCACTGATTCTTAAGTCAGAACTTTAGAATCATTGACAGATTGTTAGAACAGAAGCACTCTAACGTCAAGGGACCTATAAATTATTGCTGTATTTCCTCTTAGAAACTATACCCTATCCTTTTTCCCCTGTCAAGCAGTGTGAACCCAAAATTCATTTTGGATAAAAGGATGGAGACCTCATCTTCTGAAGTTTTTCATTATGATAATGGGTATAGAGCTGTTCCTGCTTAGTGTGGTCCAGATGGAGAGGAGGCATGCAATTTGAAGATGGCTGCAGCAGCATTCAGCGGGATGCTGAGTGCCATAATCAGTTAGCTGATGGTATTTAGACTGAACATATAGTTGGAAGATCATAGCTTAATAATCTGGAGGAAACAAATCTTACAAATAGGCTAATATGAGCAAAAAAAGAATAATTAAAACTGAAGCTAGTATAGGTGTTACTTGGGATAGGAACCCACCCAGAGGAAGATTTAGGGGTAAAGGAAGTTATCATGAATATCTACACATATAGATAATGTTTCCAACATGAAATACCGAAGAATATTTCCTTAAAATTCCTGGTTTTGTCTCCTCAAAGGAGTAGGGGTAATGGGTAGAATAGTGGCATTGTACATAGTAAAAAGAGTGCTTATTACCATAATGGTTAAAAGGCATTAAGCATTGGGTAAAGAAGATGACATACAGAGTGGAAAAAATAATTAATCTTAAATAGATTTTATCTCCTTTACCAAAAACCTCTGAGCTTTTTCAGTCTTACAAGGGGGAAGGATTTTTCCCAATTAGTAAAGGTGACAATGGAAACCAAAAGCAGTTTGAAACCCCTGAAAGGGTTTTCCTCCACTGTGAACAAAAGAGGGGTGGGAATTAATTCATGACCCAAATAGGAAACAGACTGATGGGCAATGTGGGCCATTAGACAAAGAAATTTCATAGCCCTTTGGGTGGGGAGAAAGTCTGGAAGCTAAGAGTTTTTATGGCTGCAGCCAGAGAAGTCTCATAGGTGGAGCTGTAGATTCAGGTATTATCTACATACTTAAAGGTCAGTGCCTGTCCAAATATGTGTGAACTGTCATGGAAGCCCTGAGCTACCTCCATGTTATGGATGTGACTGCCCATGCCCCCATGATGAGGGCTATGTTCTCCTGGATTTGCCCCTTCAAAGGCAAAAATAAATTGTGAGTCTTTATGGAAAAGAAAGTATCTTTAATATCTAAAGTAGAAAACCATTATGTTCTCTGGTTATTGTATTGGACTCATGCCTTCTACTGACATTTTCTCTGATTATAGAAATTTGCTATAAGAGGAAAAAACAGGGAAATGATTATAATAATGTTAAAACTTACCCTTCAGACTTCAGCCTGAGATCAATACAATATAGGATAAAGCATCTTTTGCTATGTTTGACAATCAATAATGAAGTAATAATTCCATCTCATAACCAGACTCAAGGAAACAAAGAAACAAAACTGGGAAACTGTGTTCAGAAGATGCCCACTTTGAGTAGAGGCTAATGTTATCCTTGCAGCTCTTGCCTAGATAAGATATTCATCCATAACATTCAGAAAGGCATTCCTCTGAGTAACTTATGGCATGTATCTGTAATGATAGATTACTGACTAGGTTACTGACAATGATCTGGCAATCAAATTCAAAATTCAAAAGAATATAAATTACAGTCCCAAGAGATTTTATCTCTAATAGGAAATGATATCAATCATAGCTTAGGGCTAGATAACACTATTTTTTCAAGTTTACCAGGAGGACTTACACACATTGGAGATTTTGTTTAACATGAAGATTCTTAGTAAATATATTCCTTGTTTAGAAACTATATGTTCTAAACAGGGTCATTCTCAGAGCTGATGACCTTGTTTACCCTGATTTTTCCAGAAAATAGGAAAATTTACAAATTAAAGAGAATTGACAAAGATCCCAAAGAAGGGGCTGAGTTTGGAGTTGTCCATCCTAAGTAGTTTCAGTGTTTTCATGGGTTGTGCTATTTAATATCTCTCCCCTCCATGGGAAGGGAAGAAAGGTATTGCACTCCTCATACTTAAGAGGTGAACTGATAAGGCTTTCACCTCATGCCTCTTGTTCCACTACCAGTAATAACCAATTTTAGGTTTAGCATGATGATAATAACTTCAAATAACTTAGTTAACAATTTTAGCCTTTTTTAAAAAAATCAATTTTAGCCTAACAATTTAGCTAATAGTCAAATAATCTTAGCTATATTTAGATAAAATTAAGAGAATTATTTTCCCTTAAGTAAGTTTAGAGAGAAAACAAGGCAATTCTTAAAATTGAGATAGAGCAAATATTAAAATTGACTTTACTTAGCAAGATTCCCTAAATTCTAAGTAAATGTTCAAGACAACTTGCATTGCCATTTGGTTATTTTCCAATTCACACAAAACATTTCTCTTGTGAGCCAGGAAAAGGTTAAAGTGCCAGTTTCTACTGACAGCACTTTCAGAAGTCTCACTCTAAAGAACTCAAAAGCAGGCTGTTTGTTGCCAGAATCTGCTTTTCTGTTTCCCTAAAGTTTCCAAACTCCTAAATTTTCTATTAACACAAATAGATTATAATTTGCAAATACCTTTAGTGACCTCCTGTAAGATTGCTTTTATTGTCATATCTAAATAATAAATTTCACTGAACTGAGTGTATTTTCTTTCTCTCCCTCCTTCTATGCTCCCTTCTTCATCCATATATCCCTGCTATAGTCAGGGAAGAAGAGGAGGGGAAAGAAAGAGACTTTCTTTCCTTTTTCCACTATCCTCCTAGTTTACATACATATGTAGAAATCATTTATCTCAACATTGACATAAGTTGGTCACATTTAAAAACCCATGAAAGTATCAAATATGAAGCAATTGTACCCAATAAAGCAGTTAACATCCATATAGCATGTTTTATACTAAGCACTTTTGCAATCATGTGATCTTCACAACAACAATTATGCAATATGATTATTCTATAAAAAATTATGAACAAGTTGATTTTTAGAAAGGCCTGGAAAGTTTTACATGAACTTCTACTGAGTGAAATAAGCAGAAGCAGGAATATATTGTACATAATAACAAGAAGAGTGTATAATGATCAACTATGAAAGACTTGCTTCTTATCAGTGGTTCAGTGATCCAAAGCAATTCTAATAAACTTTGAACAGAAAAAGGGATCTGCATCCAGAGGAAGATTAAGGAGAATGAATGTAAATCAACAGCTAAGTTTACTTTAAAAAAAAAATCTCTCCCATGGTATGAATCAACATGATTTATAGAGTAAGGTATACCAAATATAAATAAATTTACCAGAAAAAATAAGATTTTAGAGAACATTCCTGCCTATATAATTATATTAGATTGATATGATAAATGATTAGGTCTTTGATAACTCTGAAATGAAATAATTCTGAAACTAATTTTGCTTGTTCCTCTTCATTGTCCTTATTCATTATATTATTTTAATATATTCATTTGTGTCCAATCCTACTTAGGATTATAAGATTATTGTAGGCAGGGACTTTTATTTGTAGATTGCATTCGAATTATCCTAAACCTTATATTGTACTTTGCCCATATTTTGTTGAATTGAACAGAAAATTAACCTATCACATAGCAGAATTTGAAAACACGATTTATTTGTTTGATAATAATCAATATATGGGAATTTCTATGCTTACATTTCTCTTTTCCTTAGAATGTATCTTGCATGTACCTAAATTTCTCAAAAATTATTAGTATACTGCTTGAATTATCTTTTTTTTTTCCCTTTGGTTGTCAAAGACAGGGATTGTTCTGCTTATTCACATTAAATCACTATATTTTATTTAAATCTTTTACACTCTTTCCTTTGACTGCATTAAATGTTTCTTTCTCTAGTGTTCTATTGAATAAAATTAGAGATTTCCTTAATGAAAGTCTGACCCTTGCAATAACAGTACTATTATGTCTTCCTCACAATATCTTTTCAAAATATCATTTGAATCAGTGATTGTCTTAACATGAAGAATACTTACAGTAAATTTTTTCTCTTGGTACAAACTATCCAGACCATTAAATTAGCTCCTACAACCATAATTAGTGTTAAAGAATACTTTGGTAATGGGGAGTATCTCTTGGCAACTTCTACAGAATGATCTAAATATATCTAAAAGAAATATAAAATTTTAGGACTGGCAGAAAATAGGGTTTTTTTGTTATTAGTTTGAAACAAGTCAACTAAATTAAATTTCATATTGCAAAGCTACCTAAAACACAGTAATATTTGTTTACTTTGTATTGAATAAATCTCACTTGAATGAATTAGTCATATTTGACTAATACAGTTTTTTCATATACCCCTAAGTCTTTATCATGTGCCCAGAAATATTCACATTGAAGTTCAATTGAAAAGTTTCTTTAATTAAAAGCAAATATTTGTGAAGGAAGCAAACTTATATCAAGATAATTGTTCAAGATTTTTTTTTAAGTTAAAAAGTGAAATATTACTTATCATCAAAACTTCATTGCAAGCTAGTTATAATAAGATAACTTGCTGGAGATATCTGGAAATCTCATGAAAAATTTCTAATTTGTTCTCTGCTATTTATTGTAAGGAAATCACATAAAAATTATTTGGGTATTATAAATTCACAAATAACACCTAGGAAACAGAATCAATCAAATGGCCAAAGAAACGCAAAAATTCATTAAAAGAGTAGAACACCTTAAAAGGTAGAACTAGTTAAATGAGAAATAAAATATACACACAAATTTTCTCAAAAAAGTAACTGTTAGGATTACTAAGTGAGAACTGAGGTTGTCTGGATAGTTACAAGGTGAGAACTCAGGTTGACTTGGTAGAAGGAGCAAGCCCATTGGCTGGGGTGGTTCTTCCCAGAAGCCCTTGCATTATCCCACGCCCATTCTCTGGGAGAATAAAAGAGAGAGCACTGTGCCTGAAGAGCAGATCGGCCTGGAGAAGGATAAGAGCTGGAGGAGATTCAGAGCCAGGATTCAAGAAGGAGGACTCTCTGCATTACATCAGGCCTGACGGAGCTCTCTGCAGGAAGGGAAGTCACTTCTAAGGACAAGAGTTAACAGCAACTGCCTGGAGACAACGGTTCGTTACAGGAAGAAGAATCTGTCTGAGAGATTTGAGTAGACACAGCAGATCTCTTCCCAGAGAGCGATCCAGCAGCTTCTGGAGACGACAGCTCGCAACAATTGGCGCCCAACGTGGGGCAAGGACATTTGCTTATCCTGACAAGAAGAGCTAGACCAGACCTTTGCAATTTGGCGCCCGAACAGGGAGCCAAAGAAAATATTTGTGCCATATACTCTCATGATTTAACCATAAAGAGAGTAATCAGGACTCCTTTTGAATCCACTCAACAGAATGAATTATTTGCTATCATGCTAGCTCTCACTTATTACCCAGGAGACGTAAATATAATTACTGATTCAGCCTATTCAGTAGGTGTAGTACAAAGAATTGCCACAGCCCAAATAAAATTTGCAGCCTCCAATATTTATCAGCTCTTTAAGGAACTTCAAGAGCAAGTGAGAAAACATCCAGGCAAGATTTATATCTTGCATGTCCACTCACATAGTGGACTTCCAGGTCCCATTTTTGATGGAAATTCAAAGGCAGATAGCCTTCTAACCATGTTAGCCAGTAGTCCTTTATTTCAGGAAGCACAAGAATCTCATTCTAAATATCATCAGGCTGCTCGAGCTTTACGTTTACAATTTGGAATCACAAGAGAGGAAGCTAGGAGCATAGTAAAAAGCTGTACAGCTTGTCTTCCTTTCCACGCTCCTACACTCCCTCCAGGGAAGAATCCTCGTGGTTTGAGACCCAATGAAATCTGGCAAATGGATGTGACCCATTATAAATCTTTTGGTCGTCTATCTTTTATTCATGTTGTGGTAGACACCTTTTCAGGATTCACATTTGCAATGCCAGCAGCAAAAGAGACAGCCCGAGTGGTCACTGAATTCCTTATACAGGCTTTTGCAATTATGGGTGTGCCACAAGCAATAAAAACAGACAATGGACCTGCATATACGTCCAAACATTTTACACACTTTTGTGCACAGTATAAGATTTTACATACCACGGGCATACCCTTTAATCCTCAAGGACAGGCAATAGTAGAGAGAAGAAACAGAGATATTAAGACACTCCTCCAAAAACAAAAGAAAGGGGGAGCCACAGGTAGCCCTAGGGAACTTCTAAATTTAGTTCTCTATACCATTAATTTTCTAATTTTTGACAAAGATGCACTGGCTCCAGCAGACAGGTTTTATAACCCACCAGAAGGGCAGTGTCCAGTGAGAGCATCTCCACCGTCCTTAGATAATCGCCAGGTGATGTGGAGAGATCCAGAAAGTGGTGAATGGAAGGGACCAGATAGGTTAACTGCCTGGGGGAGAGGGTTTGCTTGTATTTCTTCAGCAGGAGAAGGAATCAGATGGGTGCCAACGAGTCATATTCGCCTTGTCCACCAGAGAGAGACAGAAAAAGAGAAAGACCTCAAAATAAAGGAGAAGATCTAAGAAACATCTGACACTGAAAGATCATGAATAATAAGAAGACTGTTAAAGAACTTTAAAAACCAGCAGGAATCATTGGACTTCCTCATACAAGATGAGACTAATGGACAATGGACTTATGGACATTTATAAATTTTCAATTTATGATTATTTGATTATGATTATGTTATATACTTCTAGCATGTGTTATGTTACTATGTTACTATGTGCTTATGTAATTTATGTAATTATCTGTAATACTTCCCATATTGATGGATTTATGTTTCAAGGTCATGACTGTCTTATGTTCTAAATCAAAAGAAAGGGGGAGATGTTAGGATTACTAAGTGAGAACTGAGGTTGTCTGGATAGTTACAAGGTGAGAACTCAGGTTGACTTGGTAGAAGGAGCAAGCCCATTGGCTGGGGTGGTTCTTCCCAGAAGCCCTTGCATTATCCCACGCCCATTCTCTGGGAGAATAAAAGAGAGAGCACTGTGCCTGAAGAGCAGATCGGCCTGGAGAAGGATAAGAGCTGGAGGAGATTCAGAGCCAGGATTCAAGAAGGAGGACTCTCTGCATTACATCAGGCCTGACGGAGCTCTCTGCAGGAAGGGAAGTCACTTCTAAGGACAAGAGTTAACAGCAACTGCCTGGAGACAACGGTTCGTTACAGGAAGAAGAATCTGTCTGAGAGATTTGAGTAGACACAGCAGATCTCTTCCCAGAGAGCGATCCAGCAGCTTCTGGAGACGACAGCTCGCAACAAGTAACTATGTGAAAAGTCAAATTAGTTATATGGAAACAACATACAAAAGTTCACTGAAAACCTCCTTAAAAGGGAAAAGTGACCAAATGGAAAAGGAGGTACAGAAGTTCACTGAATAAAATAATTTCTTAAAAATTATAATTAGGCAAATGGAAGCTGAGACATAAAAAAATTTAGAATACAAAAACAAAAGAAAAGAAGAAAAAATAAATCTCATTGGAAAAACAAAAGACCTTAAAAATCAATCCCTAAGAGATCATTTAAGAATATTGGACTACCTGAAATCCTTGGGGAAAAAAAAAAAACATGACAATATTATCTTTTCAACAAATTATCAAGGAAAACTGCCCTGATAATTCTAGAATAAGAGGATGAAATAGAAATTGAAACAGTATGCCAATTATCTCCTGAAAGAGATTCCAAAATGGACAGAAGTTTTATAGCCAAATTTTAGAGCTTCTAAGTCAAGAAGAAAACATTGCAAGCACTCAGAAAGTAACAATTCAACTATCATGGAAACTCAGTCAGGATTACAGCAATTTTGTCATCTTTTATTTAAAAGATCAGAAGTCTTGGAATATGATGTCCTTTGGGGATTGTTCCAATCAATTCACAACTCTACCAATAGTAATCATCATTGATTAGAAAATGCAAATTAAAATAATTCTGAGGTACTACCCTAAACCTGTTTGGCTAATATGACAGAAAAATGACAAATATGGGAGGAAACAAAGGGAAATTGAGACACTAATTTGTTGTTCATAGAGTTGTGAATTGATTGGTACTATGCCCAAAAGCAGGGCTTCTCAAACTAAGGCCAGAGGGCCAAACATGGCCCACTGAGGACGTTTATGAGGCCTGGGTTATGGTAAATGGGCTGGGGGGGGGGGAGAGACAGAGTGTGAGTTTTTGTTTTTACTATAGTTCGACCCTCCAATAGTCTGAGGGATAGTGAACTGGCCCCCTATTTAAAAAAATTGAGGACCACTGCCCAAAAGGCTAATTGTCCATACAAAGAAATCAAAGAAGAGGGAAAATAACCTATTTGCATAGACTTATTTTTAGCACCTATTTTTGTGGTGGCCAATAAAAAAATTAAAAATTAAGGCGATCCCCATCAACTGGGGCAATGACTAAAAAAGTTGTCATATATGATTGTGATGAAATACTATTGTAGTACAAGAAATAATGAGCAAGATGGTCTCAGGAAAAACCTAGAAAAATCTTACATGAACTTATCAAGAGTGAAACAAGCAGAACTAGAAGAACTATGTGATCAGTAGCAGCTATATTATATAATGATCAGTTGTAAATGCCTCAAATTATTCTCAACAAAACAACTATCCAAAACAAATCTGAAGGACTAATAATGAAAAATGCCATATATTTCTAGAGAAAACTGATGAAGTATGAATTCGGATAGAAACATGCTTCCTTTTAACCTTTCTTTTTTTTCTTTACATTTCCTTTCATAATAGGACTAATGTGGAAATATATTTTGCATTTTTTTTCTTGATAGAGAGGCTAATATATTGTTTTGAGAGAATTTAGATCTCAAAAAATTAAGTCAGATTTTAAAAACTACATTAAGAAAATATTAAATAAATACAAAAAGCAGATTTTTTGGGAGAGGGATATAAAGTCTTTCAAAGCACATTAAATAATCCTGGTGTTTCTTTTTGTTTTTTGTTTTCAGAAGATAAAATGAACAGCAAAGAAATTTAATTAAGAAATGATGAATCTATCCTGAAAGGGAAAAAAAAACAACCATTTTGAAATGGGTAACTATAAAAACAAAAATCTTGTACAGAGAAAATTTTGATTAGTCAGTAGAGTATTGGTATGTAATTAATTATTATATAGATTCAGTGGGTCTATATATTTTATGATCTTTGAAGTTAATGTAGAGGATCAGCCCTACAAGAAGCTGAGATATTCATGCCTAAATTTAGTGAAGGAATTTTGATTATGCCAAGTGAATCTTGAATTTTAAAAAGAGAAAAAAAATCCTTTATTGATACTGTCCCTGCAATTCTGACTTACCTATAAAGCATATATACAAGTCTAAATTAAAAGGGATAGCTTATATGGAATAGGTAACATAAGTCATTAATAGATATTAACAATTTTCCTAAGACTACTTTCTCAGTGTCTCAGCTAATCAGATTCCTAAGGGAGTTAGATTAAAAAACAGATTTGCCTCTATTGTATTTGGAGTCAGAGGTCCTGCCCTTCAGTTCTTACTCCAGAATTTTCTAGTACTATGAACTTAAGCAAGTCACTTGCCTTTAGTGATCCTTGGTTTCCTTATTTGTAATGCAAGTATATTAAAACCTCACAAAGTTGTGCAGAACAATAACAATGATGATGATGATGATGATGATGATGATGATGATGAATGATGATAGAAAATATTTATATAACAGTTTGAGATTTTCAAGGAGAACTTTTTCTTTCTAACAATCATGAAAGAAATTGAAGAAACTGAGGCAGAAAGAGGTTATGTAATTTGTCTATGGTAACATATCTAGCAAGTTTTGAAGCTGATTTTGAATTTTGGTTTTCCTGAATTCCAAGTCCTGTTCTCTGCCCATGTTGCCACTTTGAAAACTCAAATAAGAAAATAAATGAATATGAATTTTCAGTTCTAATAGCATAGTACATATGAATTATAATACTTTGATTGGCTATACAAGAAGTGATAATAACTTACAATCAGGAAGTTGTTTTAAGTTTTTCAAAGCTCTCTAGACTATGGGACATCACCCAAACAACTACCTGAAACAACTTCCTCTCCAGGATATGTGGTAGAAGAAGAATGAGGTACTAGCCAGAAGTATAAAAGAAGTAAACAGATTGAAGACTGGAGGAAAAAATATTCAATTTTGGCTGTCAATGAGTCTCTAATATTTGCTGTTGCTGTTTATGTCATTGCTGTATGCTGACTTCATTCTAACAAACATATAGGTGAGGAGAATTTGAAGCAAAGTGGCATATAAGAAAGAACACTAAAAAGGAAATATTTATCTGCCATTAACTGTGTCTCCTCTCATTAAACCAGCATCAAAGTAAGGTATCTTATTGATTCTGAAGTGATTGACAGGGAATTTTCCATTCATTTTTTGGAGGTGCTGCACTGGACACCCTTTCCTATTTAGCTGCTCTCCCATACCAGATAATGAAATAATGATAAGACTTGTATTTAAAGACAAGATATTAGTTTATTAAATAGATTATAAAGATATGTCTATATTGATATATCTTTCGGTACCATAAACACATTCTTTGATAAATTTGAAAAACATTTCGACACTGACTGGAAGAAGATGGCTCACACCTTATGTAGCAAACACTGAAGTAAGTAAAGATAGGGAGAAAATTTAAGTGGGGGAAACTTAGGGAATCTAAAGGAGAGTCAATTTTAGATGAAAGAAAGAAAAATCAGTCTCTTAAAAGAGGATTGTTTTTTGCCTTTTTAGCTGTGTCTCTACTAGAGACTACAGAGATCATAGTGTGTGAGTGTGAGTGTGTGTGTGTGTGTATGCATCCAAATATGTATGCATACATGAGATAGTAGAAATTACCACCTCTTGATGTTCCCGAAACATAGTTATTATACCAATGCAAAACACCAAACCTAGCTGGGAAGAGGTCTAAGAAAGAAGGAAATATCTTACTGTAGATAAGAAGAAAAAACACCTCCTAGCTGGAGATTAGGGAGTTATCTATAGATCTACTCATTTAATAGTGTAGCAACAAAGAAGAGTGACATTTAACTCTGGATTATAGACAGGAAAGAAAGGAGGACAGAGATTTGCCCTTACAAAGGTATGAATTGTTTTGCCCTTGTATAATTTCTACTTGTGTGTCTCCTAAGGGTAAAAAGTGTTACTAGGTAATAGTATTCTAATAGTAGTAGGCATATCTATTACGCCATTCTGTTCACCCATACTATAGTATTTGTAGAAGAGTGTATCTAAAATAATGTTGTTGTTGTTGTTGTTGTTGTTTTTTAACTACACTTTTCATTATGCCTTTGCCTTGAATTAATTGCGTTCAGTGGTCCCTATTAAAACTAAATGGTGTATTAAAAGAAATTGAGAGAGAGACCGGGAGAGAGAGAGAGAGAGACAGAGACAGACAGACAGACAGACAGCAAGAGACAGAGAGACAGAAAGAGAGAGCTCATACATTCTTTAGGAGTAAAGAATCTCAGAGAACCCTGGGCAGGGGAGTTTGTTAGTCTTTTCTTCTCTAAGAACACAACCTAAAATTTTGAACACTAAATTCAAGAGATAATCTGTAATGAATAATTCAATAAAAAAATTCTCATTTACTTATAAATAGATTAGACTAGTATTTCTATTTCATTTTCTATTACTCTTTTATTAAAAAAAAAAAAAGAATGGTGTAATGAAGGTTGAATTTTAAGTTAGGCAAATAACCAGATCTCTCTGGACATCAGTTTCCACTTCAAAATTTCAGGGAGTTGTGCTACATGACTTTTGAGGGCCCTTTTCATCATTCAAACCAATAACTCCTTTTCCCAGTCTTATCTTGTAGAAATATACTTCATGGAGCAATCTTCATTATTAAGGACAATTCTTCAGCTTTTGGAAGCTATGTCATCAAGCTCCATAACATACTTTTTTGAATAGACAACATATACTGATATTCCACTATAAATTATGTACATCAAAATTATATCCATTATTATTGGTTACCTAGATTATTAGAAGATAATATAAATTATGTATCACTTTCATTCTCTTATTCTCTCATCCTATTTCTATTTCTATCTCTTTCTCTGATTCTCTTTTCCTAATTTTTTTAGTTTTTATACGGTTGTTTTTGAAGCCACTTTCCAAAAACCTCTTTAATAAAACCTCCCAATTGTCATAAAACAAACAAAACATATGTTTAAAATTACACAACACTTATTTATGCACTAATATTTGTAAAATTCTTTTTGAATCACTGTACATTTCCCTTTTCTGTGTTCCATATTCTTTATCCAGTTCCTAAAATGTTTTTTGTCTTCATTTTTCCATGTAAAATATTAAACTCCTTTTCTACATAGATATAACTCCCTATGAGAAGTTTGCTCTGATTATAATTATTAGGTAACCCTAGCAAGCAAGATTAATTTCTATAAATATTTGTACTTATTTTCCAATGGACATGTTTTTCATTTTTATGGTGGAAGTAAATGCTTAATTGTAGTTTTTTTTTTTTTTTCACTTTAATCACTGGATAGTTAGGTTCTTTGACATAATTAATCAATAAATACTTGTTTATCTCTTTGCAGCAAGCATTTATGAAGTTCCTGCTATGTAAAAGAAATTGTGCTAAACATAGCACATACAAAGAAAAGCAGAAACAAGGAGATCACAATATAATGGGGGAGAATTGATTTGAACTATTGTATTGTTCTGAATGTTTATTGCCTTAAATGAGAAGAAATAATTTCATAATCTGAATTTCTACATCTTTTAGTATTATATTTATTACTATTAATTGCATTCTGTATTTTGTTCTTCTGCTCTACTTTTTTATTTCTGCAACTTTTTCTTCCAAAATATCCATGTTTCTCTGAATTTATTATATTTGTATTTCTTTAGATTGCAATCATATTCTATTAAATTCAACAACCATAATTAGTTCATTTATTTGGCAACATATGACCATTATGCATTATTGCCTGCCTTCTATTATAAAACATGATATTATCAATATTTTGGTATTTCTCTGCCAATTCTTCCCACATTTTAATGTCTTTTGTTTTGTGAGATCATTGGGCCAAAGAGAATGAATAAATCATTAATTTTTCTTGTTTAATTTAAAATTATTTTCAGAGCATTTCCAATATTTCCCAGCTTCTCAATAGTGGTCGCATGCCTATCTTCCTAGTGTCCTTCAGAAGTGATTCATTTTTTCTTATTTTATCATTTGAAATTTAGACTTAATATAATAAGTATTTCATTGTATTAGGAGAATTGGAGAGTTGTTTAATAGGGTTAATAAAATTTTGAACTTTTACATTTGATAACTTTTTGTATACATCTATTAATCATTGTGTAATGACATATAGTATTATATAGATAACTATATGTCTATAATTAAGACTTCCTTGTAATCTGTAATGAAATCCATTTTATATTATTTATGATTTTCCCTCCTAATATATCACCAGATATTTCATTTTGTTTCATACGGTTTCAATGATGCAAACTTTTACATCTACATCACAAAAATTTGAACTTTTAGTGATGTGTTGTAACATTCTTCATTATCCAGTTTTCTGTCAAATTATTTTATACTTTGTCGATTATTTCTTGCTGAACAGAAAGTCCTTTTCAAAATAAATAACATTATATTAAGATCATTTGTGTCTAGATCTTAGTTGTCTAGTCTATTTCAATTATTTAAAATAAGCAAAAGATGATCAGATTTGCCTTTTCAAGGTTAGTTTGATGATGTGGGATTTTGGGGAACTACTTTTGGCCATGCAGTGACCCAGTTTTGAAAATATTTTCTATTTTAGTATGGAATGGCAAATTACTTCCTTTGTCTTCCTTGACCCATGATAAATGTGGTGTGTGTGTGTGTGTGTGTGTGTGTGTGTGTGTGTGTTTGAGAGAGAGAGAGAGAGAGAGAGAGAGAGAGAGAGAGAGAGAAAAGAGAGAGAGAGAGAGAAAGAGAGAGAGAGTCCATAGTTGATTTTCTTGAAGTAAGAAAAAAGAATAATTATATTAATGATATGAAACATAATCTTCAGTAGTCTTGAGGATACATTATAGATACTGATTAGTTAAAGTCATGGATTATCAAGTAAGCCATCAAACTTTTCACCCCATAAATATACTTATGTGTAAAATAAATGTAAATAATGAAAAATGTTGTAATTTTAAAATATGGAAAACAAGATTGATGAAAAGTTTCTTAATTTAAGACTTTTGTTGTATAACATTAGTGAAGTAGATAGGGAAAATGTTACTATCCTTTATACATGAATGACTAAAATGGGTATTGGTTGGTTATGTGCTTATCCAAGTTCATGCAGCTAATAATCTTGAAATAATATTGTAACTTTGTGCCTTGAATGCCAGAAAAAGTGCACTATTCTTGATGTCTTACCAGATGTTTACTTTTCCCACATTACTTTCATCAATAGTTATATTATTCTAAAATAAATTTAGTTCATGGTTTTATATTTCCTGTGATTATTTGAAGAAATAAATATACTGGATATTAGGCAGTGCTTTTTTGCATTGGGAAAATGCAGATGGATGTATCATATTATCTTTTAAAATATGAAATCATCATGTCTACTGTTGTAGAGTATTAATTAATTTTCCTAAATCCAAACTACATTTTGTTTAACCTTCTCTGATTTAAGGGGAGAATTAAAGATTAGCCAGTCACTTGAGCTAGACAATATATATATATATATATATATGTGTGTGTGTGTGTGTGTGTATGTGTGTGTGTATGTATATATATATATATATATATATATATATATATATATATATATATATATATATATATATATATATATACATATATATATATATATATATATATATATATATATATATATATATATATATATATATATATATATATATATATATATATACAATGGGTAATGAAAATAACTACTTTTCTCAAAAGAAATGTTTTTTGTTTGAATGTATTTATTAAACTCCTGTCCTTCATTTGGGTGATCATTAGTTTCATACACTAGACATTTGTATACAGATGTTCAAGAAAGACCAAGACTTTTGGCATGAATATTTCCAGCACCTTTTTCAGAACTATTTTTCATCTTTGATGTCCACCTATTACTCATTTCTCAACTGTGCCTCTAAGAAGTTGTACTTACATTGGCCATCGTTTGGTAAAGTGTTGTGATAAATGGATTAACAATGTTTGAGGGGCCTCAAACTCACTGGTGAATTAGGGAGTTGCCAATTTCAAACATGTGAAGACTTCCCTGGTAGAACAGGTGAATTTGAGGAATTTTTTTTTAATGGCCAAGTAGATGACTTAAAGTGGTACAGTGGAGAATTTAGAACTTTGTCTAATATTGATAATGTCCAGTCATCCCCTACATCCTGAACCATTTTCAGTTGCCTTGACTTTTGCTTTTTTTGGACTCATAACTCTAAAAAAAAAGGGGGGGGACAAAGCTTCAGACTTCACACAATTCTGCCTTATTTAATCTAATTTATGCATGAGTCAAAATATAATATCCACAACTTATTACATACCCCAGAGTCCTATTGCAACTGTCCAAATGATTTATCAGCAGGTTGGGATTCTCTGAGAATTGTAGTCACATCCCTGAACCAACATAGTCTGAGCCTTTTGCATGTCTGAGTAATCCTTTTTAAGGAACTCCATTGCTTACCTTCTGGCATAAGAAAGGGGCAAGAAAGGATGATGTCCTAAAAATTGCTTGCTTCAACTAACTTAACCCTATCCTACTTACCACAGCAGATAGGAATACTACCACATGGTCAAAACACTCACACACATAAACACACTCACACAAATACAAAAATCAATGAGAAGATAATTAAATTCACAATTTATAAATGGAATGTATGTATGTTTATGGACAATATGAAATCTAAAACTAATGGCTCATGAAGAAAATTCAGCATATATTTTTCTCAAATAGCAGTCTTAAATGAAACTAAGACAGTGAATGAAGCCCAACTCACTGAAGTAAAAGCTGAATACACATTTTTCTGGAGCAGGAGCTATGATGAGAGGTACTGTGAAGCTGGCTTAAGTTTCACAATCAAATTTAGTCTATTCAATAAACTTATATAGTTTTCAAAAGGAGTAAATTATAGGCTCATAACAATTGCCACTTGCTCAAAAGTACTATGAAGCCATCATCCATGCATGTGTTTCCACTATGACAAACTTTGATAAAGACCCCCAAATTTTTTAAACCTAGAGACTCTCATCATCAATGTGTCAAAAGAGTGTCACCTTGTAATTCTGAAGAACCTTAATGGCCAACTAAGAATAGACTATCAGAGTCCAGAAAAGAAAAATTTTAAAAGAATTAAAAAACAAACAAACAAACAAACAAACAACATAAAAATAACAGTGATGTTCACTTACTATTGAAGACTTATGTATGTTTATTTAAATGTGATGAAATTTTGTAGATACATCATCACAGAAAACAGTAGCATTTAATAAACTATGTCTTTGTAAAAATAAGAGAATGAGAGGATGTGAGAATGATTAAGGTGTTATGGGATATAGATAGGTGGAACAATCATAGACTTACAATCTCCAAACTAAATATTTGCATTCAACAATTCCATTGTTGCATTTATGTCTCATTTTTCACACATTCCTTCCAAGATTTTTCATTTTCTTTTTCTGGGCAGTACCTTAGAATTGTTTAAATTTACATTTCCCTAATCAAAACATGTTGGTGTAGTTTTAAAAAATATGGCTATTGATTATTTCATCAAAAAGTATTTCTTATCTTTTGATCATTTATCAATTTGGGAAGGGCTGTTTTTGTTTTTATAAAATTGACTCCATTCTCCATATGTTTGAGAAATGATACCTTTATCAGGAAACTTGCTTCAAAATTATTTTTTACAATAGCATACTATATTTCTCACCATTTATTCTATGTGAAACCTGAACAATATACCAGAACTTTGCCCTGAAAATTAACTACTTCCATTTGAATTTATTTGAGGGGAAGATTCTGAAAATCATCTGGCAAGATAAGGTACTAGACACTGAGGTTTTTTTTTTTTTTTTTTTTTTTTTTTTTTTATTGAGCTGAATTGTTCAGCATTTACACTCTACTGCAAAGAGTACATCTGAAATTGGGGTGGATATTGTTTGGATGCCAAATATTAGTTTGCCTAAATGTCTATTTTTATGAAAAACTAGTACAAGATATGTGCTCACATAGAGATCAGAAGAAGAAATACAAAGACAGTCTTAAGATCTCTCCATAGAATTCTGGAATAGATGATGACACATGAGGGACATAGGTTAGGCTTGCTCAGCACAGCATGCCAGCATCAAAGAAGATACTATGCTCCCTCAACAAAACAGAACTGTAGTAGCTCAATTGAAACATAATATGGACAAATTTAGAGATATCTCCACTCCAAATGCCCATTTGGATATTTGTGCCAGATCTGTAGTACAATCTTCTGAAATCATATTGGTATAGTCTGCCACAATTGGCCACACTATACTGTTACCTTAACATAATGATGTCATTTTGATCTCCTTTGAATACAAAAGACAACACGAATAACAAATATTTCCCCTGTAGATATAAAACAGCTGAAACATAATTTTTTTAACTTTCTCTGGTTAGTTAGAAATAAATCTATCATTTTTAGCAATTTTATTTGGGACTGAAATGTTTTTTTTTCAATTATTCTTTTTTATATTTTTATTAAAGCTTTTAAAAATTAATTTTATAATTATAACTTTTTTTTTCACAGTACATATGCATAGGTATTTTTTTTTTTTTTTTTTACAGCATTATCCCTTGTACTCCCTTCTGTTCCGAATTTTCCCCTCCTTCCCTCCACTCCCTCCCCTAGATGGCAGACATTCCCATACATATTAAATATCTTATAGTATATGCTTGGTACAATATATATGTGCAGAACCAAATTTTGTTGTTGTTGTTGTTGCAAAGGAAGAATTGTATTCTGAAGGTAAAAATATTCTGGGAAGAAAACAAACAAACAAACAAACAAAAAATGCTCACAGTTTCCACTCATTTCCCAGTGTTCCTTTTCTGGCTGTAGCTGATTCTGTCCATCATTGATCAATTGGAATTGGATTAGCTCTTCTTTGTGTTGAAGATATCCACTTCCATCAGAATACAACCTCATACAGTATCATTGTTGAAGTTTATAATGACCTCCTACTTCTGCTCGTTTCACTAAGCATCAGTTGATGTAAGTCTCTCCAAGCCTCTCTGTATTCCTCCTGTTGGTCATTTCTTACAGAATAATAATATTCCATAACATCCATATATCATAATTTACCCAACCATTCTCCACTTGATGGACATCCATTCATTTTCCAGTTTCTAGCCACTACAAAAGGGGCTGCCACAAACATTTTGGCACATACAGGTCCATTTCCTTTCTTTAGGAAATTTCCTTGGGATATAGACCCAGTAGTAGCACTGTTGGATCAAAGGGTATTCACAGTTTGATAACCTCTTGGGCATGATTCCAGATTGCTCTCCAGAATGGTTGGATTCTTTCACAACTCCTCCAACAATGCATCAGTGTCCCAGTTTTCCCACAGCCCCTCCAACATTCATCGTTGTTTGTTCCTGTCATCTTAGCCAATCTGACAGGTGTGTAGTGGTATCTCAGAGTTGTCTTAATTTTCATTTCTCTGATCAATAGTAATTTGGAACACTCTTTCATATGAGTGTAAATAGTTTTAATTTTATCATCTGAAAATTGTCTGTTCATATCCTTTGACCATTTATCAATTGGAGAATGGCTTGATTTCTTATAAATTAAAGTCAATTTTCTGTATATTTTGGAGATGAGGCCTTTATCAGAACCTTTAACTATAAAAATGTGTTCCCAATTTGTATCTTCCCTTCTAATCTTGTATGCATTTGTTTTGTTTGTGGAAAAACTTTTTAATTTGATGTAATCAAAATTTTCTATTTTGTGATCAATAATTATCTCTAGTTCTCCTTTGGACACAAATTCCTTCCTCCTCCACAAGTCTGAGAGGTAAACTATCCTATGTTCCTCTAATTTATTTATGATGTCGTTCTTTATGCCTAAGTCTTGGACCAATTTTGATCTTATCTTAGTATGTGGTGTTAAATGTGGGTCCATGCCTAGTTTCTGCCATGAGACTCAAATATTAAGGACCGTGCCTAAGTGAAGGGGCAGGTCAATTCTCTGAGATCCTCCATAGCTATGTATCATAACACTTGAAGGAGTTGCAAGGCAGCCTCTCCTAACACAGATGTTCTTTGTCAATTGGGAATAAAATAAATTGGAGACAAGAGGGAAGAGGAGAGAGGTCAGAAAACACAATGGCCTCTCAATCGCCTTGTATCATCATCATTCTCTCACATGAAAAGATCCATTCTACAGGTCTGAGTTAGAACTCTAGCAGCCACTGAAAGGTGGCTCCCTTATCACAATGCTGAAATCTATATTTTTATTTGAAAAATGTAAACTTGAAAAGCTTTAAAAATTGGATTAAAATCCAAGTATTCCAATATATTCCTGATAAACAAGAAGGAGCTTAAATTTAACCTCACTATTTTATATGGTACTCATGGTTCAGTATCCATTCAAGGATTCTGCAAATAAAGGTTGGATTTGATCTTGGAGATCTGACATATAGAGACGTAAATTCTTTTGGCTTGCCTATACTTTGGTACAGATAAAACACTTATAAATTGTGTCAGTTTCAGCAAAAAACAAACAAAAAAAGAAGTTTGATGAATTTGCATGTATAGATCTATCATGTTTCAGTTAATGTGTATTTGTTTAATTACAGAAGTAATGTAAAGCTGTGAGTACTATTTTCTTTATTGTAGACTTATTCAAGAGAGGCTCACTATCTTACTTAAGCAGACACAGTTAAGAAAGACAGAATTAGAAGTGAACCTAATCTATTTAATGGAAAAGCAAGTGTTCTATGTATTCTTTAACATAACTTCTCAATATTTAAACAGTCGGAATAATTTAATTAGATGCTAATTCAATAAGAAATCAAGAGACATGTGTATCAATAGATAGTATGTCAGTAACAATTTAAATACTCTATTTGGTCATGCCTGGAAAGTCTAAAAGAAACAAAGACTTTATTTTGTGATTTTTTTTAGAAGATCATCATGTTGAAGGGAAAATAAAAGTATAAAACATTTGTTCAACTACAGTAAGAAAAAAGGCTGACTTTAAAGCTGGAAGTGAAAAATCTTGAATCATTTTTACTTTTTGGATAATTTTTAAGCCATGTGCCTTTCATATAAATTTCTCAGATGACATTTGGTGAGGATGAAAATGGAAGTAGTGTGAACAGAGCTATTTTCACAGCATTTCACACCTAGTTAAAATCTAGAGATTTTATGAGAAAGCCTTTTCTCATGAGATATATGCCCTATATTCCTTCTTGTATTTTCCTTGTGTCTCTAACAATTTCAGTTAAGATGCTTAGGAAAAGACTATTTCTAAGATATTGGTGGTCCGCTATGCACTCCTCAAAATTAGCAAAGCTTCTGAAATTTTATGACATTTGTTTGAAAGAAGTTTTATTTTTAAAAATTAGGCCATCATTTCCATTAATTTAACCATATTGAGCTACTTTTAAAAATGTTTTGGAGGTCCTTAAACACTTATGCACAATATATTCATACAAATATATTTTAATTACTTCATTAATTGAAAAGTAGCTTGTCTCTTCAAAATGAATTGTGGTCACAATAATTCTTGAAGCAATTACAAAATATAAGCATAAATTATGGTCAAGGGGTTTGCACAATGTAGCTTGTTATCTAATAATTTAAAATTCAGACTTTGCATTGATTATTTCTTTTGTCTGATTACTTACCTCTCTTTTCTGAATCTGGGGATTGAAATAATTCTGGAGCTCTGTTATGGTTGTTCTTTGAGACTGCATTCTGGCCCCAGTCTGATTGGAGGTGACAGATTGGCTCAAGTCAAATTTCTGAAATTAGGCAAATACCATAAAAGAAGAATATGCACTTCCGGCCAAGATGGCGGCATGGAGGCAGACAGCTGCTTGAGCTCCTCATTTTCTCTCAGAACTTACTTCATGACAAGCCTCAGACTTAATGCTTGACCCAGAAAGAAATCCACAAATAATCACCAAGAGAAGACATCCTTGAAAGTCACCAGAAAAGGTCTGTGTTTGCTCGGGGGAGGGTCAATCAGACTGGGTGCAGACTGAGGGCAGGCAAGCCAGAGAGAGACAGGCAGCTCACACAGCTCAGACCAGAGGGGGAGGGGTACAATCTCTGCCATTTCTGCAAAAAGACTTTTTCCCCAGTGTGGATACTCCATCTTGGCAGGAAGCTAGGAGCAGCCAAGAGGGTGTAAACACCGGAGGTGAAGATTAAAACCCCAGAAAGCCAGCATCTCTCAGAACCCGGCCACCCCCAAACCCCACCTGGACTGACGCAGTGCCTTCTCAGAGCCTTGGAGAACAGACTCAGTACAGTCATTGCTGTTGTGTTAGTGGCTCTCTGCTGCACTACCCCCAGTCTGTAGAGGAAGCCCATTAATACCATCCAGCCCCATCCACCCCAAAACAGACCTATTGTTTCTCTTGCCAATTTGTTTTCTTCGATTCCTACTCTGACAAAATGAACAAAAAATTCAAAAGGGCTCTAACCATTGACAGCTTTTGTATGGAGAGAGAGCAGACTTCAAACACTGAGGAGACTAAAAACAGACTGTCCCCAGAGGAATCCCCTAAGGGGGATATGAGCTGCTCCTCAATACAAAAGAATCTCATAGAGGAAATCAAAAAGGCTCTCACAAGAGAGCTGGAAGAGAAATGGGAAAAGGAATGGGAAGCATGGCAAGAGAGCCTGGAGAAGTCATCCCATGCATTCAAAGACAGAGTGGATAAAGAAATCAAATCATTGAGAAACAAGATTAGTGAGCTGGAAAAAGTAAACAACTCCAAGGAAAACAGGATTAGTGAGCTGGAAAAAGAAAACAGCTCTCTAAAAAATAAAATGGATAAAATGGAAAAAAATTCCATAGAAGATAAAAACTCAATTGGACAATTACAAAGAGATATAAAAAAAGTGAGTGAAGAAAATACATCATTGAAAATTAGACTGGAACAGGTAGAAATGAATGACTCAAGGAGAAACCAAGAGGGAGTCAAGCAAAACCAGAGAAATGAAACAATTGAAAAGAATGTCAAGTACCTTACCAGAAAGACAACAGACCTGGAAAACAGATCCAGGAGAGACAATTTGAGAATAATTGGACTCCCTGAAAAATGGGAGGAAAAAAAGAGCTTGGACACCATTTTCGAGGAAATTATCAAAGAGAACTTCCCAGACGTTTTGGAAACAGAGGGTAAACTAGACATTGAAAAAATTCATCGATCACCTACTGAAAGGGACCCTAAAATCAAAACGCAAAGAAATATAGTGGCCAAGTTCAAGAACCATCAGACAAAGGAAAAGATATTGGAAGCTGCTAGAAAAAAGCAATTCAGATATGGAGGATCCACAATAAGGATAACCCAGGATCTAGCAGCGTCCACATTAAAAGAATGAAGGGCCTGGAACATGATATTCTGAAAGGCTAAGGAACTTGGTATGCAGCCAAGAATAACTTACCCAGCAAGAATGAGCATCGTTTTCCAGGGAAGAAGATGGACATTTAACAAAATAAATGAATTCCATCTATTTTTGATGAAAAAACCAGACCTACATAAAAGGTTTGATCTTCAAATACAGAACTCAAGAGATTTCTAAAAAGGTAAAAAGAAATCTTGAGAACTGTACTTCTGCCAAAAAATTATGTAAAGAACATATGTACAATTTGTCTTAGAAACTAGAGGTGGAAAGGAAATTATAGCATAAAAAAGTATAAAGTGGTGGTATTACATCTCATGAAGAGGCAAAGGTAACCTATTGTATCTGAGATATAGAAAGGAGGGAGATGAACATAGTGTGTATCAATAGACATATTCAATTTATGGTGAAACTTCTTCCACTTCATTTAAAAGTAAAAGGGAAGGAGTAAACTAAGGGGAAGGGAATACAGAAATTTGGAGGAAAAGGGGTAAAATAAGGGGAGGAACTTTAAGGTGGGGGAGGGATCCTAAAAAGGGAGGGCTGTTCACAAGTTTAATACTGGGTAGGGGGGTAAGAAGGAAGGAAAGGGGAAAAGCATAAGCAGGGGTTAATAGGATGGCAAGCAATATAGAATTAGTCCTTCTAACCATAAATGTGAATGGGGCAAACTGCCTCATAAAGAGGAAGCAGTTAGCAGACTGGATTAAAAGTCAGAATCCTACTATATGTTGTTTACAGGAAACACATCTGAAACAGGATGAGACATTCAAACTAAAAGTAAAAGGGTGGAGCAGAATCTATTATGCTTCAGGCAAAACCAAAAAAGCAGGAGTAGCCATCCTCATCTCAGATCAAGCAAAAACAAAAATTGATCTAATTAAAAGAGATAAGGAAGGGCATTATATCCTGCTAAAGGGCAGCATCAATAATGAAGCAGTATCAATATTAAACATATATGCACCAAGTGGTGCAGCATCTAAATTCTTAAAAGAGAAATTAAGAGAGCTGCAAGAGGAAATAGATAGACAAACTATAATAGTGGGAGATCTCAACCTTGCACTCTCAGGATTAGATAAATCAAACCATAAAATAAATAAGAAAGAAATCAAAGAGGTACATAGAATACTAGAAAAGTTTGATGTGATAGATCTTTGGCGAAAGCTAAATGGAGACAGAAAGGAGTATACTTTCTTCTCAGCAGTTCATGTAACCTATACAAAAATTGATCATATACTAGGGCATAAAAACCACAAAATCAAATGCAATAAGGCAGAAATAGTAAATGCATCCTTTTCAGACCATAATGCAATCAAAATAACATTTAATAAAAAGCCAGGGGAAAATAGATCAAAAAATAATTGGAAACTAAATAATCTTACACTAAAGAATGATTGTGTAAAACTGCAAATCATAGACATAATTAATAACTTCACCCAAGAAAATGACAATAATGAGACATCATACCATAATGTTTGGGATACAGCCAAAGCAGTAATGAGGGGAAGTTTTATATCTCTACAGGCCTCCTTGCATAAAATAGAGAAAGAGAGGGCCAACGAATTGGGCTTACCACTAAAATTGCTAGAAAAGGAACAAATTAAAAACCCCCATACAAACACAAAACTTGAAATTCAAAAAATAAAAAGTGAGATTAATAAAATTGAAAGTAAAAAAACTATTGAATTAATTAATAAAACTAAGAGTTGTTTCTATGAAAAAAAACAACAAAATAGACAAACCCTTAGTAAACCTGATTAAAAAAAGGAAAGAGAAAAAGCAAATTGTTAGTCTTGAAAATGAAAATGGTGAACTCACTACTAATGAAGAGGAAATTAGAACAATAGTTAGGAGCTCCTTTGCTCAACTTTATGCTGATAAATTCGATAACTTAAATGAAATGGAAGAATACCTTCAAAAATATAGCTTGCCCAGATTAACAGAGGAAGAAGTAAGTAGTCTAAATAGTCCCATCTCAGAAAAAGAAATAGACCAAGCTATTAACCAACTTCCTAAGAAAAAAGTCCCCAGGACCAGATGGATTTACAGGTGAATTCTACCAAACATTTAAAGAACAACTAACTCCAATGCTATATAAACTGTTTGAAAAAATAGGGATTGAAGGAGTCCTACCAAATTCTTTCTATGACACAGAAATGGTACTGATACCTAAACCAGGTAGATCAAAAACTGAGAAAGAAAACTATAGATCAATTTCCTTAATGAATATTGATGCTAAAATCTTAAATAAGATATTAGCAAATAGACTTCAGAAAATCATCCCCAGGATAATACACTATGACCAAGTGGGATTTATACCAGGAATTCAGGGCTGGTTTAATATTAGGAAAACTATTGGTATAATTGACCATATTAATAATCAAATTAATAAAAACCATATGATCATCTCAATAGATGCAGAAAAGGCATTTGATAAAATCCAACATCCATTCCTACTAAAAACGCTTGAGAGTATAGGAATAAATGGATTATTCCTTAAAATAATAACAAGCATATATTGAAAACCTTCAGTAAACATCATATGTAATGGCGATAAACTGCAACCTTTCCCAGTAAGATCAGGAGTGAAACAAGGTTGCCCACTATCACCATTACTTTTCAATATAGTACTAGAAACTCTAGCCTCAGCAATAAGAGCTGAGAAAGAGATTCAAGGAATTAGAGTTGGAAATGAGGATATCAAAATATCACTTTTTGCAGATGACATGATGGTATACTTAGAGAACCCCAAAGACTCTGCTAAAAAGCTATTAGAAATAATTCAGAATTTTAGCAAAGTTGCAGGATACAAAATAAATCCACATAAATCTTCAGCATTTTTATACATTACCAACACAATCCAACAGCAAGAGATACAAAAAGAAATTCCATTCAAAATAACGGTCGATAGTATAAAATATTTGAGAAAATATCTACCAAAGGAAAGTCAGGAACTATATGAGCAAAATTACAAAACACTTGCCACAAAAATAAAGTCAGATTTCAATAATTAGAAAGACATTCAATGCTCTTGGATAGGCTAAGCAAATATAATTAAGATGACAATACTCCCTAAACTAATCTATTTATTTAGTGCTATACAAATGAGACTTCCAAGAAACTATTTTAATAACCTAGAAAAAAATAACAACAGATTTCATATGGAACAACAAAAGGTCGAGAATTTCAAGGGAAGTAATGAAAAAAAAAAATTTAAGTGAAGGTGGTCTATCGGTACCTGATCTAGAACTGTATTATAAAGCAACAGTCACCAAAACCATTTGGTATTGGCTAAGAAATAGACTAGTTGATCAGTGGCATAGGTTAGGTTCACAGGACAAGATAGTGAATAAAAATAGCAATCTAGTGTTTGACAAACCCAAAGATCCCAAATTTTGGGATAAGAATTCAATATTTGACAAAAACTGCTGGGAAAACTTGAAATTAGTATGGCAGAAACTAGGCATGGACCCACATTTAACACCACATATTAAGATTAGATCAAAATGGGTCCAAGATTTAGGCATAAAGAACGAAATCATAAATAAATTCGAAGAACATGGGATGGTTTTCCTCTCAGACTTGTGGAGGAGGAAGGAGTTTGTGTCCAAGAGAGAACTAGAGACCATTATTGATCACAAAATAGAAAATTTTGATTACACCAAATTAAAAAGTTTCTGCACAAACAAAACAAATACAAACAAGATTAGAAGGGATGTAACAAATTGGGAAAACATTTTTACAGTTAAAGGTTCTGATAAAGGCCTCATCTCCAAAATATACAGAGAATTGACTTTAATTTATAAGAAGTCAAGCCATTCTCCAATTGATAAATGGTCAAAGGATATGAACAGACAATTTTCAGATGATGAAATTAAAACTATTTCCACTCATATGAAAGAGTGTTCCAAATCACTATTGATCAGAGAAATGTAAATTAAGACAACTCTGAGGTATCATTACACACCTGTCAGATTGGCTAAGATGACAGGAAAAAATAACGATGAATGTTGGAGGAGCTGTGGGAAAACTGGGACACTGATGCATTGTTGGAGGAGTTGTGAAAGAATCCAACCATTCTGGAGAGCAATCTGGAATTATGCCCCAAAAGTTATCAAACTGTGCATACCTTTTGACCCAGCAGTGCTACTACTGGGCTTATACCCCAAGGAAATACTAAAGAAGGGAAAGGGACCTGTATGTGCCAAAATGTTTGTGGCAGCCCTTTTCATAGTGGTTAGAAGCTGGAAGATGAATGGATGTCCATCAATTGGAGAATGGTTGGGTAAATTATGGTATATGAATGTTATGGAATATTATTGTTCTGTAAGAAATGACCAACAGGAGAAAATACAGAGAGGCTTGGAGAGACTTACATCAACTGATGCTAAGTGAAACGAGCAGAGACCAGAAGATCATTATACACTTCAACAATGATACTGTACAAGGATGTATTCTGATGGAAGTGGATATCTTCAACATGGAGAAGAGCTAATCCAATTCCAATTGATCAATGATGGACAGAATCAGCTACATCCAGAAAAGGAACACTGGGAAATGAGTGTAAACTGTTATTTTTACCTTCTGAATCCAATTCTTCCTGTGCAACAAGAAATTTGGTTCTACACACATATATTGTATCTAGAATATATTGTAATATATTTAACATGTATAAGACTGCCTGCACTCTGGGGGAGAGGGTTGGGGGAGGAAGGGAAAAAATCTGAACAGAAGTAAGTGCAAGGGATAATGTTATAAAAAATTACCCATGCATATGTACTGTCAAAAAATGTTATAATTATAAAATAAAATAAAAATTAAATAAAAAAAAAAGAAGAATATGAAGAAAGGTCCCAGGAGCAATTCAAAAATATCTCTGAAGGAACATAGAAGATACAGAGGGACCTGGGAGTATATAAAATTCCTGATGGGATAAATAGTCCTGAAAAGACTATGAAATATATAACCCATTGAGGATCAATAACTTGTCCATGAAAAAATCTATTTCTTGTTTTAAACAAAAAATAAAAAGGGTAGCATTCAGATATAAATCCATTTAAGAAGAGAATAGACCAGTTGAAATAACATAAAAAAAATCAAAGGCAGCAAGGCTTTGGGTTTAATTGAGAAATACATAGGAGTACAGATAAACTAACAAATACACTGGTGTAAACTGACTTTAATGATGAGTTTGTCTCTGTCTCTGGCTCTGTCTCTCTCTCTGTGTCTCTCTGTCTCTCTCTCAAGGTAATGAGTATAAGAAAAAAAAAAAGCATCTAGTTGATCAAAGGTATACAAATATAATGGAATCAGTCTATATGACTACAAAAATACCTTATGCATTTTTTGTTGGTTAGTGATGACAAAATATGGTGTGGAACTATGCCTCAAGTCAGTCAATGGCTCCAGATATGAGGATTGGGAGGTTGAAAGAAGAGAGCAGATGGAGCATTACAGTAAAAAAAAAAAAAAAAAAAAAAAAAAAAAAAAGGAATGTATGAGGGATTATATTATTTAACTGCTTAAAATATTTTATGTTTAAAGTATATTTATTTTTTTAAATCAGTTACATTAAAATACAAAACGAATACATTATTTCCTAGATTGACATAACTCCTATAGATAATAGGACTAAGGTAGAGAAATAGAGAAGTGGATATATTAAGTAGATGACCAATTAATAAAAGAAAACAAAATCATGCATTTCTGAAAGCAGATAACAGTACATGGTTTCCATTTTAATTGAGATAAACTTAGATCACCAAGAAAGATATTCGTAAGTATTAGAAAAAACATTGCTTTTGTCTAATTTTTTGAACTTTTAGATAATTAAAGACATTTTCACAGGAAAGAAAAACATCTAAAGCTGTAACAGAGGCTTTATTCAGAAAAAGGAAAACAGATGTTACATTGATAAGATTAAATGAAATGCAAGATTTGTTGCCTAAGCCAGACAAAGTGAAATAGTTAGTTAGAAGCTTATGACAAAAGCAAAGTGTCAGGCTTCAGGGTTGAACTTTCAACTTGATACCGAGTTGGGGGGATGGTACTAACTTAGCTCTGGCATTCTCTAGCCAGGAGAAAAAATGCTTATGTAGAATTTTATTTTATTTAAGATGGGTTTGAAAGTTGAATAAGGAAAGGAGTGACTAGTAAGACTAAGAGAAGGAAAAGAGACAACTATAAATATATACATTTATGTATGCACACATATGTACACTTGCATAAACATATATTTCTATAGATACATTTGTATATTATGTGGCCAGTGAAGAAATTCATTTTGCTTGTCGTTATATGTGATACAAAGATCTTGCTTTATTTCTTCTCCCCACCTCAAAACATTGTTCTCTCTGACAAAATAGATCAGCTAATAGTGCTTCAAAGATTGATTATAATTACCTCTTTTGATAAATGAAAATATCCCCCTTAGGTGTTTATCACATTTTATACCTTAATACTTTAAATTCATGCTTTTTATCCTCCCCTAGTTTTTAAATACTGTTATAATGATATTAATATCTGACTTTGAGCACAATATATGGAATATTTTTATTTTTTAAATTGTTCTTTAAAACTAATTTATTTAATTTATTATTTGTAAAGGGATGAAACTCTTAAAAGGTGTGCTTGAATCAGATAACCCAGCACTTAAGGCTAATTACCTATTTGACAATGACTCTATTAGCATATGTTTGGAAAAATGGCTCTTCTCACTCTTATGTGTTGGCTCAATGTTTGATATATACAGATAATCTTAGGCAAGGATTAGAGGGTGGGGTAACAGAAGCTACACTTCACAGGACAAGGAACAGAAAGGTGGAGATTCTGGACTTCAGAATCCAGAAAAGATCTTTGGGAAAACTCCTGGTAGTTTGTTTGTCTCCTTCACTTTTCCCCCTAAAGAACAAGGGCTTTTACTTATCCTGACTCTCTGGTTGATCCTGAGATCTCCAGGGAGCTAGCTGGGACTTAACATTTTGCCACCTAAGGTGGACTAAGGAGCCTAATTTTACTGAAGAAGAGCCTGTGACCAGAAAATAGGGTGAATATTTTAATAGATAAATAGGGAACTTACTTTGTTAAGAGCTAAACAAGTAACTCTCATTTTCTAGCTGAAATGGGGCAGATATTAGGAAAAGATTCTCCCCCACCCCACCCACAACCCCACCCCAAAGGAGATCTACAGGAAGTGTTCTCAGACTAATTAAGAAGCAAGGTTTGATTGTAACTTGAGGGCAGATTGATGGACTCTTGGATACATTAAAATGAACGTCCCCTTGGTTCTTCATGGAAGAAGACATAGAGGCAGATAATTGGAAACTAATAGGAGATCAACTATGTGAATACTACAATGATAAAGATCCTGATTCAATTTCCAAGGAAATATGCTATATGTACAACTTAATACACTTGGCCTTAAAGAATCCTACAAGTTGTACAAAAAATAAAAGTTTTAAGAATAGCCACATAAGGAAGTTTGAGGAAAAAGGGGAAGAGAAAAGACGGATTAATGGCAGTATCTCCAGAGGGCAAGAGGACTAAGTGAACTTTAAGGGCTTGGTGATTCTCACTCTCACAGTAAAGCTTCAACTCTGCCTACACCCTAGCAGGCTCTTGACCTTCCCCCAACAACTTCACCTTCCTGGGTAGAGGGAGAAGGAGGAGCTGCAGGTGCAGTGATATCACCAACACCACCCCCCAGAAATTACCCACTCCTATAATCTGATTACAAAAGGCACTACTTAAAGCCAAAGAGGAAGGGCAGAATATAGCTGATTTGACAATAGAAATGTATCCTGTGATTGAACAGCTTAACTTTTCAGTTCAAGAAAGCAAAAGATACAATCTTTTTGATCTAGAAATAATCAAAGACTTGAAAAAGGCTTGTACTCTTTATGGCGCTGCATCATCTCATGTTAAGATGTTATTACAGAATTTGGCTTATAAAATTTTAACCCCTAGTGACTGGAAATCTATAGCAAGGACATGCTTAGAACTTGGACAAAACTTGTTGCGGCTTTCTGAATATAGTGAGCTCTGTAGGATACAAGCCCAAAGAAATAGGCAACCTGGAGTTAATACTCCAATTACCTATGACAAACTAACAGGTGTAGGTTCTTATGCAGACATTTTAGCACAGATTAATAACTCCATAGCAGCATATAAACAAATTGTTTCTGCTGCTATCAAAGCATGAGGTATTATCCTAGATAAAAAGGAGAGAGGAGAATCCTTCACAAAAAAAGTGCAAGGGCCAAATGAACTCTTTGCTGATTTTGTGGTGCATTTGCACACAGGTATCATATGAACTAATGTGAAAATTCAGCAACAGAAATCATAAGGCAATTGGCTAAAGAAAATGTGAATGAGGTTTGCAGAAGAATTATACTAGGACTACATAAGGATGCTCCTTTAGAGGAGATCATAAGATGCTGTGCCATTGTGGGCAAAAATGCTTTTTATACACTGGCAATGATGGAGACTTTCCAAGATCTGAACATGGGAAGACAGGGTCCCTTTTGTTAAGGTATTTCCAGAGAGACTCTTCAATGCTTTCAATGTGGTAAAGTAGGGCATCTAAAAGCACAATGTTGGCATAGAGACAGAGTGAGAAAACAAGGTAGGAGAATAAGACTCAAAACCCCATGTCCAAAATGCAATAGAGCCTTCCATTGGGCATCAGAATTTAGATTGATTCAGGGAATTAGGATGGGGTCCCGACTCCAGGGCCCAAAACAAACAAACAAACAAAAAATACTTGGGGCATAATGACAGCTGACGTTACACCCAGAGAGTCTTTAGAAGTCCAGTACCCAGACATGACCAATCGGCCTAGAAAGAATCTGATGGGAGAAAGGGATTATATAATCAATCTACCAGGAAGCAACCTGAATGGAGAAAGGCATTAAAATTGGAGAGAATAGACTTGTAAGCAGCTGGGCCTACAGAGATAACCTCTGGTGAGGTGAAATCTGTTCTTCTAAAGTCTATGGATCATTTGCCACCAGGCACAATAGACTTGACCATTTCACCTCCTGAGAGGTGTAAACACCTTTAAAGGTGTGAACCAAGTACATTATCTTGAAAGAATCCTAACAGGAATGTCTTTGAATTTTTTTCTGCAGCTATGTGCAATTTGTAGTTCCCTAGTGATTCTATGGTTTTTTGTAGATATGCTTCTAACATTTGTTCCTCGGGTGCACATTCCAATTAATCAAAGCCTCCAGCCAGCACGAAGTTAGACTTGAGAATGAAATCTTGACTCCACTTCAAAGAGTGTGGGATTGTTGGTTTCTCAGAAATCAATCCTAGTTGTGAATCTCCCAGAAGTCCATGAGCAGGCTTTTCCTTTAGACTTGTGAATCACCTGGACTTGTGAATCTCCTCGAGTATCCCTGAAGTTCTCCATGGAAGTCCTCTCCTTGCCAAATCTAGACTAACTTTCCCACTGAATCTTGGTTCCTTATATTCTCCCAGAGAATGGGCTTGTGGGTTCTCTCTGGGCTTGTGGGAGCTCCTTAAATGACCAATGAGGAAGCTCCTTTAAAGGTGTAAACTCCTTCAAAGGTTTGAACACCTTTAAAGGTGTAAACTCTCTTAAAGGTTTAAAGATTTCCAGAAGTCCTAGAAGAAGGATATGTAAAAAAGAAACACACATACACCTCCTTAATCAGCCAAAAGATAGTCCAAAACCAATCTATTGTCCATTGATTCACATGTCAGGGAATCCAATGATCCCTGCAAGTTTTTTGAAGTCCTGCAACAATCTTTTTATGTGCTAGGGAATCCAAGGATTCCTGCACATTTTGAAGTCCTGCAACAGTCTTATTATGTCTCAGAGAATCCAATGATTCTTGAGGGTTTTCAAATCCTATAAAAGTCTTATTATGTCTCAGAGAATCCAAGGATTCCTGAGGATTTTGAAGTGCTGCATAAGTCTCATTAACAAATTTTGATGCGACATTCACTCATTCCACTGTATAGGATTCCTGTTAAGAATCATTTTATCGCTAACTTCCAGCCAAGATGGCGGCGTGGAGGCAGACAGCTGCTTGAGCTCCTCGTTTTCTCTCAGAACTTACTTCATGACAAGCATCTGACTTAATGCTTGACCCAGAAAGAAACCCACAAATTATCACCAAGAGAAGACATCCTTGAAAGTCGCCAGAAAAGGTCTGTGTTTGCTCGGGGGAGGGTCAATCAGACTGGGCGCAGACTGAGGGCAGGCAGCCAGAGCAAGACAGGCAGCTCACACAGCTCAGACTGGAGGGGAGGGGTGTGATCTCTGCCGTTTCTGTGAAAGGGCTTTTGCCCCAGTGTGGATGCTCCGTCTTGGCAGCAAGCCAGGAGCGGTGGAGAGGGTGTAAACACCGAAGGTGAAGATTAAAACCCCAGAAAGCCAACTTCTCTCAGAGCCCAGCCACCCCCAACCCCCACCTGGACTGACTCGGTGCGTTCTCGGAGCCTCAGAGTGCAGACTCAGTACAGTCATTGCTATTGTGTTAGTGGCTCTCTGCTGCCCTACCCCAAGTCTGTAGAGGAAACCCATTAATACCATCCAGCCCCATCCCCCGCAAAACAGACCAATTGTTTCTCTTGTCAGTTTGTTTTCTTTGATTCCTACTCTGACAAAATGAACAAAAAATTCAAAAGGGCTCTAACCATTGACAGCTTCTGTGTGGAGAGGGAGCAGACTTCAAATGCTGAGGAGACTAGGAACAGACTGTCCCCAGATATATCCCCTGGGAGGGATATAAGCTGCTCCTCAATACAAAAGAACCTCATAGAGGAAATCAAAAAGGCTCTCACAAGAGAGCTGGAAGAGAAATGGGAAAAGGAAAGGGAAGCTTGGCAAGAGAGCCTGAAGAAGTCATCCCATGCATTCAAAGACAGAGTGGATAAAGAAATCAAATCATTGAGAAACAAGATTAGTGAGCTGGAAAAGGTAAACAACTCCAAGGAAAACAGGATTAGTGAGCTGGAAAAGGTATACAACTCCAAGGAAAACAGGATTAGTGAGCTGGAAAAGGTAAACAACTCCAAGGAAAATAGGATTAGTGAGCTGGAAAAAGAAATCAGCTCTCTAAAAAATAAAATGGATAAAATGGAAAAAAATTCCATAGAAGATAAAAACTCAATTGGACAATTACAAAGAGATATAAAAAAAGTGAGTGAAGAAAATACATCATTGAAAATTAGACTGGAACAGGTAGAAATGAATGACTCAAGGAGAAACCAAGAGGGAGTCAAGCAAAACCAGAGAAATGAAACAATTGAAAAGACCATCAAGTACCTTACCAGAAAGACAACAGACCTGGAAAACAGATCCAGGAGAGACAATTTGAGAATAATTCGACTCCCTGAAAAATGGGAGGAAAAAAAGAGCTTGGACACCATTTTCGAGGAAATTATCAAAGAGAACTTCCCAGACGTTTTGGAAACAGAGGGTAAAATAGACATTGAAAAAATTCATCGATCACCTACTGAAAGGGACCCTAAAATCAAAACACCAAGAAATATAGTGGCCAAGTTCAAGAACCATCAGACAAAGGAAAAGATATGGGAAGCTGCTAGAAAAAAACAATTCAGATATGGAGGATCCACAATAAGGATAACCCAGGATCTAGCAGCGTCCACATTAAAAGAACGAAGGGCCTGGAACATGATATTCTGAAAGGCTAAGGAACTTGGTATGCAGCCAAGAATAACTTACCCAGCAAGAATGAGCATCGTTTTCCAGGGAAGAAGATGGACATTTAACGAAATAAATGAATTCCATCTATTTTTGATGAAAAAACCAGACCTACATAAAAGGTTTGATCTTCAAATACAGAACTCAAGAGATCTCTAAAAAGGTAAAAAGAAATCTTGAGAACTATACTTCTGTCAAAAAAATATATAAAAAACGTATGTACAATTTGTCTTAGAAACTAGAGGTGGAAAGGAGATTATATCATAAAAAAATATAAAGTGGTGGTACTACATCTCATGAAGAGGCAAAGGTAACCTATTATATCTGAGAGAAAGAAAGGAGGGAGATGAACATAGTGTGTATCAATAGACATATTCGATTTATGGTGAAACTTCGTCCACTTCGTTGAAAAGTGAAAGGGAAGGAGTAAGCCAAGGGGAAGGGAATACAGAAATTTGGAGGAAAAGGGGTAAAATAAGGGGAGGAAATTTAAGGTGGGGGAGGGATTCTAAAAAGAGAGGGCTGTGAAAAGCAAGTGGTGTTCACCAGTTTAATACTGGGTAGGAGGGTAAAAGGGAAGGAAAGGGGAAAAGCATAAGCAGGGGTTAATAGGATGGCAAGCAATATAGAATTAGTCCTTCTAACCATAAATGTGAATGGGGCAAACTGCCTCATAAAGAGGAAGCAGTTAGCAGACTGGATTAAAAGTCAGAATCCTACTATATGTTGTTTACAGGAAACACATCTGAAACAGGATGAGACATTCAAACTAAAAGTAAAAGGGTGGAGCAGAATCTATTATGCTTCAGGCAAAACCAATAAAGCAGGAGTAGCCATCCTCATCTCAGATCAAGCAAAAACAAAAATTGATCTAATTAAAAGAGATAAGGAAGGGCATTATATCCTGCTAAAGGGAAGCATCAATAGTGAAGCAGTATCAATATTAAACATGTATGCACCAAGTGGTGCAGCATCTAAATTCTTAAAAGAGAAATTAAGAGAGCTGCAAGAGGAAATAGATAGCAAAACTATAATAGCGGGAGATCTCAACCTTGCACTCTCAGAATTAGATAAATCAAACCACAAAATAAATAAGAAAGAAGTCAAAGAGGTAAATAGAATACTAGAAAAGTTTGATATGATAGATCTTTGGCGAAAGCTAAATGGAGACAGAAAGGAATTTACTTTCTTCTCAGCAGTTCATGGAACCAATACAAAAATTGATCATATACTAGGGCATAAAAACCTCAAAATCAAATGCAGTAAGGCAGAAATAGTAAATGCATCCTTTTCAGACCATAATGCAATCAAAATAACATTTAATAAAAAGCCAGGGGAAAATAGACCAAAAAATAATTGGAAGCTAAATAATCTTATACTAAAGAATGATTGGGTAAAACAGCAAATCGTAGACATAATTAATAACTTCACCCAAGAAAATGACAATAATGAGACATCATACCAAAATGTGTGGGATACAGCCAAAGCAGTAATAAGGGGAAGTTTTATATCTCTACAGGCCTACTTGCATAAAATAGAGAAAAAGAGGGCCAACGAATTGGGCTTACAATTAAAATTGCTAGAAAAGGAACAAATTAAAAACCCCCAGACAAACACAAAACTTGAAATTCAAAAAATAAAAGGTGAGATTAATAAAATTGAAAGTAAAAAAACTATTGAATTAATTAATAAAACTAAGAGTTGGTTTTATGAAAAAAACAACAAAATAGACAAACCCTTAGTAAACCTGATTAAAAAAAGGAAAGAGAAAAAGCAAATTGATAGTCTTGAAAATGAAAACGGTGAACTCACCACTAATGAAGAGGAAATTAGAACAATAGTTAGGAGCTCCTTTGCTCAACTTTATGCTGATAAATTCGATAACTTAAATGAAATGGAAGAATACCTTCAAAAATATAGCTTGCCCAGATTAACAGAGGAAGAAGTAAGTAGTCTAAATAGTCCCATCTCAGAAAAAGAAATAGACCAAGCTATTAACCAACTTCCTAAGAAAAAGTCCCCAGGACCAGATGGATTTACAGGTGAATTCTACCAAACATTTAAAGAACAACTAACTCCAATGCTATGTAAACTATTTGAAAAAATAGTCATTGAAGGAGTTCTACCAAATTCTTTCTATGACACAGACATGGTACTGATACCTAAACCAGGTAGATTGAAAACTGAGAAAGAAAACTATAGACCAATTTCCTTAATGAATATTGATGCTAAAATCTTAAATAAGATATTAGCAAATAGACTTCAGAAAATCATCCCCAGGATAATACACTATGACCAAGTGGGATTTATACCAGGAATGCAGGGCTGGTTTAATATTAGGAAAACTATTAGTATAATTGACCATATTAATAATCAAATTAATAAAAACCATATGATCATCTCAATAGATGCAGAAAAGGCATTTGATAAAATCCAACATCCATTCCTACTAAAAACGCTTGAGAGTATAGGAATGAATGGATTATTCCTTAAAATAATAAGGACCATATATTTTAAACCTTCAGTAAACATCATATGTAATGGTGATAAACTATAACCTTTCCCTGTAAGATCAGGAGTGAAACAAGGTTGCCCACTATCACCATTACTATTCAATATAGTACTAGAAACTCTAGCCTTGGCAATAAGAGCCGAGAAAGAGATCCAAGGAATTAGAGTAGGAAATGAAGAAATCAAATTGTCACTTTTTGCAGATGACATGATGGTATACTTAGAGAACCCCAAAGACTCTGCTAAAAAGCTATTAGAAATAATTCAGAATTTTAGCAAAGTCGCAGGATACAAAATAAATCCACATAAATCCTCAGGATTTTTATACATTACCAACACAATCCAACAGCAAGAGATACAAAGAGAAATTCCATTCAAAATAACAGTCGATATTATAAAATATTTGGGAATATATCTACCAAAGGAGAGTCAGGAATTATATGAGCAAAATTACAAAACACTTGCCACAAAAATAAAGTCAGATTTAAATAATTGGAAAGACATTCAGTGTTCTTGGATAGGCCGAGCGAATATAATAAAGATGACAATACTCCCCAAACTAATCTATTTATTTAGTGCTATACCAATCAGCCTCCCAAGAAACTATTTTAATGACCTAGAAAAAATAACAACAAAATTCATATGGAAGAATAAAAGGTCGAGAATTGCAAGGGAACTAATGAAAAAAAAGTCAGAGGAAGGTGGTCTAAGTGTACCTGATTTAAAGCTATATTATAAAGCAACAGTAACCAAAACCATTTGGTATTGGCTAAGAAATAGACTAGTTGATCAGTGGCATAGGTTAGGTTCACAGGGCAAGATAGTGAATAAAAATAGCAATCTAATCTTTGACAAACCCAAAGATCCCAAATTTTGGGATAAGAATTCATTATTTGACAAAAACTGCTGGGAAAACTGGAAATTAGTATGGCAGAAACTAGGCATGGACCCACATTTAACACCACATACTAAGATTAGATCAAAATGGGTCCAAGATTTAGGCATAAAAAACGAAATCATAAATAAATTGGAGGAACATGGGATGGTTTACCTTTCAGATTTGTGGAGGAGGAAGGAGTTTGTGTCCAAGGGAGAACTAGAGACCATTATTGATCACAAAATAGAAAATTTTGATTACACCAAATTAAAAAGTTTCTGCACAAACAAAACTAATGCAAACAAGATTAGAAGGGAAGTAACAAATTGGGAAAAAATTTTTACAGTTAAGGGTTCTGATAAAGGCCTCATCTCCAAAATATACAGAGAATTGACTTTAATTTATAAGAAATCAAGCCATTCTCCAATTGATAAATGGTCAAAGGATATGAACAGACAATTTTCAGATGATGAAATTAAAACTATTTCCACTCACATGAAAGAGTGTTCCAAATCACTATTGATCAGAGAAATGCAAATTAAGACAACTCTGAGGTATCATTACACACCTCCAGATTGGCTAAGATGACAGGAACAAATAACGATGAATGTTGGAGGGGCTGTGGGAAAACTGGGACACTGATGCATTGTTGGTGGAATTGTGGAAGAATACAACCATTCTGGAGAGCAATCTGGAATTATGCCCCAAAATTTATCAAAATGTGCATACCCTTTGACCCAGCCATACTACTACTGGGCTTATACAACCCAAGGAACTACTAAAGAAGAGAAAGGGTCCTGTATGTGCCAAAATGTTTGTGGCAGCCCTTTTCATAGTGGCTAGAAGCTGGAAGAGGAATGGATGTCCATCAATTGGAGAATGGTTGGGTAAACTATGGTATATGAATGTTATGGAATATTATTGTTCTATAAGAAATGACCAACAGGAGAAATACAGAGAGGCTTGGAGAGACTTACATCAACTGATGCTGAGTGAAACGAGCAGAACCAGAAGATCATTATACCCTTCAACAATGATACTCTACCAGGATGTATGCTGATGGAAGTGGATTTCTTCAACATAGAGAAGACCTAATCCAATTCCAATTGATTAATGATGGACAGAACCAGCTACATCCAGAAAAGGAACACTGGGAAATGAATGTAAACTGTTATTTTTACCTTCTGAATCCAATTCTTCCTGTGCAACAAAAAATTCGGTTCTACACACATATCTAGAATATACTGTAATATATTTAACATATATAAGACTGCTTGCCATCTGGGGGAGGGGGTTGGGGGAGGAAGGGAAAAAATCTGAATAGAAGTAAGTGCAAGGGATAATGTTGTAAAAAATTACCCATGCATATGTACTGTCAAAAAATGTTATAATTATAAAATAAAATAAAAATTAAAAAAAAACAAACAAATTTTGATGGTCATGAGTCAATGCCATAACTGCCATGCTCTTTCAGTGGTAGGCACAGTCAGCAATGGAACCTCCCAAAGTTTCTTGGGTCTTCTTTGTTTAAAGGGTCTGCTCCACCTCTTTCTGATGACAAGGCAAATATGGCTTGTTGGAACCCATTTGATTTCTTCTCCATCTGTAGAGATACAAGAAAACCCTCGTCCACAAGCAGTTAACACATCTAGACCCTTCCATTCACTATTTTCTCTCTGCATCAGCTGGTGCTTATTTGAAGATAGTGGAGCTGCTTGCACTGCACATTGCCCTTCAGGTGGGTTATAAAACCTGTCTGCCAGAGCCAGTGCATCTTTGTCAAAAATCAAGAATTTAAAAGTATAAAGAGCTGAATTTAGAAGTTCTCTAGGCTCCCCCTTTATTTTGTTTTTGGAGGAGTATCTTAATGTCTCTATTTTCATCTCTACTGTTGCCTGTCCTTGAGGATTAAAAGGTATGCCAGTGTAAAACTCTGGCAATTTATCTGTCTCCTTCACTTTTCCCCCTAAAAACGAAGACTTTTATTTATCCTGACTCTGGCTGATCCCGAGGCTTCCAGGGAGCAGGCTTGGACTTCTGAAATCATCCAGTTGGTCATTTCTTACAGAACAGTAATATTCCATAATATTCATATGCCACAATTTATTAAACCATCTCCAAGTGTTGGGCATCCACTCTGTTTCAGTTTCTGGCCACAAACATTCTTGCACATACAAGATCCTTTCCCTTCTTTAAAATCTCTTTGAGAACACTTATTTTTCATGTAATTATTTGATAACTACTCCTGATCTTATAATTTAAAAATATTATTACTGCCATAATTTTTATGGAAAGCTTATTTAGATTTTTAATCACTATTGAGTTACTAGTATCATCTCATGGCAAGTACCCCAAATTAAAAAAAAAAAAAACTCACAAGTTCATTTAACATATCTCCCATCCCTAATAGTCATCATCCAAGGAAGCAACTTATGAGCCAATCACACCCCATAAGAACTATGTACAAGAAGTACAATCTAGCCTAATTGAAACATGGAAGATTGGCAGGAGGCAGCATGTTTCAAGCCAGTCAAATCTCCTCTGCCATCTAGACCTCCATCTTATCTCAAACACTGATGAACATATAACAGCATCCCCTCCCCAAATCCTTGGGAATAATAGTGCTGCCACCTAGTCCCTGTAGTTATCATCCTGTAAAGCAAATTGTATGCAGATGCATCATAGCACCTGTTCCTACAAGTGTTATATCCCCAGGTAAAAGGTTCCAGAAAAGGTCCAGATATTCAGAAGAGAAACTGAAGGTCCAGAAATGAAAGTTCTTATTAAGAATATCCGTGGTAGTGTCAAATGATCTGTATCAAAAATAGATACAGTTTATTACTTTAAGTGAAACTTAAAAAGCCCAATTCTATGTTTTGTATTGGAATCCTAAGGAACTTGGGACCTTTGTGCTTGGTTTGCAGATGAAAGCAATAACTGTTTTCCTTTTCATTAGAAAGTGAGCTCCTTGAGAGAAGTCATTGACTTTTTAAAAATTTATATTACCATTGCTTAGTACAATGTTTTGTAAGTAGTAAGTGCTTAAAATAATTCATTTGATCATTTATTCATTCAAGAAACATAGCCACCAGATTAAATAATAACAAAAGTTAGGATACGTATGAAATGAATAGGTCTAAATGATTATTAATAAAAATTATATTCAGAAGGGAACAATGAATGGAAAAACTTAAATCTCAGTTCTGATTATCCCTGAAGCCTAGATCTTTGAATATATTTTTGTCTTAAAATGTGTAGAGTATCAAAGTTTCATAACAGTATTTTAGTAATTAATGCATAAAGGCATTAAATTCCCAGGAGACACTATAATTTATGTACATACTATGTTAGCAATAGAGAAGAAGTATAACTGAGGGGAATAGAATGATTCTAATATCTTATGGAATTGAAAACTGAGGCCATACACACACAAAAGCCAAATTTCAAGGCTACTGAAATAATTTAACAATCCTTTCAAATTCATTTCATGATCCATATTATATGATAAATTGTCTTTAATACAGTAGGCCAAGACAAAAGAGGAAAACCCCAATTGAACTATAATAACTCATTGTGACATGGAAATGATCTTGGGTCTTGAAGCCTGTGTTAACAGAACAAAATTCTAGCATGTTCTATACACTTAGAAAGGCTTCAGGTAACAATTTTTAGTAAAATGAGTGCACACAAATGATATTGCCACAAAGCATTTAGAAGGCATTGCCAAATTCTTGGGCAAAAGTTGAAGACTTCAATAGGTACAAAGGTGATGTTTTTGAGTCACTGCTGCTGCCAAATATAGGCAAAGTAATAATAATTGGATATGTAACAAGATTTTATCTGAGAGTAGAAATCCTAAATTATACTTTAGGAAAAATAGAGGTTTAGTTAGGCATGGAATGTACCCAATAAAGGCAGACAAGAATGTATATATTTGGCATTTTATAAATCTAATGAAAGGAACTTTGGATTAAAAGTGACAAAGTGTAGGTAGATGGTGGAATAAGGAGAGAAACGCCCCAATCTTTCCCTCAAAACACTTCCAATTCCTTTAAATAATGACTCTTAACAATTTTAGGGGGGACTTCCGGCCAAAATGGCAGCGTGGAGGCAGACAGCTGCTTGAGCTCTGCGTTTTCTCTCAGGACTTACTTCATGACAAGCCTCGGAGTTAATACTTGACCGGAAAAGAAACACACAAATAATCACCAACAGAAGACATCCTTGAAATTTACCAGAAAAGGTCTGTGTTTGTCTGGGGAGGGGACGAACAGACTGGGCACAGACTGAGGGCAGGCAGCCAGTGTGACACAGGCAGCTCACACAGCAGACCATAGGGGGAGGGGTGTGATCTCCGCCATTTCTGCGAAAAGACTTTTACCCCAGTTTGCATGTTCCCTTTTGGCAGCAAACCAGGAGCAGCAGAGAAGGTATAAACACCCGAAGTGAAGAATAAAACCCCAGAATGCTAGCATCTCTCAGGACTCAGCAACACCCACCCCCACCCGGAGTGACTCAGGGCTTTCTTAGAGCCTAAGAGCTCAGACGCAGCACAGCCATTGCTGTCCTGTTAGTACCTCGCTGCTGACTCCCTAAGTCTGTAGAGGAAGATCATTAACACCATCCAGCCCCATCCTCCCAAAAAACAGACCAATTGTTTCTCTTGTCAATTTGTTTTCTAAGATTCCCTCTCTGAAAAAATGAACAAAAAATTTAAAAGGGCTCTAACCACTGACAACTTCTGTAGGGAAACAGAGCAGACTTCAAACACTGAGGACACTAAAAGCAAATTGTCTCCAGAGGAATCACCTAATGGGGATATGAGTTCCTTCTCAATATAAAAGAATCTCATAGAGGAAATCAAAAAGTCAATCACAAGAGAGCTAGAAGAGAAAGGGGAAAAGGAAAGGGAAGCTTGGCAAGAGAGCCTGGAGAAGTCATTCCACACATTTAAAGACAGAGTGGATAAAAAAAAAAAAAAACAAATCATTATGAAATAAAATTAGTGAATTAGAAAAGGTAAACAACTCCAAGGAAAACAGGATTAGTGAGCTGGAAAAAGAAAACAGCTCTCTAAAAAATAAAATGGATGAAATGGAAAAAAATTCCATAGAAGATAAAAACTCAATTGGACAATTACAAAAAGATATTAAAAAAAGGGAGTGAAGAAAACACATCATTAAAAATTAGACTCGAACAAATAGAAATGGATGACTCAAGGAGAAACCAAGAAGTAGTCAAGCAAAACCAAAATAACAAAACAATTGAAAAGAATATCAAACACCTTATTGAAAACACAACAGACCTGGGAAACAAATCCAGGTGGGACAATTTGAGAATAATCGGACTCCCTAAAAAATGTGAGGAAAAAAAGAGCCTGGACACTATTACACTATTTTCCAGTAAAGTATCAAAGAGAACTGCCCAGATGTTTTGGAAAGAGAGGGTAAAGTAGATATTTAAAAAAGTCATCTATCACCTACTGAACGGGACACTAAAATCAAAACACCAAGAAATATACTGGACAAATTCAACAACCATCAGACAAAGGAAAAAATACTGGAAGCTGCTAGGAAAAAAAAAAATCAGATATGGAGGAGCCACAATAAGGATAACCCAGGATCTAGCAGCATCCACATTAAAAGAATAAAGGGCCTGGAATATGATATTCTAAAAGGCTAAGGAAGTTGTTATGCACCCAAGAATAAGATAACCAGCAAAAATGAGCATCATTTTCCAGAGAAGAAGATGGACATTTAACAAAATAAATGAATTCCATCTATTCTTGATGAAAAAACCAGATCTACACGAAATGTTTGATCTTCAAATACAGAACTAAAGAGATTTCTAAAAAGGAAAAAAGAAATCTTGAGAACTATATTTCTGCCATAAAGATATGTAAAGAATACATGTATAATTTGTCCTAGAAACTAGATGTGGAAAGGAAACTATATCATAAAAAAAGAGAAAAGTGATGGTACTACATCTCATGAAGAGGCAAAGGTAACCTATTATATCTGAGAGAAAGAAAGGAGGGGGGTGAAGATAATGTGTATCAATAGACATATTCGATTTATGGTAAAACTTCTTCCACTTCATTGAAAAGTGAGAAGGAAGGAGTAAACTAAGGGGAAGGGAATACAGAAATTGTGAGGAAAAGGGTAAAATAGGGGGAGGAACTTTAAGGTGGAGGAGGGATACTAAAAAGGGAGGGCTGTGAAAAGCAAGTGGTGTTCACAAGCTTAATACTGGGTAGGGGTTCAGGAGGGGAGGAAAGGAGAAAAGCATAAGCAGAGGTTAATAAGATGGCAAGCAATATAGAATTAGTCATTCTAACCATAAATGTTAATGGGGTAAATTCCATCATAAAGAGGAAGCAGTAAGCAGACTGGATTAAAAGCCAGAATCCTACTATATGTTTTTTACAGGAAAAACACCTGAAACAGGGTGATACATTCAAACTAAAACTAAAAGGGTGGAGCAGAATCTACTATGCTTCACGTGAAGCCAAAAAAGTAGGGGTAGCCATCCTCATCTCAGATCAAGCAAAAACAAAAAGTGATCTAATTAAAAGAGATAAGGAAGGGCATTATATTCTGCTAAAGGGTAGCATAGACAATGAAGCAGTATCAATATTAAAAATATATGCACCAAGTGTGACAGCATCTAAATTCTTAAAAGAGAAATTAAGAGAGCTGCAAAAAGAAATAGACAGCAAAACTATAATAGTAGGAGAGCTCAACCTTGCACTCTGAAAATTAGATAAATGAAACCACAAAATAAATAAGAAAGAAGTCAAAGAGGTAAATAGAATAATAGAAAAGTTTGATATGATAGATCCTTGGCAAAAGCTAAATGGAGACAGAAAGGAGTACACTTTCTTCTCAGCAGTTCATGTAACCTATACAAAAATTGATCATATACTAGGGCATAAAAACCTCAAAATCAAATGCAATAAGGCAGAAAAAGTAAATGCATCCTTTTCAGACCACAATGCAATTAAAATTACATTTAATAAAAAGCCAGGGGAAAATAGACAAAAATAATTGGAAACTAAATAATCTTATGCTAAAGAAAGAATGGGTAAAACAGCAAATCACAGACATAATTAACAACTTCACCCAAGAAAATGACAATAATGAGACATCATACCAAAATGTGTGGGATACAGCCAAAGCAGTAATAAGGAAAAGTTTTATATCTCTTCAAGCCTACTTGCATAAAATAGAGAAAGAGATGGTCAATGAATTGGGCTTACAGCTAAAAATCCTAGAAAAGGAACAAATTAAAAACTCCCAGACAAACACAAAAGTTGAAATTTTAAAAATAAAAGGTGAGATTAATAAAATTGAATGTAAAACAACTATTGAATTAATTAATAAAACTAAGAGTTGGTTCAATGAAAAGACCAACAAAATAGACAAAACTTTAGTAAATCTGATTAAAAAAAGGAAAGAGAAAAAGCAAATAGTTAGTCTTGAAAGTGAAAAGGGAGAACTCACAACTAATGAAGAGGAAATTAGAACAATAGTTAGGAGCTTCTTTGCTCAGCTTTATGCCAATACATTCGATAACTTAAATGAAAGGGAAGAATACCTTCAAACATATAGCTTGCCCAGATTAACAGAGGGAGAAGTAAGTAGTCTAAATAGTCCCATTTCAGAAAAAAAATAGTACAAGCTATTAACCAACTTCCTAAGAAAAAAATCCCCAGGACCAGATGGATTTACATGTGCATTCTACCAACCATTTAAAGAAAAACTAACTCCAATGCTATGTATAACCTATTTGAAAAAATAGGGATAAAAGGAGTCCTACCAAATTCCTTTTATGACACAGACATGGTACTGATACCTAAACCAGATAGATTGAAAACTGAGAAAGAAAACTATAGATGAATCTCCTTAATGAATAGTGATGCTATAATTTTAAATAAGATATTAGCAAAAAGACTTCAGAAAATCATCCCCAAGATAATACACTATGATCAAGTAGGATTTATACCAGGAATGCAAGGTTGATTTAATATTAGGAAAACTATTAGTATAATTGACCATATTAATAATCAAAATAATAAAAACAATATGATCATCTCAATAGATGCAGAAAAAGCATTTGATAAAAATCCAACACCCATTCCTTCTAAAAACGCTTGAGTGTATAGGAATAAATGAACTATTCCTTAAAATAATAAGGACCATATATTCAAAACTTTCAGTGAACATCATATGTAATGGCAATAAAGTGGAACCTTTCCCTGTAAGATAAGGAGTGAAACAAGGTTGCCCACTATCACCATTACTATTCAATATAGTACTAGAAATGCTAGCCTCGGCAATAAGAACTTAGAAAGAGATTCAAGAAATTAGAGTTGGAAATGAGGAAATCAAACTATCACTCTTTGCAGATGACATGATGGTATACTTAGAGAACCCCAAAGACTCTGCTAAAAAGCTATTAGAAATAATTCAGAATTTTAGCAAAGTTGCAGGATACAAAATAAATCGACATAAATCTTCAGCATTTTTATACATTACCAAAACAATCCAAGAGCAAGAGATACAAAGAGAAATTCCATTCAAAATGTATAAAATATTTGGGAATATATCTACCAAAGGATAGTCAGGAATTATATGAGCAAAATTATGAAACACTTGTCACAAAAATAAAGTGGGATTTAAAACAATTGGAAACATATTGAGTGCTCTTGGATAGGCTGAGGGAATATAATTAAGATGACAATTCTACCTAAACTAATCTATTTATTTAGTGCTACACCAATCAGACTCCCAATAAATTATTTTAATAACCTAGAAAAAATAACAACAAAATTCATATGGAACAACAAAAGGTCAAGAATTTCAAGGGAAGCAATGAAAAAAAAAATAAATGAAGGTGGTCTAGCTGTATCTGATCTAGAACTATATTATAAAGGAACAGTCACCAAAACCATTTGGTATTGGCTAAGAAATAGACTAGTTGATCAGTGGCATAGGTTAGGTTCACAGGGCAAGATAGTATATAAAAATAGATAGTAAATAAAAATAGCATTCTAGTGTTTGACAAACCCAAAGATCGCAACTTTTGGGATAAGAATTCAGTATTTGACAAAAACTGCTGGGAAAATTGGAAATTAGTATGGCAGAAACTAGGCATGGACCCCCATTTAATACCACATACTAAGATAAGATAAAATTGGGTCCAAGATTTAGGCATTAAGAATGACATCATAAATAAATTAGAGGAACATAGGATAGTTTACCTCTCAGACTTGTGGAGGAGGAAGGAATTTGTGTCCAAAGGAGAACTAGAGATCATTATTGATTAAAAAATAGAAAAAATTGATTACATCAAATTAAATTTTTCCACAAACAAAACTAATCCAAACAAGATTAGAAGGGAAGTAACAAATTGGAAAACATTTTTACAGTTAAAGGTTCTGATAAAGGCATCATCTCCAAAATATATAGAGAAATAACTTTAATTTTTAAGAAATCAATCCATTCTCCAATTGATAAATGGTCAAAGTATATGAATAGACAATTTTCAGATGATGAAATTAAAATTATTTCCAGTCATATGAAAGAGTGTTCCAAATCACTATTGATCAGAGAAATGCAAATTAAGACAACTCTGAGATACCACTACACACCTGTCAGATTGGCTAAGATGACAGGGAACAAATAATGATGAATTTTGGAGGGGCTGTGGGAAAACTGGGACACTGATGCATCGTTTTTGGAGTTGTGAAAAAAATCCAGTCATTCAGGAGAGCAATCTGGAATCATGCCCAAAAATTATCAAAATGTGCATACATTTGACCCTGCAGTGCTACTACTCGGCTTATATCCCAAGGAAATACTAAAGAAGGGAAAGGGATCTGTATGTGCCAAAATGTTTGTGGCAGCCCCTTTTGTACTGGCTAGAAACTGGAAAACGAATGGATATCCATCAATTGGAGATTGGTTGGGTAAATTATGGTATATGAATGTTATGGAATATTATTGTTCTGTAAGAAATGACCAACAGGAAGAATACAGAGAGGCTTGGTGAGACAGAAGGGAGTACAGGGAATAATATTGTAAAAAAAAACAAAAAAAAAACACAAACAAACAAACATATATATATATATATATATATATGTATATGTATATGTACTGTCAAAAATGTTAAAATTTAAAAAAAAGAAAAAAAAGAAAATTGCTTGATACAGTGAAAAGTTAAAAGTGTATGTATTGTCACTTAGGCAGTATGTGGATAAAGTTAGATTTTAACTCAAATAAAAAAAAAACAACAATTTTTAGAATGTCAAAATACTAAAAAAGATGAAATGAAACATTTTCCAACTGAAGACAATTTAGAAGGTCAATAGTAAACGTCTTTGGCAGCAGGATGAGAGTCCAGCATGCAGTTCCAGTGCAGGCTATATCAGTACAATCTTGGCCCCATTCATTACCCCAGCAAAGCAGTTGAAAGTGATAAAATCATGTTCCAGGGTACTGTCACAGAGAATTGTTGCTTTGTAAGAAGAAAATGAGTTGATAAACTCAGAAATTTTAAGGAAACAAGATCTAAGCAAGGATTTAGGATTACTAATGTATTTTACAATATTTTCAAAATTTCACTAAGTTCAGTCAATAAACAAAAAGAAATAGAAGACCTTATAAACAAAGAAAAAAAAAAGCCATTCTCAAATTTATCATTGTAATTTACTGTACTGAGATACAGGTTAGCATGTCATTCAGTGTAGGTATAGCTTATTAAAACCTGTAGGGAAATAAGCAAGTTTAGATTCTTTTAACACCTCAGGTTATGAAAATGCCATAATGTGTTTTGTTGATGACTTCACTTCTAAACATTTTTACCTATAGAGTCCCTACTTATCCTCAATCCGAAAAGACAGTAAGTCTTCCTTTGAAAGTGTTTATGAGCCATTTGGCAAAACACGTTCTATATGTGGATTTTATTTTCCCCTATCAAATACTATTCCTTAGGTGCTACACTTAGAGGAAATCAATTCAGAAATATTTCAAACATTTTTGGTGGATGAGAGGGGAAAGGCATTTACAATAGTTATTAAAATTCAAAGTTCACTCCCACATTCCTTCTTCTTGTTAGCCACCACTTCAATTCAGTTATACAGTAAGTCCATCATTTCAACAAAAATTAATGAACCCTAGGTCTTTTCTCATCTATGTGTGGGGTGTTCAATAAAGACTAACACCTCTAATATGTGTGCTTGCTCTGTCCTTTTCAGTGCTATACAAATATTCATATTTGGTATCCACTTTCACCCAACTCTCACATGTTGTTCCAAGAAGCTGTAGCATATTTAGTGGTCACACCCTAATAAGTCATTTCAGCAGACAGGGCCAATCACGTTGAGCATAACTGACAGATCTCAATCAAACCTGTCAGAGTTAAAACAGTGTGTACTGTGGATGCATGTGAAGACTTTCCCCCACAGAATGGGCAGATAAAAAGAAGTTATTCCAATAACAATGAAGGCATCTGTGTCAGGAAATATGATGCACTTAGAGCTTAAACAGGCATCCAAGATGCAAAATCATCCACTGCTTCCAGTCATCTTGACTTTTCTGCTGTCACTGGACACTGTTGTCTCAGAAATTCTGAGTAAGCTGCCACATTTATCTTGGCACGTATCTGAGTCTCTTAAAGCTGTTAGAATAATTCCCAACAGGAAAAGAATCAAAAATAATCTTATAAAATAAAGATGGAAAATTGTATTGTTTAAAGAGACTAATGTGAATTTATAAAGAGCTTACTACTTAACTCACAGAAAATGAAAGCAAGTACAAATACAAAAGGATGGATACATAATTGTGCCATAGTATTATCAGAGTTCTAAAGGATAGTAAGGCAAAAAAAAAATTGAACTGAGGCTGATGAAGAATGTTAAATGCTATATGATTGTTTTTGTTTTGCTTTGTTTTATCTCATTTTGTTTTAATATGCAGATCAGATAAGGAAACTTTCAGTTGGTCCTAAGCCCAGTAGAGTATGATCTGAATGTAGTTGTTCTAGTCTGAACTCTCCCATTTATTATCTACATAACATAACTGAATATTTGCTCCTACATCCAGTAAACAATTCCAGTAAACAGTTGGTAGTTCCATTACATGTCAACTTGTGGGAAGACTCTTCTGGTTCAGAGTGACAGGACATCCTAAACTCTGATATGGCTTGAATTGAAGATACAGTTTCAGGGTCAGTGCAACAAAAATTACCAGTATAAACATAGTTTACATCCATAGAATGAAGTCAAAATTCTTTTCAGCATTGAAAGCAAAAGATCGTCTACCCCACTTATATTCCACAACACTAATCCTGGTTTTTGTCTATTAGCTAATAAGATATCTCAGGTTTGAAATGTAATCTTCTGTGATTTGTCTTTGGATTACTCTGTGATTACTCAGTCAGTTACTCTTCTTAGATAAATATTTATCTATGTGAGTGTTGTTGATAATTTTGACAGTGTGGTGAGGCATATGGACTCTTTCTCAGAATAGTTTAAATGCAAAAAGTATATACAATTGAAAATGAAGCCAGTTTTATTATAATGTAATTATCAAAATATCAAAGTATAAATTCACATACTACAGGGTAAGAACTCCTATTTTAGATGTTTGTTGAGAACATTTGGGGGAGAGCTAGAATGAATTGTTCTATAAGTAATTGTTGAGGACCGCAGATAGTGGGGATAGTCTAGGTATAAAACTCAGTGCTTATGGCTACAATTTTGATAAAGGCTGTTAATATAGTAATACCATTATCTGAAATAAGATCTAGAAAGATATAACCATTTATACCAATGTACAAATTATTATATTCTGTGAAACCAACCCAGAGTGGCAAATTTTATTGGCCACACCTCCAAATTTCATGCATGAGTCCCCCTTAAGGATAGTCTGGCTATTACATAATTGGCCATGTTTTTTTGAAGAAAAGGTTTCTAAGACCTCAAAGTACTGACCATTTTTACAGATGTGGCCAAACATAACATTTGTTCTGTATATTCCTTTGACTTATTTAAAAAGAGTATTCAGAACTTTTTTTCAGTCCACTTAGCAGAATGAATTGTATGTTATTATGCTAGCCCTTACTTGTTATAGGAAATGTAAACATAATATCTGATTCAACTTATTCAGTTGGGGTAGTAAAAAGAATTGCTATAGCCCTGATAAAATTTGTAACCTTTAACAAATAGCAGCTTTTTAAAGGACTTCAGGAGCAAGAGAGAAACTGCCCAGGTAAATATTACCTCTTGCATGTCCCTTATCTTACTGGCCTTTCAGGACCTTTTTTTTTTTTTTTTTTTTTTTTTTTTTTTTTTTTTTTTGCGTGTGTGTGTGTGTGTGTGTGTGTGTGTGTGTGTGTGTGTGGAAACTCAAGAGGCAGATCACTTCCTCACCATGTTAGCCAACACTTCCCTATTTCAGGCTCTCCAAGAATCTCATTCTAGATATCATCAGGCTTCATAAGTTTTATGTCTGCAGTTTGGGATAACAAAAAAAGAAGGTAGGAGCCTAGTAAAAGCCTGTATGGCTTGCTTCCCTTTCCACACTCCTATGCTGCCTCCAGGGAAGAATCCTTGTGGTTTGAGGTCTAGTGAAATTATAAATCTTTTGGCTATCTGTCTTTTATCCACATGATCATGAATACCTTTTCAGTACTGGGGGCAAAAGAGATGACCCAAGTTGTCACTGAATTCCTTACACTAGCCTTTGTAATTATGTGTGTGACACAAGAAATAAAAACAAATAATGAACCTGCATATACATCCAAACATTTTGCACACTTTTGTTTGCAGTATCAGATTTTACACATCACTGGCATACTTTTCAATCATTAAGGACAGGCAAAAGTAGAGGGGAGGAACAGAGATATCAAAATGCTCCTCCAAAAACAAAGAGGGGGAGCAATAGGTAGCCTTGGAGAATTTCTAAACTTAGCCCTTTATATTATTAATTTCTTGGTTTTTGATGAGGATGCATTGGCTCCAGCAGATAGGTTTCATAATCTGTTGGAAGTGCAGTGTCCAATTTGAGAAGCTCCAGTATCTTTCGATAATTGCCAGGTGATGTGGAGAGATCTGGAGAATGGTGAATGGAAGGGACTAGATAGGCTAACAGCTTGGGATAGAAGGTTTGCTTATATCTTTACAGATAGAGAAGGAACTCAATTGGTGCAATGTGACATAGCCACCTTGTCCATCAAAGAGAGATGGAAAAAGAAAAGATCCTCCAAACAAAGGAGAAAACTTAGGAAACATTAGATGCTTCCCTCTCTGACTATGTCCGCCACTGAAAGAACATGGCTGTTAGCCTTATGTGTATGCCAATAGGCTATTAAAGGAGTACATGCAAAATGGCATCAAAAACTGCTGCAAAACTTCCAAATCTACAGAAATCATTGGATTCTCTGGCACATGAAGTGATGGACAATCGATTGGCTTTGGACTACCTTTTGGATGCTTGAAGGAGGTATACACATGGTTGTGAACTCCTCTCGTTTTATGTATATCAATAACTCACAGCAAGTGACAGCATAAATTTTTAATTTAATACAAGTTAGTTTTTTTTTATTTTTAATGCCATTTTTATATCAAAGATGGAAATTACAATAATGTAGATTCTGAACTAACTATATCTGGGAGAAAATATTGTGTTGTATAATGTCAACTAGGAAGGAAATTGTTTGTGTTGTGTTCTGGAGATTTTTAACATCAATAACTGACATAAAGGTATCAGAGTCAAAAAAAAATCTTTGTTGAGTAGACCAAGGAGTTGAATATAAATGAGATTTAGTGTGGAAATATGTAAAATCTCAGTCATGGAAAAAAAAAAAAAAAGAAGAAGAAGCATTTTTGAAGATTCCTTTGTTAGTCTGGGACTCAAACATCTAACTTGTAAAAAAGTGTGTCTCAAAGGGTGAATATAAAGCCGTTAGACCTTATTATCTCATCAGGCCCCTTAGAAGTTAGAAGATACAGCATTAATCAGAGACAGGCATATTCTATTTTAAAAAGTAAATGCAAAGGTGGATGCACAATCTATGTAAATATATGCAAACAAAATTCCACATTAAGTAAAGCATTTGGGCATTAACAAAATTGCTTATATCATGGTCTCAATAGAATTATGCTATATACAGCCATAAAATTATGAACTTTAAATTTTAGTTCAACTACAACATCAGAGGCATTATTCTTCTAAATAAAATGGTGCATCTCAAGAAACAAAGGAAACAAAGCTAAGTTACTATCAATTGAGTGCATTTCAAAGGAAATATTCTTGATTGCCCACTGTTATAAATTCTGTCCAAGCAGAGACATAGTGTTGTCATATTTTGCTGGCTTAGCACTGGACAGCCACATGTATAGTTTCAATAATTTGGGGCTTATATTTTCAAAATACATTTCCCTCTATCAAAAGTAAATAACTCAATGCTAAACTTTCATTTAAATAAAACAAATAAAGACTATTTCAAATTACATTTTCTCTTGATTTCTGTGGCCAAAGAGGAAGTTGTCAGGCTCTCTGTAAACTCCTCTTTTTTGGAGGCAAATGTAGCGAGGAGAAAACAAATTTGACATAAAACTCTGTATATCATAATAACCAATCAGGTTTTCAGAGGACACATTACTCACATCCAGATAGACTGGTGATGAACTTAGACTACAAAAAGAGAAATAACTTGGACATAGCCAATATGGAAATTCGTTTTTACTAATTTACATATTTTACCATGGGTTTTGTTTGCTTTCTAAATTAGAAGGTCAAAGGTATGGAAAAGAGAGAATATAGTTCTTCATTTGAAAAAAAATTATAATACATTTTTTAAATGAAAAGAGTGTGGCAGAAATGTTCATCAATCTTGAAGTGATTTCTTTGGAATTAGTGTTGCTTCTACTACATCTTTCTTCTGTGTGTGCATCATCCCTTTACAAACAATGTATTCTTATAAATAATGTATCATATCTCCTGAGATTTAGAAAAATAAAATGGTAGTAAAAAGTTATTTTAAATGTGGCATTCAGTGACCACATTAGATTAAAAAAGAGTAAACCAATAAAAGGAAATTAATAATATATATTATATACTATAGTATACTGTATGAATGAATACAAAAGTTTTGAATAATCCCATAATGATATTTTGGAATAAAGATCAAATTTTTCCTTATTTTTAGCATTTTTCTCAGCAAAATATATGGGACTGGTTTGTTATTTCCTTTTCCAGTTCATTTTATTGATGAAAAATATGAGGCAAACAGTTTTAAGTAACTTGTCTAGAGTCACATAGTTGATAACATATGAGGCCAGATTTGAACTCAAGGAGAAGAATGTCCCTCATTTCAGGCCCAGCACTCTATTTATGGTGACACCAGGATGTTTGATGTAATAAACATAAATATAAATAAATCCATCTAAAATAGTATTTTAGCATATTCCCAACAATTTCCAGTAGCAAGAGATAGAATCCCATTTAAAATTATCATAGAGTATATGAAAGATTTGGGAGTCTACCTGTCAATACAAATCCAAGAAGTATGTAAACATTAAAAACACATTTCACACAATAAAATCAGATGTAAACAATTGTAAAAAAGAAAGAAAGAAAGAAAAGAAAAGAAAAGAAAAGAAAAGAAAAGAAAAGAAAAGAAAAGAAAAGAAAAGAAAAGAAAAGAAAAGAAAAGAAAAGAAAAAAGACAGAGAGAGAGGCTCACGGTGGTGTAACAAGCATGAATTATACATGCAAAGTAGTGACATAACAAACAATATGAATAAACATGGTCTTGTAAAAGATTTCCAGAAGTCCTAGAAGTAGGGTATGTGAACAACAATCACACATATGCCTTTTTCAGCTGCCAAGAGATAATCCAAAACCAATCTTTTGTCCAGTATTTCAAGTGTCAGGGAATCCAATGATTCCTGCAAGTTTTTGAAGTCCTGCAACAGTGTCATCATAGCTCAGGGAATCCAATAATTACTGAAATTTTTCAAGTTCTACAACAATCTTATCATGTCTCAGGGAACCCAACGATTCCTGAGGGTTTTGAAATCCTACATCAGTGTCATTAACAATTTTTGATATCTATGAGTCAATTGCATATCTGCCCTGCTCTTTCAGTGGTGGGCATAATCAGACTATGTTTCTTGGGTCTTCTGTTTGTTTCAAGGGTCTGCTCCATCTCTCTCCAATGGACAAGGCTAATACAACTCATTGGCACCCATCTGATTCCTTCTCCATCTGTAGAGATACAAACAAATCCTCTCCCCTAAGCAGTTAACCTATCTGGTCCCTTCCATTCACCACTTTCTGAATCTCTCAACATCACCTGGAGATTATCTAAAGATAGTGGAGCTGCTCACACTGGACACTGCCCTTCCAGTGAGTTATAAAACCTGTCTGCCAGAGCTAGTGCATCTTTATCAAAAATCAAGAAGTTAATTGTATAAAGAGCTAAATTTAGAAGTTCTCCAGGGTTATCCCTGCCACTCCCCCTTTCTTTTGTTTTTGGAGGAGTGTCCTGGTGTCTCTGTTTCTCCTCTCTATTACTGCCTGTCCTTGAGGATTGAAGGGTAAGCTAATGATGTGTAAAATCTTATACCATGCACAAAAGAGAGCAAAATGTTTAGAAAGATATGCAGGTCCCTTGTCTGTTTTTATTGCTTATGGCACACTCATAATTGCAAATTCTGTATACGGAGTTCAGTGACCATTTGGGCTGTCTCTTTTGCTGCTGGTATTGCAAAAGTGAATCCTGAAAAGGTGTCTACCACAACATGGATAAAAGACAGATGATCAAAAGGTTTATAATGGGTCATATCCATTTGCCAAATGTCATTGGGACTCAATCCATGACGATCCTTCCCTTGAAGAAATATAGGACTGTGGAAAGGAATACAAGCGGTATAGGCTTTTACTATGTTCTTAGTTTCCTCTTTTGTTATCCCAAATTGCAAATGTAAAGCTCTAGCAGCCTGATGATATTTAGAATCAGATTATTGGGCTGCCTGAAATAAAGGTGTATTGGCTAACATGGTTAGAAAGCTATCTGCCTTTGAATTGCCATAAAAATAGGACCTGGAAGTCCACTACATGAGTGGACATGCAAGATATAAATCTTATGTGGATGTTTTCTCACTTCCTTGATGAAGGACTGCTATGGGTGCCTCTTTTGAAGCAAAAACTGATATTTCCAAGGATTTTTGAGTGACTCTTCCAATCACATTGGATAAATCCAGTTCAACTTCTCTCAAAGCTTCTTGAGCTTCTTTTGTAAGCTGGTGTGGTGAGTTTAAAGCACTGTCTCCTCTTAAAATGTCATATAATGGTTAAAATTGATTAGTAGTTAAGCCTAACACTGGACTCAACCATTGGATATTTCCTATTAATTTTTGGATATCACTTAAGGTATCCAACTTCTCTGTTTTTAAGGAAAGTTTTTGTATTGTAAGCAACTTAGGGTATAAGTTATATTCTAAATATTGAAAAGGAGTGTACCTTTGAGTTTTTTTTTTTTTTTTTTTTTTTTTTTTTTTACTGCAGCTATATGCAATTTGTAGTTCCTTAAGTGTCTCTATCGTCTTTTGTAGACATGCTTCTAACATTTGCTTCTCAGGTGCACATCCCAATATATCATCCATGAAAAGTAATAACATTACTTTTAGAAATGCTTTTCTTACTGGAGGAAGAGCAGCAGCAACATACCTTTGACACATAGTAGGGCTATTTTTCATTCCCTGTGGCAAAACTGTCCATTCATATCTTTTATAAGGCTCAGCTAAGTCCAGGAGGCCATTCTCTAGGCAATTGAGTAGAAGATGGAAGTCCAGGCTAAAGAGTTCCCATAGTTTCCATCCATCCATTGACTTTTCTTAAATCAGTCAACATTCCCCATTTTCCAGATTTCTTTCTTACACCAAATAAAGGGGAATTCTAAGGACTTAGAGAAGGTTGTAAGTGTCCTTGATCAATTTGCTCCTGTACTATATCTAATAAGGCCTGAATTTTATCACTAGCTAAGAGCCACTGTTCACAGTGGTGTATCAGATTTCTATTGAATAGAAAGAGGTGAAAGTGTTGCCAGGTCTCATAAATCACACATTGTCTGCCTGTATTAGTGATTGGGATATTATCTACACATTCCCCAGTGTCCCACATCAGTATTTGGATGAACACTGTTCTGTAAGTCTTCTCAGTAGGTGAAATGGTCAAGCCTACTGTTTCTGGAGGCAAGGGTTCCATAGACATTAGAAGAACAGATTTCACCTCTTCATGGGAATATCTCAGTAGTCCCAGCTGCATTCAAGTCTATTTTCCCCAATTGTAATCCCTTTCTCCCATCAGGTTGCTTCCTGGCTGATTGATTATGTAATTCTTTTCTCCCATCAGATTGCTTCTTGGCTGATTGGTCATGTCTGAGTACTGAACTTCTAAAGACTCTCTGTGCATAACATCAGCTGCCATTATGCCTCAAGTATTTCTTTGTTGTTGTTATTGTTTTGTGCCCTGGAGCTGGGACCCCCATCCTGGTTCCCTGAATTCTGATGCCTGATGGAAGACTCTGTTGCATTTTGGACAAGGGTATGAGGGTCTTGTTTTCCAACCCTGTTTTCTCACTGTGTTTTTATGCCAACATTGAGCTTTCAAATGCCCTACTTTACCACACTGAAAGCATTGATGAGTCTTTTTTGAAGTCCCTTACCAAAAGGGACCCTGCCTTCCCATGTTCAGATCTTTGGAAGACTGCATTATAATCTGGGTATAAAAGGTATTTGTGCCCACTGTGGCACAGCATCTTATGATCTCTTCTAAAGAGCATCCTTGTGTAGTCCTAGTATAATTCTCCTATAAACCTCATTTGCATTTTCTTATCAAGTTGCCTTATCATAATTTCTGTTGCTGCATTTTCACCAATAGTTGAGTATATCAGCTGTCTAGAGACATCCCAGAAAATCAGCAAAGGGTTCATTTGGCCTTTGTGATGTTTTTGTAAAAGATTCTCCTCTGTCTTGTTTACCTGGGATAATGCCCCATGTTTTGAAAGCAGCTGTAGCAGCTTGCTCATATGCTGCTATGGGGTAATTAATCTGAACTGAAATGTCTGCGTAAGAACCTATACCTATTAGTTGATCACAGATGATTGATGGATTAACTCCAGTTTGCCTATTTCTTTGGGCTTGTATCCTACAGAGTTCACTATATTCAGAAAGCCACAACAACTTTTGCCCAGGTTCTAAGCACGTCCTTGCTATAGATTTCCAGTAGGGGTTAAAAATTCATAAGGCAAATTGTGTAATAACATCTTAACATAAGATGATGTAGCCCCATAAAGAGTGCAAACCTTTTTCAGATCTTTGATAATTTCTAGATTAAAAGGAATTACCTTCTTTTTTCTTGATCTGAAGAGTTAAGCTGTTCAATCACAGGATTCATTTCTGTTCTCTAATAAGTTGTATTCTGCCCTTCCTCTTTGGCTTTAAGTTGTGCCTTTTGCAATTGAATCATTGGAGAAGGTGATTGCTGAGGGAGAGATACTGGTGATATCACTGCTCCTCCCATTCCTTTACCTCCCTCCACCCAGGAAGGTGAAGTTGATGGGGGAAGGTCAAGACCCTGCTCAAGTGTAGGTGGAGTTGAAGCTGGACTATAAGACTGGGAATCACGTTTTTTAAGTTCACTTAACTCCCCATGCCTTTCAGTGATATTTCCATTAACCTCTCCCTTCTTTTCCTCATTCTCCTCACACTTTCTTGTCTGGCTTTTCTTAAAACTTTTCTTTTTTCTAGAACTTGTGGGATTCTTTAAGGCCAATTGTATTAAGTTTTACATATACAATTTTTTCTTAGAAATTTAATCAGGACATTTATCATTCTAATATTCATATAGTTGATATCCTACTAGTTTACAATTATCTGCCTCTATTCCTTCTTCCCTGAAGAACCAAGGGGACATGTATTCTAATGTATGCAAGAGTCCACCAATCTGTTCCCAAGTTACAAACAAACCTTGCTTCTTTATTAACCTAAGTATGATTTCTATAAAACTCCCATGGGGAAGAGCTGGGGATGGGGGAGAAACTTTTTCTAATATCTGCCCCATTTCAGTTAGAAAATGAAAATTACTAGTTTACCTCTTTAAATACCATATTTCCTGGTCACAGGGACTTCTTTAGTGAAATTAGGGTCCTTGGTCCATGTTTAGCACCAAATGTAGAGTATAGGCTAGCTCCCTGGAGGTCTTCAATGTCAGCCAGTCAGAAAAAAATTAAAGCCCTTGGTCTTTAGGGGGAAAAGTGAAGTAGGCCGACAATTACCACAAGGCTTGCCAAAGATCTCTCTTGGATTCTGGAGTCAGGTGTCCTCAGCCTCTCACCCTCTGCCCTCCAATCCTTGCCTATGATTACCTCACTACCAAACATTCAGCAAACACCAGTGGTGAGAAGAGCTATTATCCAAATATATGCTAAAAGAGCTATTGTCTCACATCAAATAGGTAGCCTTTAAGTGCTCTCTTGTCTGATTCAGAGTTTCAGCCTTCTACTCTATGGTGAATAATGAATTTTTTGAAACTATTTCCCCTTCTGTTTATAGAATATTAGGAAAATTTTACATAATCATCTCTTGTAGAATGATATTCAAACTCTTTTTTTTTTTTTTTTTTTTTGGTCATGGCCTTCAGGTAGGCGAATGATTTTAAAATTGTCTCTTCTGGATCTATTTTCCAGTGAGGTATTTCAATTTCCATTCTTTTAGTTCATCGGGTGATTCTTGCTGTCTCACACAGTTATTGACTTCCATTTTCTCTTTTCTAATTTTTAATGTGTGATTTTATTCAGTTTGCTTTTTTTTTACACCACTTTTTGCATTTTTTCTAATATTTAAGTAGTTGTTTTTTTCAGGCAATTTTTTTCTTTCTTTGTCCAAGCTGTTGACTCTCTCATGCATAAATCTCATTTCTTTTCTCATTTTTTCTTCTACCCTTCTATTTTGCCTTTTTAAGTCTTTTATGAGCACTTTCAAGAAGCCTTGCACTTGAGACCAATTTATCTCAATATTTGAGATATCTTCTGTGGACATTGTGTCCTCCTCTGAATTTGTGTTTTGGTCTGCCCTGTCACCATATCTGCTCTATCACAAAAGTAGCTCTCTATGGTCAAGGTTTTTTTCTGTTTCTTGTTCATTTTCTTTCTGTTTCTTTTGTTATTCCATCTTTTTTTTTATTTTTATGGTTGAGTTCTGCTCTTGGGGCAAAGGTGATGCTGTCCCAACATCCTGTGCAGCTCTAAGCATTGGCTTTGAGCCTCGGAACCCCTTGTCCTTGCAAGGTGGCAAATTTGCTTGCTCTTTTTAGAAAACAGCCTGGGAACTTCTGGCCAAGATGGTGGCAAGGAAGCACACAGCTGCTTGAGCTTCACATTTTCTCTCAGAATTTACTTCATGACAAGCCTCAGAATTAATGCTTGACCGGAAAAAAAAATTACAAACAGAAAAAGGTCTATGTTTGCTCAGGGAGGGAACGAACAGACTGGGCTCAGGCTGAGATCAAGCAGCAAGAGCAAGGCAGGCAGCTCACACTGCTCAGAGCAGAGAGAGGAGGGGTGTGGGGTACAATCTCTGCCTTTTCTGAGGAACGACCTTTACCCCAGTGTGGATATTCCATCTTGGCAGCAATCCAGGATCAGCAGAGGTGTAAACACTGGAGGTAAAGAATAAAACCCTGGAAAGCTAGAATCTCTCTGTACCTGGCTACACCCACCCCCACCTGGAGTGACTCAGCATGTTCTTAGAGCCTCAGAGTGCAGACACAGTAGGCAGCCATCACTGTCCTGCTAGTGCCTTGCTGCTGTCTCCTGCAGTCTTTAGAGGAAGCCTGGTAACACCATCCAGACCCATCCCCCCCACAGAAACAGACCGATTGTTTCTCTTGTCAATTTGTTTTCTTCAATTCCAGCTCTGACAAAATGAACAAAAAATTTAAAAGAGCTCTAACTATTGACAGCTTCTGTATGGATAAAGAGCAGACTTCAAACCCAGAGGAGACTGAAAGCAGAATGTCTCCAGACGAAGACCCTAAGTAGGATATGATCTGCTCCTCAATACATAAGACTCTCATAGAGGAAATCAAAAAGGCTCTCGCAAGACAGCTAGAAGAAAAATGGGAAAAGGAAAGGGAAGCTTTGCAAGAGAGTCTGGAGAAGTCATCCAAAGTGGATAAAGAGATCAAATAATTGAGAAACAAAATAAGTGAGTTGGAAAAAGAAAATGGCTCTCTAAAAAATAAAATGGATGACATGGAAAAAATTCCAAAGAAGAAAGAAACTCACTTAAAAACTCAATTGGACAATTACAAAAATATATAAAAAAGTGAGTGAAAAAATACATCATTAAAAATTAGAATTGAACAAGTAGAAATGAATGACTCAAGGAGAAACCAAGAAGTAGTCAAGCAAAAGCAGAAAAAAACAATACAATTGAAAAGAATGTCAAGTTCCTTGTTGGGAAGACAACAGACCTGGAAAACAGATCCAGGAGAGATAATTTGAGAATAATCGGACTCCCTGAAAAATGTGAGGAAAAAAAGAGCCTGGACACTATTTTCCAGGAAATTATCAAAGAGAACTGCCCAGACATTTTAAAAACAGATGGTAAAATAGACATTGAAAAAATTCATTGATCATCTACTGAAAGGAACCCTAAATTAAAAACTCCAAGTTTCAGAGTCATCATATGAAAGAAAAAATATTGGAAGCTGCTAAAAAAAAAGCAATTCAGATAGGGAGGAGCCACAATAAGAATAATCCAGTGTAAGGATGTGGTTCCTGCAAAACAAGAGAAGGGAATTGTAAGAGCCCTTTAAATGGGTGAGCACAGTGCAACAGGAGATTTGCCTGGCTCAGAAGTATTCTCTGTGATTATAGGACTGCCCTATGGGTGGGATCTTGGACATATTGAGATAGCTTTGTGATGGGTGACGGCTCTCTTGCTGGTTGGCTGTGTGTGTGACCTTACAGGCCCTTTATAAGCCCACTACAGACAGCAGTCGCTCTCTTTAACCTGGCGCTCTTTAACCTGACTCCCTAGCATGGCGTAGCTGAGCAAAGCTGATGGAGCCGTGAGAGATAAGAAGTTAACAAATCAGGGCATTATGTGAGTAGGTATAATAAAGGCTTTTAAGATTACATGTGGCTGTCCTTGAGTGTGCTATCGGTTATTAAACTATAGATTAAAGAAATCATGGCCAGAGACCTTTGAAGGCCTCAAGAGGAGGCGAGCCGGGTAGAGTTGACACTGAAAAGGTCAGTGGTCAAAGGTATTCTGTTGGGCATTGGACAGACTGGTAATTTTAACTGCCAGAAGGGCATGTTACAACCCAGGATCTAGCAGTGTCCATATTAAAGGAATGAAGGGCCTGGAATATGATATTCCAAAAAGGCTAAGGAACATGGTATGCAGCTAAGAATAACTTACCCAGCAAAAATGAGCATCATTTTCCAGGGAAAAAGATGGACATTTAATGAAATAAATGAATTCCATCTATTCATGATGAAAAAACCAGATCTACACAAAAAGTTTGATCTTCAAATACAAAACTCAAGAGATTTCTAAAAAGGTAAAAAGAAATCTTGAGAACTATATTTCTGCCATAAAGATATGTAACGAACACGTGTATAATTTGTCCTAGAAATTAGAGGTGGAAAGGAAATTATATCATAAAAAAGGTAAAGTGGTGGACTACATCTCATGAAGCGGCAAAGGTAACCTGTTATATCTGAGAGAAAGAAAGGAGGGTGATGAACTTAGTGTGTATCAATAGAAATATTCGATTTAAGATGAAACTCCTTCCACTTCATTGAAAAGTGAGAGGGAAAAAGTAAGCTGAGGGAATACAGAAATTGTGAGGAAAAGAGGTATAGTAGGGGGAGGAACTTTAAGTGTGAGAGGGGTACTAAAAAGGGAGGGCTGTGAAAAGCAAGTGGTGCTCACAAATTTAATACTGGGGAGGGGGGTAATAAGAAAGGAAAGTAGTAAAATATAAGCAGGGGTTAACAGGATGGCAACCAATATAGAATTAGTCATTCTAACCATAAATGAGAATGGGGTAAACTCCCCCATAAAGAGGAAGCAGTAAGCAGACTGGATTAAAAGAATCCTACTATATGTTGTTTACAAGAACCACACCTGAGACAGTGTGATACATTCAGAATAAAGGTAAAAGAATCTACTATGCTTCAGGCAAAGCCAAAAAAGCAGGAGTATCCATCCTCATCTCAGATCAAGCAAAAGCAAAAATTTATCTAATTAAAAGAGATAAGGAAAGGCATTATATCTTGCTAAAGGGTAGTATGGATAATGAAGCAGTATCAATATTAAACATATATTCACCAAGTGGTACAGCATCAAAGTCTTAAAAAATAAATTAAGAGAGCTTTAAGAAGAAATAGACAGCAAAACTATAATAGTGGGAGATCTCAATTTTGTACTATCAGAATTAGATAAATCAAACCACAAATGAAAAAAACAAAGAAGACCAAGAGGTAAATAGAATACTATGAAATTTTGATATGGTAGGTTTTTGGTGAAAGCTAAATGGAGACAGACAGGAATATACTTTCTTCTCAGCAGTTCATGGAACCTATACAAAAATTGATCACATATTAGGACATAAAAAGCTCAAAATCAAATACAGTAAGGCAGAAATAGTAAATGCATCCTTTTCAGATCACAATGCAATGAAAATCACATTCAATAAAAAGCCAGGGGAAAATAGACCAAAAAATAATTGGAAACTAAACAATCTCATACTAAAGAATGACTGGGTGAAACAGCAAATCATAGTCATAATTAATAACTTCACCCAAGAAAATGACAATAATGAGACATCATACCAAAATGTGTGGGCACAGCCAAAGCAGTAATAAGGGGAAGTTTTATACCTCTAGAGGCCTACTTGCCCAAAATAGAGAAAGAGAAGCTCAACAAATTGGGCTTACAGCTAAAAATGCTAGAAAAGTTACAAATTAAAAACCCCCAGACAAACATGAAACAAGAAGCTCAAAAAAGTAAAAGGTGAGATTAATAAAATTGAAAATTAAAAAAAATATTGAATTAATAAAACTAAGAGTTGGTTCTATGAGAAAAACAACATAATAGACAAACACTTAGTAAATCTGATTAAAAAAAGGAAAGAGGAAAAGCAGATTGTTAGTCTTAAAAATGAAAAGGGAGAGCTCCTCACTAATGAAAAGGAAATTAGAACAATAGTTAGGAGCTACTTTGCCCAACTTTATGCCAATAAATTCTATAACTTAAATGAAAAGGAAGAACACCTTCAAAAATATAGCTTGCCCAGATTAACAGAGTAAGAATTAAATAGTCTAAATAGTCCCATTTCAGAAAAAGAAATAGAACAAGCTATTAACCAACTCCCTATGAAAAAATCCCCAGGACCAGATGGATTTACATGTGCATTCTAGCAAACATTTAAAGAACAACTAACTCCAATGCTATATAGACTATTTGAAAAAATAGGGATTGAAGGAGTCCTACCAAATCCCTTTTATGATACAGACATGGTACTAATACCTAAACCAGGTAGGCTGAAAACAGAAAAAGAAAACTATAGACCAATTTTCCTAATGAATATTTACGCTAAAATCTTAAATAAAATAATAGCAAAAATACTACAGATAATCATCCCCAGGATAATACACTATAAGCATGTGGGATTTATATCAGGAATGCAGGGCTGGTTTAATATAAGGAAAAGTATTAGCATAATTGACTATATCAATAACCAAATTAACAAAAACCATATGATCATCTCAATAGATGTAGATAAAATCCAGTATCCATTCCTACTAAAAACCCTTGAGAGTGTAAGTATAAATGGACTATTCCTTAAAATAATAAGGAGCATATATTTAAAACGGTCAGTAAACACCATTTGTAATGGCGATAAACTGGAACCTTTCCCAGTAAGGTCAGGAGTGAAGTAAGGTTTCCCACTATCACCATTACTATTCAATATTGTACTAGAAACTCTAGCCTTGGCAATAAAAGCCAAAAAAGAGATTCAAGAAATTACAGTAGGTAATGAGGAAATCAAACTATCACTCTTTGCAGATGACATGATGGTATACTTAGAGAATCCCACAGATTCTGCTAAAAAGCTATGAGAAATAATTCAGAATTTTAGCAAAGTTGCAGGATACAAAATAAATCCACAGAAATCCTCAGCATTTTTATATATTATCAACACAATCCAAGAGCAAGAGATACAAAGAGAAATTCCATTCCAAATAATAGTTGATAGTATACAACATTTGGGCATATATCTACCAAAGGAAAGTCAGGAATTGTATGAGTAAAATTACAATACACTTGCCACAAAAATAAAGTGAGATTTAAATAATTGGAAAAATATTAAGTGCTCTTGGATAGGCCCAGCGAATATAATCAATATAATACTCCCTAAGCTAATCTATTTATTTAGTGCTATACCAATCAGACTCCCAAGAAACTATTTTAATAACCTAGAAAAAATAATAACAAAATTCATATGGAACAACAAAAGGTTGAGAATTTCAAGGGAATTAATGAAAAAAAAATTAAATTAAGGTGGCCAGCTGTACCTTATCTAGAACTATATTATAAAGCAGTAGTCACCAAAACCATTTGGTATTGGCTAAGAAATAGACTAGTTGATAAGTGGAATAGGTTAGGTTCACAGGACAAGATAGTGAATAAAAATAGCAATCTAGTGTTTGACAAACCCAAAGTTCCCAACTTTTGGGACAAGAATTCATTATTTGATAAAAAACCGCTGGGAAAACTGGAAATTAGTATGGCAGAAACTAGGCATGGAGGCACCCTTAGCATCACACACTAAGATAAGATCAAAATGGGTCCATAATTTAGGCATAAAGAATGACATCATAAATAATTTAGAGGAATAGAGGATAGTTTACCTCTCAGACTTGTGGAGGAGGAAGGAATTTGTGACCAAAGGAAAACTAATGATCATTATTGATCACAAAATAGAAAATTTTGATTACATCAAATTAAAAAGCTTTTGAACAAACAAAATGAATGCAAACAAGATTAGAAGGGAAGTAACAAATTGGGAAAACATTTTTACAGTTAAAGGCTCTGATAAGGGCCTCATCTCCAAAACACACAGAGAATTGACTCTATAAGAAATCAAGCCATTCTCTAATTGAAAAATGGTCAAAGGATATGAACAGACAATTTTCAAATGATGAAATTAATACTATTTCCAGTCATCTGAAAGAGTGTTCTAAATCACTATTGAGCAGAGCAATGCAAATTAAGACAACTCTGAGATACCACTACGCACCTGTCAGATTGGCTACAATGACAGGAACAAATAATGATGAATGTTGGAGGGGCTGTGTGAAAACTGGGACATTGATGCATTTTTGGTAGAGTTGTGAAAGAATCCAACCATTCTGGAGAGCAATCTGGAATCATGCCCCAAAAGTTATCAAACTGTGCATATCTTTTGATCCAGCAGTGCTACTACTGGGCTTATATCCCAAGGAAATATCTTAAAGAAGGGAAAGGTACCTGTATGTGCCAAAATGTTTGTGGCAGCCACTTTTGTAGTGGCTAGAAACTGGAAAATGAATGGATGTCCATCAATTGGAGAATGGTTGGGTAAATTATGGTATATGAATGTTATGGAATATTATTGTTCTTTAAGAAATGACCAGAATGATGATGAAAACAGAGAGGCTTGGAGAGACTTACATCAACTGATGCTGAGTGAAATGAGAAGAACTGGGAGATCATTATACACTTCAACAACAATACTATATGAAGATGTATTCTGATGGAAGTGGATATCTTCAGCATAGAGAAGAGCTAATCCAATTCCAATTGATCAATGATGGACAGAATCAGCTACACCCAGAGAAGAGACACTGGGAAATGAGTGTAAACTGTTAGCATTTTTTGTTTTCTCCCCAGGTTATTTTTATCTTCTGAATCCAATTCTTCCTTTTCAAGAACAACAACAAAATTAGGTTCTGCACATATATTTTGTACCTAGGATATACTATAATATATTTAATATGTATGGAAATGCCTGCCATTTAGGGGAGGGAGTGGAAGGAAGGAGGGGAAAATTCGGAACACAAGGGAGTACAAGGGAAAATGTTGTAAAACTTTACTTATACATATGTACTGTTAAAAATGTTATAATTGTAAAATTAATTTTTTAAAAAAGAAAACAACCTTGTTTCCCAGAATTTGACTTTTGACTTGGAACTGAAAGATGCACTAATTATTTGCTCCTCTCCTGAACCAGGGCTGAGGGTCTTAGATGCTGATTTGCTGTGATTAAGACTCTCTCACTGGCTTTACCAAAGTCTGTCTGAGTAGAGTTTAACACCTTTTTCATCCAAGTGAAAATGACCTTTCTTGAAGTTTTTCCAATCTATTTTGAACTAGAGAGTGGTTTCGTTCCATCAGACTCTATTTAGAGCTTTGGTTTCAAGTGGTTTTTCAAAGGTAACTGGGAGAACTCTACTAGCCTTCTCACTTCATTCTGCCATTTTGCCTCTAAACCCTGGAAAAAAGCTCTTTATAATCTAATCTTTCCTTTTCTTTCTAATATCATACCTTGCTGTTTTGCAAGCAAATGCTTTGGCCCCTTTTTTTGTTCCATTACATGTGACACCTCATATCCTAACTCTGAGCATTTTTGCTGGCTGAAATTCTCTTCCTCCTCATTTTTTTCTCCTGAATTCCCTCATTTCTTTCAGATCACAGGCAAAATCCCTTTCTACAAGTCACCTTCCCATATTCCCATTGACACTATTACTTTTCTTGATTATTTCTAATTTATTTTGTGTATGCTTTGCTTATAAATAATGATTTTCATTCTCTCCCTCCTATAACAGTGTAAACTCATTTGAAGCTAGAGAATGGTTTTCTTTTATCTTATTCCCAGAGCTTAGCAGCAGCTAGCACATAATAGGTACTTAAACTGATTATTAACTGAAAGTAGAGTCTGGATAACCACTTATCAAGGATATCATAGGAAAAAAAATTCCCCTACTGTTATTGCTTAGATTAAATAATCTCTGGGGTCCCTCACAATTTTAAATTTTTCTATCTAACACTATGAGAAAATAGAAATTAAATATCTTTTCATGTCCAGTTCTTGAGTTAGGTACCAAAGGTCCAGATAAAAATGTTTAAGGAGAGTATATATCCAGACTAGCTACACAGTTTTCCCAAAATATATATTATATTTTAATTCCTAGTCCATGCTTTACATTTCTCTTGATACAATTTAAATTTATTTTATCTGCTCCTGTCCTCAGTAGAAATAGAGAACAGCTCCTCACACAATCTGTACAATATCATACACCATGTTGAACACAAAAGAGTGTTGAATCATGTTTGTATGTGTCTTAATGCCAGTTATATTAGGGAATCAGAAGTAGAAAATCTTGAAGAATGTATTGTTACATGAGGCATTATAAAATACAATAACAAGATGAAGGAAAGGAAACCATGTCTATGTCATGTATAGATAAATTGACCAAGCCAAGGATGTTGAGCTTAACAAAGAAAATATTTGAATAATGTGAAAAATATAATGAAATATGTGATATATACTGTTGCCCATATATTCATTTCTATTTCCTGCCTCCATGTCATTGCAAAAATTTTTCCCATGACTATATTATCCTTTTTTGTTGTTGTTATTTCCTTTGTATTTTGAAATACTTGTCTATTTTTAGGACCAACTTAATTTTGTCTCTTTATCTAAGTTTTTGCTTGGTCCAAACTGCCTCTTTTAACAAATTGTTAATATTCTCCAAAATCCCTTTATCTACAAAGATACTTTTAACTTAGTATATTCTTAATAATTTCATGGACAATTGACTTGTTTTAAAAATGTAAAGCATTCCTATCATCCCATATTATAATTGGGGAAAAAGTGGTTATCTTGTCTTCTTCTCTCCTCATCCATCCCTTTGTGTATATACATGTGTATATGTGTATATTTTATTTCAGTTTCCCTGATTCTAGAGCTTGTGATTTCTTATTTTTCTGAAGTACCTCCCTAAAGTTTTCTTGATAAAACAATATATTTGAATTTTCATGATACTTTAAAATTTTCATCTGCCATTAATATTTCCATAGAATGCCAGCTTCTTGAAGCTTCTTGAGGACTAAAACAAAATTTTTAGTTTTAAGTATAAATTGATTTTCATTATAGCAGGGAACACACTACTCCCTAATTTTTCCAGACTGATTTTAGTATTATTTTGGACAAGTATAGTACATTTTGTTACACTGACTCACTCCCTATTAAATAGTTCCCCAGTGGCTTCAATCAGACAACACATTTGTTCACAAGTGACCATTTTACTCTCATTGTCAAAATTACTTTAGCGGTATCTGGATCAGTAGTAAGCTTCTAAAAGGAAATATTGATTAGCCAATAATTTACTTTTCCACAGAACTCAGGACGTGAAGAAATCAATAAGCCTACTTTTTTTTTTCCTGCAACTACTTCAAGCAATTCAAATTGGAATTCCCAGGTTTTTTACTCTCATGTAAATTATTATTATTTTTTTAATGACATACAATATTCACAAGACTTTATTATCCTTTGTAAATATAGGCAGATCTGTTCACTGTCCTATGGAAATTATACCTTCCAATATAATTTTATTTTAGTGAAAAAAGCATGACACTGTTAAAATGTTAAAAATAAAGATTTTTGTTTTTCTTCCCACAGATGACTCCATTGAAGCATATATCCCCACTCAAATCTCCATTAATAACCTAGTTATATTGAATAATTAAGTATATGCCATAAATGTATAAGCAGATAAAAAACTCTCATGGCAACATTTTCATTGGACAGAATAGGATTGTTCATTGAAACAAATGAAACTATCTTGTTATATAATTCATATTATTATGGAGACAGCAATAGTATAGTGGAATGAATACAGAGATAGAATCAGAAGCCCTAAATACCACTTCCAATTTTACCACATATATATTACATGACTTATATACTATATTGAGTGATCCACTTTCAATCTCTAATCTTAATTTCCTTAAACTGAGCAGGTAATAATGAAAAATATCTAAGATCCCTAACATTTTAAAATTTTGTCATCAAAATTTTATTTAATTATATTCTTAAAATGCATTACTAATCGTTACCTAAATCACTTTTTTTATTATTCCCATTAAAAAACAAAACAAAACAAAACACTTTGCCCAGAAAAGTGTTCAGATTGTTGAATGATCAAACTAAAAATCTTCAAAATGTGATTCAGGCTAATATACAACAACATTATAAAATTTAGGTACAGGTATAGAATATATATCTTAATGATATTTCTCCAAATTTAGAGAGATTTTTCAAATATACTCTTCAGAAATTTTGAATGCTCAGACTGAGTTAAACCAAAATTTGCATGAAATAAATTGATTTATTTCAATCCTTTAAGTAAAGAGCCTTAAAAAGAGACATTACCATTTGGAGACAATGCCTATGAATATTGTAGAAAATGAAAAAGTCCCCACAGTGAATATCTAACAGAGGCAGTCAAATAACTAAAGAACATTTTTTCTCCTATAACTCTCTCTCTGTCTGTCTCTTTCTCTCTCTCCCTGTCTCTGTCTCTGTCTCTCTCTCTTCTTTCTTCTTTCTCTGTCTCCCCCCCTCTCTCTTTCTCTTTTTCTCTGTCCATCTGTCTGTCTTTCTGTGTGTCTGTGTGTCTGTCTGTCTGTCTGTCTCTCTCTCACTCTCTCTCTCTGTCTTTCTCTCCTGTCTATTTTCAAAACCAATAGGAAAACTATATACCAATCAAACATAGGGACAATGTACAACACTACATTGAAGTCAGAACCCAGAAATTTTTCCTTCTCTATAATTACATTTTTAAGAATGGTTTTAATATACTTTCATTACAAATAAGGAAACTGAGGATCACTAAAGGCAAGTGACTTGCTTAAGTTCATAGTACTAGAAAATTAAGAATGTCTTCAATTTTAAGATAAATTATCAATGAAACAACAAGCATTTTTAAAGCAATTGCTATATTCCAGACATTGTGCTTGGAGCTAAGAATGCAATAATAAAGAATAAAATTAACAAGTATATTTTGTCATTAATATATGTAGATGAATATGTAAATTCATACATGTATTTGAAATTTGCATCTGTATTTGAAAATATGCATCTGTATATAAGTATTCTATATATTTCCTTCAGTTTGAAGTTTCAACTGACTGAATTCATCCAATATTTTAACAAATTTAAATAGCACAGCAGTAAATATTGAACAATAATTTCTTCATTATATTTATCTGACCTTCATAGATATCACTCTTACAGAAATTATTTGCCTTTAACTTTATTCTTTCTAGATAATAAATTGTTTAATATTCAAGACTTCTAGTGGCTCACTATGACACTTTGCCTATAACATGCTTGCATTTTCTGATATATTTCTGGATATATGATGGCTTCACTAAAATACATGATTGAAGTGCCAGAAGTTTTAGGTAGAATCATGAAGTTCATTTATTATATATATCTCAGAATAATTGGACTACTCTTCCAATAGAAAACCTGTATTGTTTGTACATATAATTAATGGTACTATCATCCAATGCATTATAAATGAGACTGTGATTCAAATACAATGCTCCATTCTTGAAAAATCACTCAATTAATTCAAGATTAAAAAAAAAAAACTTTACACCTTTCAGAAATAAATAAGAGATATTTGATTTAATATAGACCCAAGCAAGAATATGTCTAAAAGAAACTGTATTCTCTCAGTATTTCTAAATCTTGCCAAAAGATACTTACATAATCAGTACCATAGTAGCATTACACATAGATCATCCTTTGCACAAATCATGTTCAAGGTAGTGGATTTGCTCAATACTTTTTAAATTGATTTGGCTGTCTTTTTAATATTTTATATATCCTGACAGTTTATCACACCAACACACTATAAGGTGACTATAGATATCTTTAGTGCCTTGAAGTTTTTATTAATAAACAAAGTAGCTAAAGGACTTGATGATGCCTCTGATAATTATTTATAACTAAATGAATGGATTACAAAAGGTATGTGATATTTAGTTCACTGGAAATGCCTTATGTCAATTGCAAGTAGTATTGAAAAGGTAGAGCCAAAATCCATGGGAAATTTTGCCTGATTTTTACTTAGCATTTCTTTTTCTCTCCTTGATTATGGATTTTTTAAATGAAGAAGTTCATTCTTTTGTTAACATGGGGAAAATACATGAATGTAACAATTTCTACAAGTAAGAACAATAGAAAAAGCCAAGCAAAAATTTGAATTTCTATTATTCATGCTTTGAAGTAGACATGTATATGTATGTATAAAATTTTGCTTTATTATTTAATTAACAAACATGTATTTAATATCATGACTTAATAAAGTTAATGCCCATACCATTGCATTGTACATCTAAGAAATATGTATACTTGCTATTACCTTTCAAAATTTCCTAAAGATCTAGAATATGTAACATTTTTTTTAAAAAGTCCATGAATTTCTTTAATGTCTTTTCTTATTTTTCTTTAGATTTATCTAAGTATAAAATTAATAAGCTCCTTTTTCTTCCAAAAATTATATACTCATTTACTTTTTCATGATCATAAGTACTATTTTTTTAAATCTACCTGTCTTTACAATACTTTACTTAATTTTTTTTTGTTTGTAAAGTTTTCCCTTAGAAAGTAGAAACTATGGATTTTGGTAATAATAACATCCCTGATTCCCATTGTGACATTTTCTTTTGTTTTGTTTTCAGGAAGTGAACAGTGGATCCTTTCAATTTTTATTTTGCCTTCTGGTTTCAAGATATCATTTATAAATTTAAAATAAATTTTCTGCTTCCTTCTTTTTATTTATTTCCACTTATCAATAGTTTTTTTTTATTTTTCCAGTTATATATAAAGATAATCATCATCATTCATTTTTGTAAGACTTTGAGTTTCAACTTTTTTTCCTCCCTCTCTTCTCTCTTCTTTTCTAAGATATGTTATGAGATATACACGAACAATGATTTTAAATATATTTCTATATTAGTAACATTTTTAAAGAAAAAATCATGAAAAAAATAAAAAATGAAAAGAATATGCTTTGAGTTTCATTCAGTCTACATAATTCTTTCTTTGGATGTGGATATTATTTTCCATCACAACTTTATTAGAATTGTCTTGGACCACTGTGTTTCTGAGAAGGGTTACATCTATCATAGTTGATCATCAGTTTTCCTGTTACGTTGTATAATGTTCTCCTGGTTCTGCTCACTTCACTCAGCATCAGTTCATGTAAGTCTTTCCAAACTTTTCTGAAATCAACCTACACATCATTTCTTATCAAACAAATTACATTAATATACTACAATATATTCACTTGCTCTCCAATTGATGAGCATCCACTCAATTTCCATGTCTTTGCCACCACAAAAAGCACTTCTATGAACATTTTTATACATGTGTGTGCTTTTCTTTTCTTTTTCATTATCTCTATGGTATACATACCCAAGAGTGGTACTGCTGGATCAAAGGGTATACACAGTTTTATAGCTCTTTATGTATAGTTCTGAATTGCTCTCCAGAATGGTTGTCTCAATTCACAATTCTACCAGCATTAGTGTCCCAGTTTTCCCACATCCCCTTCAATATTTACCTTTGTTTTCTCTTGTTGCCTTAGTCAATATGACAGGTGCAATGTGGTATCTCAGGATTAATTATTTTCCATTATCCTAATCAATAGATTTAGAGCATTTTTTATTGAGTTTTTCATCTAAAAATTGCCTCTTTATATTCTTTGACCATTTATCACATAAGATATTATTTGTATTCCTATAAATCTGATTTAGTTATCTATATATTTTGGAAATGAAGGATTTTTATCAGAAATGCTAGTTGTAAAATTTGTTTCCCAGCTTTCTGTTCCCCTTCTAATTTTGGCTGCATGGGGCTTTTTGTACAAACTCTTTTTTGATTTCATGTAATAAAACTTATCTATTTCCCATAAAATATATTTTTCAGGTTCTAAAATTGTGATTTTAGGGTAATCCTCTATTTGAAGTTATCTCTCCTGGATGCAGCTGGGTAGTATGGTGAATAGCGAACCAGGTCTGAAGTCAGCAAGATCTAAGTTTAAATATGGCTTTAATCAATGACTAATTTTGTGATCCTGGACAAGTCACTTAACTTCTGTTTCTCTCTGTTTTTGCCTTTGTAAAATGGGGGCTGCATCTACCTTGCAGAATTCTAGACATGATCAATTGCACTTATTGTAAAGTACTGAGCATAGTGCCTGGAAAACTCTGAGGAAGTTTTCTCAGCAAAGATACTGGAGTAATCTACTTTTCCTTCTCTTTTTTAGATGAGGGAACTAAGAGAAACTGGTTTATATGACTTACCAAGAGGTGCATGGTTATTAAGTGTCTGAGGTCATATTTGAACTTAATTTTCCTGACTAGTAGCCAAGAATTCTATCAACTGTGCCATTGTTGCTTTATTCCAGATCAGTCATTTTTCTTATATATATTTCAAAATTTCTTCTATTTCTGTCAGTTTTGGCTTTTATTTTTTCCCTGATGTTTCATGGGGTTATTTGCTTCAATTTGACAAATTCTAATTTCAATTTTAAAGTAATCACTTAAATTAATCTGTCTTTGATTGGTTTAATTTTAATTGAATTCAGTTAACATTATAATTAACAACTATTTCTAAGTCAATTAATGATGAAATTCCAATTTATTTGTTATGTTTTGTATGTCTTTTACCACTTGGACAATTATGAAATAAAAATTTTATTTATATCAAGTTTAAGTTCTCTTTTTAATTTTCTTGCTGAAATATAATTTCTTTTCCCATTTGCCCCTCTGACTCACTTATTTGATTTAAATATATGACTCACTTATTTGATTTAAATATATGTATAGGTATATATTTTTTTCTCTTTTTGTATATCTCTTTCCTTAGCTATTATAATCATACTTATTTGAATTGAGTTTCCTTGTCATCACAGTATCTTTTTTGGGGATATTTTTGTCTGGTTTTCACAGCTTGATTTAAAAGTCTGTAGTTTTTTTTTTTTTTTTTTTTTTTTTTTTTTTTTTTTTTTTTGTTTTGTTTTCTTTTCTTTTCTTTTGTGCTGCCAATGTGTTGTTATATATTTATAATCTGGTCAATGCCTTCTTGATCTCTCTCATTTTTTTAAATATGAGGAATTCCCTTACTGTCTTGTGACTGTTTCTTTATGGAACTGTGACCAAGAATTGATTAACAGGTGAAGGAGCTATCATATAGTACTAGTTGAACACAATTCTAATAAAGGAGTCTTTTGGAATTTACTTCTGCCAAGGCATTTCACCCTTTTACTATCTCTAGGTGCTTTCCCACAATCCGTACCCAGCATATACTCTTTATTTTTTCTAGCCAGCTCAAAATCCCAAAGTCTGTAGAGTTCTCTTACTATTTTCCTAAGCTTTCCTGGACTGGAAAAATGGTTATGACTTTTCCAACTTGAATATTGTTCTGCATTATCTGTGGTCATTGTGAAGGAGTGATTTTGGGGGGAACATGTAGTACTTGTGAGTTTTTATTTACCCCATTTCTCTTCAGATATTTGCATGGTATAGTTCTTAATGTAGCAAGCATTAAAAAAAATGAGAAATACTTCTTTCTAAACCAGACTAATTAGCAAATCCAGCCTCTGAATTAGTTCTGGACTGACAGAATGCACAATATTGGGAGTGTAATAAATTATCAGCAGAAGATAAATTTGAAGTTGTCCAGAAAAGGTGTGTTTCAATCAGGCACAGAGGGAAGTGAATCAAGTGCAAACAGGCTGAGCACAGATGCCAAGTACAGCAGTACAGACCCAGAGCAATGCAGGCTCCATGACCTGAGAATCCATGGGAAGGAGTCTACAGCAGTGTTGGCTACTTTGCCCTGGATATCAGCCAGTAAATCAGCAGAGAAATTTGAAAACATCCAGCAGAAACACAAAAACAAATAGTGAACCCCAAAACAACAGAATTTCATGAAACTTGGCCATGCTGACCCAGCACCAGAAGACAGTCAGCACTGACTCAGTGCAGCTACTGTTTGTAGAGGAAGCTTGAACTATATATTTTTCTCTAAAAGCAGATCTCAACTTAAAAAAATGAACAAAAAAGCAAAAAGAATTCTGAAGATAGACAGTATGATGAAAGAGAAGAACAGGTTTCAAACTCTGAGGTCACTAAAAGTAGATCATCTCCAGATGAAGCTCTAAAGGATGATATAAATTAGTTCCCATCTCACAAGGATATGTAGGAAGAAATTTTAAAAATGATCTTAAAACTCTCTTTAGATCATTTAGAAGAAAAATGGGGAAAATAAATGAGAACTTTGCAAGAGGGTATGTAAAAGGAAACAGAAATTATCTGAAGAAAACTCCTTAAAAATAGATTTAGTGAAATGGAAAAAGCATATAACAATTTACAAAACAGATTTGACTAGGAAAAAAAAAAAAACAACTCCTTGTAAAACAGAATTTGTGAAATGGAAAAAAAAAAAAAAAAAAAGCACAGCACAAGACAACTCATCTAAAATTTCAATTGACCAAATACAAAAAGAAAAAAGATAAATGAAGAAAATAATTCACTAAACATCAGAACTGATCAAATGTAAATTAATGACTCAATGAGATCCAATGAAATCAGTCCAACAAAACAAAAACTATGAAAAAAAATGGAAGAAAATGTAAAATACCTACTTGGGAAAACAGTTGGCCTGGAAAATAGATTTAGGAGAGAAAATCTAAGGACTTAGTGAAAACTAAGGAAAAAGACTTAAACAGGAAATCATCAAAAACAACTGCTTTAATGTTTTAGAATCAAAATGAAAGGTTATCAAGGTGCCAGGTAATCAAGACATTTTTTTTTTTTTATTAACCTGTAAACACATAGAAAAATATCATGACCTAAAATTGAATATAAAGTTAAAATCAGGAAACATTAAAAACTTTAAAATATTAATCTATGGACAATGAATAATATAACATTTCTCCTTACACACTTTCTTTGAATACCTACACACATATTTATATACACATTTGCGTGTGTATAGTACTATAATATATCAGGCTTATATATGTGTGTGTGTGTCTGTGTGTTTTATACACATGTATGTATATACATAATACATATATGGACTTGTGTACATACATGCACATATATACACACGTATAAATACATACATATTTGCACGTGTGTGTACATGTATATATAGACATACATATCAACACAAATGCAAAATACATGCATATGCATGTATTTGTGTATCCTTTTTTTTTTTCATCATGTTGAATCATTAGGAAAGAGAAAAGAAATAAAATTCAAAAACATTCCCTAGTCATTCTCAACTTTGAACTGTAGAGAAGAAAATGAAAGAACAAATTCACAGCCATTTTAACAGGTCCCTTGTAATGAAGTTCCTTATATTCTTTGCATTTGGCTAGTATCTATCAAATCATTGAGATATATGGAGTGTTCAGGGAGGAGCAGAATCTCTGGGCTTGCTGAGACCTTTCAAGGCTGCCAGCATATCCACCTTTGGGATCCAACTATCACCTGTGGCTCCAAAAAAGCAGTAAATGCATAATGGTCACACCAGGTCTGCTATCTCCCTGGATGGGCTAAACCAGTTGAGGATAACCAACAGGCCTCAAACTTGTCAATGTACGAGGATCAGGGTGAGATCTCTATCCCAAAATTTGAAGACTGCCTTCGGCAGATTGAGCAGATAAGAAAAAAAAAAAAAAAAAAAAAAAAAAAAGGAGTTTAAATGGACATGAAGGTGGCCAAAGAATACATTGCAGTTGAGAGCTTGATAAAACATTGGAGACATGAAGGACTAATAGTCATTCTTCTTGATTTTTGTCTTGCCACTGCACTTTATTGATTGTGGAAGAGAAACTAAACCTGACACCATTGTGCAATTCTACTCACCTTAATCTAATTCATGAACAAGTCATTACATCATTCCATAATTTCACTGGTTCTCTTTGAAAACAAAGGAGAAACAACAGTACCAACAAGCATGTTAATATAAATGGTCAGTGTTCATATTCCCATCTTTATATCCATTTTATAGTTCACCAAATGGTCTTTTCTGGAATTCCAACAATTTTTCCATTTATCATTCCCTAGTTTTAGCTTACAATTCCATTTTATCAATTTTTTTTTTATTTTCAAAACATATGCATAGATAATATTCAGCATTCATTCTTAAAAAAAAAAAAAAAAAAAAAAAAAAAAACAAAAAACCTTTGTGCTCCAATTTTTTTTTCCCTTACTCCCACCCCCTTGGATAGATGGCAAGTAATCTAATATATGTTAAACCTGTGCAATTCTGCTGCACAAATTTCCACAATTATCATGCTGCACAAGGAAAATCAGATCAAAAAGTAAAAAAATGAGAAAGAAAACAAAACGCAAGCAAACAAAAACAAAAAAAAGGTAAAATAGTATTTTGTAACCCACATTCAGTTCCCACTGTACTCCCTCTGGGTACAGATGGCTTTCTTCATCACAAGACTATTGGGCCTGGCCTGAATCATGTCATTGTTGAAAAGAGCCATGTATAACAGAATCGATCATCACATACTTTTGTTGCTGCTGTATAAATGTTCTCCTGGTTCTACTCATTTCACTTAGCACCAATATTTATTAAGAAATTGATTTATGATTTTCTTTCTCTGTTTTCATCCTACCTGTTTTAGGTATCAGCACATATCAGTGTCATAAAAGGAATTGGGCAGGATTTCTTCTTTCGTTATTTTTCAAATAGTTTGTATGATATTGGAATTAATTGTTCTTTAACAGTTTGCTAATATTTCCATGTGAATCCAAATGGTCCTGGCGATTTTTGTTTAGGGAGTTGAATAATAGGTTGTTCTACTTCTTTTCCTAAAATGGGATTATGAGTATTTTATTTTTAATTTTTATTATGGCTTTTTATTTATAAGATATATGCATGGGTAATTTTTCAGCAACAACCCCTGCAAAAAATTCTCTTCAAACCTTTCCCTTCCATCCCCCCATTCTTTCCCCTAGATGGCAAGTAGACCAATACATGTTAAATGTTAAAGTATATGTTAATCATAATATACATATCCATACAGTTATTTTGCTATACAAGAAAAATCAGACAGAAATAAGGTAAAAATAACCTGATGAAAAAAAACAAAAATTCAAGTGAGCAAAAACAGAAGGAGTAGAAATGCTATATTGTGGTTCACACTCATTTCCCATAGTTCTTTCACTGGGTGTACTTGCTAAACAGTGAATAATTATCCCAAAAGTGGGATCTTTTGGTTTCTCAAACACTAGATTACTATTTTTATTCACTATCTTGTCCTGCAAACCTAAGCTATTCCACTAATCAAGTAGTCTATTTCTTAGCCAATACCAAATGGTTTTCGTAATTGTGGCTTTACAATATAGTTTTAGATCTGGTACAGCTAGGCCACCTTCATTTGATGTTTTTTTCCTATTAATTCCCTTGAAAGATGAATTTTGTTGTTATTCTTTCTAGGTCATTAAAATAGTTTCTTGGGTGACTGATTGCATAGCACTAAATAAATAGATTCATTTAAGCAGTGCTGTCATCTTTATTATATTAGCTTGACCTATCCAATAACACTTAAGATTTTTCCAGTTGCTAAGATCTCACTATATTTGTGTGGAAATATGTGTTGATATTTGTGTGTTGGTATGAAGTTTTGCTCCTATAGTTCCTGACTTCCCTTGGCAGATAGATTCCCAAATATTTTATACTACCACCAGTTACCTTAAATTGAATTTCTCTTTATATCTCTAGCTATTGGGGTTTGTTAGTGATATATAAGAATGCTAATGATTTATGTGGGTTTATTTTATATTCTGCAACTTTGCTAAAATTGTGGATTATTTCTAATAACTTTTTAATAGAATCTCTGGGGTTCCCAAAGTATACCATGATATCATCTACAAAGAGTGATAATTTGATTTCCTCATTACCTACTATAATTCCTTTAATTTTTTTCTCAACTCTCATTGCCAAAGCTAGTATTTCTAATACAATATTGAATAGTAATGGTGATAGTGGGCAACATTTTTTCACTCCTGATCTTATTGGGAATGGTTCCAGTTTATCCCCATTACATATGATGCTTACTGATAATTTTGAATAGATGCTACTGATTATTTTAAAGGAAAGTCCATTTATTCCTATACTCTCAAGTGTTTTTAATAGGAATGGATGTTGAATTTTATCAAATGCTTTTTCTGCATTTATTGAGATGATCCAATTTTTTTTTTTGTTAATTTGGGTATTGAAATGGGTAATTATACTAATAGTTTTACTAATATTAAACCAGCCCTTCATTCTTGGTAGAAATCCTGTTTGGTAATGTTGTATTATTCTGGGGATGATTTTCCATAGTCTTTTTGCTAATATGTTATTTAAGATTTTAGGGAGATTGGTATATAATTTTCATTCTCTGTTTTCAATCTACCTGTTTAGGTATCAGTACCATGTCTGTGTCATAAAAGGAATTTGGTAGAAGTCCTTAATTCCCTATTTTTTCAAATAGTTTATATAACATTGGAGTTAATTGTTATTTAAATGTTTGGTAGAATTCACATGTAAATCAATGTAGTCCTGGGGATATTTTTAGGGAATTGATTAATAGCTTGTTCTATTTCTTCTTCTAAAATTGATCTATTTATGCAATTTACTTTCTCCTCTGTTAATCTGTGCAGCCTATATTTTTGAAGGTAGTCATCCATTTCACTTAGGTTATCAAACTTATCAGCATAAAGTTGGGCAAAGTAACTCCTAATTATTGCTCTAATTTCTTTTTCATTGGTGAAATTTTCTTCCTTTCCCTTTTTAAGAATAAAAATTTAATTTGCCTCATTCTTTTTTCTAACCAAATTTACTAAAGGTTTATCTATTTTATTTTTTTCATAAAACCAACTCAGATACATTTATTAATTCAGTAGCTTTTTTTTTTTTTTACTTCCAATTTTATCAATTTCTCCTTTTAATTTTAGAATTTCGGGGGGGGGGAGAGCCAAGATGGCAGAGAAAATACACACAATTTTGTGACCTCCCTTCTTCCCTCAATACGAATTAGTTAAATCAGCCTCAAAAGTAATGCTGGAATGATAGAAACCACAAGGACTGGAAGCACGACTTACCAGCTAAAAATAATCTGGAGTTTCCACAGAAAAGGTTGGTTCCCAGGGGAGGAAGAAAAAAGGTCAGCACAGATGGTTGGGTGCTAGCATATTGCGCTGATCACTATGGGGAGAACTCTGGGATCAGAGAAGCCACTGAGATAGAAGAATCTGTCACAGGCTGTTAGCTCTTCTCTGCTTATAAAACAGCAGTTCAGAAGAGAAATCAAGCCACTTTAAAATATAAAGCCAGATACTAGAACCACCCCAATCCTGAAGTAACCTAACAGATCTCCGCACTGCGGGTGTGGCCGACTTCAGCTGTCTGGGCTTCACCTGGGAGTAGTTAAGATCTTGAAAAGCAGGGACACAGTCCAAGGCAACATCTAATTCCCATAGTGCCTGGCTCAGCTGGAGGCTGTGGAACTCAGCCTCAGAAGTCCCAGAGAAGAAGAACCTTTGAAATAGGGACGGCAGTTTCTGAGCATACACTTCCAGTTTGAGCACAGGGGCTTTTCACTTCAACTACTGACATCCACGCCCCATGGGACACATTGGCTGGGCTTTGTGTCGCCTTTACTGTTCAGTCTTAAACCTCAGGGAAGTCTCTAGGACACACAGTGGGGGTCCTTCACTGGGCAACCCTCATAGCACAGCCCCAGCATACTAATCACCCCTGAGGCACTTCCAGGGAGGGGGAGGGGAACTCTCTCCCAGAGCTCTCTCTTAGCTCAGGCACAGGAGCTCATATTTGTGGATAAGCTGCAGAATTACCACACAAAGGAAAAAATATGGCAAGCAGCTAGAAAAACTCAATTCAAATATCAAGGGGCCACAATAAGGGTCACTCAAGATCTGGCTGCCTCCACATTAAAAGATTGAAGGGCCTGGAACCTGATATTACAAAAAGGCAAAAGATCAAGGATTGCAACCAAGAATAAACTACCCAGCTAAGTTTAGCATCTTTTTCCATGGAAGAAGATGGTCATTCAATGAAATAGAGGAATTCCATGTGTTTCTAAGAAAAAAACCAGACTTAAAGAAAAAAATTGATCTACATGCACAAGACTGAAGAGAAACAGAAAAAGGTACACAGAACGCTTGAGAACTGTATCTCTGTTGTGGGTACATAGAAAGTCCACATGGATAATTTGATTTTACTGATATAAAAAGGGGGGATTAGTAAAGGGAAGGGGGTAGTATCAGAAAAAGGGAAAGGAGTGATAAAAAAAGAGGGAAAATCCATCCCAGGAAGAGGCATAGAAAATATACTATATCTGAGGGAATTTAGAGAGGGGGAGAAACATTGTGTGAATCTTACTCTCATTAGAAGAGGTTCAAAGAGTAAATAATTGACATATTTGTTTTTCAGAGAATTCTCTCTCACCTCATTAAAAGGGGGAAGTGGAAAAGGGAAAAGGAAAAGGGGAAAAAGGGAAGGGACATAGAAGGAGGGGGAAGGGATACTAAAAAAAAGGGAGCACTGAATGTTACAACTGGGGTCTATAAATTAAATATAGGGGAAAGGGTTAAGGGGGGTCAAGGGAAAAAAAGCATAAGCTGGGGATAATATGATGGCAGGAAATACAGAATTAGTCATTTTAACTGTAAATTTGAATGGGATGAATGCTCCCATCAAACAGAGACGGATAGCAGACTGGATCAAAAATCAGAATCCTACAATATGTTGTCTACAGGAAACACACTTAAAGAAGGGAGATACATACAGAGTAAAGGTAAAAGGTTGGAGCAGAATCTATTATGCTTCAGGTAACACCAAAAAAGCAGGGGTTGCCATCCTTATCTCAGATAAAGCAAAAGCAGATGTTGATCTAATTAAAAGAGATAAGGAAGGAAACTATATACTGCTAAAAGGTAGCATAAACAATGAAGCCATATCAATACTAAAAATATATGCACCAAGTGGTATAGCATCTAACTTTCTAAAGGAAAAGTTAAGAGAATTGCAATAAGAAATAGACAGTAAAACTATAATAGTGGGAGATCTCAACCTTGCACTCTCAGATTTAGATAAATCAAACCACAAAACAAACAAGAAAAAAATTAAAAAAGCAAATAGAACATTAGAAAAACTAGGTATGATAGACCTTTGGAGAAAACTGAATGGCAGTTCATGGAACCTATACAAAAATAGACCATATATTAGGACATAAAGATCTCAAAATTAAATGTAGGAAGGCAGAAATAATGAATGCCTTCTTCTCAGACCACAATGCAATAAAAGCTACATTCAGTAAAAAGTTAGGGGTAAATAGACCAAAAAGTAATTGGAAACTGAATAATCTCATCTTAAAGAATGACTGAGTAAAAGAGCAAATTATAGAAACACTTAATAATTTCACCCAAGATAATGACAATGATGAGACATCATATCAAAATCTTTGGGATGCAGCTAAAGCAGTAATAAGGGGAAATTTTATATCTTTAGAGGCTTATTTGAAGAAAATAGAGATAGAGAAGATTAACGAATTGTGCTTACAACTTAAAAGGCTAGAAAAAGACCAAATTATAAACCCCCAACCAAAAATTAAACTTGAAATACAAAAATTAAAAGGAGAAATCAATAATATTGAAAGTAAAAAAAAAAAAACTATTGAATTAATAAATAAAACCAAGAGTTGGTTTTATGAAAAAGCCAATAAAATAGATAAACCTTTGGTAAATTTGATCAAAAAAAAGAAAGAGGAAAATCAAATTGATAGTCTTACAAATGAAAAGGGGGATCTTACCACCAATGAAGAGGAAATTAGAGAAATAATAAGGATTTACTTTGCCCAACTTTATGCCAATAAATTTGACAACTTAAGTGAAATGGATGACTTCCTCCAAAAATATAGGCTCCCTAGATTAACAGAGGAGGAGATAAATTGCTTAAATTGTCCCATTTCAGAAAAAGAAATAGAACAAGCTATTAATCAACTCCCCAGGAAAAAATCCCCAGGACCAGATCGGTTCACATGTGCATTCTACCAAACACTTAAAGAGCAATTAGCCTCAATGTTATATAAATTATTTGAAAAAATAGGGGATGAAGGAGTCCTACCAAACTCCTTTTATGACACAGACATGGTACTGATACCTAAACCAGGTAGATCGAAAACTGAGAAAGAAAATTATAGACCAATCTCCTTAATGAATATTGATGCTAAAATCTTAAATAAGATATTAGCAAAAAGACTTCAGAAAATCATCTCCAGGATAATACACTATGATCAAGTAGGATTTATTCAAGAATGCAGGGCTGGTTTAATATTAGGAAAACTATTAATATAATTGACCATATTAATAATCAAATTAAGAAGAACCATATGATCATCTCAATAGATGCAGAAAAAGCATTTGACAAAATCCAACATCCATTCCTACTAAAAACTCTTGAGAGTATAGGAATAAATGGACTATTCCTTAGAATAATCAGGAGCATATATTTAAGACCTTCAGTAAGCATAATATGCAATAGAAATAAACTGCAACCTTTCCCAGTAAGATCAGGAGTGAAACAAGGTTGCCCACTATCACCATTACTATTCAATATAGTACTAGAAACGCTAACCTCGGCAATAAGAGCCGAGAAAGAGATTCAAGGAATTAGAGTAGGAAATGAGGAAATTAAACTATCACTTTTTGCAGATGACATGATGGTATACTTAGAGAACCCCAAAGACTCTGCTAAAAAGCTACTAGAAATAATTCAAAATTTCAGCAAAGTGGCAGGATACAAAATAAATCCACATAAATCCTCGGCATTTTTATATATCACTAACAAAATGCAACAGCAAGAGATACAAAGAGAAATTCCATTCCAAACAAATGTTGAGAGTATAAAGTATTTGGGAATCCATCTACCAAAGAAAAGTCAGGAATTATATGAGAAAAATTACAAAACACTTGCCACAAAAATAAAATCAGATTTAAATAATTGGAAAGACATTCAGTGCTCTTGGATAGGCTGAGCGAATATAATAAAGATGACAATACTCCCCAAACTAATCTATTTATTTAGTGCTATACCAATCAGACTCCCAAGAAACTATTTCAATGACCTAGAAAAAATAACAACAAAATTCATATGGAAGAATAAAAGGTCGAGAATTGCAAGGGAACTAATGAAAAAAAAAAAAAAAAAAAACTCAGAGGAAGGTGGTCTAAGTGTACCTGATCTAAACCTATATTATATAGCAGCAGTCACCAAAACCATTTGGTATTGGCTAAGAAATAGACCGGTAGATCAGTGGAACAGATTAGATACAAAGGACAAAAAAGGGTACATCTATAGCAATCTAATCTTTGACAAACCCAAAGATACCAACATTAGGGATAAAAATTCATTATTCAGAAAAAACTGTTGGGAAAACTGGAAATTGGTATGGCAGAAATTAGATATGGATCCACACTTAACACCATATACCAAGATAAGATCAAAATGGGTCCATGATTTAGGCATAAAGAGGGAGATAATAAATAGATTAGAGGAACAGAGGATAGTCTACCTCTCAGACTTGTGGAGGAGGAAGGAATTTATGACCAGAGGAGAACTAGAGATAATTATTGATCACAAAATAGAAGATTTTGATTACATCAAACTAAAAAGTTTCTGTACAAATAATACTAATGCAAACAAGATTAGAAGGGAAGTAACAAATTGGGAAAATATTTTTAAAAACAAAGGTTCTGACAAAGGTCTCATTTCCAAAATATATAGAAAACTGACCCTAATTTATAAGAAACCGAACCGTTCTCCAATTGATAAATGGTCAAAGGATATGAACAGACAATTCTCAGAGGAAGAAATTGAAACTATATCCACGGGACTTCCGGCCAAGATGGCGGCGTGGAGGCAGACAGCTGCTTGAGCTCCTCGTTTTCTCTCAGAACTTACTTCATGACAAGCCTCTGACTTAATGCTTGACCCAGAAAGAAATCCACAGATGATCACCAAGAGAAGACATCCTTGAAAGTCGCCAGAAAAGGTCTGTGTTTGTTCGGGGGAGGGTCAATCAGACTGGGCGCAGACTGAGGGCAAACAGCCAGAGCAAGACAGGCAGCTCACACAGCTCAGACCAGAGGGGGAGGGGTGTGATCTCTGCCATTTCTGTGAAAGGGCTTTTGCCCCAGTGTGGATGCTCCGTCTTGGCAGCAAGCCAGGAGCGGTGGAGAGGGTGTAAACACCGGAGGTGAAGATTAAAACCCCAGAAAGCCAGCGTCTCTCAGAGCCCGGCCACCCCCAACCCCCACCTGGACTGACTCGGTGCGTTCTCGGAGCCTCAGAGGGCAGACTCAGTACAGTCATTGCTGTTCTGTTAGTGGCTCTCTGCTGCGCTACCCCCAGTCTGTAGAGGAAGCCCATTAATACCATCCAGCCCCATCCCCCGCAAAACAGACCAATTGTTTCTCTTGTCAGTTTGTTTTCTTTGATTCCTACTCTGACAAAATGAACAAAAAATTCAAAAGGGCTCTAACCATTGACAGCTTCTGTGTGGAGAGGGAGCAGACTTCAAATGCTGAGGAGACTAGGAACAGAATGTCCCCAGATGTATCCCCTGGGAGGGATATAAGCTGCTCCTCAATACAAAAGAACCTCATAGAGGAAATCAAAAAGGCTCTCACAAGAGAGCTGGAAGAGAAATGGGAAAAGGAAAGAGAAGCTTGGCAAGAGAGCCTGGAGAAGTCATCCCATGCATTCAAAGACAGAATGGATAAAGAAATCAAATCATTGAGAAACAAGATTAGTGAGCTGGAAAAGGTAAACAACTCCAAAGAAAACAGGATTAGTGAGCTGGAAAAGGTAAACAACTCCAAGGAAAACAGGATTAGAGAGCTGGAAAAAGAAATCAGCTCTCAAAAAAATAAAATGGATAAAATGGAAAAAAATTCCATAGAAGATAAAAACTCAATTGGACAATTACAAAGAGATATAAAAAAAGTGAGTGAAGAAAATACATCATTGAAAATTAGACTGGAACAAGTAGAAATGAATGACTCAAGGAGAAACCAAGAGGGAGTCAAGCAAAACCAGAGAAATGAAACAATTGAAAAGACTGTCAAGTACCTTACCAGAAAGACAACAGACCTGGAAAACAGATCCAGGAGAGACAATTTGAGAATAATCGGACTCCCTGAAAAATGGGAGGAAAAAAAGAGCTTGGACACCATTTTCGAGGAAATTATCAAAGAGAACTGCCCAGACGTTTTGGAAACAGAGGGTAAAATAGACATTGAGAAAATTCATCGATCACCTACTGAAAGGGACCCTAAAATCAAAACGCCAAGAAATATAGTGGCCAAGTTCAAGAACCATCAGACAAAGGAAAAGATATTGGAAGCTGCTAGAAAAAAACAATTCAGATATGGAGGATCCACAATAAGGATAACACAGGATCTAGCAGCATCCACATTAAAAGAACGCAGGGCCTGGAACATGATATTCCGAAAGGCTAAGGAACTTGGTATGCAGCCAAGAATAACTTACCCAGCAAGAATGAGCATCGTTTTCCAGGGAAGAAGATGGACATTTAATGAAATAAATGAATTCCATCTATTTTTGATGAAAAAATCAGACCTACATAAGAGGTTTGATCTTCAAATACAGAACTCAAGAGACTTCTAAAAAAGGTAAAAAGAAATCTTGAGAACTATACTTCTGTCAAAAAATATGTAAAGAACATATGTACAATTTGTCTTAGAAACTAGAGGTGGAAAGGAGATTATATCATAAAAAAGTATAAAGTGGTGGTACTACATCTCATGAAGAGGCAAAGGTAACCTATTATATCTGAGAGAAAGAAAGGAGGGAGATGAACATAGCGTGTATCAATAGACATATTCGATTTATGGTGAAACTTCTTCCACTTCATTGAAAAGTGAAAGGGAAGGAGTAAGCTAAGGGGAAGGGAATACAGTAATTTCGAGGAAAAGGGGTAAAATAAGGGGAGGATCTTTAAGGTGGGGGAGGGATCCTAAAAAGGGAGGGCTGTGAAAAGCAAGTGGTGTTCACCAGTTTAATACTGGATAGGAGGGTAAAAGGGAAGGAAAGGGGAAAAGCATAAGCAGGGGTTAATAGGATGGCAAGCAATATAGAATTAGTCCTTCTAACCATAAATGTGAATGGGGCAAACTGCCTCATAAAGAGGAAGCAGTTAGCAGACTGGATTAAAAGTCAGAATCCTACTATATGTTGTTTACAGGAAACACACCTGAAACAGGATGAGACATTCAAACTAAAAGTAAAAGGGTGGAGCAGAATCTATTATGCTTCAGGCAAAACCAAAAAAGCAGGAGTAGCCATCCTCATCTCAGATCAAGCAAAAACAAAAATTGATCTAATTAAAAGAGATAAGGAAGGGCATTATATCCTGCTAAAGGGAAGCATCAATAGTGAAGCAGTATCAATATTAAACATGTATGCACCAAGTGGTGCAGCATCTAAATTCTTAAAAGAGAAATTAAGAGATGTGCAAGAGGAAATAGATAGCAAAACTATAATAGCGGGAGATCTCAACCTTGCTCTCTCAGAATTAGATAAATCAAACCACAAAATAAATAAGAAAGAAGTCAAAGAGGTAAATAGAATACTAGAAAAGTTTGATATGATAGATCTTTGGCGAAAGCTAAATGGAGACAGAAAGGAATATACTTTCTTCTCAGCAGTTCATGGAACCTATACAAAAATTGATCATATACTAGGGCATAAAAACCTCAAAATCAAATGCAGTAAGGCAGAAATAGTAAATGCATCCTTTTCAGACCATAATGCAATCAAAATAACATTTAATAAAAAGCCAGGAGAAAATAGACCAAAAAATAATTGGAAACTAAATAATCTTATACTAAAGAATGATTGGGTAAAACAGCAAATCATAGACATAATTAATAACTTCACCCAAGAAAATGACAATAATGAGACATCATACCAAAATGTGTGGGATACAGCCAAAGCAGTAATTAGGGGAAGTTTTATATCTCTACAGGCCTACTTGCATAAAATAGAGAAAGAGAGGGCCAACGAATTGGGTTTACAACTAAAATTGCTAGAAAAGGAACAAATTAAAAACCCTCAGACAAACACAAAACTTGAAATTCAAAAAATAAAAGGTGAGATTAATAAAATTGAAAGTAAAAAAACTATTGAATTAATTAATAAAACTAAGAGTTGGTTTTATGAAAAAACCAACAAAATAGACAAACCCTTAGTAAACCTGATTAAAAAAAGGAAAGAGAAAAAGCAAATTGATAGTCTTGAAAATGAAAAGGGTGAACTCACCACTAATGAAGAGGAAATTAGAACAATAGTTAGGAGCTACTTCGCTCAACTTTATGCTGATAAATTCGATAACTTAAATGAAATGGAAGAATACCTTCAAAAATATAGCTTGCCCAGATTAACAGAGGAAGAAGTAAGTAGTCTAAATAGTCCCATCTCAGAAAAAGAAATAGACCAAGCTATAAACCGACTTCCTAAGAAAAAGTCCCCAGGACCAGATGGATTTACAGGTGAATTCTACCAAACATTTAAAGAACAACTAACTCCAATGCTATGTAAACTATTTGAAAAAGTAGGGATTGAAGGAGTCCTACCAAATTCCTTCTATGACACAGACATGGTACTGATACCTAAACCAGGTAGATCGAAAACTGAGAAAGAAAACTATAGACCAATTTCCTTAATGAATATTGATGCTAAAATCTTAAATAAGATATTAGCAAATAGACTTCAGAAAATCATCCCCAGGATAATACACTATGACCAAGTGGGATTTATACCAGGAATGCAGGGCTGGTTTAATATTAGGAAAACTATTAGTATAATTGACCATATTAATAATCAAATTAATAAAAACCATATGATCATCTCAATAGATGCAGAAAAGGCATTTGATAAAATCCAACATCCATTCCTACTAAAAACGCTTGAGAGTATAGGAATAAATGGACTATTCCTTAAAATAATAAGGAGCATATATTTAAAACCTTCAGTAAACATCATAAGTAATGGTGATAAACTAGAACCTTTCCCTGTAAGATCAGGAGTGAAACAAGGTTGCCCACTATCACCATTACTATTCAATATAGTACTAGAAACTCTAGCCTTGGCAATAAGAGCCGAGAAAGAGATCCAAGGAATTAGAGTAGGAAATGAAGAAATCAAATTGTCACTTTTCGCAGATGACATGATGGTATACTTAGAGAACCCCAAAGACTCTGCTAAAAAGCTATTAGAAATAATTCAGAATTTTAGCAAAGTCGCAGGATACAAAATAAATCCACATAAATCCTCAGGATTTTTATACATTACCAACACAATCCAACAGCAAGAGATACAAAGAGAAATTCCATTCAAAATAACAGTCGATAGTATCAAATATTTGGGTATATATCTACCAAAGGAGAGTCAGGAATTATATGAGCAAAATTACAAAACACTTGCCACAAAAATAAAGTCAGATTTAAATCATTGGAAAGACATTCAATGTTCTTGGATAGGCCGAGCGAATATAATTAAGATGACAATACTCCCCAAACTAATCTATTTATTTAGTGCTATACCAATCAGACTCCCAAGAAACTATCTTAATGACCTAGAAAAAATAACAACAAAATTCATATGGAAGAATAAAAGGTCGAGAATTGCAAGGGAACTAATGAAAAAAAAGTCAGAGGAAGGTGGTCTAAGTGTACCTGATTTAAAGCTATATTATAAAGCAACAGTCACCAAAACCATTTGGTATTGGCTAAGAAATAGACTAGTTGATCAGTGGCATAGGTTAGGTTCACAGGACAAGATAGTGAATAAAAATAGCAATCTAATCTTTGACAAACCCAAAGATCCCAAATTTTGGGATAAGAATTCATTATTTGACAAAAACTGCTGGGAAAACTGGAAATTAGTATGGCAGAAACTAGGCATGGACCCACATTTAACACCACATACTAAGATTAGATCAAAATGGGTCCAAGATTTAGGCATAAAGAACGAAATCATAAATAAATTGGAGGAACATGGGATGGTTTACCTCTCAGACTTGTGGAGGAGGAAGGAGTTTGTGTCCAAGGGAGAACTAGAGACCATTATTGATCACAAAATAGAACATTTTGATTACACCAAATTAAAAAGTTTCTGCACAAACAAAACTAATGCAAACAAGATTAGAAGGGAAGTAACAAATTGGGAAAAAATTTTTACAGTTAAAGGTTCTGATAAAGGCCTCATCTCCAAAATATACAGAGAATTGACTTTAATTTATAAGAAATCAAGCCATTCTCCAATTGATAAATGGTCAAAGGATATGAACAGACAATTTTCAGATGATGAAATTAAAACTATTTCCACTCATATGAAAGAGTGTTCCAAATCACTATTGATCAGAGAAATGCAAATTAAGACAACTCTGAGGTATCATTACACACCTGTCAGATTGGCTAAGATGACAGGAACAAATAACGATGAATGTTGGAGGGGCTGTGGGAAAACTGGGACACTGATGCATTGTTGGTGGAGTTGTGAAAGAATCCAACCATTCTGGAGAGCAATCTGGAATTATGCCCAAAAAGTTATCAAAATGTGCATACCCTTTGACCCAGCCATACTACTACTGGGCTTATACCCCAAGGAACTACTAGAGAAGGGAAAGGGTCCTGTATGTGCCAAAATGTTTGTGGCAGCCCTTTTCATAGTGGCTAGAAACTGGAAGATGAATGGATGTCCATCAATTGGAGAATGGTTGGGTAAACTATGGTATATGAATGTTATGGAATATTATTGTTCTATAAGAAATGACCAACAGGAGAAATACAGAGAGGCTTGGAGAGACTTACATCAACTGATGCTGAGTGAAACGAGCAGAACCAGAAGATCTTTATACACTTCAACAATGATACTGTATGAGGATGTATGCTGATGGAAGTGGATTTCTTCAACATAGAGAAGAGCTAATCCAATTCCAATTGATTAATGATGGACAGAACCAGCTACATCCAGAAAAGGAACACTGGGAAATGAATGTAAACTGTTACTTTTACCTTCTGAATCCAATTCTTCCTGTGCAACAAAAAAATTCGGTTCTACACACATATATTGTATCTAGAATATACTGTAATATATTTAACATATATAAGACTGCTTGCCATCTGGGGGAGGGGGTTGGGAGAGGAAGGGAAAAAAATCTGAACAGAAGTAAGTGCAAGGGATAATGTTGTAAAAAATTACCCATGCATATGTAATGTCAAAAAATGTTATAATTATAAAATAAAATAAAAAATTTAAAAAAAAAAAAAAAAAAAAAAAAAGAAACTATATCCACTCACATGAAAGAGTGTTCCAAATCACTACTGATCAGAGAAATGCAAATTAAGACAACTCTGAGATATCACTACACACCTGTCAGGTTGGCTAAGATGACAGGAACAAATAATGATGAATGTTGGAGGGGATGTGGGGAAACTGGGACACTAATACATTGCTGGTGGAGTTGCGAAAGAATACAGCCATTCTGGAGAGCAATCTGGAATTATGCCCAAAAAGTTATCAAACCGTGCATACCCTTTGACCCAGCAGCGCTACTACTGGGCTTATATCCCAAAGAAATACTAAAGAGCGGAAAGAGGCATATATGTGCCAAAATTTTTGTGGCAGCTCTTTTTGTTGTAGCTAGAAACTGGAAGATGAATGGATGTCCATCAGTTGGACAATGGTTGGGTAAATTATGGTATATGAAGGTTATGGAATATTATTGTTCTGTAAGAAATGACCAGCAGGAGGAATACAGAGAGGCCTGGAGAGACTTAAATCAACTGATGCTGAGTGAAATGAGCAGAACCAGAAGATCACTGTATACTTTAACAACAATACTGTATGAGGATGTATTCTGATGGAAGTGGAAATCTTCAACATAACGAAAAGCCAACTCACTTCCAGTTGATCAATGATGGACAGAGGTAGCTACACCCAGAGAAGAAACACTGGGAAGTGAATATAAATTGTTAGCACTAATATCTGTCTGCCAAGGTTCCATGTACCTTCCGAATCTAATGTTTATTGTGCAACAAGGAAATGGTATTTACACACATATATTGTATCTAGGTTATATTGCCTGTCATCGGGGGAGGGAATAGAGGGAGGGGGGGATAATTTGGAAAAATGAATACAAGGGATAATATTATAAAAAATAAAAAAAAAATTAAAAAAAAGAAATCAAACCATTCTCCAATTGATAAATGGTCAAAGGATATGAACAGACAATTCTCAGATGATGAAATTGAAATTATATCCACTCATATGAAAGAGGGTTCCAAATCACTACTGATCAGAGAAATGCGAATTAATACAACTCTGAGATACCACTACAAACCTGTCAGATTGGCTAAGATGACAGGAACAAATAATGATGAATGTTGGAGGGGATGTGGGAAAACTGGGACACTGATAAATTGTTGGTGGAGTTGTGAAAGAATCCAGCCATTCTGGAGAGCAGTTTGGAACTATGCCCAAAAAATTATCAAACTGTGCATACCCTTTGATCCAGCATTGCTGCTATTGGGCTTATATCCCAAAGAAATACTGAGGAGGGAAAAGGGACCTGTATGTGCCAAAATGTTTGTGGCAGCTCTTTTCATAGTGGCTAGAAACTGGAAGATGAATGGATGTCCATCAATTGGAGAATGGTTGGGTAAATTATGGTATATGAAGGTTATGGAATATTATTGCTCTGTGAGAAATGACCAGCAGGAGGAATACAGAGATGCTTGGAGAGAGTTACATCAACTGATGCTGAGTGAAATGAATAGCATCAGAAGATCGCTGTATACTTCAATGTTGTATGACGATGTATTCTTATGGAAGTGGATATCTTCTACATAAAGAAGATCCAACTCACTTCCATTTGATCAAGGATGGACAGAAACCACTACAACCAGAGAAGGAACACTGGGAAGTGAATGTAAACTGTTAGTACTACTGTCTATCTACCCAGGTTACCTATACCTTCAGAATCTAATACTTAATGTGCAACAAGAAAATGGTATTTACACACATATATTGTATCTAGGATATACTGTAACATATGTAAAATGTGTGGGATTGCCTGTCATCTAGGGGAGGGAATAAAGGGAGGGAGGGGATTATTTGGAAAAATGAATACAAGGGATAATGTTTAAAAAAAATTACTCATGCATATATTCTGTCACAAAAATTATAAAGGAATAAAATTAATTAAAAACAATTTTAGAATTTCAAGTTTATTATTTGATTGAGGGTTTGTAATTTGCTCTTTTTCTAGCTTTTTACGTTGCACACCCAATTCATTGATCTTTTCTTTCTCTAATTTATTCAAATAAGCCTCTAGAGAGATAAAATTTCCCCTTATTACCGCTTTGGGTAAATCCCACAATTTTTTGAATGTTGTCTTATTGTTGTGATTCTCTTGGATGAAATCAATAATTGCGTCTATGATTTCCATTTTCACCCATTCATTCTTTAGGATTAAATTACTTTTTTGGTCTTTTTACCCCTAGCTTTCTGTTGAATATAGTTTTCATTACATCGTGATCTGAAAAGAATGTATTTATGATTTCTGCCTTTCTGCATTTAATTTTGAGGTATTTATGTCTTAATATATGGTCAATTTTTGTATAGGTTCTATGAACCACTGAGATACTCCTTTCTGCCTCCATTCAATTTTCTCCTAAGATCTATAATCACTAACTTTTTCAAATATTCTAGTTGTTCTTTAACTTATTTCTTATTTGTTTTGTGATTTGATTTATCTAATTCTGAAAGTGCAAGGTTGAGATCTCCAACTGTTATAGTTTTGCTGTCTATTTCTTCTTACAACTCTCTTAACTTTTCTTTTAAGGAGTTAGATGCTATACAACTTGGTGCATATATGGTTAGTATTGATATTGCTTCATTATCCGTGGTACCCTTTAGCAAGATATAGTTTCCTTCCTTATCGCTTTTAATTAGATCAATTTTTTTCTTTTGCTTGTTCTGAGATAAGGATGGCTACTGATCCTTTTTTGTTTTTCTTTACTTCATTTGAAGCATAATAGATTCTGCTCCAGCCTTTTACCTTTACATTGTATATATTACCCTGTTTAAATGTTTTTCCTGTAAACAACATATTTAGGGTTCTGGCTTTTGATCCAGTCTGCTATCCACCTATGCTTTATGGGAGATTTCATCCCATTCACATTTACAGTTAAAATTTCTAATTCTTTATTTCCTGCTATTTTATTATCCCCCAAAATATGCTTTTTTTTTTCTTTTCTTTCCATTCTTACTCCCCGTCCCAGTATTAAACTTCTGGGCACCACTTGCCTCACACAGCTATCCCTCTTTAGAATCCCTCCCACCCCATTTGAATCCCTTCCCCTTTCTTGTACCTTTACCTTATTACTCTTTTCCTTTTCCATTTTCCTCTCCCAATTTTTAATTAGATGAGAGAAGTTTCTCTGTAAACCAAACATATCAATTATTTTCTCTTTGAGAAAAATCTGAGGAGCAAAAGATTCACACAATGTTCCTCCCCCATCCCTAAATTTTTAGATATGATAGGTTTCCTTTGCCTCTTTGTGGGATGTATTTTCCCTCTTTTGATCTAACCTTTTCTGATACTATCCTCTTTCCATTTCTATTTCTTTTTTATATTTTATATTATATATCTTATATCAGTAGAATCAAATTATAAATGCACTTTTTATGTATATCCATAGTTCTCAAGGATTCTTTTTTACCTTTTTCTGCTTCTCTTGAGTCCTGTAGTTAGAGGTCAATTTTTTTTTGTTTATTTCTGTTTTTTTCATTAGAAACAAATGGAATTCACTTCATCCCTGGAAGAAAATGCTCAGCTTAGCTGGGTTGTTTATTCTTGGTTTCATTCCAAGTTCTTTTGCTTTTCAGAATATTATATTCCAGGCCCTTCTATCCTTTAATATGGAACCAGCTAGATCCTAAGAGATTCTTGTTGTGGCTCCTTAGTATTTGAATGTTTTTGTTTGTTTGTTTGTTTGTTTGTTTTCTAGCTGCTTGTAATATTTTCCTTAGTCTGATAGTTCTGAAATTTAGCCAAATATTCCTTGGAGTTTTTATTTTGGTGTCTCTTTTAGAAGGTGTTCAATGAATTCTTTCAATGTCCATTTTACCTTCTGATTCTATAACATCTGGGCAGTTCTATTTGATGATTTCCTGAAAAAAAGGGTTTAGGGTTTTTGTTTTTTTTTTCATCATGCCTTTCAGGAAGCCCTAATAATGCTTAAATGATCTCTCCTAGATGTATTTTCCAGATCTGTTGTTTTTCCCAAGTGGATATTTAACATTTTTTTTTCTATTTTTATTTTTTTTTTTTGTTTTGCTTGATTGATTCTTGATGTCTCAATGAGTCATTCATTTCCAATTGTTCTGTTCTTATTTTTAATGAGTTATTTTCTTCATTAACTTTTTTTGCTTCTTTTTTTATATGTCCAAATGAGTTTTTAAATGAGTTGTTTTGTTTTATGGATTCTTTTTTTCCATTTCACTAAATTTTTTTAATGAGTTATTTTCTTTTTCCAATTCACAAATCCTACTTTCCTGGGAGTTCTTTACCTTTTCCAATTCACAAATTCTGTTTCCCTGGGAGTTCTTTACCTTTTCTAATTCACATTTCAGAAATATTGTTTGCTTTTTCCACTTTATGAAAATTTTTCTTTTAATGAGTTATATGTCTTTTCCTTGCTCTCTTGCTAAGCTTCTCTTTCCTTTCCCCATTTTTCTTCTGCTCTCTTTTTATATCTTTTATAATTTCTTCTAAGAGAGCCTTGTGTGATAGGGACCAGGATATATACTCTTTTGAATTTTTGTCTGGAGACTGCCTGCTATTAGTCTCTTCAGGATTGGAAATCTGCTCTCTCATCTATAATTAGCCTTTGCTTTGCCTTTTTTACTTATTTTTTAAAAAGCCCTTGGGGTCTGTCTTCAGGGCAAGGAGGTTCCCAGATTCCTATAAAATAGGGACAGATGGACAATAGCTGACCTGGGAATAGGCTGCAAAGAGCAGCTGAGTTGTGGAAGTGTGATTGCCCTAGGGAGACTCATGAACTGCAGAATGTGACTGCACAGCTGAGTTGTGGCCATGCTGAGTCACTTCCAGTGCTAGGTTGGTGTGGTTAGGTCCAGTGAAAGTCTGGCTTTTTGGGATATACTCTGCCTTTGGCATTTGTGTAACTGCTGATCTAGTGCTTTGCAACCAAATCAGAGCAGCCAAACTATGGTTGAGTCCTCCCTGCAAATTCTCCACTCATAGAGACTTCACCTTGCCCCTGGTCTGCTCAGCATGTGCTAGTCTCTGTGTTCTGACTCCCTGCCTGTGCTGGCCTCCTCATGCCTGATCAAGACAGACCTTTTCTGGTGATCTTCCAGATTATCTTTGGCTGGTAAATTTTCATACTCCCAGTATTCCTGGATTCTACCAGTCAAGCACTATTTCAGAGGCTGAATTTGCTAATCACTAATGAGGGTAGAAGGAGAGCTCAGAATGAATCTTTTTTCCTATCTGCCATCTTGGCTCCTCCCCTCTAGTATTTTATTTTTCAAACAAACATAAAGATAGGTTTGAAAATTTGTTATTGTAAAATTTTATATTCCTAATTTTATCTTTCTCCTTCTGTTATCTCACCTTCTTTAAGGCTATGAATAATCTGATACAGCTTATAGATGTACAGTGCTTTTAAATATGGTTCCATTTTTGTCATGTGGTACAAGAAAAATCAAATGAAATGGGGGAAACATGAGAAAGAAAAAAAATAGTAAAAATACTATGCTTTGATCCATATTCAATCTCCATAGTTTTCTTATTGGATGGATGCAGAAGTAATTTTCCATCCTGAGTCTATTGAAATTGTCATGTATAGCCACATTGCTCAGAAGAGATAAGTTAATTATACTTCATTATCATACAACCTTGCTGTTACTGTGTACAATGTTCTGATCACTTCATTCAGCATCAGTTTATGTAATCCTTTTCAGACTTTTCTGAAATCATTCTGCTTATCATTTCTTATTGAACAATAATATTCCATTACATTCATATGCCATAACTTATTCAGCCATTGCCTAATTGATGGGCAAGTACTCAATATACAATTCTTTGCTACCACAAAAAGAGCTGTTACAAACATTTTTTTTTTTTGCAATTGTGAGTGCTATTCTCTTTTTTAGATCTTTTTAGGATACATATTCAATAGTGACACTGCTAGATCAAAGGATATGCAGTTTTGTAAAGCTCTGGGCATAACTCCTAATTGCTTTCTAGAATAGTTGAATCCATCTACAAGTCCATCAACAATTAGGCTGTATTTCTTTAGCCATGGAGTTAGGCCAAAAACTCAGGCAGCAGCTGATAGCCTTACATACTATTAAAATGCATAGTAATAGGTCAATTGTGAAAGAAGTGAATTTCTAAGCCAAGTAGCCACAGATAAGAAATGGAAGCAAAATAGGAAGCCTGAACTATGACTGGGATCAGGGAACTTTTTCCCAGACATAGTGGGGCTGGGAATATGGGCTGGGCTAGCTATGGAAACACCACCTATTATGACTAGAATGAGGCTATGTTAAAACTGGTTTTAGGTTAAAGGACAGGAAGATAAGGTATATCATCTTATCTTCATGAGTGTATGTTTTATGCTAGGAAAGAAAATAATGGATCATCTTCCTATTCTGCTTGATTGAGTTTCAGTTTATCTGTTCTTCATAGATAATATAACTAAAGGAAACATTAATCTCTTAGTTTTGATGAACAAAACTCAGGAATTCAAGCAGCCTCAAAGAATAGATATAGTGTCTAAGCAGTAATTTGTGGCCACAATATACACTCACTAACTTACAAGTCAAAGAAGAATCTATATGAAGAAAAATCAATAAAATGAGTCAAGATAATGAGTTCAGTGACTCAATAATAATGATTTTCATCATCTGAAGGATCTTCTTATAGAAGAGACATTTTATGGCAAACTATGCATTGTTCTTTTATATATAGTTGTCTGAAGGTTGTAGAATATGTCTTTGATACAATGAACTATATAAAGAATTCTTACTTCCTACACAGCATTGAGATTCTGAAGAAATAGATATATTAACTAAAAATTAAGAGAAATTAGCAGTATGTACAATGATGGTGTGTGTGTATAGACATATAAAATATATTTATAATAAATGTGTATAAATATATGTACATATATTTTCTTGTATAAGAAAGCTAAAATTATAAAGAAAGTTTGGTGGCTAAGAGAAGTTGGCATTGCCATTATAAACACAAATGTTCTGTAGTCCCTACCCAGATTTTGAAAATTTATACTCTGAATTATCCCTGGCATGGGATATTTCATCCATTCATTATATCATTTTAAAGAAAGTCACTGTTCTCTATTCCATGTCATCTAATGTGATTTTTTAGCATAGTCAGCTAATTATTTTATGTGAGTTTTGTACATAGTAAAATCCTCGAAATGACTCCAAATCAAGGGGAAGGATACATATATATGAGGAAGTGAGGTTTATATATTACAATGAAAACAGCCCCGATTTTGAAGGTCTAAGCCCTGAGTTCAAATCTTCTCTATAATTTACTGCTTGCTCAACCTTGAGCAATTTTAATTTCTCTGATAGTTTCTTCATGTGTTATTTGATGTTCTTAGACTAAATGAATTCAAATATCACCATAAATTGTAAATTTTGCTCATGTGAAGCAATCCAATAGACATTATAACTGCCTTAATCAAAAGAGTGGATTGCATGTCATTTAAGCAGTCTCATTTAATTCCACTGTCCTCTACACATAGACCAGTGTCTTTAACTTTATTTCAGTGTCTCCATCCTCTAAATCTGATCTCAGAGTATACCTCGATCAAAAAAATTTTTACAAATAATCAAATAGAGCTTACTTCAATAGACAGTTTATGGAATGTGCTTAATCAATATTGTATTCTTTTATTATACTTTAAATTTCTGAACTTGGATATAATAAAATTTAATGTTCTATAGTCACTATATATGTCTATTGCTTAGGAATTTTCTTGACTGTATTTGGATCTTTTTCAAGTATTGAACAAACCTATGGTATAGTAGATAAAAATGTGTTATTTAAGGTGGTTTCCATTTTAAGTATTTTATAACATTTCTTTCCTTTTACAAACAACTTGGTCCTTTCTCATATCAATGGACAAAATGACAATTCTAGCCTTAGCCTCTTTTCTCCAGAAATTCTCTCTTGAATTTCCTTTACATTACACTATGAAGTCCTGCAGGTTCTTCGAGTATGTGATTCTGCCTTTAAAGTCAGTGAAATCACCATCAACAGCAGGTACATGCAGAGATGTTGAAGGACATGAAAATGAATCTCTACAAAAAAACAGTGACATAAACTGCCTTTTCCATGAACCCATAGCATGATTAGAGGAAAATAATGAAAGTCCACATAGATATTTTAACATTTTTAAAGCAAGTCAATTTATTTCTTTTTATACTTCCTTTAAGTTTTTCTTTGATGGTAACTTAATAAACCCAGATTTTTTTTTTGACAGGGAGAGATCAAAGACTTTATTATTTGCATGATTCTACCTTTTAAAAATCCTTTCAACATTGTTCTAGCTTACATTAAAAAAACAACTTAAATTTAATATTTAATATTGTATTTTCATTTTTGTAAAGAAAAGGGAATACACAATAATTTAAGTTCACTATTTACAGTGTGGCAGTGGGAAATACCCATGTCTTTCTTTCATTATTGTCTTTTTTATTTCTATTTTTTTCAGACTGAGATAGAGATGAGAATTGTAAAAAGAAAGAGGCATTTTCCTATCATTTGATTGTAAATTGGAATGATCTATATAGAACATATATAATAAATTGCAACTTTGTAAATATTATATGTAAAGAAATCCCCAGAATCATTATTTTAAATTTTAAAACACTTTTGTACACTTTTAAAACTATTCTTGTTGGAAGACTTGAGTTCAAATTTTGGCACAGACAGATTGTGACATTATCACCAAATCATTTAACCTCCAAAGTTTCCAGAAAATTCTTTAAAACTATGCTTTAAAAGCAGGTATAGACCTGAAATGGCAGAATGAATTATCTTGAAAGGAAGGAAGGAGAAATTTATTGAACATTTATTCCATAAGGATGTTCAAGGAAGACTACAAACTCTGGTGTGAGGGATGTCCTACTTAACCAGGTTTTTACCCTTTCATGTTCAACTGGTCACCTAACTCCTAGTTGTGATTCAGAGAAGCCATAACATGTGTAGTAGCCACAATTTGTTAAAACATTTTGGTAGCTGAGCTAAAACCAGGTTGATGGTAACCAACAGGTTTAAACCCATTGCTTAGTTGGGGTGGTGAGTGGTAACTACCTTAAGCATATAAAGGCTATTCTTGTTGAAATGGGAAGAAGAGAAAAAAATTTCCCAGTTGTTATGAATGGAGTAACAAAAAGGCACTGTGAAGTGTTTAGAGAGTGGTCAGACACTGAATATGCCAAGGTCATTCACTTCATCCCAACCCATTGACAGTTGTTTTAATTTTTGTCTTGCCATAGGACTCCTGTGACTAAAGACAGATTTTACAGAATTCTGCCTTACATAAATCCAGTTTATATGTGAGTCAAAAGACATCACATGTACCATTTACTATTTTAATCTATCTTAAAGTCTGCTTGCAGCAGACAAGTAATGACATGTTAGGTGTGAATACGTTGTGATCTGTAGCAGGTAGCTCAAGACACAGGGTTCTCTTCTCACTGAAATGAAACAACAGTGGTATTTGACAGCTACTATAGGGAGGGGGAAAGGGGCTGAACACCCTTATTAAAGAATTGGCTTGTTCACCTCCTAGCTTGAAGAGGGATTAGAAAAAATGTCCCCAAATTGTCTGCTTCACCGTACCTAACCCTATCCTGCTTACTTCAGAAGTTGATGATCCTGTCCTGATATGGAAACACAAAAATTATGTAAAGCAAAGATGATTTCATTGGTATATGGAATGTATATCACATTGTGGATAACAAGAGTACAGTGGACCTAAAAGACAAATGGATCCTCTTTTATTAGAAATCACCAGGTATCATATCCAAATAATAGTTCTGAGTGAAATAAAGCTGATAATAAAAATCAGCTTACTGAAGTTGAAACCATAATAATGGGAAATAAAATGGAAATAACAGGAAGTATCATTTTGCTGACATAGTTTACTATGAAAACTAATCTATTTAACAAACTTGTATGCCTTCCAAAAGTATTAAACAGCAGTCTCAATATATTGTGACTGCAACTTGCATAAAGGCACCATGCCATCCTCATCAGCACCATCATGCTCCCACCACAGCTAAATCTGAAGAGAATAAAGAAACACACACACACACACACACACACACACACACACACACACACACACACACATATATATATATATATATTTATATACATATGATATATGTATGCATGTATGTGTGTATATATATGTATATATATACATATACATATATATATATATATATATATATATACACACACATATATACATAGGTGTGTTTATAAAGACTTGAAGATCCTCATCATCTATGTGCTGATAGACAAGCTCAAAATTCTAAGAGATTTTAATGTCAGACTAGGCATAGACTAACAGGAGTGATAGAGAGTCCTTGGAGGTAATAGGGTCAAAAACAACAATAAATCTATCACTGCTGAAGACTTATATGTCTCGAACTTCTCATGATCAACTATGCTTTCTGTTTACCTAAAAGCATTAAACTTTGTGGATACACCTTAGCAGTAAACACTGGCATTTAATAAACTATGTCATTATAAAAAGAAAACACAGACAGAATGTGAGACTGATGAAAGCCATGTATGATATAGAATGCTAGAATGATCATAGACATTTTCTCAAAAGCAAATATCCACATTCAACAAAAGTGGGACCCCCATACAAGACAATTACTAGAATATTTAATTTTAACAAATTGTTATACTTTTCTGTGGGTAAATAGTTTTCCTTGGAAGGAAAACTGAGCCAATACATATTTTGTAGCAGTGGAACAGCAAAGAAGTAGGCAGCATTGTATTAACTTAGCTGGGCCAGCTCTTACAACGTTAATATTGGTTTGACAAAAATGATGAGAAAATTCAGAAGATACTAAGTGAAAAACAAGAACTCCATAATGTTTACCAGCAGGAATGTTTGTCAATCTCTAAGAAGGGAACATTTAATAATATTAAATGTAAAGTTCAAGTGAAGTTTGGAGAGATGCAATCTTGCCTCAGCAGGAAGACACATGAGATTGAGCTTTATGTTAACAGTAAAAACACAGAGTGGTTTTATAATATCCTTATGGCTTTTGTGGACCAAAGATCTATGGTGCATTCAATTACTCAATGCTGATTGAGCCACCTGGATTAGTGATAAAAACCTGATCATGGAGAGATGGACTAAATATTTCCACATCTTTCTCAATAGATCATCATCAATTAATTCTATATTCCTTGAGTTTATACCTCAGATTGAAACCAATCCTTCCCTAGCCTGTTGAAGAAGAGGTTTGAAATGACAGTAGGTTCTTTTTGTGTGTCATGGTTTTTAGTGCTGATTCCATTCCAACTGAGATTTACAAAGCAGATAGTTTAATATTCATATAAAAGATAATTGAATTTTTTCAGATTATATATGTGAGATATATATATATATATATGTATATATATATATATATATATATATATATATATATATATATATGTATACATACATATATAAACTCTAGGAGAAATATCAGAAGTAAACAGAGAAGTAAAAGATGGAACTGGTATACAATAGTGATATACTTCTTTGGGCAACCACATTTTGCCATGAACTTTTACAAACATTCATGACTGACAAAATCAAAGGCCTTGATCACATTTTATTTTTATTTGCATTTTAGTCACTTTGCAACAGAAAACACACACAAAAAAGAAATGACAGTTTTTTAAAATTATACTTTAATATGAAATCAGTTTGTCACTTCTCATTCCCTAGAAGAGGATAACATTTTTCATTATGGATCCACCCTAATAGTCTTAGATCATTACCTTGATCCAAAATAGTTTACTTTTTCAGTTGATCATCCTTATAATATTGCTATTACTGTGTATGATATCATCACTTTGCATCAGTTCATGTATGTCCGCCAAGGTTTTCTGAAACCATCCTGCTAATAATTTAGTAAAACACAATAAGATTCTATTACAACTATATGTATGACAATAATTCAGGCACTCCCAAATTGATGGGAATCCCCTCAATTTCCAAATCTCTTCCAATGCAAAGAATTGTTATTTTTTTTAATAGAACCCCCTTGTCCTTTTGTTAATTGCTTTGACTTGCAGATCTAGCATTATTATTTCTGAGTAAAAGTATCCACACAATTTTATAGCTTTTTGGGAAAATTTACAAATTACTTTCTAAGAATGATTGCATTAGTTGATAATTCCAACAGTAGTGAATTAGAGTCCCAATTATTCTATGTGCTCTCCAGCTTTGTCATTTTCCTTTTTTATTAAACCATGTGATATTGTGACATGGTACTTTAGAGATGTTTTCATTTGAATTTCTCTGACCAGCATTAATCTAGATAATTAGATGACTGATAGCTTTGACTTATTCTTCAGAAAATGTCCTGTTCATATACTTGGAACATTTATCAAGTGGAAATCACTCTCATTTTTATTAGTTTGAAAGTTTTCCATATATTTGAGAAATGAGGGATTTATCAGAGAAACTTATTTTGACATTTTTTCCAGTTTGATATTTTTCTTTTAATCTTCGTTGGATTGATTTTGCTTGTGCAAACACTTAAAATTAATATAAAGAAAGTGTTTTATTTTAATAGCTGCTATCTCTTCTATATTTTATTTTGCCATAAAATCTTCTCATTTCCATATATCAATAGGTACATTTACATTCTCCTTTAATTTATTTATTATATCACCATGTATAATTCATTTATACATTTTAAATTTTTCTTGGTATATGGTGTGAGATTTTTGGCTTATGCCTTGTTTCTTTCAAACTGGTTTCAAGTTTTCCAAGTATTTTATTTTTCAGATGTTGAGATGTTATCGCTAAGCATGGATGTTTGAGTTATAAACATTCAATTACTATAGCAGCTTACTTCTCAGTATTGTGTATCTAATCTCTTCCACTGATCCACCACTCTGCTTTTCTTCTGATATCTACTGCTTTGTAATACAATTTGAATTCAGGGATCATTAGGGTACCTTCCTTAATATATTTTATTTATTTTATTGATATTCTTACATTGTTCTTCTAATGATTGTTCTTCCAGGAAAAAAAAAATCATTACTATTTTTTCTAGCTTTATAAAATAGTTCTTTGGTAATTTTATTGATATAATATTGACTATATAAATTAACTTTTGTAGAATTGTCATTTTTATTATATTAGCTTATTATTGTTACTTATTATATTATTCATGAGTAATTAATATTTATCCAACTGTTTAGAACTATATTTATTTTTATGAAAAAATTGTAATTGTGTTTATGTAATCTATGGGTTTGTCTTGGTAGGTAGACTCCCAAGAGTTTTATATATTCCACAGTGATTTTGAGTGGAATTTTTTTTCTAACTCTTCTAGAAAGGTTTTGCTTGTATTATATAGAAATTTTGATAATTTATATGAATTACTTTGCTGCAACTTTGCTGATATTATTAAATACAACTAGTATTTCATATATTATTTGTATTAAATTATTTCCTTTTTATTTGAATTATGCTTTATGTTACCCATAGTATTATATCCCCTACAAATTATTTATTTTGCTCATTGTCAATTCTTCATTTTGTGTGTGTTATTTTTACCACTGTAATTTCTAGTATAGTATTAAATAAATGTGGTACAAGTGATTGATCTCTTGACTCATACCAGATCTTTTTAATCAGTAGACTAGTTTCAATGAAATAGGTTAGATACACATGACACAAAAATCAATGACTAGTAATCTAGAGTTTAATAAATCTCAAAACTTTAGCTTCTGTGATCAGAACTCACTATTTCATAAAATTGCTGGGAAGCTGGAAATAATGTGAGAGAAACTTGGCATAGACTTACATCTGACACTCCACACCAAAATAAGGTTAAAATGGCTATATGATTTTGGGATAAAAGGTGATAATGTAAGCAAATTAGGAGCATAAGGGATAGTTTACTTTATAGATTTTTGAAAAAGGGAGAAACTTCTGACCAAAGGTGAACTAGAGAACACTATGAGATACAAAATGGATAACTTTGATTACACTAAATTAAAAAAATTTTTGCACAAATAAAACCAGCACATCCAAGATTAAAAGGGAAGTAGAAAGTTGGGGAAATATTTTCATTGTCAGTGTTTATAATAAAGAATTCATTTCTAAAATATAAAAAAAGATCTGAGTCAAATTTATAAAAATAAAAATCATTCTTCAATGGAGAAGTGGTCAAATTATATGAAAAGAATTCTCAGATGAGTAAATTAAGGCCATCTGTAGCCATATTAAAATGCTTTAAATCACTATTTGGTTATAGAAATGCAAATTAAATAACTGAACTACCAATTTCTCAGATTGGCTTAATTGACAGGAAAAGATAATGATATATCAGAGGAGAAGTGAGAAAACTGAGATACTCATGCTTTGTTGGTGGAATTGTGAAGTAAAGCAATTGTTCTGGAGAAATATTTGGAACTATGCTTACAAAAATATACAACTTTTCATAACCCTTTGATCCAGAAGTGCCACTACTGTGTTTGCATCCCAAGAAATCATAAAAAAGGGGAAAAGATCTGCATATTCAAAAGTGTATGTAGAAGCTCTTTTTGGTATGGCAAAGAAATACTAAATGAGTAGATACCCATTAATTGGGGAATGTCTGAATAGGTTGTGGTATATGAAAGTAATGGAAGGTTATTTTCTTTTTTTATATATAGCTTTTTATTTAAATATATATGCATGGGTAATTTTACAGCACTGACAATTGCCTTTTGTTCCAATTTTTCCCCTAATTCCCCCACCCCCCTCCCCAGATGGCAGGTTGACCAATACATATTCATTATGGTAAAGTATAAATTAAATATTATATATGTATTCATGTCCAAATAGTTATTTTGCTGTACGAAAGGAATCAGACTTTGAAATAGTGTACAATAAGCCTGTGAAGGAAATCAAAAATGCAGGCAGAAAAAAATAGGATTATTGGGAATTCTATATAGTGGTTCATAGACATCTCCCAGAGTTCTTTCACTGGGCATAACTGTTTCAGTTAATTACTGCTCTATTGGAACTGCTTTAGTTCATCTCATTGTTGAAGACGGCCGTGTCCATCAGAATTGATTATCATATAGTATTGTTGTTGAAGTATATAAGGATCTACTGGTCCTGCTCATTTCACTCAGCATCAGTTCATGTAAATCTCTCCAGGGCTTTCTGAAATCATCTTGCTGGTCATTTCTTACAGGACAATACATGGAATATCATTTTCTTTTTTTTTCTTTTATAATTATATATTTTGACAGTATATATGCATGAATAATTACTATACATATATATATATATACATATACATATACATATATAACATTATCCTTGTAATCATTTTTCCAAATTATCCCCTACCTCCCTCTACTCCCTCCCCTAGATGACAGGCAACCCCATACATTTTACATATGTTACAGTATAACCTAGATACAAAATATGTGTGTAAATCCAATTTTCTTGTTGCACATTAAGTATTAGATTCCGAAGGTATAAGTAACCTGGGTAGATAGACAATTGTGCTAACAGATTACATTCACTTCCCAGTGTTCCTTCTCTGGGTGTAGTTGTTTCTGTCCATCATTGATTAACTGGAAGTGAGTTGGATCTTCTTTATATTGAAGATATCCACTTCCATCAGAATACATCTTCATGCAGCATTGAAGTGTACAGCAATCTTCTGGTTCTATTCATTTCACTTATCACCAGTTGATGTAAGTCTTAGAATATTATTTTCTATAAAAATGAACAGGCTGATTTTAGAAAGACCTGGAAAGATTTACGTGAACTGATACTGAGTGAAATGAGAAACACATGGCTCACGACAAGATTGCCCAATGATCAACTATTACAGACTTGGTTCTTTTAAGTAGTTCAGTGATATAAGCAATTCCAATACACTTTGGATTGGAATGTCATCTGAATCCAAGAGAATGTAGGAGACTGAATATAAATCAACATATGCTTTGTTTACTTTTTTCTTTTTCTTTTACTTCTTTTTTTTCCCCTCTTATGGTTTCCCCTTTTGTTCTGATTTTTCTTCCCCAATATTATTATACAGAAATTTGTGTTTTAAAATAATGTAGGGAATTCCAGTCAAGATGGTGGCATGGAGGCAGACAGCTGCTTGAGCTCATTGTTTTCTCTCAGGACTTACTTCATGATAAGCCTCGGAGTTAATGCTTGACCAGAAAAGAAACCCACAAATAATCACCAACAGACGACATCCTTGAAATTCACCAGAGAAGGTCTGTGTTTACTTGGGGGAGGGTCAAACAGACTGGGCTCAGACTGGGCCAGAGCAAGACAGGCAGCTCACACAATCCAGACTGGAGGGAGGAGGGGTACAATCTCTGCCATTTCTGTGAAAAGACTTTTACCCCAGTGTGGATATTCCATCTTGGCAGCAAGCCAGGAGAAATGGAGAGGGTGTAAACACCGGAGGTGAACAATAAAACCCGGAAAGCTAGCATTTCTCCAGACCCGGCCACCACCTACCCCTCCCGGAGTGACTCAGAGCATTCTCAGAGCCTCAGAGTGAAGACGCAGCACAGCCATTGCTGTCCTATTAGAGGCTTGCTGCTAACCTCCCTCCCAGTATGTAGACGAAGCCCATTAACACCATGCAGCTCCATCCCCCCTAAAACAGAACAATTGTTTCTCTTGTCAATTTGTTTTCTTCGATTCTGCTCTTGACAAAATGAACAAAAAATTCAAAAGGGCTCTAACCATTGACAGCTTCTGTATGGAGAGAGAGCAGACTTCAAATACTGAGGAGACTAAAATCAGACTGTCCCCAGAGGAATGCCCAAAGGGGGATAGGATCTGCTCCTCAATACAAAAGAATCCCATAGAGGAAATCAAAAAGGCTCTCACAAGAGAGCTAGAAGAGAAATGGGAAAAAAGAAAGGAAAGCTTGGCAAGAGAATCTGGAGAAGTCATTCTACCCATTTAAAGATAGAGTGGATAAAGAAAACAAATCACTGAAAAAAAAAAATTAGTGAATTAGAAAAGGTAAACAAATCCAAGGAAAACAGGATTACTGAGCTGGAAAAAGAAAACAGCTCTCTAAAAAATAAAATGGATAAAATGGAAAAAAAAATCGATGGAAGAAAAAAACTCACTTAAAAACACAATTGGACAATTACAAAAATATATTTAAAAAAGTGAGTGAAGAAAATATATCATTGAAAATTAGAATGGAACAAGTAGAAATGAATGAATCCAAAAGAAATCAAGAAATAGTCAAGCAAAACCAGAGAAACGAAATAATTGAAAAAAATGTCAAGTACCTTATTAAAAAGACAACATACTTGGAAAACAGATCCAGGAGATGCAATATGAGAATAATCAGACTCCATGAAAAATGTGAGGAAAAAAAGAGTTTGGACACTATTTTCCAGGAAATTATCAAAGAGAACTGCGCAGATGTTTTGGAAACAGAGGGTAAAACAGACATTGAAAAAATTCATTGGTCACCTACAGAAAGGGACCCTAAAATCAAAACGTCAAGAAATATAGTGGCCAAGTTCAAGAACCATCAGAAAAAGGAAAAATACTGGAAGCTGCTAGAAAAAAGCAATTCAGATATGGAAAAGCCACAAAAAGGATAACCCAGGATCTAGCATCGTCCACATTAAAAGAACGAAGGGCCTGGAACATGATATTCTGAAAGGCTAAGGAACTTGGTATGCAGCCCAGAATAACTTACCCAGCAAAAATGAGAATTGTTTTCCGGGGAAGAAGATGGACATTTAACAAAATAAATGAATTCCATTTATTCTTGACGAAAAAACCAGACCTACAAAAAATGTTTGATCTTCAAATACAGAATTCAAGAGATTTCTAAAAATTTAAAAAGAACTCTTGAGAACTATACTTCTGCCATAAAAATATGTAAAGAACATATGTATAATTTGTCCTAGAAACTAGAGGTTGAAAGGAAATTATATCATAAAAAAAGTGTAAAGTGGTGGTATTACATCTCATGAAGAGGCAAAGGTAACCTATTATATCTGAGAGAAAGAAAGGAGGGAGATGAACAGAGTGTGTATCAATAGACATATTCGATTTATGGTGAAACTTCTTCCACTGCATTGAAAAGTGATGGGGAAAAAGTAAGCTAAGGGGAAGGGCATACAAAAATTGTGAGGAAAAGGGGTAAAATAAGGAGAGGAACTTTAAGGTGGGGGAGGGACACTCAAAAGGGAGGGCTGTGAAAAGCAAGTGGTGTTCACAAGTTTAATACTGGGTAGTGGGGTAAGAGGGAAGGAAAGGAGCAAAACATAAGGAGGGGTTAACAGGATGGCAAGCAATAGAGAATTAGTCATTCTAACCATAAATGTGAATGGGGTAAACTCCCTCATAAAGAGGAAGCAGTTAGCAGCCTGGATTAAAAGTGAGAATCCTACTATATGGTGTTTACAGGAAACACACCTGAAACAGGGTGATACATTCAAACTAAAAGTAAAAGGGTGGAGCAGAATCTACTATGCTTCAGGCAAAGCCAAAAAAGCAGGGGTAGCCAGCCTCATCTCAGATCAAGAAAAAACAAAAATTAATCTAAATTAAAAAAATAAGGAAGGGCATTATATCCTGCTAAAGGGTAGCATAGATAATGAAGCAATATCAATATTAAACACATATGTACCAAGTAGTGTAGCATATAAGTTCTTTAAAAAGCAATTTAAAAAGTTGCAAGAAGAAATAGACAGCAAAACTATAATAGTGAGAGAGCTCAACTTTGCACTCTCAGAATTAGAAAAATCAAACAACAAAAAAATAAGAAAGAAGGCAAAAAGGTACTAGAAAAGTTTGATATGATAGATCTTTGGCAAAAGCTAAATGGAGACAGAAAGGAATATACTTTCTTGTCAGCAGTTCATGAAAAATTGATCATATACTAGGGCATAAAAACCTCAAAATCAAATGCAGTGAGGCAGAAATAGTAAATGCATCCTTTTCAGATCACAACGCAATTAAAATTACATTTAATAAAATGCTAGGTGAAAATAGACCCCAAAAAAATCGGAAAATAAATAATCTTATACTAAAGAATGATTGGGTAAAACAGCAAATCATAGACATATTTAATAACTTCACCTGAGAAAATGGCAATAATGAGACATCATACCAAAATGTGTGGGATACGGCCAAAAAAGTAATAAGGGGAAGTTTTATATCTCTACAGGCCTACTTGCATAAAATAGAGAAAGAGAGGGCCAACAAATTGGGCTTACAACTAAAATTGCTAGAAAAGGAACAAATTAAAAAGCCACGGACAAACACGAAACTTGAAATTCTAAAAATAAAAGGTGAGATTAATATAATTGGAAGTAAAAAAAAAAAAAAAACTATTCAATTAATAAAACTAAGAGTTGGTTCTATGAAAAAACTAACAAAATAGACAAACCCTTAATAAATCTGATTAAAAAAAGGAAAGAGAAAAAGCAAATTGTTAGTCTTGAAAACGAAAAGGGAGAACTCACCACTAATGAAGAGGAAATTCGAACAATACTTAGGAGATAATTTGCTCAACTTTATGCCAATAAATTCGATAACTTAAATGAAATGGAAGAATAACGTCAAAAATATAGCTTTCCCAGATTAACAGAGGAGAAGATAAATTGCTTAAATAATCATATTTCAGAAAAAGAAATAGAACAAGCTATTAACCAACTCCCTATGAAATAATCCCCAGGACCAGATGGATTTACATGTGAATCCTACCAAACACTTAAAGAACAACTAACTCCAATACTATATAAACTATTTGAAAAAATAAGGATTGAAGGAGTCCTACCAAATTCCTTTTATGACACAGACATGGTACTGATACATAAACCAGGTAGATTGAAAACTGAGAAAGAAAATTATAGACCAATTTCCTTAATGAATATTGATGCTAAAATCTTAAATAAGATATTAGCAAAAAGACTTCAGAAAATCATCCCCAGGATAATACACTATGATCAAGTAGGATTTATACCAGGAATGCAGGGCTGGTTTAATATTAGGAAAACTATTAGTATAATTGACCATAGTAATAATCAAATTAATAAAAGCCATATGATCATCTCAATAGATGCTGAAAAAGCATTTGATAAAATCCAACATCCATTCCTACTAAAAATACTTGAAAGTATAGGAATAAGTGGACTATTCTTTAAAATATATAGTATTGGAGTTAGTTGTTCTTTAAGCACATATTTTAAACCTTCAGTGAACATCATATTTAATGACGATAAACTAGAACCTTTCCCTGTAAGATCAGGAGTGAAACAAGGTTGCCCACTATCACCATTACTATTCAATATAGTACTAGAAATGCTAGCCTTGTCAATAAGAGCCAAGAAAGAGATTGAAGGAATTAGAGTAGGAAATGAGGAAATCAAACTATCACACTTTGCAGATGACATGATGGTATACATAGAGAACCCTAAAGACTCTGCTAAAAAGCTATTAGAAATAATTCAGAACTTTAGCAAAGTTGTAGGATACAAAATAAATCCACATAAATCCTCAGCATATTTATACATTACCAATACAATCCAAGAGTAAGAGATACAAAGAGAAATAACATTCAAAATAACGGTTCGATAGTATAAAATATTTGGGAATATATCTACCGAAGGAGAGTTAGGAATTATATGAGAAAAATTGAGAAACACTTGCCAAAAAAATAAAGTCAGATTTAAATAATTGGAAAGACATTCAGTGCTCTTGGATAGGGCAAGCTAATATAATTAAAATGACAATTCTCCCTAAACTAATCTATTTATTTAGTGCTATACCAATCAGATTCCCAAGAAAGTGTTTTAATGACCTAGAAAAAATAACAACAGAATTTATATGGAACAACAAAAGGTTGAGAATTTCAAGGGAAGTAATGAAAAAAAATTAAATGAAGGTGGTCTAACTGTATCTGACCTAGAAATAATTATAAAGCAACAGTCACCAAAAATATTTGGTATTGGCTAAGAAATAGACTACTTGATCAGTGACATAGGTTAATTTCACAGGGCAAGATAGTGAATAAAAATAGCAATCTAGTGTATGATAAACCCAAAGATCCCAACTTTTGAGATAACAATTCATTATTTGACAAAAACTGCTGGGAAAACTGGGAATTAGTATGGCAGAAACTAGGCATGGACCCACATTTAACACCACATACTAAGATTAGATCAAAATGGGTCCAAGATTTAGGCATAAAGAACGAAATCATAAATAAATTGGAGGAACAGGGGATGGTTTACCTCTCAGACTTGTGGAGGAGGAAGGAGTTTGTGTCCAAGAGAGAACTAGAGACCATTATTGATCACAAAATAGAAAATTTTGATTACACCAAATTAAAAAGTTTCTGCACAAACAAAACAAATGCAAACAAGATTAGAAGGGAAGTAACAAATTGGGAAAACATTTTTACAGTTAAAGGTTCTGATAAAGGCCTCATCTCCAAAATATACAGATAATTGACTTTAATTTATAAGAAATCAAGCCATTCTCCAATTGATAAATGGTCAAAGGATATGAACAGACAATTTTCAGATGATGAAATTAAAACTATTTCCACTCATATGAAAGAGTGTTCCAAATCACTATTGATCAGAGAAAAGCAAATTAAGACAACTCTGAGATATCATTACACACCTGTCAGATTGGCTAAGATGACAGGAACAAATAACGATGAATGTTGGAGGGGCTGTGGGAAAACTGGGACACTGATGCATTGTTGGAGGAGTTGTGAAAGAATCCAACTATTCTGGAGAGCAATCTGGAATTATGCCCAAAAAGTTATCAAAATGTGCATACCCTTTGACCCAGCAGTGCTACTACTGGGCTTATATCCTAAGGAAATACTAAAGAAGGGAAAGGGACCTGTATGTGCCAAAATGTTTGTGGCAGCCTTTTTTGTAGTGGCTAGAAACTGGAAAATGAATGGATGCCCATCAGTTGGAGAATGGTTGGGTAAATTATGGTATATGAATGTTATGGAATATTATTACTCTGTAAGAAATGACCAGCAGAATGAATACAGAGAGATTTGGAGAGACTTACATGAACTGATGCTGAGTGAAATGAGCAGCAACAGAAGATCACTATACACTTCAACAATGATACTGTATGAGGTTGTATTCTGATGGAAGTGGATATCTTCAACATAGAGAAGAGCTAATCCAATTCCAATTGATCCATGACGGACAGAATCAGTTACATCCAGACAAGGAACTCTGGGAAATGAGTGTAAACTGTGAGCATTGTTTTTTGTTTGTTTGTTTGTTTTGTTTTGTTTTTCTTCCCAGATTATTTTTACCTGCTGAATACAATCCTTCCTTTGCAACAACAACAACAAAATTTGGTTCTGCACATGTATATTGTAGCTAGGATATACTATAAGATATTTAATATGTATGGGAATGCCTGTCATCTAGGGGAGAGGGTGGAGGGAAGTAGGGGAAAATTTCAGAACAAAAGGGAGTACAAGGGATAATGTAAAAAAAAAAAAAAAAAAAACCTATGCCTATGTACTGTCAAACAAAATGTTATAACTATAAAAATTATTTTAAAAAAAGTATGTACATTCTAAACCAAAAAAAAATTTTTACATACAACTGAAGGGAAAAATATATATATATAAATATTTAAAAATTAAAAACCAGTTTTCAATTCTGTCCTTATCCCTTTAAAGCTATTACTTGCTCTTCATTTTAGATAAATACTTATTTATGGTTTTAAGAAAGACTCCATTAATTTATTTGCATTCTCATTGTTTTATATGAATGGGTGCTGGACAATTCTTTACGTACTGATGTAATTATATGATTTTTGTTGTTATTTTTATTGATATGGTCAAGTATTCTTATGGTTTTCCTCATATTGAAGCAGCCTGGATTAGCTGTTATAAATTCCATCTGACCACAGTGTATATTCTTACTGACATACTGATGCAATCTTCTTGGTAGTATTTTATTTTAAAATTATGACATTGATATTCATTAAAAATAACCTGTAAATTTCTTTCTTTGTTTTTTTCCTCCTAGATTTAAATATAAAAACTATGTTTGTGTCATAAAAGTAATCAATATGCCTCCTTCTTAACTTAATTTTTTTTCCAGTAAATTTCATGTAGTATTAGGATTAAGTGTTCCTTAAATGGATAATAGAATTTATTTGTAAACCTATCCAGGGGATTTTTTTTTCCTTAAGGAACTAGTATCTCTTTCAATTTCTTTTTCTAAGATAGAATTCTTCCATATTCTATATCCACTTTGATCAATCTGGACAATTTATATATTTGCAAATATTTATCTAAATTCACTTAGATTAGCAGTTTATTGACCTATGATTGGTTTAAATAATTACTAATTGTTTTAATTTCATATATGTTGTTGGGGCACTTAACTTTTATATTATTAATACTAGTAATTCGGTTTCCTTCTTTCTTTTTTATTTAAAATCACATTAAGCAATTGTTTATTTGGTTTTATTTTGTGGGGGGTGAGGCAATTGTGGTTAAGTTATGTGTCCACAGTCACACAGTTATTTATGGTTAAGAATCTGAGGCTGAATTTGAACTCAGATCCTTCTGACTCCAAGAACACAGTTCTCTCTCTAGATGTCTTTATTTTATTTTTTAACCTAAACAGATTTTTGTTTTATTTATTTATTCAATTATTTTAACTTTCAATTTTGGCAATATCTTCTTTAATTTTTGAGATTTTTATTTTGGTGTTTGGGGATTTTTAATTTGTTGTTTTCCTGGTTTGTATTTTTTTAAATTTTATTTTTAGTTGCATATCTAATACATTGATTTGCTATTTTCCCTTTTATTGATATACACATCTAGAAATATAAGTTTTCTTGTAAGTGTTGCTTTTATTGAATTTTGCAATGGGGTCTCATTGTTTTCTTCTTTAAAAAAAGGTAAATATGTAAAGTTTAGGAACTGATCTCCAAAAGGCAATGCCTGGATCTTAAAATAATGATGTCAGTGATGGGAAAGTTAGTTATCATGGCAAAATCTGTAGTATATTTCAATATTGGCTTAGTATCAGTGGCGGGGTTGGGATAAGGGACAAGGGGATGGAGGGAAGTGACTTTATAAGTAAAAAAAAAAAAAAAAAAATCCCGGTATTTCACTGTCATCAACTTAAAATCAGAGAAGCTTAGATATTTATTATTCATTCCATAAACACAGAAGATTAGATATGCACCTTTTGTGGAAAACTGCACTGATTATTCTGCTTAAATTCACTGATATTTATTGTCCTCAAACATATGTAGTGGCATATTATCTAATCCTTTTCTCTCCAGTGAGGGAGGATAAATTGAGATAAATGAATGATTTAAGGAAAAGGTTTATTTCAGTAAATTTTGATCTTTAAGAGAGGCTCTAGTTCATCAAAGTGTCTTTTTAAAAGAAACATATATGTAGGATAAGAAATATGATTGTAATTTTTTTAAATAATGTAAATTTTTAAAATTGTCATAGAGCAGTGGGAAAAACTGGATCCTGGGGCAAGAAGAGTTGCATTAACATCTCACTCTTTCACCTATTTGACCTTTAACAAGATATTTTCTCTGGGTTTCAATTTGTCTATCTGTAAAATGAAAATGTTAGCATAAAATTTTCTCTAAATTGCTAATTGGAAAAATAGCAATTAAAATAACTCTAGGGTTTCACCTCACAAATATCAAATCAGTAATGATGATGATAAATGAAAATGACAATATTTGGAGGGCCTATGGAAGAAAAGACATATTAGTATACTTCTTGTCTAGCTATTTTAGCCAAAAGCAAATTGGAGCTATCACTCCATTATTAATTTATAGTAGTTGGTATGAATTAAAAATTGTAGGCTGCACTAAAAAGCATAAAGACAGATACACTGATAAAGAATCATTATGTCAATGCTCTAAAAAAGTAAAGAAAGAAAAAAATGATATATATGTATAAAAGATAGCAAGTCTTTTATAGTAGCCAAAAATTGGAAGCTGAGTATATATTTAAGGACTGGACAAATAAATTATGTCATATGATGAGAATTTAATGATGCTGAACCTTACAAAATAATGAAATGGATATTTTCAGAGGAAAGTGCAACCTGATGCAAAGTTAAATGTGCATAATACAGAGAACAATTCATTTTATGAAAAGTGCGCTATAGTGAAAAACAACTTTAAAAGTCTTGAGTAATCTGATTAATGAAATGATAAACTATAAATAGAAAGGGTTAAAGATGAAATATGGCACTCATCCCCTGCCAGAGAGGTGATAAATTTAAAATTTAGAATTGTATATTTTATATTTTATATATATTATATATTTTAATTATATATTTAGAATTGGTCAATGTGAAAATATAGGAATTTATTTTGTGTAAAACACACACACAAACATAAAATCTCTCCACATATACACATATGTGCATGTATAATATGCATATTATATGTATTTTACCATTATAATGTCTAAAACCTTATATATATATATATATGTTATATATACATGTATATATAAATTTTATTTTATTTTCTCACTTTTTAACTAGGAGAGTCAGAATGGAGAGATAAATCCATGCATAATGAATTAGTAAATAAACAGATGACTAAATAAATTTATAAAAATAAGATTAAAATAATAAAAGAATGAGAGTATCTATGATCAAGACACAAAGAAAGTTGAGTTTAGTGGTACATGCATGCATATATATATATACATACATACACATATATACATAATACATATACATACATACATATACATACATATATATACATACATACATATATATGTGTATATATATATATGTGTATAGATATAGATATAGATATAGATATAGATATAGATATAGATATCTATAGATATCTATAGATAGATATATATATCTATCTATAGATATCTATAGATATCTATATATATATGTGTGTGTGTGTGTGTGTGTGTGTGTGTGTGTGTGTGTGTGTGTGTGTGTATTATCTCTTCCAGCTATATGAAGATGAAAAAGAGCAGAATTTAGAGGCCTAGGCTACTGGTAAAACTACATATTCCCTGTCCAAGGAAATGAAAAAGATGAAAGGGAAAAGTCTGACATTATGATATGTGTATTTTTCCTCCATACATATTGTATTTTTCTCTATCTAGTGTTGAGTTGCTGAAAACACTAATATGAAAATAGAAAAGATGGATTCTAAAAATTCTATAAAATTTGAAAATGAAATTTCTGTTTCATTCATGTATAGAAAGCCTATAAAATTTTTGTTTTCCTCTTTAACATGGCCTAACAGATTCCAAGAAACACATATACACATAATTTTTAATAACTTTCTACTACTTGTAAAGTAAAAAAAATAAAGATCTAAATAAGTATGAAAGCAATTAATTAAAAATATTTTTTAAATTACAAAGAAAAAGTGGAGGCTTGTTAAATATACAATAAGGTTATATGGAAAGTATTCAATGAGACATTGATATTTTCAAAGAATAAATCAAAAAAAGTCAAATAAGTTTTAAAAAAGATATAAATTACAAAAAAAATGAATGGTACTTTTAAATCCTAGTCTTTCACATATCTGGCTAATGAATAAAAGTGGATAGAGAAAATATGTCTGCACAATTTATATTAGAAAAAGTAATGGTGTAATTTCCATAATTTCATGAGATTAAAAAAAATTAAGTAGTTCATAGAGAAGTTTATCATGGGACAACATTAGGCTATTTCAGAATAAAATATTATTTTTTCAAATGGATGTTTTAACCATGGATGGTTTAGGCCCTGTCTAGTCTGTACCCTTATCACACATAGCAATGTGTCCTGTCTGATGTACATGTGAGGTTGACACCCATCCAGATTTGGAAAAGGATTTGGAAGTAATTGTGGACCCTTTATTCAGACCTTCACAGCATCTTTCACCTTTATACTAGAACCAAAATTATAAAGTATTAGAATAAGTAATGATAGTTACTCTCTGCTTTACATCCGAAGACATAAATTATTTTAAAAACATTTTTAAAGAGATGATTTGGAGGGCTCAAGAGAGGGTTCTGTACTGTCTTCCAATAGTTTTTCTAGTCTCTATAAGTCAAAGTAATTAAACAATAATTTTTGAGAAGTTTTTGAATTTAAATCTGAGAACATCAAAATCACTTCATTATTTCACACTACATGTAGATCTATATCAGATTCTTTTTATTGCACATTTATGCATAACACTTGAATGTACAGCAAAAAACAATTGACAGGAGACAACATCATTATGCTGGAATAAATGTTGTATTATAATTATACTCATTCAACTTTTCCCTCCAAAAATGTTTAAAGTAATGTCCTGTCAATTATTTCTGAAGCAGCACAGGTTAAAAATTTGAGAAGAGACATTTTTTTTCTAGTCCAACACATTTTAGAGTGTTAGAAGAAGTTTATTATGACAATAGGGCAGAGGCTGGCCTAAAACTCGGTGTGGCAATAACACCAACAATGGAACTCAGAAGCTATGGGGACAGTAGCAACAGCAACAGCAATAGTTCTGAGAATTCTTACTACCCAAATTAGGTAAGAAGAATGAACAACTGATTATAAACATATTACAGAGGATACCTACATGAACACTAACTCTTGACAACTCTATTGGCTCTTACTCGTTCCTATTAGTTTCTGGGCTTTAAGAAAAATATACTGTCACAAGGAAGCAGAAGTCCTTAATACAGGTTCAGTGATGAAATAGATCATGTCTCTAATTTCTGTTAATAGTTCCAGGGCAGAGAGAAGAGTGCTAATGTTTGTGGTTGCAAGTTATAAGAAAACCTTTCTGGGTAAGGATCAGAATGAAAAGTAGGAGAACAGTGATTACTCATGTTCCTAGATCACAACACTCTGAAAGAACAGAAATCTTTACAATTTACAGAAATAGCTGTGAAAACAGAAGGGTAGAGCACCTCACTCTCCAAACATAAAGATTAAAAACTTTACCACTTCAATTTTTACTTAAACTTCATATTAAGAAATGAGCTGTAAAAATGAGCAAAGACAGGGGTAGTTCTGGACAATAAAAAGCTATTATGGTGACAGGGAAGATCACAATACACTCTCAAAAGAAAAAAACAATTAATTAAAAATAAAATTATTCAAGTGGAATATAACAAATGCCAAAGATATCAATAAATATTTCAAATAGGAAAAAAATGAAATTTTTCATCAGAAAAATCATCTGGAAGGAGAACAAGGAAAAACAATTTAAGAATTATTGGACTCCTTGAAAACTATGATCAAAATAAAGTGATTGAGATATCATATCTCAAAAAAATATAAAGGAATGTTGCCTTGATATACTGGAATCAGAAGGCAAAATAAAAGAAAATTGAATGAATCTACCCATTGCTTCCTAAAAAAATTATCCTAAATATGAAAACTTCAAGGATGTCTTGGGAGAAGAAAAAAGGGAGAAGAGGAATGAAGGACCTTTTCCTTCATGAAAGAAGCATGCAAGGAAGGATATTTAAAATGAAGAGGACAATATAAGGACAGGCAATATTAATATTTTAGTCTCATTTGAAGCTGTACAAAGAGGGAAATTTAAAAAAAAAGATAGTACATAGATACATAGATATGTACACATATGCACACACACACACACACACACACACACACACACACACACACACATATTCAAATGGGTATAGCAAACTATCTTACTCCTTAGGGGAGTATAATGGGAAGTGGAGAAGAGAAAGAGACATATAATAACAGGGGAAATGACTTAAAGGAAACAGTTGTCTGCATGAAAATGGACTTTTGAGGGGCAATATATTGTTAGTTGTGGTCACTGAATCAAATATTTTGATTAATTATTCTCTGTCACCAGAAAGGATTCAGTCTGGAGAGGAGATTAAATGACTGTGATGTAAAGACAAGAAACATTAATGAGGTTTTTTTTTTTTTTTTTTTTTTTTTTTTTTTAAGAAAGTATAAAAGGGACTTCTATTTTTGGAGAGAAAGAGTAAAAATGCATATTTCTTCTTGTATAATTGATACATATGCAGTGATTATGTCCTTCCATTTGAAATATTAAAGAAATCTAAATTTATTTTTTACCCAGCAGCTGTATTTGTCTGCAGGCTAAAATGGGACCAAAGTGTATGACTGAAGTAAAATTTCCACAGCTGGAATATGTCAGAAGATTATTAAGCAGAGTTGCTATGGAATCACAGGCAACTTCTCACAAAAATGTCTAAGAAATCAACCCCTATTGAAATTGTAAAAATCAGGACTGACATATTTTGATATTTAATATTGGAGGTATATGTATATGTAGAAAACAACATTTTAAGCTTATATATGAGATCTACATATGCACATATGTATACATTTATATGCGTGCAAAATAATGATGACCTTCCAATTGAGCAGAAAATGAAAAATAATATTTTGGTACATATCTATTTATATGGTGTATCTAGCACATTGATACAAAGCTGAAATGTTTTTACATAATATATAGGGTCTCATAATGTCATTTTCTATGTTGTAGGTAGTCAACAAATATCTGTTAAATGATTACTGTGTTTCAATCCATGCAATGTTGTTACAATATCAATTATTCTCATTTTAAAATCCATTTACTTCTCTATCCCTTTGAAAAAATACAAATGAAGCAAACCCCAAGAGTACAGCACATTAATAAACAAATGATTCTCATGAAAGGAGTTTTCAGATAAGCAATACTTCAAGAGCTCTTATATGGAAGATAATGTCAACACAAGTTCACTATGTTCATTTCATAGTTGGCTGGCATAAATAACAAAAGATAGAGTCTTTTTTGTCTTTTGATATTGGAACTTTTTCTGCACTAAGATTATTTAATGTGTTCCCCTTTCATTGTCTCTCTCCTATTCGGAATAATTTTACTTGCCTAAGTAATTTTTGTAAAGCTCTGACTAGCTTGCTCACTAATAACAATTATTATTGTTATATAACAATATAACCTGAAGTAGCTCTGTATAACCTGTATGATTAAATATCAGATTTCTTCTCTGACACATAAATCCTTAGACAATATGGCACCTTTTTACTTTTTTTTTGCTTTTTTTTTTTTTTTTAAGTCAAAGTTTAAATCTCATTACTTGCAGAAGTGGAGGTTTTTCCTGGTCCTCCAATCTGCTAGAAATTTCTCTTCTGAGATTTGGCCCTTCTACTCTGCATATGTCATTTATATATAATTATTTATGTTTCTCAATAAAGAGTGTGGTCCTTAAGGACTTATATTGCTTGTGCATTTTAAATTCTTTGTGTCCCTAGTGCATAACTTTGTGTCCTTCATTAAGTAAAAGTTAGAACTTAATAAATGTTTTTGACTATCTTCTGCATTGCCATTTCAACTATTCTCTATACTTGCAATACCAGCAGACAGTTGCTTTGAATTTCCTTCACTTCTTCCAATTTTTACATTTGTGGAACTGTTTTACTTTAAAAAAATTCTAATTAAATCTATTATTTCTTCTATATACATAAAATTTTAAAAAATGGATGAAAAGTGATCTGGTATATAAAAGCAAAGGGAAGTTTCATTTGAATGATGTGCATGGAATATATTTAAAAGGTTTTACAATCAACTAAGAAGAAAAGAAATAGATATATTAGTTATAAATATCTTTAAAATTTAGCTTTAAAAGGTAGACAAAGCAAGGAAGGATAGTTGAATGAAAAAAATATGTTTTTTAAAATAATGGAAGAAACCTTAGCAGGTTTGTGAATAACAGGGATGCAGACAGTAGATACAGAGAGGAGAAATTACAGTAGGGGCAATCTGTTGGAAATGATGGAATTGAATAGAATGTATAGCAGGATTTCTTTTGCCAAGGAAAAGGCATGAGACAAGGTTGACAAGGGAGATAATGAGGGAATGCATTTGAGTGATATGAGATATATAAGAAGGGAGAAGAAGCTAATGAATGATCTCAGGGTTTTGAGATACAAGTGTGTATATGTGTATGTGTATGTGTGTGTGTTTGTGTATGTAAATTATCAATCAAGGTGTGAGCCAGTGAATTATGAATCTCCATCATGGTTTGAGTTATGCAAACATTGGACATAGCTGTTGTGGTTATAGATTAGAAGTTTAAAAGTTTACCTTGCTGCTGTGAGGGTCCATATATAACAAATTCTCTTTTAAAAGGTAGTATAAAGAATACAGTGTTGTTAGGATTCTTATAAGGTGCTAAGTCACAACAGGGAGTTGTGGTAGATACCTATTCAGGATTCACTTTAGCAATGCCAACAGCAAAAGAGACAGGCCAATTGGTCACTGAATTCCTTATCAAAGCATTTGCAATTATGGGTGTGCCACAAGAAATAAAAACAGATAATGGACCTACATATACTTCTAAACATTTTGCACACTTTTGTGCACAGTATAAGATTTTACACACTACTGGCATAGCTTTTAATCTTCAAAGTCAGGCAATAGTAGAAAGAAGAAACAGAGACATTAAGACACTCTTCCAAAAACAAAAGAAAGGGGTTGCCATGGGTAACCCTAGAAAATTTGTAAATTTAGTTCTCCATACAATTAATTTTTTGAATTTTTTGTGACTAAGATGCACTGGCTCCAGCAGACAGGTTTTATAACCCACCAGAAGGGCAGTGTCCAATGTGAGCAGCTTCACTATCTTTAAATAATTGCCAGATGATGTGGAGAAACCCAGAAAGTGGGGAATGGAAGGGACCAGATAGGTTAACTGTTTGGGGGAGAGGGTTTGCTCATATTTCTTCAGATGGAGAAGGAATCTGATGGGTGCCAACAATTCATATTCGCTTTATCCATTAGAGAGAGACAGAAAAGGAGAAAAATCTCAAAACAAAGGAGAAGATCTAAGAAACATCTGACACTGAAAGAGCATGACTGATGATAAAGACTGTTGCAGGACCTGAAAACCAGCAGGAATCATTGGATTCCCTAACACAATTTGAGACTTTTGCAGCACTTGAAAACCAGCAGGGAACATTGGATTCCTTGAGAAGAAAAATTGTTGATGAGACTATTTCAGGACTTCAAAACTTGCAAGAATTATTGGATTCCTGGCACATGAACTAATGAACAATGGATTCCTTTTGGACTATTTCTAGGACTTACGAATATGTATAATTCCTCATGTGTTATGTTACTATGTGCTTATGTAATTTATTTAATTATGTGTAATACCTCCTATATACCTGTTTCAAGTGAACCCCTTCAAAAACCCTCTAATCTGATTTGATTTCCCATTTCCTTTGATGTTTTTATCTCCCTGAGAAATCAGGGAAGGGGTCACCATCTCCTTTTTATGATGTTTTTACTTCTTTTTTGAGCAGTCAGGGAAAGGGTGATCACCTTCTTTTTTGGGGTTCTCACCTGCTTGAGAAGTCAGAGAAGTCATGACACCCTATGATCTAAATCAAAAGAAATGGGGAGATGTTAGGATTCTTACAAGGTGCTAAATCACTAGAATGAATAGAGACAATAATTATCTAATTTAGCATGGTTCAGTATGATTGATCTGACCCTACAAGGAGATGTTATGGGCCAGAACTTAAAACAAGGTACTGAATGGAATTGAGGAGACAGTGGTTAAATCTAATTTAGCATTAATTTAATCCTACAACAAATAATGGTTTCCTTATGATATAATGATTGGTGTATACTCAGTGTGGGACATATAAGTAAGAAGCTCTCATAACTTCGGAAGAGCTTCAGGGAACTTAAGGAGAGAACTTCGAGGAGATTCAGAGTCAAGATTCATTCCCCTTTCCACCTCTGTGCTGGTTGGAGATAGTCAGACAAGAGCTCTCAGGAACCAAGGAGAGAGGAAGGCCTCCAGAAAACTAGGGGAGCCCCAAGTGAATGAGATAAGATTTTGGAAGAGATAATAAAGGAGTTGGACTTTAACTCCTGGCTGCATTTGGGATTATTGAACTGAACTGAAACTAAGGCTGCCTCCAGAAGCTCCCCAAGGCACTTGCCCCCAAGGGATCTGGTCACAGAGAACCATTATAATTTAGAGGAAAAAAAATTATACAGTTTTGCTTGGATTCAGAAAGATGCCAATACTGAACTTTGGCAAGTCCAACTTCTCAGCTGTTGCTTGCTAATCTTTAAAATGGGCCAAAAATAGCATTATCTCATAAAGTAGTTGTGAATACAAGATAAGATGACACATGTAAGACCCTTTGCAAATATTAAAAGAATTTATAAAGGCTTATAGTAACTCTTACTAGACTCAGCATTGTTTTGGAACTTTTTCTACCTCAGATCCACAGGGCACTAAATTATTTTGCAGGTTGTGAATACATGCAATAACACCTAATTGGAAATTGGCAAAGCATTATATAAAATAAGCCCAAAGAAATCTAACCTGGACCTCACTGACAAAAAGATCAGGGAACAAAGTATAGTGAGTTCCATTGTGAAAGTATAACAGTTGAGAGTGAGGAAAGAGAACCAGAAGGGGAAAGGGAAGAGGGATTGATTATATGATGGTGAGAAGTGATGAAGAAGACAAAAGATAGAAAGAAAGATATATCTAAATGTCTGAGATAAGATTTAAACTCACCTTTAAAATTATGATCAGATAAAATTATTTTTTTTTCGTCCACAACATTTACATTGTCTTTTCACACTTATATATAGCACAAAAACCAAAAAAAACATACTTCTATTACCAGTGGAAAGGAATGACCTACAGAAATGTACAATGGATTCTTTGGTATCATTTTTTCCTTTCATTTAATATTTAGAAATTATATAGTTTTGATCCAACTTTTTGCATGCTTTATTTTTTAGGACTTTGTCATGCAATAAATTCTGATTTGTATCTTTGCTTTTAACATAGTTGCAAAAATAAGTAGAACTTTTCTGCATTTTTATGGACATAGAGTATATAAGCCTATATAAGTTGTTATAATAAAAAAATGGAAGGAATTAAATTGAAATTTAAACTTTCTTTCCATTTATCTCAATTCAAACATCATCTTAGTATATTTTATTATTTTTATTATGCTTCTCTGCATTGAAGCTCTGTATTTAAACTATGTAAGACATCAAGCCATGTTTTCAATTAACTTTTTTTTTTCAGTAACTGTTGCAATTTCAACAGTGAGGTAATACCAGCAATCTGTTTCTTGCCTTATAATTACACTAAAAATCTTCTAACAATGGAATACTCACTTTATACACAAGAAACAAGGGGATTTAATCAACAAACAAATGCAGATGACTTAAAATGCTTTGAGTTGTACTAGAAAAGGCTTTCTCTCTGTTTTAAATGCATCATAGCCATAGAAGTAAGACATTTGAGGGGAAATGTCCTACTTAGCTCTTCATGTAATATCACATTGGTTTTGCTTCCTTTAATTGATCTTTTGTTGCATTTGTTGTTCTTACCTTTAGATTTTAGACCATTTATAACAATTACTATTAACAGAGTTAGTGTAAGGACAGTTATCCAAAAAAAAAAAAAAAAAAAAAAAAAAAGGCAACACAAATATAAGTAGAATTAATTTTTATAAGAGTTTCAGTCATTCTTAATTCTCATTATTCTTTTACATATTTGTTAAACTTGTATAGTTTAAGAGGAGAGCTCTTAGGGAAATGGGGGAGGGAAATGAATTAGAGAACTAATTTAGTACTTTGATCTTGAACAGTAACTGTTGTTACTTTCAAAATGTCAAACATTTTGGTATGACACTTTGATGTTAAAAATATGTATAAAATAGCCTCCTTGCTATAGCTCAAATTCCTGTGATTATTCTCATTGTTTGATAGTCTATACTTCCTCATCTCTGTCTTTCGACTTCCTGCCTTTCTTTAATTCTCATCTAAAATCCTACTCTTTACTAGAAGCCATTCCAAACACCTCTAACTTTTAATGCATTCCCATTGCTGATCATTTGCTATTTTTCCTGTGTAACATTTTTCTACATAGTCAATTTTCTACATAGTCTATGATAATACATTCATTTTTCTTTGTATCTTTTGTGCCTAGCACAATTCCTAGCATACAAGAGGTGCTTTATAAATGTTTGTTGACTGACTGAAAAATATTTTAATTCTAATATTTTTGAAATATATTTCTGAAACCAAACTTTTTTTTAAATAATTTTAATGCAATCAAGCCATCAATATTTGTTCATTATATGCTATTCTCTTGAAAGAAAGGGCTGTATTTTTTTTTCATTTGCCTAGGATGCTATGGCATAGTTTTTAAAATCACACATAGATATCCACAAATAGAACATAATAAAAATGAAAAGAGTAGAGTTGTTTTTTTTTTTTTTTTCTCTTTACCATTGTATTCCTGGTGCTATATATTCAGAATACATGATAATAATGGTATAATGATTGATCACTAGTCATTGTTATTTCTTTTTTCACATTAAGATGAATTTTCTGTAATTAAACATAAATACATCAATAGAATGTTCTTCTATAAAGTTTAGGCTTGAAAGACATAACCTGACTTCTCATAAGTATGAGGGAACAAGATTCCGGTAGGTCTATTACTTTTAAATAAGCAGCAGCCAATTTGTGTACCAAAATTCCATTTTTTTCAAGGGTTGTTATTACCAGAATTGACATCAAATAAGAATATCTTCTCATTCAAAGAGATATATCTCAATGATGAAAATAAATTATATATATAAGTTGCCAAAAAACTTCATTAGTTTATTTATTCAGTCTTTGCATCAATTACATATTTTATGGAGATAACTATTCTTATAGGATGAAAAGCAGCTTTTCTTCTTTTTAGTAAATTTTAAAATTTATTTTAAACTTAAATACAAAATGAGAAAACAAAAAATAAAGCTTTTTAAAAATTTTTACAGAGCAGATATCACAAAAGACATAATTCAATATGAAAGAATACATTTCCATTTCCAGAAAAACTACAAATAAATGCAACATATTGTTTTTAAAACTGCCCATATTTTTTTGTTTTCCTTATAGGTTTTCTTTGTTCTCTATTATTAACTTTTTACTTTATTTTTTTCTCTATTCTCCCCACCTTTACTTTAAAAAGGCTACAATTAACTGTAAGCCTAAATAACCTACAATTATACACACACACACATATATATACACACACACATACATGAATATATACATATCTATATACACATGTGAATTCATAAATAGATATCTATAAATATACATATGTACATAATATATACATATACATGTGGATTTATATACATATATGTAAGACTGTTTTACGTTTATTTTCACTTGTCATCTCTTTCTGTGAAGGTGGATATGTCTTCCTTTATAAATCCAAGTTTTTCCATGTTTTCCTAAGCCCATCTAGCCTATCATTTTGTATACCATAGCAATATTCCAAAGTAATCAGATCTAATCTAATAGATTGTCTCTGAAAGATTTCCCCAACTACAATTTTCTGCCATTGTTGTATTTTTGGCTACATAGGATTCGTTTATTCAAGAAAATTTGAATTTTTAATACTCAGAATTATTATTTTTCTACTTCAACAATGTTTTCCCTTTGTAGTATAGTTTAAGGTCTAATATTATGGAATCAGCTTCTTTTACATCTTTTCCCCTAATCGCTTTAAAATTTCTGACCTTTTGTTCTTCCAAATGAACTTTTCTTTATTATTTTTATAACTCAGTTAAGTATTTTTACATAATTTAATTGAAATGGCATTGGATAAAAAGATTATATAGGTAAAATTACCATTTAAAAAAATCATAGTGGATTTGTCGACACATGTACAATAAATAGTATTTCAGTTATTTAGATCTGATTTCATTTGTACAAAATTGTTTACTGTTTTCTGTTCACATAACTTTTCTGTCTGTTTTGGAAGATATATTCTCAGATATTGTATGCTATCTAGTTATTTTAAATAGTTTAAAACAGTACTGAATAATATTGCTGACAGAATTCTCCCTATGTGCCTCTTTTGATTAAATACATTTTAGCTTTAAATTTGTCTGAGTTCAAGATTACTACCCCGGATTTTTTGCATAATAAATTCTACTGCTGAGTAAAAGTGGTGGAAGGTAGCCAAGATGGTGGGGGAAAAGCAAGCAGTAAATTGTCATAAGTCTCTTATATTTACCTCTAAATAACCATAAAATACTACTATCTTGAAACAAATCTGGGAATAGTAGAACCAACAAAAAGACAAAATGCAACAAGCTTTTAGTTCAGGAAACTTGGAAGATCAGCTAAACAGGTCAGTCTTACTTTGGCAAAAGGAGAGCATAGTTAGGACAGGAAGGTGTGAGCAGCCCCACTTCAGCTTGTGAGAGATCCTTACCCCCAAGTGGGATGGAGCAGGCAAACACCAACACCAGAAACCCCCATATGCCTCAATATAGTCAGGGAACTGAACAGACTCCAAATCCAGAGCCAACAATTTTTTTTTTTTTTTTTTAAGTATCGCCACAGGCAAACAAACAGACAGTTTCCAGAAGCTAGACTACCACATGCCTCAAGTAATAGCAGAAACATTCCACTGGCTTCAGCACATTTTAGACATCACTCAGCACTAAGTGAACTTCCAGATATCAGACACCTCACACTTTACCCCCTCCCTGAAACACCAAACACACAGCTTTTTCATGGGACTCAGGGCAGTAGTAGTGCAGCACCAGCTAAACATCCAGAATCTGCAGCCCCTGGTACAAGAAGCTTAAAACATGGCTTCTTCCATATGGATGCAGAGCTAAAATTTAAAAGTAAAGAAAAATGCAAAAAGATGAGTAAAAAAAAATGTTCATCTGACGACAGAAAATCAATAAGGTGACAGAGCAAACCAAGACAAAATTGCAGAAGACATATATGGGCAAAACTCCAAAACAAAACAGGAACTGCTATTAAGCCCAGCTTGGGGGAAGAGCTCTAAAAATAGCTTAACACTCATATCAGAGAGGTATAAGAAAAATTGGGAAAAGAAATGAGAGTATAACAAGAAAATTATGAGGAAAAAAAGAGTCAACAGCATGAGAAAATAAAGCAAATGTTTAAAAAATACAATTGGCCATATGGAGAAGAAAATACAGAAGATAACTTAGGAAAAAAAAAAAACAAACAATTCCTTAAAAGTTAGAATTGGACAAGTAGAAGCTGATGATTCTTTAAGAAATCAATCATTCAAGTAATTGCAAAAGAATGAAATAAAAATGAATAAGTTATAAAAATCCTGATGAGAAAAACATCGAATCTGGAAAATAGATCTAAGAGAGACAATGCCAGAATATTTTGTTTTACCATAGTCGAGTAGATGGCCTAGACAGAATCTTTCAAGAAATTATTAAAAAAACAAACAAACAAACAAAACAAAACAAAACAAAACAAAACAAACAAACAAACAAACAAACAAAAAAAAAAAAAAAAAAAAAAAAAAAACACTGCCCTGATGTCCTGTAACCAGAGGGCAAAATAGACATATAGACATTGAGGCAATCCACTGATCACCTCAGGAAAGATATAAAAAAAATAAAATACAAGTGGCCAGAAAGAAACAGTTCAAATATTGGGGATCCACAGATGTAATGCTACAACATTAAAGAACTGGAGGTCATGGAGCATGACGTTCCTGAAGGCAAAGGAGCTAGGACTACAATTTTCCACCTATCTTGCAAAATTCAGTATAATACTCCAAGGGGAAATGATCATTCAATGAAATAGAAGAATTACAAGCTTTCATAAAAAAAAAAAACCACAAGTAATAAACAAACAATTTGATCTTCAATATCAGGGAACAAAATAACCCTTAAAAAGTAAAAAGGGAAAAGAAACTATAGGGCATTCAATAAAGCTGAACTGTTTATATTTCTAGACAGGAAGAGTGTATTTGTAATTAAAAGAAATTGTTACATTAAAAATATAGCTAAAAGGAAAATACATAGGATACAGCTATAAGGTGAATTGGAGGGAAGGACATAAAACATGATTAAACATGTGCTGAATAAAGTGAGAGGTAGTATAAATTCATTTATTTCACATGAAGAGATGCCCCCCTCAAAAAACAACAACAACAACAACAACAAAACAAACAAACAAAAACCAAAATCAAAAACAAAAACAAAAAACCCTCCTACAGTGGAGAGAAAAATGGAAAGTTTGTTATGGTTATAACTTGAAACTTATTTTCATCAATATTGGTTCAAAGAGGGAATAGCATATATTATATGCAGAATATACAAATCAATCTTACCAGACCAGACTGTAGGAGAGGAAATTATATAAAAGGTGGGGAGTAGGGAGAGCTGTCATAAGAGAGAGCAGACTGGGGAAGGTGATAGAAATAAAATACTAGTGAGAAAGGAAAGGGTGAAAGGAGAGAAGAAAAAAAAAGGAAAAATCAGAAGGAGGGAAATATAAAGTTAGTAATCATAATTGTGAATGTGAATGGGATGAAATCACCCATAAAACAGCATAGCACAATGAATCAAAACCTACAATCCTACAATATATTGTTTAAAAAACACATGTTTGAAGCACAGAGACACATAGAATAAAAACTAAAAGTCTGCAGTAGAATCTATTATGCTTGCAGACAAAATAATTTTGATTATGTTAAATTAAAATATTTTTGCATATACAAAATCAATTAAACTGAGATCAGAAGGAAAGCAGAAAGCTGTGAGGGGTGATTTTTAAAAGTGTATCTTATAAAGGCCTCATTTCTAATATAGAAAACTGAGTTAAATTTACAATGCATGTCTTTCTCCACTTGACAAATGGTCAAATTTTTGGTAGAATATTTTTAACTGCTCCAGAATAGTTATGCATATATGAAATTTAGTTATTTATCTAGTGACCTATTCATCATTTGGATATTGTACAACCAATTGTAAAACCACTGTTTCGCATTTGGGCTTTCTATGAAGCATAAGGAAAAATAACAATATTTCAGTTTCTGAGTTTTGTCTGATATCAGCATATACCTGAAATTGAGAGACTTGACTTCTTTTTGAACGCATTTTCATGCAAACATAATTTCCAATAAAAGTTAATTTTTGCTATATTACTGCTTAAATCCTTACATATTGAAATATGAAGTATCTTAAATGTTTAGTAATGGTCTATAAATAGCATAGTTCATTACAAAAGCAAAATTAACCATTTATTTCATGGCATTTTTTGAGATTGTAATTTTAAGAAAAAACAAAACAAAACAAAAAACTTCAGTCTATGGATTTATGCATACTTACTGTTTACTACTCCCAAAGTTTTCTTTTTTTTATAATTTATTTACAATATGCTATTTCTAGAATATATTGCTCTCCAAATTTCCAACCATTTAAAATTATTATATTATACAATACTCAATATGGAAGTAAATTTATCAAAAACTAATTGTTATTGATTACAAAAGATTTTACTCATGAATGGGAAATTTAATACAGTGTTTAATTACTGGAAAAAGGGGAAAAAATAAAAAACAAAAATCTTTCAACTAGAAGTAAAGTAACTTTCAGGAAATAGCATGAATGAATGTCTTGCAATGAATGTCACATCTCTCTCTCTCTTATTCCAGTGTTATTAAATTCAAGATATTAGTCGAAATGAATGCTGGTCAAATTTTTTTTCACTTATTTGCTCATTTTTTAAAAATCCATGCTATAGTGAAAGAATAATTTGATTTAGATTTAACATAAAGTAGATTTAGAATTTCTGGGTTCATGTCCCATTTACCCTTTCAAATACTGGATGACCATGGATAAGTGACCACTGAGTTACCACTAAATGTATTGGGTCCAGTGATTTCTAAAGTCACTTACAACTCTCAGTCATTTACATCTACTAGTCTGGTTGTTTTCAATTAGATTACATTGAATTAAAGACAGTTTTGTAATCTCCATTTTTGTTTAAGTCTCTATTATGATGAAGCACTCTGATAATTGCTTGAGGAACAAAGTCAGAAAAATTGAACAGGTTATTTTCTCCTTCCTTCTACCATTTCATATCCTTAGATCTTTATGTGATATAGTACTTACATAATGTTTGAATTAAATCATCCTTCTAGACATTACAAATTTCTCTCCAACACTAAAGAACTTGCCTTATATGCTTTTATGTCAGTTAAACATAAATCTTTTGACCTCTTATTTCCCTTCATCTTCTTATTTATTAAAAAAAACAGAGTAACAACAAAAATTGCAATTATGACAATAATGCAGAAAAAGTCTGCCAATCAAACCATCTTTTTAAACAAATTAACAGTTTCACTTGTAGAAAAAAAAAGGTGAATAGCTATGTAATAAGGTAAAATAATATTAAAATAGATCAACATAGCACATTGGATTTTTACTTTATATTTATTCTATCATTTGATAATCATATTGTTATTAATTGGTCTCCTAAGTTTCAGTATTCTATAGACAGCGGTTTATGGAAATCTTTTTTTTTTAATTGTTTCCTTTAATTTTATTTCTTTATCTTTTATTTCTTTTTTTTAATTTTGTTTTTATTAATTTTTAAAATTATAACATTTTCTCTGACAGTACATATGCATGGGTATTTTTTTTTTACAACATTATCCCTTGTACTTCCTTCTGTTCCAAGTTTTACCCCTCCTTTCCTCCAACCCCTCCCCTAGATGGCAGTAATTCTAATACATATTAAAATATCTTATAGTGTATCCTAGGTACATTATATATGTGCAGAACCAAATTTTGTTGTTGTTGTTGTTGCAAAGGAAGGATTATATTCAGAAAGTAAAAATAATCTGGGAAGAGAAAACAAAACAAAACAAAAACAAAAAAAAACAAAACAAAACAAAACAAAACAAAAACAAAAACAAACAAACGAACAAACAAAAAAAAAAAAAAAAAAAAAAAAAAAAAACAATGCTCACAGTTTACACTCATTTCCCAGAGTTCCTTGTCTGGATGTAGCTGATTCTGTCCGTCATGGATCAATTGGAATTGGATTAGCTCTTCTCTATGTTGAAGATATCCACTTCCATCAGAATACATCCTCATACAGTATCATTGTTGAAGTGTATAACGATTTCCTAGTTCTGCTCATTTCACTCAGCATCAGTTGATGTAAGTCTCTCCAAGCCTCTCTGTATTCCTCCTGTTGGTCATTTCTTACAGAGTAATACTATTCCATAACATTCATATACCATAATTTACCCAACCATTCTCCAATTGATGGACATCCATTCATTTTCCAGTTTCTAGCCACTACAAAAAGGGCCGCCACAAACATTTTGGCACATACAGGTCCCTTTCCCTTTTTTAGTATTTCATTAGAATATAAGGCCAGTAGTAGCACTACTGGGTCAAAGGGTATGCAAATTTTGATAACTTTTTGGGCATAATTCCAGATTTCTCTCCAGAATGGTTGGATTCTTTCACAACTCCAACAACAATGCATCAATGTCCCAGTTTTCCCACAGCCCCTCCAACATTCATAATTATTTGCTCCTGTCATCTTAGCCAATCTGACAGGTATGTAATGATATCTCAGAGTTGTCTTAATTTTCATTTCTCCTATCAATAGTGATTTGGAACACTCTTTCATATGAGTGGAAATAGTTTTAATTTCATCATCTGAAAATTTTCTATTCATATCCTTTGACCATTAATCAATTGGAGGATGGCTTGATTTCTTATAAACTAAAGTCAGTTATCTGTATATTTTGGAGATGAGGCCTTGATCAGAACCTTTAACTATAAAAATGTTTTCCCAATTTGTTTCTTCCCTCCTAATCTTGTTTGCATTAGTTTTGTTTGTGCAGAAACTTTTTAATTTGGTGTAATCAAAATTTTCTATTTTTTGATCAATAATGGTCACTAGTTCTCCCTTGGACACAAACTCCTTCCTCCTCCACAAATCCAAGAGATAAACCATCACATGTTTCTCCAATTTATTTATGATTTCGTTCTTTATGCCTAAATCTTGGACCCATTTTGATCTTATCTTAGTATGTGGTGTTAAATGTGGGTCCATGCCTAGTTTCTGCCATACTAATTTCCAGTTTAACCAAAAATTTTTGTCAAATAATGAATTCTTATCCCAAAATTTGGGATCTTTGGGTTTGTCAAACACTAGAATGCTATTTTTATTCACTATCTTGCTGTGAACCTAACCTATGACACTGATCAACTAATCTATTTCTTCGCCAATACAGAATGGTTTTGGTGACTGTTGCTTTATAATATAGTTCTAGATCAGGTACAGCTAGACCATTTTCATTTAATTTTTTTTTCATTACTTCCCTTAAAATTCTTGATCTTTTATTGTTCAATGTGAATTCTGTTGTTATTTTTTTCTAGGTCATTAAAATAGATTCTTGGGAATCTGATTGATATAACACTGAATAAATAGATTACTTTAAGTGGTATTGTCATCTTAAATATATTCGCTCGGCCTATCCAAGAGCACTGAATATCTTTCCAATTATTTAAATATGACTTTAATTTTGTGGCAAGTGTTTTGTAATTTTGCTCATATAATTCCTGACTCTCCTTTGGCAGATATATTCCCAAATATTTTAAACTATCAACCGTTATTTTGAATGGAATTTCTCTTTGTATCTCTTGCTCTTGGATTGTGTTGGTAATGTATAAAAATGCTGAGTATGTATGTGGATTTATTTTGTATCCTGCAACTTTACTAAAGTTCTAAATTATTTCTAATAGCTTTTTAGGAGAGTCTTTGGGGTTCTCTAAGTATACCATCATGTCATCTGCAAAGAGTGATAATTTGATTTCCTCATTTCCTACTCTAATTCCTTGAATCTCTTTCTCGGCTCTTATTGCCGAGGCTAGAGTTTCTAGTATTATATTGAATAGTAATGGTGATAGTGGGCAACCTTGTTTCACTCCTGATCTTACAGGGAAAGGTTCTAGTTTATCGCCATTACATATAATGTTTACTGATGGTTTTAAATATATGCTAGTTATTATTTTAAGGTATAGTCCATTTATTCCTATGCTCTCAAGCGTTTTTAGTAGGAATGGATTTTGGATTTTATCAAATGCTTTTTCTGCATCTATTGAGATGTTCATATATATATATTTTTTAATTTGATTATTAATATGGTCAATTATACTAATAGTTTTCCTAATATTAAACCAGCCCTGCATTCCTGGTATAAATCCCACTTGGTCATAGTGTATTATACTGGGGATGATTTTCTGAAGTCTTTTTGATAATATCTTATTTAAAATTTTAGCATCAATATTCATTAAGGAAATCGGTCTAGAGTTTTCTTTCTCAGTTTTCGATCTACCTAGTTTTGGTATCAGTACCATGTCTGTGTCATAAAAGGAATTTGGTAGGACTCCTTCAATCCCTATTTTTTCAAACAGTTTATGTAGCATTGGAGTTAGTTGTTCTTTAAATGTTTGGTAGAATTCACATGTAAATCCATCTGGTCTTGAGGATTTTTTCTTAGGAAGTTGGTTAATAGCTTGTTCTATTTCTTTTTCTGAGATGGGACTATTTAGACTACTTACTTCTTCCTCTTTTAATCTGGGCAAGCTATATTTTTGAAGTTATTCTTCCATTTCATTTAAGTTATCAAATTTATTGGCATAAAGTTGAGCAAAATAGCTCCTAAGTATTGTTCTAATTTCCTCTTCATTAGTAGTGAGTTCTCCCTTTTCATTTTCTAGACTAACAATTTGCTTTTTCTCTTTCCTTTTTTTAATCAGGTTTACTAAAGGTTTGTCTATTTTTTGTTTTTTTTTTCCTAGACCCAACTCTTAGTTTTATTAATTAATTGAATATATATATATATATATATTTTTTTTTTACTTTCAATTTTATTAATTTCACCTTTTATTTTTTGAATTTCAAGTTTTGTGTTTGTCTGGGGGTTTTTAATTTGTTCCTTTTCTAGTAATTTTAGTTGTAAGCCCAATTTGTTGGCCCTCTCTTTCTCTATTTTATGCAAGTAGGCCTGTAGATATATAAAACTTCCCTTATTACTGCTTTGGCTATATCCCACACATTTTGGTATGATGTCTCATTATTGTCATTTTCTTGGGTGATGTTGTTAAATATATCTATGATTTGCTGTTTTACCCATTCATTCTTTAGTACAAGATTATTTAGTTTCCAATTATTGTTTGGTTCATTTTCCACTGGCTTTTTATTAAATGTAATTTTGATTGCATTTTGGTCTGAAAAGGATGCATTTACTATGTCTGCCTTACTGCATTTGATTTTGAGGTTTTTATGCCCTAGTATATGATCAGTTTTTGTGTAGGTTCCATGAACTGCTGAGCAGAAAGTATAATCCTTTCTGTCTCCATTTAGCTTTTGCCAAGGATCTATCATATCAAACTTTTCTAGTATTCTATTTCCCTCTTTGACTTCTTTCTTATTTATTTTGTGATATGATTTATCTAATTCTGAGAGTGCAAGTTTGAGATCTCCCACTATTATAGTTTTGCTGTCTATTTCTTCTTCTAGTTCTCTTAATTTCTCTTTTAAGAATGTAGATGCTGAACCACTTGGTGCATATATGTTCAATATTGACACTGCTTCATTATTGATACTACCCTTTAGCAGGATATAATGCCCTTCCTTGTCTCTTTTAATTAAATCAATTTTTTTTTTGCTTGATGTGAGATGAAGATGCCTACACCTGCTTTTTTGGCTTTTCCTGAAGCATAGTAGATATTGCTCCACCCTTTTACTTTTAGTTTGAATGTATCACCTTGTTTCAGGTGTGTTTCCTGTAAACAACATAAAGTAGGATTCTGACTATTAATACAGTCTGCTAACAGATTCCTCTTGAACCCATTCACATTTATGGTTAGAATGACTAATTCTATATTGCTTGCCATCTTGTTAACCTCTGCTTATGCTTTCCTCCTTTCCTTCCCTCTTGCCCCACTACCCAGTATTAAACTTGTGAACACCACTTGTTTTTCACATCCCTCCCTTTTTAGTATCCCTCCCCCACCTTAAAGTTCCTCTTCTTATTTTACCCCTTTTCCTCACAATGTTTGTATGCCCTTCCCCTTAGCTTACTTTTTCCCTCTCACTTTTCAATGCAGTGGAAGAAGTTTCACCACAATTGGAATATGTATATTGATACACACTATGTTCATCTCCCTTCTTTCTTTCTCTCAGATATAATAGGTTACCTTTGCCTCTTCATAAGATGTCATACTACCACTTTACACTTTTTTATGATATAATTTCCTTTCCACCTCTAGTTTCTAGGACAAATTATAAATATATTCTGTACATATTTTTATGGCAGAAGTATATTTCTCAAGATTTCTTTTTACCTTTTTAGAAATCTCTTGAGTTCTGTATTTGAAGATCAAACATTTTTTGCAGGTCTGTTTTTTTTTTTTTTTTTTTTTTCATCAAGAATAGATGGAATTCATTTATTTCATTAGATGTCCATCTTTTTCCCTGGAAAATGATGCTCATTTTCGCTGGGTAAGTTATTGTTGGCTGCATACCAAGTTCCTTAGTCTTTTGGAATATCATGTTCTAGACCCTTCGTTCTTTTAATGTGGACGCTGCTAGATTCTGGGTTATCCTTATTGTGGCTTTTCCATATCTGAATTGCTTTTTTCTAGCAGCTTCCAGTATTTTTTCCTTTGTCTGATGGTTCTTGAACTTGGCCACTATATTTCTTGGCATTTTGATTTTAGGGTCCCTTTCAGTAGGTGATTGATGAATTTTTTTCAATGTCTGTTTTACCCTCTGTTTCCAAAACATCTGGGCAATTCTCTTTGCTAATTTCCTGGAAAGTACTGTCCAACTCTTCTTTTCCTTACATTTTTCAGGGAGTCCGATTATTCTCAAATTGTCTCAAATTGTTTTCCAGGTCTGCTGCCTTTCTAATAAGGTACTTGACATTCTTTTCAATTGTTACATTTCTCTGGTTTTGCTTGACTACCTCTTGGGTTCTCCTTGAGTCATTCATTTCTACTTGTTCGAGTCTAATTTTCAATGATATATTTTCTTCACTCACTTTTTTATATCTTTTTGTAATTATCCAATTGTGTTTTTAAGTTAGTTTTTTTCTTCTATGGAATTTTTTTTCCATTTTATCCATTTTATTTTTTAGAGAGCTGATTTCTTTATCCAGTTCACTAATCCTGTTTTCCTTGGAGTTGTTTTCCTTTTCCAATTCACTAATCCTGTTTTCCTTGGAGTTGTTTACCTTTTCTAATTCACTAATTTTGTTTCTCAATGATTTGATCTCTTTATCCACTCTGGATAACTTCTCCAGGCTCTCTTTCCAAGATTCCCTTTCCTTTTCCAATTTCTCTTCTAGCTCTCTTGTGAGCCTTTTTGATTTTTTCTATTAGATTCTTTTGTATTGAGGAGCAGATCATATCCCCCTTTGGGGATTCCTCTGGGGACAGTCTGTTTTTAGTCTCCTCAGTGTTTGAAGTCTGCTCTCTCTCCATACAAAAGCTGTCAATGTTTAGGGCCCTTTTGAATTTTTTGTTCATTTTGTCAAGAGCAGAATGGAAGAAAACAAATTGACAAGAGAAACAATTGGTCTGTTTTTTTGGGGGGATGGGGCTGCATGTTGTTAATGGGCTTTCTCTACAGACTGGGGGTAGGGCAGCAGAGAGTCACTAACAGAACAGGGATACCTGTGCTGTGTCTATGGTCTGAGGCTCTGAGAACTCAGAGTCACTCCAGGTGGGGGTTGGGGTTGCTGGGTTCCAAGAGATGCTAGCTTATATATGTATATATATATATATATATATATATATATATATATATATATATATTTATATATATATATATTTTACGTGTGTTACAGTATATCCTAGATACAATATATGTGTGTAAATCCAATTTTCTTATTGCACATTAAGTATTGGATTTCAAAGGTATAAGTAACCTGGGTAGATAGACAATAGTGCTAACAGTTTACATTCAATTCCCAGTGTTCCTTCTCTGGGTGTAGTTGTTTCTGTCCATCATTGATCAACTGGAAGTGAATTGGATATTCTTTATGTTGAAGATATCCACTTCCATCAGAATATATCTTCATACAGTATTGTTGTGGAAGTGTATAGTGCAATTTATTTATTATCTGTCATATACCAGACCCATTGATACACTCTAGAGTTACAGAGAGCAAAATTTCAACAAAAGTTGCTTTGAATTTCAATCTCCAGTCCTAGAAGTTTAATATCTCAATAAGAAAGAATCTCATATATAGTGATCTTCTGGTTCTGCTAATTTCACTCAGCATCAGTTCATGTAAGTCTCTCCAAACCTTTCTGAATTCATTCAGCTGGTCATTTCTTAGAGAGCAATAATATTCCATAACATTCATATACCATAATTTACCCAACCATTCTCCAATTGATGGACATCCATTCATCTTCCAGTTTCTAGCCACTACAAAAAGAGCTGCCACAAACATTTTGGCACATATAGGTCCTTTATCCTCTTTAGTTTAGAAACTTCCATCCAAGTCTTTTCCCTGAAATGGCAGAGATCAAACCCCTCCCCACTCTGGACTGAGCTGTGTGAGCTGCCTGTCTCACTCTGGCTGCCTGCTCTCAGTCTGTGCCCAGTCTGTTCAACCCTTCCCCAGAGCAAACACAGACCTTCTCTGGTGAATTTCAAGGATGTCTTCTCTTTGTGATTATTTGCGGGTTTCTTTTCTGGTAAAGCATTAATTCCGAGGCTTGTCTTAAAGTAAGTCCTGAGAGAAAACGCAGGTCTCAAGCAGCTGACTGCCTCCACACTGCCATCTTGTAAGGAAGTCCCACAAAATTCATATGGAAGAATAAAATGTCAAGAATTTCAAGGGAATTAATGAAAAAAAAAGTCAGATGAAGGTGGTCTAGGTGTACCTGATCTAAAACTATATTATAGAGCAGCAGTCACCAAAACCATTTGGTATTGGTTAAAAAATAGACCAGTCAATCAGTGGAACAGATTAGGTACAAAGGAAAAAAAAAGTGTACATCTATAGCCATCTAGGGTTTGACAAAACTAAAGATACCAACATTTGGGATAAAATTTCATTATTTGAAAAAAATCTGTTGGGAAAACTGGAAATTAGTATGGCAGAAATTAGATATGGATCTACACTTAACACTATATACCAAGATAAGATCAAAATGGGCCCATGCTTTAGGCATAAAGAATGAGATCATAAATAGATTAGAGGAACAGAGGATAGTCTATCTCTCAGACCTGTGGAGGAGGAAGGAATTTATGACCAGAGGAGAACTAGAGATCATTATTGATCACAAAATAGAAGATTTTGATTACATCAAACTAAAAAGTTTCTGTACAAACAATACTAATGCAAACAAGATTAGAAGGGAAATAACAAATTGGGAAATATTTTTACAGTTAAAGGTTCTGATAAAGGTCTCATTTCCAAAATATATAGAGAACTATCCCTAATTTATAAGAAATCAATCCATACTCCAATTGGTAAATGGTCAAGGGATATGAACAGACAATTCTCTGATGATGAAATTGAAACTATTTCCACTCATATGAAAGAGTGTTCCAAATCACTACTGATTAGAGAAATGCAAATTAAGACAACTCTGAGTTACCACTACACACCTGTCAGATTGGCTAAGATGACAGGAACAAATAATGGGAAAATTGTGACACTAATTCATTGTTGGTGAAGTAGCGAAGAATCTGGCCATTCTGGAGAGAAATTTGGAACTATGCCCCAAAAGTTATCAAACTGTCCCTATCCTTTGTCCAGCAGTGCTACTATTGGGCTTATATCCCAAAGAAATACTAAAGAGGATAAAGGACCTATATGTGCCAAAATGTTTGTGGCAGCTCTTTTTGTAGTGGCTAGAAACTGGAAGATGAATGGATGTCCATCAATTGGAGAATGGTTGGGTAAATTATGGTATATAAAGGCTATGGAATATTATTGCTCTTTAAGAAATGACCAGCAGAATGAATTTAGAAAGGTTTGAAGAGACTTACATGAACTGATGCTGAGTGAAATTAGCAGAACCAGAAGATCACTATACACTTCCACAACAATACTGTATGAAGATATATTCTGATGGAAGTGGATATCTTCAACATAAAGAATATCCAATTCACTTCCAGTTGATCAATGATGGACAGAAACAACTACACCCAGAGAAGGAACACTGGGGATTGAATGTAAACTGTTAGCACTACTGTCTAACTACCCAGGTTACTTATACCTTTGAAATCCAATACTTAATGTGCAATAAGAAAATTGGATTTACACACATATATTGTATCTAGGATATACTGTAACACATGTAATAAATATATATATATATATATGTATGTATGTATATATATATATATATATATATATATATATATATATATATATACATATATATGAGATTCTTTCTTATTGAGATATTAAACTTCTAGGACTGGAGATTGAAATTCAAAGCAACTTTTGTTGAAATTTTGCTCTCTGTAACTCTAGAGTGTATCAATGTGTCTGGTATATGACAGAGAATAAATAAATTGCAATTGATTTAGTAGAATAGATTTTTCTTTGAATAGGCCTTGTAAAAAAAAAAAGAGTTATAACAGTATTCCTTTTCCTGTTTAAGTAAAAAAAATAAGTAAAAACAAATTATCAAACTGTGCCCACATATTTTTTTAATCACATAACTGGGAAATCCCTAAAGTTATATGCATTATCAAAAATCCTTTGAAATTTTTGGACAACTATTGGGAATAAACTAAATTCTTGTCTTAATTGCTTGTGGTTTCTAACTATAAGAATATCTTGACAACGACATTCCTTAAAGATAAAAGAAAAAAACAATTAAGTGAATAGGTAAGTTTCACAAAGTACATGATCAGAAACATGTTGTCATGCTAGCTCTCCTAAAAGCAGATGTTTGTTTCACTATAACAACAGAAAGAAATCTTATGTTGAGAAATATTTACAGAAGAAACAAATATTCTAATGTTCTAATTGTTACCAAATAAAGCATTTATTTTGATGAAACATATGTTTCATTTGGAAATGTGAGTTAATACAAACAAGAGTATAGTGCTAATGTAATTATTGTTGAGGAGGTATCTGCAATGAATTTTGTCATTTTCAAATATAAAGGTTTTTAAATCTTGTTCTCACAACATCTCATAGAATTTAAGGGAAAAAGGTGTGTGTGTGTGTGTGTGTGTGTGTGTGTGTGTGTGTGTGTGTGTGTACTGATTCCTCTACTTAAAGTTAATTGTTCTACCAAAATTTAAGTTTAGAAAATTAGGTTTTTTTTCCCATTTGCACTGTTGTCTCACTTAGTAATTCATTCTTAGATATCTTTATATTTTATACATGTGAAATATCTTCCTTTTACTAATTTTGTTACTTTGATTCATTACAATAGCTATTTATATATTTTTTCTTTTTTTTTTTTCTTCATTTTCCAAATTATCCCCTCCCTCCCTCTATTCCCTCCCCCCGATGGCAGGTAATCCCATATATTTTACATGTGTTACAATATAACCTAGATACAATATATGTGTGTAAATACCATTTTCTTGTTGCACATTAATTATTAGCTTCCGAAGGTATAGTAACCTGGGTAGATAGACAGTAGTGCTAACAATTTACATTCGTTTTCCAGTGTTGCTTCTCTGGGTATAGTTATTTCTGTCCATCATTGATCAACTGGAAGTGAGTTGGATCTTCTTTATGGTGAAGATTTCCACTTCCATCAGAATACATCCTCATACAGTATTGTTGTTGAAGTGTATAGTGATCTTCTGGTTCTGCTCATTTCACTCAGCAACAGTTGATTTAAGTCTCTCCAAGCCTCTCTGTATTCCTCCTGCTGGTCATTACTTACAGAGCAATAATATTCCATAACCTTCATATACCACAATTTACCCAACCATTCTCCAATTGATGGACATCCATTCAGCTTCAAGTTTCTAGCTACAACAAAAAGAGCTGCCACAAACATTTTGGCACATACAGGTCCCTTTCCAATCTTGAGTATTTCTTTGTGATATAATCACAATAACAGCAATGCTGGGTCAAAGGGTATGCACAGTTTGACAACTTTTTGGGGATAGTTCCAAATTGCTCTCCAGAATGGCTGGATTCTTTCACAACTCCACCAACAATGTATCAGTGTCCCAGATTTCCCACATCCCCTCCAACATTCATCATTCTTTGTTCCTGTCATCTTAGCTAATCTGACAGGTGCATAGTGGTATCTCAGAGTTGTCTTAATTTGCATTTCTCTGATCAGTAGTGATTTGGAACACTCTTTCATATGAGTGGAAATAGTTTCAATTTCATCATCTGAGAATTATCTGTTCATATCCCTTGACCATTTATCAATTGGAGAATTGTTTGGTTTCCTATAAATTAGGGTCAGTTCTCTATATATTTTGGAAATGAGACCTTTGTCAGAACCTTTACTGTTAAAAATATTTTCCCAATTTGTTACTTCCCTTCTAATCTTGTTTGCATTAGTATTGTTTGTACAGAAACTTTTTAGTTTGATGTAATCAAAATCTTCTACTTTGTGATCAATAATGATCTCTAATTCTCCTCTGGTCATAAATTCCTTCCTCCTCCACAGGTCTGAGAGGTAGACTATTCTCTTTTCCTCTTATCTATTTATGATCTCATTCTTTATGCCTAAATCATGGACCCATTTTGATCTTATCTTGGTGTATGGATCCATATCTAATTTCTGCCATATTAATTTCCAGTTTTCCCAACAGTTTTTTTCCAAATAATGAATTTTTGTCCCTAATGTTGGTATCTTTGGGTTTGTCAAAGATTAGATTGCTATAGATGTACCCTTTTTTTTCCTTTGTATCTAATCTGTTCCACTGATCTACCGGTCTATTTCTTAGCCAATACCAAATGGTTTTGGTGACTGCTGATATTTAATATAGCTTTAGATGAGGTACACAGACCACCTTCCTCTGACTTTTTTCATTAGTTCCCTTGCAATTCTGACCTTTTATTCTTCTATATGAATTTTGTTGTTATTTTTTCTAGGTTATTAAAATAGTTTCATGAGAGTCTGATTGTTATAGCACTAAATAAATAGATTACTTTGGGGAGTATTGTGATCTTTATTATATTCGCTCGGCCTATCCAAGAGCACTGAATGGCTTTCCAAATATTTAAATCTGACTTTATTTTTGTGGCAAGTGTTTTGTAATTTTTCTCATATAATTCCTGACTATTCTTTGGTAGATGGATTCTCAAATACTTTATACTCTCAACATTTGTTTGGAATGGAATTTCTCTTTGTATCTCTTGCTGTTGCTTTTTTTGGTGATATATAAGAATGCTGAGGATTTATGTTGATTTATTTTGTATCCTGCCACTTTGCTGAAATTTTGAATTATTTCTTGTAGCTTTTTAGCAGAGTCTTTGGGGTTCTCTAAGTATACCATCATGTCATCTGCAAAAAGTGATAGTTTGATTTCCTCCTTTCCTACTCTAATTCCTAGAATCTCTTTCTCAGCTCTTATTGCCGAGGCTAGCGTTTCTAATACTATATTGAATAATAATGGTGATAGTGGGCAACCTTGTTTCATTCCTGATCTTACTGGGAAAGGTTGCAGTCTATTTCTATTGCATATTATGCTTACTGAAGGTCTTAAATATATGCTCCTGATTATTCTAAGGAATAACCCATTTATTCCTATACTCTCAAGAATTTTTAGTAGGAATGGATGTTGGATTTTGTCAAATGCTTTTTCTGCATCTATTGAGATGATCATATGGTTTTTATTAATTTGATTATTAATATGGTCAATTATACTAATAGTTTTCCTAATATTAAACCAGCCCTGCATTCCTTTTTGAATCCTACTTGATCATAGTGTATTATCCTGGGGATGATTTTCTGAAGTCTTTTTGCTAATATCTTATTTAAGATTTTAGCATCAATATTCATTAAGGAAATTAGTCTATAATTTTCTTTCTCAGTTTTCGATCTACCTGGTTTAGGTATCAGTACCATGTCTGTGTCATAAAAGGAGTTTGGTAGGACTCCTTCATTCCCTATTTTTTCAAATAGTTTATATAGCATTGGGGCTAATTGTTCTTTAAATGTTTGGTAGAATTCACATGTAAATCCATTTGGTCCAGGGGATTTTTTCCTGGGGAGTTGATTAATAGCTTGTTCTATTTCTTTTTCTGAAATGGGACTATTTAAGCAATTTATCTCCTCCTCTGTTAATCTAGGAAGCCTATATTTTTGGAGAAGTCATCCATTTCACATAAGTTATCAAATTTATTGGCATAAAGTTGGGCAAAGTAACTCCTTATTATTTCTCTAATTTCCTCTTCATTGGTGGAAAGATCCCACTTTTCATTTGTAAGACTAACAATTTGATTTTCCTGTTTCTTTTTTCTGATCAGATTTACCAAAGGTTTATCTATTTTATTGGCTTTTTCATAAAACCAAATCTTGGTTTTATTTATTAATTCAATAGTTTTTTTTTTTTTTTTACTTTCAATATTATTGATTTCTCCTTTTAATTTTTGTATTTCAAGTTTAATTTTTGGTTGGGGGTTTTTAATTTGGTCTTTTTATAGCCTTTTAAGTTGCAAGCCCAATTCGTTAATCTTCTCTTTCCCTATTTTCTTCAAATAAGCCTCTAAAGATATAAAATTTCCCCTTATTACTGCTTTAGCTGCATCCCACAGATTTTGGTATGATGTCTCATCATTGTCATTATCTTGGGTGAAATTATTAATTGTTTCTATAATTTGCTGTTTCACCCAGTCATTCTTTAAGATGAGATTGTTCATTTTCCAATTACTTTTTGGTCTATTTACGCCTAACTTTTTACTGAATGTAGTTTTTATTGCATTGTGGTCTGAGAAGAAGGCATTTATTATTTCTGCCTTCCTACATTTAATTTTGAGATCTTTATGTCCCAATATATGGTCAATTTTTGTATAGGATCCATGAACTGCTGAGAAGAAAGTATATTCCTTTCCATTGCCATTCAGTTTTCTCGAAAGGTCTATCATACCTAGTTTTTCTAATGTTCTATTTGCTTTTTAAATTTCTTTCATGTTTGTTTTGTGGTTTGATTTGTCTAAATCTGAGAGTGCAAGGTTGAGATCTCCCACTATTATAGTTTTACTGTCTATTTCTTCTTGCAACTCTCTTAACTTTTCCTTTAGAAAGTTAGATGCTATACCACTTCGTGCATATATGATTAGTATCGATATGGCTTCATTATTTATGTTACCTTTCAGCAGGATATAGTTTCCTTCCTTATCTCTTTTAATTAGATCAACTTCTACTTTTGCTTGATCTGAGATAAGGATAGCTACCCCTGCTTTTTTGGCTTTACCTGAAGCATAATAGATTCTGCTCCAACCTTTTACCTTTACTCTATATGTATATCCCTGCTTTAAGTGTGTTTCCTGTAAACAACATATTGTAGGGTTATGATTTTTCATCCAGTCTGCTATCCGTCTCCGTTTGATGGGAGCGTTCATCCCATTCACATTTACAGTTAAAATTACTAATTCTGTATTTCCTGCCATCATATTATCCCCAGATTATGCTTTTTCCCTTGACCCCCCTGAACCTCTTCCCCAATATTCAATGTATAGGCCCCCTTGTGACGCGCAGCCCTCCCTTTTTTTTTAGTATCCCTCCCCCATCCCTCCACGTCCCTTCCCTTATTCTCCTTTTCCTTTTCCCTTTTCCTCTCCCCCCTTTTAATGAGGTGAGAGAGAATTCTCTGAAAAACAAATATGACAATTATTTACTCTTTGAGCCTCTTCTGATAAGAGTAAAATTTACACAATGTTTCTCACCCTCTCTAACTTCCCTCAGATATGGTGTATTTTCTATGCCTCTTCCTGGGATGTAGTTTCCCTCTTTTTATCACTCCCTCCCCTTTTTCTGATACTACCCCCTTCCCTTTACTACACTCCCTCCTTTTTTTTTTCTTTTATATCAGTAAAATCAAATTTTCCTTGAGTACTTTCTATATACCCACAACAGAGATATAGTTCTCAAGGGTTCTGTGTACCTTTTTCTGTTTCTCTTCAGTCTTGTGGATGTAGATCAAATTTTTTATTTAAGTCTGGTTTTTTTCTTAGAAACATATAGAATTCCTCTGTTTCATTGAATGACCATCTTCTTCCATGGAAAAAGATACTAAACTTACCTGGGTAGTTTATTCTTGGTTGCAGTCCTTGATCTTTTGCCTTACGGAATATCAGGTTCCAGGCCCTTCTATCTTTTAATGTGGAGGCAGCCAGATCTTGGGTGACCCTTATTGTGGCACGTTGGTATTTAAATTGTTTTTTTTCTAGCTGCTTGCACGATTTTCTCCTTTGTGTGGTAATTCTGCAGCTTAGCCACAATATTCCGTGGTGTTCTTTTTTTAGGGTCTATTTCAGAAGGAGTTCGATGAATTCTTTCCACATCTACTTTCCCTTCTATTTCTATTATCTCTGGACAGTTCTCTTTGATAATTTCCTGTAAAATAGAATCTAGGCTCTTTTTTTGGTCATAGTTTTCTGGAAGTCCAATGATCCGCAGATTATCTCTCCTAGATCTATTTTCCAGGTCTATAGATTTTCCCAGTAACTATTTGACGTTGTTCTCCAGCTTCTCATTTTTTTGTTTTGTTTGACTGATTCTGGGGTTCTCAATGAATCATTCATTTCTATTTGTTCCATCCTGACTTTTAAGGAGTTATTTTCTTCATTCACAGTTTTTAGTTCTTTTTGTAAATGCCCAATTTCATTTTTAAATGAGTTATTTTGCTCTATTGAATTTTTTTCCATTTCCCTAATTTTTTTTGGAGAATTATTTTCTTTTTCCAATTCAGAAATCCTATTTTCTTGGGACTTTTTTATCTTCTCCAATTCAGAAATCCTATTTTCTTGAGACTTTTTTATCTTCTCCAATTCAGAAATCCTACTTTCCTGTGATTTTTTTACCTTCTCTAATTCACTAATTTTATTTCCCTGCATCTCCTGTGAATTCTTTATTTTTTCCAAATCCAATTTCATAGCTTCCCTTTCCTTTCCCCATTTTTCTTCAAACTCTCTTAACTTTTTAATAGACTCTTCAATGAGAGAGTTATGTTATGTTATGGGGGGCAGGAATCATTCCCCTTTAGGTTGTTATCTGCTGAGTCTCAGCTGTTAACTTCCTCGAAGTTGGATACCCGCTCTTTCTCTGTGTAAAAGGAATCTATGGTTTTTTTGGGCTTCTTACTCATACTTAAAATATCTTTTGGGGTCTGTCCCTGTGGTAGGAAATTATTTATTTATTTCTTTACCAGCTTCCTCCTCGACTGGATGGATGCAGTGGCCCCTGCACCTGAGCTAAGAGAGAGCTCTGGGAGAGAGTTCCCCACCCCCTCCCTGGAAGTGCCTCAGAGGTGATCAGCACTGCTGTGCCTTGAGGGCGCTGTGTTTTAGTGGCTTCCCTGAGTTTGAGACTGAACAGTAAAGGCGACTCAAAGCCTAGCCTATGCATCCCAGTGAGGCGTGGATGTCTGCAGCAGGTGATGTGAAAAGCCCCTGTGCTCAAACTGGGAAGTGTCTGCCAGAAACCTTGGTCCCTAGTTCAAAGGTTCTGCTTCTCTGGGACTTCCATTCCACAGCCTCCAGCCAGCCGAGCCAGGCACTATGAGTTACTGGCCCGCCCACTTTTCAATCTCTTAACTACCCCGAGGCAAAAGCCTGGATTGCCTATGTCAGCCACACCCCCGGTGCGGAGATCTGCTGAGTCACGCCTGGGATCCGGGAAGATCCAATCCAGTTTTAAATTTTAAAGTGGCTTGATTTCTCTTCTGAACTGTTGTTTTATAAGCAGAGAAGAGCTAACAGCCTGTGACAGATTCTTTTATCTCGGTGGATTCTCTGATCCCAGAGCCCTCCCCAGCACGACTGGCGTAGTGTGCCACTACCCCACCGTCTGTGCTGGCCTCTCTTCTTCCTCCCCTGGGAGCTGACCTTTCCTGCTGAAACTCCAGATTCTCTTCAGCTGGTAAGTGGTGCTTCCAGTCCTTGTGGATTCTATCAGTCCAATGCTATTTCTGAGGCTGATTAAATCTAGTTGGTTGTGAGGGAAGAAAGGAGCTTACACAGTGGCGTGTATCTTCGCCTCCATCTTGGCTCCGCCCAGTTTTTTTATTTATTTACCAGCTTCCTCCCAGACTGGAGGTAGAATGCAACAACCCTGTGACTGGGCTAAGAGAGAACTCTGGTAGAGAGTTCCCCTCCCCCCCTTCCTGGAAATGTCTCAGAGGTGATTAGTATGGCTGCTCTGTGAGGAGTGCCCAGTGAAGGACCCCGTTGTGTGGCCTAGCAATTGCCCTGAGGTTTAAGACTGAACAGTGAAAGCATCACAAACCCCAGCCAATGCTTCCCATGGAGGCGTGGATATCAGCAGCTGACTTGAAAAGCCCTTGCACTCAAACTGGAAGTGTGTGCCGGGAAACCTCTGTCCCTACTTCAAAGGTTCTTCTTCTCTGGGAGTTCTGCTTCTCTGGGAATTCAGCTGCTGCTAGAATTCCACTGCCTCAGGCTGAGTCCAACACTATGTGGATTAGAGGCTGCCTAGGGCTGTGTTCCAGATGTTCAGGCTGTTAACTACCCCAAGGAGAAGCCCCAGATAGCAGAAGGTGGCTACACAGCAGTGCTGAGATCTATTAGTTCACTTACAGATTGCGGTGGTTCTAGGATCTGGCTTTATATTTTAAAGTGGCTTGATTTCTCTTCTGATCTGCTTTTTTATAAGCAGAGAAAAGCTAACAGCCTGTGTCAGATTCTTCTATCTCAGTGGCTTCTCTGATCCTAAAGTTCTCCCCAGCCCAATCGGGGCACAGTGTGTTAGCACCTAACCTTTTCTGTGCTGGTCTTTTTTTTTTTTTTTTTTTTTTTTTTTTTTTTTTCATCCCCTTGGAACCAACCTTTTCTGTTGAAATTCCAGATTCTCTTCAGCTGGTAAGTTGTGCTTCTAATCCTTGTGGTTTTTTTCAGTCCAGAGTTTTTTTTTTTTTTTTTGAGGCTGATTTCACTAATTGGAAATGAGGGAAGAAGGAAGCTTACAAATTTGCATATGTCTTCTCCTCAATCTTGGCTCTGCCTTCCCGGAATTTATGTAGGTATAATTAATTTGTTTGTGAGATATTATCTTATTAAAACATTTGTCTTTGAAAACAATCTAATAGCTAAGAAATTATCTTTAAATTGTAATCCTAGCCTACTACAAAGAGTCCTAGAAAGGTCAGCAGAAAAAAGTCTCTGGAATTAAAGTGGTTTCCCAGTATACAAACCCAGTACAGGTGGCTCCAGCATCATTGAGGTGGGATCAGAATCAGGGGCAGAATCAGAGTGATGGTTTCAGGATCTTTCAGCCATGGGGATGCCAGGGAGGACTTGAAAGGTCAGTGGAGAAGGTCTGTGGCAAAGAAGAGGAAGTCTGGTGTGCAGTCCCAGTGCAGCTCTGTTCAGTAGAGCCTTAGCCCCCAGAGCACTATATCTTATAGCTATAGTGGGGCAGGGACACATCCAATAGATTCAGGGCAGAAAAGATTGCTTGTGATCAGATTCAGAGAAAGATCTCTGCACAAAAGCCCTGAAGCTCAGGACAATGCACCTCCATCCTGGAAACAGAGTTCTTCTTTAACAAAGAGTGAAAAGCCCTATGAAAGACTAGTAAAATGAGCTGAAAACAAACAAACAACAAAGTTTCTTATCATATAAAGTTATTAGAGTGACAAGGAAAATCAATATGCACTCAGAAGATGATAACAAAGTCAAAGCTCCTATATCCAAAGCCAAAAAAAAAAGGAAGAGTTCAAAAGGGATTTTGATAATCAAATAAAAGAGATAGTAGAAAAATTAGGAATAGGAGTGAGAGAGGTTCAAAAGGAAATACAAAAAGCTAATGAAGAATGCCTTGAAAAGCTAAACTGGCCAATTAGGAAAGGAAGTACAAAAGTTCACTGAGGAAAATAATTCCTTAAAAATAGAATTGAGTAAATGGAAGCTAATGATACAATAAAGCAAAAGCAAAAAAGAAAAAAAAAGAAATAGGTAAAGAAAAAAACCAGGAAAAATGTGAAATATCTCATTGGAAAAACAAGTGACTTGGAAAATAGATGGAGAAGGGATAATATATATATATATATATATATATATATATATATATATATATATATATATATATATATATATATATATATATATATGTTATATAATCATACCTGAAAGTTATGATAAAAAAAAAAAGCATGGGCAACATCTTTCCAGAAATTGTCAAGAAAAACTATGCAATATGCTAGAACCAGAGAGTAAAATAGAAATTGGAAGAATTTACTGATGACCTCCTGAAAGAGATCCCAAAATAAAAACTCCCAGGAATATTAGAGTCAAATTTTGGAACTCCCAGGTGAAGGAAAAAAATTGCAAGCACCCAGAAAGAAATAATCCAAGTGTAATGGAGCCACAGTCAGGATAATACTAGATTTAGCAACTACTACATTGAAGGATTGTGGTGCTTAGAATATGATACTCTGGAGAGCAATGGAGCTAGGATTACAACTAAGAATCACATACCCAGTAAAACCTGGTATAATCCTTCAGAGGAAAACACAGTCATCCAATGAAACAAATGATTTTCAAGTATTCATAATGAAAAGTCCAGAGCTGAATGGAAAATTTGATTTCAAGTATAGAAATAAGTCAAAGCATAAGGAGATAATCAGGAAGTTATATTATAAGGGACTTAATTAGGTTTATCAGTTCATCTTCCCACATGATAGGATGATACTTGTAACTTATTACAACTTTTTATTTATTATGGCATTTTGAATGAAGAGAGAGAGAGAGAGAGAGAGAGAGAGAGAGAGAGAGAGAGAGAGAGAGAGAGAAGAGAGAGAGAGAGAGAGAGAGAGAGAGAGAGAGAGAGAGAGAGAGAGAGAGAACAGTGTGAGTTGAATATGGAAGGATAATATCTTTTTTAAAAAAGGATGAAATTAAGGAGGAACAGAGAAATGTATTGGGATTAAGGAAAAGGCAGGAGCAGAATGCTTTTAATTGCCTGACATAAAAAAGAAGGAAGGAAAAGCTATTATACTGAAGGAGAAGAAGGTGAAGAGAAGGAAAGTGAGAGAACCATACTGACATCAGAATTGGCTCAAAGAGGAAATAACATTTATACTCAAAATAGGTGTAGAAATACATCTTACCCGGCAGGAAAATTGTAGGAGAATGGGAGATGGGAAGGACAGACAATAATAAAAGAGAAGACATATTGGGGAGTGAGTGGTGAGTAGCTAAATACTTTTGAGGATGAGCAAATTTTTTATTTTATTTTATTTATTTATTTATTTATTTAGTTTTTTTTTTTTTTTTTTTTTTTTTTTTTGCTGAGGCAATTGGGGTCACTAGGAAATGTTAAGTGTCAGAGACGAAATTTGAACTCAGGTCCTCTTGACTTCAGGCCTCGTGGTCTATTCAGTATGTCACTCAGCTGGTCCTTTAAAAATAATGTTGAAATAAGTTTTTTCTGGTAAGGTCTTATTTCTTAAATTTAGAGGGAACTGAGTCAAATTTATAAAAATAAGAACCATGCCCCAATTCATAAATGTTCAAAAGGTAAGCTCTATTACCAAATGGCTATAAATTCTTGCATATCCTTTGACCTAGCCATACCACTACTAGACTTGAATACCAAAGAGATTTAAAAGGGGGAAGAAAGAAAAGGACTTTTATGTATAAACATATTTGTAGCAGTTGTCTTTTAAGAGCAAAGAATTGGGAAGTGAGAGGATGCCATTTAATTGGGGAATGGCTAAATAAATTGTAGTGTATGATTGTCATATAATATTATTATTCTAATGAAAATGATGATTAGAAGGATCTTAGGGGGGAAAAATCTGGAAAGTCTTCCATGAACTCAAGCAATGTATGAAATGTATTATATACAAAGTAATATAGATATTTTGGGATGACCAGCAGTAAATTACTGCTATTCTCAGCAGTACAATGCTCCATGAATATTCTGAAGAGTTTACGTTGACAAATCATATCCATTCCTAGACAAGAACTTGATTATATAGATTGAATAATATCCATTTTCTCTCTCTCTCTCTCTCTCTCTCTCTCTCTCTCTCTCTCTCTCTCTCTCTCTCTCTCTCTGTCTCTATCTGTCTCTGTCTCTCTCTATCTCTCTCTCTCATTTCATTTTTTTGAGCGTTTTTTATTAGAGGGGAAGATCTATGTTTTTTTTGCACAACATAACTTTTTTGACAATGTTTTGTTTAACTTCACATATGGTTTCTTAAAGAGGGAATGGGGATGGGTGTAAGGTGGAGACTCTGAAACTCAGAGGTTTAAAAAATAAAAAAAAAACAAATTGTTTTAAATGTAACTGGGGGAAAATAAAATAAATAAATAAGATTTAAAAACATAAATAAAAAATAATGAAAAATTAACAAAATAAAAATAACAAATGTGGTCTGGGCTGTGCCAAAATACAGTGAACTTTCTAAAAATATTATTGCCTCCTTAATTTTTGAAAACTAATATTCTATTAATGAAACAAAACCAGACTAATTGCTATAGTATCACAATTTACAGTTGTCACATATTGGGATTGCAATCCACCAATGTGGTCCGCTAATAGCCTATTTTCATATGTGAAAGAAGAAATATATGAGCGTCATTAAGTGCCAGGCAATGCACTAAATATTTATAGATATTACCTTATATGATCTTCATTTCAACTCTGTGTGTTTAGTTCTTTTATTATCCTCTCAGTGCATCTGATTGAGGCAGGCAGAAGTTAAATAATTGCCCAAGATGACACAACTAGAAATTATCTCAGTTCTCCCTGAAGGTAGACCCACTGCTGTTTTATGCCACTGAGGTGCTCCTAAATTACTGAGTCATTGTTTTGTAATCCCTGCCCAATCCTATACAAATATAATATATTTTGAGTCGAAAAGTAGAACTTTAAAACCATCAATTTTTTTTAGATTTTATCAATAATTTTAGTTTGTTGAGAAATTTTTGAAAATAGTTTTACTATTTATAATTTCATCAATCCCTTACAATTTCATGTTATACACAAATTTGATTAATTCAAGCAACCAATCTATGTTTTAAAGTATTTCCTAGTTCAAAGAATTTGCTTAGCCTCAGGAAGTGTAAGGAAGGTAGAAGGCAGCTCCTGATCTCATAAATGTCACAGTCTAATGGAGGAAACAATTGGAAAACAAATACATAAATAATAAGCATTATTCAAGATACTTTGGGAATATATAACACAGAGAAAACATTAGAATTAATTGTTAAATTGGAAGACTTCCTGTGGAAAATATGATTTTAAATGAGTCTTGAAGAAAGTTGAGGAAAATAAAAAAAGTTGAGGTAAAGATGAAAAGGAAGAATATTCCAAACATAGGGATAGTCAATGAAAATACATATAGTTTATTTTTTAAGTAAAGATTTTCAATTAAAAAAAAAAAAAACATGGATAAGTTTTCAACATTGACCATTACTAAACCTTGATTTTTTTCATTGACAGTTTTTTATTTTTCAAAACATATATATGGACAATTTTTCAACATGAACCCTTGCAAAATCTTGTGTTCTAATCCCCCCATTCCCTCCCCAGATGGCAAGTAGTCCAATATATGTTAAACATAACAGAAATATATGTTAAATCCAATAGATGCATACATATTTATACAATTATCCTGTTTCACAAGAAAAATTAATTTAAACCAAAAAAAATGAGAAAGAAAATAAAATTGTAGCAAACAACAACAAAAACAGTGAAAATGTGATGTTATGAACCATACTAAGTTCCCACAGTCATCTCTCTTGAAGTAGATGGCTCTCTTCATCACAAGGTCATTGGAACTTGTCTGAATCAACTCATTGTTGAGAAGTGCCACAACCATCAAATTGATCATCATATAATCTTTTTGTTGCTGTGTACAATGATCTCCTGGTTCTGCTCATTTCACTTACCAACAATTTATGTAAGTCTCTCCAGGTCTTTCTGAAATCATCCTGTGGGGCATTTCTTACAGAACAATATTATTTCATAATATTCATATACCATAACTTATTTAGCCATTCTCCAACTGATAGGCATCTACTAAGTTTCCAGTTTCTTGTCACTACAAAAAGGGTCTCTATAAACATTTTTGCACATGTGGGTTCTTTTCCCATTGTTATGATCTCTTTGGGATACAGGGCTAGTAGAAATACTACTAGATCAAAAGTATGCACATTTTGATGGTTCTTGGACATACTTCCAATTTGCTCTTCAGAAGGGTTGGATCAGTTCACCACTCCAGCAACAATATATGTGTCACAGTTTTCTTACATTTTCTCCTACATTTGTCATTATATTTTCTTGTCATTTGACCCAATCTGAGAGATGTGTGATAGTACCTCAGAATTGCCTTAATTTGCATATTTCTGATCAATAGAACACCTTTTCATATGACTAGAATTGATTTCAAATTCTTCATCTGAAAACTATCTGTTCTTATCCTTCAACCAATATCAATTAGAGACTGGCTTGAATTCTTATAAATTTGAGTTAGTTTTCTATATATTTGTAGAAATGAGGATTTTATCAGAACTTTTAAATGTAAAAATGTTTTCCTAGTTTATTGCTTCCATTCTAATCCTGTCTGCATTAATTTTGTCTGTACAGCACCTTTTCAACTTAATGTAATCAAACTTATCTCTTTTTTGTTCAATAATGATTTCTAGTACTTCTTTGGCCACAAATTCCCTCATTCTCTATAGATCTGAGAAACAAACTATCATTTGTTCTTCCAATTTGATTACAATATCACTCTTTTTGGCTAAATCATGAACTCATTTCTACCTTTTCTTGGTATATGGTGTTAGTTATGAGTCAATCCCTAGTTTCTGCCTTACTACTTTCCAATTTTCCCAGGACTTCTTGTCAAATAGTGAGTTCTTATACAAAAAGCTGGGGTAATTGGATTTACCAAACACAAGATAACTAAAATCATTGACTATTTTGTCCTGTGAATTTAATCTATTCTACTGATTAACTACTCTATTTCTTAACCACTATCAAATAGTTTTGATGACCGCTGCTTTATAATATAGTTTTAGGTCTGGCACAACTAGGCTACTTTCATTTGCTTTTTTTTCCCCATTAATTCCCTTAAAATTATTGATTTTTTCTTCTTCTTCCAGATGATCTTTGCTTTTATTGTTATATATGTATATACGTATATAATTTATTGGGAGTTTGATTGCTATGGCACTAAGAAGATTAATTTAGTAAGTATTGTCATTTTCATTATATTCTCTCTGCCTACCCATGAGCACTTGATTTTTTTCAGTTGATTATATTTAACTTTGTTTGTGTGGAAAGTGTTTTGTAGTTGTGTTCATATACTTACTAATTTTGCCTTGGTAGGCAGACTACCAAACATTTTATATTGTGTACAGTTATTTTAAAAAGAATTTTTCTTTGTATCTCTTACTGCTGGACTTTGTTGGTGATATATAAAAATGCTGATGATTTCCGTGGATTTATTTTGCATCTTGCAACTTTGCTAAAGTTGTAAATTGTTTCTGGTCTTTTTTGCCTTTCTGCATTGATTTTGAGCTTGTTATACCAGAATACATGCTCAATTTTTGTATAGGTTCCATGTACTGCAAGGCAAAAAATGATATTCCTTTCTTTCACCATACAATTTTTTCCAAAGGCCTATCATACTTAATATAACTACATTCCTAACAGCCCTAGGATACTGTTTATCTCCTTAAATTCTTTCTTATTTATTTTGTGGTTGAATTTATTTAATTCTGAGAGAGCAAGGTTAAGATCTGCCCTAGTATACTTTTGTTGTCTAATTCTCCTTGTAGCTCTATGAACTTCTCCTCTAGGAATTTAGATGCTATATCACTTGGGGCATCTATGTTTATTATTGATATTGCTTTATTATTTATGGTACTTTAAGTAGGATGTAGTTTCCTTCCTTATTTCTTAATTAGATCTACTTTTTATTTTGCTTTATCTGAGATCAAGATTGCTACCCCTGTTGTTGTTGCTGTTTTTTTTTTTTTTGTTTGTTTGTTTGTTTTTTGTTTGTTTTGTTTTGTTTTGTTTTGTTTTTAACTCAGTTGAAATATAATAGATTGGGCTCCAGTCTTTTACCTTTACTCTAAATATATTACTCTGCTTCAAATGAGTTTCTTGTAAACAACAAACTGTAGGATTCTGGCCTTCCACTCTGCTATCTGCTTCCCTTTAATGGGAAAGTTCATCCCATTCCTTTCACGGATAAAATTATTAACTTTGTATTTCCTGCCATCTTCTTTACCTCTCAGTTATATATTTCTTTTCCCATTCCCCTTTTCACTCCTCCTGAGTATTTTTTCACTGATCACTTCTTCCCTTTTGCAGCTCCTCCACCTTTCTTTTACCTCTTCCCTTCTACTTTTGTTTTTCCTTTTATTACCCTCCTCTCTTTCTATCCCCCTTTCCTTACTACTTTCTAATAGGGTAAGACAAGCTTCCCTATAAAGCTAAATGAGTCTAATATTCTCTCTTTGATCCATATCTGATGAGAGTAAGATTCATACAATGCTCCTTCTCCTCCCCTCTTTCCCTCAATTACAATAGATCCATTTTTGCCTCTTCATGGGATGTAATTTATCCCATTTTAACTCCATTTTCCTCTTTGTCTAGTAGAATCACCTTTCTTCTTCTAGTTTCTTTATTAAATCATCATAATTAAATCAAATTTTATCTGAACCCTCTACATATATCCATAACAGTGATATAGATCTCAAGAGTTAAAAATATCATCTTCTCATATAAGAATATAAGCTTTTTGACTTTTAAAAGAAAGTTATGTTTTCCCTTTATTACCTTTTTATGCTTCCCCTGAGTTTGTGTTTGAAAAATCAGATTTTCTCTTTAGATTTGATCTTTTTAATCAGAAATAGATGAAATTCATCTTTTTCATTGAATGTCCATCTTTTTCCCTGAAAAATGATGCTCAATTTTTCCAGATAATTGATTCTTAGTTGCAATGCAATTTCCTTTGCTTTTCAGAATATCAGATTCTATGACCTTTAGACTTTTAAAGTGGAAGCAGCTAGGTCCCTCGACATTTGAATTATTTCCTTCCGGCTGTTTACAATATTTTCTTCTTGGTTTGATAATTCTGAAATTTAGCTACGATGTTACTTGGAGTTTTCATTTTGGGCTTTCTTTCACAAAATGATCAGTGAATGTTTTAAATAGATATTACCTCCTGCTTCTAGGAAATCCAGACAGTTTTCCTTTCCAGAAAGATGACATCTAGACTCCTTTTTTTTTTTTTCCTTATTTTTTCATTATAGGTTTAAGGCAGTCCAATAATTCTTAAATTGTTCCTCTTGGATCTATTTTTCCAGCTCAGTTGTTTTTACAATGAGGTATTTTAAATACTTTTCTCTATTTTTTTTCATTTTTTGGGGGGGTTTGTTTGATTGATTCTTGAGGTCTCATTTTCATTTGTTCAATTCTAATTTTTAGTGAATTATTTTGTTCTGTTACCATTTTTATCTCCTTTTGCATTTGGCCAATAGAACTTTTAAATACATTGTTTTGTTTATTATAGTTTTTCCATTTCACAGAATTTGCTTTTCAACAAATTGATTTCTTTTTCATATCTATTTTGTAAGGAGTTATAAAGTTTTTCAATTTCATCATATCTATTTATAAGAATTTTTCTTTAGATAATTTCTGCTTTTCCTTTTCCATTCTCTATTGCAAAGATCTCATTTTCTTTTTTTTCCCCCATTTTTATTCTAACTCTCTTTTAAGATCTGTTTTGAATTCTTTCCAGAGAGCCTTATAAAATCAGGACCAACTCATATTAATCTTTGTACTTTATCTGGAGTTGATTTGCCCTTAGGATCTTCGGAGTTTAAAGGCTATTCTACCTTTCCATGCTTAATGTTATTTTTTGCTTTTTTTGCTCATTTTTTTAAAGATTGAGGTCTTCTCTTAAGGCAAAAGGGTGACAACTATTTCAGTTTTCCCTGGGGCCAGTGCTACTTACTGACTTCTGGCTTGATCAGGTCCTGTTTTTATGGGGTTCTATAGTTCAGATGCTCACAATTTACCTTTTATATTTTCTTTGTATGTTTCATAGCAAATCTGCTTAATTATTGGCTTATAACCAGGACTGAATAGCCTAAGAGCCTTACAGTAGATCCTGGCGTGCAGATACTGCCTCCATGGCTAATCTCTTTGCTCTGGCCCCCTGTACTGCAGTCTGGCCTCAGCCTAGATTGAAACAGAAATTTTCTGTAGTTCTTCCAGCATATCTTATTCTGGAAATTTTTTGTGCAACAACTATTTGTGGATTCTCTCACTCCAAAACCACTACAGAGGCTTAATCTGTTGTTGATTTTAAGGAAACTCAGAAGTGCTCAGATAGATGTGTCTACTCTCTGCCATCTTGGCCCTGCTTCAGTGTAATTTAATATTTTCAAAACACAGAAAAGTCTAGTTTCAATGGATCATAAAGTATATTTAAGAATATAAGTTCTTAGAAGACTGGAAAAATTTGAGTGGGGAGATACCATGAAGGACTCTATATTTCATCCTTGATGAGACATGGAAATATAAAGTCATTAGATCTTTTTAAGTAGAGAGTCATCACTCTTGTTTTGTCATCACTAAGCCTTGATTTATTTTTCCAAACATATACTGCCTTCTCTACAACACATGCTGAATGAAATTGGAGTAAATTATAAAAACATATTGATTGAAATTAATCATTTTATTTTACATAGCATTAGCTGGCTGGGTTCTTACTTTGGAAAGGCAATCCTACATTACATCCCTATTCAATGCCTTATACTTAACAAAGTAGTTTTCCCAACCCAATCCTTTTCATCCTTTCTCTAGTATCCCATGATCTCCTTTCTTCTACATTCTCATATAATTATCTTGTCTCATAGATAACTGAAAAAATGAGGTTAATAACTGAGAGTTTCCTCATTTCCTTCCTTCTGAATTTCCCCATTATAGTTGTAGCCACCATCATATTTCCAGTCAACCTGGCTTACAACCTAACTTTCCCTTAAGATATTTAAATATTACGTTATTTAAAGTTTTGATGAGCACAAGGGAAAATACTATAATAGAGAATTTTCTCCAGTATTTCACCATCTTTCATCACTGAGATTATGACAATGTTATTCAACTAGTTCTAAAAACAAGCAGAATTTCATCTATCCCATATATCACTTCTCATTCAATGTCATTTCTCTACCTTATTCTAAGAATTTGAATCAGAGCAAATTAATAGAATGTGCATTAAAGATGTCAGGAATAAGAAGGTGATAATACAACTATCTTTAGGCATACTATATCTGAAGGGTAATAGTTAATTCTCTCCATTGCCATTTATGTGAGCATTTCTCATCTGGAACATTTAGCTATATGGAAAATGAATGCATGAATATTTCAAGTACAATGCATTTGAGAATCAAATGAAATAATGGAAAATAGTTGACACATAGAACTTATGACTCATTGGTATATCACAACTATGTTCAAAAATATATGAAGTTTTATCTTGTGAAAAGGAAAATCACATTATTTTCCGTGGGGCAAGACTGCAAGATTGATTTAGATCATTGCAGGATTATCACTTTAGTATTCAAAGTCAATGTCAATTAAAATATAATTTAGCTAATTCACAGAGAAATTTTTACTGTTTTACTGTTCACTACTAAAGAAAAATAAATAGTATCCTTATAGCTATGCTTTTATATTTTTAAATTTTCTACATTATTCTTGCGAGAATCCTTTCTAAGTTATAAGCCTTCATTCATGAATATATTACCATGTCAGGAGTATACAAATCTTTGTATCATGCTCATTTGAAGAACTGAAATTAAATTTGAAAGCTTATGTCTTAAGCTAATTGTCTTAATAGAGGCTATGGTATATTACATCATCTCCACTGAAAATTTTGATATGAGATATTTCTAACCAAATTCTTTAAAACTTTAATTTGCTCAGCTAATAATTAGGCATTGGCTACAAAGTATAACAAAGATTGGCTGTAAAGTATAACTGTAATTCTCTGATAAATTCTGATATTGAAGATACTGTAAAATACTATAAAATAAAGTATAGTGAATCATTTAATATAATCTCAAAGATATCAAATTTATTTTGCAAAATGACAAACTTTGATAAAGAATTCATATTAAATGGTACAGGAAAGAAGTAGATCAAGGAAAAGGAGAGAATAGGATGGTGTTTTGCCAAAAACTTCTAAAGTACTCATGTAGCTATGATAAAACCATATGTTTAAATTTCAGGGAGAAATCACCAAAACTGATATCATCTGCATTAATTTCTTTTGACTATCTACATGCATATTCTAATTCTTACCAGACACTCAAGCTTCTGAGTCCAGGGAACTGATCATCTGAGCTAACTCTTTTCCAGTTCAGCCCAGACAAAACATCATTCTGATGCTTTATATGGGTGTCAAGACCCATTTCTCCCAACCCCTACTTTCCAATAATATGTCTGGTGAAATAAATCAGATTAATTTTATAAAAGGATGTGTCCACTGGTTCTACTATTCTAGCTCTGATGATAACAACTGAAATAGTTAGCCATTACCATATGCAGTAGTCATTATACTAAAAACTTTATAAATAGTATCTCCTTTGGTGCTTATAAAATATTATATGATTAATCTTGTTTTATAGATTAGAAAAATTTCAAAAAGAAGGAAACAACACTAGTAAGTGTCTGAAGCTATATTTCAGCTCAGGTCTTTCCTGACTAGTCTGTTCACCAACCATATGATTTATATGATCAAAATACCTAACTATGACCAACACTTCTTTATGTGTGTTTTCGTCTATTTAAGTCCTTTTGAGGGAAGTATTATTTTGCGTTTTTATATTTTTATCCCTAGCACTTAGCAAAGTGTTTGACAAGTAAAACTCAATAAATTCCTTCTTTTTTCACCATTCATTCATCTTGATAAAAAGTTCAATAATTTTTCTATCTATTAGAGTGACACATTATATGAAGAAGAAGGAAAAGTGACTTGGGAGACCTCAAATCAGTAAGCTATTGGTGTTTTACTGGCTTAGAATTTCTCCCATTTTGCTCTTTTGTGACTATTTATTTTTCTTCTACTGTTGGGAAATTTATGGCTTTACTAGACTATATCCTGGCTGGCTATATTCTTCTTAGTTAAGTGTTGTGAGTACATATGTTTTCTGCTAATTTTGGAGATTCAAACATGGAAAACACTACAAACGTAATTTGCTACTCATAATCTATTTCAGGCAGTCAGCAAATATATGTTGAATTCTTGAAGTCATCCTTTGAGCCTTTCTCTGTTTTTTTTTTTTTTGTTTGTTTGTTTGTTTGTTTTTTGTTTTTTGTTTTTTTTTTTTTGTTTTTGTTTTTTGTTTTTTTAGAATAACATTTTTTAGGACTCAGCGATTATTTTTACAAAATGAACTTAGAGAATTAATTCAGGGAAGAACATCATTTTGAAAAGCTTTTAATGAACAATTAGGGATCTGTGTCAGTTAATTAATTCAGATTAATAGAAATTGTTGTTTCTGAAAACACAAGCAAGATAAATGTATATCTCATAATTATTAATGAAATAATCAGATGGAAGAGATGGTTTGAAAAATTGCAAAATTTTTGGGGGAAGACATGAGCATACAACTTGGCAGGTTTTCTTATGGTTTAAATTTTCATTTCATGTTTAAAAGTGCTGTATAATACCATTATCCATATTTGATGGCTTTCTAAATAAACAATGAAATTTTATTGCAATATTTTGAATTTGATAAAATTTGCAAAGCTCATCTAAGGGATATCCATGTCACTAAAATTGATTTTTTGATACCTGCTGAATGCAAAATCTATAGTACACCGGGTTATTGTGTCAACATAATTTTATTCAATTAATATCATTTTAGAAAACAAGATGTCATGGTTATTTGGGTTTGAGACTTTTTGATATTATTTCTCCTATTAACTCATCAGAATAAAAAAAAAAAAAACAAATCAACATTATCCTTACAGTAACAAAATTGAGGTGGCTTGGTGTTTATACATCTATCAGTATCCTTTAGTTGCAATTGTCTCTCCCTTTCTCCCTGTTCAAAAAAAGAAAAAAAATTAAAAAAAAAATATATATATATATATATCCATTTGATAGGTAAAAACACATTTAATTAAGGGAAAGGAGAAATACTCTAGCATATTGTTGATGTTTTTTTTTCAAGTTCCTGTTGTATCATTTGAAGTTGACTCAAAGAGTTTAACAGCAATAAAGCACAATCTGGGAGAAGGACTGCTCAATCCTTACTCATTTTATATTCTTCTGATGTTTTTATCTTATTACCAAGGCATATACACAAGTGATATATTTTATTTTTTCTTTAAAATAAAATCATCCACATTGAAAAAGTATGACTTTATGCACACATATAGACATACCCTTACATATGCACTTTTTTTTTCTTTTCTGAAATTGGATAAATTATTTGATAGGGGCCTTGGCTTCAGGTATGATGGGTAAAGAGAAAGCATATCTTCTAAATGTATAGTAGTTTTGGTCAACCTTTTGATATCAAACATGGCCTAAGTCTTTGAAATGTGGACTCAGGGTACATGTGGGATAAGTTGCAGTGCTTAGTTGGATTTATAGAAATAAAAAATATAAATGACAGTATGATAATGAAAATTAGTATTTCCATTAAACTTGTTATTTAAATGGTTTTAACTTAAATTTTATTGAAATAATCTGATATTTCAAACTTCTGAATTTCAAAGATTCATGATTTCCCAAAAATCACTCCTTAAAGTAATTATCATCAAGATAATAAACTAATAAACAATCCTTGGGTGTGAACTTTAGTGAATTTAATCAAGTTGTTCCCTGCTTCACAGAGATATAGTAATGTATTTGATGTATAGTAGAAGCTTTTTAGCATAATAAGGGTTATAAAAATTTTATACTTCATCAGCATAACATTTCAGAAAATGGTATCACCTCTACATCATTGTGAGTCCTTGAAAAAATTCATTAGACTTAAATATAATTTCACTATTAAATAATCATAATTTTGACATTTATGTATTTTAATTTTTTATTGTTTTCTACATTCATTGGTCAATATTGGTTATTTTTGAAATTATACATTTAATTCCTAATTTTTTACCAACTTTAAAATTTTTCAAAATGTTCATCCCATTTGCAAAAAATGTTTTACTTCTTTCCACAAGCCATGAAACTGAGACAGCTATTCAAATAACTAAATACAGGATATTATTTTAATTATCCAGATAAAAATACTTTATGCTCTATATTATATATATATATATGTTACATCCTTTGTTCTTTAATTTTTTTTTCCATTTCAGTGGGTGTTCAAAAACTATATAAAATCATTATAAGGAAAGTAATTTGGGAATTAGTCCTTAGTTTAAATATGTCTCCTTAATTCTCTTATTTACTTTTTCAGACTATCAATACCAATAATCACTACCAATATTCCTGGGTTCCGCTGATCCAGTATTATTTCAGAGACTGAATTTCATAACTAATGTGAGGGAAGTAGGAGAGCTCAGAAAGAAGCATGTGTCCTCTCCACCATCATGGCTCCACTCCAGGTACTTGTCTCTAACTGACTTTCTGCCATGGTACTGCTGGCTTTCCCATGGTGTTGGGTTGACCTGACCTAATCCAATTTGTTATGCTGGGGTTTATGTACTTGAAATTTGCCTTCTGTGCTTGGAATGAAGGTCACATAGGGACAAACTCTGTGTGTCTATAATTTGTCTAAGAGCCTCCCACAAGATTCTTCACACTGTACTTGCAATAAGGCAAGTTACCTCTTGCCCAACTGAGATAGACCTTTCCTTCCAAGATGTCTTAAAATGGGAAATTGTTTTACTCTGAATATCTGTGGCTTCTGTCAATCCAAAATTCTTTCAGAGTCTTGATCTGGCATTGATTTACAGGAAAACTGAGGAGAATATAGAAAATGTTTTAGATTCTCTGCTTTATGGACTTCACCCTCCATGATCTATACCCTATAGGATCATGAGCTGAGGTTAAAAGGGGAAAAATAAAATTGCATTGCAGAAAAAAAAATGAATTTTTTTTTGTGGACTGGAGATTAGGATGAGTCAATATGGTAAGGCTTCATGAAATAGACAGGCTTTCAAATAACCAGGAACAAATAAATTAACAGAAACCAGAAGCAATAAAATTTTAAGCAGTGAGCAATACATTATGACATTTCTCAAGCTCTTGCTGACTTTGAGAATAGATTATATAATAGATGCAAAGAACTTGACAAAGTTTGCACAATTCACCTCAAAGATCGATATTATATAAGCAATAAAAATCTTATTTAAGAAGGCTGTAGGAATGGTATTAATAAAGCTAGCATATATTAGTTCATGTTGGCACATTTTCAAACACTGAAATTTTTTGTTCTATGTTCCATACACTTTGAAAGAATATCTATATATATATATGAAATTTTGTTCTAAGGAATATCATGTTTTTCTTGATTTTGAATAGATAGACAGATGTTTAAAATTTTGAATATCAAAAGGGAATATACAGCTTAATAGAGCTTATATTGTATTTAAAAATTAAACCACAAAAGAAGGTAAAACTGACAAATAAAATTACTTTGCATCTAGTATTAATGGTTACAAATTTTTTTAAGAATTTCATAGAGGGAAATTTTCAAAAGATAAATTTGAATCACTGGAAAGAATAGATATTTTAAAAAGTTGTAATCCATAGATGTGGAAAACACACTATGTTAAACCTTTTTACTGGAATTATTTTATTTATGAATAAAATTTATGCCCATTTTTAAAATCTAGTTGTTTTAGAAAAATCCATATACATATTTCTTATAGAGGATACTTTTCTATTGAATCTGGAAGATGTAGGTGTGCAAAACAGTGATGTACCATTTCAGTTTAAGAAAATAGAATGAAAGGAATATAGATAAAAACTATCTATAATGGCACCTATCCATAAAGATTGATTAGTAAACAGATATAATAGACCAACCAATATATCTATCTTTTACTTTGTTGAGGATGGAGGTGAACCAAGAAGGCAGAATAAAGTCAGGAACTGCCCAACCTCTCCCCCAATCCACTTAAAATTCCTTTAAATAATGACTTTATATAAATGTTTGAGCATCAGAGTACTCAAAAAGGTGGAATAGAACATTTCCAGCTGAAGACAAATTGGAAAGTCAGCAGAAAAGGTCTGTGGAACCAGGGTGGGACCCCAGTGCACAATTCTAGCACAGGCCCAGCACAGGCTCCAGTTCCCACCCAGATCCCAGCATCAGCAAGGCAGGACCTTTGAATGTCATTCTGGACCTTTGGACATCTGGAGATAACAGTGAGGCTCAGAAGGTCAATGGATAGGGTCTGTGGAAACAAGGTGGGAGTCTGGTTTGCAGTTCCAGTTCAGCCCTGGTCAGTGGAGCTCTAACTCCAGCTAGCGCACTAGATTTTAGAGTGAGCTAACACGTAACAGCTTCAGGGCAAAAAAAGATTGCTTGTGGTCAGATTCCTACAAGGGTTTCTGAAAAAAAGCTGCAAAAAAGCCCTGAAGCTCAGGACAGTACACATTCATTCTGGAAATAGAGCCCAACTTTGATAAAGAGTTAAAATCAGAGTAATAAATTAGAAAACAGAGCAAAAAAAATTCTGAAAATTGAAAAGTATTATGATGACAAGGAAGATCAAAACACTCAGAAGATAATAATAAAGTCAAAGCTGTTACATTTAAAGTCTTAAACAAATTAGAATTGGGCTCAAATCATGAAAGAGCTCAAAAAGAATTTTGAAATCAAGGTAGAGAGATAGAGGAAAAATTGGGCAAAAGAATTGAAAGCAATGCAAAAGGAAATACAAAAGTTAATGAATAGAATAATGCCTTAAAAGGCTAAATTGGACAATTAGAAGAGGAGCTAGAAAAGCTCACTGACGGAAACAATTCCATTATAATAGAATTGAGCAAATGGAAGCTAATGACTTCCAGGAGAAATCAAGATACAATAAAGTAAATAATAATAATAATAATAATAATAATAATAATAATAATAACAATAATAATAATAATAATAAAATAGAAAAAAATGTGAAATATCACATTGGGAAAACAACTGATTTGAAAAATAAATAATTTAAAAATCATTGTAATACCTGAAAGTTATGAATTTTTTTTTTTTTAAAGAGCGTGGACAATATTTCCCAAGAAATTACAAAGGAAAATTGTCTGATATCCTAAAACCAGAGCACAAAATCAAAATTGAAAAAAAATATTTGATCACCTCCTGAAAGAGATTCCAAAATGAAAACTCCCAGGAATATTAGAGCCAAATTCTGGAGCTCCAAAGTCAAGGAGAAAATAGTGCAAGCATCCAGAAAGAAACAATTAAATTATAAGTGAAGTCACAGTCAAGATAACACAAGATTTAGCAACTTTTACATTATAGGACTGGAGGGCTTGGAAAATGATATTCAGAAGAACAATAGAGCTAGGATTGCAACTAAGAATCACCTACCCAACAAAACTGAGGATAATGCTTCAGAGAAAACGGTGGTCATTCAATGAAACATTGGGTTTTCAAACATTCATGAGGAAAAGACAAGAATTGAGTAGAAATTTTGATTTTCAAATACAGGATTCTGTAGAAGCATAAGGAGGTAATCAGGTAAATGATATCAAAAGCGACTTCATAAGGTTTCTCTGTTTAAAGTCTTCTACAGGAGGATGATACTTGTAACTCATTAGAATGTTTTCATTATTCTGGCACTTAGAAGGAGTCTATATAGACAGAGTGCATGGGTATGAGTTGAATATGAAGGGATAATATCTTTTCTTAATAATGAAATTAAGTGGTGAGAAAATAATGTAATGAGAGAAAGGGGGGGGAAAGAGGAATGATGCAAATTATCTGTTATTGAAAAAAAAGAAGCAAGAAAAAAAAACTTTTACAGTGAAAACAAAGGAGAGGGGAAGTGGGTGAAATTTACTGTTTTCAGAATTGGCTCAAATAAGAAATAAAATATATTCTCGATAGGGTATAGAAATCTATCTTACCCTGCAATAAAATAGGAGGAGAATGGGATATGGAAGGAGAGGGATGATAAAAGAGAGACCATCTTAGGGGAGGAAGTGGTCTATAGCTAAACACTTTTGAGGGGGGACATAGTAAAATGATATAGAATAAATGGGGAGAAATAAATTTAGCAATAGTAAATGCATATATATATATGTATATATATATATATATATATATATATATATATATACGTGTATATATATATGTGTGTATGTGTATGTAAAATATATATATATATATATATATATATATATATATATATATATATATATATAATATATTATATTTTTTTTTTTTCCAAAGCAAGTTTCTCTGATGGAATAATGTTATTGTTCTCTGGGATATGAGCAGAATGTGCTTGGGAGAAAAAATTGGAAAGTTCTCCATGAACAAAGAATAAAATGAAATAAACTACATACAAAATAATAGCAATGTTGTAGGATGACCAGCTGTAACTTTGTTATTTGTAATTTGTAAAATGACTTTGTTATTCTTAATAGTACAATTATCCACAACTACTCTGAGAAACTTGTTATGAAAAATCCTATCCCAAATCAGAGAAGAAATTGATTGTGTCTTAATACATTCTCTATTTTTCTCTCTATTTTTGACTTAATTTTTCTTGAGGGTTTTTATTTTCATTAGTGTGAGAGAGCTATGTTTTCTCTTGACTTTTATTAAATGTTTTGCACAGATTCACATGTGTTTTCTTAATTGTGGATGGGGATAAGGGAGAGAACTTAAAACTTAAAAATCTTAAAAACAAATGTAAAAAAAAAAAAATTGAATGTACCTAGGGGGAAATGTTAAACAAATAAATTAATGAAAAATTGCTGAGGAGGAAACATAAATTTATTTCTGGTACTGCCACCAATATTCCTCATCTTAAAGAAGGCCAGTTAACTGATATCTCAGAGAGATAGGTAGAATTTATATAATGCTAATTAATCTTGAAATATTAAAATGACATAAACATTAAAGTAATTCTTATTCACATAAGTAGAATTGGGCCTTCTTCTCTCTTTTTCCATGGTGTCAACATCTTGTTATTCCCATTTCCTATGAACATGCTTGGGAAAGAAGCTCCTAAAAGCAGGGTGCTAAAATAATATGCAATGTAAAAACTAGAAAGTTAGAAAGTCAAAGTATCCAAGGGACTTGGTGGGCAATATTATTTGATTAACATGGTATATGAATGTAAAATGCAATAAATTTAATCACTGTAATTAAAAGAAATATACAATTTATTATTTTAAAAGACTAGAGTATTTCATAAAGTTTTTTCTTTTTATTTGTGTGTGTGTGCATGTGTATATATTTATTTTTAAAACTTCCATTTCCAGTTCATTTATTTTATACTTGTAATCACATGAAATAACAAGCACCCTTAGAGAAGTTAAACCCTGCTTACAAGACATAGGATGGGGTAGGTTACTTACAAAATATCATAAATAATAATAGAGTAAATAGAAAATGGAAGAGTAGAGTTAGAAAGATGAAGAGAAAAAAATAAAAAAAAAAAACAAAGAGCTGTAGAGGAGGCAATTATGTAACCAATTTTCCACTGCTGAAAATCCCTAGATAAATACGTGAAATCTATCCATTCTGACAATAATAAAAACAGATATTTCTTAATAATTCACATAAATTTTCTATCATTTGGAAAAAAAAAACATAGGGGACAAAATATATTTTTTCAAATCTTTACAAGGTGTCAAACCTTTCCAAAGTAGGCATTAGTCTCAAGAAATAAAGTGATTTCTCATATATCCAAAACCCAAAGAAAATAAAAACAGAAAATAATTTATAAATCCAGCCAGCTCACTCAAAAATCCCCCTCTACTGTCTACCATGTTCTAAAGCATAATTATAAATGCCTGTAAGGATACATAATTTTATATTCTGACTCTCATTTGTTCCCATTATTGCAGAGATACAAATGGCAGAAATTTTCCCATACTGCACTGGCATCCTGGTATCACTGTGTGTCACAAAATCGTTTAGCTGGGATAGAAGGGGAAAGGGAAAGGGACAAGCAACATGGGAGTGTGAGAGGAAATTGAGAGGAAAAGCTCAAAATATTGAGTCCAGTCTGCACCCTCCAAAGTTGAAGAAATAAGTTTGTTAATCAGGAATTACCCAGCATGTTAGAAGTCTGAGACAACTTCAGATACAGCTTGCAAAGAAATATTTGTCAAAGGGGAAGGAAGTAGAATGTGAGAAACAGGGAAAATAATAGGGAAGAAAAAAGATGAAATTTAGGAAGATTCAATAGAGAAGAAAACAGTGATCTTAAGCATTAACACATAAATTTGTGGGAAGATATTGATATCAGGAATTATTAATAAAAATAAGGTAAAAGAAAGTGAATCAGCACTTGATAAAGCAAGCAACAATATGATGCCTGAGAGAGAATGGAATAATAATAATAATAATAATAAATATATATATATATACATATATATATTCTTAAATTATTTAACAGAACAGTAAGAATTATGAAAGAAGGACTTATGCAAAAATAATTGGTAGAATAGAAACAAATATATATATATATATGTATGTATATATATATATGTATATATGTTTTAATACCTGGTGAAGGTATAGAGAGAGAGAGATAGCCGTACAGATAGAAATAGAGAAAGGGGAAGGGAGAGAGAGAAATCATAGGTAATTGGGGATAGTAGAAAACAAAGATGAGTCAAGAGAAGAGACATAAACAATGATAAAATTCAACCAGGTCATGGCTTTCATGGAAGCAAATCATATTGATCTTGAAAACATATTCTATCAAAAAAAACTTCAAAAATTTACAAATTTTGCAGAAAAACACAAATAATAAAAAATGAATATATTGAAAGAAATAATAGAAGAAAATTGTCCCCAACTCCTGAAAAATACAAAAACTCAAAATGCCATTTGAAAGAGTCCATAGAACACTTTCAGTGAAAGAAGAAAATATTAATGCAAATTCCTAGTAATTAAATTTAATAACTCATCTTACAAGAAATAAATTCTTCAAGTGAATAAAGGAACTTCAGATATTAAAAAAATGAAGTTGAAAAACTCAACAATTCTGTAATCACCAGAAATTGAAGGAGAAAAAATGTGTTTTTAAAAGTAATGGAATTCAAAAAATAATCCTAAAATGTAACCTTAATTGTAAATTTTTAAAAGATAAGTGTTCAATTAAAATGTATTTAAAATATTCCCAGAGAGAATCAGATCTAAAGAAAGTATTGACTTCCAAATAATGAGAATACAATGAAGATAAACAAATAATGAACCAGGTGCAACATCAACAATAACAATAAAATAATAGAGGAATCATTGAGATATATTTCTAAAGAAAGGTTGAAAATAGAAATCAAATGGAAAAAAATATAAAATGTTGTGAAATGGACAAGGATATAACATGAGGAACAAAAAATGTGGAAAAAAGAAAAATCTCATTTCAGTAGAGAGCTGAGTAACATTTATGGATGCTAAGAGCATATAAGAAAATAGAGATGTTTAATAAAGGGATTTAGATATCTAGCAAAAGGAAGAATATGAAAAGACTTGGTGCTTTACAAAGATTTATTTCTGCCTCAAGAGAAGGGAATCAGAGCTCCTAAAGTGAATTGATAAAAAGAAAAGTGTAAGGGAATGAACTTAGGGAGGAGATTTTGAGGCAAATGTGGAAATATAATCAAGGGAAAGGCAAAAGTCAATAATGAACTGCACAATGGGGACAGGAAAATTTCTACGATGGATGCAATATCCTATCACCTACATGAATTACTACATCTAAAAGTTAAATAAAACAGGAATAAAAAGGGATAAGATCTAAAGTACAATAAAATTTAAATACTCTTTAGAAGAAACTTGAATGTACACTTTAAAAGCTTTAGTTCTAGAGACTAAAGACACAATAAATAAGTATAAGAACCAGGAGTCAATGAATAAAGGTCCCCAAGAGTACATACATAACAAAGAAAAAAACAATTAGAAAAAGTATAGAAAATTAAAAAATCAAAAAAACAAACAAACAAACAAACAAAACTAAGAGACAAATTGAAGAGGAGAGGATGCCAATGATTTCTTTGATTTAGAGGAAAAAGAAAGCAAGGATAATTTTTTTTTTTTAATTAGAGAAAAATAGGAAACAAAAGAAAGAACAAGGATTTTGGAAGAGGAGATGGGTGACTTAAAAGAAAAGGAAAGAAAGCTTGTGGAAATAAGGTTATCTTAAAAGAGATTAATTTAGAGTAAATGAAGAGTATTGTATTTACAGAAAAAGAGGATAAAATCATAATTTGGAGGAAAAAAACATTAAAATGGCCAAAAAATGAAGTAAATTAATAAAATGAAGAGAAAATACACATTATATAAAAACTTACAATCTCTTGCTTTCAAGAAACACATTACAAAAATATACACAAAGAAATAGTACAAATTAGGGGCTAGAAAAAAAAAATAGTGAATCCAAAAGGTAGAAATTACAATCAAGATATTAGACAAAGCAAAAAAAATCAACATTTAAAAGACAAAAAAGAGCAAATAAAGAGATAACATTATTCTGGAATGAATTGTAAATCAAAGAAAATATTCATATTCTGCTAAAACTAAAACATGGTTTGAAAAGTCTAATAATATTGGCAAATCTTTAACCAATCTCTTTCAAGAGAAGATGACAAATAACCATATTTTAAAATGACAAATGGACCAAGTTAAAATCATAATAAATTCATATTACATGTAAAGAGCAAGAAACTGTCTTGCTCAGCTATACCTTTGCAAAACTGAAAACACAACAGCACTAGAGGAAGTTTATAAAATACTCAAATAAACAAAAGGCAAAATAGGATCCTGACACAATATTAGAAAAGGAATGGAATGGAATGGAACCAATTGTACAGCAGCTATTAAAGTGAAGTCAAGACTCCTAGTCCTGATGAATTCATAGGATATTTGTATAAAACTGATAAAAAGAAATAAGTACATGTGCTACACAAATTATTTTCAAAACTGAGAAAGAAAGGACCTCCTGTATATTTTTCTAAGGTACAAATATAATCCTAAAACCCTGAAAGTGATGAAACATAAAACTATTGGCCCATAATAACTCTTGGTTCAAAGATTTTATATTAAATCTTTTACACCCAATTAGAGTGATAAACTTACAAAATCATTATTTTTGTTGTATTCATTGTTTTAATTATTTTTTTCTTATTACCTTACAAAATAAACTTTTGATGGGTATATAGACCTCAGCAAAAAGTCATGTCCTTGGTAGAAAGCCAGAATCTACTTGAACCCTAGGGAGGGATACTCACTGGATTATCCCTAAATGATCTTTGTGGAATTAACAGGATTATCTTGTACAAACAAAGCTTTCTTTAACAGACTGCATACAATCCAGAGTTCAAGCAATAGATGTCCATCCCTAAGGATATTTTGTATAAACATTCTTTAATCACCAGTTGACTTTCTTAGGCAGCAACAAGCATATTTCACACCCCTTGTTTTAATTCTTTCATTTAAAGGCCCTTTCTTTCCCTTTACAAATTGCTAAACCCACCAGGAAACAATCCAACAAAATAAAACTTTTTTCCCTTGGCCTGGAAGAATGCCTAAGTCAGTTAATTTTTTTGGACAACTCTCTCAACCTTCATGTACCTGAAAAGGATGGGGAGAGTAAAAGGAAGAAAACAATGATAATATGAAATATATTAATAAAAACTTATTTAAAAACCTATGGTGTGTAAGACAAAATGTTAAGTTCTCCAGAAACATAGACACAAATAAATATTGTCTGCCCTTAAGAAGTATCCTTAGAGTATGTGATGGACAACATTCTCATATTTTAAAGCACTTTATTGCTTAAAATGTTTCTGAAACGTTTCAATTGATTGTAGTAGAGTTATGAAAGTGGTGTACTCTGCTAACTAGTAGTAAAAATCATGGGAAAGAAAAGATGAAAACAAATAATTTAAAAATATTAATGACAATAGTCAATACCAAACATTCTCCTTCAATTTGAAAATATAATGAAAGGTACTGAATTTTTAATAAATAGATTTTTATAAAGCACATTCTATTTTTTTTTAATGTTGGATTAGAAGGTTGGACCCAATGACCACTTATTGGACCCAACACATTGGACCCAATGACCACTTACTAAAAATAAAACTAGAGTATGAGTTTGTGAAAATTCCTCAATGTAGCTGAAATTAATTCATGTTTATGGGAAAGATTATTTTTAATTCATGTAGTGCAGAAAGATTCTCATTTTATCAATTTGTTTTTTTATTCACAATTCATAGTAAAATGGCTAAATTTTAAAGTCATAAAATAGGCCCACTTAACAATTGTATTATAGCAGCAATAATGATATTTTTCAATATTTTAAACCAAAATTTAAACTGTTTTCCCTTTTGAGATAAACTACTTAGCTTGTTCTTTCCACAAGTCATTTATAAATTAGATAATTACAATACAAAACAGCATGCACAATGACACAATCATTCCTTAGATATCAATAGTAAGAATGTGTGGAAAAAAAAAAAAAGAAAAAAAAAGAATGTGTGCTAGTAAGATAGCAGGAATAATTTCTGTGCCAAGGGGTTAATTCACATCCACTGCAACATTATATTATCAGTATTCTATATTTTGTCCAAAGGTCAGAAAAAAGAAATGTCTTTTTCTGTTCAATTATTTTTTAGATGATTCGTGCTAAAGTATTTACAATACACTTCATCTGAATTCCACCGATTAGTAGTCTTAGAAATGTAGCTGTAGTTGACATCTGTACTATTACTTATCACTGCTACTCTGTGAAATAACATGCAAGGTTAAAATGCAGTTTATCTGTTGAACTGAATTTAAAAAAAATTGCTACCCAAACTTTTAAATTGAGTCCATCATTTTAGAGTTACTGTAATAGAGAAATCCTCACAATGTACATCTTCATAGTAGATATCATTGTTTGGAAATTCAGAATTTAGTGTTACAGTAGAAAGATTTGCACCTTTGGTTCACTGATATCTTTTAATTTCTGATTATTATTTAATTTTATGTAATTCAGTTTGTACTGTATTGGTGGGTGTTGTATGATGACAGCATTCTTTCATTTTTTTCCCATGATTAATCTATCTTCACATTTACTTAGCAAAATATTTAAATTTAGTATTGGAATTTAAGACAAAAGATCAGCATTCTGAATTCCTAACTCTGTCAGTAATTAATGATATAATTTTGAGAGGCTTGCTTAAACTCTTTGAGCCTTCACATATTGTTTTGTCAGTTAACATACATGTATGCAAATATCTACATGTATACATAAATATGTATATATGTATACATATATATCTGCATGACAGAATTTTAAACTCAGATGTTTTAATAACAACATATATGTTCTGAATATACTTTGTGTAATGTATAGCATATACATGCTTTCTCTTTATATAATACAACCACAAGTATGCACATACACATATGCTACATATATATATATATATATATATATATATATATATGTGTGTGTGCATATATATACATATATATACACACTATATGTGTGCATATACATTTATATACTATCTATGTATATTTGTAAAATGTATTATGTATATACGTGCTGTGTATATATGTATATCTCTCTGTGTGTCTGTCTGTGAATATCTGTGAATTTGTAGTTTGAATTCTTGGTATAATTTTTATGTTTAAAAATGAACAAAGTTAAAATATGTAACTAATGTTTCACAATAAGTCCAAAATGAGCTTTGTAATAAAGTTGCTCCATAGCTTCCCATTTTTGTGCATTTTAGAAACAGAATATTCTTTTAATAAGAAAATTCAAGGAATGATGTCAAGACCTAGATAAAAATGAGGTTGAATTTTAATCCAATATAATCTTTGGCAATATTGATAATATGTCTTTAAAAACCCTAAAAGTTGTTTGTTCTTTCCTGATCCACAGAATGTTAACTATGGTCCAAAAAGCATCAGGCCAAAGTTTCAAGCAATGACCCATCAACATATTTACCTCTACATAGAGGGTTAATGATGCTTCTGATGAAATTGCAATGAAGTATGCCAGTTAATGTTAATTGAATTTTTTGTATATTATGTGGAAGCTCTATTTTTTGAAATTGGACTAAGATCACCAACTCCTCTGATACTGGTTTCTACTAGGCAACAGATGCCAGTTGTTAATGACTTTGGATTCTCCTGACCTGCTTTGGCTTTGTACCAAGTAGTGAATTCTTTGCACTTCATTGAATAATACATTGTCATTTAGTTTTATCCAAATGAATGACTTCTTAATTTAATACACACACACACACACACACACACACACACACACACACACACACACTCTCTCTCTCTCTCACACATATACAAACACGCAAAACAAAACTTACTCACAAATCCATTTTTATGTATTGCAAGCTATGCATTTTAACTTATTATAAAAATGTGATTTAAATTGATCTAAACATGTATTAATTATACATTTAATGAAAAATGAAGCATATTAAAAAGAAAAATAAACTGTGATGATGGCGTATAGTGTTCTGCTTGGTTTTCTGGAGGTCTCTGGACCAGCTTTCCATTCAGAAAGAAATCACCAGGAGAATAGTCAGGTGTTAACATCCAAATTCTTTATTGTCTCCTTGCCTAGGGCTCAACTAGCTTCTGGAGGCTCTTCAGACCGGCCTTGGTTTTTTTGGGGAAAGCAGGAGGATAGGCCAGCCACCATGGTAATGTGAGATGGAGTGAATCTCTCTTCTTCACTGTTTGAGCTCCCACTTCCAGTCCTCTATCTTCTCAGCATCTGACCTTAGTTGAGTTTATCCCAGATAATATGCTCTATTACAGTTAAGTTCATTCATCATACTGAGTATAAGCCAATCATTATATCACGGGAACCGTTATTTGTTGTAAGATTAAATCAATCATAGGGAACTATTAATTACCATGCTAAACTAGATAATCATTGTCTTATCAATTCCACTTAGCACCTTATAAGAATCTTTGTTCAAGTATAGAGTTCTAGCCCATAACAATGAAGAACAGATTAAAGCTATTAATATCATGTTAACATTGATGTTATCATCAATACTGCATCTATAATTTAAGAAATATAAAAAAGTTTAGGATGGAATTTGCCAAGCCATACACTAATAATTAAATGCATATTTTTATTTACAAAAAATATGATACATTTTATTTTTAAATTAGCAATATGATCAATAGTAAATTGTAAATATCAAAATAGAAGTAATTATTTTACTTTAAAAAAAAATCAAAACCTGTAAGTCTACTTTTTTTTTTTTTCCTTAAAGGCTCTGTTTTAATATAAAATGAGTCAGGTAAAAAAAAATCATTTTCATAGTTAAAAATCATGAATTCTCAATAGTCCACATTAGGCAAAGTTTAATTTTATTCAAGCTTCCAAACTAAAGTAGCAGAAATTAATATATTTAAGAATATGAAATCTGGCTTATAATATCAACAATTTCCATTCCCAACTAAAAAATCCATTAAAAAATTCACTTAAATTTCACTTAAAAGAAACGTACAAATATGAAGTTTTGACTTCAAATATGCCATTGTAATTTTTTTGTTTCATTTTTGACTCTCATCTTGCCTAACATATTTCTTCATATTATCACTACAATTTGATCATATTGTTTTCCTTTAAAAAAATGGATAAACCAATATTATTGATTCATTGCTTATTTTTTTCCTTTGGGAGCTTTTAAAGAAATAAATTGTGGATTATTTTTCTTTTAGTAAGATTTGTATCTTAATTACTGGTATGAAATTACTATAGATTGTTGAGTTCCAACAGAAATTTAAACATTGCAACATGCTTTCCTAGAATTTAATCATGCTTCTTTGAAACATTCCAATATGATTCTTTCTACATGAGCTTATTACTTCAAAGAGATACAGCCAAGGAGTAAGGTAGTAGATTATTTTATATGGATTCTCATTATCGGATTGGCTACAGCTATAATCTTTTTTTTTTTTTTTCTCCAGAAGAAACCAACTATGATTGTAGCTCTTCATATATCTGTAATAACCTTTTACAGCTTTATAAAAGGGGAAGAGAATGTCATTTACTTTTGAATAAAAAGATTGGGTAGTACAAAATATTTTTTCTCTATAATATACTTATCAGACTTCTTGGTTTTAGTTCCAGGACAAAGGGATGTACTAAAGGAGAAGCTGAGACCAGAGTCACCATCTCTGATACTTCAGAACTAAAGGTGATTACAAAGTACCCAGGCAAGAGAAAAACAGGGCAGCCAAAATAATGAAAATTTGAGAGCGTTTATTGCTAGTTAGCAACTGAACCCCACCAGAACAGGAGGGTCAGCAAATGAGTGGTCTCAGGGCCACATATTGATAGGAAGAAGAGAGAGACATCAAAATGGTTCTTGATACATTTGTCATAAGAAAGTAATTTCTATTCTAAACAGGAGGCAAAAAAAAAAAAAAAAAAAAAAGTTATCACTCTAAGAGGGTCATTCTCAGGCAGCACCAAGGAGTATTTCTTTAAGCTTATTAAGTCAAGGACTCAAGTCTCTCAGGATAGCACATCTGGGGATTTAAAAATACCATCTCCAATAGGGAGTGAAGAACTAATGATAAACGTCTAACTACAAAAATTCAAGGTCATGTTTCTCATGGTCCCATTTGAGGTGCTTTTCCACTTCAATTACACTAACAAGCTTTGGAAATAGAGAAGGCCTGGGTTCATCTTCAGAGATGGATACTGAGACAAAAAACAAACAAACAAACAAACAAACAAACAAACAAACAAAAAACCCCTCTTCTCTAAAGAGTAATGTAAAATAGTCACCTGCTCCCCTCAAAAAGATCACAGAAAAGCTCAAAAAGTCTTTAAAATTGAAATGAGAAAGACTAAGGAAATGTCTTAAAGAATAAGAACAATCTAAGGGAAAAAATATTTTGAAAAGAAAATCAACCAACTGGAAAAGAAGACCTATAATCTTTTTTTTTTTTTTTTTTTTTTTTTGGTGAAAGCAGAAAGTGGCTATTTATTTTTTTTTAATTTTTTATTATATATATATATATATTTTATAATATTATCCCTTGTATTCATTTTTCCAAATTATACCCCCCTCCCTCTATTCCCTCCCCCCGATGACAGGCAATCCCATACATTTTACATGTGTTACAATATAGTCTAGGTACAATACATGTGTGTGAATATCATTTTCTTGTTGCACAATAAACATTAGAATCCGAAGGTACATGCAACCTGGGCAGACAGATATTAGTGCTAACAATTTAATTTCACTTCCCAGTGTTTGTTCTCTGGGTATAGCTACCTCTGTCCATCATTGATCAACTGGAAGTGAGTTGGATCTTCTTTATGTTGAAGATTTCCACTTCCATCAGAATACATCCTCATACAGTATTGTTGTTGAAGTGTACAGTGATCTTCTGGTTCTGCTCATTTCACTCAGCATCAGTTGATTTAAGTCTCTCCAGGCCTCTCTGTATTCCTCCTGCTGGTCATTTCTTACAGAGCAATAATATTCCATAACCTTCATATACCACAATTTACCCAACCATTCTCCAACCGATGGACATCCATTCATCTTCCAGTTTCTAGCTACAACAAAAAGAGCTGCCACAAACATTTTGGCACATATATGTCTCTTTCCGCTCTTTAGTATTTCTTTGGGATATAATCCCAGTAGTAGCGCTGCTGGGTCAAAGGGTATGCACAGTTTGATAACTTTTTGGGCATAATTCCAGATTGCTCTCCAGAATGGCTGGATTCTTTCGCAACTCCACCAGCAATGTATTAGTGTCCCAGTTTCCCCACATCCCCTCCAACATTCATCATTATTTGTTCCTGTCATCTTAGCCAATCTGACAGGTGTGTAGTGGTATCTCAGAGTTGTCTTAATTTGCATTTCTCTGATCAGTAGTGATTTGGAACACTCTTTCATGTGAGTGGATATAGTTTCAATTTCTTCCTCTGAGAATTGTCTGTTCATATCCTTTGACCATTTATCAATTGGAGAATGGTTCGGTTTCTTATAAATTAGGGTTAGTTCTCTATATATTTTGGAAATGAGACCTTTTTCAGAACCTTTGTTTTTAAAAATATTTCCCCAATTTGTTACTTCCCTTCTAATCTTGTTTGCATTAGTATTATTTGTACAGAAACTTTTTAGTTTGATGTAATCAAAATCTTCTATTTTGTAATCAATAATGATCTCTAGTTCTCCTCTGGTCATAAATTCCTTCCTCCTCCACAAGTCTGAGAGGTAGATTATCCTCTGTTCCTCTAATCTATTTATTATCTCCCTCTTTATGCCTAGATCCTGGACCCATTTTGATCTTATCTTGGTATATGGTGTTAAGTGTGGATCCATATCTAATTTCTGCCATACTAATTTCCAGTTTTCCCAACAGTTTTTTCCGAATAATGAATTTTTATCCCTAATGTTGGTATCTTTGGGTTTGTCAAAGATTAGGTTGCTATTTATGTATCCTTTTTTGTCCTTTGTATCTAATCTGTTCCACTGATCTACAGGTCTATCTATTTCTTAGCCAATACCAAATGGTTTTGGTGACTGCTGCTATATAATATAGCTTTAGATCAGGTACACTTAGACCACCTTCCTCTGAGTTTTTTTTTATTAGTTCCCTTGCAATTCTCGACCTTTTATTCTTCCATATGAATTTTGTTGTTATTTTTTCTAGGTCATTGAAATAGTTTCTTGGGAGACTGATTGTTATAGTACTAAATAAATAGATTAGTTTGGGGAGTATTGTCATCTTTATTATATTCGCTCGGCCTATCCAAGAGCAGTGAAATCTTTCCAATTATTTAAATCTGATTTTATTTTTGTGGCAAGTGTTTTGTAATTTTTCTCATATAATTCCTGACTTTTCTTTGGTAGATGGATTCCCAAATACTTTATACTCTCAACATTTGTTTGGAATGGAATTTCTCTTTGTATCTCTTGCTGTTGCATTTTGTTAGTGATATATAAAAACGCCGAGGATTTATGTGGATTTATTTTGTATCCTGCCACTTTGCTGAAATTTTGAATTATTTCTAGTAGCTTTTTAGCAGAGTCTTTGGGGTTCTCTAAGTATACCATCATGTCATCTGCAAAGAGTGATAATTTGATTTCCTCATTTCCTACTCTAATTCCTTGAATCTCTTTCTCGGCTCTTATTGCCGAGGCTAGCGTTTCTAGTACTATATTGAATAGTAATGGTGATAGTGGGCAACCTTGTTTCACACCTGATCTTACTGGGAAAGGTTGCAGTTTATTTCTATTGCATATTATGCTTACTGAAGGTCTTAAATATATGCTCCTGAGTATTCTAAGGAATAGTCCATTTATTCCTATACTCTCAAGAGTTTTTAGTAGGAATGGATGTTGGATTTTGTCAAATGCTTTTTCTGCATCTATTGAGATGATCATATGCTTCTTCTTAATTTGATTATTAATATGGTCAATTATATTAATAGTTTTCCTAATATTAAACCAGCCCTGCATTCTTGAATAAATCCTACTTGATCATAGTGTATTATCCTGGAGATGATTTTCTGAAATCTTTTTGCTAATATCTTATTTAAGATTTTAGCATCAATATTCATTAAGGAGATTGGTCTATAATTTTCTTTCTCAGTTTTCGATCTACCAGGTTTAGGTATCAGTACCATGTCTGTGTCATAAAAGGAGTTTGGTAGGACTCCTTCATCCCCTATTTTTTCAAATAATTTATATAACATTGGGGCTAATTGCTCTTTAAATGTTTGGTAGAATTCACATGTGAATCCATCTGACCCTGGAGATTTTTTCCTGGGGAGTTGATTAATAGCTTGTTCTATTTCTTTTTCTGAAATGGGATTATTTAAGCAATTTATCTCCTCCTCTGTTAATCTAGGGAGCCTATGTTTTTGGAGGAAGTCATCCATTTCACTTAACTTATCAAATTTATTGGCATAAAGTTGGGCAAAGTAACTCCTTATTATTTCTCTAATTTCCTCTTCATTGGTGGAAAGATCCCCCTTTTCATTTGTAAGACTATCAATTTGATTTTCCTCTTTCTTTTTTTTGATCAAATTTACCAAAGGTTTATCTATTTTATTGGCTTTTTCATAAAACCAACTCTTGGTTTTATTTATTAATTCAATAGTTTTTTTTACTTTCAATATTATTGATTTCTCCTTTTAATTTTTGTATTTCAAGTTTAATTTTTGGTTGGGGGTTTATAATTTGGTCTTTTTCTAGCCTTTTAAGTTGTAAGCCCAATTCGTTAATCTTCTCTTTCTCTATTTTCTTCAAATAAGCCTCTAAAGATATAAAATTTCCCCTTATTACTGCTTTAGCTGCATCCCAAAGATTTTGATATGATGTCTCATCATTATCATTATCTTGGGTGAAATTGTTAATTGTTTCTATAATTTGCTCTTTCACCCAGTCATTCTTTAAGATGAGATTATTCAGTTTCCAATTACTTTTTGGTCTATTTACCCCTAACTTTTTACTGAATGTAGCTTTTATTGCATTGTGATCTGAGAAGAAGACATTTATTATTTCTGCCTTCCTACATTTAATTTTGAGATCTTTATGTCCTAATATATGGTCCATTTTTGTATAGGATCCATGAACTGCTGAGAAGAAAGTATATTCCTTTCCATTGCCATTCAGTTTTCTCGAAAGGTCTATCATACCTAGTTTTTCTAATGTTCTATTTACTTTTTTAATTTCTTTCTTGTTTGTTTTGTGGTTTGATTTGTCTAAATCTGAGAGTGCAAGGTTGAGATCTCCCACTATTATAGTTTTACTGTCTATTTCTTCTTGCAGTTCTCTTAACTTTTCCTTTAGAAAGTTAGATGCTATACCACTTGGTGCATATATGTTTAGTATTGATATGGCTTCATTATTTATGCTACCTTTCAGCAGGATATAGTTTCCTTCCTTATCTTTTTTAACGAGATCTACTTCTGCTTTTGCTTGATCTGAGATAAGGATAGCTACCCCTGCTTTTTTGGCTTTACCTGAAGCATAATAGGCTCTGTTCCAACCTTTTACCTTTACTCTGTATGTATCTCCCTGCTTTAAGTGTGTTTCCTGTAGACAACATATTGTAGGGTTCTGCTTTTTGATCCAATCTGCTATCCATCTCCATTTGATGGGATCGTTCATCCCATTTACATTTACAGTTAAAATTACTAATTCTGTATTTCCTGCCATCATATTATCCCCAGATTATGCTTTTTTCCCTTGACCCCCCCTGATCCCCCTCCCCGATATTTAATTTACAGACCCCCCTTGTGATGCACAACCCTCCCTCTCTTTTTTTTTTTTTTAGGATCCCTCCCCCCTCCCTCCAAGTCCCTTCACTTATTCTCCTTTTCCTTTTCCCTTTTCCTCTCCCCCCTTTTAATGAGGTGAGAGAAAATTCTCTGAAAAACAAATATGTTAATTATTTACTCTTTGAGCCTCTCCTGATGAGAGTAAGATTCACACAATGATTCTCCCCCTCACTAAGTTCCCTCAGATATGGTGTATTTTCTATGCCTCTTCCTGGGATGTAGTTTCCCTCTTTTTATCATTCCTTCCCCTTTTTCTGAAACCGACCCCTTTCCCTTTACTACACCCCCCTTTTTTTTCTTTTATATCAGTAAAATCAAATTATCCTTGAGTACTTTTTATATACCCACAACAGAGTTACAGTTCTCAAGGGTTCTGTGTACCTTTTTCTGTTTCTCTTCAGTCTTGTGGATGTAGATAAAATTTTTTGTTTAAGTCTGGTTTTTTTCTTAGAAACATATAGAATTCCTCTGTTTCATTGAATGACCATCTTCTTCCATGGAAAAAGATGCTAAACTTAGCTGGGTAGTTCATTCTTGGTTGCAGTCCTTGATCTTTTGCCTTACGGAATATCAGGTTCCAGGCCCTTCTATCTTTTAATGTGGAGGCAACCAGATCTTGGGTGACCCTTATTGTGGCACCTTGGTATTTAAATTGTTTTTTTCTAGCTGCTTGCAGGATTTTCTCCTTTGTGTGGTAATTCTGCAGCTTAGCCACAATATTCCGTGGTGTTCTTTTTTTAGGGTCTATTTCAGAAGGAGTTCGATGAATTCTTTCCACATCTACTTTCCCTTCTGTTTCTATTATCTCTGGACAGTTCTCTTTGATAATTTCCTGTAAAATAGAATCTAGGCTCTTTTTTTGGTCATAGTTTTCTGGAAGTCCAATGATCTGCAGATTATCTCTCCTAGATCTATTTTCCAGGTCTATAGCTTTTCCCAGTAAGTATTTGACGTTGTTCTCCAGCTTCTCATTTTTTTTTGTTTTGTTTGACTGATTCTTGGGTTCTCTGTGAATCATTCATTTCTATTTGTTCCATCCTGTCTTTTAAGGAGTTATTTTCTTCTTTCACAGTTTTTAGTTCTTTTTGTAAATGCCCGATTTCGTTTTTAAATGAATTATTTTGCTCTATTGAATTTTTTTCCATTTTCCTAATTTTTTTTTGAGAATTATTTTCTTTTTCCAATTCAGAAATTCTATTTTCTTGAGACTTTTTTATCTTTTCCAATTCAGAAATCCTACTTTCCTGTGTTTTTTTAACCTTTTCTAGATCATAAATTTTGTTTCCCTGCATCTCCTGTGAATTCTTTATTTTTTCCAACTCCAATTTCAGGACGTTGTTATTCTCTATCATAGCTTCCCTTTCCTTTCCCCATTTTTCTTCAAACTCCCTCAATTTTTTAAGAGTTTCTTCTAGGAGAGAGTTATGTAATGGGGGGCAGGAATCGTTCCCCTTTAGGTTGTTATCTGCTGTCTCTCTGCTGTTAACTTCCTTGGGGTTGGATACCCACTCTTTCTCTGTATAGAAGGAATCTATAGTTTTTCTGGCTTTTTTGCTCATATTTAAAAAATCTTTTGGGGTCTGTCCCTGTGGTAGGAAATTATTTATTTACTTCTTTACCAGGTTCCTCCCAGACCAGATGGATGCAGCGGCTCCTGAGCCTGAGCTAAGATAGAGCTCTGGGAGAGAGTTCCCCACCCCCTCCCTGGAAGTGCCTCAGAGGTGATTAGCACTACTGTGCTTCGAGGGCGTAGAATAGTAAAGACAGCACGAAGCCCAGCCTATGTGTCCGGGTGGGGAGTGGATGTCTGCAGCAGGTGACGTGAAAAGCCCCTGTGCTCAAACTGGAAGTGTCTGCCAGAAACCGCGGTCCCTAGTTCAAAGGTTCCGCTTCTGTGGGACTTCTTGGAGCTGAGTTCCACTCCCTCCAGCTAAGCTAGGCAGTGTGTGTTGCCTTGGGCCGTATCCACCCATTTGTCAATCTCTTAACTATTCTCAGGTGGTAGCTGAGGCCACACCCCCTGCTGCCGAGATCTGCTGAGTCACCTCCAGGATCCGGGGAAAATCTAATCTGAGTTTTAAAATATTTTGGCTTTCTCTTCTGAACTGCTAAATAATTAGCAGAGAAGAGCTAACAGCCTGTTCCAGATTCCTTCACCTCAGTGGCTTCTCTGATCCCAGAGCCCTTCCCAGCGCAATGGGCGCAGTATAGGAGCACCCAGCCATCTCTGCTGGCCTCTTTTCTTCATCCCTTGGGAACTGACCTTGTCTGTTGAAACTCCAGATTCTCTTCAGCTGGTAAGTCGTGCTTCCAGTTCTTGTGGTATCTATCAGTCCTGGGCTTATTTTGAGGCTTAATTTATCTAGTTGGTTGTGAGGGAGTGAGGACGTTCACAGAGTCGTTTGTTTCTTCTCCGCCATCTTGGCTCCGCCTCCGAAAGTCGAAGACCTATAATCTTAAGGAAGAAAATCATTCCTTGAAAATTATGAACCGGCAAGGGGAAGGCAGTGAAGTTATAAGATAACAAGAAATAAAACAAAAACAACAAAATATAAAGAATGAAAAAATAGAAGAAAATGTGAATTATTTTGGGAGAAAAACAATTAATCTTAAGAACAGATAAAGAAGAAAAAATATAAGATAAAACATCACGCAAATTATCAGCATTTTTATATATTACTGACAAAGCTCATCAGCAAGAGGCAAAAAGAGAAATTCCATTTAAAATTGCTGTAGATAAAATAAAATACTTGTGGGTTTACCTGGCAAGACAAACTCCAAGAACTATATGAACACAATTATGAGATATTTCTCACACAAATAAAATAAAATCTAAACAATTGGAAAAATGTCAGTTGTTCATGGCTAAGTTAAGCTAATATAATAAAAATGATAATTTTACCTAAATTGGTCTATTCCTTCAGTGCTGTACCAATCAAACTACCAAAAATTATTTTATAGAAATAGAAAAAAATAACAGGGACTTCCGGCCAAGATGGCGGCGTGGAGGCAGACAGCTGCTTGAGCTCCTCGTTTTCTCTCAGAACTTACTTCATGACAAGCCTCTGACTTAATGCTTGACCCAGAAAGAAATCCACAAATTATCACCAAGAGAAGACATCCTTGAAAGTCGCCAGAAAAGGTCTGTGTTTGTTCGGGGGAGGGTCAATCAGACTGGGCGCAGACTGAGGGCAGACAGCCAGAGCAAGACAGGCAGCTCACACAGCTCAGACCGGAGGGGGAGGGGTGTGATCTCTGCCGTTTCTGTGAAAGGGCTTTTGCCCCAGTGTGGATGCTCCGTCTTGGCAGCAAGCCAGGAGCGGTGGAGAGGGTGTAAAAACTGGAGGTGAAGATTAAAACCCCAGAAAGCCAGCGTCTCTCAGAGCCCGGCCACCCCTAACCCCCACCTGGACTGACTCGGTGCGTTCTCGGAGCCTCAGAGCGCAGACTCAGTACAGTCATTGCTGTTCTGTTAGTGGCTCTCTGCTGCCCTACCCCCAGTCTGTAGAGGAAGCCCATTAATACCATCCAGCCCTATCCCCCGCAAAACAGACCAATTGTTTCTCTTGTCAGTTTGTTTTCTTTGATTCCTGCTCTGACAAAATGAACAAAAAATTCAAAAGGGCTCTAACCATTGACAGCTTCTGTGTGGAGAGGGAGCAGACTTCAAATGCTGAAGAGACTAGGAACAGAATGTCCCCAGATGTATCCCCTGGGAGGGATATAAGCTGCTCCTCAATACAAAAGAACCTCATAGAGGAAATCAAAAAGGCTCTCACAAGAGAGCTGGAAGAGAAATGGGAAAAGGAAAGGGAAGCTTGGCAAGAGAGCCTGGAGAAGTCATCCCATGCATTCAAAGACAGAATGGATAAAGAAATCAAATCATTGAGAAACAGGATTAGTGAGCTGGAAAAGGTAAACAACTCCAAGAAAAACAGGATTAGAGAGCTGGAAAAAGAAATCAGCTCTCTAAAAAATACAATGGAAAAAAATTCCATAGAAGATAAAAACTCAATTGGACAATTACAAAAAGATATAAAAAAAGTGAGTGAAGAAAATACATCATTGAAAATTAGACTGGAACAAGTAGAAATGAATGACTCAAGGAGAAACCAAGAGGGAGTCAAGCAAAACCAGAGAAATGAGACAATTGAAAAGACTGTCAAGTACCTTACCAGAAAGACAACAGACCTGGAAAACAGATCCAGGAGAGACAATTTGAGAATAATCGGACTCCCTGAAAAATGGGAGGAAAAAAAGAGCTTGGACACCATTTTCGAGGAAATTATTAAAGAGAACTGCCCAGACGTTTTGGAAACAGAGGGTAAAATAGACATTGAGAAAATTCATCGATCACCTACTGAAAGGGACCCTAAAATCAAAACGCCAAGAAATATAGTGGCCAAGTTCAAGAACCATCAGACAAAGGAAAAGATATTGGAAGCTGCTAGAAAAAAACAATTCAGATATGGAGGATCCACAATAAGGATAACCCAGGATCTAGCAGCGTCCACATTAAAAGAACGCAGGGCCTGGAACATGATATTCCGAAAGGCTAAGGAACTTGGTATGCAGCCAAGAATAACTTACCCAGTAAGAATGAGCATCATTTTCCAGGGAAGAAGATGGACATTTAACGAAATAAATGAATTCCATCTATTTTTGATGAAAAAACCAGACCTACATAAAAGGTTTGATCTTCAAATACAGAACTCAAGAGACTTCTAAAAAAGGTAAAAAGAAATCTTGAGAACCATACTTCTGTCAAAAAAAATATTTAAAGAACATATGTACAATTTGTCTTAGAAACTAGAGATGGAAAGGAGATTATATCATAAAAAAGTATAAAGTGGTGGTACTACATCTCATGAAGAGGCAAAGGTAACCTATTATATCTGAGAGAAAGAAAGGAGGGAGATGAACATAGCGTGTATCAATAGACATATTCGATTTATGGTGAAACTTCTTCCACTTCATTGAAAAGTGAAAGGGAAGGAGTAAGCTAAGGGGAAGGGAATACAGTAATTTCGAGGAAAAGGGATAAAATAAGGGGAGGATCTTTAAGGTGGGGGAGGGATCCTAAAAAGGGAGGGCTGTGAAAAGCAAGTGGTGTTTACCAGTTTAATACTGGATAGGAGGGTAAAAGGGAAGGAAAGGGGAAAAGCATAAGCAGGGGTTAATAGGATGGCAAGCAATATAGAATTAGTCCTTCTAACCATAAATGTGAATGGGGCAAACTGCCTCATAAAGAGGAAGCAGTTAGCAGACTGGATTAAAAGTCAGAATCCTACTATATGTTGTTTACAGGAAACACACCTGAAACAGGATGAGACATTCAAACTAAAAGTAAAAGGGTGGAGCAGAATCTATTATGCTTCAGGCAAAACCAAAAAAGCAGGAGTAGCCATCCTCATCTCAGATCAAGCAAAAACAAAAATTGATCTAATTAAAAGAGATAAGGAAGGGCATTATATCCTGCTAAAGGGAAGCATCAATAGTGAAGCAGTATCAATATTAAACATGTATGCACCAAGTGGTGCAGCATCTAAATTCTTAAAAGAGAAATTAAGAGAGCTGCAAGAGGAAATAGATAGCAAAACTATAATAGCGGGAGATCTCAACCTTGCACTATCAGAATTAGATAAATCAAACCACAAAATAAATAAGAAAGAAGTCAAAGAGGTAAATAGAATACTAGAAAAGTTTGATATGATAGATCTTTGGCGAAAGCTAAATGGAGACAGAAAGGAATATACTTTCTTCTCAGCAGTTCATGGAACCTATACAAAAATTGATCATATACTAGGGCATAAAAACCTCAAAATCAAATGCAGTAAGGCAGAAATAGTAAATGCATCCTTTTCAGACCATAATGCAATCAAAATAACATTTAATAAAAAGCCAGGGGAAAATAGACCAAAAAATAATTGGAAACTAAATAATCTTATACTAAAGAATGATTGGGTAAAACAGCAAATCATAGACATAATTAATAACTTCACCCAAGAAAATGACAATAATGAGACATCATACCAAAATGTGTGGGATACAGCCAAAGCAGTAATTAGGGGAAGTTTTATATCTCTACAGGCCTACTTGCATAAAGTAGAGAAAGAGAGGGCCAACGAATTGGGTTTACAACTAAAATTGCTAGAAAAGGAACAAATTAAAAACCCCCAGACAAACACAAAACTTGAAATTCAAAAAATAAAAGGTGAGATTAATAAAATTGAAAGTAAAAAAACTATTGAATTAATTAATAAAACTAAGTGTTGGTTTTATGAAAAAACCAACAAAATAGACAAACCCTTAGTAAACCTGATTAAAAAAAGGAAAGAGAAAAAGCAAATTGATAGTCTTGAAAATGAAAAGGGTGAACTCACCACTAATGAAGAGGAAATTAGAACAATAGTTAGGAGCTACTTTGCTCAACTTTATGCTGATAAATTCGATAACTTAAATGAAATGGAAGAATACCTTCAAAAATATAGCTTGCCCAGATTAACAGAGGAAGAAGTAAGTAGTCTAAATAGTCCCATCTCAGAAAAAGAAATAGACCAAGCTATTAACCAACTTCCTAAGAAAAAGTCCCCAGGACCAGATGGATTTACAGGTGAATTCTACCAAACATTTAAAGAACAACTAACTCCAATGCTATGTAAACTATTTGAAAAAATAGGGATTGAAGGAGTCCTACCAAATTCCTTCTATGACACAGACATGGTACTGATACCTAAACCAGGTAGATCGAAAACTGAGAAAGAAAACTATAGACCAATTTCCTTAATGAATATTGATGCTAAAATCTTAAATAAGATATTAGCAAATAGACTTCAGAAAATCATCCCCAGGATAATACACTATGACCAAGTGGGATTTATACCAGGAATGCAGGGCTGGTTTAATATTAGGAAAACTATTAGTATAATTGACCATATTAATAATCAAATTAATAAAAACCATATGATCATCTCAATAGATGCAGAAAAGGCATTTGATAAAATCCAACATCCATTCCTACTAAAAACGCTTGAGAGTATAGGAATAAATGGACTATTCCTTAAAATAATAAGGAGTATATATTTAAAACCTTCAGTAAACATCATATGTAATGGTGATAAACTAGAACCTTTCCCTGTAAGATCAGGAGTGAAACAAGGTTGCCCACTATCACCATTACTATTCAATATAGTACTAGAAACTCTAGCCTTGGCAATAAGAGCCGAGAAAGAGATCCAAGGAATTAGAGTAGGAAATGAAGAAATCAAATTGTCACTTTTCGCAGATGACATGATGGTATACTTAGAGAACCCCAAAGACTCTGCTAAAAAGCTATTAGAAATAATTCAGAATTTTAGCAAAGTCGCAGGATACAAAATAAATCCACATAAATCCTCAGGATTTTTATACATTACCAACACAATCCAACAGCAAGAGATACAAAGAGAAATTCCATTCAAAATAACAGTCGATAGTATCAAATATTTGGGAATATATCTACCAAAGGAGAGTCAGGAATTATATGAGCAAAATTACAAAACACTTGCCACAAAAATAAAGTCAGATTTAAATAATTGGAAAGACATTCAATGTTCTTGGATAGGCCGAGCGAATATAATAAAGATGACAATACTCCCCAAACTAATCTATTTATTTAGTGCTATACCAATCAGACTCCCAAGAAACTATTTTAATGACCTAGAAAAAATAACAACAAAATTCATATGGAAGAATAAAAGGTCGAGAATTGCAAGGGAACTAATGAAAAAAAAGTCAGAGGAAGGTGGTCTAAGTGTACCTGATTTAAAGCTATATTATAAAGCAACAGTCACCAAAACCATTTGGTATTGGCTAAGAAATAGACTAGTTGATCAGTGGCATAGGTTAGGTTCACAGGACAAGATAGTGAATAAAAATAGCAATCTAATCTTTGACAAACCCAAAGATCCCAAATTTTGGGATAAGAATTCATTATTTGACAAAAACTGCTGGGAAAACTGGAAATTAATATGGCAGAAACTAGGCATGGACCCACATTTAACACCACATACTAAGATTAGATCAAAATGGGTCCAAGATTTAGGCATAAAGAACGAAATCATAAATAAATTGGAGGAACATGGGATGGTTTACCTCTCAGACTTGTGGAGGAGGAAGGAGTTTGTGTCCAAGGGAGAACTAGAGACCATTATTGATCACAAAATAGAACATTTTGATTACACCAAATTAAAAAGTTTCTGCACAAACAAAACTAATGCAAACAAGATTAGAAGGGAAGTAACAAATTGGGAAAAAATTTTTACAGTTAAAGATTCTGATAAAGGCCTCATCTCCAAAATATACAGAGAATTGACTTTAATTTATAAGAAATCAAGCCATTCTCCAATTGATAAATGGTCAAAGGATATGAACAGACAATTTTCAGATGATGAAATTAAAACTATTTCCACTCATATGAAAGAGTGTTCCAAATCACTATTGATCAGAGAAATGCAAATTAAGACAACTCTGAGGTATCATTACACACCTGTCAGATTGGCTAAGATGACAGGAACAAATAACGATGAATGTTGGAGGGGCTGTGGGAAAACTGGGACACTGATGCATTGTTGGTGGAGTTGTGAAAGAATCCAACCATTCTGGAGAGCAATCTGGAATTATGCCCAAAAAGTTATCAAAATGTGCATACCCTTTGACCCAGCCATACTACTACTGGGCTTATACCCCAAGGAACTACTAGAGAAGGGAAAGGGTCCTGTATGTGCCAAAATGTTTGTGGCAGCCCTTTTCATAGTGGCTAGAAGCTGGAAGATGAATGGATGTCCATCAATTGGAGAATGGTTGGGTAAACTATGGTATATGAATGTTATGGAATATTATTGTTCTATAAGAAATGACCAACAGGAGAAATACAGAGAGGCTTGGAGAGACTTACATCAACTGATGCTGAGTGAAATGAGCAGAACCAGAAGATCATTATACACTTCAACAATGATACTGTACGAAGATGTATGCTGATGGAAGTGGATTTCTTCAACATAGAGAAGAGCTAATCCAATTCCAATTGATTAATGATGGACAGAACCAGCTACATCCAGAAAAGGAACACTGGGAAATGAATGTAAACTGTTATTTTTACCTTTTGAATCCAATTCTTCCTGTGCAACAAAAAATTCGGTTCTACACACATATATTGTATCTAAATTATACTGTAATATATTTAACATATATAAGACTGCCTGCCATCTGGGGGAGGGGGTTGGGGGAGGAAGGGAAAAAATCTGAATAGAAGTAAGTGCAAGGGATAATGTTGTAAAAAATTACCCATGCATATGTACTGTCAAAAAATGTAATAATTATAAAATAAAATAAAAAATTAAAAAAAAAATAACAAAAATAATTCACATTCAAGAACAAAAGGTCAAGAATATCAAGGGAACTAATGAAAAACAAATATAAAGGATGGTGGATTAGCTGTACCAAACCTAAAACTATATTATAAAGCAGCAGTCATCCACAAATATTTTTGCACATGTGAGTGCACTGGATGATAGTAGAATAGATTAGAAACACATGCCACAATAAAAAAAAAAAAGAAAAAAAAAGGCCTATAGCAATCTAGTATTTGATAAACCTTAAAACTCTAGCTTTTGGAATAAAAATTCACTATTTGATTTTAAAAATTCTGGGGAAACTGAAAAATAATATGTCAGAAAATCAGCATAGACCTATATCTCATAAGGTAATAATGGATATATGATTTGTGCAGAAAGAATGATAAAATAAACAAATTAGGAGAACAAGAGATAATTTATCTATCTGATCTTTGGAGAAGGGAGGAATTTATGACCAAAGAACAACAGAAACAAGATTAAAAGGAAAGTACAAAGCTGGCAAAAATCTTTACAAACAGTATTTCGGATAAAAGTCTCATTTCTAAAATATATAAAAAACTGTGTCAAATTTATGAGAATACAAGTCTTTCCCCAGTTGATAAATGGTCAAATGATATGAACATACAATTTTCAGATGACAAAATTAAAGCCATTTATAGTTATATGAAAAAATTCTCTAAATCACTATTGATTAGAGAAATGCTAATTAAAACAACTCTGAGGTGCCAGCTCACCCTTCTCAGATTGGCTAAAATGAAAAGAAAAGATAATGATAAATTTTGGAGGGGATGTGGTTAAACTGGGGCACTAAGGCATTGTTGGTGTAGTTGTGAGATAATCTAACTATTCTGAATTACAATCTGAAACTAGGGCTATAAAATTGTGCATATCCTTTGAAGCAGCAGTGGCATTATTGGGTCTGTATTCCACAGAAATCATAAAGGAGGAAAAAGAACCCACATGTGCAAAAATGTGTGTAGCAACCCCTTTTGTGGTAGCATAGGAGTAGATGTCCATCAATTATGGAATGGCTGAACAAACTGTGGTATATGAAGATAATGGAATATCACTGTTTTATAAAAATGATGAACAAGCTAATTATAGAAAGGCTTGTAAAATTTACATGAACTGATGGTGAGCAAAACAAGCAGAACCAAGAATACATTGTGCACAATAATAACAAGAATGTGCTATGATCAACTATGAAAGACTTGGTTCAGTTGTCAGAATTAATCCCAGTATACTTTGGATAGAAAATGCCATCTGCATCCAGAAAAGGATCTAAGGAGACAATATAAGTCAACATTCCCTTTGGGTTTGCTTACTTTTTCTTTTCTTTTCTTTTCTTTTTTTTTTCCCTTCTCCCATGTTTTTTACCTTTTGGTCTAATTTTTCTCTTCCAACATAGAGCAATGTGTGTTAAAAATAAACTTACTGCAATTAAAGAAAAAGAATAATCAGACTACTCAAAACCTATGATAAAAATGAATCTCAATATAATAATAAGATAAATATTTAAATTCAATTATCCTAAAGGGTTAGATCAAAAGGGAAAAGTAGAATTAGAAAAAAATCTACCAAAATTACCTGAAAGAGCTCATTGACAAAGCCCTACAGGAATATCATAGTCAAATTCTGAAATCCCCAGAACAAGGAGAAAATATTATGAATAACAAGAAATAAAATCAAATATAGCAGAGCTACAATTAGAATCACACAAGACCTAGCAAAAGCTACATTAAAAAAATAACAGGTCTTTTCACACTATATACTAAAGAACAAAAATTGGGATTATGGCTAAAAATATTATATCAAGAAAAATTAATCACAATCCCAAATTCTTTTACAGAACATTTAATAATTTGCCTGACTTTGGATATTTTATTGCAAAAAGACTCAAACAATAAAAACTCAGCATACAAGGTCCAAGAGAAATATAAGATAATCATTAAAGACTAATTACAAGGGACTCAATAATGACAAACTTTATTTTTTTCATATGTGGAAATGTCAACTACCAAAGATTGCTATCATTAATTGGGTAGTTTGAAAGAATGATTGGGGTAGAGGTTAGTGTAATGTGATTCTAAAAAGCAAAACTACATGAAAAAGTAAAAAGAGTAGTCATTTTATACAAATGATATGATAGGAAAGCAACATAGAGAATAGAGCATTGAATCTATAATTTGGAAAATTTGCGTTCAAATCATGTTTTATACAATGACTACCTATATGATCCTTGGCAAGTAATTAGACACTATGTACATCAGTTCCACTATTTGGTAAATAAGAAGATTGCTTTCAATGGCTTCTAAGTTTCCTTCTACCTCCAACTCTGAGGTTCTATAATCAAATGCCTGAGAATGCTAGTGCAAATTCATCTAAGTGAGAAGCAGGGAGGATACAAGACATTGGAAAACATTTTTATGATGTTAACTACTATATTGTATGAATATTTTATAAACTATTTTTGGAAAAAAAGAAATAAACTAGACTGTATATGCGAGATTTCAATTTATATCCATGCAGAAAAGTAATGTCAGAATTGACGAATTATTCTATTAATTTGACCAGTACGAATCTTGTTCCATCAAATGACCATGTTTGAGAAATGTCTCAAGAAATTTAGATTTGCAGAGAAATGCAAATTAAGACAACTCTGAGATATCACTACCCCCCTGTCAAATTGGCTAAAATGACAGGGAAAGGTAATGCAGAATGTTGGAGGGAGTGTGGGAAAATTGGGACACTAATACATTGGTGTGGAATTGTGAATACATACAGCCATTCTGGAGAGCAATTTGGAACTATGCTCAAAGACTTATCAAATCGTGCATACCCTTTGATCCTACAGAGTTACTACTGGACTTATATCCCAAAGAGATTTTAAAGAAAGGAAAAGGACCTGTATGTGCAAGAATGTTTGTGGCAGTCCTCTTTGTAATGGCCAGAAATTGGAAAATGAGTGGATGCCCATCAATTGGAGAATGGCTAAATAAATTATGGTATATGAATATTATGGAATATTATTGTTCTGTAAGAAATGACCGACAGAATAATTTCAGAAAGGCCTGGAGAGACTTACATGAACCGATGCTGAGTAAAATGAGCAGGATCAGGGCATCACTATGTACTTCAATAACAATACTATATGATGATCAATTCTGATGGACAAGGCCTTCTACCACAATGAGATGAACTAAATCAGTTCTAATAGAGCAGTAATGAACTGAACCAGCTCCACTCAGCAAATGGACTCTGGGAGTTGACTATGAACCACAACATAAAATTCCCAATCCCTATATTTTTGTCTGCCTACAATTTTGATTTCCTTCACAGGATAATTGTACACTGTTTCAAAGTCTGATTCTCATTGTACAGCAAAATAAGTGCTTGGACATGTATACATATATTGTACTTAACTTATGCTTTTTTTTAATTGAAAACAAAGTCACTTTATTATAAAATGTTTTGACAGAATATGTGCATGAGTAATTTTTTTTATAACATTATCCCTTGTAATAATTTTTCCAAATTATCCCCTACCTCCCTCTACTCCCTCCCCTAGATGACAGGCAATCCCATACATTTCATATTTGTTACAGTATAACCTAGATACAATATATGTTTGTAAATCCAATTTTCTTGTTGCACGTAAAGTATTAGATTCTAAAGGTATAAGTAACCTGGGTAGATAGACAGTAGTGCTAACAATTTAAATTCACTTCTCAGTGTTTTTTCTCTGGGTTAAGTTGTTTCTATCCATCATTGATCAACTGGAAGTGAGATGGATCTTCTTTATGTTGAAGATATCCACTTCCATCAGAATATATCATCATACAACACTGAAGTGTACAGTGATCTTCTAGTTCGATTCATTTCACTCAGCATCAGTTGATGTCTTTTCAAACCTCTCTGTATTCATCCTGGTGGTCATTTCTTACAGAACAGTAATATTCCATAACTTTCATATACCATAATTTACCCAACCATTCTCCAATTAATGGACATCCATTCATCTTCCAGTTTCTAGCCCCTAGGAAAAGAGCTGTCACAAACATTTTGGCACATGCAGGTGACTTTCCCCTCTTTAGTATTTTTTGGGGATATAAACTGAATAGCAGCAATGCTGGATCAAAGGGTATGCACAGTTTGATAACTTTTTGGTCATAGTTACAAATTGCTCTCCAGAATGGCTGGATTCTTTCACAACTCCACCAACAATGTATTAGTGTCCAGTTTTCCTACATCCCCTCCAACATTCATCATTATTTGTTCCTGTCATATTAACCAATCTGACAGGTGTGTAGTGGTATCTCAGGGTTGTCTTAATTTGCATTTCTCTAATCAGTAGTGATTTGGAACACTCTTTCATATGTGTGGATATAATTTCAATTTTATCATCTGAGAATTGTCTGTTAATATCCTTTGACCATTTATCAATTGGAGAATGGTTTGATTTCTTATAAATTAGGGTCAGTTCTCTATATATTTTGGAAATGAGACTTTTGTCAGAACCTTTAACTTTAAAAATATTTTCCCAATTTGTTACTTCCCTTCTAATCTTGTTTGCATTATATTGTTTGTACAGAAACTTTTTAGTTTGATATAATCAAAATCTTCTATTTTGTGATCAATAATGATCTCTAGTTCTCCTCTGGTCATAAATTCCTTCCCCATCCACAGGTCTGAGAGATAGACTATCCTCTGTTCCTCTAATCTATTTATAATCTCATTCTTTATGCCTAAATCATGGACCCATTTTGATCTTATCTTGGTATATGGTGTTGTGTGGATCCATATCTATTTTCTGCCATACTAATTTCCAGTTTTCCCAACAGTTTTTTCCCTGAATTACTTCTAATAGCTTTTTAGCAGAGTCTTTTGGGTTCTCTAAGTATACCATCATGTTATCTGTAAAATGGTGATAGTTTGATTTCCTCATTTCCTACTCTAATTTCTTGAATCTCTTTCTTGGCTCTTATTGCCGAGGCTAGCATTTCTAGTACTATATTGAATAGTAATGGTGATAGTGGGCAACCTTGTTTCACTCCTGATTTTACTGGGAAAGTTTCCAATTTATCTCCATTGCATATTATGCTTACTGACAGTCATAAACATATGCTCGTTATTATTCTAAGGAATAGTCCATTTATTCGTATACTCTCAAGAGTTTTTAGTAGGAATGGATGTTGGATTTTATCAAATGCTTTTTCTGCATCTAGTGAGATGATCTTACGGTTTTTATTAATTTGATTATTAATGTGGTCAATTATATTAATAGTTTTCCTTCTATTATAATATTTTTGCATATGTGGATCATTTTTCTTTTATGATGTCTTTGGTGATTAAGAGCCCTGTGAGTATAGTACCAAATTTGTTTCTGAAATGGCTGAATCAATTATGAAGCAACTATTTATTTCCCACATTCCCTTCAAAATTTATCATTATCTTTTTCTATTATCTTAGTTAATCTGATAGGTATGAGATGGTATTTCAGAGTTTTTTTTTATTTCTATTTCTCCAGTCAATAACAACTGAGATCATTTTTAATGTGATTAGAGATAACTTTAATTTCTTCATGTGAAAATTGTTTGTTGAGACTTGTATACTTATAAATTTGACTCGAGTTTATGAATATATTTTTGAGGCCTTAATCAGAAATATTACCTATAAAATTATTTTCCATTTTCTGCTTCCTTTCTAATCTTGGCTACATTGATTTTACTTATGCAAAACTTTTAAAAAAAATTAATGTGCTCAAATTATTCATTTTGCATTTTGTAAAGTTGTCTGTTTCTTATTTGATTATAATTCCTCCCTTCTCCAAAGATCTGAGAATTAACTATCCCTTGCTTTCATAATGTGCTTATAGTTTCATGCTTTGTATCTAAAATATTTTGTCAAATATTGATTTCTTATCCCAAGACCTGGAGTCTGTTTTTATCAAAATTTAGATTATTATAGTCATTGATTTCTGCGTGTTATGTACCTAATATATACCACTGATCTACCACTCTATTTCTTAGCCAGTAACAAATTGTTTTGATAATTGCACCTTTGTAATATAACTTTAGTTCTGGTACATTTAGAAAAAAAATTCTTTGCATTTCCTCCAATCAATTCCTTAAATATTCTTAGTCTTTTATTCTTCCAGATGAATTTTGTTATTGTTTTGTCTAGTTTTATAAAATTTTTGTTCACTCTTTGATTGGTATGGTATTGAATAAGTAGATTGAGATAGAATGCTCAATGTTTATTATATCAGCTCAGCCTACCCATGAACAATTGATATTTTCCAATTGTTTTGATCTGAATTTATTTGTCCTAATAACGGTTTATAATTGTGATTATATAATTCTTAGATTTACCTTGGCAGGTAGAAACAAAAATATTTTTTATATTTTACAGTTATTTTAAATGGAATTTTCATTTCTATCTTCTGCTATAGCACTTTGTTGGTAACATATAGAAGAGCTGATATATATATATATATATATATATATATATATATATATAGATAGATAGATAGATAGATAGATAGATAGATAGATAGATATAGATAGATAGATAGATAGATAGATATAGATATATATAGATATATATATATATGTGTGTGTGTGTATCTATATATCTATATCTATATGTATATAGATATAGATATAGATATATAATTTTTGTGTGTCCGTTTTATATACTTCAACTTTTCTAAAGTTGTTAATTCTTTCAAGTAGTTTTTCTAGTTGATTCTCTAGGATTTTTCAAATATACCACCATATCATCAGCAAACATTGATAGCTTTGTTTTCTCATTGTCTACTCTAATTCCTTCATTTTCTTTTCCATCTCTAATTGCTAACTTTACATTTCTTTTATAAAATGGAATAATAATTGTGATAACAGGTATTCTTGTTTTATTCAGATCTCATTAGTGTTGTGTTATAAGCCAGAACTTGAAACTTGAAACAAAGTACTAAGTGGAATTGAGGAGACAATGGTTAAATCTGGCTTAGCATTGATTTATTACTGTGACAAATAATGTTTCCTAATGATATAATGATTGGTGTGTACTTAGTTTATAGCATATAAGCAAGAAGCTCTCAGGGCCAGAAAGGAGAAGTGGACTAGAAGCTCTCAGAGCCTCAGCCAGGATTCAGTCAGGGAGATTCAGAAGCCAGAGATCAAGCTCTCGGAACCAAGACTACAAAAGGCTTCTAAGAAAGCTAACCAGTCTGCAGGAAAGGAGATAAGATTTGGAAAGAGACAATAAAGGATTTGGACTTTAATACCTGGTTGCATTTGGGATGATTACTGAATTGAAACTAAGGCTGCACCCAGAAGCCCCCCAAGAATCCTTCTCCCAGAGAAGATTATATTTTAGTGAAGGACGTTACATTTTGGCACCCATTGTGGGGCAAACATAATCCTGATTTCATGGAAAAATCTCCTCCACCCATAAATTAGGGTGAGTACAAAAATAGACAAGAAAACTCAGTTAAAGGGTTAAAGTATTAATTCAGTTAAAATGGGACAGATGTTTAGAAAACAGCCTTCATTCCCAATTCAAGGAAAATTTGTAAAGAGCATTGTCAGACTTATGAAATGCCAAGGTTTGATTATAATCCGGGACCAATTCACTGAACTTTTAGAAACTATACAGTACACATCTCCTTGGTTCTCTAAGGAAAAATAATTAGATCTAGAGGAGGGGAAATTAGTAGCAGGGCAACTATGTCAATTCTACAATGAAAATGGACCTGACTCAATTTCCAAAGATACACTTTATACATACAATTTAATAAACTGGCTTTAGGAAATTATATAAGTTATAGAATAAGGAAAAAGATGAAAGAGCAGGAAGGGTAAGATCCAAATAAACTAAGTGAAAAGGATGAAGAATCAGATAAGAATGGAGTTAAGTGCAATTCTGATTGGCATTCCCCATATTCTGTCCTCCATCCCTTGGTGGAGGGAAAAGGAGGAGGGGGAGAGACTATGATATAATCAGTACCACCTCTGAAGCAACCTATGAGAAGATTACAAAACACACTGCTTAAGGCAAAAAATAAAGGACAGGATGTATCTGATTTAATAAATGCATATCCTGTGATTGAAAAGCTTGACTCTTCAGGTCAAAAAAGGAGAAGATATACTCCTTTTGATCTGAAAAAAAAATTAAGGATTTGAAAAAGGGTTGCACTCTTTATGGGGCTATATCATCATACATTGAGATGTTACTAGATAATTTGGCTTATGAAATCCTAACCCCTAGTGATTGGAAATTCATAGAAAGGACATGTTTAGAAATTGGACAAAACTTGTTACAGCTTTCAGAGTATCATGAATTATGTAGGATTCAAGCCTAATGTAATAAGCAAACTGGAGTTAATGTATAAATCACCTTTGCCCAACTAGCAGATGAAGGTCAATATGCAGAGAATTCAACACAGATTAATTACCACATAGGAGCATATGAATAAATTGCTACTGCTGCTATCAAAGCTCGGGGTACCCTTCCAGGGAAAGATCGAGGGGAAACTTTCACAAAAATAGAACAAGGTCCCAATGAACCCTTTGCAGATTTTGTGGAACATTTGCAAACAGCTGTCATAATTACCATTGGAGAAAATGCAGCTACATAAATAATGATAAGAAAAATTGGCTAAGTAAAATGCTAATGAGGTTTGCAGAAGAATTATATGGGGACAACACAAAGATGCTCCTTTAGAGGAGATCATAAGATACTGTGCCACAGTGGGCACAAATATTTATTATACCCAGATTATGATGAACATGGAAAGACAGGACTTCTAGAGAGACTCGTCAAGGTTTTCAGTGTGAAAAGCTAAAACATCTGAGAGTCCAAGGTAGGTATGGGGATAGAGTGAGAAGACAGCATGAGAGAAAACCTAAAACCCTATGTCCAAAATGCCACAAGGGCTTCCACTTGGCCTCAGAATGAAGATTGACCCAAGGAAATGAGAGGTAGGGACCAGTTCCAAGACCTTAATCAAAAGACAGGTGAGGCATAATGGCAGCCAAGGTTACACCTTTAGAAGCTCAATACTCTGATATGATCTATCAGTCAAAAAGCAAACAGATAGCAGAAAGGGATTACATGATTAATCAGCAGAAAATCAATCAGATGGGAGAAAGGGATTACAATTGGAAAGAATACTGGCTTTTTTAACCCAACAGAAGGGCAGTGTCCAGTGCAAGTAGCTTCAATATAATTGCTAGGTGATGAGGAGAAATCCCAAAAGTTGTAAAAAGAAAGGACTAAATAGGTTATCTGCTTGGAAGAAAGGGTTTGTTTGTATCTCTACAGATGGAGAAGGAATCATATGGGTGCCAATCTGCATCTGGAGAGAGACAGAAAAAGGGAAAAACCTTGAAACAAAGGAAAAGACCTAAGAACAAAATCTGCAGGAATCACTGGATTCCCTAACACAAGATACTATTGCAGGACTTCAAAACTTGCAGGAATTATTGGATTCCTGGCACATGAAGTAATGGACAATATATTCCTTTTGGACTATTTCTAGGATTTATGGACATGTATAATTTCCTCATGTTGATTCATGTTATTTGTCACAGCATTACTAGCCTGTAATTCTATGTGCTTATGCAATTTATATGATTATGTGTAATACCTCCCATATTGATGGATTTATGTATACCTGTTTCAAGTGAGCCCCTTCAGCAACCCAGTAATCTGATTTGATTTCCCATTTCCTTTGGTGTTTTCATCTCCCTTCCTGAGAGGTCAGGGAAGGTGTGATTATCTGCTTTTACCTCCTTGAGAAGTCAGTGAGATCATGACCACCTATGTTTTAAAAACAAAAGAAAGCGGGTGATGTTATGGGACAGAATTTGAAACAAGGTAGTAAGTGGAATTGAGGAGACAATGGTTAAATCTAGTTTAGCATTGATTTAATCCTACAACAAATAATGGTTTCCTAGTGATATAATGATTGGTGTGTACTCAGTGTACAGCATATAAGCAAGAAGCTCTCAGGGCCAGAAAGGAGAAGCACACTAGATGCTCTCAGAGCCTCAGCTAGGATTCAGTCAGGGAGATTCAGAAGTCAGAGTTCAAGCTCTCAGAACCAAGACTACAGAAGGCCTATAAAAAAGCTAACCTGGCCACAGGAAAGGAGACAAGATTTGGAAAAAGACAAAAAAAAAAAAAAAGGATTTGGACTTTAATACCTGGCTTCATTTGGGGTGATTACTGAACTGAAACTAAGGCTGCTCCCAGAAGCCCCCCCCTCCCCCAAGAAACCTTCTCCCATAGAAGATTACATTTTAGAGAGAATATTGCAGGGATTGCTTATAGCCTGTCTCCACTGCATATAATGCATGCTGTTGTTTTTAGATAGAAGCTGCTTATAATTTTTAGGAATGCTTTCCAGTCATTTATTAGGAATGGGTGCTGTCTTACATTATCATAATTTATTTATTTATTTTTTAAAGATTCATTATTAAGCTTTTAGCATTGTATCCCTCCTGGTACTCTTGTTACATCTCCTAAAGATGCAATCTTCATTTTACTTCAATTTGTTTTTATTTAGCCTGAGTTACTTTATTTTTTTTGTTATAGTTTTTCATTTACAAGATATATGCATGGGCAATTTTTCAGCATTGATAATTGCAAAACCTTTTGTTCCAGTTCTTCCCCTCCTTCCCTCTCCCCCTCCCTCAGATGGCAGATTGGCCACTACATGTAAACTATATTAATGTATAAGTTAACTACAATATATGTATACATGTCTATACAGTTATTTTGCTGTACCAAAAGAATTGGACTTTTAAATAGTGTACAATTAGCATGAATCAAAAATGCAGGCAGACAAAAATAGAGGGATTGAGAATTCTATATAGTGGTTCATACTCATCTCCCAGAGTTCTTTCACTGGGTATAGCTTGTTCAATTCATTACTGCTCTATTGGAACTGATTTGATTCATCACATTTTTGAAAAGGGCCATGTCCATCAGGATTGATCATCATATACTATTCTTGTCCAAGTATATAATCATCTCCTATTCCTGCTCATTTCACCCAGCATCAGTTTATACACGTCTCTCCAGGCCTTTCTGAAATCATCCCATTGGTCATTTCTTACAGAACAATAATATTACATAATATTCATATACCACAGTTTATTCAACCTTTTCCAAATGATGGGCATCCACTCAGTTTCCAGTTTCTGGCTACTACAAAGAGGGCTGCCACAAACATTCTTGCATATACAGGTCCCTTTCCCTTCTTAAATCTCTTTGGAATATAAGCCCAGTAGTAACACTGTTGGAACAAAGGGTATGCACAGTTTGACCATGGTTCCAAATCACTCTCCAGAATGGCTGGATATATTCACAATTCCATTAACAATGCAAAAGTGCCCCAGTTTTCCCACATCCCCTCCAACATTCCGCATTATCTTTCCCTGTCATTCTAGCCAATCTGACAGGTGTATAATTACCCTGAGTTACTTTAAAGTAGATACTTTCAAAGGTTATCCTTAATTTTGATCATTTATACATCTCAAATTAAAAAAAATTGTCAAATTAAGCAGGATCCAATCTTCTCTAAATATACATCTTGCTATTTAGAGTTTAATTTTCTACAATAACATATGTATTTCTTCATATCCATAACCTGGTGATCATGTAACATTCAGTTATAATGGTTTGAGATAATTTGTTTTTATGATTTTTTATTCTATCATTTACCAAACTTATGTTTTCCTTGTATTCAACTATTAATAATATTTAAGAGTAGTAGGGAGCTTTTATTTTCCAAAATAAATAAAAATGAGTATTTTACATACATTTTATATTTTCAGCATAATTTTTATATTTATTTCCTGTGGGTTTTTTAACCTTTTACCTCTTGTAAAATTTAATTAATTTAAAATAGTTAAGTAAATGTATAATGTGTAAATGATAGTAATGTATAACAAAAATATAAACATCCATACATTATTATTTAAATTTTTGCATTAACCATTACCTTTACAATGGCATTCTTTTGATGTTCATTTTCTCCACTTAATATCATGCTTTTATAATAAAAAAATTGATTTGACTTCCCACAGGTTATTGCAATGAAATACTGAGTTGAAAATATTTTGTTTGACATTTGGAAATGCTTCTTGGCCAAACAGTAGCCAAGCTAATATGGTTCTTTGCCAGACAGTCATGTCTTATAAGAGGATGATTGTTTTTTATCACAGTAAACCCAACAAATGGTCTGTTAAGGAATAAAGAAGTTTTGATCTCTGTTGATACCTGGGCACATAGGAAGGGCTTACTATTTATTAGTTGGAGAAATCATAAATGGTATCACATTTTCTTAAAATAACCTTGTGAAGTCAATAGTATCTTCAATTTTACTTAAAAGATGAAGCAATTGCACAAAATGTTTAAATTGATGATAAACTAAAACCTTTTTATCAAACATAATGCTTGACTAAAAATGTGATCATTGGCATAGTATGGGGAGACTGTCAAACAAGCCCTCTTATTTTAAAGATTCTTTTCTCAATGAAATGTACTTTGAATAATTATGGAAACATGAATATTTTCGGCCAGAAAATGTTTGACATATCACACATATAACTAAAAATAGCAAAATGTAAAGGAAATATTGGACCCTTAAATACAGTGATGAAAGCAGGTGCAGCTTTAATGAAATACATTACCATGTTAAAATAAACAAACCTAAACATAGAAGTATGAATGAATGATCACAATCTTTATTTACTGTATTTCTTAGCAAAGGCATCAGTAAAAATATATCTTAGAAATGAGTTTTCATTATTTGAGAAGTTATTTTAGTCCTTACAGATTCAAAAACTGTTGATAAAATCATTTTGTCTACAGTCAATATAGATAGTAGGAACAATTATTTTAATAACTTATGGAAACAAGATCTACTGGACACAAAGACAGTTTCCTAATCAAAAATAATACATTAATTCAAGTCAATGAATAATCCATTAAAGTTTCCATCTCTCTGTGTCATCACATATCAGGGTAGCATACTCATATGCTCTCTACCCTCATCCCCCTCAATTCATCTTTCCTACATTCCTTGAAATGTAGAATTAGAAAATAATTTTCTGTAGGGGGCCTGGACTATGGCCAAGTATATTTGAAACAAGGTTTTAACTCAGTGGAATTGATGAGATGATTGTTCTCTAGTTCATGTATATACTTAATACTTACTATGGTGATGTAATGTCTCTCTAGTTCACATATACTCAGTGTACTGTAATGATGTAATTGTAATAGGGTATTTAAACTGGAGACTGGGGGAAACTGAGACTGTCAGAGTGCTGGAGGAGACTGAGTCAGACTGAGACTGGATCAGACTATGACAGATACAGACTTTGTAAGAGACAAGAAAGACTTTGGATTCGACTGTTATCTATTTTAGTGGTGTCTATTCTGCTGAGGACCTCCAGAAAGCTAAGCTGGACATTACAATTTACTTGCATCTTAGAACATTGTGTTTTTGTGTCACTGAGAGTTTCACTAGAAGTTAGCATGGATTTGGGATATGAAGCAGCCTGAGAGAAGGGTTATGAGTTTGGAGGAGAATTTTTTTTTCAAGGTCTGAAATTTGTTGCAGTGAAAAAAAAAACAATAACAAATTTGATGTAAGATTAGAAACCTGAATTTCAACTCAAAATCTGATACTTATGATCTCAACCAACTCAACAAATAATTTTTAAATTTATTCTCTGAATTTGAAAAATGGGGATAACAATATTTGCAATACTCATAGATTGGTTAAAAAACCCACTAACAAATCAGGAAATACTACTCTTTCTTTCTCCTATATTCCTTGGTTTTTTTTTTGTTTGTTTGTTTGTTTGTTTTTTGTTTTTTCTTTTTTCTTTTTCTTCTGAGTCACTGTAGTATGCTAGTTTCAATTGATTCTCAGAAGAAATATTTTTCCATTCTCTGTTTTCTGAAAAGATTGGAGATAGCCAAATTCTTTGATTTGTCTCTAATTTAAATTAGACCTCCTAATGTGGTAACTGAGCACCCAAGGAATTTGCAGAATTCCTGAGACAAAATTAAGCCAAGGATAGAATTCCAATAGCAATTTTGAATTGGAATGATTCCATAGAACTTATTCTAGTTATGATATAAACTTCAAGTGATTCCTGAAATGCCAAATAGTTTTATGAGGATCAGGGATGTAACCTAGGGATATAAGCTAGGTTTTCATCTATAATAAATAAATCCATTTAAATTTCAATCAGTCTATAGTCACCTGAATTTCAATTGATTGACTATGAATAAAGAAATTCTGGGAACTCTAATAGGACATACTGTATTCATAGACATGATAATCTTTCATGAAATTACTGAATCAATTACAAAAAATATCACCAACTTAAAAAAAAAAAACCCTGAATATGACACTATTTAAAAAAATGTTTTGATCAGAAAAGATATGAGAGTTCTTTGAATCACCATTAAAATGTATTTTATTTCTCAGTATCTTCATCTTTATTAGGAAAAAAATAACAACTTATTTGAATAATGATTTAAGATTTTTTTAAAAAGTTAATCTGTTAAGTGGTTATAAAAAATTAAACTATTGGCATCACTAAACCTGGGGAGTTTGAATAAGGGGAGTTAGGAATTAGAACCAATGATAGTGATGAGTAATCACACATACCCCTATGGGGTAGAATCACAGTGAAAATTTGAAATGTAATATATATGTCCTTTAGATTATGGGAGTCTGACACTCACCATTACACATAACGAGATACCACAAAGGAGGCTGATGAGAAACAAGAGAACATAGTACCACAAAAATCCAAAAAGTTTCAAATAGTTCCAAAATCTATATTAATTTAAAAAGCAAAGAAGACTGAGAAAAGATTCAAGAAAATTCATTTAGAATCAATTTGTGCCATATACCATATGTGCCATATGTGTTAAGTGGTAGAAAAAGGCAAAAAAAAAAAAAAAAAAAAAAACAGTCTCTGACTTCAAGGAATATATAATCAAAGTGGGAAAAGGATGATGACACATACAAATGTACTGAAAAGCAGATGAGAGAGATAGTACTTTATGTAAGGGCATAATGAATTCCAAAAGAAAACAGTGATATGGGAAATGAAGGCTGATATGAGAATCCATCCTAAGTGAAGAATGGGGGGGGGGGGGATCTTGCTTGTTCTCCCTCCATCTTCTCCAGTTAGAGAAAGGGAGAGGGCTCACTCTCAAGATCAGAGGATATTAATGAACTGTGAATTTTAAGGTTGATGTGGTCTTATAGAATTATGTAGTTATGAACAATTTGTGAGTAGTAGTAGCAGCTTCTGGGGACTCATGCAGCCAGTTCAAGTCTATTTTTCCTCCTCCTATTTTTCCTCCTTCTCCTCCTCTTCCTTCTTCTCTTTCTTCTCTCTCTCTCTGTCCAATGGGGAGTCATAAACTTATAGTGTGTTCTTTATTAAAAGGAATATAATTTTTGATTGCATATACTTAGGGAGGTATCTTGGGGCTTGGGAACTAGATATTTTCTCCTATCTTTATGTACAAATGGTATCATATTTTTCAAAAAGCTGGGGTTGTTAAGTCTTGTCTCATGTAGTTTTCATTTATGATTTCTTGAAATTGAGCTTGAATTATCAGGCTTTGAATGTGTTCTTTGTAATTCAAATAGAGTTTCTTGAGTATGTCTCTAAATCCAAATCTATCTAGTTTTCACTGACTGGCCAATAATAGGTCCTAGTCGAAGCCTCAGGTGCATTAATTTTGGAGTTTTAATGGCTCTAACTGACAATAAGTAGCAATTTTTCTCTGTTCTGGCCAGAAATTTTAAGTATCTTTCCCTCCCAGAAGGTTTTTGTTTGTTTGTTTGTTTTATGAAGGCATATCAGGGTATGTTTTTTTTTCAATTCTTTTTATCATTTAATTATTGAAAGAGTGCTACTTCAGAAAAACTGAGACCTGGGAAAGAATTTAACTTGTCTCCCACTGCATCCAGGTGCATTGTCAATCATCTTGACTTAAGCTTTATCACTGAATTCTGATGACTCTGGAGGATAGAGTGAGACTAATAACTTTGTACAACTTTGCCTCACTTAAATCTAATTCACTAGAGAGTCAAGAAATCACCCTCTTAATATATTTTGTCTTCAATAATGATGAACAACAGCTGGGTGGGAAATTAAAGATAGGTGCTTTAGAAGCTCTTCTTAAAATGAGGATCTGGAAATTTTAGATTGAATGGTTTAAAAAATCATCCTAGGGAAGAGGGGAATAATAGGTTTTAGGAAGTCATGGTTTATCTCCTCTTGGTGTTATTGGTGAGAATACTAATGGGCTCAGATACACTTTGGGATAATTTATCTTGGAAGTCCCTTCTAATGCTGAGATTCTTCTATTCTCAAATCATTTGAGTTTACAGTCTAATAGGGATCATAAAACACATCCAAATAAATGTAACATTATATGAATGAAAATTATTTTCACTTTTTTTTGGTCAAGTTCCTAACTTTCCATGTCCATTCTTATAAAAATACTTAATGTTACTTGGACAGGAGCCTATGAAGTGTATCCGCCAATAGTCTATTTCACTTTAAGATCCTACACATTTTTCTATATATGACACAGTCTTTCCCAAAATTATCTTTGCATTTACTTAATATTAAATAATATATTATTTTTGGAAGATCTTGAATTGTTCATGAAATTTCTATAACTCTTCTCCATTGCAACAAGAATTGGTGCTTTAATTACAATTACCTATATGGTATGATTTTCAAAACAAAGACACTGTAATATGAGGTGAGCGAGTATACCATTTGTGCTCTTTGGCAAAACAATGAAACCAATTCTACTAACAAAATTTGATTTGTATCTTCAGAAAGAACAATTAAACTTTCCTACTATTGATCTACATCTGCCTTTTTAACCTCATTTCTTTTATCATATTAATATGAAAATTATTTCAATTTAGTTTTTTTTATTTTAATATGCATATATATGCATATTATATATATATACACATGTATATATATATACACGTGTATATATATATATATATATATATATATATATATATATATATATATATATATATATATACACACACACATGCACGTGTTTATATAGCTATATGGATATGTACATATATGGCTGTGTCATCTACAGCAAAACTTAGCCCTAGATATGTTCAGAATAATAATGCTCTAGACAGATTTCCAAAACTCTCACATTTTATCTAGATTATATGATTTGATCTTGAACCTAAAACAAGCAAAAAGCTTGTGTTTACAAAAAGCAAAGTGTTTATCACAAATCCAGATATTCATTCACCTTCCTTGGATTTTATATTTAAATATTTCTCCTACCGTCTTCATATTACAATGCTTTTCATTAGTGATCAGGTTTAAATGAAAACTCACTTCAAGTTTAAAATGACAGTACATGCATTATGTGGTAATCTAGTTTTCTCTTTTAGAGAACTGATTTGTTTTTCCTTTCATTCTTCTGTTCCTAAAGCTATCTAAAATGCATTATTTCAAATTTGAAAATTATGCTAAATTTGAAAAATCCATTTGAGTATGAGCATACATTTTGATAGAACAGAACTGCTTTGCTGTACATGTTATGTGCATAAAATTTACTGGACTTCCAAACTATCAGGTTTCTGAGTATAAATGCATTGAGCTAGTAAACCAAAGTATTTTCTCTCCTATGCCTTTAGCCTGAGAAAGGTAAAATATAGTTAGGAGATAGCAGCTTGCATTCTGAAAAGAAGCAGGTAGGTAGGATACTGGGTAGAATGTGAGACTTGGGGTCAAGAAGCTTCCTCTTCCTGAGTTCAAATCTGATTTCAGATACTTAACTGTTTGACTTTGGGCAAGTCTTTTAACCCTGTTTGTTTGAATTTTCTAATCTATAAAATGAATTGGAGAAGAAAATGACAACAACTGCAATATCTTTGCCAAGAAAAATCCAAAAGGGAAAACAAAGAGTCAGAAATGACTGAAAAATGATACAAGAGCAACAAAATTCAGACTCAGCTTTAAATTGATAGAACTAGCTTAGAAAGTAATGGTTTTAGCAGCTCAAGAAAAGGATTTCCTAAGTGAACTCCAATGACAAGTGTTGAAATGGATAACAAGAAAGCATTTATGGTGTAATTTGAGCTTTCAACCAACCTTTATGAATAATTGAATGGAAAATGTCATTGAAACAGATCCATCTCAAAAAAAAAATCTCTGTGTCCATTAACCCCAGTATAAAGTAAAGATATTTAGGCTCAAGAAGTAGAGGAAGAGAAAATGAATGGCTACAGTAACTTCTTCCAGAATTTTAATCAGCTGATATCTCAGTGATTTATTTTGTATCTATATGTTGTATAAATAATTGCAACTATCATCCATTATTATTTCACACAATATTGTGATAAAATAGAAATTATGAGAAGGTAAATGACTTTTTAAAAACAATACATGCAGTACACAGAAAATCAATGACGAAAATCTACTATACATCTTGCTGTAAGCCACAAAACTAGGAAATTTAGGAGTGGGAAGGGTCGTCAGAGTAATTATGCTATATTCCACCTGGGCAAGAATAGGAATTCTAAATTCCTAAGTTCTAAACAAACCCAGATAAGTGGTCATCTAGCATTTGTTTAGTGATTTTCATTTTATAAGAATCTATTATCTCCATGGCTAATTTATTTACCTTCAATTAACTCTATTAACAGATTTTTCTTTTCATATAATCTGAATTTTTCTTAATGTGATTATCTATCTATATTTTCACTTACTCTTAAGTCTTCTCAATTGTATTCTATTTATGTTTCATACTAACACTATCCAATCTTTTCACTACTCCTTTTAAAATGACTGAAAATCACAAAGAATTATGGCTTTGAAGTATTTTTCCCTTCACAATTCTTTCTTCTACTAACCTATACCAAGGTGTGACTATCTAGCTTAATTATAATACTACATAAACAATCATCTAATATAGTGGGAGTTGTACCCTCTTCATGCTCCTTAAGTCACTTGACTAAAAAGGAGAGTCAGAATATCCCTTACTTGCTTTTTTCAATTTCAAACTCTCTAAAATTTGTTTCTATCCCTCAAGTACTTTTCTGTAGAGGGCAGAAACTCTGAAAAAGTATACTTGAATCAAGAATAGCTGGTGCTTATAGTTAAGCACCTACTCAGTGTGTTTGATGGGGTAATAGTTCTCTAGTTAAACATATACTTAATGTGATATAATGATGTAATCATTCTAGTTGGCATATACTTAATATAACATGGTGATGTAATAGCTACAGTTGACAGATGCTCATTTGCTGTAGTGATGTAATCATATGAGGTATTTAAGAGCTGAGAGGACTGGGAACAGAGAGTCTCAAGCACAGACACAAGAGAAGACTCCAGACACCAGACTCCATCTTTAACCAGCCTCATAGTGGCTCTTCTGCCTTCTTCACTCCTCCACTAAGAACAAGAACAAAGGTCTATCCAGAGAACCTCCAGAAAGCTAGACCAGATGCTACACTTATCCTTCTTTCAAGTGCAATCAATCAACAATTTCCACCCAATCTGAATTATCTTGGCTATAGTACTTGAGTGCGTACTGACTCACAGGTCATTCATTTATTTTTTTCCAAATTAGTTCAGCATATTGTTGCTCATCTATTTTTTTCCCTCTATAATGCCTATCTTTATAGTAGGGGAGTATTATATCCATTTAGATGCTACCTCTCAATTTTCATACCTTCCCAGATCCTCAGTCTCTTCAAATTGCATAGTTCACTTTTTATAAAAATTATGTCTCAGTTAAATAAAGGATTGTCATACCCATAATTACTCTCTAGTTTTCAATTTTACTTATTCTAAACTCTGACATTGCTTTATATGAACATGATCTCCTGTCATTCCACCTCTCTTTATCATTCTCCTGTCCTAAATATATGAGTTGCCTCCATATATTTAACAATTTACCCAACTCCTCCTTAACATTCTCAGGCCCTTACTCTTGTTCTTATTTCCCATCTTTCTTTTAATTCATTTATAGTTTTTTTCTTGAAATCCAGGGGCCCTTGTTATAACTGAATTCTTTTAAAATCTCAAGCTGTGTTGCTTTCATCATCCATTTTCTCAGCTGCTATTCAAGAATTGCTGAACACAGTTGGAAGAAGTATTATAAACTTTCTTATTGTGTACATTGAAAATGACAATCATTTACATCTTTAATTAGTTCATTATTCCACTCACCACAGTGATTTTTCCAAATATTTTTTTAATTCCCTTTTCAAACCTCTCTACCCTATTCTCTCAATTAAAAGAATTAAATTTTTTTTTTCAATGAAAAAAATGATGTTCCTAAAAGTTCTCTCTTCTTCCTTTCTCATTTCATTTCACTCAGGTGTTCTCCACCAGTATATCTTCTTTCACCTATCCCATATTTTGTTAAGGCAAATTCCTCTACATTTATAAATGTTCTCCTTCTAACCTATCTTTTACAGAAAATTTACCTTTCGTTCATTTCAACTATGTCTATTAGATGCTTCTCAACAGCTTATAAAGCACTCTATCCTAAAAAAATAATAATAAATAATATATTTTTCACTTGTTATGTTTATTCACACAATATACCTTGCCTTTGTATTTTCCTCTTGGCTACACTTCTGGATTAAGCATTCTACAATACTTGTCTTTACTTACCTTCATTCTCCCTCTTCTTATCTTTCTACAGCATGACTTTGGACCTCATAATTCAATAAAAACTGGTATCTCCAAAGTTGATAATCTTTTAATCAACAATTCCTGATCCTTATATTTCTTGACCTCTACATAGTATTTGACACTTTTAATCACTATCTTGTTCTATTTTTTTTTTTCACATGAAGTTTTCATGATTCTCTTCTCTTGGGGTGGGTAGTTTTTTTTTTTTGTTTTTTTTTTTGGTTGTTTTGTTTTGTTTTGCTTTTTGTTTTTTTAATTCTCCTTACTAAGTCTTCATGAAGAACATGCTTCCCACTCTGTTTTGTATTTTGCCCTATTCTCTTTTTTCTCATATAATACTTTACTGAAATATTTAGTCAATTCTCATGAATTCAATCTTCTTTAAACTGATGATATTTACATAAGCTCATATAGATATAATTTCTCTCCTTATCATAGTATTCTGGATTCTTATAGACATCTTTAACTCAATATGTTTAAACTAAACTCATATTTACCCAAGTCGTTCTCCTTTTAACCTCCTTATTCCTATTAAGGGCATCATCATCTTTACAATTCTCCTTACTGACAATATGTCATTCTCAACCCTTTATTCTCTTTGACCCTCCATATTCAACATTTTGCTAAATCTTATTTATTCTACCTTAATAACATATCTTATGCATACTCTCCCCCTTCCATTGTTACACATATTATCCCATCATGGGACATTATCATCTCATGACTTGAGTATTGTGATAGATTTGCAGTTAGTCTTCCTGCCTTAAAAATTTAGGGATGTAACCTTTTGCGCCCTATTCATTATACACCAGTGACTCACTATTACCTCTAGTATCTAATGTAAAATCTTCAGTTTCACTTTAAAAGTCTTTTATAACATGCCACCTTTCATGTTTCCCAATCCTCTTACATATTACTTCCTCCTCCACTCAAAATACTCTGTAAATATACTTTAGAGAATATTCATATATATATATATATATATATGTATATATATACATATGATATGCTTATGCTTTACAAACTGCTAAAATCTATATATTATTCTAGACATGTTTCATAGCTATGCTCATACTTAGAATTTTCCTTCCCATTCATAACACCTTGGTTGTCAGGAATCCTTTAAATTCTATTAAAACCTCATCCTGTTACAAGAAACCTCTGATAATATCCCATATTGCTAATATCTTACTTCCATGATTATTTCCAATTTATCCTGTATGGCATTTGTTTTCTTGAAGTCTTCATCATCAGACTGTGAATTCCTTCAGAAGTGTATCTGTTCTTCCCTGTCTTTATATAACTTGCACTAAGCATAATTTCTGACACATTAAATGCTGATAAATTGAAGATTTCTTGACTTAAATTTAGACTGTGTGATATTCTTGAAAATAGACACTATTTTTTGCCTTTTATTATATTCCCAGAACTTAACACATTACCTGACACATAGTAGATATTTAATAAATGTTGTTAAGAGTTATTTAACAATAATTATTGCTTGGTATTGATTGGATTAGCTAACCTTTGAGGTTATTGAAACTTTAAATTTCTGTGGTTTGTTATGATATCACTGAAGCTGGACTGTGATTAAATAGATAGTAGATATATTTTAATAAATATTTCTGAGGAAAACTTAGGAAATAGGTACCAGAAAGGAAGCTGTGACTGGAGTATAGTAGATGCTCAATAAAGATTTGTTTACTTGTCTTATTATTTTCTTGGTAACCTAATTAGCACTAATGAATTTAATTTCTCAGCATTACTGATTTTTGAAATTAAAGCTAAAATAGGGCATCTATAGGATTCATAGGAATAAATATTCTTTCCTTATCATTCCCAAGAGTTTTACTCCTGCATTATCAACTGCTTATTGAACATTTCTACCTGGATGCCCTGTAGGTATCACAAAAATCATTTCTAGATCTGAAAGATCAGTGACTCTGTACAGAACATCTGGTTTCAAATGTGTTAGTTATTAATCTCTGGATTGTCATGTAGAAATCACTTAACTTCATTGGTTCTCAATTTCTTCATCTCTGAAAAGGTTGTTTCAACTAAATAGCTTATGGCTTCTAGCTTTAAAATTATTATTCTAAGCATTAAAGGACAACATAAGATCAGGGTTAAGCTAAAATAACTTATGACCTATCATATGAGCTAAAAGCTAAATACTTAGATTGTCATCATGATATATCACAAAATTATTCTTTTTTATGAAACAGTGTAGGATAAAAAATTTGAGAGAATGAGCCCTATTAAATCATTTTTATACTCAGATTAAAAATGTTAAAATTTCATGTTAGAGAGTAAGCAATAAAATAACAAGCTGCATTTAGTTTTCCCCTTTGACTTGTGGTTTAGCAGGTTCTCACTTATGCATTCAACAATTAGCCTATGATTTATACTTAAAGTGAGTTTCATGGGACCCTGAGAGTTTGAGTGTCTTGCCTGTCATGTAGGAACATTGAAAAAAAAAAAAAAAAAGACAGAATTTGAATGCAAGTGATCTTTATTCCAATACCAGCCTAGAAACTATTCTGCCATATTATCTTGGATTATTAGTTATACTAGGGAAATGTGATAATTTAGGAGAAAATACATTAGTTCATATTTAATTTAGTGTTAGAAATAATATTGAATATATGCTTGTTATCTGTTTGTATTAATGAACCTAGTTAGTTTAATCATGTTAATTTATGTGCTCTGTGTTCATTATTAAAGCAGACTGAACCATGACCCTAATCATTATTATATATTTCTGCTAAAACTAGAATTAAATATTAATCTGAACATAATGAATTTGAACACTTAACACAGTTCCCTTTGTGAGAGCACACAATATGCTTACTTAGCAACAAGAATAAAACAGGAAACAATTACCTTTACTTTGAGAAATAGCATTTTATCAAATTCTAGCCTTTTTAGAAAAATATTCACATCCTGAAATCATTGTGATAATATTTTGAACTTTGATAAATATGTGATGTGTGTGTTCAAAATGGGTCTCAATGGAATAACAACTTTTACATAGTAGATTTGCATCGTTTTATGTGCAATCATCTTTTTATTGTACTATTTTATGGCAATTTTTATTCTATGACCTAAAATTAAAAAAAAAGAAAAACAAATATAGAATTTTATGCCCTTTCATGGGTTTTAGGGATACAAATACAAGTGGGGAAATATTCCTCACTTCTCCAAATATTACATTTTAATTGGTGAAGATAATACAGAGTGAGGAAATCAAAAGCATGATAGAACACTTCAGACTTTTTTTTAAAGATCTAATATCTTCAGTATGTTTTATTTTATGTTAACCTTAAATTACTTCCCTAGAATTTCTCATTCTTCATTCTATTTTGTTATGTTAGGGTAAAGTTGCTGTTTAGTAATTCTTCAGACATATCATCTTCAGAATTTGGCATCTCTTTTAGAGTTTTCTTTTTTTTAATTATACAGCATTATATAAAATTTATTATTGTATAAAATTCTGTTCATTTTCATAATTTCATTGTTCTCATCCTTTTTTTTTTTTTGGAGTTTAGATAGAGAAAGAATCATAACAAATTGCCAGCCTTATCTGAATCTATTATCTAGTGTTCTGTGAACTACTGAATGAGTAGATTAAAAATGTTTTTAAAATTGAATGAAATTCCCTTGACAGATAGATTCCTAAATATTTTATACTATCAGTAGTTACTTTAAATGGAATTTCTCTCTGTAACTCCAGCTGTTGGATTGTGTTAGTGACATATAAGAATGCTGATGATTTGTGTGGGTTTGTTTTGTATCCAGCAACTTTGGTAAAGGTGTGGATTATTTCTAATAACTTTTTAGTTGAATCTTTGGGGTTCCCTATGTATAACTTCATATTATCAGCAAAGAGGGATAATTTGGTTTCCTCATTACCTACTCTAATTGCTTTAATCTCTTTCTCTACTCTTATTGCCAAAGCAAGCATTTTTAATATAATATTGAATAGTAATGGTGATAGTGGACAACTGTGTTTCACACCTGATCTTAATGAGAATGGTTACAATCTTTCCCCATTACATATGATGATTATTGATGGTTTTAAATAGATGCTACTGATTATTAAATAAAAGTCCATTTATTCCTATACTCTCAAATGTTTTTAATAGAAATGGATGTTGTATTTTATCAAATGCTTTTTTCTGCATCTCTTGAGATGATAATATGATTTTTGTTAATTTGGTTATTAATATGGCCAATTATACTAATATTTTTCCTAATATTTAACCAGCTTTGCATTCCTGGTATAAATCCTACTTGATCATGATGTATTATACTGGGGATGATTTTCTGTAGTCTTTTTGCTAATATCTTATTTAAGATTTTAGCATCAATAATCATTAGGGAGATAAGTCTATAGTTTTCTTCATTTTCAACATCTTTGGTTTGGTATCAGTACCATATCTGTGTCATAAAAGGAATTTAGTAGGACTCTTTCATTCCCTATTTTTTCAAATAGTTTATATAACATAGAGGTTATTTATTCTTTGAATGTTTGGTAGAATTCAACTGTGAATCCATCTGGTCCTGGACATTTTTTCTTAGGGAGCTGATTAATAGCTTGTTGTATTTCTTTTTCTGAAATGTGACTATGTAAGCAATTTTCTTCCTCCTCTGTTAATCTGGGAAGCCTATATTTTTGGAGGTAGTCATCCATTTCACTTAGGTATTCAACTTTATTGGCATAAAGTTGGGAAAAGTAACTCCTTATTATTTCTCTAATTTCCTCCTCATTGGTAGACAGTTCCCCATTTTCATTTTTATGATTAACAATTTGATTTTCCTCTCTTTTTTTCTAATCAGATTTACCAAAGTTTTATCTATTTTATTATTTTTGGATTTTTTTCATAAAACCAACTCTTAGTTTTATTTATTAGTTCAATAATATTTTTACTTTCTCCTTTTAAGTTTAGAATTTGATTGAGGTTTTTGAATTTTTTTTCTAGCTTTTTAAGTTCCAAGCCAAATTTTTTGATCTTCTCTATATTTTCTTCAAATAAGCCTCTAAAGATATAAAATTTCCCCTTATTACCACTTTAGCTGCATCGCACAAATTTCGGTTTGATTTCTCATCATTGTCATTATCTTGTGTGAAATTATTAATTGTTTCACCCATTCTTTAAGAAGAGATCATTTAGTTTCCAGTTATATTTGATCTACTTACCCCTAACTTTTTGTTGAATGCAGTTTTTATTGCATTGTGATCTGAAAAGAAAGCATTTACTATTTCTGGGTTTTTTATTAATTTTATAATTATAATTTTTGACAGTATATATGCATGAGTAAATTTCTTTATAACATTATCCCTTGTATTCATTTTTTCCAAATTTCCCCCTCCCTCCTTCTACTCCCTCCCTTAGATGATAGGCAATCCCATACATTTTAGATGTGTTACAGTATAACCTAGATACAATATATGTGTGTAAATACAATTTTCTTGTTGCATGATAAGTTTTGGATTCCGAAGGTATAAGTAACCTGGGTAGATAGACAGTAGTGCTAACAGTTTACATTCACTTCCCAGTGTTCTTTCTCTAGGTGAAGTTGTTTCTATCCATCACTGATCAACTGGAAATGAATTGGATCTTCTTTATGTTGAAGATATCCACTTCCTTCAGAATATATCTTCACACAGTATTGCTGTTGAAGTGTATATTGATCTTCTGGTTCTGCTCATTTCACTCGGCATTAGTTCATGTAAGTCTCTCCAAACTTTCTGAATTCATCCTGCTGGTCATTTTTTACAGAGCAATAATATTCCATAACCTTCATATATCATAATTTACTCAACCATTCTCCAATTGATGGACATCCATTCATTTTCCAGTTACTAGCAATTATGTGCCACAAACATTTTGGCACATACAGGTCCCTTTACCATCTTTAGTATTTCTTTGGGATATAAGCCCAATAACAGCAATGCTGGATCAAAGGGTATGCACAGTTTGATAACTTTTTGGGCATAGTTCCAAATTGCTCTCCACAATGGCTGGATTCTTTCACATCTCCACCAACAATGTATTAGTGTCCCAGTTTTCCCACATCCCCTCCAACATTCATCATTATTTGTTCCTGTCATCTTAGCCAATCTGACAGGTGCATAGTGGTATCTCAAAATTGTCTTAATTTGCATTTCTCTGATCATTAGTGATTTGGAACACTCTTTCATATGAGAGGATATAGTTTCAATTTCTTCATCTAAGAATTGTCTGTCTGTTCATATCCTTTGACCATTTATCAATTAGAGAATGGTTGCATTTCTTATAAATTAAGGTCAGTTCTCTATATATTTTGGAAATGAGACCATTATCAAAAACTTTAACTGTAAAAATATTTTCCCAATTTGTTACTTTCCTTCTAATCTTGTTTCCGTTAGTATTGTTTGTACAGAAACTTTTTATTTTATGTAATCAACATTTTTTTTTATTTTGTGATCAATAATGATCTCTATTCTCCTCTGGTCATAAATTCCTTCCTCCTCCACAGGTCTGAGAGGTACACTATCCTCTGTTCCTCTAATCTATTTATGATCTCATTCTTTATGCCTAATTCATGGACTCATTTTGATCTTATCTTGGTATATGGTGTTAAGTGTGGATCCATATCTAATTTCTGTCATACTAATTTCCAGTTTTCCCAACAGTTTTTTTTTTCAAATAATGAATTTTTATCCCAAATGTTGGTATCTTTGGGTTTGTCAAACACTAGATTGCATTAGTTGTACCTTTTTTGTCCTTTGTACCTAATCTATTCCACTGATCGATTAGTCTATTTCTTAGACAATATCAAATGGCTTTGGTGACTGCTGCTATATAATATAGTTTTAGATCAGGTACACCCAGACCATCTTCATCTGACTTTTTTTTTTTTTTTATTAATTCCCTTGAAATTCTCAACCTTTTTTTTCTTCCATATGAAATTTGTTGTTATTTTTTCTAGGTCATAAAAAGTTTCTTGGGAGTCTGATTGGTATAACACTAAACAAACAGATAAGGGAGTATTGTCATCTTTATTATATTAACTCAGCCTATCCATGAGCACTGAAAATCTTTCCAATTATTTAAATCTGACTTTATTTTTGTGGCAAGGGTTTTGTAATTTTGCTCATATCATTCCTGACTTTTCTTTTGTAGACAGATTCCCAAATATTTTATACTCTCAACATTTGTTTGGAATGGAATTTCTCTTTGTAAGTCTTGCTATTGGATTTTGTTGGTGATGTATAAAAATGCTGAGGATTTATGTGGATTTATTTTGTATCCAGCAACTTTGCTAAAGTTGTGAATTATTTCTCACAACTTTTTATTAGAATCTCTGGGGTTTTCTAAGTATACCTTCATATCATCTGCAAAGAGTGACAGTTTCCTCATTACCTACTCTTATTCCTTTAATCTCTTTTTTGACTCTTATTGCCAAAACTAGCATTTCTAATACAATATTGAGTAGATTCCAGTTTATCTCTATTGCATATTATGCTTACTGATGGTCTTAAATATATGCTCCTGATTATTCTAAGGAATAGTCCATTTATTCCTATACTCTCAAGAGTTTTTAGTAGGAATGGATGTTGGATTTTGTCAAATGCTTTTTCTGCATCTAGTGAGATGATCATATGGTTTTTATTAATTTGATTATTAATATGGTCAATTATACTAATAGTATAAATCCTACTAGTTCATAGTGTATTATCCTGGGGATAATTATCTGAAATCTTTTTGCCAATATCCTATTTAAGATTTTAGCATCAAAATTCATTAAGGGAATTTATCTACAGTTTTCTTTCTCAGTTTTTGATCTACCTGGTTTAAGTATCACTACCTTGTCTGTGTCATAAAAGGAATTTGGTAGGACTCCTTCATCCCCTATTTTTTCAAATAGTTTATATAACATTGGGGCTAATTGTTCTTTAAATGTTTGGTAGAATTCACATGTAAATCCCTCTGGTCCTGGGGATTTTTTCCTGGGGAGTTGATTAATAGCTTGTTCTATTTCTTTTTCTGAAATATGATTATTTAAGCAATTTATCTTCTCCTCTGTTAATCTAAAAAGCCTATATTTTTGCAGGTAGTCATCCATTTCACTTAAGTTATCAAATTTATTGGCATAAATTTGGGCAAAGTATCTCCTTATTATTTCTCTAATTTCCTCTTAATTGGTGGAAAGGTGCGCTTTTTCATTTATAAGACTAACAATGTGATTTTCCTCTTTCCTTTTCTGATTAGATTTACCAAACATTTATCTATTTTATTGGCTTTTTCATATAACCAACCCTTGGTTTTATTTATTAATTCAATAGCTTTTTTACTTTCAATATTATTGATTTCTCCTTTTAATTTTAGTATTTCAAGTTTGGTTTTTGGTTGGGGAATTTTAATTTGGTGTTTTTCTAGCTTTTTAATTTGCAGGCACAATTTATTAATCTCCTCTTTCTTTATTTTGTTCAAATAAGCCACTAAAGATATAAAATTTCCCCTTATTACTGCTTTAGCTGCATCCCACAGATTTTGGTATGATGTCTCATTGTCATTATCTTGGGTGAAGTTATTAATTGTTTCTATAATTTGCTATTTCACCCAGTCATTCTTTAAGATGGTATTATTCACTTTCCAATTATTTTTTGGCCTATTTACCCCTAAATTGAATGTAGTTTTTATTGTATTGTGATCTGAGAAGAGGGTATTTATTATTTCTGCCTTCCTACATTTAATTTTGAGATCTTTATGTCCTAATATATGGTCAATTTTTGTATAGGTTCCATGAACTGCTGAGAAGAAAGTATATTCTTTTCTATAGCCATTCAGTTTTCTCCAAAGGTCTATCATACCTAGTTTTTCTAATGTTCTATTTACCTTTTAACTTTCTTTGTTATTTGTTTTGTAATTTGATTTCTCTAATTCTGAGAGTGCAAGGTTGAAATCACCCGCAATTACAATTTTGCTGTGTATTTCTTCTTGCAACTCTCTTAACTTTTACTTTAGTAAGTTAGATGCTATACCACTTGGTGCATATATCTTTAGTATTGATATAGCTTCATTTTTATGCTACCTTTCAGCAGGATATAGTTTCCTTCCCTATCTCTTTTAATTAGATCAATTTCTGCTTTTGCTTGATCTGAGATAAGGATAGCAAACCCTGCTATTTGGCTTTACCTGAAGCAAAACAGATTCTGCTCCATCCTTTTACTTTTACTGAGTATGTATCTCCCTGCTTTAAGTACATTTCCTGTAAACAACATATTGTAGGGTTCTGACTTTTGATCCAGTCTGCTATCCCTCTCCATTTGATGGGAGATTTCATCCCATTCACATTTACAATTAAAATTACTAATTCTGTATTTCCTGCCATCATATTATTCCCAGATTATGATTTGTTTTTACCCTTGACCCCCTGAACCCCTTCCCCAATATTTAATTCATAGACCCCACTTCTGATGTGCAGCCCTCCCTTTTTAGTATCCCTCCCCCCTCCTTTTAAGTCCCTTACCCTTTCTGGTACCCTTCCCTTATTCCCCTTTTCCTTTTCCCTTTTCCTCTCCCCCCTTTTAATGAGGTGAGAGAAAATTCTCTGAAAAACAAATATGTCAATTATTTACTCTTTGATACTACTCTGATGAGAGTAACATTCACACAATATTTCTCCCCATCTCTAAATTCCCTCAGATGTGCTAGATTTTCTGTGCCTCTTCCTGGGATGTAGTTTCCCTCTTTTTATGACTCGTTCCCCTTTTTCTGATACTATCCCCTTACCTTTACTACTTCCCTTTTTTTTATATTTTATCATTAAAATCAAATTATCCATGCAGATTTTCTGTATATCCACAACAGAGATACAGTTTTTAAGAGTTCTTTTTATCTTTTTCTGCTTTTCTTCAGTCTTGTGGATGTAAATCAATTTATGTATTTATTTATTTATTTATTTATTTTTTGTTTAAGTCTGGTGTTTTTCTTAGAAAGAAATGGAATTCCTCTGTTTCATTAAATGACCATCTTCTTCCATGGAAGAAAATGCTAAACTTAGCTGGGTAGTTTATTCTTGGTTGCAATCCTTGTTCTTTTGCTTTTTGGAATATCAGGTCCTTGATCCCTTAATGTGGAGGCAGCCAGATCTTGCATGACCCCTTATTGTGGCCCCTTGATATTTGAATTTTTTTCCCTAGCTGCTTGCAATAATTTTTCCTTAGTTTGCTAGTTCTGCAGCTTAGCCACAATGTTCCGTGGACTTCTTTTTATAGGGTCTTTTTCAGAAGGTGTTCAATGAATTCTTTCAATGCCTATTTTCCCTTCTGTTTCTATTATCTCTGGACAGTTCTCTTTGATGTTTTCCTCTAAAATAGAATCTAGGATCTTTTTGGATCATAGTTTTTGGGAAGTCCAATGGTTCTCAGATTATCTCTCCTAGATCTATTTTCCAGGTCTATAGATTTTCCCAGTACGTATTTGACGTTATTCTCCAGCTTTTCATTTTTATTTCTTTTTTTGTTTTGTTTTGTTTGACCTATTCTTGGTTTCTGAAAGAATCATTCATTTCTATTTGTTATGTCGTGATTTTTAATAAGTTATTTTCTTCATTCACATTTTTAGCTTTTTTTTTGTATATGCCCAATTGAGCTTTTAAATGAATTATTTTGCTCTGTTGAATTTTTTCCATTTCACTAATTTTTTTAGTGAGTTATTTTCTTTTTCCAATTCAGAAATCCTACTTTCTTGAGACTTTTTTTATTTTTCCAATTCAGAAATACTTCTTTTTTGAGTATGTTTTATCTGTTCCAATTCAGAAATCCTACTTTCCTGTGATTTTTTAACCTTTTCTAATTCACTGATATTTTTTCCCTTGTACCTCCTGTGAATTCTTTATTTTTTCCAACTCAAATTTCATTATGGTGTTATTCTCTATCATAGCTTCTCATTCCTTTTGTCAATTTTCTTCAGACTCTTAAATTTTTAATAGTCTCTTCTGGGAGAGAGTTATGTGATGGGGGAAAGTTATCATTCCCCTTTAGGGTATTATCTGTTGACTCTTTGCTGTTAGCTCCCTAAGCATTGGATACTTGCTCTTTCTCTGTATAGAAGGTGTCAATTGTTCTCTTCAGCTTCTTACTCATTATTAAAAATCTGTTGGGTTTTTCCCTTGGGGTAAGAAATTTACTTATTTATTTACCAGCTTTCTCCCAGACTGGATAGATGCAGAGTCCTGTGCCTGAGCTAACAGAGAACTCTGAGAGAGAGTTCCCCTCCCCCCTCCCTGGAAATGCCTCAGAGGTGCTTAGTTTTGCTTCGCTGTGAGGAGTGCCCAGTGAAGGACCCCACTGTGTGACCTAGCCACTGCCCTGAGATTTAAAGCTGAATAGTGAATGTGTTACAAACCCTAGCCAATGCATCCCGTGAGGTGTGGATATCAGCAGCTGAAGTGAAAAGCCCTTGAGCTCAAACTGGAAGTGTCTGCCCGGAAACCACGGTCCCTATTTCAAAGGTTCTGCTTCTCTGGGAGTTACATTTCTCTGGGGATTCCCCTGCTGCTAGAATTCCACTGCCTCAGGCTGAGCCCCTCATTATGTGGGTTAGAGGCTGCCTCAGGCTGTGTCCCTGCTGTTCAGGCTCTTAACTACCCCAAGGAGAATCCCCAGGCAGCAGACAGAGGCTGCACAGCAGTGCTGAGATCTATTAGGTCACATCCAGATTGGGGTGGTTCTAGGATCTGGCATTATATTTTAAAGGGGCTTGATTTCTCTTCTGAACTGCTGTTTGATAAGCAGAGAAGAGCTAACAGCCTGCATCAGATTCCTCTATCTCAGTGGATTCTCTAATGCCAGAGTTCTCCACAGCCCAATCGGCACAGTGTGCTAGCACCTAACTCTGTCTGTGTTGTCTTTTATCTTCCACCCCTTGGAACCGACCCTTTCTGTTGAAATTACAGATTCTCTTCAGCTGGTAAGTTGTGCTTCTACTCCTTATGGTTTTTATCAGTCCAAAGTTATTTTTGAGGCTGATTTAACTAATTGGTAATGAGGGAAGAAGGGAGCTTACAAATTCACGTGTATCTTCTCTGCCATTTGGCTCCGCCCCCAGCATTTACTATTTCTGCCTTACTGCATTTAATTTTGAGATATTTATGTCCTAATATATGGTCAATTTTTGTATAGCTTCCATATACTGCTCAGAAGAAAGTATGCTCCTTTCTGTCACCATTCAGTTTTCTCCAAAGATCTATCATATCTAATTTTTCTAATATTTGATTTATCTCTTTAATTTCTTATTTGTTTTGTGGTTTGATTTATCTAATTCACAGAGTACAAGGTTGAGATCTCCCACTATTATAGTTTTGTTGTCTGTTTCTTCTTGCAACTCTCTTAACTTCTCTGTTAGGATGTTAGATGCTATACCACTTGGTGCATATATATTTAATATTGATTAAATTCATTGTTTATGTTACTCTTTAGCAAGACATAGTTTCCTTCCTTATTTCTTTTAGTTAGATAAATTTTTGCTTTTGCTTGACCTGAGTTAAGGATGGCTACCCCTGCTTTTTTGACTTCACTTGAAGCATAATAGATTCTGCTCTAGCCTTTTACCTTTACTATGTATGTATCTCTCTGCTTTAAGTATGTTTCCTATAAACAACATTTTATAGGGTTCTGACTTTTGATCCAATCTGCTATCGGTCTCTGTTTGATGGGAGAGCTCATCCCATTCACATTTACAGTTAAAATTATTAATTCTGTATTTCCTGCAATCGTATTATCCCTGGATTATGGTTTTTTCACTTGCCTTCCCTGAACCCCATCCCCAGGATTGAACTTATGAGCTCCACTTACATCATGGCAGCCCTCTCTCTTTATTATCCTTCCTTCCTCCCTTTAAATCCTTTTCCCTTTCTTGTTCCCTTTCCTTAATACTCTTTTCCTTTTCCTTTTTCCTCTACCCCTTTTTAATCATGTGAGATAGAATTTTCTTTAAAACCAATATGTCAATTATTCTATCTTTGAGCCAATTCTGATGAAAGTAAGGTTCACACAATATTCCTCCCCCCTGTAACTTCCCTCAAATATGATAGGTTCTCTTTGCCTCTTTGTGGGATATAGTTTCCCTCTTTTTATCTCCCCTTTTCCTTTTTTCTGACACTATCCCCTTTGTATTTCTTTTTATTTTTAATAATATTATCCCTTGTATTCATTTTTCCAAATTATCCCCTCCCTCCCTCCACTCCCTCCTCCCGACAACAGGCAATCCCATATATTTTACATGTGTTACAATATAACCTAGATGAAATATATATGTGTATAAATACCATTTTCTTGTTGCACATTAAGTATTAGCTTCTGAAGGTATAAGTAAGCTGGGTAGATAGACAGTGGTGCTACCAATTTACATTCATTCCCAGTGTTCCTTCTCTGGGTGTAGTTATTTCCATCATTGATCAACTGGAAGTGAGTTGGATCTTCTTTATGTTGAAGATATGCACTTCCATCAGAATACCTCTTCATACAGCTTTGAAGTGTACAGCAATCTTCCGGTTCTGTTCACTTCACTCAGCATCAGTTGATGTAAGTCTCTCCAAGCCGCTCTGTATTCCTCCTGCTGGTCATTTCTTTTTTTTTTTTTTTTTTTTTTTAAATTTTTTATTATATATATATATTTTTATAATATTATCCCTTGTATTCATTTTTCCAAATTATCCCCCCCTCCCTCTATTCCCTACCCCCGATGACAGGCATTCCCATATATTTTACATGTGTTACAATATAGTCTAGGTACAATACATGTGTGTAAATACCATTTTCATGTTGCACAATAAACTTTAGATTCCGAAGGTACATGTAATCTGGGCAGACAGATATTAGTGCTAACAGTTTACATTCACTTCCCAGTGTTTGTTCTCTGGGTATAGCTACCTCTGTCCATCATTGATCAACTGGAAGTGAGTTGGATCTTCTTTATGTTGAAGATTTCCACTTCCATCAGAATACATCCTCATACAGTATTGTTGTTGAAGTGTACAGTGATCTTCTGGTTCTGCTCATTTCACTCAGCATCAGTTGATTTAAGTCTCTCCAGGCCTCTCTGTATTCCTCCTGCTGGTCATTTCTTACAGAGCAATAATATTCCATAACCTTCATATGCCACAATTTACCCAACCATTCTCCAACTGATGGGCATCCATTCATCTTCCAGTTTCTAGCTACAACAAAAAGAGCTGCCACAAACATTTTGGCACATATATGTCTCTTTCCGCTCTTTAGTATTTCTTTGGGATATAATCCCAGTAGTAGCACTGCTGGGTCAAAGGGTATGCACAGTTTGATAACTTTTTGGGCATAATTCCAGATTGCTCTCCAGAATGGCTGGATTCTTTCACAACTCCACCAGCAATGTATTAGTGTCCCAGTTTCCCCACATCCCCTCCAACATTCATCATTATTTGTTCCTGTCATCTTAGCCAATCTGACAGGTGTGTAGTGATATCTCAGAGTTGTCTTAATTTGCATTTCTCTGATCAGTAGTGATTTGGAACACTCTTTCATGTGAGTGGATATAGTTTCAATTTCTTCCTCTGAGAATTGTCTGTTCATATCCTTTGACCATTTATCAATTGGAGAATGGTTCGGTTTCTTATAAATTAGGGTTAGTTCTCTATATATTTTGGAAATGAGACTTTTGTCAGAACCTTTGTTTTTAAAAATATTTTCCCAATTTGTTATTTCCCTTCTAATCTTGTTTGCATTAGTATTATTTGTACAGAAACTTTTTAGTTTGATGTAATCAAAATCTTCTATTTTGTAATCAATAATGATCTCTAGTTCTCCTCTGGTCATAAATTCCTTCCTCCTCCACAAGTCTGAGAGGTAGATTATCCTCTGTTCCTCTAATCTATTTATTATCTCCCTCTTTATGCCTAGATCCTGGACCCATTTTGATCTTATCTTGGTATATGGTGTTAAGTGTGGATCCATATCTAATTTCTGCCATACTAATTTCCAGTTTTCCCAACAGTTTTTTCCGAATAATGAATTTTTATCCCTAATGTTGGAATCTTTGGGTTTGTCAAAGATTAGATTGCTATAGATGTACCCTTTTTTGTCCTTTGTATCTAATCTGTTCCACTGATCTACCGGTCTATTTCGTAGCCAATACCAAATGGTTTTGGTGACTGCTGCTATATAATATAGCTTTAGATCAGGTACACTTAGACCACCTTCCTCTGAGTTTTTTTTCATTAGTTCCCTTGCAATTCTTGACCTTTTATTCTTCCATATGAATTTTGTTGTTATTTTTTCTAGGTCATTAAAATAGTTTCTTGGGAGTCTGATTGGTAGAGCACTAAATAAATAGATTAGTTTGGGGAGTATTGTCATCTTTATTATATTCGCTCGGCCTATCCAAGAGCACTGAATGTCTTTCCAATTATTTAAGTCTGATTTTATTTTTGTGGCAAGTGTTTTGTAATTTTTCTCATATAATTCCTGACTTTTCTTTGGTAGATGGATTCCCAAATATTTTATACTCTCAACATTTGTTTGGAATGGAATTTCTCTTTGTATCTCTTGCTGTTGCATTTTGTTAGTGATATATAAAAATGCCGAGGATTTATGTGGATTTATTTTGTATCCTGCCACTTTGCTGAAATTTTGAATTATTTCTAGTAGCTTTTCAGCAGAGTCTTTGGGGTTCTCTAAGTATACCATCATGTCATCTGCAAAAAGTGATAGTTTAATTTCCTCATTTCCTACTCTAATTCCTTGAATCTCTTTCTCGGCTCTTATTGCCGAGGCTAGCGTTTCTAGTACTATATTGAATAGTAATGGTGATAGTGGGCAACCTTGTTTCACTCCTGATCTTACTGGGAAAGGTTGCAGTTTATTTCTATTGCATATTATGCTTACTGACGGTCTTAAATATATACTCCTGATTATTCTAAGGAATAATCCATTTATTCCTATACTCTCAAGAGTTTTTAGTAGGAATGGATGTTGGATTTTGTCAAATGCTTTTTCTGCATCTATTGAGATGATCATATGGTTCTTATTAATTTGGTTATTAATATGGTCAATTATATTAATAGTTTTCCTAATATTAAACCAGCCCTGCATTCCTGGAATAAATCCTACTTGATCATAGTGTATTATCTTGGAGATGATTTTCTGAAGTCTTTTTGCTAATATCTTATTTAAGATTTTAGCATCAATATTCATTAAGGAGATTGGTCTATAATTTTCTTTCTCAGTTTTCGATCTACCAGGTTTAGGTATCAGTACCATGTCTGTGTCATAAAAGGAGTTTAGTAGGACTCCTTCATCCCCTATTTTTTCAAATAATTTATATAACATTGGGGCTAATTGTTCTTTAAATGTTTGGTAGAATTCACATGTGAATCCATCTGGCCCTGGGGATTTTTTCCTGGGGAGTTGATTAGTAGCTTGTTCTATTTCTTTTTCTAAAATGGGACTATTTAAGCAATTTATCTCCTCCTCTGTTAATCTAGGGAGCCTATATTTTTGGAGAAAGTCATCCATTTCACTTAAGTTATCAAATTTATTGGCATAAAGTTGGGCAAAGTAACTCCTTATTATTTCTCTAATTTCCTCTTCATTGGTGGAAAGATCCCCCTTTTCATTTGTAAGACTATCAATTTGATTTTCCTCTTTCTTTTTTTTGATCAAATTTACCAAAGGTTTATCTATTTTATTGGCTTTTTCATAAAACCAACTCTTGGTTTTATTTATTAATTCAATAGTTTTTTTACTTTCAATTTTATTGATTTCTCCTTTTAATTTTTGTATTTCGAGTTTAATTTTTGGTTGGGGGTTTATAATTTGGTGTTTTTCTAGCCTTTTAAGTTGTAAGCCCAATTCGTTAATCTTCTCTTTCTCAATTTTCTTCAAATAAGCCTCTAAAGATATAAAATTTCCCCTTATTACTGGTTTAGCTGCATCCCAAAGATTTTGATATGATGTCTCATCATTATCATTATCTTGGGTGAAATTGTTAATTGTTTCTATAATTTGCTCTTTCACCCAGTCATTCTTTAAGATGAGATTATTCAGTTTCCAATTACTTTTTGGTCTATTTACCCCTAACTTTTTACTGAATGTAGCTTTTATTGCATTGTGATCTGAGAAGAAGGCATTTATTATTTCTGCCTTCCTACATTTAATTTTGAGATCTTTATGTCCTAATATATGGTCAATTTTTGTATAGGATCCATGAACTGCTGAGAAGAAAGTATATTCCTTCCTATTGCCATTCAGTTTTCTCCAAAGGTCTATCATACCTAGTTTTTCTAATGTTCTATTTACTTTTTTAATTTCTTTCTTGTTTGTTTTGTGGTTTGATTTGTCTAAATCTGAGAGTGCAAGGTTGAGATCTCTAGTTCAAAGGTTCTGCTTCTCTGGGACTTCCTGGAGCTGAGTTCCACTCCCTCCAGCTAAGCTAGGCAGTGTGTGTTGCCTTGGGCCATATCCACCCACTTGTCAATCTCTTAACTATTCTCAGGTGGTAGCTGAGGCCACACTCCCTGGTGCTGAGTCTGTTGAGTCACCCCCAGGGTCCAGGGAAAATCTAATCTGAGTTTTAAAATATTTTGGCTTTCTCTTCTGAACTGCTAAAGAGCTAACAGCCTGTGCCAGATTCCTTTACCTCAGTGGCTTCTCTGATCCCAGAGCCCTTCCCAGCGCAATGGGCGCAGTGTGCCCCTACCCCACTGTCTGTGCTGGTCTTTCTTATTCCTCCCCTGAGAACTGACCTTTCCTGTTGAAACTCCAGATTCTCTTCAGCTGGTAAGTCGTGCTTCCAGTCCTTGTGGTATCTATCAGTACTGAGCTAATTTTGAGACTTAATTTATCTAATTGGTTGTGAGGGATTGAGGACGTTCACTGAGTCGTGTGTTTCTTCTCCGCCATCTTGGCTCCGCCCCATACCTAGTTTTTCTAATGTTCTATTTGCTTTTTTAATTTCTTTCATGTTTGTTTTGTGGTTTGATTTGTCTAAATCTGAGAGTGCAAGGTTGAGATCTCCCACTATTATAGTTTTACTGTCTATTTCTTCTTGCAGTTCTCTTAACTTTTCCTTTAGAAAGTTAGATGCTGTACCACTTGGTGCATATATGTTTAGTATTGATATGGCTTCATTATTTATGCTACCTTTCAGCAGGATATAGTTTCCTTCCTTTTCTTTTTTAACGAGATCTACTTCTGCTTTTGCTTGATCTGAGATAAGGATAGCTACCCCTGCTTTTTTGGCTTTACCTGAAGCATAATAGGCTCTGTTCCAACCTTTTACCTTTACTCTGTATGTATCTCCCTGCTTTAAGTGTGTTTCCTGTAGACAACATATTGTAGGGTTCTGCTTTTTGATCCAATCTGCTATCTGTCTCCGTTTGATGGGATCGTTCATCCCATTTACATTTACAGTTAAAATTACTAATTCTGTATTTCCTGCCATCATATTTTCCCCAGATGATGCTTTTTTCCCTTGACCCCCCTGATCCCCCTCCCCGATATTTAATTTACAGACCCCCCTTGTGATGCACAACCCTCCCTCTCTTTTTTTTTTTTTTTTTTTTTTTTTTTAGGATCCCTCTCCCCTCCCTCCAAGTCCCTTCACTTATTCTCCTTTTCCTTTTCCCTTTTCCTCTCCCCCCTTTTAATGAGGTGAGAGAAAATTCTCTGAAAAACAAATATGTTAATTATTTACTCTTTGAGCCTCTCCTGATGAGAGTAAGATTCACACAATGATTCTCCCCCTCACTAAGTTCCCTCAGATATGGTGTATTTTCTATGCCTCTTCCTGGGATGTAGTTTCCCTCTTTTTATCATTCCTTCCCCTTTTTCTGAACCGACCTCCTTCCCTTTAATACACGCCCCTTTTTTTCTTTTATATCAGTAAAATCAAATTATCCTTGAATACTTTTTATATACCCACAACAGAGTTACAGTTCTCAAGGGTTCTGTGTACCTTTTTCTGTTTCTCTTCAGTCTTGTGGATGTAGATCAAATTTTTTGTTTAAGTCTGGTTTTTTCCTTAGAAACATATAGAATTCCTCTGTTTCATTGAATGACCATCTTCTTCCATGGAAAAAGATGCTAAACTTAGCTGGGTAGTTCATTCTTGGTTGCAGTCCTTGATCTTTTGCCTTACGGAATATCAGGTTCCAGGCCCTTCTATCTTTTAATGTGGAGGCAGCCAGATCTTGGGTGACCCTTATTGTGGCACCTTGGTATTTAAATTGTTTTTTTCTAGCTGCTTGCAGGCTTTTCTCCTTTGTGTGGTAATTCTGCAGCTTAGCCACAATATTCCGTGGTGTTCTTTTTTTAGGGTCTATTTCAGAAGGAGTTCGATGAACTCTTTCCACATCTACTTTCCCCTCTGTTTCTATTATCTCTCTGGACAGTTCTCTTTGATAATTTCCTGTAAAATAGAATCTAGGCTCTTTTTTTGGTCATAGTTTTCTGGAAGTCCAATGATCCACAGATTATCTCTCCTAGATCTATTTTCCAGGTCTATAGATTTTCCCAGTAAGTATTTGACGTTGTTCTCCAGCTTCTCATTTTTTTTTTTGTTTTGTTTGACTGATTCTTGGGTTCTCTGTGAATCATTCATTTCTATTTGTTCCATCCTGACTTTTAAGGAGTTATTTTCTTCTTTCACAGTTTTTAGTTCTTTTTGTAAATGCCCAATTTCATTTTTAAATGAATTATTTTGCTCTATTGAATTTTTTTCCGTTTCCCTAATTTTTTTTTTGAGAATTATTTTCTTTTTCCAATTCAGAAATTCTATTTTCTTGAGACTTTTTTATCTTTTCCAATTCAGAAATCCTACTTTCCTGTGTTTTTTTAACCTTTTCTAATTCACTAATTTTGTTTCCCTGCATCTCCTGTGAATTCTTTATTTTTTCCAACTCCAATTTCAGGACATTGTTATTCTCTATTATAGCTTCCCTTTCCTTTCCCCATTTTTCTTCAATCTCCCTTAATTTTTTAAGAGTTTCTTCTAGGAGAGAGTTATGTTATGGGGCGCAGGAATCGTTCCCCTTTAGGTTGTTATCTGCTGTCTCTCTGCTGTTAACTTCCTCGGGGTTGGATACCCGCTCTTTCTCTGTATAGAAGGAATCTATAGTTTTTCTGGCTTTTTTGCTCATACTTAAAAAATCTTTTGGGGTCTGTCCCTGGGGTAGGAAATTATTCATTTTCTTCTTTACCAGCTTCCTTCCAGAACTGATGGATGCAGCGGCTCTTGCACCTGAGCTAAGATAGAGCTCTGGGAGAGAGTTCCCCACCCCCTCCCTGGAAGTGCCTCAGAGGTGATTAGCGTTGCTGTGCCCCGGGGGCACTGTGTTTTAGCAGCTTCCCTGAGATTTGAGACTGAACAGTAAAGGCAGCACAAAGCCCAGCCTATGAGTCCCAGTGGGGCGTGGATGTCTGCAGCAGGTGACTTGAAAAGCCCCTGGAAGTGTCTGCCAGAAACCGCGGTCCCTAGTTCAAAGGTTCCACTTCTCTGGGACTTCCTGGAGCTGAGTTCCACTCCCTCCAGCTAAAGTAGGCAGTGTGTGTTGCCTTGGGCCGTATCCACCCACTTGTCAATCTCTTAACTATTCTCAGGTGGTAGCTGAGGCCACAACCCCTGGTGCCGAGATCTGCTGAGTCACCTCCAGGGTCCTGAGAAAATCTAATCTGAGTTTTAAAATATTTTGGCTTTCTCTTCTGAACTGGTAAATAATTAGCAGAGAAGAGCTAACAGCCTGCTGCTGGTCATTTCTTACAGAACAATAGTATTCCATGACCTTCATATACCATAATTTACCCAACCATTCTCCAATTGATGGGCATCCATTCAACTTCCAGTTTCTAGCTACAACAAAAAGAGCTACCACAAACATTTTGGCACATACAGGTCCGTTTCTGCTCTTTAGTATTTCTTTGGGATATAATCCCAATAACAGCAATGCTGGGTCAACCGGTATGCACAGTTTGATAACTTTTTGGGCATAGGTCCAAATTGCTCTCCAGAATGGCTGGATTCTTTCACAACTCTACCAACAATGTATCTATCAGTGTCCCAGTTTTCCCACATCCCCTCCAACATACATCATAATTTGTTCCTGTCATCTTAGCTAATCTGACAGGTGTGTAGTGGTATCTCAGAGTTGTCTTAATTTGCATTTCTCTGATCAGTAGTGATTTGGAATACTCTTTTATATGATTGGAAATAGTTTCAATTTCATCATCTGAGAATTGTCTGTTCATATCCTTTGACCATTTATCAATTGGAGAATGGTGTGATTTCTTATAAATTAGGGTCAGTTCTCTATATATTTTGGAAATGAGACTTTTGTCAGAACCTTTAACTTTAAAAATATTTTCCCAATTTGTTACTTCCCTTCTAATCTTGTTTGCATTAGTATTGTTTGTACAGAAAATTTTTAGTTTGATGTAATCAAAATCTTCTATTTTGTGATCAATAATGATCTCTAGTTCTCCTCTGGTCATAAATTCCTTCCTCCTCCACAAGTCTGAGAGGTAGACTATCCTCTGTTCCTCTAATCTATTTATTATCTCATTCTTTATGCCTATGTCATGGACCCATTTTGATCTTATCTTGGTATATGGATCCATATCTAATTTCTGCCATATTAATTTCCAGTTTTCCCAACAGTTTTTTTCCAAATAATGAATTTTTGTCCCTAATGTTGGAATCTTTGGGTTTGTCAAAGATTAGATTGCCATAGATGTACCCTTTTTTGTCCTTTGTATCTAATCTGTTCCACTGATCTACAGGTCTATTTCTTAGCCAATACCAAATTGTTTTGGTGACTGCTGATATTTAATATAGCTTTAGATCAGGTACATGTAGACCACCTTCCTCTGACTTTTTTCATTAGTTCCCTTGCAATTCTGACCTTTTATTCTTCCATATGAATTTTGTTGTTATTTTTTCTAGGTTATTAAAATAGTTTCTTGAGAGTCTGATTGTTATAGCACTAAATAAATAGATTACTTTGGGGAGTATTGTGATCTTTATTATATTCATTCGGCCTATCCAAGAGCACTGAATGTCTTTTCAAACATTTAAATCTGACTTTATTTTTGTGGCAAGTGTTTTGTAATTTTTCTCATATAATTCCTGACTATTCTTTGGTAAATGGATTCCCAAATACTTTATACTCTCAACATTTGTTTGGAATGGAATTTCTCTTTGTATCTCTTGCTGTTTCATTTTGTTGGTGATATATAAAAATGCTGAGGATTTTTGTGGATATTTTTGTATCCTGCCACTTTGCTAAAATTCTGAATTATTTCTAATAGCTTTTTAGCAGAGTCTTTGGGGTTTTCTAAGTATACCTTCATTTCATCTGCAAAGAGTGATAGTTTGATTTCCTCATTTCCTACTCTAATTCCTTGAATCTCTTTCTCGGCTCTTATTCCCGAGGTTAGCATTTCTAGTACTATATTGAATAGTAATGGTGATAGTGGGCAACCTTGTTTCACTCCTGATCTTACTGAGAAAGGTTGCAGTTTATTTCTATTGCATATTATGCTTACTGAAGGTCTTAAATTTATGCTCCTGATTATTCTAAGGAATAGTCCATTTATTCCTATACTCTCAAGAGTTTTTAGTAGGAATGGATGTTGGATTTTGTCAAATGCTTTTTCTGCATCTATTGAGATGATCATATGCTTCTTCTTAATTTGATTATTAATATGGTCAATAATACTAATAGTTTTCCTAATATTAAACCAGCCCTGCATTCCTGGTATAAATCCTACTTGATTATAGTGTATTATCTTGGGGATGATTTTCTGAAGTTTTTTTGCTAATATCTTATTTAAGATTTTAACATCAAAATTCATTAAGGAAATTGTTCTATAATTTTCTTCCTCAGTTTTCGATCGACCTGGTTTAGGTATCAGTACCATGTCTGTGTCATAAAAGGAGTTTGGTAGGACTCCTTCAATCCCTACTTTTGCAAATAATTTATTTAGCATTGGGGCTAATTGTTCTTTAAATGTTTGGTAGAATTCACATGTAAATCCATCTGGTCCTGGGGATTTTTTCCTGGGGAGTTAATTAATAGCTTGTTCTATTTCTTTTTCTGAAATGGGACTATTTAAGCAATTTATTTCTTCCTCTGTTAATCTAGGAAGCCTATATTTTTGGAGGAAGTCATCCATTTGACTTAAGTTATCAAATTTATTGGCATAAAGTTGGGCAAAGTAACTCCTTATTATTTCTCTAATTTCCTCTTCATTGGTGGAAAGATCCCCCTTTTCATTTGTAAGACTAACAATTTGATTTTCCTCTTTCTTTTTTCTAATCAGATTCACCAAAGGTTTATCTATTTTTTTTTTTTTTTGGCTTTCTCATAAAGCCAACTTTTGGTTTTATTTATTCCTTCAATAGTTTTTTTTTTTTTTTTTTTTACTTTCAATATTATTGATTTCTCCTTTTAATTTTTTTTCAAGTTTAATTTTTGGTTTCGGGTTTTTAATTTGGTGTTTTTCTAGCCTTTTAAGTTGTAAGACCAATTCTTTAATCTTCTCTTTCTCTATTTTCTTCTCTGAAGATACAAAATTTCCCCTTATTACTGCTTTAGCTGCATCCCACAGATTTTGGTGTGATGTCTCATTATTGTCATTATCTTGGGTGAAATTATTAATTGTTTCTATAATTTGCTGTTTCACCAAGTCATTCTTTAAGATGAGATTATTTAGTTTTCAATTACTTTTTGGTCTATTTACCCCTAACTATTTACTGAATCTAGCTTTTATTGCATTGTGATCTGAGAAGAAGACATTTATTATTTCTGCCTTCCTACATTTAATTTTGAGATCTTTATGTCCTAATATATGGTCAATTTTTGTATAGGATCCATGAACTGCTGAGAAGAAAGTATATTCTTTTCTATAGCCATTCAGTTTTCTCCAAAGGTCTATCATACCTAGTTTTTCTAATGTTCTATTTACTTTTTAAATTTCTTTCTTATTTTTTTTGTGGTTTGATTTGTCTAAATCTGAGAGTGCAAGGTTGAGATCTCCCACTATTATAGTTTTACTGTCTATTTCTTCTTGCAGTTCTCTTAACTTTTCCTTTAGAAATTTAGATGCCATACCACTTGGTGCATATATGTTTAGTATTGATATGGCTTCATTATTTATGATACCTTTCAGCAGGATATAGTTTCCTTCCCTATCTCTTTTAATTATATCAATTTCTGCTTTTGCTTGATCTGAGATAAGGATAGCAAACCCTGCTATTTGGCTTTACCTGAAGCATAACAGATTCTGCTCCATCCTTTTACTTTTACTGAGTATGTATCTCCCTGCTTTAAGTGCATTTCCTGTAAACAACATATTGTAGGGTTCTGACTTTTGATTCAGTCGTCTATCCCTCTCCATTTGATGGGAGATTTCATCCCATTCACATTTACAGTTAAAATTACTAAGTCTGTATTTCCTGCCATCATATTATCCCCAGATTATGCTTTTCTCCTTGACCCCCCTGAACCCCTTTCTTCGATATTTATTTTATAGACCCCAGTTGTAACATTCAGCCCTCCCTTTTTTTTTTAGTATTCCTCCCCCCTCCCTCCAAGTCCCTTCACTTATTCTCCTTTTACTTTTCCCTTTTCCTCTCCCCCCTTTTAATGAGGTGAGAGAGAATTCTCTGCAAAACAAATATGTCAATTATTTACTCTTTGAGCCTGTTCTTATGAGAGTAAGATTTACACAATGTTTCTTCCCCTATCTAAATTCTCTCAGATATGGTATTTTCTATGCCTCTTCCTGGGATGTAGTTTCCCTCTTTTTATCACTCCTTCCCCTTTTTCTGATAATACCCCCTTCCCTTTATTAAACCCCCCCTTTTTTTCTTTTATATCAGTAAAATCAAATTATCCATGCGTACTTTCTATATACCCACAGCAGAGATACTCAAGAGAACTCAAGGGTTCTGTGTATCTTTTTCTGTTTCTCTTCAGTCTTGTGGGTGTAGATCAAATTTTTTGTTTAAGTCTGTTTTTTTTTCTTAGAAACACATGGAATTTCTCTATTTCATTGAATGACCATCTTCTTCCATGGAAAAATGCTGAACTTAGCTGTGTAGTTTATTCTTGGTTGCAATCCTTGATCTTTTGCCTTAAGGAATATCAGGTTCTAGGCCCTTCTATCTTTTAATGTGGAGGCAGCCAGATCTTGTGTGACCCTTATTGTGGCACCTTGGTATTTAAATTGTTTTTTTTTTTCTAGCTGCTTGCAAGATTTTCTCCTTTGCGTGGTAATTCTGCAGCTCACTCACAATGTTCTGTGGAGTTCTTTTGTTTAGGGTCTTTTTCAGAAGGTGTTTGATGAATTCTTTCAACATCTACTTTCCCTTCTGTTTCTATTATCTCTGGAAAGTTCTCTTTGATGATTTCCTTTAAAATTGAATCCAGGCTCTTTTTTTGGTCATAGTTTTCGGGAAGTCCACTGATCCTCAGATTATCTCTCCTAGGTCTATTTTCCAGGTCTATAGATTTTCCCAGTAAGTATTTGACATTATTCTCCAGCTTTTCATTTTTTTTTTTTTTTTTTTTTTGTTATGTTTGACTGATTCTTGGGTTCTCAATGAATCATTCATTTCTATTTGTTCAATCATGAATTTTAAGGAGTTATTTTCTTCATTCATAGTTTTTTAGTTTTTTTTGCAAATGCCCAATTTTGCTTTTAAATGAATTTTTTTGCTCTATCGATTTTTTTTCTATTTCCCTCAAACTGGAAATGTCTGCCCTGAAACCTTGGTCCCTACTTCAAAGGTTCCACTTCTCTGGGTCTTCCAGGGCTGAGTTCCACAGCCTCCAGCTGAGTAAGGCACTATGAGTTACCGCCCGCTTTTCAATCTTTTAACTACCCCCTGGTGAAAGCACGGACTGCCTAATTCGGCCACACCTACAGTGCAGAGATCAGCTGAGTCACTTCCAGGTGTTGGGGAGGTTCTGGTATCTATTATATTTTAAAGTGGCTTGATTTCTCTTCTGAACTGCTGTTTTATAAGCAGAGAAGAGCTAATAGCCTGTGCCAGATTCCTCTATCTCAGTAGCTTCTCTGTTCCCAGAGCCCTCCCAGGCACGATTGGCACAGTGTGCCACCACCCACCTGTCTGTGCTGGCCTCTCTTCTTCCTCCCCTGGGAACCAACCTTTTCTGTTGAAACTCCAGATTCTCTTCAGCTGTTAAGTCGTGCTTCCAGTCCTTGTGGTTCCTATCAGTCCAGCACTATTTTTGAGGCTGAATTTATCTAATTGGTAATGAGGGAAGAAAGGAGCTTACAGGATTGTGTGTATCTTTTCTGCCATCTTGGCTCCACCCCACCCTTTGTATTTCTACTTCTATTTTTTTTATATCAATAAAATCAAATTATAAATGTCATCTTAGTGTATATTTACAACAGAAATACAATTCTCAAGAGTTCCTCATACCTTTTTCTGCTTCTCTTGAGTCCTATAATTGGAGATCAAAATTTTTTTTAGATCAGGTTTTTTCCTTAGAAACATATGGAATTCATTTGTTTCATTACATGTCGATCTTCTTCCATGGAAGAAAATGCTAACCTTAGCTGGGTAGTTTATTCTTGGCTGCATTCCAAGTTCTTTTCCCTTTTGCAATATAAGATTCCAGGCCCTTCAATCCTTTAATGTGGAGCCAGACAGATTTAGAGTTACCCTTATTGTGACACCTTGGTATTTGAATTATTTTTTTCTGGCTGCCTGTAATATTATTTTCCTCAGTCTGATAGTTCTGAAATTTGGTCATGTGTTCCATGGAGGGTTTTTTTTTTTTTTTTTTTTTTTTTTTGTTTGTTTGTTTGTTTGTTTGTTTTTTTGGGGGGAGATCTTTTTCAAAAGGTGTTCAATGAATTTTTTCAATGACTATTTTACCTTCTGGTTCTATTAGCTCTGGGCAGTTCTCTTTGATGACTTCCTGTAAAATAATACCTAGGCTCTTTTTTTTCATCATAATTTTCGGGAAGTCCAATAATCCTCACATTGTCTCTCCTAGATCTATTTTCCAGGTCTGTCATTTTGGTAAGTAGATAGTTGACAGTTTTACTCCAGATTTTCATTTTTTTGGTTTAGCATGACTAGTTCTTGGTGTCTCGATGATTCCTTCATTTCTATTTGTTCAGTTCTGATTCTTAATTTGTTATTTATTAGCTTTTCCTTTTTTTTTTTTTTTTTAACTTCTTTTTGTATATATCCAATTGAGTTGTTAAATGAATTGTTTTGCTCTATGGACTTTTTTTCCCATTTCACTAAATTTGTTTTTTAGTGAGCTATTTTCCTTTTTGAATTCACAAATCTTACTTTCTTGGGAATTCTTTATCTTTTCCAATTCACAAATCCTACTTTCCTGTGATATCTTTAAAATTTCCAATACCCTAATTCTGTTTCCCTGCACTTCCTCTGAATTCTTTACCTTTTCCAATTCACATTTCAGGAAGTTGTTTACCTTTTCTAATTCTCATTACAGTACATTATTATTCTCTTGCTTAGCTACTCTTTTCCCCATTTATCTTCGAATTCTCTTTTTAGATTTTTAATAGTCTCTTCTAGGGAATTGACTTTAATTTATAAGAAATCAAGCCATTCTCCAATTGATAAATGGTCAAAGGATATGAACAGACAATTTTCAGATGATGAAATTAAAACTATTTCCACTCATATGAAAGAGTGTTCCAAATCACTATTGATCAGAGAAATGCAAATTAAGACAACTCTGAGGTATCATTACACACCTGTCAGATTGGCTAAGATGACAGGAACAAATAACGATGAATGTTGGAGGGGCTGTGGGAAAACTGGGACACTGATGCATTGTTGGTAGAGTTGTGAAAGAATCCAACCATTCTGGAGAGCAATCTGGAATTATGCCCAAAAAGTTATCAAAATGTGCATACCCTTTGACCCAGCCATACTACTACTGGGCTTATACCCCAAGGAACTACTAAAGAAGAGAAAGGGACCTGTATGTGCCAAAATGTTTGTGGCAGTCCTTTTCATAGTGGCTAGAAACTGGAAGATGAATGGATGTCCATCAATTGGAGAATGGTTGGGTAAACTATGGTATATGAATGTTATGGAATATTATTGTTCTATAAGAAATGACCAACAGGAGAAATACAGAGAGGCTTGGAGAGACTTACATCAACTGATGCTGAGTGAAACGAGCAGAAACAGAAGATCAATGATACTGTACGAGAATGTATGCTGATGGAATTGGATTTCTTCAACATAGAGAAGAGCTAATCCAATTCCAATTGATTAATGATGGACAGAACCAGCTACATCCAGAAAAGGAACACTGGGAAATGAATGTAAACTGTTATTTTTACCTTCTGAATCCAATTCTTCCTGTGCAACAAAAAATTCGGTTCTACACACATATATTGTATCTAGAATATACTGTAATATATTTAACATATATAAGACTGCTTGCCATCTGGGGGAGAGGGTTGGGGGAGGAAGGGAAAAAATCTGAATAGAATAAGTGCAAGGGATAATGTTGTAAAAAATTACCCATGCATATGTACTGTCAAAAAAAGTTATAATTATAAAATAAAATAAAAATTTAAAAAAAATAGTCTCTTCTAGGAGAATGTTATTGGGAGTATTGTCTGGAAGCTGTCTGTTGTTTGTCTCTTCAAGGTGGAAACCTGTTCTTTTTCTGCATAGAAGCTGCCAATCGTTTTCTTCATTTTTCTTTGGTTGTTACTCATTTTTTTAAAGCCTTCAGGGTCTGCCTTCAGTGCAAAGAGGTTACCAGCTTCCTCTGCAGAGCAAGGATGGGTATATGAACTATATCTGTCCTCTCAATGGGCTACAAGGAACAGCAGAGCTGCGGAAGGGCTCTGGGAAGACCTCCATGCAGAAGTGAGTATGCCTGGGTATCATGGGCCGGACTGTGTAAGTGTCCTGGGACTAGCCCTGCTGTGAGGATTAGTGACCACCTTCGGGTTTGAGGTTATGGAGCAAAGGTAACACTGCCCCGCCACAAACACCTGCTTTAGTTGTCCTATCCCTCACTGCAACAGAAGTGTTTCTGCCTGGGAATGTAGTCAACCTGCAGAAATTCCACTGCCCCTGGCCGAGCCCCTCACAGTGCAGATGAGAGGCTGCCCTGGGCTGTGCCCCTGCTGTATGTGACTGCCCCCCCAACATAAGCCCTTCATTGCAGAATGCCACAAAGAGCTGTGTTATGGTCTGAGCTGAGTCACTTCTGGTCCTGGGTGGGTGCAGCCAGATCCTCTCAGGCTTTGGCATCCCTCAGAGTACCCACCACCCTAGGCTCCAACTTCTCTGCTAGTCCACTACTCCACCACCAAAGCAAAACAGTCAATCTATGGCACAGACCTCTATGTAAACCTTCCAGCCACAGAGGCCACCATGCTCCTGATTCTATCCCTGCTCTGAGCTGTTCTACTCCCACCACCTCAGGTCAAACCTTTTCTGGTGATATTCCAGATTCTCTTCCTCTGATAAGTTTTTGTACTTCCAATCTTTGTGCATTTTACAAGTCAAGCACTGTTGTTGAGGATGAATTAAATAGTTGCTAGAAAGGGAATGAGAGAGAGCTTAAAAAGTTCTGTTTGGCTTATCCACCATCTTGGCTCTGCCCCTCCTAGAAGAAAATGTAAAAAATCTCTTGGGGAAAATTGATCTGCAAAACATATTAGGGATATATATCTTAAGAAATATTGAAATACCTAAATACCATGATTTCATGTTTCAAGAAATTATCAAGGAAAATTTTCTACATATCCTAGATTCACAGGGTTAAAAAAAATCTGTCACCTCCTGAAAGAGATGCTAAAATGAAAAGTCATAGTAATATCATAGTCAAATTCCAGAATTCCCATGTCAAGGAAAAAATATTGTCAGTAGTCAAAAAGAAACATTTCATATCTTATGGAGCCCGTAGTCAGAATCACACAAGATTCAACAGTCTCCAAAGGTGTGGAGAACTTAGAATATGATATTCTGTAAACAAAATAATCTAGTAGTACAAATAAGAATAAATTATTTAGCAAATATCTGGTTGTTTTTTCCCTTTTTTTTTTCTTATCTGATACTATCACCATTATAGTGCAGGCCCTTATTATTTCATACTTGGACTTGTGGCTTGATAGTGCACAGGACAGGAAAATTAATCTTCTATTCAGCCATTAAAATTATTTTTCCAAATGACTTCCTAGTATCTCCAGAATTAAATACAAAATCCCCTATTTGGCAATCTCAACCCATCATAACATAGCCTGCTCCTTTCTTTCCAGTCTTCTGCTTCGTTATTTCCTGTCAGGTACACTTCAATCCATTGGCAAAACTTCTTAATTATATAAAACCTCAAATAAGAGATTCTATCTTTTAGCTGTTGACATTTTTTTTTGCTGACCCCTAGGCCTAGATTATTCTCCCTTCTCATTTCTTTCTATAGATTTCTCTTTTTTTCAATCAATTCTCAATTAAAATTCAATTTTCATAGGGATCCTTTCACAATTCTTCATAAGTAAAGTACCTTTTCCCTCTTAATTATTTTCATTTACCTTGTATATATGTGGTTTTCATGTATTTATTAAAAGTTGCTTGAATGAATGTACTTTTGTTTTTCTTTTTTATACTTCCAGCATTACACAGCACCCAGTACATTTGTGTAATTCACATTTACTGATATGTATGATTCTAAGCAAATAAAATTACCCCCGTTTCTTAAAATAAATGCAGGACATGGAGTGGAGCTAAGACAACAGAGAGAGGCAAGAAACTAATGAAAATCTCCTCTTTTTCTCTCGGAAACAATGTCTCATCAAGTCTCTAACAGAATGCTGGCATTATAATACCCAGAAAAAGATAGAGTGAAATAAATTCCTTCAAAAGAGGAAAACAGTGGCAAAATGCCTAAATGTAAAGCTGTGAAGAAGTATATGTATTTGATTTAAGTCCAATTTTTTTAGGGGGGCAGAAGATATACAAAAAATTTAAAAACCAAGTAAGAGAGGTAGAAGAAAAATTGGAGAAAGAAATAGAGTAATGCAGAAGAATTATAAAGAAAAGAAAAATAATCAACAACTTGGACAAGAAAGCACAAAATTGACTTGAAGAAAGCAACTCAGTATAAAATAGAATTGGCTAAATGGAAAAAAAAATCCATTGAAAAACACAACTTGTTTAAAAATAAAATTGGCCAAATGGAAAAGGAGGTTAAAAAAAGGTAACTAAAGGAAATAATTCTTTAGAAATTAGGACTGAGCAAGTGGCAGCTAATGACTCGATAAGAAATCAAGCATCAGCTAAAGAAAATGAAGAAAAAGAAAAATTTAGATAAAGATGTAAAATACCTCATTGGGAAAACAACTGAAATGGAAAATAGATCTAGGAGGGAGAATTTAAGAATTATTGGGCTATCTGAAAGCCATGATAAATAAGGAGGAAAAAAAAAAAAAAAGCCTGGACAACATTTTTCAAGAAATCAAGCTGTTTCAAGAAATCAACTGTTCCAGTAACCCCTAATCAAAAAGCAAAATAATCATCAAAAAAGCCACCAATTATCTCCTAAAAGAGATCCCAAAATGAAAACTCTAACACATATTATTTCCAAATTACAAAATAATCAAGTCAAGGAGAAAATACTACTTTCATCCAGAAAGAAACAATTCAAATACTAAGGACACACAATTAGAATTAACCAGGACTTAACAAATTCCACATTAAATGATTAGAAGACTTGCCATATATTGTGGAAGGGAAAAAAAAAAAAAAAAAAAAAAACTTGTATCACAACTAAGAATCAATTGCTCAGCAAAATGAAACATGTTTTTTTTAATAGGAAAAGATGGATATTCAACATTTTCCTGATGAGCAGAGAAGAACTTAACAGAAAATTCAATCTTCAAATCCAAAATGCAAAAGAAGCATAAAAAAGATAAATAAAGGGAAAACAAACAATAACATATCATTATTTAATAAAATCAAACTGTTTACATCCCTATATTGGAAGACAATAGTTACAAATATTGAGATCTATATTTCTTAGGAAAAGAAATATGTATAGACAAAGGGTGTTAGTATTACCAGGTGAGTTCTCACCTTATAATTGTTCAGACAACCTGAATCCTCACCTTGTCACTGTCTAGACAACCTGAGTTCTCACCTGGTAATCCTAACAAAAGGGGATGGGCATTAGTTTACTTTGATGATGACGATAGAAAAAACTAAGGATTGAAAAAAAATATTATACTGGGTGAAGAGAAAAGGGGAAACAGAATAAGGTTAGTTTTATTATATGAAGAAGCATAAAAAATATTTTGTAGTACAGGAAGAAAGGAGTGGATAAGTATTGTTTAAACCTTAAACTCAAAAAATTTGGCTAGAAGAGGAAATAACAGACATATTCAGTTGGATATAGACATTTATCTTATCCCATAGGGAAATAATACTGGAAAGGGGTAAGAGGAAAGGAAAGGGAAAGAGACAAATAAACAGAAGTCAGAAGCAAAATACTGGTGAAAAGGAACTGGATAAAAAGAGAAAGAAAAATATAAACAAGTGATAGGGAGATAGAGATAAAAGGAAATACATAATTATCATAATTTTGAATATGGGTGCAATGAACTTTTCCATAAAATGAAAGTGGATTAAAAAGCAGGCTCCTGGGGCAACTAAGTATTCCTTTGGATAGAGCACCATCCTGAGATCAGGAGGACTTGAGTTTAAATCTGAACTCAGACACTTAAGGCTGCCTAACTATGTGACCCTGGGCAAATCACTTAACCCCACTTGCCTCAGGGGGAAGAAAAAACAGAATCAAGTTGTTTTGTTTATTTTAATATGTTTATGTTAATTATATTTATGAGAAACATAATTAAACAGAGAGATACACAGAGAGTAAAGGCTGGAACAAAATCTTTTATGCTTTAGCTGAAGTAGCAAATAATAAAGAAATAAACAAATAAACAGGAGGAACAAATCTGATCTCAGACAAAGCAAAGACACAATTTGATCTAATTAAAAGAGAGAAGAAAGGAAATAACATTTTGGTAAAAGATACCATAGAAAATGAAGTAACATGGATACTAAACTGATATGCACGAGGTGGTATAGCATTTACATTCTTAAAGGATAATTTAAGTGAAATAAAGTTACACTTCTGAGAGACCTCAACAATTAAATAAATCTAACTACAAAATAAGTAAACTAGAAAGAAGTCAAAAGGATAAATACAATTTTGGGAAAGTTAGATATGATAGACTTCTGAATGACATAGCTATTTCTCACTAGTGTTATTTTTCTCCATTTGTCAAAGGCTTCTTGCTGTGGCGTTTTGATAATAGAGATGTTTTCTCCCATTCTCTTCTGAGTTTAAACTCTCTTGAGCAGATTCATAAGAATAGGGAAGCACATTTTGGAAATATTTATGCTGCTATTATCATAGCAACCTTTAACACCTTAAAAAGATATTTTAGCTACTTTTACAGTGTTTAATAGTCATATTAAGCCATATGACTATCTCATATTTATATTTCATTATTCAGTTACAACAGGTTTTATGCATGTTATCTGATTGATTCCATATAAGACTTTGTGAAGATAGGCAGTATAAATATAATTATGCACATTTTATAAAAGGGGAAACTGTTATCAGTCTTCCATCTCTTTTTTATGCTATTCTATGAGTTATTTCTGCCATTTTTCTTTCTGTTTTGAAACTGCTATCCCTTTCTGAGTTTATATCTTGGTCTTTCCTGTCGTCATAATAACTTTCAACTTCTTTTTGTTGTTGTTGTAGTCTTTGCTCATGTTTTGTTTTTTTTTTTTTTTCATTTCTTTTACATTTGAACACTGCTCCCAGGCTAAACAGAACATTGTATCAGTCTTCTTCTGTTAATGGCTGCAGACTCTACCTGTTTACCTTGTCCTGCACTGGTGTTGCCCTGGGACTTGTGGGAAAACCTAATGTCTGCTGCTGCTTGAAGGGGTTGCAGTGGAGATGACTGCTTTTGCCAGAGGCTATAGGGGACTAGTAGCTTACTCATGCTGAACTGACATTCTAATGGTGGTATCTGACATATGCTTGAGGCCACATGAAGTTTTATGCATTTCTACAGAGCTAAGTTGAAGTACATGGTGTTCTATCTGCCTCTGGAGATGACCTTTTTGGTCACAGTTGCGCTGGAAAATGGTAGGGGTTATCCATTAGAAGCTATCTGTTTGTTTAGGCAACTGCAGCATCAACAGAATCTGTTTGCCCAGGATGTGATGAAGCATTTGAATGCCTGGTCATTGAAGGATGACTGTTTGCCCAGAGTTATACTGAATCACATGGTGGTTACATAAGTTGAGTCTGCCAGTTCTCCTGGCTATGTTGAAATATTTGTAGTATATTGGAGATGTTTGTTTTTTTCCACCACTCTGGTACTCAGGGTCTCCCTTTGGTTAACTTTGAGTGAACATTCTGTTGACTGGTTGGAATATTTCTTGTCTTGTACTGTAATCCCCTTTTACTGGAGTGAAACAGAACTTTCTTGCTGATCTTCCAAATTATTTTTTACCTAAAACATTGTTTCATCTATTGTTTTTTGCTGGTTCTACTGTTCCAGGATTTTTTTTGAAGGGGTGATAGTTTATGGTTGCTTGGAGATAGATATGGGAGAGTTACAGCAATTTGCTGTTTACTCTGTTATCCTGTCTCCTGGAAATCCTAACTCCTGGATTTTTTTTTAAAGAGGAGAAGCCTTCATACACTTAGGAAACAGCAGAACAACTATATTATGTAAATGACATTAAGTATTTAATTTAAAATTATTTTTTACTGTGTTGTGAAGAATGAATAATATGAGAAATTCAAAGAGACATGATATGACTGAAATAAACAAAGAACAAAGTAAGTGGAACTAGTAGAAAATTATGAGCAATGATTCAATTAATGCAAAATAAAGCAATAGGAAATGACAGCTAAATTCTAACTCTAATGATTAACCTAACCTTGGATTCAGATAAAAAATGACAAAACCAAATACATCCTCTGAGCATCATATGGACTACAGGTTTAAAAGACATGCTAGGTGATGCAGTAGACATGGAATTGGGAAGACAAATCTTCCTGAATTCAAATCCAGTTTTACACACTGTGAATCTAAGCAAGTCACTTAAACGTGTCTGCTCAGTTTCCTCTTTTATAAAATGAAAGGAAATAACAAACCATGCCATTATCTTTGCCAAGAAAACACAAGTGAGATCATCAGGATTTGGACAGAACTGTAAAATGGCTGAACAATAACAAATTTGATAATACATGTAATTTTATCAGTGATTTTGACTTAGCTTTTCTTAAATAAGTAATTTTAAATAAAGGAGGGATCCATGTTTATGCATTTTAGCAAATGACTTGTGTAAAATTAATCAATAGAATTTTGAGAAAACTTAAATGCTACCTCTCATCTTGAATGCAAAGAGCTGATAATGAAACACACTTTGCTCTTTATTATTAACAAGATGGGAAGTTATACATAGGAGACAGAGCATGCATTATCAAATAGAGTTTATGTCAGGTTGTCATATTTAATAGTTGTTCTTTGTAAAAAAATAAAATAAAAAAGAGGACAGGTGGAAGCATAGCACTGTGGCAAAAACAATCATTGGTAAGTTATTTTTAAATGTACAAAAGGCAGAAGTCAAAGCAGGAAAGTTATAGTGAATAATGCACAACAATGTCATGTAAAAAGAGTTTTCGAGTTTATCAAAATCTGAATACCATTCTATTTAAAGGACATTTATAGTGACCTGACATTATCTAAGGAAGTGTGTCAAGCACTGTAGACAAAAAAGGCAAAAAAACAAAGGAGGCTAGTTCTCCACAGCTTTTTTGCAATCTAAAATGAATCCATATTTGAAATTGGGGAGCTTTGAATTCATGGGGCATGGGAATGGGTAGATATAGGGAACAATATCTATCATTGTTGTTTGAATTTCACAAGATACATTTTTTTTACTTGGAACTATAAGGAAGAATTAAGAGTTTTGGGTAGAGATTTTAGCTCAATTTAAGGAAATATAAGGAAAAGTATCTTAACTGTTAGGTATACCCTTCTATTCATTAAATTTACTAATTTACTAAATATTAATATGTTTAAGTTTGGGTTAAAAAGACAAAAAATAAATGTTTTGAACCTGATAAACTTAAATTTTATTATAGGAAATTATATAGAATATATAGGCACACATACCAATCAAAATTGCTAGATATTGTTTTACATAGCTAGAAAAAATAATAATAAAGTTCATCTAGAAGAAGAAGGGTCAAGAATTTCAAGGGCATTAATGAAAAAATAGAACTAAAACTATATTATAAAGCTGTGGTCATCAAAATCACTTGGTACTGGCTAAGAAACATAATAGTCAATCATTGGAGCAGGTTAGGTTCACAAGACACAAAGATCAATGACTATAATGATCTAGTATTTGATAAACCCAAAGAACACAGCTTCTTGGATAAGAAGTCACTATTTGACAAACATTTTTGGGAAAATTGGAAATCACTATGGCAGAAATTAGCATTGCACTATACCTAACACACTATCCACAGATAAGATTGGAATGGGTTCATGATTTATATGTAAAAAAATAATACTATAAACAAATTAGAAGAGCAAAGGATAGTCTACCTCACAGATCTGTGGAGAAGCAAGGGATTTGTAGCAAAAGAAGAACTAGTGTACATTATGCAATGCAAAATGTATAATTTTTATTATATTAAGTTAAAACAATTTTGTACAAACAAAACCAGTGCAGGCAGGATTAGAAAGGAAGCAATTTACATCCAACAGTTCTGATAAAGACTTCATTTCTAAAATATATAAAGAATTGACTCAAAGTTTTAAGAATTCAAGCCATTCTTCAATATATAAATGGTCAAATAATATGAACTAACAATTTTCAGATGAATAAATTAAAAACATTTCTTGTCATATGAAATGATGCTCTAAATTACTACTGATTAGAGAAATGGAAATTAAGACAACTCTGAAGTACCACTAGATGCCTCTCAATTTGGCTAAGATATCAGGAAAAGATAATGATGAATGTTGGAGAAGATGTGAGAAAACTGGGATGCTAATGCATTGTTGGTGCAGTTGTGAACTGATCCAACCATTCTGGAGAGCAATTTGGAACTATGCCAAAAGTGTTATCAAACCTTGCATACCTTTTGATCCATCAGTGTTTCTACTGGGCTTGTATCCCAAAGAGATCATAAAAAAGGGAAAGGGACCCAAATATGTAAAAATGTTTTTGTAGTGGCAAGAAATTGGAAACTGAGTGGATAACCATCAGTTGAACAATGACTGAATAAGTTATGATACATGAATGTTTCTGTAAGAAATTACTAGCAGAATGGTTTCAGAGAGCCATGGAGAGACTTGCATGAGCTGATGCTAAGTGAAATGAGCAGAACCAGGAGATCATTACACAGCAACAAACAAGATTATATGATGATCAATTCTGATGGATTTGGTTCTCTTTAGCAATGAAGTGATTTACATCAGTTCCAATGGTCTTATCATGAAGAGAGCCATCTGCAACCAGAAAGTGGACTATAGGAATTGTCAATCACAATGTAGCCTTTTCTGTCTTTTTGTTGTTGTTTGCTTGAATTTCATTTTCCTTCTCCTTTTTTTTCCTCTTTTTGATATGATTTTCCTGGTGCAGTATGATAATTGTGGAAATATGTATAGAACTGCATGTTTTAACATATATCGGATTACTTGCCATGTATGGGAGAGATGGGGAGAAGAAAGGGAAAAAATTTGGAACACAAGATTTTGCAAAGGTGAACATTGAAAATTATTTTTTCACATGTTTTGAAAATAAAATAAAAAAAAAGCTTTAATTAAAAAGGAAAAAAAAAAAAGTATTAGCACAGTGGATAGACATTGTTCCCAGAGTTCAGGAAGGCCTTCATTGAAATCTGGCCTCAGGCTTGTATTACCTGTGTAACCCTGAGTAAACAACTTAAACCTTATTATCATAAAAAGAGAAGTACAGACACACTTACACACACACACACACACACACACACACACACACACACACACACACACACACATATATATATACACACATCTATTAAGTCTGAACTCAAGAAGACTTTAATTGAAATCCAGCCTCTGACATTTAATAACTGTGTTATTAAAAATATTATATATTTATATATATATATATATATATTTATTTATATATTCATATATATTATATGTTTATATATTATAAAATATAATATATAAAATATATTATAAAGACAGAGGGCAAGTTCCTCTATCTGCCTCAGGATCTTCAACTCCAAAATTGAAATGATAACATTTTCATGGCATTTTTGATGTGAAGATTAAATTATATAAGATTTGTAAAGGATTTAGCACTCTCCCTGGTACAATGTTAGTAGCTTATAAATGTTTGCTTCTTTCTTTATTTCCTATATTCTATACAGTGATAGAAAAATGCAAATAAATAAGTAGACACAAGATTATGTCATGAAATAGAGAACACTAACTAAAGGGAAGGATAAAGAGAAGAGTTAGTGAATACTGAAGAAACATAAAGATTCTGAAAGGCAAAGGATGAATTGTCAACTTTTACTGGAATATGTAGTTGATAACATTGATTAAGCTTTAGTAAGGCTAGAAATGTAATATAGAGTGAGATGTGGACAGTCATAAGTGTCAAGAAATGGCATTTATATCTTATGATAGATAGTAGAGCATTATTAGACATCTTTGGGCAGAGGAAGAATGTAGTGAAACCATAGGTTTAGGTAATATTTTTGTTGGGGAGGGACATCTATGAAACAAATGAATTAGATGGTTGAGAGAGTGGAAACAAGACAGCTAATTAGAAGAATATTACATTAATCAAGCTTAAAGGGGATAAGAACCTCAACTACAATATTAACCATGAGAGACTTTTGTGAGTTAGAATCAAATACTTAGCAATTTATGGCACAGGGAAGGGGAAAGTAAAGGAGCAGAAAAAGTTCAGAATTATCCCTAGGCTATAATCTCCACTGCTAGTGTTGATGTCCTTACAAAAAGATAATTAAGATAGAATTGTGCATTAGGGATTTAAGGAGACTAAGAGAATCAAATCTATTTTGGAGTCATTGTTTTGAAATATCAATATAACATCTAGGATATGTCTAGAAGATAGTTTACAATATGGGACTAAACTTCAAAGGAGATAAATTGATGATAAATGGAGAATTTGAAGTCATTTGAATAAAGATTATAAGTGAACCCATTAGAACAGAAAATCATGGGATGCTTTATAAAAAATAGGAAACAAGGAAAGAAGCAAGAATTTGCTGACTGCCTAGTTAATACCATGAATTAGGCCCTTTATCAATTTTATTTCAGATACAAAAGAAAATTAGATGCAAGGACTTAGCTTTGAAAACAGACTTGTTTAGGATTGTATTGTGTTAGGAAGAATTTAATTTCTATACTGAAGGTGTTTTGTAGAGATATCAACTTATCAGAGAAATAAAAGATGAGATTTCTGATCAGATTCAGATTTCACTTCATAATCTTTATAGGAGTAACAGTAGCCATAAAGAAATAGCAGCACTACTAGTATTACCTGAGAGAATAGCATCAAAAAATCAATGGACAATAGAATGGCAGAACTCTGGTATGATCTTTATGGGCAACTAGATATCCATTTTTCTCATGTTTTTTTTTAATAGACAGCCATGGATTCTCTTGCTGGCTCAATTTATTTCCCAATTCCACATGCTATGCATTGTTCCCAGATCTAAATAATTTCTGTCTGCCTTTTCTTTTTGCAGATGTGTAATGGATGTTATCTGTTTTTAATTAAATTTTATAATAATCTTTTACCTTTCTGAACTACTATGCTTAATTATTTTCAAAATCAAGTGATAGTTTCTAGTAAATCACTTACCAAGAGGTCCCATTATATAATAATGTAAAATTTAAAAGTCATATAGAATATTAAGGAGGAGAAATTTCTCTTAAATATCTGTAAACTTACACAAATTTGTCTTTCAATTATCTGCATTAAGTCCATAACATTAAACTTTTAAAACAAAAATATTCAGAAATATTTGTCATAGTTTGATAAAAATTCTGCCCTAGATGGCAGGCAGTTCCATACATGTTAAATATGTTAAAGTATATGTTAAATACAATATATGTATACATATTTATACAATTGTCTTGCTATACAAGAAAAATAGGATTTAGAAAGGAGGTAAAAATAACCTGTGAAGAAAAACAAAAAATCCAAGTAAACAATAACAGAAAGAGTATAAATGCTATGGTATTGTCCACACTCATTTCCCAGTGTTTTTTTGCTGAGTGTAGCTGGTTCTATTCATTACTGATCAATTGGAACTGATTTGGATCCTCTCATTGTTAAAGATATCCACTTCCATCAGAATTGATCCTCATATAGTATTGTGCATAATGATCTTCTGGTTCTGCTCATTTTACTTAGCATCAGTTCATGTATGTCTCTCCAAATCTTTCTGTATTCAATGGATGTCATATATTAATAAGTATATACATCCATATAAAATAAATTTATGGTAAATCTCTAGCTTATGTAAAGTTTGGTTAAATATGTTACAGACTTTTGATGGACTTTTGAAAGAGCCTATGCAAGCTGTATTTTTAAATTTAACATAAGCCAAACCAGTTCCTTTTTTCATGATTGCAAATATTTATAGTATCTTGCAACATTAAAATTGCAATGTAGGGGCTCCATTAAGCACAGACTTTGGCTGAATCAAAACTCATAGGGAAATTCTACCAAAACCACAAAGGTGAAATATCAAATTAACATAAAAATTTCATGAAGTAAAGCAAATCATAATAACAGGAATGGAAAGTGTGTCTTCTTTTAAGAAAAAAAAAATAATAATCTAGGGGGAAAAACAAAATGGTTGCTGTTGACTTGTTCTGGGTTGACTAGAAAGAGGGGAATATTATAGATGAAAAACATTAAAGACTTCCTGGAGTCTTCATACACACACACACACACACACACACACACACACACACACACACACAATATAACATTTTCTAAAGGTAGAACTAGAGGGTATTGTAGCTATAACCTTATTACAACAGATACAATTCCCATTTGGCACACTGGGAACTATTCACTATCATTTGAATGATGTATATACCAATTATTTCTATAAGGATACTAATTATTTTATTAAAGGAAAATTCAAATGGCCCAGATATCACATAGCATTAGCAATTCACTTCAATTCAAAACTGTTTAATTAAATATATATTATTAAACATTTATGAGATGGTGTACATTTGGGCCATCCTTAATAAATAATTGAGTTAGTAAGAATGGCTTATTATTTGTCAAAATAGTGTTTTCTTCATTCCTTAATTCATAGTTTTCAAAGAACTCCTCTATAACTTTTGTATTTAATATGACACAAGTAGCATAATGAAAGATGATAGATCCCTGGAGAGGAAAAAAAAATCCTTTAACTTATTGTTTATGTTTGCATAGGAGAACAAATTAAAACAAAATTTGAATTTGTGTTTTGACTTATTTTTTTTTTGTAGATAAGAAATCTGAATTTAAAAGAAAATAACAGAAAATAATTTTCATATTCTACCAGTGATCAAGCCAGAAAAATAAAATAGAAAAAACTAAGAGTATTGGAAAAGACAGTTTGATAATAAATATTTTTCTTATAATTTGAGCAAAAGATATTTCCAAAAACAACAAAATAAAAATAATTTTGTGATGTATCAAAAATGAGCAAAATGGAGATAAGGCAAAATCCATTGGCATAATTGAAAATTTAATATTATTAATAAAAGATATGGCATGGGTCAGATATAGAAGATTTGGGAATGATAGCATTTGCAAAATTTTGTTAGAAAGATAAGGCATAAAGCAATTTGGTTTGCTAAGAGTGAAAGAAATGTCTGAATTTGTAGAAGTAGGATTCTATCAAGATTACAAAATACTAGTTTTTTTTTTTTTTTTTTTTTCCCTAGAATTCAGAAGTTAGTAATCATTTTAGTGGATGAAATAGAAATCTATACTTAAATTGAGAGAAATGGATTCAAATCCTTCCTCCAAAAATTCAATAAACCCAATTTTCTGAAAGCATAATTACATATGAGTTGTTAATTTGCATTGATGGAAATAGTTTCCACAATAGGTGTTTCAAAACGAATAAAAAAATAGAACTGTATCAAAATCAACAACAACCAAAACAAGAAAAAATGATTGAATTAAGTCCCTCACAGTACTATGTACTGTGCTAAGTGATTTACAAAAAATTTTCTTATTGGAGCCTCATAACCTTGGGAAGTAGGTATTATTATTATCTCCATGCAATATAAATGTAACTGTTGGAAAATTGAGTAATCTGAAGCAGCAGAATTTACATTACTTGCTTTGATTAAAGCAGCTATTAAATGGTTTGAAACATAATTTGAACTCAAATCTTCTTCACTGTGGACCTATAACTTAATCAAAGAGGCAAAAACTTCCAGCTTAAAATAAATCACCAGACGGCTAAATAAATAAATAGATACATAGATGAACAAATGAATGAATGAATGAATGAAGACATAAATAAGGATAAGATTCATATAAAACAAAAATACATTTCTAAATTACATATTTGTGAATATATTATACACACCACACACACACACACACACACACACACACACACACACACATATATTCTGTATTTCCATTCTATTGGGTTTTAAAAATATGTTCTTTTCCTTCATGCTTTTCCTCTTTTCTTCCTATTCTTTTTTTTCTCAATTGTTTCCAAAGACAGTTATTTGAAGCTTTTTATAGATTTATATTTCTTTTTCTTAATAATTTGTTCTTTTAAATGAATGCTTTTAAATTGAATATTGTTGAAGATGGCCCCATTAGACAACTAATGAAATGGAATAATATGATTTATACCATCTTTGGATTTGAGAAGACCTATCTTCTGTCATCCCTCTCTCTCTAAACTTAGCTACTGCATCAACATCAAAAAGGAGGTTACGCCATATTAATTTTATATGAGGGAATGTTTTGCACATTATTCTCCCACACTATTTTCTGTGTGTTTCATTTTGATATGTGAACATGAAAATTTCAGGGAGCATGGAAAATACCTCAAATTATTTTCTTTTATGTGGTCTTTTTGAGCAGTATTCCAGACATTCTTTACAATTTTTATTTCACAAGTATCAAATTGTTTTATAAAATAATTTTTATTCATTTGAAAATGTTAATAAATCTCTATCCATTTACCGAGATTATTAAATGATCTTTTAAGTGTTCACTTGTTTGTTATTGTACAAAGAGTAGCCTAATGATGTTTTCTCTGGGAACTTACCCACTAATACTCTAATATCTACACATAAGATACATAGCATAAAGTTAGCAGATATCAATACAGGGATTATGTATAAAACAGAAACCAAAAAAAATTATGGATACATTTATTGAGGTCACGGCTTATTTAAAATGCAATTAGCAATGCTGGACTATCTCTGAGAAGTGTTCTCACTAAAAATCCCAGTTATTATTTTAAACAAACTTTTAAAAAACTTAAAAAAAAAACTTATACGTAGATAGTTTTCACAAAGTTCTACCTATCTCCTTTAGGATCAGAGGGAAAATAATGGTCAATATCATGGTGATAGTGGTAGTGGTAATTGTTTGAATTATTTGTAATATGCTACCTCCAATACTATTTCAGGAGTTGTTGATGCTACAAATACCCTTAAATGTGTTGAGATAGATTTATATCAGAACGATATCTAGAAGAGAGGTAATCTATGTTCTTTTCATTGTTTCACCATCCTTTCTCACATTGTGTTTTGAATTATTTTAAAAAAAAATTTTTATTTTTAATTTGTGCAATAAAAACCAAGCATTTTATAATACAAATCAATAAAAAGATAGTAAATGAAACTGCAAATCTATTATACAAACCTGCTATTCTTTTCAAATATACAACAAAATAATCTTGTAAATATCCCCCTTCCTCCATCTGCTGCCTTAGAGATGGTTACCCTTAGACACAGGTAAGTGTATGCATATATATGTCTTTCTATTTATATTTATCAGTTATTTCTCTGGATGCAGATCGTATCTTTCTTCACATGATCTTTATACTTAATTTGGGTTTTTACACAAAATAACTTTCATTCAAAGTATTTCATTAAGAACATTGCTATTATTGCAAGCAGCATTCCCTTGGTTTTGCTCATTTTGCTCTTATTATTTCATGAAAGTCTTTCTATATTTTTTCTAAAGCCATTGATCCCACCATTCCTTATAGAACAGTAATATTCCATCATAATCACATACAATAATTTATTCAACCTTTCCTCAATTGATGTGTGTCCATGAATTTTTTTATTGCTTGCTACCACAAAGAGAGATGCTATAATTGTTTTGGGTTTTTTCCCCCTAATTATCTTCAGAAATAACTCAAGTAGTGGTATTGTTGCATCGTAGGAGATAGATAGCTTCATAATTCTTTGGGCATAATTCCAGATTGTTCTCCAAATGATTAGATCAGTTCACAATTCCAGTATTTATTAAAATGAAAATTAAATTGAATTAGAAAAATGCCCACAAAATACACAGTGCATTTAGGAGATATGTTTGTTTTCCAACACTTGAAGGCTTACTCTTTGGAAGGAGAGAATAATATTATGTTATTTTGCTACACCTATAAATTTAATTAATTAATTAATTAAATAATTTGATTAAACTAAGAACAATAGATATAAGATATAGAAAGGAAGTTTTAGATAATATGAAAAGAAACTTTAATAACACAATTATACAATAATTGAATTGAAATATCTAGAATTAGGGATATTTATTTTATAAGAGTTTGGACTGGATGAACTTTAGGTATTTTTTGACTCAAGATTTTGTGTTTTAAAAGAGTAATTAAATTGTTTGGAGATAATTATTTTCAGATTATAACTCTCAGTGCTCTTCTCAGTCCTCACTACTTCTCTTGTCAATAATTTTATCAGTGATTCCTATAAGAATATATATGTCATATTGGTCAACCTGCCATCTGCGAGAAGGGGTGAGGGGAAGTAGGGGAAAAAGTTGGAACAAAAGATTTTGCAATTGTCAATGCTGAAAAATTACCCGTGCATATATCCATATATCTTGTAAATAAAAAATCTATAACAAAAAAATAAATAAAACTAAAAAAAAAAATAGGAGCAGGACCAGGAGGTCATTATATACTTCAACAACAATGCTATATGATGATCAATTCTAATGCACATGGCTTTCTTCAACAATGAGATGAACTAAATAAGTTCCATCTGTTCAATAATGAAGTGAACCAGCTACACCCAGGAAAAGAATGGGAAATGAGTATAAACCAAAAAAAAAAAAAAAAAAAAAAAAAAGAGTATGAACCACAACATAGCATTAACATAGCATTTCCACTCCCTCTGTTTTTGTCTGCTTGCATTTTTTATTTCCTTCTCAAGTTATTTTTAACTTCTGTCTAAGTTATATTTTTCTTGTGGAGCAAAATAACTGTATGGATATGTATACATATATTGCATTTAACATATACTTTAACGCATATGTAACATGTGGGTCTACCTGCCATCTAGGGGAAGGGGTGGAGGAAAGGAGGGGAAATGTTGGAACAGAAGGTTTTGCAATTGTCAATGCTGATCCATAATTGTCTTAAGGAAAAATGAAAAAGTTGTTTGTATTACATTTTTATCACAATTATATAATTTCAGAATAAAATTTTGTCAGCCAAATTTAGATCTTTATTCACTAATTGCAACATGTTTAATATAAAAAAAAAAAACTTTTCCCAAGTGTCATTAGTTGTTAATACATAAAAATTAAGAATGTAATGATATCAATTAGTTCAAATCCAAGATTCCTAGGTACACTCCTTGATTTCTATACCTTTCTCTTTAATTCCTTTAAACATACCCAAATAGCCAAGTCAGTTATTTGTTTTTTCAACCTAAATCTACTCCTATATTTAAAGAGAGGGGCTTCCACTATCCTAAAGAAATCTCCTATTCTGTCTCTCTGTCTCTGTCTTTCTATCTCTGTTTTTGCATTGAACCAGAAGGAAATCATGTAATCATGTAATGTGAAGACATTCCCATTCTCCTGCTTTTATGATATATGAGGAATTTATAATATTCATATTACAAAATATGGTTCTGAGTTCAGAATTTGACTATGCAATCTTCAAATAATCCCATATTGCAAACAAATTACTATAGGTTTCCCTCCCCCCAAGAAAAGATCTTCAAAAGGAGTCCTACATATTTATTTTCTAATTGTTGTTCTTGGTTTTCTTCTTTTCTAATTATTTGATTTTGATCCTGGTTATATGGCAAAACATTTTTTTAACTTTGATTTTTAAAACTTTGAATTTCAGATTCTCTTTCTTCCTCTCAGTAGAACTCTCTCAATCACTGAGAATGCCAGCAATTTGATACAGGCTATTCATGTGTAGTCATTCAACATTTCCACAATAGTCCTGTTGTGACCGAAAACATACCAAAAAAAAAAAACAAAAAAAAAAACAAAAAACAGAACAAAACAAAACAACAACAACAAAAAAAAAAAACTTAACTATAAAGAAAGTTGTTTTGTTTTTAAAGCATGCTTCAATAGTTCTTTCTTTAAATATGGATAATATTGTTCATCATAAGTCCTTCAGAATTATCTTGGATCATTGTATTGCTGAGAATAAGTCTGTCATTTACCAATGCTAATTTTACAACATTGCTGCTACTTGGTACAGAGTACATTTCTTTTTGTATCAGTTCATGGAAGTCCTTCCAGGTTTTTCTAAGAGCATCCTTGCTGATCATTTCTTAGAGAGCAATAGTATTCCATCATAATCATATATTATAATTTGTTCAGCTATTCCCTGATTTTCAATTCTTTGACCCCAGAAAAGAGTTGCTATAAATATTTTTGTACATATACGTAATTTTACTGTTTATGTATTTATTTTTGTAATCTCTTTTGTGATACATATCTAGTAGTGGTATTGCTGGGTAAAAAGAGTCTGCATGGTTTTATTGCCCTTTAGGCATAGTCCCAAGTTGTTCTAGATAAACAGAATAGTTGTTCACCACTCCACCAACAATTTATTAATTCTTTATTTTTCCTACATCCTTTTCAACATTTGTCATTTTTTTTGTTGTCCTGTTAGTCAAATAAGAATATAGTAGTACTTTGGTATTGCTTTATTTTATATTTCTCCAATTAAGGGTGGATTAGAGATTTTTTTTTCTATGACTATCAATAGTTATGATTATTTCACCTGAAAACTTCATATCATATGATCACTTATCATTTGATGAATGGTTTTTATTTTTATAAATTTGCCAAATATCTATATATGTTTCATAAATAAGGCATTTATAAGAGAAACTTGCTTCAATCTTTTCAAAAGTATTATTGTTATTTGTATTTCTCTCCTTCTTCACCTATTTATTGTCTTTTCACTTTATCTCTCCTGAAAAATATTTTGCTTCTGACAGCCCCTTTTCCCTATCTGTTTTTCCTTTTCTCATCTTCCCCTTCTATTATCTTTTTCTTCTGTTATTTTTTCTGAATGCTAAGATACATTTCTATATATGAGTGTATATATATTTCCCTTTTTGACCAAGTTCTGATGAGAATAAGGCTTACTTACTAATCCTTACATCCCCCACCTTCTGTGCAATTGTAAAAGTTTTTTCCCCCTCTTTTATACGTGGTAATTTATCTCATTCTACCTCTCCCATTTTCTTTCCCCCAGTACATTCCTCTCTCAGCTTTTAATTTTATTTTTTAGATACCACCCCTTCACATTTAACTCACACTTCTGGCCACTGTTTATAAATTTCTCCTTCAAATTGTCCTAATAATGAAACAAATTTGAGAAGTTATAAATATCATCTTTCCATAGAGGAACATAAATAGTTTAACTTTATTAAGTCTCTCATAATTTTCTTTTCCTCAACTTTTGATTCCTCTAGTCTTTCTTTCACAGTAATATTCCAGACCAGCAAAAGAACTGATCTTTATTTCACTGAATTTTCTGTGACTGATTCTCTCTCTCTCTCTCTCTCTCTCTCTCTCTCTCTCTCTCTCTCTCTCTCTCTCTCTCTTTTTCTCACACACACACACACACACACATACACACAAAACACACCAGATGTACGTGCATAATATACATAAATGCATATATAATGTATGTATATATTTTATATGCATATACACTATACATACATGTTTATAATGGTCACATATAATATGTGTACATGCAGATACATATGATGTACATGTACATGCATATGTATATAGATATAACTATATATGCATTTAATTGCTAAACTATTACTTCTTGGGACAGCTAGTTGGTATAGTAGATAGAGTACCAACACTATAGTCAAGGGAACCTGAGTTCACATCTGACTTCAGATACAACACTTCCTGGCTGTGTAACCATGGGCAAGTCAATTAACCCCAATTGCCTCAGGAGAAAAAAAAAATCCTGTTACTTCTTGGATTTTCACAGTCTATTATCACTCAGGCATTTCAGCTACTAATTTATTCAAATAAGTATTTCAGAATAGCCCCAATTCTATTCATTCTTTAGTAGTTAAAATCACCTCTTTAGTTACAATAATACTTTTTTATCACTTACAGTATGAGAAAAGTGGTTTGTGTTATTTAATTGTAATCTTTTTTTTTTCTTTTTCTTTTTTTTTTTTTTTTTTCTGAGGCCCAGGGTTACACAGCTAGGAAGTGTTAAGTGTCTGAGACCAGAGTTGAACTCGGGTCCTCCTGAATACAGGGCTGGTGCTCTATTGACTGTGCCACCTAACTGCCCCCTTTAATTTTAATCTTAATACTGATTGAAAACCTCAAAAAAATTCATTAAATTTCTAGCAATTCTTTTAATTAAAATGATTTATATAAGTGAAACTTTTAAGCAGAAGACTGAATTTGTAAACCTTTACATTTCTGAAATTAATTGAAAGACAAAGAAACATGACTTTGACAGTTATTATAACATGGTTGTGGTGAAACAAAATAGAAGCAATTACAAAAGATAGAATTGATGATATCAAATCGGGTTGTAAAAGGTCTTGTATAGCAAAGATATGATTTTTTATCTGATCCTAGAAATTAGAAGGATTCACTTTAATTTGTTGACTGTGTGTGAGTTGCAAGTTTGCTGCTTGGATGACATGGTTAGCCCTCCATTTTATGCAAATCATTTTGACATCTGAGTACTAGTTTGAGTGGATTGATTGAGGAGAGAATTTATGATGCATTTTTGCTTTCTATTTTAAGGTAAAGAAATAAAAATAATGGAAAGAAGTTTAAGAAAGCAAATCTTGGCTCAAAATTAGAGTATTCAACCCTTTAAGTATTAGGGTTTATCAAAAAGTAAAATGTGTCTTTGAAAGGAGTGATTTATTTTAGCAGAGTTCTTTAAGGATAGTGTGGATGACATCTTGTCAGGAATGTTGTGAAAGGGATTCATATTTAACATAATAATTTGATTTGATTGCCTCAGGTGTTTTTTGTTTGTTTGTTTTTCAAATTTCAGAGTCTTTAAGAAACATAAGAAGTTTATTGTACATAGTTTATATGGGAGGCAGTGTGGTGCTTAGAAAATGACACAAGTTTTACAGGCAGAAAAAACTTTGTTTTCTTTCTATTTTACTTACTAGTTCTGTAATACTGTAAAAATCCTTGAATCAGAGATTTCTTATTTATACAATAAGGAGAATAATACTTTTTTTCTGTTTTCATGTTTTTGGAACACTGAAATTGGTTATTATCTAGTAATATAATAGGTATGCCATTTTCTTTTTCTGATTTTATTACTAATTTTTTGTAGCTTTAGAGATATTATATGTCTAAAGTTATGCTTTAACATATGTTTCTATTTATTGATAGTTCTCTTCTTTTCATGTAGAGGGCCAGTAGTCAACAAGTCAATGAACAGCTATAGTAGGTCCAGGTATTACTCAAAACCTACTCTTTGTTAAGACAAGCAATTTAAACTATTGACTCACCATCTCCATAACAATTGTAAAAAACATACTCAGTAAATTTAGATTAATTTTGATGGAGAGTGCATGTGACCGGAACTAGGCATTTTAATTATACAATGAATCAAATTCATACTTGAGGTATGATAATTTCTGCTATTTACTACTCTGTATTGATAAATATCACAACTATTTATAATTCTTTTGATATTGATGAGCATCATAACTATAGAATGTAAAATTTTGTGTTGCTAAGAATTTTGGTATTGATAAGGTAAATAAGGAAATATCAAAGTATGAATTGTGCATTAACCCTGGAAGGTATATGACTAGCCAAAAATATATTTAAATGATGGCACTCAGATTCTTGACCTTTTGTTTTTCCATATGAATTTTGTTGTTATTTTTATAGGTCATTAAAACAGTTTCTTTCCTATCCAGGAACACTTAATATTTTTTCCAATTGTTTAGATATGACTTTATTTGTGTGCAAAATGTTTTATACTTTTGCTCATATCGTTCCTGACTTTCCCTTGGCATGTAGATTCCCAAATATTTTATACTATGGACAGTTATTTTAAAAGGAATTTCTCTTTGTATTGCTAGCTGTTAGATTTTGTTAGTGACATATAAAAATGTTAATGCTTTATGTAGATTTATTTTGTATCTAACAAATTGCTAAAGTTCTGGATTACTTCTAATAGCTTTTTAGTAGAATCTCTGGGGTTCTCTAACTATACCATCATATCATCTGCAAGGAGTGATAATTCGGTTTCCTCATTTCCTACTCTAATTAATTCAAGTTCTTTTTTCAACACATTGCTGAAGCTAGTGTTTCTAATATAATATTGAATAGTAATGGTGAAAGTGTGCAAACTCGTTCCACTCTTGATTTTACTGGGAATGGTTCTAGTTTATCACCATTACATATAATGCTTACTGATGGTCTTAAATAGATGATATTAATTATTTTCTATACTCTCTAGTGTTTTTAATAGGAATGGAAGTTGGATTTTATCAAATGCTTTTGCTGCATCTATTAAGATGAACATATTGTTTTTGTTAAATTGATTATTGATATAGTCAGTTATGCTAACAGTTTTCCTAATATTGAACCAGCCCTGCATTCCTTGTATAAATCCTATTTGGTCATGGTGTATTATCCTGGGGATTATTTTTTGCAGTTTTTTGCTAAGATTTTATTTATGATTTTTTGCATTGATATTCATTAGGGAAATTGGTCTCTAATTTCCTTTCTCTGTTTTTATCCTACCTGGCTTAGGTATCAGTACCATGTCTGTATCATAAAAGGAATTTGGGTAGGACTCCTTCATTCCCTATTTTTTTCAAATAGTTTATATAGCATTGGAGTTAATTATTCTTTATATGTTTGGTAAAATTCACATGTAAATTCATCTGGCCCTGGGGACATTTTTTAGGGAGTTGATTAATAGCTTGTTCTATTTCTTATTCTAAAATAGGACTATTGAACAATTTTCTTCTTCCTCTATATTTTTGAACCTATATTTTTGAAGAACTTAATGCATTTCATTTAAGTTATCAAATTTATTGGCATAAAGTTGGGCAAAGTAACTCCAAATTATTGCTCTTATTTCCTCTTCATTAGTGGTGAGTTCTCCCTTTTCATTTTTAAGACTAACAATTTGATTTTTCTCAGTCTTTTCTAAACAAATTTACCAAGGATTTATCTATTTTGTTGTTGTTGTTTTTTTTTTTTTTTTCATCAAACCAACTTTTAGTTTTATTTATTAATTCAATAGTTTTTTTTTCTTTCAATTTTATTGATCTCTCCTTTTATTTTAGAATTTCAAGTTTAGTGTTTGATTGGGGTTTTTAATTTCCTCTTTTTTTCTAGATTTTTTTAATTGTAAGACTAATTCATTGATCTTTTTTTTTTTCTATTTTATGCAAGTAAACCTCTAGATATATAATATTTCCCCTTCTTACCACCTTGGCTGCATCCAACACATTTTGGTTTGATGTCTCATTATTGTCATTCCCTTAGGTGAATTTATTAATTGTGTCTATGATTGTCTGTTTAATGCAATCATTCTTTAGGATGATATTATTTAGTTTCCAATTATTTTTGTTCTTTTTTTTCCCTGGATTTCTATTCAATATAATTTTTATTGCATATCATGATCTGAGAAGGATGCATTTACTACTTCTGCCTTTCTGCATTTGAATTTGAGGTCTTTATGTCCTAATATATGGTCAATTTTTGTATAGGTTCCATGAACTGCTGAGAATAAAGTGTACTCCTTTCTGTCTCCATTCAGTTTTCTCCAAAGATCTATCATATCCAACTTTTCTAGTGTTCTATTTACCTCTTTAATTTTTTTCTTATTCATTTTGTAATTTGATTTATCTAGTTCTGAGAGTGCAAGGTTGAGATGTTCCACTATTATAGTTTTGCTGTATATTTCTTCTTGCACCTCTCTTAACTTCTCCTTTAACAAAGTCGATGCTATATCACTTGGAGCATATGTGTTTAGTATTGATAATTCTTCATTATCCATGCTGCCTTTTAGCAAGATATAGTGTCCTCTCTTATCTCTTTTAATTAGATCAGTTTTTGCTTTTGCTTAATCTGAGATTAGGATGACTACCCCTGCTTTTTTGGCTTCACCTGAAGCATAATAGATTCTGCTCCAGTCTTTTACCTTTATTCTCTATATATCACCCTGCTTCAAGTGTGTTTCCTGTAAACAACATATTGTGGGATTCTGGCTTTTAATCCAGTCTGTTATCCACCTCTGCTTTATGGAGGAGTTTACTCCATTCTTATTTATGGTTAAAACTTCTAATTCTATATTTCCTGCCATTTTATTATCCCCCAAATTATGGGTATAATTTCCTTTTCCCCTTCCCCCTCTCCCAAGTCTTATGAGCACTCCTTGTCTCACACAGTTCCCCTCATTAGAAGACCCTCCCCCTTTCTTAAACCTTTTCTTTATTATTCCTATATCTCCTTCTATGTACCCTAACCCTTCCCTTTAACTTTTTCCCCTCCCACTTTTCAATGAGATGGAAGAAGTTTCTCTGTAAACCAAATATGTCTACTATTCTCTCTTTGAGCCAAATCTGATAAGAGTTAAGATTAACAGTATGTTCATCCTCCTCCCTTCATTCCCTCAGATATAATAGGTTTCATTTGCTTCTTCATGAGATGCAGTTTCCCTCTTTTTACCACAAATTTTCCCTTTTTCTGGTACAATTTCCTTTCCACCACTATTTCCTTTTTTATAACACTAAAACAAAATTATCCATATACTCTTTAGCTACATCTATAATAGAAACAATTCTCAAGAGTTCTTTTTACCTTTTTATACTTCTCTTGAGTCCTATATTTTGAGGTCAAACTTTTTGTTTAGCTCTGTTTTTTTTTTTTTTTTTTTTTTTTTTTTTCATCAGGAATAAATAGAATTCACTATTTCATTGAATGTTCATCTTCTTTGCCGGGGGAAAAATGGTCATTTTGGGTGGGTAAGTTATTCTTGGCTGCATACCAAGTTCTTTTGATTTTCAGAATATCAGATTCCAGGCCCTTTAATCCTTTAATGTTGATGCTGCTGGAACCTGAATTGGCCTTATTGTGGCTCCTCAGTTTTGAATTGTTTGTGGGCTTTTTTTTCCCCTTGGCTGCCTGTAGTATTTTTTCCCTTTGTCTAAAACCTCTGGAATTTTGCAACAATATTTCATGGAGTTTTGATTTTTTGATCTCTTTCAGTAGGAGTTTAATGAATTCTTTTAATGTTTATTTTGTCTTTTGTTTTTATAACCTCCAGGCAGTGCTCTTTGATGATTTCCTGAAAAATAGTGTCTAGACTCTTTTTTTTCATCATGATTTTCAGGGAGTCCAATAATCCTTAGATTATCTCTCCTACATCTATTTTCCAAGTCTGTTTTTTTTTTTTTTTTCCCAAGTGGGTATTTAATCTTTTTTTTTTTTTTTTCTTTTTTTGTGGGGGGTTTGCTTGACTGATTCTTGGTGTCTTATCAAGTCATTCATTTCCATTTGTTCAAGTGTGATTTTTAATGATTTTTTTTTCATTTCCTGTAGTGTTCTCATTTGGTTTTCTGGAAGTCTCTTGTGCAGCCTTCTTTTCAGTTAATTAATCTCCATGACTAAATGTTAAAGTCCAAATCCTTTATTACCTCTTTCACAATCTAGTTTCCTTGTCTGAGGTCTGGGCTAGCTTTCTGTAGATCCTTTCAGACAGGCCTTGGTCTCAGTGGGGCAAGTGTTGGAGGCCAGCAACCATGCTGGTGTGAGATGAAGTGAAAGAATCTGTCTCTCAGCCCCCCAGGAGAGCCATCAAGATCCTGACCGAAGATGGAATGAATCTGTCTCTGAGTTCCAGCTGGCTGTTATATACGATTATAATTACATCATAGTAGGTGTGAATCTTGTGGAACTATATTAAGTACTAAGTACATGTACTGAACTAGACAATTATTAAGCACCATGCTAAACTAGATAACCATTGTCTTTATCAAGTCCATTGACTTAATACTTTGTAAGAACCCTTGTCTCAGAGTTCTGGGCTATAATAATTTACTTTTTTATTTATTTTTGTATTTGTCCAATTTAGTTTTTAATTGAGTTATTTTATTTTGTGGATTTTTTTTTTTTTTTTTTTTTACATTTCACCCTTTTTTTTTTTTTGAAATAGTTTTTTTTTTTTCTTTTTCCAAGTCATAAATTCTGTTTTTCTTGGAATTGTTTACCTTTTCAAATTCACAAATTCTGTTTTCCTGGTAATTGTTTATCTTTTCCAGCTTGCAAATTCTGTTTTTCAGGGAGTTGATTTCTTTATCCACTCTATCTTTTAATGACTTATCCTGACCCTCTTACAAAACTTTCCTTTCCTTTCACCATTTTTCATCTATCTCTCTTTTAAGATCTTTTTAAAATTTCTTCTATGAGAACCTTGTGTGATGTGGACCACGTCATATTCACTTTGGATCTAGAGACAAACTGTTTTTAGTCTCCTCAGGGTTTTAAGTCTGCTATTTTTCAGTATAGAAGCTATCAATATTTAGAGCATGCTTTGCCTTTTTGCTCATTTAAAAAAAAAAAATAAAAACAAAGACCTACAGTCTGCTAATTGGGGGCAATGGGATATTTCCAAGCTGACTCTACAGACAACAGGAAGTGGCAGTGAAGGGGCAGTGGGACAGCACTCACTGGCTGTGGTGGGACCTGAAATCAGGTTCTGAAATCAGCAGCAGTGGAAAGGAAGCTACTAGTTCTAAGCTGGGACCAACTACTGAGGTTACACCTGGATCATGTGGAGTCACTCCGGGTGTTGGGTGGGTGTGGCCAGATCCTGAGAGACTGTAGCTATTGGAGGATTATAGTCTTTACCCCTTGTGTTTATAGCTTCTCTGCTGATCTACTGGCTTGCTGCCAGGGCAAAGTAGCTTACACTGTGGTAAAATTATCCCCCCAGATTTTTCACCAGATTTTTCAGGGTGGAGAACACACCCTGTCCCACTCCTGTCTGCTCAGCCATGAGCTGTTTCCCAAGCTCTCACTGCCTGCCTAAAGTCTGTGCCTTGCCTACCCTGTTCTGTCCCCACTTGCAAGCAAAATAGTCCTTTCCTGGCGAATTTTGAGAATATCTTCTGTTGGTAATGTGTTGTACTCCCAATATTCGTGAGTTTTGACAGTCAAGCACTAATTAAGTGCTTGACAACTGAGGCTGAATATTGTTAAAATAGATTGAGGGAAAAGGATCATTTAGAAAGATGTATATGTCCTCTCTGCCATCTTGGCTCAGCCCCTCCCCTCCAAATATATTTTTAAAAATAAGAATTTTTTTCAATCTTATATTTTATCTTCATATGCTTTAAAATTTCAAGGATCTGTAATTTCATCAATGGGGATACTCCATTTACTGTGATAGATTATCATCTTTACTCTCTTATCTTGGAAGTGAATTTCATGATTGATTAGGACTATACAAACTTTTAATGCTTTTAAAAGTCATCTCTATCTTCTGACTTTTCTTGCTTTTTTTAAAGATCAAAATGAAATCTCATCTCCTATAGGTAATCTTTCCAAATTCTTGTTTATTTACCCCCTTCCTTCTTTTATTTTCTATTTGTCTTATATGTGGCTTATTTGTATATATTTATTTGCTTCTTGTTTTCCCCCGTTTGATTTTGAACTCCTTGAGAGCAAGGGCCAGCTTTTGTTTCTTTTTGTTTGCCCAAGAATTAGTACATGCTTAAAAAATATTCATTGACTGACTAGCTTCATAATCCTGAACATCTTGGAATTTAGCAAGTGTATTTTTCAGATGGCATATATGCAGTTTTCTGCTGTACCAGAACTAATATACACTTCTCAGTTGATAGTCCTGCCAAACTTCTCATTCTGCTGACTTAGCCTTAGAAAACCCTGAGTCAACTCCAATCCACCACAAGGCATTAGTGTGGGAACTTAGTGAAATTTTATTCCAATAATGTAGTAAGATTAATTCCCCAACCTCTTTTACCTCTTCTCCACAAATTTATCACCCAAAACTTAATTTAAAAATCTCTTTCTTGTGCAAAATTTCCACTTGGCCAAATATACCAACTGATGTTACATTTGCTAAAGTACCAACATTGTGATTAGCCAAATTACTTAAAATATTTCCTCTTAACAAGAACAGAATAATCACAGCATTATTTTCTTAATTACCTAGCAGTCTAGTTGAGATTAAACTATTTGCTGAGATTTGTGATGCAATAAAAATGTTGTTTAGTACTAAGGGTATAACCGAAACATTTAGATTAAAATATGTCTTGAGGTGAAAAGATAGTATCTACAGTAGGATTGCTCATAGCTTCACTGCTAATGGTTCTTAATAGATACCAGCTAATGATACCATGTCAAGTAGGGAAGCAGGTTTTAGTCTTAAACCTCCTGCTAACATTGTTCATTGAAACTTACTTGGAGTTTCTATCAATTTTCCCAAATGAAATGCAAAAACTTAGCTAGTTAGAAATAGATGATTTTCCATTCAATATTTACTTTTTAAAATCAAAAGTCCATTTTCAGGAGGAGAAATTTCCTTAAAATAAATTAATGATTGTCTTTTTCATTCTATGATTCTGAACAATAAAATGTTTATGTGATACGATCCTAGGAAGCACAATATTAAAGTGATTATTTTTTGAACATTTTGGCATCCCCTTACCTGCTTTGGACATTATGAATTATTGTTATAAGAAAACAGGGAGAGAAAGATAAAATAGCATAGCCATATTGATTATTCTGAAATTGTTTGAGTTAAACAATCAGCTTAGGAAACAGAGAGGACAAGGGCAAGGTATGGCTGTCTACCTGATAATGAAGTTCCTATCTCATTGGTTACTTTATAACATTTATGACACTTCATCAGTACATAGAAATTTCACGGCCAAACAAGGTGGATTTTCCATAGCTAATTCTGCACTCATGCTTCTATGGAAAAGAAGACCATGACATGATTGCCATTTTTTATTAAACAAATATGCCCAAATTTGTAAAATTTATTAACAATTAAACATTATCATTATTAACATTTATCACTTAATGTATTTTCTATTTTCTTTATCATAGACCTGTTTGTATTATTTTATCATAGATTGAATTATCTAAAATCATTTACCTTAAAATAATGACCTAAGTTTGTATTATTTAACAAGTTTGCTCATAGAAATTGAGGCGATTATTTGCCACATTTCAAACTGTTATTTATTCTTTTTTAATCATATTTTCTCAATTCTGGGAAAACAATTTTTAATATTAAATTTTTAAACAATTTGAGTTACAAATTCTTTCCCACCCTGACCTCTTTCTGAGAAGGCAAGCAATTTGATCTAGATTATGAGGTCACAAAAACATATTTGTGTGTTAGTAATGTTGTGAAAGAAAATACAAACGAATACAATAATAAAGAAAATGTTTTAAAATTTTACTTCAGGTTTTCTTCCTACTCCATTCGTTTTTTTTTTTTTTTCTCTAGGTATCAATAGCATTTTTATACTAGTTCCTTCAGAATTGTAGTGGAACATTTTATTGCTGAGAATAGTTAAGTCACTCACAACTTATCATCATATAATATTACTCTTTCTGTGTTCAATATTCTCTTAATTCTACTTATTTTAGTTTTCTCCAGTTCATATAAATCTTTCCAATTTTCCTGAGACTATTCTACTCACCATTTATCAGAGCACAATAGTATTCCATCACAATCGTACACCACAACGTGTTCAGCCATTCCCCAATTGGCATTCCCTCAACTTCAAAGTCATTGCTATAATTGCTTTAAATATTTTTCTACATCTAAGTCCTTTTCCTTTTTTATTTGATTTCTTTGAGATAAATATCTAATGATATTAATGCTGGATAAAACTATGTATAGTTTTATTGCACTTTTGGCACAGTTCCAAAACATGACTCTCCAGAAAGGTTTTATCAATTCTCATTGTGCAATATTGTCCCTGTTTTTTTCCACATTTTCCACCATTTATTGTTTTTGTCCTTTTAAAATTATATTAGCTAACCTGATAAGTATGATTCAGTACTTTAGAGTTCTAATTTTTTGGAACTTTTTTTTTCATGACAATTAACTTTTCTTGACATTTTCATGACAATTGGTTTTTCTTCCATTAGATAGGACCTCAAGAAACTGGCATCATATCTATGTAAATATAATAGATTGGAATTGAGAGGTAGGGCTTTAATGAAGCTATGTTAAATTCTTTTTCACAATCATGTTTTTATAATTACATGCAAAAACATTTTTAACATTTTGTTTCCAAATTTTGGATTACAAATTATTTCTCTGTTGCATTTTCCCTTTTGTTGAGAAGATAAGCAATTTAACATAGGTTATGCATATGTAGTCATGAAAAACATTTTTCATTGTTAGTATTCTGCCAAAGAAAATACAGATAATCATTCTTCCCAAGAAAATAAACAAAATAAGTATATTTGGTTTGAAATCACGCTCTATTAGTGCTATTTCTGTAACATTAACTTTCATCATAAATCATATAGAATTGTCTTGAATCATTATATTATAGAGAGAATAACTAAATTATTCAATATTGCTCATCATACAGTATTGATGCTACTGTACACAATATTGGCTCTGATCATTTCATTTTGCATCAGTTCATGTAGGTATTTCCATGTTTTTTTTCCTGAAATGATCTTGTCATAATATTTTAAAGCACAATATTATTCTATCATGATCATATGAATTAACTTGTCATGCATTCCCTAATTGATGGGCATCCCTCCAATTTCCAATTCCTTGCAGCCATTACAAGAAATGTTATAAATATCTTTGTACATGTAGGTTATTTTTCCTTTTTTAAAAAATTCTTTGTAATTCAGTAATTCCTTTTTCTTGTTTACCTTATTATGATTCTCTTGAGACTTGTATTTGAAAATAGAATTTTCTATTCAGCTGAGGTCTTTTCATGAATGTTTCAAATCCTCTCTTTCATTGCATATCAATCTCCCCAATCCCCAAAGAATTATATTCAATTTTGATGAGCAGATGATTCTTAGTTGTATTACTACAACTTTTGCCTGAAGAATATTATATATCAAATCCTAAAATCATTTAATGTAATGCTGTTAAATGTTGTGTTCTGCTGACCGTGTATCCACAATACTTGAATTGTTTCTTTTTGAATTGTTTGCAATTTTTTATCCTTGATCTGGGATTTGTAGAATTTGGCTATAATATTACAGGAAGTTTTCATTTTTGATCTCTTTCAGGAGGTAATTGGTGGGCTATTTCAATTTTTATTTTGCCCTCTAGTTCTAAAATATCAGCACAGATTTTCTTAATAACTTCTTAAAAGATGATGTCTAGGACCATTCTTGATCATGACTTTCAGATAGTTCAATCATTCCTAAATTATTTTTCCTGAATCTATTTTCCAGGTCAGTTTTATTTGTTTTTTCAATTAGATATTTTATATTTTCTTTTTTTTTCTCATTTTCTTGATCTTTTTGCTTATTTTTTGAATGTGTTATAAAGTCACCAGATTCCAATTGCTAATTTTAAATTATTAAGGAATTATTTTCTTCAGTGAATGTTTTTAATGTTTTCCCCAATTTGACCAATTCTTCTTTCCAAGAAATTCTTTTATTCATTATGTGTGTGCGTGTATGTATGTGTGAGTGTGTGTGTGTGAGCGTGCCTCTTTTGGTATTTGACCTATTAAATTATTAAAATATGATTTCTTTAGTATATTTTGTGCCATCTTTGTGCCACAATTTTTTTGTACAGCTCTCCTTTCTCTTCCCAATTATTCCTCCATTTCTCTTTCCTGATTTTTGAGCTCTTCCATCACCTGTGACTAATTCACATTTTTCTTTGATATTTTGGATTCAGGGATTTTGACTTTATTTCCTTTTGATTATGAATTTTGATATCCTTTTTCACTCTGATAATTTTATATAGTCATAATTTTTTTTCTTGTCTATTTCTTGACTTTTAACTCTGTGCTAAAGTGAGGCTCTGCTTCCCAAGTGGAGGGAGCACTGTTCCAAGCTTCAGAATTTTTTGGTGCATCTATTTTCAGAAGTAATTCTGGAGAATTGTAAAATTTTGTTATTTCCAGGGTAGTATGGTTAGAGAAAGGTATATTTCCTACTCTCAAACACTATTTACTGATTTGGGAGTGGCCACAAGTACTCTTTTCAACCCTGATATTGTGAACAGGGTTGCTCTCTCCTTACTGCCATAACTTGTAGCATGCTAGTGCTCTTCCTCACATATAGGCTGAGCCCAGGATTGTGACTGAGATTCAGGTATAAGTAATATAACTATCACTTCTCCAATGCCAAAAGACAGACCCCATTAAATCTTCTTTTGAGTTATTGTTCAACCCCCTTCCATCTGTGGGAGGAAATCTGGAAACCATCACTGCTGCTATTGATTCAATTGTCCTCATCCTTGCTCTTGGTTTTGTGGGGCCAACTCTGAGCTGGAGTGGCCCACACTATTCTGCATTCCTCTATTATTCTGATGCAAGATGTCTTTCCTACAAACCTTCTAATTTATGTTGGGCTGGAAAACAGTTTCATCTATTTTGTTTGTGGTTTCTACCATCATAAAATTTGTTTAGTGTAATTATTTAAAGATACTTGTGTGGATAAGAGAGCTCAGGCAAGTCCCTTCATTTACTCTGCCATAATGATTCCAATACCTAAAATTAAATTTTACTCCATTACTAATTATTGGTTGGAATATAAGAAAATAAAATGCAATGATCAATGAGGAAAGCACTTGGAATATAAAACAAAGAATGGGAATAAGGGCAAAAGTGTAAACCATCTAAATGTAGATAAAGTTTGCCCTTTTAAAATAAATTACAAATTGAATAGGTAAACATACAGAGGATTTTGAGACATGACTCAGAGAAAATAAGGGTTCAGAGAAGATTATATTTATCTTAAAATAGATAAAATGATCTTTTCAGCAAAGGAGAAATAGAAGGATTCTATTATAAGAGGAGCACAAATTTGGGGATAGATTTGGGACTTTTAGAGGTTTGGAACAGTTGCTAAAAGAATTCTGATATAGTTACAAGAATAAACATATTATCATGCAGTAGTGAGGATTAAGATTAAGTGATACTTCCTTCCAAACTACACTTACCTTTCAAATTTAATTTTTTTCCTACCCAGTAATGAATGTATTCTATCAGCACACCACTTCCCATTTCCATACTCTCAATTTCAACAATTTTGAAATGGATCATCAGAAGTACAATCTGAAAGTGGCTTGTCTTAAGCATACATTTTCACCATTGTATGAAGAAACAAATCATCTAGAAAAGATTGAAGAATTTTAATGATGTTTTGGTCACCTCGGTAAACTAACAAAACATTCTTATAGTTTGATGTGGACTAAAAGAGAAGCAAAAAGAGAAGTAAAGGTTACATGGATGTGTTATTGTTCATGGTAGTTGTGGGGAGAACTTCAAGATTGAGCAACAGGATTATTTTAAATCTGTTCTATATTTTAAATAATATTTGCTGAGCATTTTCCCAGAATCAATGAGACAAATTTTGACATGTCAAATACGATTCCAGTTCTTAAATGACTTTAGTATATTAAATACTATTGAAGCCTTATTGAAAAGAGTCAAGGAATGAATGTATTTTGAATTTGTGCCTAGATAACAATGCTAAGCTAATGCTTTAGATCTGTTTAGTTCACTATTCAATATTAAAAACAGTTTTGTCTTCTGTTGGTCCAGTTGCCACACAGAGATTCAGTTCTAGTTATAATCTATTCTATCTGTGTGGCAATTTGCTCATTAATTAGTTAATCAAACCCTTTCCCAAGAGAAACTATCAACCAAAAGGAGGACTAAAAGGGCAACCAGTAAATTTTGGAAAAAAATTACAGAGTTTTAGACAAAGGCAGTATAATAGATACGATTTAATCAAAATGCCTAAGTGATCATGTTATGTTTAGAAAGGAATTTCCTTTTAAAGGCAGTAATGATAGAGATGAAATCTTGGAACTAGAAGATAAACCTTATTAATAGCAACATATCATAGAATTATTAGAATATGGGCTTAATGTATTATAAAGTGCAGTCAGATAAACAACAAATTTCAGGGGCTTGGAGTTTGAGAGTAGTTGAAGGTAGAAGTTTTGTCGTGATTAATAGGGACTCTAAAAGCTAAAGAATATTAGGAGAACTTTGCTAACAAAGAAATCTAATGATTAGAGAAATCAATAGTGTCTCTCAGCATACAGATACAAATGATAGAAATGATCATATATATATGGGCAAACAAAACAACAAAACAACAAAAAAAAATCAGAAAGTCTGAATCAAAGAATACATTAAAGATATGTGATATTTCAACAAATAAAAAATGAGACAAGTTCCTGACTTCCTAATGTGATATTTTATAATATCTTGGGATGTACTATTTAATAGTGACTATATTTTCCAAACAGAAAATTAAAACATATGATCTCTCATTTGTAAAGGCTGAAACTCTTGAGTCAATGCACAATGGAACACTTGAGGCTAATTACTGATTGGGCAATATAAGAATATGTTTGGAAAATGGCCCTTCCCATTATCCTGTGTTGGCCAAATTGTCTGGTGTATAAAGAGAATTGTGGGAGGGACTAGGAGGTGGAGGTGCCTAACTCTGGGCAGGAGACTCAGAGGTGAGGTCCCTTCCCTCCCTTTCACTTCTACTGCTAAAGACGAAGAATAAAGATTTTTGCTTATCCTGACTCCTGCTGATTCTAAGGTATCCAGGGTGCTAATGCCCCTTGTAAGCAAGGCATTTTTATTCCTTTCAATTAGAATTTTCGAAGAATATTAAGGACAAGTTGCCACTTCACATATTTCCTCTGTAATCCCTTGAAAGGGACTGCTTGTTGTGGTTCAGGGCTGGGGAGAAATTATTAGTTTTAAATCATACAAATAATATCCCGAGTAGAAAGCTAAAGCTAAGTTTGAACCTTGTGTCCAACAGATTGTCACATATATTCAAAGTGTCCATGAACTTGGATTGAATAAAATAAATTCTTTATTTTTATTTCTAAATGAATTTTATAATTTTCTTTAATTACAAGCATAAGCAAAAAGTATATAATAATATTAGCAGTATCTGTGATTTAATAATGTATATAGGACTTCTGGCCAAGATGGCGGCGTGGAGGCAGACAACTGCTTGAGCTCCACATTTTCTCTCAGAACTTACTTCATGACAACCCTCAGAGTTAATGCTTGACCAATAAAGAAATCCACAAATAATCACCAAGAGAAGACACTTTGAAATTCGCCAGAAAGTCTGTGTTTGTTCTGAGGAGAGTCAATCAGATTGGGCGCAGACTGAGGGTAAGCAGCAAAAATGAGACAGGCAGCTCACACAGCTCAGACCTGAGGGGGAGGGATACAATCTCTGCCTTTTCTGCAAAAAGGCTTTTATCCCACTGTGGATACTCCCTCTTGGCAGCAAGCCAGGATCAGAAAAGAGGGTGTAAACACCAGAGGTGAAGATTAAAAACCCGGAAAACTAATGTCTCTCAGAACGTGGCTACCCCCAACCCACACCTGGACTGACTCAGAACATTCTCAGAACCTCAGAGCACAGACTCAGCAAAGCCATCACTGCCCTGTTAGTGCTTCACTGCTGTCCTCCCCCCCCAGTCTGTAGAGGAAGCCCATTGATACCATCCAGCCCTATCCCCCCCAAAACAGACCAATTGTTTCTCTTGTCAATTTGCTTTCTTTGATTCCCGCTCTGACAAAATGAACAAAAAATTCAAAAGGACTCTAACCATTGACAGCTTCTGTATGGAGAGAGAGCAGACTTCAAATACTGAGGAGACTAAAAACAGACTGTCCCCAGAGGAAACCCCTAAGGGGGATATGAGATGCTTCTCAATATAAAAGAATCTCATAGAGGAAATCAAAAAGGCTCTCACAAGAGAGCTAGAAGGGAAATTGGGAAGCTTGGCAAGAGAGCCTGGAGAAGTCATCCTACACATTTAAAGACAGAGTGGATAAAGAAATCAAATCATTCAGAAACAAGATTAGTGAGCTGGAAAAGGTAAACAACTCCAAGGAAAACAGGATTAGTGGGCTGGAAAAATAAAACAGCTCTCTAAAAAATAAAATGGATAAAATGGGAAAAAAATTCCATAGAAGATAAAAACTCAATTGGACAATTACAAAAAGATATAAAAAAAGTGAGTGAAGAAAATACATCATTGAAAATTAGACTCGAACAAATAGAAATGAATGACTCAAGGAGAAACCAAGAAGTAGACAAGCAAAACCAGAGAAAGGAAACAATTGAAAAGAATGTCAAGTACCTTATTAGAAAAACAACAGACCTGGAAAACAGATCCAGGAGAGACAATTTGAGAATAATCGGACTACCTGAAAAATGTGAGGAAAAAAAGAG